>NC_062284.1:134666026-135916026 GCF_902655055.1 Lutra lutra
CCGTATCTCCTATGTGCCTATTTTCCTTTGCTGAAGGAAGGACTTGGCTATCTTTACCACAAAGCCAAACTTCTTTCTTTCTTTTCTACATTTGCAATGTTTCTTGCAAACAAGAAACATGTGCATGTTTCTTCCCTCCAAAAACAAATATATTCTCAGTTTTTATAATTACTGAAGGGAATTGTGACCTTGTTGCCCACTGTAAAAATTCAGTGTTTCATGAAAGGCACAGAAAGAGGGAAGCAAAGAGAGGAAAGAATGAGATGAGGCATAACCAGAGAGGGAGAGAGAGGTGGGGGCCATGGAGGGGGGTTTAAGCCTGATTAGCTCTTCAATATTATTTTTACAAGTTCACTATTTCAATTCAACTGTTGCCAGTCAGCAAGTATCATTTTGAACTTACTTTAATTACTGTTTCCTTAGTATAAAATTGTGAGACCTGCAATTTAATGTGTACTTTCCTTTATGTGTTAGTGAAATGATCTTTAAATATCTTATTACATTTCATAGTTAAAGAGCCTGCAAAGAAATTTACCCTATATGGAAGAATTCTGCTCTCCCCCACAATGACAAGATTGATAACTCCTTGCGTTGGAGCTATGTCTTACATTTGTTTTCTTGTCCCGGCAGTAGCTATTAGGAGGACTTAGGATAAATGGCAAAGTCTGCATGCTTTGAATACATCTGTGTTCTCTTCGTAATATACATGACATCTTTGCGTTTATAGAGAGCATGATCTGACAACCAAAATATTGGACAGCACCCAGTGAGGTTAGCTCAACTAAAGGCTGGCTCTACTCTGTTCGGAGTCAGGCATGTGCCTTACCTAGTGAGGCTCTGAGGTTGTCACTCCATCTCTCTGAAATGAAAGTGTCACCTCCATGGAACAAACTACAATTGTAGCTCATGTAATTCTCTAAAGAGAATTTGGCTACAATGCACAAAGTAAAATGTATGCTTATCTGCACTGTTTATCCTGAGATCTTTTGATGGTAGAATGGCTATTGAGGGGAATACAATACTATTACAATACCTAAGATGCTTTCTGTCCTTCAGAAGCTGAGGAAGAGCTGGGAAGAGCTCCAGAAGATCTGGGAAGTTGACAGAGGAGCACAGCATTCCCTCTCTATCTTAAGAAGGCTGCCTAGAGAAGGAAGAAATGATGCCTCTGATGCTGAAAGCAGCAATGGTGGCGACAAGTTGCAGAGTCTGACAGTGAAATGAGTAACAAAGATTAAAACTGGAACTTCCCCTGGTCATTTTAATCCAGAACTCATTCGAGGGAGGGCTTCATGGTGTACTGGTGAGAGACCTAGACTAGACGATAGAATAACTCTGCTCAGTTGGGGCTCTACCTCTTATAAGTCAGGTGACACCATGCAAATCATTTCTCAAATCTCATTTTTTCTATCTATAAAATGGGAATAATTTTGATATCATATGCTCTTCATGCCTCAAGGCAGGATGGTTTTCTTTTACCCTTAACTGTTTCCTTCCCTACCTGCTTTCTGAAAAAGGACTGTACCTACATGTTCTTCCAGATACTATAGGTATAATTAAATTATTATGCGATCAGTTGCTACTTAATTTTTTATTTTCTGCTAACATTTGCAAGTGTCAGGGGTAATAACAAGATGGCAGCCAGATGCTTGTGTTATTTCTCAGTAGCCTTTCAGAAAGTTAGCTCACGGGGCTCCTGGGTGTCTCAGTGGGTTAAAGCCTGACCTTTGGCTCAGGTCATGATCCCAGGGTCCTGGTATAGAGCCCCGCATCAGGCTCTCTGCTCAGCAGGTAGCCTGCTTCCTCCTCTCTCTCTGCCTACTTGTGATGTCCATCTGTCAAATAAATAAAATCTTAAAAAAAAAGAAAGTTAGCTCACATATGATTCTTATGGCTAACTTCTAAATATAATAGTTATATATATATAACTATTATATAACGATTATGTATATAACTATTATATATATTATATATATGTAAATATTAAATATAAATGTATTTAATAATATATTTATACATAAATGTTTATATATTTCTAAAATATATTTATATATTACTATTAATATATATATTTTGATATTTATATATAAAATATATATTACATACACATGTATAACATATATTTTAATATATAAATATATTATATTATATATCTATAATATATAAATATATAATATATATTTATTTATATGTGTGCATATATAAAATACAAACATATTTAGGAAGTAGCCACAAGATACATAGATGTATGTATATGTGAACTCTGATTATTTTTTAAACAGTGTTTTGTTTTGTTTCCAGCTAAGTGACAGTCTCCATTATACCGAACCCAAAGGAACTCGATGTTAACTCAAAAATACATGAAAGAAAAGTAGCTGCTCCATTCCCCAAAATAAACCGCCTCCGGTGGTAGTGCCAGATGAGCCAATATCCCACCCAGAATTAGCTTTACCTTCAAGAACCACCTCCTCAGCACCATGACTTACAGTCTCAAGGAGGAAGTCAGGTCACCAGGAAAAAGTCATACATAATATACTCAGTGTTAAATAATAAAATAGTGTCAAATTAAAACAAATCCACACTTAGACAAGGAGAGACTATTTTTTATAGTTTCCATTTTTATTTTGATCTGTCTTATCCCTCTTGAGACTCTTGATGCAACAAAAAGATTAAATTAAAAGATGACAGCACTTTGATCTTCTCCCTTTGAAAGCTTAACTGTCCTTGGTAGTTTAATATGCAGATATTTTAGGGTAGAGTTTTATAGATGCATTGCTGGAGGTATTTTCCGCCTCCCATAATTGCATTTCCGTGTGCGCCTAGCTGGGTTTGGGTGTGTCTTTCGAATAATGAAGAAAGTTGTGGAGGTAGTGCCGACAGTGCACAGTGCAAAGCCAGCCCAACTCCTGGGCAGAAGCCCGCTGCAGAGCCCCAAGCCCGTGTGGTCAGGAAGGCGCCTCCGCAGGCCCCCACCGTAATACTGCTCCAGGGGCCAGTAACCAGGATCCCCACCCAGGTGGCACCTGTCCAGTGTTCTGCATGAGCCCAGCTGCTGCCTGGGGGAGCCTGTGCCGTTGTGACACAGGTTAGGCATGTGGTTCCCTCACTGCTGGCTGTGAGTCCAGGAGGAGCTCCCGGTTGGCCAAGCTCGATCTTGCTTCTCCAGGGTCTTCCCAGCACTCCGCTAGCTTCTGAACCAGAGGCAGCAGGTGTGATGCAATCTTGCTCACACGCCTGCTCAGTAAATCATTCCGGTCTGAGACTTTATTTTAAAAGAGTTCAGAAGGGGAGGGGCATTAGTGCAATAGGGGCAATGCTCTGACCGTAAGATCTCTAAGCCTCTGCCTCAACAAAAGTCAGGCAGAAAAGGCTTCCCTTTTAATTGGGAGGAATAAACAGGGCTGGGAGGAGTGGGTGTAGGGAGGTAAGCAGGTGGCATGATCTGAAAGTTGAACAGGAAAGGTTTTCTTGGCAGCCAGCAGATACTCAGGAAACATCATTAAGGAGGGATTATTCCTTATTCCAAAATTTGCAGACCTCAGGGGTGAGCAGAGGCCTCTGGGCTTAACTAAAGTTTGGTTGAGTCAAATTAGCAGGCATTTTATCTGGGCTGATCAGTGGGGCACATTCACTAATCATTGATGAGTCAAAGAATGGGAGTTTGGAGTGTCTGCATCTGGCCTTGTCACAGGTAATCACATAAGTCATTTATGCGTCTTCCATGAGTCACATGGGGGAGGTGAGTCTACGGTAAGCTGTTTCTTAGTCCACAAACAGATGTAGGACATTTCTTAATCATCAGGATGGGTATATTTCTTAATCATCACTGTTTTCCAGAAGCATAGGGCTCAGGTGGAATTCAACATTGTCAATAGTCAAAGAGAAATTTCCACTTAACTCCCAAATTGCTGATGTTTATGAATAAACCCTCACCTACCTGGAACCATGTGCTCTCTATATTCAAGACAATGGCAGCTGCCAATGTATTCTGGTTTTGATATTAATCTCCAAGTCTGCCCTCACACACCATTACTCAAGATGTTGTGACAATCTGATGATGATGCAAATGTCTTTGGGAAGAAGAGCCTACTTTCCCATTAGATGGTGTTGTTTCCTGGGGTGTCTCACAGGACTCTGGCCAGCTTGGGTAGACAACATAACAGAGTGCAATCTGAGATGGGAAAGAGAAGTGTATGTGACTCAACCTTGAAGGGCACCTCTCTTGACCCACTCCAGAAGCTCCTGGGAGTAACATCAAAGATGCACTCATATGAAGTCTTGAGTAGCCATCCCGCCTATTTCATAGCTTCCAAGGGAACATATACAGGAGTAGTGATAAGAATCGGGAAAGCAGCCCAAAGATGCTAAGACTATTTCTCCACCAGGAAGAAACCTACTTTACTACAGAGCTCCCAAGTAAGCCCTTAGTGTTAACTCAAGAAATTATAGAATAATCCAGGGGAATGCTGGTCTCACTAGCTCTGGCTTCGTGTCCAGCCCTATCCACTTCATTCCTTCACCCAGGTAATGGAGTATAATGAGGCTTTACACCTGATAGTAGGGGATTTCAAAAGGAATAAATGGTCAAGTACCTATGCACAAGTACTTTTGCACAAGACAAAAAAGGGGTTATATTGTGGGTTTGCGTCTGAGAAAAGGACTAGAGAATCACTCCTAGATGCCCTGTCCTAATTTGGAAGTTTTCTTGTATTTTCCAAAATTAAGAACAGCGACAAACCCATACTGAGAAACAAACATTGATATAGCATAGAGGGAGAGATATCACAGAAAGGAAGAACACAGAACGGTAATAATTTATTAAATCTCTGATGTTTCCCTGGAGAATTTCCAAATGTAATATGCCTGCCAATTTTTGAAAAAATCCCCACCGCATAGAGCTACCCACAGCATCTATTCACAGCTCCCACTGACAAAAACACTACCTTCATGGCTCCGTATAAATCACAACACAGTCTGCTTCCAGTTTTCCCCTTTCCCTCCTCCCTGATGAAACTGTTGGCAGCCAACACAGGCAATCAGTGAGGTCAGCTTGGCTGAACTGAGTCTTTGATTAAGTTATTGATATGAATATAAGACCAGACAGCTAATCATGGGTACTCAGCATAATTATCATCATCATCTCCCCAAAGCAATTGCCCAGTGATTCACATCTTAGGAGTCTTGGTGGAGAGCCCTCAAAATGGACATAAAAGGAGTGGTGTGCAGTTGAATTGTCAGGGGGTTGCTGGTCATTGGTCCCAGCTATTTTTATTTTATTTTTAAAATTCTGGCCTTTTCCAGGCACAGCAAGATTTATGGCTCTAGGTATTCTTCCCCAGCTAATGTGTTGGTTCCACATTAATTTCTTTGGAGACAGTGTCCAGTATTTCCAAGTCCAAGTTGAGGTCAAACCTAGCTGTCTGACCACTCATCTCTCTCAACTTATGGCAAAGCTAGCTAGATTCATCTTTAACAAATTTAGTGGCCAGGTCTAGTTTTTTCATTTTAATATTAGATGTCCTTACCACCTGCCCCTTTCCTTATTTTTCAAGGCTTGATGAAACGTTTACTATAACTTTGAATTCCTCATAGTCAAGAAGAAGCAAATGGAAACTCACCCCTCCCTTCCTTTCAAACTTCAGGCTAATTTGGTGAACCTTGGGTTTACTAAATCCAGAGGCTGTCTTTAAATAGGGTCTTTTCCAGGTGAACCTGGCATATCAGGTCTATTCCAAGATGATTCTTGGGTTTGGGGTCATTGTGGATCTCAGGAACTCAACACCATCTATTATATTGTTTCATCTCTCTTGGCTATTCAGGCTCTCCCTTCTAGCTGAATTCTTCCCATCAGCTTTTAACCTTTCAAAGAGCTCCCTTCTAAAATAAATACTTTCTAGTTCTCATAGCCCCATATTCCTCTAGCTACTGTTTTATTACACCCTTCACACAGCTCCTTTGAAGGATGTGTCTATAGTTAAATCTCAATTTCCTTCTCCCTCCACTCACCTCTCCACCTTCTGATTTGACTTCAAGACCCAGAACTCCTCTAAAACAATGCTTATAAAGGTCACTGATAACTTTCAAGTCTCTAAATCTAAACTATACTTTTCTATCCTTTTTATTCTTAGTATTTTAGTAGCACTTGACACTTTTGACCACTTCTTCCTCCTTGAAACACTACCCTTAGCTTCTGTGACATCTCAATCCAGGGTTTCCTCTTATCTTTCTGGCCCCTGAAAACTTGCAAAATTTGTCTCTTGACATCCTGTCCGAATAACTCCAGGCTGTGGCCAAGATTAGCGTCAGTGGCCTCCTTGGTTCATGTATATTGGTTTTAATTTCTTGGCTGTGTTAGGCCTTTTCTTAGGAATTTAGGCTCTCCCATGTTCAAAAGCCAAAAAATGGAAGAGAGAGCTCTGATTTTGAGCAAGGATGAAAAATGTGACTTTGGTCCTTTTTAATTGGTATTTTGTTATTAAGTATATGGATTGGTAATATGAATACACACACATAAATGTTTATTATTCTTTATCCTTATCACTCACTTCAAGACTTGTTTGGAAGCTATCCCTTTATAAGATGGTGAAAATTATAAAACAAACTGACAAGGAAAGAAAAGTAGGAAAGGAAAGTCAATAGCTTTAGGAGAGTTCTAAGATGCGGTAGTTGGAGAGGATTCAAGATAGGATGGGGAAGGGAAAAAGACCAAGTAGATCAATCTCAAACATCAGTTGCATTTTCTACACTATAGGATGCAGTGACTTGAAGGTGCATTTCCCCCCAAGATCATTCTCACTGAGGAAGAGTTTAAATAATATTGAATCAATATTGAATATTGGCAAGGACTCAAAACTCAAATTCTTCTTTTTCTTCTAATGACATAAAAATTATTTCCCGCAAAGATTTTCCACCTCAAAGTACATATAATACGGTCTAATGTTCTTCTGTGATAAGGCAAAAATAGGTATTAAACTTAGGACAAATTTGAAGATAAAATGAAGATTTGTGAGATCTAAAACTATGCAAGAAAGGTACAGCAACCTGATCTAGAAGATTCTAGAAACTCACCTTTCTGACAATGAGCAAAAAGGAAGTAGGTGCAGTTTGTCTTTTCCCATTCTTTTCTGAATAACTTGCTTCTTTTGGCCTAAGAACAGTGTGCTTGGTCTGCTCATGGTTCTCACTAATATAGAAATCTTTTAACTCAGATGCAGGCCAACCACATTCTTCAACACTTTTTTAGATGAATTTCTCCATCCACAAAATTCCCATCACAAAGGAAATGAAGCGATTCAAGGATGACTCAGCCTGATTATCGGCTCCTTGTAGATAAGAGACCCACTGTATCCTAGGTATCTTTGTATTCTATGGAATCTGGTCCACAGAGGGATGCTCTGTTTGGTCATTTGCTGAATAAATACAGCAATAATCAGTTTGAATAATTCTTAAGTAGCATTTTGCAGATAACCAGATGATTAATAACTGTATTAACTTCATCAGTATACTTCCACAGATTGCTTTATAAAGAGTAATTACACAAGAAAGAGCTGGACCACACTACAGTCTTCATTCTTATACTCTGAAAAATTAACCCCAAACAATATGTAATGTACAGCCCAAGGAATAGTTAATAATGTTGCAATAACTTTGTATGTAACTAGATTTATCATGGGGATCATTTCATAATGTATAAAAATATTGAATCACTGTGAGGTACACCTGAAACCAACAGCATATTGTATGCCAACACACACCCGTGGCCTAGAGATGGAGGATGCCATCATGATTTATGTGTTCTTAATACTGCATGCTCCTTGAGCAGAAAGACATCAGGGAGAAAGTCAACACAAAAAACCTTCTGGAGTGAATGCTGTTCAGTATTTCTCTCCTGGTCACCTGTCCCCAAACTGAATGCCATCAAGTAGGGGACAAAAACTAGAAGCCTGGTGAGGGGAGAGGGTTTCCTGTGACTTGCAAATTAGTCACCTGTACATAGGCAACCACAGCATGTCCCTCAGCTAATTAAGGAGTTGAGTATAAGCACCTTATTTTCTGTATCTTTTTAAATTTTATTTTTTTTATTTTTAAATTTATTTTTAAATTAACATATAATATATTATTTGTTTCAGGGGTATGAATCTGTGATTCGTCAGTCTTACACAATTCACAGCACTCACCATAGCACATACCCTCCCCAATGTCCATCACACATCTACCCTATCCCTCCCAACCCCCTCCCCTCCAGCAACCCTCAGTTTGTTTCCTGAGATTAAGAGTCTCTTATGGTTTGACTCCCTCTCTGGTTTCATCTTGTTTCATTTTCCCCTCTCTTCCCCTATGATCCTCTGTCATTTTCTGCATCTTAAGGGAATTCTGAATTCAAATGTTTCATAATTGAAATGGCATACTTTAATGAAATTACTCCTTTCAAAAACAATGGTAATCATTTATAAAACCTAGGATCTTGAACTCAAAAGACTCAAATGATTGCTTTCTTTTAAAGTACTGAACTTGGGTGTTTTTTTAATCTGCTTTTCATTTTCTTATTAGATGCCTGAAGATAGCTCATATTTTGTTTTTAGAGCATCACTCACTTGCACAGTGATGATTTCATTATTTCATTTTATTTCATTGATAGATAAAATTACTCTCCTTTCATGGGAGACAGGTAGGGAAGAAGAACAACCAGGCTTCCCAATTAGGTGATATAATGTAATATAAAGTATTATGCAGTATTCTCCCCTTACGTCAGTTCGACTTGCTGTGGTATCAGTGGTCAATCCGTGATAATCCAGGACCAGTTACCTGTGGTCAGCTGCAATCCAGGAGCTGACTATCCTCCTTTTGATGTATTGTCAGAAGGGACAAGTAGCCTAACGCTGTGTCACGAAGCCTATGTCATTCCCCTCACTTCACCTCAGCATGTAGTCACTTTATCTTCTCTCATCATCACAAGAAGAGTAAAGATACATAGAGTACAGTAAGATATTTTAAGAGAGAGAGAGAGAGACTATATCATATAACTTTTATTACAGCATATTGTTACAAATCTTATTTTATTTTTTATTTTTTTAAATTTTTTTATTTTATATTTTATTTTATTTATTTATTTATTTTTTATTTTATATTTTATTAGTTACTGTTGCTAATCTCTTACTGTGCCTGATTTATACATTAAACTTTATTGTAAGTATGTATGTATAAGAAAAATCAAAGTCTGTGTAGGGTTCAAGGATGTCTGTGGTTTCAGCATCTACTAAGCGTCTTAGAATGTATCCCCCATGGATAAGAGGGCACCATTTACCTAGCTCCTAATGGCATTTGACAGGATTAATTCCTTCCCCCTATCCTATTATGGGTTCCTAATGAATCAGTGGAATTTTAGGCCTAGATAAGTCAGCAGCACTGACCAGGCTATGTGGAAACACTCAAATGATATGTTGAAACAGCCTCTGGTGTATTTTATTCACTCAGGAAATAGCATCTAATATGCTCCAGTACTGTCTCGGGAACTGGAGGTACAAAAGTAAATAAACCCAATGAGGAGGAAAGGCCAACAGACAGAGTATTGCACTAAGGGACAGTGTTGGTTAGACATGGGATAAATGTCTTAAAACTCTGGGTCACAGATAATAGAAAACCCAACCCTAAGTGATCTAGCAAAAAAAGGAACATTCTGGCCCAAATGAATGGAGAGTGGAGGGAAGAGCTGGTCAAGCATGGCTTCATGAAAGGGCCCCACACAGGGTCATCAGGACATTCTTTCCTTCTCCTTGGTCTGCTCCATCTTCCTCCATGTTGGCTCTGTACTCTGAGGGCTCCTGCCTGTAACCTCTTGGCTGTAGCAGCAGTGAGCCTAGCATACATCATGCTCAATCAAGCCTAGAGAAAGAAGAGAGGTTCTCGCCCATGAAATTTAAAGTTCTCATCGTGACTCTCAAATGGGCTCAAGTTGGCTTGCATGTCCTTTCCTGGACCAATCACACAATGTAAAAGGAGATTAATTTATCACTTCCGCTAATCCATAATCTACCTCTAGAGCAGAAGGCAAAATCAATCTCAACCAAATCAAATGAGTAAATTAGCACCCGCAGCCACAAACACAGAGAACACTTAACCCTGCACCAGGCACTTCAAAGCCACTGAGATGCATTCATTCACTTGGTCCAATTAGCAATCTTCTGAGGTAGATACTATTATTATCCTATTCATAGAGGAGCTTGAGGTAGACACTGCTTAATAACCTCGCTCTGGGTTTCTACACATGGTGAACCATTTCACCAGGAAGAGGCAGAGGGCCTGTTTAGTGTGGAAAACAAGAGTGGCCCAGGACTCCGGATAAGCTCAGGACACTATGGGAATCAGAGAAGTGGTTGAATCTGAAACGGAGGAATGGAAGCAGAAGTATAAAGGAGGAGTGAGAGGGAGCCAGGGTGAGGTGGGTGCTGGACAGGAATTGGATGTAAATGTGTTGACCAAAGACATGCTGGAGGATAAACATGAGCCAGAAGATGATAGACCTTGTAATCCATATGAGGAACATAGAATTTGACCTTGAGGGTGATCGGTGGCCACGGAGGACTTTAGTTAAGACACTGACAGAGCTTACATTGGATAATGTGGACGTAGGGATGGACCAGACTGAAGGCAAGGAACCAGGTAACAGGTTTTTGCAATAAAAGTTTACCTTGACCCATTTCTAATTCCCAGTTTCCAGCAATCTCATGTACCTAAAAACCACAGTATTATAACCATTAGATGTAACTGAATACCTACTGTATTTTTATGTAACTCTTTAGGGAGTAATTACATTTATCATATTTTATATCACATATTTTTAAACTAAAAATAAGTAGCTTAAAAATAGTCTATATGAAATACATTTTTAAAACAAGGCACATGTAGAAAAAGTTACGGATGATTAATTAATGGTAATTACATCTGAGTGAAGGATTGTAGGGTTTTTTTGCTTTCATTGCTTAAACATAAACAGACATTACTTCCATAGTAAGTTTAAAACGCACTGTGTGAAATTATAAAAAATTCAAATGATATGCAAGTATCATACAGTAAAGTGAAAAGCAACACTCCCATCCCTGAGAAAATTCTATTCTTTTCCCAAGAAGAAGAGTAACCACTATTAACAGTTTGGTGTTATTCTTCCAAATAAATCTATGTGAGTGTACACATAATATTATACATATATATAAAATGTATATGAGATATATATATATATAATTAGTATTATATATATTTCATATAAATTATATTTTTGTATAAAATGTCTTACAGAAGGGGTCATACTGAAATAATATTCAATAACTTGCCTTCATCCAGGTAACAAAATACCATGTCCATCTTACCATGTCCATCTTTCCATCTTTCATATCAATCTGCTTCACTATCTTAACTGATTCATGGTGACCCAAAACAGAGGCACACTGTGACTGATTTACCTAGTCTATTATTGACAAATACCTGAGTTGTTTCTAATGTTTTCTTATTACAAACAATACTGCTGTGAAACTCCTTGTGCATGTACCTTCTTGTAGGTGAGCAAGGATGATTTAAGTTAATTTCTAAAAGTAGAATTTCTGGGTCTCAGAGTACATATATTTTAATTTCTGATAGAAACTACAAATTGCCTCCCCAGAGAAGAATCCAATTTATACCCCCAGCAGCGAACAGTCGATGACAGTCTCACCATATTCTCATCAACCCTAGAGATTATCTATTTCATTTTGGTCAGTGGGCAAACAAATAGCATTTCATTCCACAGAAACACTTTGGGAAACACTGTTCAGTAATTATTTTTGGTTTTTGAGCATTAGCCAGGAAACTGTTTTTATTTCAAATGTCTTCAATAACCTCTCCAAAATACTCATCACCGAAACCATTGTACAGAATATTAATTCACTTCTTTGACTTAAAATCTGAATTAATTTTCAGCTGATTAGTTATGGATCAAAATTGATAGTCTCCTAAACGACTATGGAAGGAGAAGTATAAAGATATGGCTAGAATCAGTGGAGACCCTAGAACACATCTGTATGCTTGGGTTCAGAAAGCAACCCTGACCTGGGTAGCACTGACCTATGAAACGGAACAAAAACAGACACATATATTGTCACTTTGGAAATTTTCAAAGAACAGTTTTAAAAGCAGCCTGCTTGTTCATTACATAATCCTATATGTAGAGCTCCAGGGGAACTGTTTCCTATTTACTCTATAGGATAGCTCATCAGGGCAGAAAGGAGATGTATTAAAGAGACATTTGGATATTTACATGGAAGAAAGAGAGGAAGCCATCATGGAACAAAGATGGCATCTTGGTGGTGAATATGAGCAACTGAGGGATGAGCAACTGAGGGAGGGGGTGGACCAATCCCTAGAGGTGGTAATGATGAGACCACAGGAGCTAAGCATCATCTAATACAGGCTTCTTCATTGGGGGAAGCTCTGCTTCCTATAAAGATTACACTGTGACTATTTGGGGATTGTATTCTGGACCTGCATGACTCTGCCTCTTCTTGTGTCCTATCTGTTCATGCTCTCAGGAAGTCCAGAGATGGGACGGCTACTGAACCGTCATGGAGAATCCAAGAGGCTGTGCAGAAAGATATAGCCTGGGGTCCAAGGTGCCTGAATCTCACCGCTCAGGGCTGTGCATTTTATCTCATGCTGGTGAGCAGAAAGTTGGGTGGTGCTCCTTTTGGATCTGAGCATCGCTCTACAGGTAGATACTATCCCTGTTTTACAAAGGGTGTAATTGAGGCTCAGCGAGGCAAGTCACCCACCTGAGATCACCTAGCTTCTGTGGTAGTCAGCTTCTAGGATTGCCCCAAGGATGCCCACCCTCCTGGTAATCTCACCCCGTGCAATCCTCTTCCCATGAGTGTGGGCTGGATTTAGTGCCTTGCTGCCAAGAAACAGAACAGAATTACCAGAATGTCACTTTAGAGATTAGGTTGTAAAACCACTGCAGCTTCAAGTTCCACTTGGGGTGACAAAAAAGGTTTGGAACCAGTGGTGGTGACAACACAGCATTGTGAATGTACTAAATGCTGCTGAATTGTATGCTTAAAATGGCTAAAATAGGAAATTTTATGTCATACATGTGTGTATATGTGTGTGTAGCCATAATAAACAATTAAAACAAAACAAAACAGCAACAAGTAGTTTCTGTCTCGGGACTGCCTCTGAGATTCCTCTCTCTGGGGGGAACTGGCTGCCATGTTGTGAGTAGCCCTTTGGAGTGGCCCAGGTGGCAAGGAAGGCCGTGTCTCTGGCCAACAGCCATTAAGGATCTGAGGCCAACAGTCATGTAAGTCAAGTTGGTCCTCCTTCGGTCAAGCCTTGAGATGACTGTGGCCTTGGGAACAACTCTGAAGCAGAGGGACCCAGAGAAGCCATAACCAGCTTGCTTGTCCACAGAAACTGAGGGAGGAACTGAAGCTGCTCAGTTTGAGGGTCATTTGTTATGTGGCCACAGAGAACCAACAGCTATGAACTGACAAATCTGTATTTCCACCCAGTTCCACCTGCCTCAACAGCCTGAGGTCTCAATTAATTCATTAATGTATGCCTTCACTCACATATGTTTTTGTGCCTGTGTACCTGGTATCTACCATGCTAGAGACAACACCTGGAGGGAGTTACTAAGAGTCTACTTTTTCTAAACAAACAGGATCCATTCTACATAAGCTCTAACTTTACATCATGGGACCAACTTGCCAGTTAAGTAGAGCTGGGCATTGCAGCCATGCGTGTTTCCATCTACCTCCCCTGTTACCTCATGTCATCTCCCCTTCCTTCCCCCTGTCCGTCTGTCCGTCCTTCCTTCCTTCCTTCCTTCCTTTGTTCCTTCCCTCCCTCCCTCACTTCCTCTGTCCCTCCCTCTTCCCTACTCTCCTTCTTTCCTTCCTTCCTTCCTTTTCTCCTTCCCTCCCTCCCTTCCTCCCTCCCTCCCTCCCAAAGTCAGCTGCTACAGTTCCTGTGGAGAAAGGGCATCTCCAGTCCATAATAAAGCTAGAGGCAAAGACATTGCACAGGGCCACCTGGGCACTGGTCTTGCTTCAGCTCCCAGGGCAGGAGCCTTGTTCGTCCAGAGTTTGGCTACAGAATCAGAAGAGTCAGTTGTTTTAAAATGTTCTGTGATTTTGGATACAAGCCCTTTATCTGATATGTCATTTGCTAATATCTTCTCCCATTCTGTCAGTTGTCTTTTGGTTTTATTAACTGTTTTCTTTGTGTGCAAAAGCTTTTGATCTTGATGAAGTCCCAATAGTTCATTCTTTTCCCTTGCTTCCCTTGCCTTTGGCGATGTTCCTAGGAAGAAGTTGCTGTCGAAGAGGTTGCTACATGTGTTCTCCTCAAGGATTTTGATGGATTCCTTTCTCACATTGAGGTCCTTCATCCATTTTGAGTCTATTTTCATGTGTGGTGTAAGGAAATGGTCCAATTTCATTTTTCTGCATGTGGCTGTCCAATTTTCCCAACACCATTTGTTGAAGAGGCTATCTTTTTTCCATTGAACATTCTTTCCTGCTTTGTCAAAGGTTAGTTGACCAAAGAGTTAAGGGTCTATTTCTGGGCTCTCCATTCTTTTCCATTGATCTACGTGTCTGTTTTTGTGCCAGTACCATACTGTCTTGATGATGACAGCTTTGTAATAGAGCTTGAAGTCTGGAATTGTGATGCCACCAACTTTGGCTTTCTTTTTCAATATTCCTTTGGCTATTCGAGGTCTTTTCTGATTCCATATAAATTTTAGGATTATTTGTTCCATTTCTTTGAAAAAAATGGATGGGATTTTGATAGGGATTGCATTAAATGTGTAGATTGCTTTAGGTAGCATAGACATTTTCACAATATTTGTTCTTCTAATCCATGAGCATGGAACATTTTTCCATTTCTTTGTGTCTTCCTCAATTTCTTTCATGAGTACTTTATAGTTTTCTGAGTATAGATTCTTTGCCTCTTCGGTTAGGTTTACTCCTAGGTATCTTATGGTTTTGGGTGCAATTGTAAATGGGATGGACTCCTAAATTTCTCTTTCTTCTGTCTTGTTGTTGGTGTACAGAAATGCAACTGATTTCTGTGCATTGATTTTATATCCTGACACTTTACTGAATTCCTGTACAAGTTCTAGCAGACTTGGAGTGGAGTCTTTTGGGTTTTCCACATATAGTATTTTATCATCTGCAAAGAGTGATAGTTTGACTTCTTTGCTGATTTGGATGCCTTTAATTTCTTTTTGTTGTCTGATTGCTGAGGCTAGGACTTCTAATGCTATGTTGAATAGCAGTGGTGATAATGGACATCCCTGCGGTGTTCCTGACCTTAGCGGAAAAGCTCTCAGTTTTTCTCCATTAAGAATGATATTTGCGGTGGGTTTTTCATAGATGGCTTTGATAATATTGAGGTATGTGCCCTCTATCTCTACACTTTGAAGAGTTTTGATCAGGAAGGGATGCTGTACTTTGTTAAATGCTTTTTCAGCATCTATTGAGATTATCATATGGTTCTTGTTCTTTCTTTTATTAATGTGTTGTATCATATCGATTGATTTGCAGATGTTGAACCAAGCTTGCAGCCCAGGAATAAATCCCACTTGATCACGGCAAACTCAACACCCAAAGAACAAATAATCCAATCAAGAAATGGGCAGAGGACATGAACAGACATTTCTGCAAAGAAGATATCCAGATGGCCAACAGACACATGAAAAAGTGCTCCACATCACTTGGCATCAGGGAAATACAAATCAAAACCACAGTGAGATACTACCTCACACCAGTCAGAATGGCTAAAATTAACAAGTCAGGAAATGACAGATGCTGGCGAGGATGTGGAGAAAGGAAAACCCTCTTACACTGTTGGTGGGAACGCAAGCCGGTGCAACCACTCTGGAAAACAGCTTGGAGGTTCCTCAAAAAGTTGAAAATAGAGCTACCTTACAACCCAGCAATTGCACTACTGGGTATTTACCCTAAAGATACAAACGTAGTGATATGAAGGGGCACGTGCACCCAAATGTTTATAGCAGCAATGTCCACAATAGTCAAACTATGGAAAGAACCTAGATGTCCATCAACAGATGAATGGATAAAGAGGATGTGGTATATATATATATATATATATATATATATATATATATATATATATATATATATATAATGGAATACTATGCAGCCATCAAAAGAAGTGAAATCTTTCCATTTCCAACAATGTAGATGGAACTAGAGGGTATTATGCTTAGCGAAATAAGTAAATCAGAGAAAGACAACTATCATGTGATCTCCCTGATATGAGGAAGTGGAGATGCAACCTGTGGGGTTTAGGGGGGTAGGAAAAGAATAAAAAGAATAAATGAAACAAGATGGGACCAGGAGGGAGACAAATCATAAGAGACTCTTAATGTCACAAAACAAACTGAGGGTGGCGGCGGAGAGGGGGGTAGGGAGAGGGTGGTGGGGTTATGGACATTAGGGAGAATATGTGATATGGTTAGTGCTGTGAAGTGTGTAAACCTGGTGATTCACAGACCTGTACCCATGGGGTTAATGATACATTATATGTTTATTTAAAAAATTAAAAAATAAAAAAAAATGTTCTGTGAAACACAGGCACAGACTGATTGTGTGAGTTCTTCCCAAAGTCCCTGAGATAAAGGCCCATAGAATGGGTAAGAACTGAACTTCTCAGACCCAGAGAGAGGGCCTCTTGCAGGATGGACTATGTGCAGGCCTGCTGGAAAATCTGAAGGCCAAGGGAAATGTTACTGAAAAATACCACATGGGCTCTTACTCTGTTTAGACACCTCTTTCCCAAAGAGATTTTGTACCCACAACTGAGTGATTTGGCTTTTCGTTTAATTGTGTCGTGGGGGTGCAGCCTGGTCTCTCTCCTTCCCACCTCAGCACTAGATTTGGTTATTATCCTTCTCCTGCTGGTGAAGATGGCTTGTTTCATAAAGTAGAGAATAGGCTCTAGTTTGTTAAAAGAGACATGCATGGGACGCCTGGGTGGCTCAGTTGGTTGGACGACTGCTTTCGGCTCAGGTCATGATCCCGGAGTCCCGGGATCGAGTCCCGCATCGGGCTCCCAGCTCCACGGGGAGTCTGCTTCTCCCTCTGACCTTCTCCTCGCTCATGCTTTCTCTCACTGCTTCTCTCTCAAATAAATAAATAAAATATTAAAAAAAAAAAGAGAGACATGCACATGACAACAACAGAGACCTGAAGTGAGTATGTGCTGAACAGTCCTCGGAGCTATACATTCTACTGCTTGCCATAGAAGAGGTAGATGCTTGATTTTGATTGAAAACCAAATCTACCTAAATTTGCAACCAATGTTAAAATGTACCAATGTGCCAGTTCCTAAGATGTTTACCAGTCAGGGGTGCTCACTAGAGCTCATCTAACATTCAGAGGACAAGCAAAGCCGGTGTGATGGGGAATGACCCAATTTGGTTACGATATCTCTGGTGTCTTACATCACTTTGGTTACTCCCACAAAAATTAATTTTTTTGAGCAATGTAAACTTAACAGTAAATATCTCCTTTTAGGAACCATCCCTATATCGTACCATACTCCCCTAATCCTTTGATGATTTCCCTAATCATGTCCAAGTAGGATGTCATCCCCAGCCAAGCGTCCCAAACAGCATTCGAGGCTTCTGTTTTTTGTGTTAGCCTTAGGTGGTTCTATAAAAAAGCCAACCTCACTGAGAGAATTCTTTTTGAGTCTGCTATCCTTCTGAAGATCTGGGGCTTTTGAGCTAAGACAGGCACAGACTGTGATCTTCACAGCAAACTCTGGATTAGGTGCACTGAAACATATGGCCACAGAGAGGGACTCATGCCACTTCCAGGGACATCCCTGTCCCGCTCTTTCTCCTTGGGCCACTCCCATCCTACCAATCTCCCCCAACACCTCTAAGTTGGTCAAATCATTAGGGGAGGCCAATGCTGCTTACTCCCCTGTAGGGGTAAAAGCTTCAGGTACAAATACCCTGAGGGGACAGGAGAGGTGGACAAAATGAATTTGAATGGAGATGAATTTGAATGGGGTACATGACTGAATTTGAATGAGGCAGCAGAGACTTCAGCTATGTGGCTGAAAGACAAGAAGGGGTCAGAGCACTGTGTCCCAGAGGTAGTGAGAGTCAGGGTACAGGTGAGAGGGGAGGGCTGAGGGATGAAAACACAAGCATCTACCTCCCAGCTCAGCTGAGGCCAGCTCTACCAGGTAGGGGTCAAGGATTACAGCAGAATCGTGCCAGCCTCCAACTTCCTATTTTAAGACAGTAGCAATCGACGTTGAGAACAGACCAGATTCCCTCATACAGAAATCAAAGAATTTTACACAAAGCAATAATCATCTAGAATTTCCTAATTGCAAAAACAGAACAGATTAGATCACTTTAGAGAATCAAATAACTGAAATGTCCCTAAGTGGAAAGCACTGTGCCGAAATGACTGTATTTAGAATGCATATGCCTGGGGTCTCCCAGATAGTAAAGATTTTAGGATTTGGGGGCCACGAGTCTCTACCGCAGTTAACCGACTATGCTATTATAGTGGGAAAGCAGCCACAGGCAATCTGTAGACAAATGGCTGTGGCTAGGTTTCAATAAAACTTTATTGACAGAAATAGTCTGTGAGCCAAATTTGGTCCACAGACTGTACCGTAGGCTGACCTCATGTTAAATTCATTACATCGTGTTAAATGGAAGATACACCTTTTCACTGCTCACACCTTGCACATCATAACATCTTACAACGGATTAGGTTCTAAAGCTAGCAAAACAATAGACAGAATTATCTCGTAGATTTTAGAATTGCCAGCGGGAACAGCTACCTACTGAGGGAAGAGTGCATCGTGTCTCGCATACCGAGTTCCTTCTCGGTCATTCACTCTGACAGCAGAAGAGCTCATGCCACTGGAATTATTGCTCATGCCAACAGTTTCTCCTGACTTAAATGCAAATGTGACAGGAAATCAGTGTATTCAACAACTTAAATAATGTATAGGCTCCGCTTAAAGGAAAGGTGGAAACTCCTGTACCTTGAGCATTGTTTTATACTACTTTTAGTGAAACCTTGCTTAAATATGTATAAAACTAAGCCAACTTGATACAAAAGTGCTTTTGCTTATTGTTCTCATGTAATTCTGAAATGAAAACACATACAAAAATTAAATACAAAGTTAGTAATGGTCAATCGTGTGAAAATAATGTAACGGATGAGGGTGTCCTGCAGCTATGAAATCTTTGCTTGTAGAACGAAGTGTCACCAACTGCCACCACCCTGAACCACAGTGAAACAGCGCCATGCCATCTCTGGGCCTTCACTTCACGCATGACAGTATCTGCAAATCCGTTTCCCTTCTTTATCCCCCTCCACGGCCAGGACAGTGTCATACCCTCTTGGAGAAACAAACAAAGTCCTGAAATTCAGCAGCAGTGATCCAAAAGTACACATACACAATGTTTTCAAAGGGAACCCCAAGTGCCCTGAGAATGAACCTGAACACCCCAGTTTGGAGCTGATGCCATGGACGCTGGATAACTGAAGCCTTGTTATGTGTCTGAAGGGAGTTCCACCCTCCTATAAACCCCTCTAGTGTTTCCTATTTTCACCCTTTAGGAGACACTAGGCATTTACGCTGTTTTTCCTTCTATATTGATGACTGGCTGCTTCAGACTACAGCCCAGGCTGGTGGACTGTTCCCTGGAGGCTCAGGTTCTAACCCACCTGAGTTATGACTGCATGACTTCAAGAAAGCCACTTAATCTTCCACATGCCTCAGTTTCCCATCTGTGGAGTAGGGGGCTACATCCCGAGGTCCTCTCCATCCCTCACTTCCTCTACTGCTAAAAGAGCTAAAAGGGAGGGAACAAGAAGAGCATCTGACTCAGGTAGAGACAAACAACATTTTCCTTGTGGAAGGAATCTCATGAATGCCTATGCTTTGGAAGAAAAACATCACAACTAGGGAATATTACAACTAGATAGACCATAGAGTGGAAACTGGGGACCTGATGTGCTATATCTTCTGATTTTTTTGAGAGAAGCAGGATTATTTGGATTTGTTAAATAAAAAATTACCAATTTAAAAAATTTGGCACTTTGGGACACCTGGGTGGCTCAGTCGGTTAAGTGGCTGCCTTTGGCTTGGGTCATGATCCTGGGGCCCTGGGATAGAGCCCCACATCGGGCTCCCTGCTCAGCGGGAAGCCTGTTTCTCCCTCTCCCACTCCTCCTGCTTGTGTTCCCTCTCTCACTGTGTCTCTGTCAAATAAATAGAATCTTAAAAAAAAATTGGCACTTAATTGAAAAAAAATACTATTAAAGAAAGCACTCACCCAGCCCTTCCATTGCCCCCTTATACTTTCTGCTCTTTGCCCACCATTCTGCTGGGCTCTTTTTGCATTTGAAGTGCTCTGCACATGTGTCCACTGCAGCACAGGGCACCTTGGAGAGGCAGGATTCTTGCCTGGGTTCCGTATCTTTAATGAGGTCGGAGGTAGGCGCTCTAGCCTGGGCTTGCCCTCAGCAATCGCAGAATGTTTGGAATTTAGGGGACTAGAGAGCGGGATCTGGAACATTCTTTCCAACTCAACCACCCTTTCCTTGGTTCTCACATGGCTCCCACAGGAGGTCAGGAGGCACTTAACTTCATGAATTAAAGCAACTTATGGCTCAGGGGAATTTATGAATTTCAAAAGCATTTACTGAATTCAGCTTCGGGTTTCTCCCCAAAACTCAGTGTTGAGCTGCTGCATCAGCCTTGGGGGATTTTCATTTTGTATGAGAATAGGCAGTTTTGAGGAGGACAGCACCCAGGGCAGGGGAAGAGGGACCCAGGTGGTAGTACCAAAGTGGAAAAATCAACTTTGATGTGCACTTGACAAAGGCATGAAGGTCAGACCCCAACTATTTGGAAAGGAAAGTTGCTGTGGTGTTTTTGTGAAACATTGCTACTGAGAACAATAATTTTGTGGCATATATATTGTCCCTTTCTCTGTTTTTTTCCCCCTTCATTAGGCAAAGAACAACTGAAGAATTATGGGGAGACAGAATCTGACATTCAGGATGCCCCTTCAGAGCTGGGTTTCTGGGGGAAGAGGAAGAACTGTCATGCAATGGCAGAGACTCTGGGTCCCCCTCCTTCTAGTACTACAGCAGCTCTGGGGGTGGCTCAGAGCCTCTCCTCCCACCCCACAGGGGGGCAGGCGATAGCATTAATCAGCCACTGTCTAATTACCAGCTAACTAAATTGTTAGGAGGGGAGCTCCCAGGTCCCTGCTGTGTCTTAATAATTAATCCATAACCTGAGTAATCTGGCAGCCCTTGATCTCCTGATAGAAATCCACAGTGGGCCCTATCCCTGAGTCACAGAAGAGAGAAACCCAAGAGAACCCAAGAGCTGTCTTTAGTCTTCCCTCTCTCAATACCCATCTTCATCACCTACCAAATGCTGTCAAATCTGCCTTCTCGATGTCTCTTGCCTCTCTGCCACTGTATTCTCTCTGCTTCTCCTCCGGCACAGGACCTCCCATCTCTTGCCTCCACCACTGAAAACAAGTCTCTCTGACTAGCCCCTACCTCTCCCCCATCCTCCTTTCCATTCCCAGAAAGGTCCATATGACACAGGTTAAGACATGTCACTTCCCTACCTAAAAACCTTACCTAAATCCCCCCACTGACAATAAAATTAAGTCCATGATCTTGTGCGTGGCATTCAGTCTCCCATGATCTGAACCAGGGGCACTGCCTTGGAGAACAAGCACTTATTCTTAAGTCAACCACACTGACACTGGGTGACATGAAGGGCGCAACCCTGGTGGGCACACAGGGAGAGCACACCTTTCTGTGACTCTGCACACTGCAATAAAATGGTGACCACGGGGTAACACGATTACTCGCCATCCAAGAAGGAGCCTGTAAGAAACATCTTATTCATTTCCCCAACCCATCACCATCTTACTGGATACTTTGGACACAGTCGATTGCTCTCTCCCTCTTCAATCCAGCTTCAACTTCTCTTCTTGCAGACTCCTTATCCTTCCCCTGCTTTTCTGAATGCTCCTTCTGGGTTTCCTTTCCTAATTCCTCTTTTCCTTCCTCCTGTTGGGAGGATCCAGGAGCCCTTGGACCTCTTTTCAGTCTTTATACTCATGCCCTTGGAGATCTTATCTGGTACTGTGGCTTTTTCTTCTTTTTAAAGGTTTATTTATTTATTTCAGAGAGAGAGAGCGAGAGAGAGAGAATGAGGACACAAGTGCGGGGGCGAGGTTAGGGGGAGAGAGAACTTCAAGCAGTTTGCATTGAGCATGGAGACAAATGCAGGGCTTGATTTCACAATCCTGAGATCATACGTGAGCTGAAACCCAGTCAGATGCTCAACCAAGTCAGATGCTCAACCAAGTCAGATGTGCCACCCAGGCACCCCTGGTGATGTAGCTTTTTAAAAGAATTAGACTCTGATGACCAAAACTCTGTAGTTCTGACTTCTCCTTAAGCTCAGACTTGAATATCCAATGACCTACTTGATATCTTCACTAGGAGGAAGCTCAAGGTCACTATTGAAACAGCTTATTCACTACCCTTTCAATCTGTTCCTTCCTCCAGTTTTATCTTATTCTTTCTAGACATCTCATTAAATAGCAGCATTATCCATTTAACTACTCAGACCAAAAATTTGGGTGACTTCTTAAGCAGATCTGCTCAGACCACCCTAACTAAAACTGTAACTATCCTTCTCCCAAAGGTCCCTCCTCTGCTCTATTTTCTTTCTGTTTGCCACAACATGTATCATCTTCTGAATATGCACTACAATTGACTGTTTTTTACTTGTTTACTGTTTCTGGCTTTGCCCTGCTAGAACATAAGCTCTACAAGGGCAGGAATCTTTGACCATTTTGCTCACAGGTATATCCAAACACACAGAACAATGGCTGGTCCGTAATAAGTGTTCAATAAATATTCATAAATGAACTCTGATGTTTGACTCATCTCTTTCCTTCATAGCCCACATCTGATCCAACACCAATGGTGAATGAGCACCTTCAAAACACACAAGCACCTGACTTCTTCTCACCACCTCCACTAATACTCCATTCCAAGTCCCTTTCTTCTTTTACTTGGAATGTTCTAGTAGGCTCTCACTGGATCTCCCTGCCCAACTAGAATCCATTCTTTAGTGCCCAAAGCATCCAGAATGGTCTCTTTAAAGCCTAAATTAGATCATGTGCCTTCCATTACAGATAGTGATCTGCATAAAGTTCCTCCTACTTTGGCCCTGCCCATATCTCTGGTCTCACTTCCTGCCATGCTGCTCCTCACTCCACACTTTCCAGCTGCAGTGGCCTCTTGCTCGTTGTTGGACAATCAACCTTACTCTGAACTCAGCTTTCCATGTGCTCTGTACCTCACCTGGTAAACATCTCCCAGACCTTCATGGGGCTCCTTCTTCTGATGACTCAGGCTTCTGTTCAAATGTCCCCTTTGTGGGGAGGCCTTTCTTGACCACCCCATATGCCACCTTCCACCATCATCAAACATTATCCCTGTTATCCCTAATCAAAATTTCTCCATAGTACTTGTACAGGAAATAAGACTTATTTGGTTACTTGTCCATTGACAGTTTCCTTCATGAGAATGTAAACGTTAAGGGGACAGGGGCTTTATGTTGTTCACTGCATATACCCAGAGCCTAGAAATGCCTCGCATTTAGTGGATGCTCAGTAAATATTTGCTGAATGTATAAACAGAAAACCATTGAGGTAGCACCCAGTCCTCTCCAGAGCATGCACTGTTTATGCGGGAAAGGATGTGGTCTCACATTAGAGGAGGCAATTCTACTGGTGGAGTATTTCCCAGGCCTGACCTTGCACCTCACTGGGGTTCAGGCCAAAGTGCAAACAGCAGCCAAGGGCTTCCACCATGACCACAAGGGCCATTCAGAACTAGTGTTCTGTCCTTACACTGATGAACACTTCAGTCTGTGCTTACCTTCTGTGAAGGTCTGTCAAGGGAACAAGTCTAATAGGAGACAGCATCTCTCTGGAAGCCAGTTTAACCTGAGGGCTAATAAGAGAGATCCAATTAAGTCCTTGGAGGTGGAGAGGATAAAGCCAACCTGAGAGAGTGGACAAGAGAAAGAAAATTATCTACTACCAACCAGGAAATGCCTTTCATTACTTTTTATTTATTTGTCTTGTTGCCTTTTATTCACTGTGGAGCTTACACCAAACACTCAGCCTCTAGGCGCAGAGATGTGCAAATTAGATGTTTTAAGGGATTAACAGAAAAAGGAAGTCTAGAAATTGCTAAAGCATTAATGCTGAGAAAAGGTTCCTAATCTCCTTTGTCCTTTTGCTGGAAAGTGAAAGGAGATTCTCCTTCAGTACCTCCTCTTGACAGAGCCAACAGAGGAGAGCAGGACAAGGATGTGCACTCAGAGGCATCACACGAAGGTGTGAATTCTTGCCTGGGCTACAGACTCTGGGCAAGTCGCTTTCCTTCGCTGAGATTTCCCTCTCATCACGTGTAGAGTGATGGCTTCATTTTTCTTCTTACCATTGTACTCCCTCCTCTTGAGGATCTGTCTGAGATAGAGATAAGCAGAGATAACGGTGCAGCCTAACCTACTTGCCATCTGCTGTCAAGATGAGAAAGAACTCCACAAATGGTGGCCAACGTGTGCTGTCACTCCCACCATCAGGAAAACAACCCTTTGAAGTCCCCAGATCCAATATCATGGGGGTATGCCAGATGCACGTTAGACGAACACCCATTCATTGATTATTAATTGTCAGGTGGGAGCTGCTGTGCTAAGAGAGGTACTCTACTCTCAGGGAACTTCCGGTCAGCAGGAGGAGTTAGATGTAATAAGCAAAATGCCTCAGTGCATGTCTACCTGCTCAATGATCTCAAGGAAGGCCACTCATCTCCTTGAAGACACTCAGTAGAGGCTCCTGACCCTGAAAAGGGACACTGAGTGAGTTCTAAAGGGTAAGCAGAGGCTTCCCAGGCAGGGATGCAGGAAGGGAACAACCCATGAGATGAGGGCTTAGAGGGGAGGAACCATCGTGGGTTGCAGAAAGGAAAATGACCACAGAGATCAGTGTGGATGGAGTTTAACATAAGAGGTAGAGAGGTGCGATGAGGCCTCTGGTGGCCTCCCAGAGACAGGGAGAGCATGCGTCAAGACCTCATTTATAAATATAGATGTGAGCCACAGTTTGCTTATTAGATTTTTAGAAAATAGTGCATTGAACATTTTTTATCTTGATTACTGACTTCTGGCACCACCTTTTGTTTGCATCCATCTCCATCCCTTAACCCTAACATCCTTGGAGAGCCATGACAGGTTTTAAGAAAAGGAGTCAGATGATCAGTTTCCCCCCTTTAAAAGATAATGCAGAATTCACTTAGAATAATAACGATGAGATAATTTCTTAAATAGAGTAGAAGGGGCACCTGCGTGGCTCAGTCGGTTAAGCATTGGGTAACGGTTTCAGTTCAGGTCATGATCTCAGGGTTGTGGGACTGAGCCTGTGTTGGGCTCCATGCTCAGCAGGGAGTCTGCTTGAGGATTCTCTCCTTCTCTCTCTCTGTCCCTCCCTCTACTCTCATGCTTATGCACATGCACTCTCTCTCTCTGTCCAATAAATAAATCTTTAAAAAAACAAAAATATAATATAATAAAATAAAGTAGCCAGGGTGTGCCTGGGTGGCTCAGTTGGTTAGGTGTCCAACTTAGTCTCATCTCAGGTCTTGATCTCAGGGTCATGAGTTCAAACCCTGTTTAGGCTCCTGGCTGGGTGTGGAGCCTATTAAAAAGAAAAAAAAAGTAGAGTAGCAAGGAAGCATTCCCATGGAAAATGAACTAAGGTTATCAAACCCATTATGAAAGTAAACATATTGCTAAGGAGGAGAGAGAAATCTCTTTCTTCCTGATACCTAGTAGTGGTTTGACAAGTTTATTCTATGGGACAACCTACACTTTTTTTTTTTTTAAAGATTCTATTTATTTATTTGACAGATAGATCACAGGTAGGCAGAGAGGCAAGCAGAGAGAGATCGGGGGAAACAGGCTCCCTGCTGAGCAGAGAGCCTGATGTGGGACCTGAGCTGAAGGCAGAGGCTTTAACCCACTGAGCCACCCAGGCGCCCCACAACCTACATTTCTAATCTCAAGGACTTACAGAGATTTCAAAAGGACTAAGGTAAGGACTGAATGGCTAAAAAAGAGGCACCACCAGGAATTTCTGCTCATTAACAATGTCGTCCAGGCTTTGAAGAGCTGCACAGCTTGGTGGAAAGCTGGGATCCCATTAACAGTAATAAACTATAACAAAAACTTTAAGGAGTAAAACTGTATAACTCCAATTCTCAGCTGACCACACTTCATCCCCTAGAATCTGCTCCTCATACTTCTAGAAGTCTCTGGGCTTTTCCCATGTACGTGCACCAACACTTCTCATCCCAGGAAGCCCCTTTTGGGTGCCCGGACCCTGCCCCAGTGCAACCAATGGAGAGCTGGGGTGTGGAGCATGAGCCCCATGGCTCTCCACTGGCCCTGAAGCATCAGTTGCTGGGAAGCTGTCGGGAAGCTGCTCTGGAGACCTCCTCCCCTGCCTCTGTCACCCCGGGTAAACCCACGAGTGGCCATCACACGCAAGCAACAGCTGTCTCCAACTCCCTACCACGCATATGAGATCCAAGATGTCTCTCTCCTTATTCCCCACTTGATTCACAGAATCCAACGATGGAAAGATAGTCCTTTCCCGTACAGAAATAAGAGTGATTGAACACTGAAATTGCCAGTAGGGAGTAATGAAGTTGACAATTTTATTTACCAGAGTGAGAAAATAACTGCTGCTCTTCCCAGAGAGTTCTGTGTACTGCTCTCCCCTGGGAAAGATAATCATTGAGGAGGCACAAGGCTGCTAGGCTCAGGCAGCCTCGATAGACTCCAGGTGATTGGGGGCGGGGGTGAGGGCATGGCCAGGTGTAGGTGCAGAGACCCAGGCGTGCCCCTCCACCAGGGAAAGGAGACACAGGTTGGTTGGGTAAGGGGGACAGAGATTTGACTTAACAGAAAGTTGCCCAAGGCTAAAGATAATCTGGAATCTTGTGCATTTCCCAACCACACACTATTTGTTTCTTCCTAAATAAAACAATACACGCCTACATACACACACAAGATACGAAGGGGGTGGTCAACACTAATAAATCCAGCCCCAGGTCAGCCAATGAGGAGCTGGCAAGTAAAACTATAAGAAAAAAAAAGTATGTTATATAAAAAGGACAAAGAAAAAAAATCTGAGTTTTAGAATAAGAATTCAGATGGCATGGTTGTTATAACCACGAGTGAACGTCGAGGGGTCATATGAGGGCTCGTGAGTTCAAGGCAAAAAGTTCCTATTTTGCTGTGGTTCATGACCAGCTGCACACTGCAAATCGACGGAGAGCTAGCGTCTCCTTCCTGCAAGAGCCTGCTCCTAACGCTCGGTAATGAAAATCACTTATTCCACAAGGATCAAGGCCCTTCCTTTTCAGTGAGCTTCTAGAGGCAGCCTCAAAGTGTAGCTCCCCTTAACTTCATGCCTGAATCTCTTACAGAGTGTCTTGCTGCCCATAGCCTCTTCTTCACAGCAATTATCAGCCTAGGTATTTCAACATGAATTTGTATGATTATTCATTAAGGTCTCTCTCTTCCCCTCTAGACTGCAAACTTCACAAGACATGGAAAATCACGTTGCGTTACTCTGGCTGGTGTTCCTGGCAGCCAGTGCAACCCCTGACACACACTGGAAGTGCAGGGAACAGAGTAACAGAAAGCACTACCCACTTAGGTCTTCAGATATACTGTTCCACCTTAGCTGTAAACGAAGTTTTATTGGAATGTAGCGACACTGTTGTTTAGGTATCATCCACAGCTGTGATGTGGATTTGACTCGTTTTGATGGAGACCATATGGCCCACAACACCTAATGTGGTTACTATCTGGCCATTTATAGAAAAAGTCTGCCAATCCCTGTATTAGACCACGGCTTTCACTAAGCTTAGAATGACTCCTCCTTCATACTCCCAGCACCTTTTTCCTACTGAATACTGCCCCAGGCCCTCGGGCTTAAGAAAACGGTTTTTCACTAGAGATAAAAATATCCCTTGGTTGGGACGCCTGGATGGCTCAGACTGTTAAACATTCAACTCTTGGTGTCAGCTCAGGTCATGATCTCAGGGTTGTGGGATTGAGTACCACATCGGGCTCCACACTTGGTGGGGAGTCTGCTGAAGAGTGTCTCCCTCTGCCCCTCTCCCTAACTATGCTTGTTCTCACTCTCTAAAATAAATAAATAAATAAATCCTTAAAACAAGATTGCCTAGTAAATTTCTCTGCTCAATATGAGTCTTCTCTCTATTGCTGAATTCTTTTCTTTCTTTCTTTCTTTTTTTTTTTTTTTTTTTTTTACAACTAATTACAATTAATTTTAAGCTTGTTGGGATTATGAGGGATTAATCAGCCTCAAACTAGAAAAAGACTGCTCTGGGCTCATCCCAGGCACCACATTTCCAGCAAGACCAGGGAAATCAAGGCTGTGTCATGACACAGGAAGAAGCACATGACAGGACAGTAAGTTAAAAGAATTACTTGAAATTGTATGCATTGTAACAAGTGGTGTAAAAATGTGAATACAGAGAAACAAAGACTGAAAGGAAGATTCAATATGAAGCCAGTTGTTGGGATAAAATAGTGGAATTGTCATTAATTTTTTTTTCTTTTCCCATATGTTAACCTCCACGGACCATGACGCCAATGGCAGCCATGCCAGGCACCCTGCAGCAGGCAGGCATTATATCATGTGGTCCTCACGGCAAGCTCAGAGCAAGGCACAGTCTACTCTGTTCCTTGTGATAATTATGTTCTACAAAGCATCTGTTCATACTGAACCACCGCTCCTAGGAGAAACACAAAGTTGGGTTCCTGGGAGACTTTGGTCACATTTTCATCAATGAATCAACACAAAAAGTTGGCTTGCGTGTTTCTATTTCAGGACACCTTATTTAATATATTTTGATTTGCTAACATTGAACTCATAGGCAGTAGCCCTATAACTCATGCCTTGACAAAGTTTACCAAACACACACGTCTTCTCCCTGAGTCATGTCACAGCCTCCTTGCACTTAGGAACACAAGAGAGAGCACATCACTGTGATGGGGAGCCAACTTGAATAGGGACATCATTGACAAAAAGCACAAAGAATGCAAAAAATGCAGCAACAAATAGAAGGAAAAGAGGACACTTGTGTATAGCATAAGGGGTAAAGCAAGGAGTCTGAGGATTTGGTTCAAATGTATTTTTATTTTTCCCATTTTACTGATGGAAAATCTCAGAAGAAAGAAAAGAAGAAAAGGTTGCAGGAGGAGATGGTGGGGGAGTGGAGCAAAGGACAAGGCTTCTAAGATCCCCATTTTTTTTAAGGGAACATTAATGGGTATTTAAAATCAGGAAGGCCTTCCTAATGTTGAACTTGTCTTTGAAATTTCAAACTGTTCCTTGTTTTGCCTACTGCCAAGACAGCAAAAGGCCAATCTGCATATACAGGCACGCGAGTCCATTGCCAAGTTGGAAAGAGTCTGATCTAAGGAACCAAGCTAGACTTTTACGGCAGAATTAATAAACAACTGGTACTAATAGACCACCCACGTGCCCTAAGCTTTTTAGGGTGGCAGACTCAGCACAACACACTTGTTGCCACAATGACATTGACATCTCTGAAAAATGTCATCATTATGTCAACCAAGTTTTATGTTTTTAGGGGTGTACAGCAGTGGGGTTTCCCAAAGTATTCAAGACAAGTTCAGCAGTATTCTGCCAGGCAAAGTTCATTTATTTAGGACCAAGTTTCTTTTTTTTTTTTTTTTGCTGTTTTTATTTTTTTATTTTTATTTTTATTTAATTTTTTTTATTTTTTTCAGCATAACAGTATTCATTATTTTTGCACCACACCCAGTGCTCCATGCAATCCGTGCCCTCTACAATACCCACCACCTGGTGCCCCCAACCTCCCACCCCCCACCCCTTCAAAATTCTCAGATCGTTTTTCAGAGTCCATAGTCTCTCATGGTTCACCTCCCCTTCCAATTTCCCTCAACTCCCTTCTCCTCTCCATCTCCCCTTGTCCTCCATGCTATTTGTTATGCTCCACAAATAAGTGAAACCATATGATAATTGACTCTCTCTGCTTGACTTATTTCACTCAGCATAATCTCTTCCAGTCCCGTAGGACCAAGTTTCTTAATGTCAATCACATAGTTAAAAAAAAATCAATACACATATTTGAATAAGGTGGGACATTTGCTTAGATGCATTAACACCATCAACCGGTCATGATGGCTTTACATTTCCCAGGCCTTTTTAGAGCTTTTTGAGGGCTTTTTTATTCTCTTTTTCATTTGAAGCATTTGCTATGTTTACGAAGCAGAAAATCCACACGGCCATTTCTTGACATTTTCCATTCAGGTAGAAACTGACCCTTCTACCTGAATGTGTTTGATCATTATATCAGTCTTTCTGCATCTGAACACATTCCTCTCAAGGGCTCAAAAAGGAGTTCTGTTGCCCTAGAGACAAACATTATTCCCATGCACTTATGCAATCAGATCCCACAACTGCTTCTACTGACTCACTGAAGCTGGGACACATGTATTCAGCATCTATTTAAATATCACTTATTGCCATAGTAGCTAGGCACTTGGATAAGTCTGCTATTTTTGCAAGAAAATAGAAAAACAGTAGAGAGAAATAAAAAAATGTTGGTGCTAAGGCCTAGCTGTGATCATTTGCTTTGGCAAATAAAGCAGGAGGTAGAGAATCAGGTCAACATGTCCCTAATAAAAGGCATCAGTCATCTGGAATGTTTTTGTTATTCCAGACAGAAATAGGTCACCTTAGCACACGCAAAGTTGCCCAACTGAAGTTCTTGGAAAGTTAGAAATAAAGGGAGTAGACGTTTAGCGGAAGACTTGTCCCCCTCCCAAAGGAGGCCAAAGTGCTGGAGAAGATGAACAAGTCAACACCTGTTCCAGGAAATCTACCTCCTTCTACCCAGGTGACTTGCAGTTTTCCGTTAGGGTGCTGGTGACGTGCCACACGGTATTCACGCAAACTCTGGTTGTGTTTCATCAGCACAGATGCCCAGTGAAATGCACTCTGGAGGAACACGGAGCAGGATGGAGGACAGATTTTGTCTGTCTAGTTTGTCTACTTTGTTTGTCTACAAAGTTTGTCTACTTTGGGGATTCTTGGGCTTCATGTGGCTCAGCGAGTTAGAAATGGGATCAGACAGTGGCATCTGCTTTGGTCCACAAAAGAGCAAGGCCAGTGGGCTTGGCCACCACCTCCAGCTCTGAAGGCAAAAGCACCAAACTCAGACCACCAGACGAGGCCCCACCCAATGGGCTGCCTAAAGGCCAATCCCTTCTTAGAGACTTGTTTTTGCCATTGAGAGAAGAGATAACGACACTGACAGGATTGTTTTGAAGATCAACCACATAATGTTTGGAACATAGTCAATACATCAGAACACTGGGAACGGATGCTAATTTTCACAACTTTTAATTACTACAATCTCTTTCATATAAAGCATTTATATCGAGTCTATAATCCCATCCAAATAATTCACCCTGTCTGCCAGTTAGCTATACCCTGTCCCTTGTGTGTAGTATTGTCATCTTGTAGTGTCAAATACTGACTGAAATAAATGCGTGATGGAGAGTACTTGGGTGTAACCATGATGGTTATGAAGAGTTTTCTCTGAGGGGATTTTAATAAGATTGGACCCGGCACAAAATGAAACATGTCATTTACAGAAACGCTCAGAAAGGAATAGATAAGTACATACATTTAACAAAATATATATTTGTGCAAATAATACTTTGTGCCAGTAGGAGAAAAGTATGTATGTATGTATCTTTGCCTATGTGCTTAGGCAAATGATAAGCTTTGCCAAATGACAGAAAAACAAATTTAACATTTTCATGTTGACTCCAAGATGAACCGTGTAAAGGAATGTATGCAAGTCCTCCTCTCCTGTCTGTTGTTCCAAATTTTATTTTTATTTATTTATTTATTTTTTAAAATTTATTTGACAGAGATCACAGGTAGGCAGCAAATAAACTGCCTTTGCTGTTTATTTGGAAGGAAAGCAGGCTCCTTGCTGAGCAGAGAGCCCAATGCGGGGCTCGATCCCAGGACCCTGGGATCATGACCTGAGCCGAAAGCAGAGGCTTTAACCCACTGAGCCACCCAGGGGCCCCTCAAATTGTATTTTTATAAACATATATTTTTATCCCCAGGGGTACAGGTCTGCGAATCGCCAGGTTTACACACTTCACAGCACTCACCATAGCACATACCCTCCCCAATATCCATACCCTCACCCCCCCCTCCCAACCCCCCTCCCCCCCCCTTCAACCCTCATTTGTTTTGTGAGATTAAGAGTCACTTATGGTTTGTCTCCCTCCCAATCCCATCTTGTTACATTTATTCTTCTCCTACCCCCTTAACCCCCCATGTTGCATCTCCTCTCCCTCATATCAGGGAGATCATATGATAGTTGTCTTTCTCCGATTGACTTATTTCGCTAAGCATGATACCCTCTAGTTCCATCCACGTCGTCGCAAATGGCAAGATTTCATTTCTTTTGATGGCTGCATAGTATTCCATTGGGTATTTATACCACATCTTCTTTATCCATTCGTCTGTTGATGGACATCTAGGTTCTTTCCATAGTTTGGCTATTGTAGACATTGCTGCTATAAACATATGGGTGCACGTGCCACTTCGGATCACTACGTTTGTATCTTTAGGGTAAATACCCAGCAGTGCAATTGCTGGGTCTTAGGGTAGTTCTATTTTCAACATTTTGAGGAACCTCCATGCTGTTTTCCAGAGTGGTTGCACCAGCTTGCATTCCCACCAACAGTGTAGGAGGGTTCCCCTTTCTCCGCATCCTCGCCAGCATCTGTCATTTCCTGACTTGTTAATTTTAGCCATTCTGACTGGTGTGAGGTGATATCTCATGGTGGTTTTGATTTGTATTTCCCTGATGCCGAGTGATATGGAGCACTTTTTCATGGGTCTGTTGGCCATCTGGATGTCTTCTTTGCAGAAATGTCTGTTCATGTCCTCTGCCCATTTCTTGATTGGATTATTTGTTCTTTGGGTGTTGAGTTTGCTAAGTTCTTTATAGATTTTGGACACTAGCCCTTTATCTGATATGTCATTTGCAAATATCTTCTCCCATTCTGTCAGTTGTCTTTTGGTTTTGTTCACTGTTTCCTTTGCTGTGCAAAAGCTTTTGATCTTGATAAAATCCCAATAGTTCATTTTTGCCCCTGCTTCCCTTGCCTTTGGCGATGTTCCTAGGAAGATGTTGCTGCGGCTGAGGTCGAAGAGGTTGCTGCCTGTGTTCTCCTCAAGGATTTTGATGGATTCCTTTCTCGCATTGAGATCCTTCATCCATTTTGAGTCTATTTTCGTGTGTGGTATAAGGAAATGATCCAATTTCATTTTTCTGCATGTGGCTGTCCAATTTTCCCAACACCATTTATTGAAGAGGCTGTCTTTTTTCCATTGGACATTCTTTCCTGCTTTGTCGAAGATGAGTTGACCATAGAGTTGAGGGTCTATTTCTGGGCTCTCTATTCTGTTCCATTGATCTATGTGTCTGTTTTTGTGCCAGTACCATGCTGTCTTGATGATGACAGCTTTGTAATAGAGCTTGAAGTCCGGAATTGTGATGCCACCAACTTTGGCTTTCTTTTTCAATATTCCTTTGGCTATTCGAGGTCTTTTCCGGTTCCATATAAATTTTAGGATTATTTGTTCCATTTCTTTGAAAAAAATGGATGGTACTTTGATAGGAATTGCATTAAATGTGTAGATTGCTTTAGGTAGCATAGACATTTTCACAATATTTATTCTTCCAATCCAGGAGCATGGAACATTTTTCCATTTCTTTGTGTCTTCCTCAATTTCTTTCATGAGTACTTTATAGTTTTCTGTGTATAGATTCTTAGTCTCTTTGGTTAGGTTTATTCCTAGGTATCTTATAGTTTTGGGTGCAATTGTAAATGGGATGGACTCCTTAATTTCTCTTTCTTCTGTCTTGTTGTTGGTGTAGAGAAATGCAACTGATTTCTGTGAATTGATTTTATATCCTGACACTTTACTGAATTCCTGTACAAGTTCTAGCAGTTTTGGAGTGGAGTCGTTTGGGTTTTCCATATATAGTATCATATCATCTGCGAAGAGTGATAGCTTGACTTCTTCTTGCCGATTTGGATGCCTTTAATTTCCTTTTGTTGTCTGATTGCTGAGGCTAGGACTTCTAGTGCTATGTTGAATAGCAGTGGTGATAACGGACATCCCTGCTCTGTTCCTGACCTTAGCGGAAAAGCTTTCAGTTTTTCTCCATTGAGAATGATATTTGCAGTGGGTTTTTCATAGATGGCTTTGATAATATTGAGGTATGTGCCGTCTATCCCTACACTTTGAAGAGTTTTGATCAGGAAGGGATGCTGTACTTTGTCAAATGCTTTTTCAGCATCTATGGAGAGTATTATATGGTTCTTGTTCTTTCTTTTATTAATGTGTTGTATCACATGGATTGATTTGCAGATGTTGAACCAACCTTGCAGCTCTGGAATAAATCCCACTTGGTCATGGTGAATAATACTTTTAATGTACTGTTGAATCCTATTGGCTAGTATTTGGGTGAGAATTTTTGCATCTGTGTTCATCAAGGATATTGGTCTGTAGTTCTCTTTTTTGATGGGATCCTTGTCTGGTTTTGGGATCAAGGTGATGCTGGCCTCATAAAATGAGTTTGGAAGTTTTCCTTCCATTTCCATTTTTTGGAACAGTTTCAGGAGAATAGGAATTAGTTCTTCTTTAAATGTTTGGTAGAATTCCCCCGGGAAGCCGTCTGGCCCTGGGCTTTTGTTTGTTTGGAGATTTTTGATGACTGTTTCAATCTCCTTACTGGTTATGGGTCTGTTCAGGCTTTCTATTTCTTCCTGGTTCAGTTGTGGTAGTTTATATGTCTCTAGGAATGCATCCATTTCTTCCAGATTGTCAAATTTGCTGGCGTAGAGTTGCTCATAGTATGTTCTTATAATTGTCTGTATTTCTTTGGTGTTCGTTGTGATCTCTCCTCTTTCATTCATGATTTTATGTATTTGGGTCCTTTCTCTTTTCTTTTTGAGAAGTCTGGCCAGGGGTTTATCAATCTTATTAATTCTTTCAAAGAACCAGCTCCTAGTTTCGTTGATTTGTTCTATTGTTTTTTTGGTTTCTATTTCATTGATTTCTGCTCTGATCTTTATGATTTCTCTTCTCCTGCTGGGTTTAGGGTTTCTTTCTTGTTCTTTCTCCAGCTCCTTTAGGTGTAGGGTTACGTTGTGTACCTGAGACCTTTCTTGTTTCTTGAGAAAGGCTTGTACCGCTATATATTTTCCTCTCAGGACTGCCTTTGTTGTGTCCCACAGATTCTGAACCGTTGTGTTTTCATTATCATTTGTTTCCATAAATTTTTTCAATTCTTCTTTGATTTCCTGGTTGACCCATTCATTCTTTAGAAGGATGCTGTTTAGTCTCCATGTATTTGGGTTCTTTCCAAATTTCCTCTTGTTATTGAGTTCTAGCTTTAGAGCATTGTGGTCTGAAAATATGCAGGGAATGATCCCAATCTTTTGATACCGGTTGAGACTTGATTTAGGACCAAGAATGTGATCTATTCTGGAGAATGTTCCATGTGCACTAGAGAAGAATGTGTATTCTGTTGCTTTGGGATGAAATGTTCTGAATATATCTGTGATGTCCATCTGGTCCAGTGTGTCATTTAAGGCCTTGATTTCCTTGTTGATCTTTTGCTTGGATGATCTGTCCATTTCAGTGAGGGGAGTGTTAAAATCCCCTACTATGATTGTATTCTTGTCGATGTGTTTCTTTGATTTTGTTATTAATTGGTTTATATAGTTGGCTGCTCCCACGTTAGGGGCATAGATATTTAAAATTGTTAGATCTTCTTGTTGGACAGTTCCTTTGAGTATGATATAGTGTCCTTCCTCATCTCTTATTATAGTCTTTGGCTTAACATCTAATTGATCTGATATAAGGATTGCCACTCCTGCTTTCTTCTGATGTCCATTAGCATGGTAAATTCTTTTCCACCCCCTCACTTTAAACCTGGAGGTGTCTTCGGGTGTAAGATGAGTTTCTTGTAGGCAACATATAGATGGGTTTTGTTTTTTTATCCATTCTGATACCCTGTGTCTTTTGATTGGGGCATTTAGCCCATTCACATTCAGGGTAAGTATTGAGAGATATGAATTTAGTGCCATTGTATTGCCTGTAAGGTGACTGTTATTGTATATTGTCTCTGTTTCTTTCTGATCTACTACTTTGAGGGTCTCTCTTTGCTTAGAGGACCCCTTTCAATATTTCCTGTAGAGCTGGTTTGGTGTTTGCAAATTCTTTCAGTTTTTGTTTGTCCTGGAAGCTTTTAATCTCTCCTTCTATTTTCAATGATAGCCTAGCTGGATATAGTATTCTTGGCTGCATGTTTTTCTCGTTTAGTGTTCTGAATATATCATGCCAGCTCTTTCTGGCCTGCCAGGTCTCTGTGGATAAGTCTGCTGCCAATCTAATATTTTTACCATTGTATGTTACAGACTTCTTTTCCCGGGCTGCTTTCAGGATCTTTTCTTTGTCACTAAGACTTGCAAATTTTACTATTAGGTGACGGGGTGTGGACCTATTCTTATTGATTTTGAGGGGGGTTCTCTGAACCTCCTGGATTTTGATGCTTGTTCCCTTTGCCATATTGGGGAAATTCTCTCCAATAATTCTCTACAACATACCTTCTGCTCCCTTCTCTGTTTCCTCTTCTTCTGGAATCCCAATTATTCTGATGTTGTTTCGTCTTATGGTGTCACTTATCTCTCGAATTCTCCCCTCGTGGTCCAGTAGCTGTTTGTCCCTCTTCTGCTCAGCTTCTTTATTCTCTGTCATTTGGTCTTCTATATCGCTAATTCTTTCTTCTGCCTCATTTATCCTAGCAGTGAGAGCCTCCATTTTTGATTGCACCTCATTAATAGCTTTTTTTATTTCAACTTGGTTAGATTTTAGTTCTTTTATTTCTCCAGAAAGGGCTTTTATATCTCCCGAGAGGGTTGCTTTAATATCTTCCATGCCTTTTTCAAGCCCGGCTAGAACCTTGAGAATCATCATTCTGAACTCTATATCTGACATATTACCAATGTCTGTATTGATTAGGTCCCTAGCCTTTGGTATTGCCTCTTGTTCTTTTTTTTGTTGTGAATTTTTCTGCCTTGTCATTTTGTCCAGATAAGAGTATATGAAGGAGCAAGTAAAATACTAAAAGGGTGGCAACAACCCCAGGAAAATATGCTTTAGCCAAATCAGAAGAGATCCCAAATCATGAGGGGGGAGAAAGGGGATAAAAAGGGGTTCAGAAAGAAAAAAAAAAAAGAAACTATTAAAAAAAGAAAGCCGATAAAAAATATAAAAAGGAAAAAAAATATATATATATATATATATATATAGTAGATAAACTATTTAAAAAACGTTAAAAAAGAAAACGGTAAAAGTTAAAAAAAATTTAGCAGAAGAGAAAAAGAAAAAAAAATTGAAAAAGAAAAAAAAATTAAATTAACTGCAAGGCTAAAAAATCATGGGGAGAAAGCCATGAGTTCCGTGCTTTGCTTTCTTCTCCTCTGGAATTCCGCCACTCTCCTTGGTAGGTGAACTTGGTCCTGGCTGGGTTTCCCGTTGATCTTCTGGGGGAGGGGCCTGTTGTAGTGATTCTCAAGCGTCTTTGCCCCAGGCGGAGTTGCACCGCCCTTAACCGGGTCGCGCTGAGTAATCCGCTCGGGTTTGCTGGGTTCGCTTTCGGGAGCTTTTGTTCCCTGAGCGCTTTCCGTAGAGTCCGGAGGATGGGAATAAAGATGGCGGCCTCCCGGTCTCCGGCCCGGAGGAGCCGAGAGCCCGGGGCCCCACTCCTCAGTGCACCCTCAGAGAACAGCGCCCAATGACTCCCGTCACCCTGGCCTCCGGCCACGCTCCGAGCTGACCGAGCCTGCAACCGGTTCAAGGCAACCCCGAGCTGAGAGTCACTCCTCGGCTCTGTATCTGCAGCCGGCTTCCCCGTTCTAATACCGGTAAGCTCTGCGACACTCAGACACCCCGATCCTTCTGTGACCCTGGGGACCTTATGCCGCGCTGACCCTGCCTGGGCTTCACCCCAGTTAACCCTCTGGAGCGATGTCCCTCAGCGGAACAGGCTTTTAAAAGTCCCGATTTTGTGCTCTGTTGCTCCGCCGCTCACCAGGAGCAGGCCCCTCCCCCCGCGGTCTATCTTCCGGTCGCTTTGGATTCACTTCTCCACCAGTCCTACCTTTCAGATAGTGGTTGATTTTCTGATTCTAGAATTGCTGTTCTTCTTCTCTTCAATCTCCCGTTGGATTTGTAGGTGTTTGCAATCTTTAGGTAAGCTATCTAGCTGATCTCCCGCTACCTGAAGTAGTCTCAGCTGCTACTTCTCCGCCATCTTGACTCTCCCCCCCCCCCCCCCCCCCCCCGTTTCTGTTGTTTCAAACTAAGCATTTCTGGGCCTGGAGTTTGTGTGATAGCCATGGAAATGGTCATGGTTTATTTGCAGCTATTACATAATGTGTACAAAATATATTCAGGGAAAGCATAAATGAACTATGAACTCAGTAACTAACAACAATGATTTTTTTTTAATTATAAAGCATTTTCTTTTCCTTTTTTTAAATTTAATTTTTCCGGTGTTTCAGGATTCATTGTTTTTGCACCACACCCAGTGCTCCACGCAATCCGTGCCCTCCTTAATACCCACCACCAGGCTCCCCCAACCCCCCAACCCTTTCCCTCCAAAACCCTCAGTTTGTTTTCCAGAGTCCATAGTCTCTCATGGTTCATATCCCACTCCGATTTCCCCCAACTCAGTTCTCTTCTCCTCCCGGTGTCCTCCGTGTTATTCCTTATGCTCCACAAGTAAGTGAAATCATTCTAATGGTTTCCCTTAAGTGGTTGATTGGATTGGGTTTTTTAATTTGTATGTATATAAAATACCTTTGTTGTATGAACAGGTCATGGCTAAATGCCTGTATTTTTTATTGTTTTTATTAAGTATCTTAAAGAAGGTGTTTATAGGCCTCACAGACTCTTTCTGTAAATTAGATCATTTATTAATCAGTAAATACTTGTGGAGAGCATTGTTAAAAAAAAAAAAAAAAAATCAATGAGGTCCAATTCCTGCCCACACGAAACTTTTTGAGAGAGAAACAACATCTGACCAGTGACTCAAAGAATGTGCGAGATGGGGATACATAGAGACAAGATACAGGGACAACAAAGTTCCTTCTAATTAGAAAATTCCTATCAAAAGCAAACCTCTGACTCAAATGTTACAGAAACGGCAGAGGCTATCAACTGGCAGGAAATTCTTTAACCGTGTAGACTGCTAGAGAACAATGCCCTAAATGGCACATTATTGGGTTTGTTATATTGATCATCTAGAATATTTACCCTGAGTTGAGCCAACACAAGTAAATAGACCTTCCAAGACAAAGAGACTTGACTCCCAGCACTCCCCAGACCCCTCGATCCCCGAGGCAGACCCAGTCACACAGAGGCAGCTCAGATCCACAGAGGAAGGAAAAAGCATTCTCCACTTCAATTTGAAGTGTGAGCACATCTGCTGTGGTGTTTCTTTTCTTCAAACTCCTCTGCAATCTCTTTTCCCACTTGCTGCAGGATCCCTCCCTGTTTCCAGGTTTAGTGTGTTATTTATGTCCTTTAAACTACGTTGTCCCCCCCAACCCTCACCCTATTGTAAATTGCTATACTATTTATGTACCAAATTGGAACTGTGTGTCTGGCCTTAGGGGTTGAAGGTCAATAATTGTTCTTAGTGAATGAATGGTAAAACCACCGTAGAACCAGGCAGATACAAAAATGTACCTGCAATTATGCCTATATTGTTATGGTAATTTACAGACCCAAAGGATAAGGAATTGGCTGGACCCAATGTCCATTAATCACACAAATTATACCAGAGGCTGCGCTGGATTTTGGGTGCACACACAGCAGAGATGTATCGTTACGAATGTGAAAGGTACAAGAGACCTTTGCGGGGACAGAAGCCATTCAGCTGGGTTTGAACATTACAGCACAATTACCTAAGCCGGGCTTGCTTTGTCCCAGCAGAAATGGAGCACTGCCATTGAATACTTGATTTCCTGTAGTACTTAGCTTCTCATTTTAAAGTGACATAAAATAAGGCTATCATCAGATTGAATAGAAGAGGACTTTTAAACCTGCAATTAATAGCCCATCTGAAGGCTAGGAAGAATGCGTGTTCAAAACCACAGCCACAGAAGCATCCACCTTTGCCCTCCATGGTCTCCATCAAACGTTGCAAGGACTCTACTGTGTGGTCCAAAAAAAGTACTAGCTTAGGGTGGGCCACGGGAAGTGAACTGACCTGATATTATTCTTTCTTCTCACATGTGTATCATGTATAAGAGACGGTATGAAAAGGAAGTCATCAATGACAGCAACACTAGATGTCTTTCTAAGAGCTTCAGAATGCATTTTGTAAAGTACTGCTAAACCTTGTCCATTCCAACATTTAACAAAAAATAGTCATTGGCAGATTTCCCAGGATGGATTGTCCTTCTTCCACACCACAGAATTGCTGCTGACCTTATCTAAAATAGTGTATGCACTCCTGCACTTTATTCTCTGCTTCTTTGAAAACATCATCCATATTTTAATTTGCTCTCATCTGGAACAGGTTTCCACTCGACTTTCAATGTGGATGGATGTTCCTGTCAGCATTTTTCCAGAATAGCCCACCCACCATCTCTTGCTCGCTGAATTAAAAAGCCCATAGTGTTGCTGGTTTGCACCCCCAGCATCGACCTTGCATTTTAAAACTTGGGGAGTTTTCTTTTGGAGTTAATAAGCTGTACATTTTCAAAAGAAAAAAAAATTAGGAAAAAAACTCAACCCTGATATCATTATGGAAAGAACAATTTTCATTTCTGAATTGTTGCAAAAATCCAAACTGAACCATAATGCAAAACAAGAAGCAGAAAGCAACAAATCTCAGTAATTTTCCTTCCCCTTTTCTGTAGTAAATTGGTCACTTAGTAATCCCTGAGTATACACACATTCATCACTAACAATCACTCCTATTGCTGCCACCGTATATTTGCATAATGAAGACAAATTGTTGGTAACTCAAATTAATTGTAATGTGAGCTAGCCTTATACCTATAAAAGGAACTCAAATGCTGGTTAGAACAAAAGAGCCTCATGCTGTTGGTGGGAATCAGCCCTCTTGCATTCAAAGTTAGCAAGAACCTGATGATTTTATCACATTGTTGAGCTATTTCCAAGAAAATACCTATCTTCCAGATCTGGTTGAAGAGTTCTCCACTCCACGCAATGCAGACTGTAGACAGTATATCATGCTGAAGGAATCTGCTCGGTCCTGGTCCTGCTAAAACCTCTATGGCATACAGAGGTTTTCTGAATCCTTACACCTGGAGGCTCAAATCCCAGTGATGTCAATTCAGCTTTTCATTCTTCAAAGGCAGACACATTTAAGTAACAAGCAATTTGCTCTCTTGCAAAGCTCTGAATGATGGCAAAAATGAGTGTCCTGTCTGCACCTTGTGGTCAGAAAAGACCTGGCTTTGAACACTGACTGCACAGCAGTTACAAGGGCCCAGATCAAAACATCCGGTAACATCTGGTACCGATCCAGATGGCATAGTAACTACCCAGCAAAGCAAGTTATTTCATCTGTTACACACCTAGTCACAAAGATCAAGGATGGGAAATCCCTTTCCCAGTTTTCTGAACTAACCAGAGTTTCTAACAATAACTTTCTCATATGTGAATTATTATTAAATGGAGACGAGTAAAGGGGAGTATTTTTAATATCAACACTGTAGAGACACTGAAGACATGTATTACAATGTCAAGTTTCCATTCTCTGACCAGGCTTTTCCAGGACTAAGAGAGCACCTGAACACAGATATAGGTAGGGAATTATAGGACAGGAGGTTCTTATACTCTGGCTGTCAAGATATGTGGGGTGAATTTTCAATTCTTAACACTGTTAACATTAACACTGTTGATGAACCTAAATATTGCCTCAGAAGAATTAGACTTGGAGCATTTCTGAGACAGTCTCCCATGATAGCCAACTGAGTCCCTAATGACCTAAGGTTAAGACTGTCTTAAGAAAGGTTGTGTAGCATATAGGCCAAGATCAAGTTGCTGCTCTCTTTTATGAAGGTTGGAGAAAGCCATTCAACAACTGCATCCACTTTGTGTAATTAAACATTCAGCATCTTTCATATTCCATTCTTTTCATATTCCATTCCATATTCTAAGAACAGCTACTGTATGGGAAGTCCCTTTGCCTAGGCCAACTCAAGAGTTTTGGTGCTAAGATGCTGGGGACACCTGTGTCACTTAAGTGCTACAACCAAGATGGCAGCTCAAATATAAGCACAGGTGTAATGCACTGAGGTTTTCAATAGCCACTGTAAGTTATCACATAAATAATGGAGAAGAAATGAACTTGTTTTATAATTCTCCCACCAGTAAAAGCTCAAACTTCCTTCTCAACCTCCCATTCATTTCCCACCTTTGAAAATCCAAGTAATTATCAAGAGATGATCTGCTATACCAACATAGAGAACTCCTGACCCATCAGAACAAACAGGTAAAAAGTTGTGTTCTTCTGACTGTGATGCTGGATTGGTATCAATCCTTAGATAGCAGTGGTTCATGAACTTTAATGATGGTGGGCCTCTTAAAACACTGATTGCTGGGGTGCCTGGGTGGCTCAGTGGGTTAAAGCCTCTGCCTTTGGCTCAGGTCATGATCCCAGGGTCCTGGGATTGAGCCCCGCATCGGGCTCTCTGCTCAGCGGGGAGCCTGCTTCCTCCTCTCTCTGCCTGTTTCTCTGCCTACTTGTGATCTCTATCTGTCAAATGAATAATAAAAAAAAAATCTTAAAACACTGATTGCTGCCTCCCTCCACTTTTGATTCAGTAGGTCTGGGGTGGGGCCTGAGATTTTGCATTTCTAACAAATTCCCAGGTGACGTTGTCCTCCAGGCTCAGGAACCAAACTTTGAGAATCACTCTTATACCAGAGGATTCCATTCACAAAACAACAACAACAACAACAACAACAACAACAACAACAACAACAACAACAAAAACCTAAAAGAGCAGCCTCTTCAGGTATGCAGTTAACAGAACAGTGCAGGAAGGGGACACCTAGGTCATGCAGAATTGGCGCTGGCAGAAGCCAGTGCAAATAACTTGGCTGAATTATCCATGCTCCTTCTATGACCAGAGACACACTTTGTGTGCAGCAGGGCTAACACAAAGGCTTGCCCTTCCTTACCAGGGGGCTATGTTACAGTAATCACCAGTCTGTTGCCTATACTTGCTGGGAATATCTGTTAGTTCTATCAACACGGGACCCACCACGTGCCGGGCACTATTATAAACCGAGCAGGGCTTGCTCAGGGCAGCTGAGCAGTTGTTGTTAAAACATGAAAAGCTATCCTGATAGCCCTCGTTAACCAAGCCAGATGGATTTGAGGGATCCCAGCAGGCCCTCCACACCTGGGGCCAACACTCAGATGCTGGTTAAGCATACATTTTAGCCTTTGGAGAATTGCAAACAGATAACTTGCAGAGCAGGAGAAAAAGATCTTTGCTTGCAATTTTTGGAAAATTCTGTTCCAATGCTAGGGCTCTTTTGTCCTTTTTTTTCATTTCTCAAAGCAGTACCTTATTTTTCCAAGAAAGGGTCTTGGGCCAGATTTCTATTTTATAATTTTCTGATGATTTTTATGACTGAGCTTCTCTTAGTTTTCATTAGAACTCTGTGCTGGATTCTACATGACAAAATGGGGTATATGAATGTTTAGAGACTATGCTTACTGATGCTTACACTTCAGGGAGGGGCATTTGCCCGGATCAGATGATAACAATCCTTTCTTGATCTATCACAGCACTGTTTACAAGTGCAGGACGATTCTAAGTCTTAAATGCTGAACTCTTGATACTAATTATGAAGACCTTTCCCTTTAAAATATTCTCTAGTATTACCTGAGATGTTCACTATCAATATCCTGTCTTGTTGCGTATTCCTACAATTTATGTACTATGTCACTGGGTAGCAGTAATATATCAGCACTTCTCAGCCTTGAGTAGGGCTCTTGCCAAAACTTTATTCATTATGAAGGGCTTATATATACTGGACATCAAATTAGGAACCAATAATAAGAAAGATGGATTTGTAGGGCCCTTACATTACTAAAAATATAATAATTAAAAAAAAAATAAACTTCAAGAAACAATAAACACATATTATAAAGATATTTTGATGCAGCTCTTAAAAGAAAGAAGAAACTAGAACAGGGAGAGGTCTAGAACTTCTCAGGTAGGAGGGGAATGAATTGTATCTCGTGATACGTCCATTACAAGGACCAGGGTAGTTTAGGAGAAAAGGAGTTTCCCTCCTCAGGAGGTTAGGCTCTTTGGATGGAAGCCTCCTGAGATAGTGTAAGTGTGGGCTCCATCCAGTAGGCTGGGGATTAGCAGCCCCCAAGAGCCCCATCTTATTTCTTCAGGGCCCCCTCCCGTCTTGGTGGAAGAGTCATTTCACAGCCCCTGACAAACACCAGAACTGTTTTTTTCCCGTCTCTGAGCTGAAAGGCTGGGGGAGAAGCAATAGAAATCAGGAGTGTCCTCTGGTGACTGCTGATTGGGGGGGGGGGTGTGATTTGGTCCAAGTCACGAAAGGAGACTGAGGTCCAGGCCATGTCTGCAGGTAGGCCAGGGCTGGGCAGCCACAGCCACAGACAAACGTCAAGAAAGGTGTCAGAGCTCGGTGTGGCTCAGAAATGGCTGCAGGGGCCTTAAGTGGAGTTACGTTGTGAATGACAAATGAGGGAAAAGAAAATGGTCTGCCGACCTGTCCACCCTCACACACGGTTTTCAGTGAGTGCATCAGAACAGCCAGCAGGCCAGCCAGGAGCAGTGGCTGAATCTGTGAGACATGGGGAGGAAATGGACTGGCCCCATGGTACAGAGCTCCCTGGTGAGATGCAAGGCAGGGAGTTGGGGCGGTGTGTGTGGGGGGGTACAGCCCATAAAGGACCAAGGGCACATAGCTAGTCTGATCTAACCCTAGGAAGGACAGATTCTCATGTTCTTTTTTTTTTTTTTTTAAATTTTATTTATTTGACAAAGAGAGATCACAGTAGGCAGAGAGGCAGGCCTAGAGAGAGAGAGGAGGAAGCAGGCTCCCTGCTGAGCAGAGAGCCCCATGCGGGGCTCGATCCCAGGACTCTGGGATCATGACCTGAGCCGAAGGCAGAGGCTTTAACCCACTGAGCCACAGGCGCCCCTCTCATGTTCTTTTAACATCCAGTGGTGGATGTTAAGACAACAGAAGGATGTGACTTCAGGCTTTTCTTAGTAATCTCCAGGTGATTTTTCTCTTATAGTTGAGTGGACAATTTGTAACAAAGCTGTTATTCATAGAATGAGATGATGAGGGGCACCTGGGTGGTTCACTAGGTTAAACGTCTACCTTGGGCTCAGGTCATGATCTCGGGGTCCTGGGATCAAGCCCCATATCAGGCTCCTTGCTCAGCAGGGAGCATGGTTCTCCCTCTTCCTTTGCTCCCCCTGCTTGGGCACACTCTCTCCCCTTTCTCTCTCAAATAAGTAAATAAATTCTTTTAAAAAATAATGAGATGATGAGACCTCAAATATCATTTAGGAATCACTCTGAACAGACGTTTGATTTATAAATAAGAAAGTAGAGCCGAAAGCTCCTGTGATGGGCCCCAGGTCAATTACTTTATGTTGTGCTCATAGACAAAACCAGAAAGACTAAAAATCTTCCAGTTTCTTAAATCTACCCCCTCTGGCCCTTTACTCAGATTTCCCGGAACCCAGATATGTAGTAAAAAGTGATTCCTAATGAATCTTCCTGAGTCTACGGCTGGACTGGCCTCAGTCTTCCTTTGAGGTCTTCCCAGTACCTGCTCCTCTGCCTGCATAAGCCATCTGTGTACCCTGCTCCCAAGAGCCTTTTCACTCTCCCGTTCAGACACCCTCTTTGCTACCTTGGTCCTGGGCAGAAGAATTGAACAAACAGGTATAAAGCTAAACCTAGACCTACCCGGCAACACATAATTCCAATCTTAAACATGTTTATCTAAGGGAAATGAGTGCTTTGTCCACCAAAAGGTGTGCACACAGGTAGGTTCAAGGCAGTTTCATTCAAAAGTACCCCAAATTTAAAACAACTCAAATTTTCATCAACATGTGTATGAATAAACAAATGGTGGTTTGTTTATACTACAGAATGATACACAGGATTTAAAAATGAGGGGAAAAAACTTACTGACAGGTGTAACATAGAAAAATCAGGGCACCTGGCTATGTACTGGGCAGTCTAGTCATCCTGCATGGGGCGGCCTCCATCAGGGGCTGAAGATGTCCCCGGGGAGAAGCCACCATGAAGGCCTCTCTCCTGCATAACCAGGGTGGGAAAGGCACCTGCAGGTCTGCTTCACCCAGAGCCAGAGGATGTGGTCCTAGAAATATGGAATTGTATCTCCTTGCACAGGTGGCCCGAGCATCCTCTCAAACTACTTTGTGGGTGAGGAATCCCAGCAGCTTCCGGCCACTTATCAAGAGGACACAAAAGGCAGCAATCTGACATGTTTTTGAAAAGGGAACGACTCTCTTATCTTCCCTTGGAGCCCCAGCCATAGCAAAGCAGACATTTCTGTGTAACTTTTCTATGGAGGGGAAGAGGCAGGAGGGGGCCATTTGGTTGCTTTATCCCAAGAATCTGGGGGCATGGAGTATTTCTAAATAAAATCCATGAGACAGACCCAAAGCCCAGATGGCCAGCTCCTGTTGGAACCTCCGGCACCTGGTCAAGGTGGGAGGTTCCTGGAGAAGAGAGAAAGGTGTCATGTCACGATGGCTCTCTTCCTGCACGCGCATTTGCTGGGTGAGTACTCTTGGCAAGAGTAAGCATGAAGGCAGCATCCTGGTACCGATCACTCTGGGGCTCCACAGAAATCAATTCTGTCCTGAGAGAGGCTATGGGTAGGCTCTCCTGGGCTAGGAAAAGGGATCCCAGACAAAAGGAGTTCAGCTTTCCATGTCCACTTCAGGAAAACTAATGGACCCCTGAGCATGGCTCTTGAGCAAGACTTCTTGGCTTTGGCACTACTGACATCCTGAGGTCAATAATTCTTCATTGGGGCAGGGGCTGTCCCATCCATAGTAGGACCTCAACAGCATGTTCAGTCCCCACCTGCTAGACATCAGCTGCACTGCCTCCCCCAGATGTGACAACAGAAATTGCCAAATGCCCCTCGGAGGCCTGGCATTGCCCCTGGTTTGGACCCACTGGTTGAGAGCAAGAAAAGCCTCAGATGAGGTGAGGTCTGGGAAAAGCTGGGAAGTAGCCCTCTGCTGAAATGTCACTGTGGTTTAGCTGACTTCATCGTTCTTCAGAAGCACTTCCTGCCCCTGATAGAGGAGCCGTTTATTTTCTCTCTGGCTGGGCCTGACCCGCAGCTGGCCCTTGTCAACATCCACCAAGAACTTGGAAGGCATCCTGGGACATGGTGCTGGATCAAATGCCAAACCGCTAACTTCTCATGTACTTAAAAAACTCATGTTTTAAAGTCACAGTCGGTGGTCATTGCAAAATATCAGAAGGGGGTCGGCAGGGCACTGCCGGAGTTATGTCCATAAATGCTGCAGAGTCCTGTTTTTCGGACTGTAGGTTAGACCCCACTTGTAGGTAATACAGTCAGCTTGTGGGTTACAAGCAGCATTCTTAGTGGAGAAGAAAGGAACAGAAGGCAACACATCAGGACACATCACATAATACTCAAAGTGTTTCATGAAACTTTTATATCTATGTGTTTGTAATATATAATATACATGATACATAATATTATATACACAGCATATACAATAGAAGTGTATGAGTTCTCAGTTGTATGAAAATAAACTTTAAAAACCACAACCTAATTTTTATAGTCCCCTCAACAGTAACTAATACCACTCACTGAGCCTCAGGGGTGCTGTAAGGATAAGATAACATGCATGAAATACATTGGCTTCCTCCACTGGAAGGCGATACTAGCTTACACAGGAGAACTATGACATCATCTCGAAAGGACTGCTGAGTGAGCTTCTGTGGAAATCTGAAGGAGTTCAAACGCGCCTTAAATCATCACCGGTCTTGATTTTTGCAAACTAGCGGAGCCCATCAAGAAGGGAACGAAATGGATTTCCTTGGAAGCCCCACCCTGCCCATGAGCCATTTTCACATCCCTGAGCAAATCTGAATCTGTGTGAAACTCCCAGATTTAAGCGAGTTAGCCAGAATCACGAAGTCTCAGGGAAGGACCATGAGGTATGGGCAAGCATGTCGACTCAGCAGAGGAGGCTAAATTAAGAGGGCAGTTCCCGGAGCCAGATGACCTGAGTTGAAATCCTAGGAGACTCCCTTGTTTCTGTTTCCTCCTCTGCAGCAGGATACAATAATAGTACCCATCTCATAGGGTTGTTGTAAGGATTAAGTGGAAAAAAAGCACCCAAAGCACTTGTTGATAATTCAGATTTCAGTATGAAAGGTCAGGCTAATTGAGCTGCCTTTTTGTGATACTGTTTTCCTCTCCTTCTGCCAATCAGGACAGTAACAATAGGGCTATGAAGAATAGTAATGATCAGGCTGTGAGGTTTTACAATATAGACCAGAGGACATGCGTGTGTTTCCTCCTCCTGCTTCAGAAAAACAAAAACAAAAACAAAAGCAAAAAACCCAGCTTCTTTTTTTTTTTAAGATTTTATTTATTTGTTTGACAGACAGAGATCACAAGTAGGCAGAGAGGCAGGCAGAGAGAGAGGAAGGGAAGCAGGCTCCCTGCTGGGCAGAGAGCCCAATGTGGGGCTCAATCCCAAGACCCTGAGACCATGACCTGAGCCGAATGCAGAGGCTTTAACCCACTGAGCCACCCAGGCACCCCCCAGCTTCTTCTTTTAAAAAAAGGGTGGTTTGGTTCCTTGGGCAGCCGACACTTGATTTGGGCTCAGCTCATGATCTCAGGGTCCTGGGATCAGCCCCCTTGTCTGGCTCGGGGCTCAGTGGGGGACTCTGAGATTCTCTCTCTTCCTCCCCCTTGCCCTTCCCCCTGCTCACACTCTCTTTCTCTGTGTCTTAAATAAATAAATAAATCTTTAAGGAAAACAAAAACAAAAACACCTCAGCACATGTAACCCCCATGATACTTTAGGTAAGAAGTGATGGAAAACGAAGATTTGGTAAAACCTCTCATCACCTGGCACCTAATCGCTCCGACCCCTTGATGGATCCCTGTGTTGGGAAACATTTGTCCGTTGCTAGTAGAACCCGACCGCAAAAAGCTTCCAGGAATCTCCTTTTCTCTACCACTAGGCTGGTGGTTCTTGTGTACTACACTTTCCTGCTTGAATTTTTGCAATAAATAGAAGTTGTCATTCCTCCCTACAATGACTGGCTGGAACAAAAAGGAGATGTTGAAGGATTTGTGCACGCATGTGAGCACATGCATGCTTGTGCCTATGTGCCTACGTGTATGCACACATCCCTTCAGCTTCTCTTTTTTCCTTCCTTTTTAGTGTGTATGTGTGCACAAGAGAGTGTATACACGCATACACACATCTACGGGTTTAAGGAAAATGATGAGATTTAGACATGCTGGTGCTTTCATGATTTAGTTATATGTATAACATAAGCCAAGAAGGAAAAATTACCTGAGGCTCTTAATTTAAAATGCATAAATATAGGGAATTCTCATAAAGGTTTTAACATATTGTTTCTGTGTAATCCAACACAGACAGCTCCTTGGATATACTCAGAAACACACACGCACATCAAATAAATAAATCCATCTTGTGCATACCTTGCATCTCCAAATCTATGGGGGGAAAATTGGCAAATCTCTTATTAACACCTTCGAGGCTGATTTTTGAGGGCGTCCTATACCTGTCAGAGGTATAACAGATTATTTTTGATTGGATTATTCTCTATACCTAGAATGAAAGAACAGATGAACATACAAATAATTGTGTCCCTTGTGATAATAAAGATTGAACTTATTTCAACTTGTATAATTAAGGTATAGAAATCAATGTGGCCTAAGGAAATTAAAGATAGTCAACTGAAAATAAGAGAGATGAGAATTTTTTTTTTTAAGACCTGGTGCTAGGGGTGATTTTTTTTTTTTTTTAAGATTTTATTTATTCATTTGACAGACAGAGATCACAAGTAGGCAGAGAGGCCGGCAAAGAGAGAGGAAGGGAAGCAGGCTCCCTGCTGGGCAGAGAGCCCAATATGGGGCTTGATCCCAGGACCCTGAGATCATGACCTGAGCCGAAGGCAGAGGCTTTAACGCACTGAGCCACCTAGGCACCTGAGATGAGAATTTATATGCTTGCCTTTGCCTCTTCCTATACTTCAGCTTCCATGGGGATTTCGTAAATGAGTCATCGCCTCACCCACCATGGAAGCGAAGACAATTTTCACCCCTTTGGTGCTACTGGGAAGTGAAGGAGGCAGTTGAAAAAATAAAAGGATGGAAAGATGAGGGATAGAGGGAAATTTATAAAATATATATAGGACAAATGCAGATTTGCCAATGTTTTGTGATTTTGGTGGTTCTGAAAAATTATCTACCAGGCTTCACAAATATCACTTATAAGACCTACTTTAGTCTTTATGAAATCATTTAGATAATGAAGGTATAGAATAAGATCATCTTGGTGGGCAGAGCATGTTAGTAAGAAGGGAATACATTACAGGTGCACGGTTCTTCAAATACTTTGTGACTATATTAACCAGGGAAGGCTAACTGTTGTAACAAACTAACTTCAAGTCTCAGTGACTATGAGTAAACTTTGATTTCCATGTGGAGGGGCAGCTTTCCTGGGTGGCTCTCTTCTGCCCCAAGGAAGGGACCCACATGTGCTCCCTCCATGTAGGTAGTTCTGTTATCTCCTAGCCAGTGTTTTTCAAATGTTCATGTGTATAGGTATTGGCCTGAAACTCGTTAAAATGCAGATTCTGGATCTCTCCCCTTGGTACTCTGCATCTGCCAGGCAGAGGAAGAAAGGATAAAGAGTAAGTGACAATGTGGGCAGGAACCCATCACCGGAGCCAACATCTCAGAGCCGGTCTCGGTCATATGGCCACACCTCATTGCAAGGGAGGCTGGGTAATGTACTCCAGCTATGTGTTCAGGAGGAAAAAACAGTTAATTAAGAGTTAGTCACCCTATGCCACAATAAGAAAAGAAGCAATGAACTAAAGAGATTTCGAACATCTAAATTATTAATCCTTCCTCCTTGTAAACTTGAATCAGATTTATTCAGGAGCAGAAGGCGCAACCCTCCTAACTAAGCCATTGTTTCTGCTAAAACCCTAAAGCCGTAGTCTAGAGCATTCATTGAAATTCTTAAAGCTGTCATAAAGCAATATACCATAAACATGAATTTCTTAAGCAAGTCATAAGGGACTAGCTACAGTTTTCTTTCTCTAGAGATTAGATAAGTAAATTTTCTTCTTAGACAGTGTCTGTACTGTAATTTAACAGTGTATGTTAACCCCTAAGATACAATAAAATGTTTGTCTCTTGAGTCCAAAAAGATATTCCTGATCCTTATGTCATCTACTAGAAGAATCAATTCAGAATGATAAATGTGTTCTCCAGACGAAAAGAGAGGGAGGGAGGAGGCTCTGAGCCTGCAGAGAAATTGTTCAGTGATTGGATTTGGTCTTATCCAAAGAATGAGAGCTTCTCAAAAGATCATTGTCAAAACACAATTTGATTTCCAGTGCCTGGTACATATTGATTCAGGAGTAGTTGTGGGGTGGAGGGGGTGTGAAGATGATCTTTCTGCCTCAGGTAGAACCACCTGTGAGCAAAGGGGAACAAGATTTGGCAGTCATTTGGCCAGGAGAGGGTGGAAAAGAAAATTAATTTTCAACATCACCTTAAAGCAAAGCCACAAGAGACTCCAAACTTTAGAGGTCTCTGCTGTGGCTCTTTCTCCTCACAAGGCAAGAAGTCTAAGGTTCCATGTACTCTAGCAGACCCCTGCTTCCTCCTCCTAGACCAGTAAAGCCCAATAGAAATGTTAGGGGAGCCACAAATGCAAGCTCTATACATAATTGTTAAATCGTTAGTAGTTCCATTAAAAAGTAAAAAAGATATCAGTGAAAAAAATTTAATACTGTATTTTATTTAACCCATCATATCCAAAATATTACTATTTCAATAGGTAATCATTAATATAAAATATTCACTTCCCTTTTCAATTAAGTCTTCAAAATCCAGTGCACGCTTTACATCTACAGTGTATCTCAACCAGTGTACGGTGGCCACAAAGTGGCTGCTGTGTCTCAGAGCACAGGTCTAGATAATGCTCTGGGTTCCTGATCCAGGAATGCCCTGACAGCAGGACCCTGTGTACACTCCCAGGGCCTGCGAAAGCCTCTGCTGAGCCCCATGCTCCAAGGCATGAGGGGAACCCAAGAGCAGGTGTTTGAGGGGTGTAGGGGTGGAACCTCACCGGACAGGCTGGTGTGCACCTGAATGTGCACCAGGCACTGCACAATGAAGGCTATGGCAGGGATGGGCAATGGAAGGAAGCAGGATGCAAGCCAGAAGCTGGCTGTCTCCCGAGCCCACCCCACGGGGGCATAGGCCCTGAAAGTGTCCAATCCCTAATTCAAACGTGGCCTGTGGATCCATATAAAAGCCCATTGGTCAAGATTGTTAGATGAAAAACATTTATTTTGTTGACTTGATTTATGTCTTTTAAATATTTAGTCATTTGGTAATTGCTCATCTCTTTGTATTTTCGTCCAGCCTCATAACATTAAGGGAGCAGGAGTTGCTTTAAAAATTTGATTAAACTCAAGGCTCCTAGGTGGCTCAGTTGGTTAAGCATCTGCCTTTGGCTTAGGTCATGATCCCAGGGTCCTGGGACAGAGCACCACATTGGGCTCCCTGCTCAGAGGGGAGTCTGCTTCTCCCTCCTGCTAATGCTCTATCTCCGTCTGTCTCTCCCTCTCTCAAATAAATAAATAAAATCTTTTAAAAAATCTGATAAAACAGTAATAGTAGCAGCCTGGATTACTAACAAAATTGGCAGTCACCCAGGACAGAGGAAAAGAGCCTCATACTTTCATTTCAGAACACGGCGGGGATAACCTGAAAGGATTTGAGACACTCCAGAGAGGGAGCCCCTGTATGATGATGGACAGCTCCCTGCTGACCTGCTCTTCCCTGGGTCAGAGCTGGGCTTCTGGGCTTTAGCGTCTGTAACAGGTCCCAATGGGTAAATGCCAGGAGGTTTCAGATGAGTCTGTGTCCTCAAAAGTTTAGGGCTAAAGATATTGCTGGACATGTTTATATTACGGAAGTAAAGCACTGCAGTTCCAACTAAGCCTCTGTTCCCTTGTTTTGTTTGCTCCTATATCCCCAGAAACTAAAACAGGACCTGGCACGTAGCAGGTGCTCAGTAACCTTTTTTTTGAATACATTGTCCTTTCTACTTTGGCTCTTTATACAAAAAGCTAGAAATCAAATCTCATGGACTGCTAGTCCCTCTGACAGAGCTTAGACCAGTGGCACAGGCAATATCGGCGGCATTCTCTTTCTGTGTATTATGAATACTCTCTATTAGCTATTAGTAAGAGCTGATAGACAGTATTGCTGGCAGGTGTACCAAGTATTGTTATTAAAATATGTCTCTAATGGTTAGTAAATATAACTACCCTGAGTGCCCCCAAATTCCTCTATCTCTACCACTCAGACTCCTTCCCCAGAATGCCCACCAGAAATCTCCCCATTATTCAGCAACTGATGCCTTAATACCAGGCACAGCCAGGTCTTCCAGGCAGGGTTCCAACAGGGCCAGGGTCATTGATCAACACCCTGTACAGGCTGTTCATTACTCTACCACCCCTAGCTGGTTCATATCAGCTACTGTGTTTTAGATGTTCTGACCCATTTCTCCCAGTGATAATGTGTTCGTTTACCTACAATACACAAATGGCCCTATCTCATGTTGGTTGTTAATGGACTTTCTAGAACAAGGATTCTGTCTTACCACCAATATGCCCTAAAGTTCCATTAGTTTTAATCACGGATGGGGTAAGGAATTAAAGCAAGAAGTTCAAAGTTATTATCTGGCCTACAGCAACTTTTCCCCTGGAGAGTACCGTGATGCAACAGCAAAAATGATATTAATATTCAGTGTTTAAATAGTGTAACAGACAGATGTAGCTGACAGACACTAGGATGGCCCCCAGTGATCCCCATATCTTAATATTCATGTGCTTGTGTGATCCCCTCCCCTGGAGTGTAGGTAGGACCTGTGGTTTGCTTCTAACCAATGGAATATGGCCCAGGTGATGGGACTGTCACTCCGTGATTACTCTCTGCAGAACTGTAACTTCCATCTTGCTGGCAGACTCTCTTCCTTGCTGGCTTTAACGAAATGAGCCGCCAGGATGGGGAGACCCATTTAGCAAGGAACTGATAGTCTCTGGCCCGCAGCCAGTTAGGACCTGAGGGACCTCAGTCCTACAGCCCGATGGGAACTGATTCTTCCTATCAACTACATACATGAGTTTCAATATGGACCCTTCCTTAGCTGAACTTGCAAATAGGACCCAGGCCAGCACAGACCTCATGAGAGCCCCTGAAGCCTCAGATTTAGTGAAGCTGGGCCCAGATTCCTGACCTACAGACACTATCAGATAACTAATATGCATTGTGGTAAGCCTCTATGTTTATGGAAATTTATTACACAGAAGTAGATAGTTAACAGAGTTGGCCAATGCTTGGGTTGAAATGTACAAATACGCGTGTATGCACATACACACATGTATAAATTTGTGTATAAATACCAAAGTCTGCAACTAATAAACGCTTACCAGATGTGATCTGCTCAGCTACACTGAGATTCAGGGGAGAGAAGGAAGATTTCACTTTGCTTGTATAACCTTTTGTATTATCTTACTTTTGTTGCTCTCTTCACATTTTTATAAATTGAAAAAAAATCTAGCTTAAATGTACAATAGATTTGAAACCCTTTTGTTTCAAATAGTAGAATCTATCCAAGAAAATATATTTATTTTTAGAACTTCAGTCTTGTATTTCTACCTAGAATAAGATTATGAAGCCAATAAAACACAAGTCTACTAGTTCCGATGCACTAGTTTGCAAGAAAGGGAACTTCGAAGGGCTTGCCTTGCTGACCTCACAGGTGGGACTTCAGGCATGCAGGGCAGGGGTGTGCCTTACTGAAGATCTCAAACTGTGTTGGGGAGGGGGTGCTGTGGTTCACCTCTTGCTTTTTCAGGTGATGCTTTTAAACCCACTGTGACCCCTCGCTCTGAACTTCCGCTTTAAGAGCAAGGAGCAGAAACTGGGGGTCCACAGATCAAGGCTTAGACCACAAGGCAGCTCCCACAGGGCATCTGTTACCAGCCCACTGGGCTGGATGCGGAAAGCTGAGGACTGGTAACTCAGGGTGGGGCAGGTGGGTCCCTTTGCTCTCCTTTCCTTTAGGCCACTATACCCAATAAACAAACATTTTCCTTTTTAAAAAATAAAAAGGGGGTGGGAGGCACATGGCTGACTCAGCTTATACAGCACGTGACTCTTGATCTTAAGTTCAAGGCCCACATTGGGCATAGAGCTCACAGAAAACAAAACAAACAAACAGAAAACAACAAACCTCTCTTAAAAATATTCTCCCTTTAAAAGTGACTTACTCATTTGAAATGCGCTAGCGAATTGGGAAGGAATTAAAATAAATTACTGCATCTAAAGCAGCGCCCAGCAGTTAAAACAGGACCTAGCAACAACACACGCAGAATGATCTGGTGAACAAATGAGTGAGCAAGGATTAAGTGAGTCCAGTCGCCAGCCCTCAAAAATCTTCACCAAACATCGGGAGAGAAAACATTCAGAATAAAGTGCAAACGTCTGAGAAGGAAGAAAATAGAAGAGTGGAGTCTGGAGTGGGACCCCCGCCCCCCCACCCCCCGCTGTGCTCTGTCTGCTGAAATCAACGGATCCAAAGAAAAGCGCATTCTTTCCTTACAGCTTCTCCAGTCATGAGACGGAACCACTCTTACTGAACGTTTTTTACCTCGAGGCTTAAGAATGGCTCCCATGCTTCTTAGGCTTTTCAAACTTCCCTCCATCTTTGGTCTGTTTCTGAGACCTATCACAGGCTCCACAGAGACTCCTGGCTAGTTGAGTGTGTGAAGCAACTTAACCCCCTGTTCCCTCTTGCACTAAAAATCTGCTGGTCTGTATTCAGGATTACCAGTGGGAAAATAGGTACACAGAGAAAGAAGTTTGCAAATACAAGAAGTGCCCTTGAATTTCCACTTTCCTGCATGTCTTTGAAAGTAAGAAATATGGCGAAAGAAACACAGAATGATAGCAGAAGGGCTGAGCTTGAGGGCAGGAAGATAAATGGAAGTGGCAGAGAAGAGGAACTTTCCTAACCAATCAGTTAAAAACCAGTAAGGTATGGTGGGGTCTGTCCCTGTCTATCTGTCTCTGTCTGTCCCTCTCTGTCTCCAAAATGGGGATAGAAGGAGGGGCGGTTTGAAGAGGGAAGGCAAATTTTCAAACATTCAGATTAGTTACTGCAAAGTCACTCTAGGATCTCTTAGCATATGTTCCCTGTGGAGTTTCGATACACCCAGTAATACAGGGAGTTTATAAAAAGGGGTTTTCTAGAATGTGTGACAAATTTACGTCAGTGCATTATTACACGAAGCATAGCAGGGATTTCCTGAGAGGGTTCTGCCTTCCAAAATAACAGCATGTCCACGGAGAACAGGCCCTTTTTGGATGGGAGCTGGGGAACCACACGAGGCATGGGCACCGTGAAGACCGAGTGTGAGCACAGCCTTCGCCAGGCGGAGCCCGGAGTGGCGGCTGGCTGTCTGGTCTCCACACGCTCACGGCACATCCCAACACAGTTGCTCTTTTCAGCGGTATTTTCAGAAAACGGAGGGCTGGCATTGGTAAACATGTTGCTTGGGTGGAAAGATGCCCATGCGTAAAGCAAGCTGTAAAAATCCGTGCGGCACATTTTGCCAGACCACAACAAATACAAGCAGGGCCCCCAAGGAAGCCCGGCAACACTCTAGAGCTCTCAGATGTGCAGTTAACTACCTGCAGCTCGGGTGGGGGAGGGGTCCACGGTGCTCCTGCTAGGTAAGGCGGGATCAACCCACTGTTGTCTCCCGCCACCCTTCCTCCTGTGATGCAACCCCTGGACGGTTTGGTCCTCCTTCTCAGGCTGTTTCCTACGAGTGAGTCCACCTGCTGGGTGCATGTCCCCCAGAAAGTCTTCCTTGCCTCGCCAGGCTGAGGCACACATGCTCTGTTTCCTGGACTGGGTCTGACTCATGTTCTAGGCTTGGCGAACATCCCAAGGGGAGCCCTGGCTTCTTGGCTTTTCTCTCCCTGGCACAGCTCCTTACTGGAACTCACAGAGAAGTAGTCAAACGGCCACAAAAGCGGTCCCCTTAGTCAGAAGACACGGACCTATGATGCAGCCCCACTTCCTGGTCCCACCCCAGCCCTGGATGGTTGCTGGAGCCACGTCCTCTTTAGAGGTTTGCAAAAACTGACTCTGAATTTCGGAGCAGAAAATAAATGACAGCAGTCATAGTCAAACACCACCTTGTCAGGCCTGTTGAAAAACAGCCTGAAACATGTTACCTTTGTTAAAATGGTAGAATAAAATATGGTTACAAATTTAAGTGACAGGGGGAGGCTGGGTGGTTCAGTCGTGAAGCATCTGCCTTTGGCTTGGGTTATGATCCCAGGGTCCTGGGATCGAGTCCCACGTAGGGTTCCCTGCTCAGCGGGGAGTCTGTTTCTCCCGCTCCCTCTGCCTGCTGCTCTCCCGCTTGTGCTGTCTTGTGCACACACTCTCTCTCTGTCTCTCAAATAAATAAATAAAATCTTCAAAAAAATTTAATTGTCATTATTTATTCAAAATGCGCCTATAGTCCTCAAGAGTGATCACCCTTCATCTCAAGATAGACAAAAAAGAAGGAATGAAAGGAGGGGAGGAAAGGAGGGGAGGAAGGAAGAAGGAAGGGAGGGCTAAGTCATGAAATTTCCCACCTCTGACAGAAGAATGCTTGGCATGTAATTGCCCCTAAACCATGCCCCTGCGTAGCTATGAGCTACTTGCTCAGGCTTTCTGAGGCTCAGTCTCCTCGTCTCTACAAGGGAAAATCATCCCTGTATCAGGCTTGTGTTGAGGACTGGGTAAGACGATCCACTTGGGGTAGCCAACACAGAGATGGTCTCCAACCCTGCGCTCTGGGTCCCCCCCCCCCCCCCCCACACACAGCAGGTCAGGCAGGGGATGCAGTGCCCTCACTGAGCGGCCGGACAAAAGAGTCCCTCCGACTTGCACTGGACACAGAGAGCAAAACAAACCACGTGCTGATCCAACCAGGTTTCTCTTTACTTCCACAGAACAGCATAGCTCCAAGACCCTGTGCCCAGAAGACAGATCACCAGATACTGCATTTCCCCTGCCCCACTCCTGGGCTCTTTTACTCTCCTCAGAAAATCTGCTTAAAAAAGTACAAAACATTACAAACTAAAAGGCAGGCTGTAGACAGGGAGGACAGGTGGACCCTGGGAGAGTAGGAGTCCAACAATCAACATGCTGCCTAGAATCAGTCATTTTTTTCTTTCCTAAAACCTTCTTAGGTGAGGAACCACCACCACATGGGATGTTTCCATCTTATTTGCCTCCCCCGTTACCTGCCTTCCTCCTGCCACCCCCTTTGGGAAAGGTGAAGAGTCCCTCTTTCAATGGCATTTGAACAGAAACTTTCTCTCTCTCCTCAGAGATCACAAAGCTTCCACAACTGCAGAAACCAAGCTTTTGGAGCCTGGCTTTCTCCCAAGATCCCAGCTTTCAAGGTGTCACTATGAAGGTACTTAGTTATAATGGCTCAAAGCAAACCCTCACTGACTGCATTCTTGTGGGAGCCCAGTGCCCTCCTCAAAATTCCTGTGTACTCCTGGAGGGCTTCCAGTCTCTTTGTCACCTGTTGACTTTGATCAGCTGGTCCCAATGAGTGTCATTTACCTTTTACCTCCTGTTGTGACACTCTTTTGCCCCTCATACTAATTCTAATAAGGAAACCATGAGAGTCTTCATCTCCCAGAGACGAATCTCTAGTCACATGGCAGTCTTTTGTGAAGATTTTGGGGAGTGCGGGGGACAGAGATCACACCCTTGCCAAGTCCCACAATCCCTCTGTTGCAGCCCCCACCTTGACGAACATCTCCCGGTTGGGAGGGTCTCCTCAGTAAACCCCGCTCCACACCCTCATTCCCATCACACTTCACCTCTCCTCTCTCCACTCCCCATAACTCATAAAATTCTCCTGATTCCACCTTGCAGAGTAATTCTGCATCATCTCTATTGAGAAGTGTTCCCTCCAAACAATTCGGTGGGAAACAGAGGCAGGGTGGGCTCCACTGCTCTCCCAGTCTGAAAAGACCATCAAAGGTATTTTCCTCCATAAAGAGTTGAGGATAAATCCAACCCTTCCCTTGAATGGGAAACAAAAGAGCAATCATTTCTTTTTTTCCATGTAGTGGTTTCCCCCTCTTTCTACTACACTCATTAGACATTTTGTGCTAGTTAATGTAAATTAACAATGTCAAGTATGTGCAAGTGCCAAGAACGAACTATATCACAAAGTTTTGATTCTTGAAATCTTAATAAAGAATTCACATCACTCAAATTTTCATAGCAGCATTCTGCTCTGCTATTCATCTTGCCCTTGAGTATATTATAAAAACACAGCAGAATAGATGAGAGGAAGAACAAAGGAGATGAAGGGATTTGAAGTCAAACACCCCAGCTACGTCTCTCCCTTCCCATGGGTTTCCCACAGAACTGAAAGAACAGGAAGAAAACAAAGAACACAGAAGCACTATCATACAGTGTAAGGAAGGATTCACATTTTGCTTTTCTTATTTATTATCCAACACTGGTTGGTAGATAAAGTCAAATAGTTTAATTCAAGCAAGGCTGGCCATAAACAAAATTCTACATCAAAGGCATCATTACTGGGCACTCCTATAGTTCTGCTAATTACTGAGGTTGAAGGAGAAGGATCCAGAATGATGCTCAGAAACATTATGGACATGGACTATTTCACTAATGACTTCACTACAGTGTCCATGTTGAGCCCTCTAAGTCATGGCACCTGTGTGGAAGATCCCACTTGGTCTCCTGCAAGACTGGCTCTGGCATCAGAATTGAGAGACACAAGCTAGTGTGGGCACACAGCACAACACCAGGGATGTGTGTGCACAAAGGTAAGGCCACATGAGGACATGGAGAAGGGAGCCCTGTGGAAGCCAAGGAGAGAGGCTGTGACACTCATGGATTCTCTCATAGTCCACTGTGATATAATAATTCCATGAAACAAGAAAAGGTGTGTGTCCATTCACAACACCTCCCCTTTTATTTTTGACATTCTCTAGTCTTTGGATCCTTCAGATGCTGAAAAGGACGTTAATATGGTCGTATTAGTTAACTATAGCTGCTATGACAAAATACCACAGACTGGCTGGCTTAAACAATAAACATTTATTTCTCACAGTTCTGGAGGCTGGATATCCAAAACCAAATCATTGGCAGGTTTGGTTTCTTTGGACGCTAAGGCCTCTCCTTGGCTTAAAGATGGCTCCCTTCTCCCTGTGTCTTCACACGGTCTCACCTTTGTGAGCACACATCTTCCGTGTCATTCCATGTGCCTAAATTTCTTCTTCTTAGAGGGATACCATTCAGATTGGATTAGGGCCCAACCTAACTTAATCACTTCTCTAAGGGCCCTATCTCCAAATACAAGCACCTTCTAAGGTACTGGGAGGGGAAGGGTTAAGGGTTTCAACATATGAATTTGGAAGGGGAACACAAATCACCTGGTAGCAGTCATCCAGGTAAATCTTTTATCAATGGAACTGAGTCTCTCTCTATTAACACCACCTCTGTCCATTTCCTGCCACATGCAACCCAACAAGAGGAATCATTTGTAAACCAGATAGTAGTTCACTCCTGTGGCATTTGATCACTCTTTAGTATGTTTATTAGCTTCCAATTTTATATGCTGCTTTGGTGGTGAGGGGAAAAATTCTGCCTTATCCAAGCACACTGGGTTTGTTAAAATGACTTATACTTTTGCAACTGAATTCAGTGTGCTTCAATGCACAATATAGGCATTGCCCATCACCAAGGGAGGTGGTTTAGATCCTATCTAAGCTTTGGACAACACTTACCATTTACGGAACACCTACTATTTCCCAGGCATTCCTGAGCTCTCTGGTGCAAAGTTCATTAGTTCCTAGAGCTTACCCATGAATTGGCTCATCACCTAAAGGATAAAAGACGTATGGATAAAGAGCTACAGTGTGATAAAAAAAAATACTTCCATAGAATAATTTATATTAATTAAAACTTTTTAAAATTAGCCAGATTGATCAACTTTGCAAATGTCTGCAAAGTTCCAAGTGGGCCATACCTAGGCATGTTAATGATGTCCTCCTCAAACCCTGCCTCATCACTGAGAAAATAGTGACTCCCCATTAATTTCTGGTGCCCATGCTTGAGGATGCAAGGTACCCTGGTAAGGACCACACTTGAGAGAAGAGGGAGGAACTTGTTTCGGCTCAGTACACTGAGTATACCACTGGGATTCCTGAGGGAGAAAAAGTCATAGGCTGTATGGCTAAGCACAGGAAGCATCAAAAAACTCACACAGGGTGGCTGCCTAGCAGAGTCAGCACAGGACTGGGAAATCTGAGGCAACTGAATCCAACAAATCTGATAATGGACACCATCACATCCAAAGATTGTTTTTAGCATCAAACAGCCAAAAATGATTCAAAGTACAACCACCTGGACATCGTCACAGACAGTGATGCTCAGACCAAGAGGCGAGGTCCTTGGGGAATGAGTTCTTTCTCATTTGCCATTTGCTCCTTCCATCACTTTTCTCCAGATGACTCTTCCCAAGGAGCATACTCCCTTGCTCTGCTCCAGGGTTGTCCTGCAGGAGTCCACACCTGGCCTCACCTTCCTGGGAAAAAGCTTATCATTTTGGAGTTCTACTTCCTTTCCAAAAGGCATCATGAATGGTGAGATAGGATTTGGGAACACTGCCATATGCCCTGGGATGGCTCACTTGATGGCTTACAGCCTCAGTCTCTTCACCTGTAAAGTGGGACTAATTACTCTTACTCCACCGAGTTGTTTCAAGAGCAAAGAAGAAAACAGAGGACTGTACTTCATAATTCATCAAGCATCGTAACATCAACAATCATACTAGCAGCTAACTTGAACAGAGAGCTGACTAGAGACAAGGCGTTTTATACACATTAGTTCATTTGTCTTCTAAACAACCCTATGAGGCAGGTGCTACTATTATGCCCATTGTTCAGATGAAGACAAAAGTCACAGAGAGAATAATCATTTGCTGAAGGTCTCACAGAGAAAAGGGCAGAGCTGGGATTCAAACTCAGCATCCAGAGCCCGTGCTATGTCCCACAATGCTACAGGGATAAACTACATATTCTATACTGTGGGCTCTTAGGCTTCCTAACTAGCATTTGTTCATTAGTATTTGTTAGCATTAGCATGTAGCATTAGCATTTGTTCATAATTTGGTAAACAAATTCATCCAGTAAATTGGCTGCTGTTATTACTCTCATACAAAAGGAGTGTATCAGTACCGAAATTACCTTAGCAAATGTCTTTATTCAACCAAGTAGTTCTAGCGATGGGCTACAAAGCACCAAGAAATGAACACAATTTTGGGCAGATGGTAGGTTGAGGAGGGGAGTTGTTAGGTCTTTAAATACCCCTTAAAATAGCCTATAATCACCTAAGTGTAAGACCCTAAAAGAGAAAGCCTCCAAGGAGACTGGGTGTTATAGGCTGAATTGTGTACCTCCAAAATTAGTATGTTGAAGTTGTATCCTCCAGAGCCTCGAGATGTGACCATATTTGGAGATAAGGGCTTTATGGAGGTAATTAAATTAAAATGAGGTCATTAGGGTGGACCTTAGTCCAATAGGACTGATGTCCTTATAGGAAGAGGAAATTTGGACACAGAAACATACCGAGGGAAGGCAACGAAAAGATGGGCCGTCTACATGCCAAGGAGAAAGACCCAGAATAGATCCTCCCCTCATGGCCCTTAGAAGAAACCAGCACTGCCACCAGCTCCTTGATCTTGGGGTTCTAGCCTCCAGAACCGTGAGAAGATAAATTCCTGTTGTTGAAGACATCCCGTCACTAATGCACCCATCAAGAAAAAAATTGTGTCCTTGGAGGCATGAGGCATCTGAGGAAGCACCAGAATGGACGAAAGCATGGTGGGCCTCCCTCTTCCCATTCACTTACTGTTTCATTTACTCTTCTCGACAAGCCAGCCAGTAAATAGCCTTATCCCCCACCTTCATACAACAGCCAATTGTACCTTCCTAAAGCTTTTTCAGCATGTTTTCCACCTGTCCACACACATCCAGTAGCCCCCCACTGTCTCGAGGGGAAAGTTCCAAGCCTTCCCCAGCAGTCCTGGAAATATCCGTCCTGTATAAGCCACAGGATAGAGAATATAGCCTTGCAGAAGCTCGCATCCACAGCACAGTGGTAAAAAACAAAAACAACGAAAAAACAACAACAACAACAACAACAACACTGGGACTCTCCTTCCAGCATGAGGAGGACACTCTGCACCTACACATACCACCTGGGCTGTGAAGGGATGAGAAGCCAGATTTCCTACAGTGAGTAACAGATATATGCACCTGGGAATCCAAACATTCTCCAACTCCTAAGGCTGCCAATCCTGGGCTGCATCCCTATTTCTAGTGGCCAGCTTTCCCACATCGACTCCTTCCCTCCAGCTGCTCAGAGCCCACTTGGAGGTGAACCCTGAATGTCCTAGTGCCATGCTTAGCCCACCTGTCGCTTCTGCCCTACCTGTGCATGGTAAATGATATAAATAAATAAATGATAAATTAATAAATGTAAGTAAATAAATGATCTGTTATCTTAAGGAACCCGGAGAGATCTTTAGCGCCAGGTGTTATCTGCATGGTTTGGGAGATGAAGTTACTTTCATAAAAAGACACAGCAAAGAGGATCTTTACCTTTCTGGTCAGTCCTAATGACTGCCCTGATAATTACAACAGACTCAGAGCAGCTATCTACACAGACCTCCCTGTTCCGATTCCATCAGCTCCTGGCTGCCAATGTCTTGGTTGACTTAAGAACCTCAGCTTTTGTCTTCCTGCAGGCTCCTCTTTGAGCCTGGAGATAAATGAGGAGCCCCATCACCCAAGCAGCAGGCAGGCTCTAGAGTCAGCCTGCTGTCCTGCTGTCCCGCTGTCCTGCTGTCCCTGCGAGTCACAAGCCCAGTGTGAGCATAACAATGGGGCTGCTGCCTTTTCTTTGAACCACAGCTTAGGGACAGAGCCCAGACCAGTGGCCCTTTGTCCAATTCCTTATGTGACTTCCTCCTGCTGGAACTATAGATCCCATCTGATTTCTAGGGAACTGTCGACCTGTGCAATCCTTGCCACCTGTCTCATTCATACAGCCACATTCTGTCCCTGCACACTCATCGACCTAAGGAATAAGCATTCCCGCTACTGTCAAGTTCAATCTTGACAATTAAGGCACCATCACACATCACAGCTCCATTTCTAAGCCCTCGTGGCTGCCACCATTTAGATGGCCCTTCTCAATGCTCCGTCCTCCCAGTCACTGGTTCACAAGCCCTGCCTGCATACTGGGATTAATCGTGGGGATTATAAAACTCCTGACACCAGGGTACATCCTAGACCAATTCCATCAGAACTTCCAGGAGTGGGATCCAAGTGTAAGAATATTTTTTTAAAGGTCCCAGGTGATTCTTATGTGCAGTCAAGTCTGAGAACAACTACCCTCAGCCCTTCCCTGGTTGAACCTCACTTCCTCACTGGTGCAGAGCTGAGGTCCCTGCACAGCATGGGGCTGAACCTAGACAGGTAACAACAGTCTCACAATATAATGCCAAACTGAGAGAGTGAAGATAAAGGAGTCCCCAGCCAGCTCAGTAGGTGGGATGATATTAGAAGGGGACATGGCCAATTGTTAGACTTGCTACTGGGCTATAGAAACTGGGTCAGAGCTTCATGTTACAACAAAAAAAATGGCATGTAGTGAATCATAATTGGTAACCAAAGAGCCCATCATAAATTTCAAGGCATCCAGGGGTGCCTGGGTGGCTCTGCCAGTTAAGCATCTGCCTTTGGCTCAGGTCATGATCGTAGGGTCCTAAGATCAAGCCCCGAGTCAGGCTCCCTCCTTAGCGGGAAGCCTGCTTCTCTCTCTCCCTCTGCCCCTTCCTGTCACTCATTCTCACTATCAAATAAATAAACAAAATCTTTAAAAGAATACATTTAAGGATACCAAACCACTAATAATTCAGGTTGGTAAGCAGAGCCCAGCTCACTACCATGGGTTTCCTGACACCCTGTGGATGGGCCCTTTCTCCTGAAATGACACAACTGCACTGAATAACCACACAGAATATTATTAATCAGCACTGTGGGTGGTTTGTTCTGGAAGGCATATCCCGGGTGGAAGGCTGAATTAGCTGACCTTTAAGATCTTCTTTAGCACTGGCAAGTCTTTGATTCAGGTGACAAGCCCTGAGGGTTCTAGAGAAGGGTAGGGAGGAAGTGACCTGTTGCTTGCCGGGACTGCGGATCGGCGCTGCAGAGCTAACCCAAGCCAGGAGGAAAAGAATATCCTGCTGTTCAGACAATGTCAGAGGTTGGGTTTGTCATTGCTGCAAGACCTGAGTGAAGGAAAAGACAGTCATTCCAGTTCCAGAAAGCAGGGGGGTGTGACTCAACATGACAGGCAGGAGGACTGCGTGGGTAAGAGGGGCCCTGCACTCTGGAAGGAATGATCTGTTTCTCTGCCTAGTTGACTGGCTTCCCAGAAAGCCAGGAATGAAACCTATAGAGTGAAGCGTGTAGCCCTAGAGGTATTTACATCGATCCAGATCACCTTCATGGAGGGGGCCAAATTCTCAGAGCTTTTGTTCCTTCCCTCTCCCTGGCAGTGCATTGCCCCTCCTAGGCTTACAGAGACCCAAGAAGTGCTTTTCTTCACATGCTGTTTGGTGACATGGTCCTGCCCTTGTAACTCATCAAGGTGTCCTGTGACAGCCCGCCTCCCTGGGGAATGGTCACAGAGAAGCGATGAGGGATCTTCCCACTCACTAAGGAATCAGAGCAAACAACCTAACAGTTGGAGAGAGGCACTTACAAATAAATACATAAATAGACAGACAGAATAGAAAGAACACTTAGTCTCCTTTCTCTATTTAGAAAAGGAAAGTCTGGAAACTTGAATTAGCTGGGGCGAACAATAAATTAAATAAAAATCACTTTTGTATCAGTTGGCTGGAGCCTGATGCCAAGGCCAAAGTCAGACATCCCACTCCATACAGCCTGGTCAGCACCATGCACGGGGATCAAACTCTGTGAACACAAACTATCCCCATCCCCCCATCAAGAGGTCCTTCAAAGTCCCATTAATAGCCACAGGGATCGACCAGGAAAACGGTTAACTGTGCTTCTCAAAGGTGAGTCAGCATTCAGCCCAATGTGACCCCCTTGAACACAAGGTAAACCTCCTCCCCTCCCACCACTGTCTTTAGGCTCTGCTTTCTGCAACTGGCTCAGTCCACCTACCTCCTGAGGCTCTGCTTTGAACTCATGGTCACCAGAGAGTGCCAGGAGAGAAGGCTTAGTCCTCCATACCTGAGGTTTCCAAACTAGGCTACAAAAAGAACCCTCAGGGGCTGACTCAGGGGAACCACCTGAGTTCAACAAGATGCAAGGCTTCTCAACAGAGCACTCTTGGCAGTGGGGTGGGACAATTTCTCACTGTCTGGGACTGTTCTGATCATGTCAGCACACTTTACAGCTCTAACCTCCTTCCCTAAAATGCCAGTAGAGCTCCCCCATTAGAGTAGAAAGACCTAACTATGCCCCATTCTTTTATGAAAGGCCTGGGGAAGGGGTGATGACAAGTCCTTCATAGAGAACCCCTGAAAGGACATCCCTGCTCTTATAGGTCTTATTTGTATATGCTTCTGCTAAAACTTCCTTCAAACAAGTGTTGGTGGTTTATAAAATGACTGTATGCTGGCCATCGCTCCACAGGAAGCCAGAAACCCCACCAGAGAGCTGACTCTGGGTGGTGGTCTCCAGCCGCTGCTCCAATATGGCAGCCGCCATCGTTGTTCCAGTGATGGGGAATGTACTGCCCTCGGGAATGAGCCGAGGTCATCCCTGGACCATTCATAAGAAAGTTCCACTTAATATTGCATTGAAATTCATCTCCCTGTGACTTCTGACTGCTGGACCTAAGTCTGACCTCAAAAGGCCACAAAATGTGAATTTGCTACCTCTCCCCCACAGCTGCCCTTTAAATATTTGAAGAAAGCTGCCTTATCTCTCCCGATTTAGCAAGCAGCCCCATTTGACTCTTCTTATACCGTTTTATCATTTTTAGATCTCTTACTGTGTCCCAGTCCCTTTCCTGATGTGATCCTTGATCATCACAAAACCCCATCAGGTAAGCTTATTATCTCAATGTGATGGAAGCCACTGAGCGATGGGCTCAAGTCCACACCAGAGTAAAGGGCAGAGTCCATATTGACTTGTTTTCAAGGCCACACTCCTTTTACTACGAGCCTGTACTTTCCACACCTGACCCCTAGAGCACCCTGGGAAGGCTTTTTTTAAAAATAGAAACACACATTCTAAAAGATATAATGAACCAGAACTAGATGAATCTGATAGAATGAATTCAGAGATCGGCATTTAAAAACTGCTGCCTTGCGTAATATTTAACCTCCTCAACTTTTGTTTTCCCTTTTTGGGGGAGGAAACTTGCTTTTTTACAAATCGACTTGTAATTACAATATGTTATCATCCAAGTGTGTCCAAAATAGATCCACTGCCTTTCTTACTCTGGGCTGCTGTGCCCAACAATAAAAATGGAGTTCAAATCCGTCACCCATGAAAATGGGAATCACCCCCCGCCACACGCACACCCCCATCCTGCCAGTGATGGAGATTCTACATGGCCACTCACCTCTGATTTTGTCCCTGTGGCTTCTTTTCCCCATGTTAGTCTCTGTAGAGTGCATCTCTTGAAGGCAATTAAAATTACACAGTGCCCTGATTTCAATCCTCCTGTAACCATGCTGAATATTTTCCACTTAAAAAAAAATTAAATTTTAATTAAGTTTTTTTCATCAAAACACCAGTCCTGCTGATAATGTCAGGAAGGTCTGAGAAAGTAATTACGTGCACAATCTGTTTTTGACACACTTCATTCTCCATTGGGACATTTCTTCTGTCTCCTTTACTTCATTAAAAATCCCCTGTTGCCATAGGAAGGCTTGCTTTCTTCCCTATTTACCATAATAGAGATTAAGAAGGGGGGGCTCCTTTGGTACACAGCAGGAACACCTCCAGCATTGAATGAGCCCTGTTAGCCATCAGGTTACACAAGGGAGTGTTCATTCTCCAATTCGAACCCCCCCCCCACCCCCCCACCCCCGCCCTTGCGAATCCTACACCAGCCCAGAGTTACAGGAGCACACTTTGGTGGAGCCCATTATTTACTCCTCTTACCCCTTTCCCAGTCTGAAAGATTTACCCATTACATTAAGAAAAGAAATATGCTAGACTGTCTGATTTCCTGAGGAGAGACATGATAAAAATAATCCCCAATTATCAACAGCCTCAAAATTGTTTCTGTTGGGCATCTAGCAAACCAGCACCTATATTTTCTATGCCTGGCTCAATCTCCTTGTATTGGTTTCCTAGTGCTGCCATTACAAATTGCCACAAACTCGGTGGCTGAAGAAAAAGAGAAAGTAAAATGAAAATGTAAAAAACAAAAAACAAACAAAAAACCCAAACAAACAAAAACCCCACACCCACAAATAAAAACAGAAACCAAAAAGGCAAAACAAAACACACACACACAAACCCCACAAAAAAAAAAAAAAAAAAAGAATTGATTCTCTCAGTTCTGGAGGTCAGAATTCTGAAATTAAGATGGTCATAGGCCCGAGGGGAGAATCCTTCCTTATCTCTTCAAGTTTCTAGTGGCTCCCGGCAACCTTTGGTTAACAGAAGCCTTGGCTACCTTGGCCTCTCCGTCTCCCCTTGGCCTTCTTCCCTCTGCCTCTGTGTTCTCTTTTTCATACCGGGACAGCAGTCACTGGATTTAGGGCCCACTTTAAACCTATGATAATTCCACATTGAGATCCTTAACTAATTACAATCCACAAAGATCCTATTTCCAAATAAAAGGTGACATTCCAAGGTTCTGTGTGGAAATGAATTTGGGGGGACATTATTCAACCCATTATACTCATCCTGACCCAGGCCTTTTGGGGTTATCCAATAGTGATATGGAAAAATTTGAAGCCACAACCAGGAACAGAAAGACCAAGATTCCTGCAGTGAATCCACTAAAGGATAAAGGAGAAAACGCCTACTAAAGGAACCCCCAGGCATGCTTTTGTTTGACTCACATTTCCAGCTGGCAGAAGGCAAACCACAAGGCCCAAATAAAAAGAATTGAAGATGTAAGCAGTTTAAATTTGGAGACAAGGGATCCAAAATTTGTAGACCAGAACTAATTGGCATGAATCATTTTATCAAGTATAATTATTCCTAACCTATGCCAGTCAGCCATGGAACTGTTACCTCTACTTTTGATCTTTATTTAATAAACATGAACTTGTATTCTTCTCTGACAATTTGTTTCAGGGTTCAACACAATGGAGTTCCAGAAATTGAGGCTCTCTTGTAATTTGGTCCCAAACTTTCTTTTAACCCGTATTTCCCACTATTTGTGACTTTCCATGTACTCTCTAAGTTAGTCAGCAGCACTTTTACTGAATAAAATTTCTACTTTTTGCTTCAACCTCTTCCCTCCTTCTGGAATGCTCCTGGCTTTCTTTTCTCAACTTCCAATCCCATGGGGTGGTTTTAAAATGTGTTTGCAAATTCTTCAATACTCCTCCCATCAAAAGGTAGACTAAATCCTCTTCTCTGGAGTATGGTCTGGTCTAGTGAGACACCTCTAATAAACAGAATGCAGTGGAAAGCAGAAGTGATACAGCATGACTTCTGAGGCTAGGTCATGGAAGATGATGGAACCTCTGCCTGGATCTCTACGCATGTGACAATCAGCTTAGAACCCAGATAACCAACCTCAGCCAAGAAGCCCAACAGCCACATGGAAAGGTCATGTGAAAGTGTTCTGGCCCCAGCCCCAGCTAAGGCTCTACCCAACAGCCAGTGTCAACTGCCATAAAGAGAAGTGAGCCAGCTCTCTGATGGTTCTAGTCTCCTGCATTCAGTCTACCCCAGTTGATACCAAGTGGAGCAAGGACCAGCTATTTACACCAAGACCCACCAAAATTGCAGATTCGTGAGCAAAGTGAAAGTTGTTTTAAGCCGTAACTGTTGGGTGTTTGCTATGCAATATTAAATAATGGGAACATTCTACCTCTAGCCATCTTGAATTTTTATAAAAATCCATTCATGGGGTGCCTGTGTGGCTCAGGCAGTTAAGGGTTCAACTCTTGGTTTGGGCTCAGGTCATGTTCTCAGGGTTGTGAGACCAAGCCCCAGGTCAGGCTCTGTGCTGGTTATGGAGCCTGCTTAAGATTCTCTCTCTTTCCCTCTTCCTCTGACCCTTCCCCACCTCTAAAAAATCCATTTTTTAGACAATGTGACAAGAACTTACTTTACAACACCATATAACAGTTCAAACTCCACGTATCCAAAGTAAAACTCAGCTTGTCCTTCAAATCTTATTTTATCCTAGTTTTCTACCTAAGTTAATGTTACCATCATTCATCCTACTAAGCAAGCTAGAAACATAGGGATCATGACAATACCCCTCCCCCAGACCATATTCAATAACTACCAAGTTTTATTGCTTCTGCCTCTTCCACATCTCTAGAATCCATTCATGGCTCCCTTCTCCATGATGTCCACCTGAGTTACCATCACCTTTCACCTGGACCCAATAGTACTCTAACGGATCTTGCTACAAGTCCACTCTAATGGCACTAGAGTGATCTTAGCAAACCACAGATGTGTTCCCTCCATTTTTCATGTTTAAAACCCTTCAATAATTTCCCACTGTTTTTAGGATAAAACCCCCAATTCTTATGGCTATCAGTTCCTGCATGATCTGGCCCCCACCTCCCACTCCAGACTCATCTCACTCTGAGTTCTCCCTGGTTCTTTGGGTTCCACTGCCATGATGCTTACACTCTCTTTCAACTGTGCTGTGCTCTCCCTCATCACCAACCCTCAGCAGCAGATGCTGCCTCTACCTGCAATCTGACTCTGCATCCTGCTGCTTGCTATGTTAATCTTGCCCTGTCCTTTAGTCTTCTCTTAAAAGGCACTTCTTCACAGAAGCCCTTTGCTCCCAGACGATGTGATTCTTCCATCTTATATTTCATATCACACACCGTATTGTATATGTATACACATGTGTGATTTTTGATTTACAGGTGTCTCCTCTACTAAACTCAACTCCAAAAGGGCAGGAACAATGTCTTCTTTTGCTCTCCACCACTCCTGGTTCTTACCCACATAGTGCGTGTACAACAGTTATTTGCTGAGTGAAGGAGCCATTTCTTCTCTATCTTTAAATCTAGCACGATACCTTGCTCCAAATAGATTTTCAATAAATTATGAATGAATGAAGAGTGCTATTTCAAGTCATTGCAAAGGGTTCTTGAATCATAAAAGGCTTAGAAGAGCTTCGAGGCTCAAAAATACAACCATCTTCTGACTGTTCCTCTCTGAGTTCAAGAAAGAGAATGTTCCATGGGTATGACAGCATTGGAAGAAAGGGGATTAAAAAGAGAAGATGGGACTCTGTGAACGTTTTCTTAAGGGCCTAATAGCTTTAGTTTTTTTGTCAGTTATGTCTCCCAAGCTTTGTTGAGTGGGCAGTAATTGAAAATAACACTACAGAGAAAGAAATGGGAAGAAAGCAGTCTCATGATCCATGTAATTGAGACCAATTTTTTTAATAGTTGTAACTTTTCTCTCATTTTTTTTTGAGTGTAGATAACATACAGTGTTACATTAGTTTTAGGTTTATGACATAGTGTTTGGACAAGTTTATATACAATGCTTTGTTCCCTGTAAGTGTAGTTGCCATCTGTCACCATACGTCACTATTACAATATCATTGACTATATTCCTTATGCTGTGGCTTTTATATTCATGACTTCTTCATTCCATAACTGAAAGCTTAAATCTCACCCTCCCCTTCATCCATTTTGCTTAACCACGTGCCCCTCACCCCAAACTGGGAATCATCAGTAATTTTTCTCTAATTTTTGTTGATAAGGGTTTTCTAGACTAAATACACCAAGAAGAATGATGGCTTTCTAAACACATAATGGCCAAGTGATCTGGTCATGGGGCATCATTGGCTCAAGATTCAGAAACAATTTCTCAGTTTTTGGCAGTGTCTTACTGATGATTTTGAGATTCTCCAAAGATGAATCCAGCTGTTTCTTCCACTTCTTTTGTCTTCTCTACCTCACATCCCTAAAAAGTCCTGCATTTAAGGGGCACTCTGGGTGGCTCAGTTGGTTAAGTGTCCGACTCTTGATTTTAGCTCACGTCTTGATCTCAGGGTTGTGAGTTCAAGCCCCACATGGGGCTCCAAAAGTCCTGGGACTTATATGCCATTTATTAATCTGAAATTAACTGGATTCTAATCTTATGGCAATAAATGTTACTGACATTATACAAATATTTTATTAAGCATTATCTTTCCTGTGTTACTTTTTGTTATATATATTATTGAGAGAAAAAGTGTGACTTAACAATCTAAATAAACCATCAAAATAAATAAGTTAGATATTTGAGATAAAAAGCCAAAAATATCAGACATTGGACCTTAAAGACACATTTTGACAGGAGAAAAGCCTATGAAAAGCTTAATTTTCTCTTAGCTCAGAAACCACTTCCATTTTACTGTAGGTTTCATTGCTTTCACCTTATCATTAATTGCTCCCCAAAAGTCATTAATTGTTGGCAAATGGGTCATTTCAGAACTGATAACCTGCAATGCTCCTAACCTTTCATTTCCAACTTGAACAGCAAAAGGCCAGTAGTCTCTTATGCACAATTCTGCAATAGACATTAATGTTATTTAATCAATAATCAACCAAAATAAAAGGCAAATGGAGGGCAGGAAGGAATAAACAAACCCAGAAGAAAGTTATTCTCTTTATCCAGGCTTCTCCCTCTTTTTTTTTTCCTGGACCTCATTATGGTCTTTAAGAGCTGTTTCCCTACTACCTACTTCTTGCCCAATGGCCACCGATGACAGGAGGAGCTTTGCTCTGAGAGGTGGGAAAGAAGGATTCCTGCAAATGCTATTAATCTATATTGATTAGTATCCATCTGAGATTGTGTTTGGCTCTTATTTTAGAGTGACCATCTTCAAGGTTCCTCAATTTATGAGCCTCTCTTACTCATAAGTTAAAGGACCCCTTAGATCGTTTGACCCAGCACCTGCTCTCAACTGTTACTACTAAATAAAGCCTCCCCTGTTTGAAAAAAAGAGAATGGAACCATCTTTGAACATTAAATGGAAATTGATTCTTGAGGGAACAAAATGTGGACCAGGTTATATTATGAGACTATAGCTACAAAGACTAGTCTATGAAGAGCTGGACCACAGGGCCCTACCTGGCCATCAGCAACTGGCTGATAACTGCCCTGGAAGGAAGAGCATCTCTTCTCAAACTACCCAAAATGCCATTGTCCTTAATTCCCTCTGATTTACATCAGAGAAATGCATGAAACAGATGGAGGTGATCTCAGAGACCCCTGGGACTTCCTCTGAGTGATTTTCACACCAGCCTCGTGAAGCAATGACGCAGAAAAGGGGACTACATCAGTATATTTATTTTAATCACTGGAAAGGTTTCATTTATAATTCATAGGTATTCAGCCTGCTTGGGATGCCTTATTAAAAAGGATGTCATTTTTTTTTTTTTACCTCTTTGTGACCACAGGAAACAGAAACCTCTCAAGTGTGTTTTAAGAATAAATTGTTACCAAAATAGAAGCTGGTGCCCACTAATTACAGTGCTATCCAACCGGCATTTATAAAATCATCATCATCACCATATGAAGAGAAGAACATGCAATTTAGGTTTAAGCTAGTACAATTAACAGGTTCTTAAAAACTCAACACCGCAACAGTAACTCTCTGATGACTGCTAAATATACCAATTCTTCTCTCTCAGAAAGTCCTGGCTGAGTGGTCCTCAAAGGTGGGAAACTAATAATAGGGATCATGAGAGGAACACTGGAGGGGAAAAAGCTACTTCAATATATACTTAATGGAGGCCATACTGCTAATGGGCATTTATTTGAGATCTAGTGTGGTCCTGAATACTTGGGGGGTGGGGGAGTCCTTTGGTGTAAAACACATAATTTAGGAGTGCAATGTGATAAGGAATCATATGGAACATGGTACTTGAACTTATTTCTGGGACTAAAGTTTACCCTGAGCCCCAAGGTCCTATGCAGGGCATGCAAAGATGTGTTCAGGGTTGGAGCCACATGCTGGAGGAACCCAAGTGAGGACACAGCCCAGAAAAAATGATGGGTTTCTAGAAGTACACCTTTAGGACATCTTTGGAGAGTACGGGATGTCACCCAGAGTCGAGAACTTTGGCCTGTGCAGTGGAGGACTGTCCTCACTGTCCAGTGGAGGACGAGCTCGAGGAGACTCACGAGGATGACAGCTGAGGCTCAGCAGAGGTGCAGCTTTTGAGAGTCAACCCCTGCAAAGAGGGGTGGGCACCCAGACTTGTCCCTACAGACCCACTGGGGCACTGTGACTGGCCACTCAGAGAGAGGGTGGAGAACCATCAGAGGCCGGTGGACACAGCAGTTCCAGGGCCACATGACGAAGACAGAGATAACCTTGGGCAGCTGAAGCACCATATTCTTAAAACCGGTCCTCAGGGTGATGGAATGTTCATGAAGACTGGAGTTCCTGGGTCATAGATGAGTCATCAAAATGGGGATCAGAGCACTAATGACCTGTGTTAACATTCTTTAGCTAAGTGTCGTTCCCTTCCTCTGCCATATCATGGTCTACTGAGTGTGTGAATGGCTACAGAAACTCCAGGTGAGGGCTGTGATCAATCATACAGACTCAGAGTACACCAGGTGCTTGCTTATGATGTAGACGGGGAAGGCTGGGTTTTTACCTCACAGCTCTTACCATCGGCACATGACAATAGATGGTAAAGCAATGTTCAAACAGAGTTTGTTGTCTTGACAGGAACAGCGGCACGTTTTATACAACGAGAGTTAGAATGGTCAAATAACCTCTCTCAAATCAAAGGAAAGGCAGTTGGGGTCGAGTCCATGCCTATGAATGAAAGATTAAGGTGGGTCTGCCAGCAGTCCACTGCAAAGAGCCTCAAAAATCCCATGCCTGGCTCACCCCTCTCCCCAGGCTCAAGGTCCAGCCTGCTCAGAAGCCCAGCTGAAAACTCTCAGGTGAAGACAAGAAGCGGTACAAATAGCCATTCTGGAAAGGGTCAAATCCCACTGTGATCTTAGATGCTGGTTATATGCTGGCTAATGTATCAAGGATGGTTTACTGCAGAGGTGGGTTTCTCAAAATGCTGCTTTAATTCTGAAACAGACTCCTGTTGACATTTCTAATGATGCTTCTAGAAATCATGTCTGCCCTTTTTACTAATAACAATCCCATAGTCATCAGTTCCTTCCCTCCCCCTCCTTAAGCCTCTCAAAATGGAGGAAACAGCCTGGCTTACCAGGCTATAGAAGAAACCCTCTGCCACCGCTCTGATGCTATCACCAGCTCACCACCAATTAGCATGTGGTGTCAATTCCATGTCATTAACTATACTTTTCTTGGGAAAAGGTAACCAGTCATGTCACACCCAGAGCTTTGGTGAGAAAGCACTAATTAAAATGATTATAAAGCCTTTTTCAACTATAAAGATTTGCCGTAGAAAAGCTGAAATGGTAATAGGGGTATAGTTCCCTTTCTGCATATGAAAGATCTTGCCCAGCACTCAAGCTAAATGTGAATCTGATTTGCTTTTCAAGAAGCTGTTATGGCTGTTGGTACCCATGAAGTGTCACTCGGCCTTGTGCAAAGACCATGTCCATTCCAGGGGGAGTAGCTTAGCAAGGAGGTCAGATGGTCACTGGTAAATGATCACATGAGTCAAATCCATCGAAAAATGTCAGGACCTTTTTAACTAGCAATCGATGAGAGAATTTCTAATCTTTCCTTTGGAATGTCTTGGTGGCATTTACAACTCTAATTGGTTTCCTTAACAAATCTCATCCAAGTGAAATAACTGAGAGTCAAATGGGGGAAAAAAGTCTGTCCTTTTTTTTTTTTTGTATGTTTTTAAATTTATTATTTAAATATGCACGTGTAAGCACAGAATACCAAGTGGAGGGAAAAAAATCTGCCCAAGCAATGTGAAATACTCTCATAATGAGTGTTAAAGATGTGTTTGGGCTTCTGATATTATTCAATATTTTTATCTTCTATGATGCTTTGTTTTTTTCCTTGCCATGAATTTTCCTACTTCCTTTTGTTGAATGGATAGGCAGAAAACTTAATAAATCTTTGGAGTTTTGCTAAAACTCCACCTATCAAGAGCTTTATTTCCTTATATTTTAATACTCAGGGCTAACCCAGTATTTCTTTTTCTTTGTTTTCTGCTTATTAAACTCAAACCAAAATAATCATGCTTTCCCACATGGAACCAGCTTTCACCGTAAAAGTTAAATTAACAGTGATTCATATGGACCATGGATGTCTCTAACCTGGGTGTGCAGAAGGTAGTTAATGCCAGGTGACTAAGTGAAATCACACTGAATTATGTGACTGAATTACACAGGGTCACTGGTTGTGAGCAACAGCAGTTCTGTCCAGCTACGTGAAGCAGAAAAGGAATGGACTGTGGGCTGCTTCTCTCACTGCCTGTCAGCACTGCTGCCTTCAAGTGTTTCTCAAGGATCCTTTGATCTCTACTACATGTCCCCCAACCCCAAAGTTCAGAAGAAGAGTACCAATGGGCCAAGCCTAAGTCACTCCATACCCCTGCTCTAGCTGGCCAGGAGCAGGGAGATGGAATATATGGCCCTTCCAGGACATGAAATAGAAGGACTCTCCCTTAGAAACAGAAACACAGGTAAAGACCCACTGCAGCGAAGTAGGTTTCCATCAGGGAGAAAGTAAATGTAATTCTGCCACAGGAAGAGTGATGAGGACGCTACCCTTCCCCTCAGTGTACTCATGAGGTCCATTTTTGTGATGCTGCTGGAAAGGCATTGAAGTTCTCCACCCCCATGGAGGTCCTCACCCATATTGCACTTACATCCTGGTCCTCCACAACAAGTGACAGAACTCAGCTTCTCATTCAGAGCATCTAGCAGACCCCTGAGTCTGAGGATTCCCTATATGTGCCTTTAAAAAAAAAAATCTAATTAATTTATTTATGGGGGGGAGAGAGAGGCAGTGAGCAAGCAGGGGGAGGGGCAGAGGAAGAGAATCTCAAGTAGACTCCACACTGTGCATGGAGCCAGACATGGGGCTCCATCTCATAACCCTGAGACCATGATGTGAGCCAAACACTTAAATAGACTGGTCAACCAGGTGGCCCCATATCTGGGTCTTCTGTTCTTAGAGTATAAACTTTGCAAAAGTGTTAATACGTACCATATTGGTTTTGCTCATATGTGGAACATAAGGAATAGCATGGAGGACCACAGGGAAAGGGGGAGAAAACTTAATGGGAAGAAATCAGGGAGGGAGACAAGCCATGAGAGACTCTGGGCTCTGGGAACCAAACTGAGGGTTTCAGAAGGGAGGGGGAGGGTGGGGGATGGGCTAATTGGGTGATGAGGATTAAGGAGCGCATGTGTGGTGATGCCGTACTGGGTGTTATACACAGCTAATGAATCATTGAACACCACGTCAAAAACCAGTGATGTCCTATATGTTGGCTAATGGAACATAATAATAAAAAACAAAACAAAACAGTAACAACAAAAAACCTACCATGTAGGGCTGTAGAAAGGATTAAACAAAACAAATACATAAGGCCCCTGGCACCGATGGGCATAAAACCACCGAGGACATCCAGCTTGACACCCAGGGGTTGCAACCTAGTTTGTAGTACTTGAGAATCTGGGGGTCCTCTCAAGTTTCAGACTGCCCCTCATGAATGTCCACGAGCTCTGGCAATCCAAAGGATTTAATTTTATTGAAGAGCATTCAGAGTAGGGGATGGATAAAGAAAGGGCAGTAAAGAGTGAAATAAGTCAAGCAGAAAGAGTCAATTATCATATGGTTTCACTTATTTGAGGGAAATTGGAAGGGGAGGTGAACCATGAGATACTATGGACTCTGAAAAACGATCTGAGAATTTTGTTAAGGGGTGGGGGGTGGGAGGTTGGGGGCACCAGGTGGTGGGTATTGTAGAGGGCACGGATTGCATGGAGCACTGGGTGTGGTGCAAAAATAATGAATACTGTTATGCTGAAAAAATAAAAAAATTAAAAGTAAAAAAAAAATAAAAAATAAAATAATAAAGCTGCTAAATAAAAAAAAAAAAAAAAAAAAAGAAAGGGCAGTAAAGCAAGTTGGAACGTAAAAATGAGAAAAGTAAACAGCCTGAGGCATCCTCTTTCTATTTCCCTTAGAAACTGCATGGGATAATATCTTTCAAGGAACTCAGTTCTCAAGCCGCATATAAGGAAAGCAATTACATTACTGTAACTGAATGTTGGTATGATAATCCACTAAAATGAGAACTTCATGGACAGCCTATTCCAATGAACTGAGCAAAAAAAAAACCCAAAAAAAACAAAAAACTGTTCAAAGGCTGTTATCCTAAAGAAGCCTGGCAGGTCTCTTTACCTCCTCATTTCTCAGTTCTCTTAGAGTTAAAAAATATTTTATTGAACACTTGACATAAACCATATACTTGCTTTAATTTGCGAATACAAGGTCGGTCAGTTCCTTCTTTGTAGTTTTCAATACAGAGACTGCCTCTCCTTTTGGGGATAGTAGGTGCGTGAATTACATCTGCCCAGAGTACAATATAATTCCTCAGGAGAAAGACTCTGTCAATCCACCGCAGCTGTGATATGGGCAGACAGGCTCACTTGGGCAGGGAAGGAGGCAGCACCAGCAAAGCAGGATTTAGAGAAGGGGAATGCATGCCAGAAAAACGGTGCAATGAATTTCCTTGCCTTCAATCTCAAACACACACCACTGTCCAAATTAAGACACTAGGGAAGAATAAGAAAGTTGAGATCATGCAAAAATGTTCTAGCAAGGTGTTTCCTTGATTCCTCCTCCTCCTCTTTCTATTTCAACAGTAGGGTGAAGCCTAAACACTTAAGACATCCTACTATTCAGGAAAGTAGATGTGTTATTTTAATAACCCTCCTAAAATGGCACCATATAACCATCTGTTATGAACCCCTGCAGTCCTGCATTCTCCACTCTTCTCTGAATATCAATATCGCAAAAGCCACCCACCCATCCACCCACCCCCCAAAAAAAATATTGGGGGAAGAGGAAGAAAGAGAAGTTTGGCAGAAAAAAAAGTATTAGGCTGCTCAGAATGCATTTATGTTAACTATTTCCCAACCTCTTTCTCATGACATAAACAGCTATGAAAGTAGGGACAAATTTATTATATTAAATACAAAGACACTTTAGAAAGTGGTAGATGCAGGTCAAGGGAAAAGGAGGACTCAGATCTAAGTTTAGAGCTGGAAGGGAGCTTGCTGATAATCCCATCCTCACACTTCACAGCTGAGAAAACTGAGGCCCACGTCCTTAGGTGAACCCCACAGTAGCATCAAATGAGAGTCTGTGCCAGGTCTAGAACCAAGCGAATCTCCTGCCCCACAGGCCAGGAAGCTCTTCAAAACACCAAAATCCCATGAAGTTTACCATAAGAAGAAATACTGAAGGCCAAAGATTTTGTGACATTGTGCAAATGCCATAAAGAGAATTACAAGACATTGATCCCACCCTAGAGGTTGGTGAAGTCAAGGGACAAGATAGTAACTCAACTCCTGCACATGTACAAGAAACAGAGGCAAGAAATTTAAACTATTTTAAAAACATGTGGGAAGCATATTAAGCGGCACATTCCTGCTTCAGTTTGTGGCCCCAGAGATCTAATTAATGACTAAGTTTATGCACAAAGAACCAGGGAAAATTGAAATGTCTCTGTTGGGTTAACTCTGAGGCTCCAACACTGAAATATTAGCATATCATTCCAGGCAATCCTAGAACAACTATGTGGGGGCTTTATGGAAAGGTGTTAATACCATTCCAAATGGATGGGGCATTGGCCATCACCTATGAAGAGACTTATGGACCAAATAGAGACAAAAACCTGAGTGGGTATGGGAGGGAGGGTCTAGAAACAGGTGATACCTATCCCTTTAGAGATGGCCAACATATTCAGAGATAACTGGGTACAGCAGGAAATCACCAGAGAGCTTCATTAAATAAGCAATCTGGGGCACCTGGGTGGCTCAGCCCATTAAGCATCTGCCTTTGGCTCAGGTCATGATCTCAGGGTCCTGAGTTCAAGCCCCACATTGGGCTTTTTGCTCAGTGTGGAGTCTGCTTCTCCCTTTCATTCTCCCTCTGTGCTTTCTCTTTCTCTCTCTCTCAAATAAATAAATAAAATCTTTTAAAAAATAAGTAAGCCAGTCAAAGCTGATAATGGAAGAAAAAGTACAGCAGCAGTATACATACATAAGGGGGTTGATGCAAGTTGTTAGGAAACCAGTGTAGAAAAATATCTAGGCAAGAGAAGACTAGAACCCCAAATGGGCTTCATTTTGAATTACAACTCCAATCAATTGAAAGTGATTGCTTAGAATTCTGTTAAGAAATTGCTAAGTCTATGCCAAGAAAGGGCATTATGATCTGCCATGGAGAAACCCACTTCCATGAAGTCTATACCATAACTTACTGGTAAGTATAGGAAGAAAGACTGAATATGAATGATGGTCTCTATAAAGCAGAAAATGATGTGTCCAACAATCATGCAAGAGTATGTCCTTTGCTTTAAGAGATGAGTAGACTGCTTACCATAATAGGCAAGCTTGGGTCATGGCAGAAGGTGATCAGTAGGTGATCAGAAGGTGAAAGTAGAAGAGCCACACAAATTTAGGTACTTACCTGGTGGAAGAATAAGCAATATCAGTTATGTCTATTAATTCACACACTGGGGAACCCTCATATATAGTATTTTCCTGTCCTCTGATTGGAGGAAACACTGGAAAAGGCACATGTATAAGGCATGGGATTTTAAAGAGTAGGGGGTTATTCCAAGCCTGGGAGAGGGAAAGCCTAGCAAATTCTCTGAAGGAGAGAAGCAGGAAGTATTAACAGACTTCATTGTTCAGTCTGGTCAGCATTTTCTGGTCTTCCTGCTGAAGCCTTAGGGTCCCCTTTCCACACATACAGCAGAGGGTACCTAGTGGGAAATTCTGGACTCCCTCAGCAATTCAGTTCTAGGACTGGAGCTGAGTAGAGTACACCTCTAAATCCATAAAAGATAAAACAGTAGATGAGAGAGGACAAAAATTGCAAGTATTGGAAGTACTGAAAGGCTAAGGTAAGTAAAGCATATGGAGGGGAAACACCATGAGAGATCTCGAAATTCAGATGAAAGAAATGCAGCCAGTGTTGGAGCCAAAAAGGGATTTTCAGGGTGATGTAGGAACAGATAAATGGGTGTAATCATGATTCAATAAGAAAAGAACACCTCGTTTCTCCTTATGCCTTATATCCTTGGTCTTCCAGGTTCCTTCTAAGAAGAAGCCATCCTGGTGCATTTAAAGTCAGTCTCATTTTAAATAAAACATGGCTTTAAAAATAAAATACAGGTATATAAAAGCCGAGTAGAGCACCTTTCCTTTAGTTCAATGCCAAACACCTTTTGACTGAATATGAGCAAAACATTGCCAAAGATACCAAGATCAGTGAAGCCAAGTCCCTGACCTAAAAGAGTCTATCAGAAGTTGATGGTACATATTATGTCTGGCAGAGGAAAGACTACAAACAAAATATGTCCAGCTTCTACACCTCTGACTGCTGATGTGTTAACTAAGCCTAGAGAACAATTAACCACAGTCATTGTCAAATAATTCTTCACAATGGCTGAATTTCTTCATTGTCCATAGGAAAAGTGCATGTGAAGCACTTCTGATGCTTCATGCTTGAATGATGTACACAATAAACATACAGAATATACACAAAATGAGGACTGTCTTCATTCTCTGAAACACCAGGACCAAATATAGTGACTAATACATATCCAATGCCTGATTAAAATAACTGAATAAACAGGGTTGCCAGAGTGGCTCAGTCAGTTAAGCGTCTGCCTTTGGCTCAGGTCATGATCCCCAGGGTCCTAGGATTGAGTCCCGCACTGGGCTCCCCACTGAGCCTGCTTCTCCCTCTTCCACTCCCCCTGCTTGTGCGCTCTTGCTCTCTCTCGCTCTCTGATAAATAAATAAATAATAATCTTTAAAAAAAAATAACTGAATAAACAAATGAAGCCAACAGTTCCCACCACCCAGTTGTTCCACTATGGAGCTGAACTGTACAAATGGTTGTAAGACGGTATCTGGAGAGCTCTAATATAGCTCTGTAGAGAGTTATGTGGGGTATGGGTGAAGGAGTGACCAAACCAAAGAAGAGTTTGGTCAGACTTCCGGAAGACGGTGGCCTCTGGGATGGATCTTGCAGACCACCTAGGATTTTATTGCACAATTTTAAAACTTGCTTTATAATCACAACTCAAACTTCCACGGAGTCCCACCCAATGGTGAGCCCATAGTAAGCGCCAAAATTAATTAATGTTATCAAATCTATAAAACAGGTTTACTTTCTTTAATGCTCATTAAAAAAGTAGAGGTAAGAGCTGAAATAATGAAAAAGGGGATGCGTCAACCCTTGACACCCAAAATGCTCTTCTCTATTTCGCTCACCAAAACTGCCCCTTAAATTATTCAATCTGTCCTAATTAACTCCCCAGAGAATTATCTTCAAGGCACTGCTTGTTGCCTGAGGCCAAACTCCAAGCTAGCTCTGGGATGTGGGAGGGATACAAAAGTTTCTTTGCACTTGAGGATTTCAGTTACACAGCAAGAGAGAAGGGGATAAAATTATCTCATAAAGATTACAGTTGAACCCAAAGGGGCATATGGAACTTCATCTTATAGGCTGTCATTGGCAGCTTACCAGAAAATGTCCTTTACAAAATAAAACTCTAGATGTGGAACATAAAGATTTTTAAATATCTGAATGGAGAAAATAAAGTTCTCCTCAGGACAAAGTGATGATTTCTTTATGTTTCTTATGTAGACTAGGAAACCCTGAAAAGAAAAGACTCCAGCAAGAGATCCCATTAGAACCTTCAAACTAGACCCAGTGAGATAATGATGCCAAAAAGCCAGAGTCAAACCCTAAAATAGCTTTTAGCAAGATGGGCTTGAAAAAAACATTTGAGGAGCCAGAATAAGATGACTGGGGGGTAGAAGAAGGAATCTGGCCCAAGAGAATAGTTTGGGAGCAAAAGAAAACAAACAGACAAAAACTAAGTCTGAGTTAAGCTTGGGAGAAAGGAACACAAGGGTGAGGAAGGAAATAAATGATGGAGACAGTCACGTTTAGGGGAACCAGCACAGTCTGAGCTCTCCTCAAGTCAGAGCCTGCCAAGCATGAGAGCTGAGGGAGTTAGGCAGTACCCAGGAAGCCATGACTGAGGACCAGAGTCCAACACTGAGGCCTGCTGGCGGGGATCTCCCACCACCATCCTCTTCCCCGACACTGTATCAATTCAATAGCTCTTTCTGATACGTCCATGGATGTGTCCGGCATGCGCCATAAGGCATAGCATCCGCTGTCCGGGAGCTTGCACTAGTGGCAATGGGGATAAGACACAGTGTTGTTTTCCAAGCTGTGAAAAAGAAAACCACAGACCCAAAATGGTGTCACATAGTCCAAGTCACCAAACTGAGACTCAATACTCAACCTAACTACAGTTCCACCTACCCTAGAAATGTAATCTTAACTGACCAGTCAGGAATTTTCTCATCAGCATTAGGGATACTGGTCACATGGGTCCTCTCCACCCCCACCCCCAACTGAAGATAAGGTAATCCACTTGGTAAGACATCTGCCTGTTCTAAGGGAAGGAGAAAAATCCTCTTTTCTTTGCGAACAACTTACCCTCCCACCCTCCTTCCTATAAAAACCTTCCTTGGAGCTCCCCTCTACTTGCTGGATGGGATGCTGCCTGCTTCATGAACTGATTCATAAAGCCAATTAGATCTCTAAAATATGCTTAATTGAATTTTATTATTTAACAGATTTGGTGGCAGTGCTGGGATCTAAAGTGAACTTTCAGTGACATCTGGGGAACGACAAACACAAGTGTGATTCCCCATGAACTCTGAATCTCCTCTCTCATCTGCGCTGAGGGCTGAGTGAGCCCCTTTCAGCTCTGAGCTCTGCCATTTTTGTGTTCAAGTCCTCCATCAAATTGGCTTTCCTTTTCAGGGCAAGTCAGCTTGAACTGGCAGACAGTTGTGCTTGGAGCCCAACTCAGCTGGCAGAAGGATCTTCCAGAGCTCAAGCCTCTAGCCTTTCAGATCACAATTCCTCAGGGTGAAAACCCCAGCCCTTGGTTCTATCCCTGGAGTCCACACTGGGAACTGTTGGCGACTGCTGGAGTTCTCCAATTTGTTTGGAACCAGTCCTCAGTCCCCGTTCCTGGGGATTTGCTGCTTTAATCCCTTCCCCAGTCCAGGGTTCCATAGGAATTGGTGGGGATATGTACAGGGCCTTCTTGTGGCCCGCCCTCAGGAACATCTCTTGACTACTGTTGATACATTAAGGTGCACATGTTTGTCTGTCTTGTTTTTGAAGATAAAAGTTATCACTGGGACTCCTGGGGTGGGGGGCTCAGCTGGTTAAGCAATGGGCTCTTGGTTTCTACTTAGGTCATGATCTCAGAGCCGTGAAGTGGAGCCCGGCCTTGGGCTCTATGCTCAGCAGGAAGACTGCTTGAGATTCTTCTCTCTTTCCTTCTCCCTCTGTCCTTCTGTCCCTCCCCTGCTGCTCCCTCTCTCCTCTCTCTCTCTAATAAATAACTAAATCTTTTTTTAAGTTAAAAAAAAATAAAAGTTATTGCTAAGGGACTCTCAGAAGCCAGGAAAGCTGCAAAAATTGCTGGGCATAAGCCAAGTGTTTATAGGCTATTAGAGCACTCAGCACCTCAAAAAGATTCTCGTGATAGGATAAATGGGTCATGGAACAGGTTAGATTGATCCTAGGTCACTCACCAACCTCAAGAAAGCTTCCATGTGATGAGGTACACTGCGGAACATGAACAATCCCCAACCCAGCAGCACATCCCCTCCAGGTATCAGTTTGGCTCGGAGAAACCCGAAGCTTAGCTACTGGGATCCTTAAATTCTAAAGAGTCAAGTGTATTACCTTCAGTCACACCTGCTTATTTTATGTCTAAGAATTATAGACCTGGAAATGGCAGTTATCTCAAAAAAAAAAAAAAAAAAAAAAGCAAAATCTTAGAAAGCTTGTTTTGTGTCCTGAAGAATCTGGCTTGGTAACTGTCAGATGGGGGGCCCCAAAATAAGGCTAGACAGAAAAGTCCGTTGCACCCTGATGGCTGGAAAGAAATATGGTTTCATTCCATTTGTAGCTAAGGTCCTAGAAAACTGCTGCCACCCCTCAGGGGAATTTGGACTCAGAAGGACTCAGAAGGACAATGGCCAGTACGGGGAATGTTCCAAATAGACAAGATGGTTCATTTAGGAAGCACACTTAAAAGTGAGGGTCCCCGGGCGCCTGGGTGGCTCAGTGGGTTAAGCCGCTGCCTTCGGCTCAGGTCATGATCTCAGGGTCCTGGGATCGAGTCCCGCATCGGGTTCTCTGCTCGGCAGAGATCCTGCTTCCCTCTCTCTCTCTCTGCCTGCCTCTCCATCTACTTGTGATCTCTCTCTGTCAAATAAATAAATAAAATCTTTAAAAAAAAAAAAAAAGTGAGGGTCCCCAAATTAAACAGTTTTAATGGGTAAGCAGCAGCCTCCAAGAGGTTTCAAAATCCCAAAGTGGTTTCACTGGAAGATTCAAGGCTGATGAAACATGAAAGATGTGAGAGTCACCTAGAATGCCAGACTGTAAGAGTGATGTAACTCCCACTGTTCCCCTCTATCCTCCTCTGAGACCCCACTCTAGGCTGGATCGGTTTTTCCACTCTGAAAAGACAACATAACCAAAAAAAAAAAAAGTTTGCTGAGTTAATGGCCTTACAGATACCCCTACAACGTACCTTGAGAGGAGGGGCCCCTTCTGGACTCCTCCAAGAGTTGACAAAACTAAGGAAGGTTCTGGTAAACTGCTATGCTAGTCCTTTCAACAGCCCAGGGGAACTCAGGTAGATACCAGAGCCTACAGAGAGGATCCTAGAAAAACTAGCAGAGGCCACTGAAGGAGAAGATTTAGTTCTCCTATATCTCTGTCTGTCGTGCCCAGTCAAGAAAGGAAAATGAAATTTCACGTTGCTCCTTTCTTTCCAAATCTAGGCCCGTAGGTCACTGATCCTCTCTCTCCCAGGGATACCCATGGACTTCTTGCTTGTCTCAATGTGTATAACTAGGCTTGGCTTTCTGTCTGTCTGGGACAAGTGGGTTGTTGGTTCTTTCTTTTGGCTATCTTCAGGAACGACTCTGGGTCTTGGGAAAGGAGTACCATTCATACCCCCTTTAGGATCCCTGTTACACCCAAGGCAGGCTATTCAATACTGTCAGAAATATTTAAAATCAGAACTATGTACTCAGAGGGAAAGAAACAAATTGAGGATAATAATGTAGTTGGATGGGTGGACCAACATATGATATCATTTAAGTTACAACTCAATTCTTTGAGGAATTAAAATAACTGTCCTTATCTTACAAATCTTTGCAAAACTAGAAATGGGGCTCTAGAGGCAATTCAAAATTCACCTACTCCTTTACCAAACCCAAAACTTCTTATCTCAAACAAATTATAAACTATTGGCTCTGGGAAACCAAAGTCCTTTTTGGGCAGAACTTGCATTCTTTCTTTGCCCTTAGAGTTATAAATCTTATCTCTTTGAAATGTTGTAGGCATAGCCCAGAATCACTTGAGACTAAAGGAGAAAGAAAGAAAGAAAAAAAAAAGGAGATCCTTTTAAAATACAAACTGCTAGGGGCTCCTGGCTGATTCAGTCAGTGGGGTGTGTAGTTCTTGATCTCAAGGTTGTGAATCTGAGCCTTACGTGGCTATGGAGATCACTTAAAAATAAAGAATCTTACAAACAAAATAAAATATAAACTTCTTCAAGAGCTCAGCCTCCTTAAGATTAATTCCAGGGACAAATACAAATCTTAAAAATCTTCTCTGCAAACATTGTTAACTACAGGGTCTTTGCATCTGTCTCTGTATATGTGCCCATATTTATATATATATATGTAGTAGGAGTGAGATATTTTTCTACCTCTGGATGGTACTGCTAAAATTAATTTGTAAAAAAGCTCTATCTAGTTAGTTTGAAGGCAAGCACTTGTAAAGCACTAGGCACTCTAGAACTCTCAGAAAGACAGAAACTAGCACAATGTTTTTTTCAAGTTCATGTGATCTGGAAAAATATTCGGTTGTTGGCTTAATTAAAATAGACATGTCTTTAGAGTTATCAGCATTAAAATTAAAACTTTTATTCTGCCTGGGTTTATTTAAGGTCATATACATTGATGTTATCTGTTACAAAATGTTTTTTAAAAATAGCTTGGGATAATGACTGACTTTGATGTCTCATTAAGATTTTATGGGCAATTCAGGCATAATTTTTAAGAACAAGTAAACGGAATAGATGTAAAAAAAACTAAAAATTTGAGGCAGACTTTTAAATAGTCTCCCAAATCTTTCTGGTAACCTAAAACCTTAAGGTTTTGCCAAGTTAGGTGAAATGATAAATTAAATTCATTTAATACCCAAATCAGTTCCAAATAAGATAAAATGCTAAAACATTAGTTACCGAACATAGGTTTATCTACTTTTGGCTTCTTATTAGAGAGAAAGTAAAAGCTATTTGGATGTGTTTGTGCTACACTGGAAAAATTAAAAAGGAATACGCCTCTAAAATTTTTGAAATGTATTCATAAATTTGCAAATCTACAGAATGCTGGTATAACAGTTCACAATTGCTTACTCTTGGTTTTCAATAGAAAGTTAATATTTTAAAAAATTCTAATACATGTAATTAAAGCCTCTAAGGATGGTGGAAAAGGAATCTCCGGGGGAAAAAAATGTGATATGTGATTAGCTGACTGATGCAAAGGCCAACAGTAACAGAATCTGTAAAGGTCATGGCACTTGTGGATGAAGTTCATTCTGCTTCTACAAAAATGACCTCTTTTTAAATTTTTGTTCTTAAATTTATTTACTTGGTAGAGAGATAGAGAGAGGCCAAGTAGCAGAGTGGCAGGCAGAGGGAGAGGGAGAGCAGGCCTCCCACTGAGCAGCGAGCCTGATGCCCAGCTTTCCCAGGATCATGACCTGACCGGAAGGCAGATGCTTAACCTACTGAGCCACCCACGTGCCCCGATAAGAATGACCTCTTCTTGCCAGACTTCTGCTATCCCGATATCCTTCCAACATGGCAACAGTCAGCTCTCAGATTAGAAGAATCAAGATGGGTGGATAATGGCGGTAAATTCAGTGAACACTCATAGTTACGGGAAACCCAAGAAGGCCCCTTGGTTCTTCCCAGCTCCCCAGCAAACAAACCCCATGTTTTGATTTTTACATTCCTTCACTCACCACATGGCATTTAAGAGGACTCAAATTATGAACAGACATGGGTGGAGAGATTTGTATAAAATTGCAGAAATAATCTACTATTGCAGCGTCCGATTGGTCAAGTCCATAATCCTGGAAAAATTACTTTTGTCCCCAGAGGCCTCCAACCTTTTCCCCCTGGAGCCTTGGCATACCTGCAGTTGACTGCATTTGGCTGTCACTTAGGATGTGCTATCACTGTATTCTCGTTATCAGTATTATGTTTTCTGGATGGTCTGAGACCTTCCACTGTCACAAAGCCAATGCCTCCTACTGGCAAAGACACCATTAGAGAATGTGTTTCCCACTGGGAACCTTCCACAATTTCCGGTCACTGAGGAAACCACCTCACTGAACAAGTCATATAAGCCTTAATGAAAACTTTGCAAACTTCTTGGAATTATCACTGCCCGTATCACTTCAATCATCAGACAAGGTTGAGAGAATAAATAGGATCCTCCAACGTGAAACTTCTAAGTGTGCTGGGAGTACCAGACTTCCCTGGGCTAAGGTTATAATGGTCTTTGGTCTTGCTGATTGTTTGCAGTTCCCGCTTTGAGCAATAAACTCAGTCTCTATGAGATAGTAACCAGCAGACCAATGCCGATTAGTTACACAACCTTCCGCTTGTCCTTTGTTATCTCCCGCTACTATGTCCAGCTACTTTAAGTCTTTAAGGTCTTCTACTCAAGCCTGTTATCAACAGGTTAAAGAAGGCTTTCTAGATCCTAATTCAGAGGTTTCTATTGGTCATAATCTAGAGCCTGATGACTGGGTATATGGGAAATAGTACCAGAGGAAGACAGTGTTTGAGGCCTGTTGGAAGGACCTTATCAAGCATTCCTAACCACTGACACTGCTGTAAAACGAGAAGACACCAGACCTTCGAATCCAATTGATGGGGAAGGGAAGAAGCTGACAGCAGGTTGATTACTTCTGCCCAGGAAGACAGGTAAAAACTTCTAACTGAACATGAAACCCTTTCTCCTTCTTTTCCTTTCCTTCATCCTGGCATTAGCCTGGAAAGACAACACCCTCAATTGTATCCCCCACACCACTGCTAAGGAGTTGGCGGGTAAACTCTGGAATTTAGAACAACTTTTTATTTCATGCTAGAAGAAAACCTAATTGTGACCTAACTTTTCACAAGGAAAACAAGACATCTCATTGGTCGACTCCCCTGAATTTACACTGTTGTATTAGAAAACACCTACCAGGAGGCTTTCACGATTCAGGATTCACTCCTTTTGGTACAACTCTATCCCTTTGTTTAGGGATAGATGTAAATGAAGTATGATTAGGAACCTCTCCGTAATTCTCAAAATTGTTGCAGAAACCACTGCTAAAGCAAAAGCAGCTCAACAAAGATCCTTAAACTCTCCGGCCAAAATTGTTCTTGATAAGAGGAGAGCCGTTTGAGTATCTTTTAGCTGATGAAGGAGGTGTCTATACTGTGGTTACCACTACCTGCTGTACCAGGATCAATGCATCAGGGCAAGATGAAACTCAGTTAAAATCATGGAGGAAGCCATGTATCATAAAAGGGTGTCTCCTTCAACAGGGTCTTTCTTTGGTTTGGGTCTTGGGGACCATGTATCCAAATTGTACTCCAAACACTGGGAATTATCCTGTTTATAAGAATCTTAATCATCTCCCTGGGGCACTGTATTCTCTCAAAAGCTTTCAATGCATCTTTGTAGCCTAACCACCAAGCAAATGATGTCCTTAAGATCGGAATGCCAAGAAAGGAACAAGGAAAATGACCAACTTAATGTGAACCCAAAGCCATGACCTATGAAGATTCCAGAGGTTAAGCAAAAATATCATGACCTTTGGATACCAAAGAAAGAAAAAAACTATGAGAGCTTCAGAGCAGTAACCAAGAGTGGCCCTAATGCCTTAAATTCTGATCACATCTCTCAACTAAGCTGAGAGTCTGATCAAAAAGAAGGAAAGCCAGGGCCCTAAGTGGCGCCATTTAGGCCAGTTCACTGAACTAGGACTCAATATCTAACCCTAACTGCAGCCCAATCTCCCTCAGAAATGTAGTCTTAACTGGTCAGTCAGGAATTTTCTAATCAGCACCAGTGAGGAATCTGTCATGTGGGCCCTCTCCATCCCCCCACCCAATAAGACCCCTGCCCTTCCCCGCTAAGGGAAGGTGACTGTGCCTATAACAATCTTTCTTCTTTTGTTAATAACTTCTCATCCCACCCTTGTCCTTAGAAATTTTGTACAACTCCTTGGAGCTCTCCTCTCCTTGATAGATGGGATGCTGCCCAATTGGTGAATCATGCTTAATAAAGTGACTTAGATCTTTAAAATGTATGGGTTGAATTTTTGTTATTTAACAAAGTAAATGATAGGAAAATAGTCACTCTTAAAATGCCTTTTGTTTTGTGTAAGGGAACAGGCCAGCTTGAATATGTGGAGGACCATCATGGTGGACTAAAGGTAGCCACAAATTCTTTGTCATTATCCCTGTCATATAACAAAAAATACATTATACCTTTGTCCACATTTCTAGTTCCTGCCACAGAGCTTCCAAGACTCTTGAAATTTCCTGAGCAATAGGAGTGACTTTTGTTATTCATAATGAACCCCTTGGACTATACCTGAGTTTACACTATCATGATCACTCAAGGTAGGCCATTAGATAGTTTAAAAAGAGAGGCTGACCACACATGGGATTACAGGATTAGAACTTTCAACCCCATTCCCCTACCGCTGGGGAGGGGAGAGGGAATGGAGATGGAGTTCAACCACCAATGGCCAATGACTTAATCAATCATTCCTAGTCAACAAAACCTCCATAAACACTCTTGAACCATGAGGTTTGCAGAGCTTCCTGATCAGTGACTATATTGATGTACCAGGAGGGTAGGACACCCTGACTCCAAGGGGACAGAGGCTCCTACACTCAGGATCCTTCTGGCCCTCTCCATGCCCCTCTTCATCCAGCTGTTTATTTGTAATCTTTATAATAGACTGTAATCCTAAATAGAGCACTTTCCTGAGTTCTTTGAGTCATCCTAGTGACTTACTAAACCCAAGGTGGGGTTGGGAGAACCCCTTAGGTGCAGTTGACTGGGCAGAAATGTGGACATCTTGGGAATACCCTTGGTTGTGGCTTGGACTGAAGTGGAGCGCACTTTTGTGGAACTGAACCCTTAACCTATGGGGTCTGTGCGAACTCTGGGTAGTTAGTGTCAGAACTGAATGGAATTATAAAACACCCAGTCAGTGTAGGGAATTGTTGGAAAACCACACTGGAGCTCCACTGAAAGGTGGGATTTCTTACCCCTCTCTTTAAATCTGAGCTGCCCCCCATGACCACTTAACTAAAAGAAGGTAGAGGAAGTAGCATACTGACCATTTCAGGCCTGAGACTTTGAAAAACTTGGAAGCTTCCACCTTGTTTTTTTTTTTTTTTTTGGTTCATTCATTTATTTGTTTGTTTTAAGATTTTATTTATTTATTTGTCAGAGAGAAAGGGAGAGGGAGAGAGGGAGCACAAGGAGGGAGAGCAATAGAAGGAGAGGGAGAAGCAAGCTCCCTGCTGAGCAAGAAGCTTGAGGAGGGACTCAATCTCATCTCAGGACCCTGGGATCATGACATGAGCAGAAGACAGATGCTTAACCAACTGAGCTACCCAGGCGTCCCAAAAGCTTCTACCTTGAGAGCCCTAAAGTCATCAAGTTAAAGTTCAGCTACTTTGCTGGAAAGGCCATATGAAGAGGAAAGGCTCTGAGACCACCTGGAGAGAGAGGGGGCCTGAAATCCCCATAGTCAAGTGGAGGTTCCAGAAACTCCATCCCAGCTGCTATCCAATTGCAAGAGATGTGTCAAGGACAACCAGAAGAACTGTCCAGAAGCATCCAGTGAACCTCCAGAAATGAACTAAACAAATATTTATTGAACATGTCCATTGGGTGAGACTCGAACTAGGCACTGGGAGCACAGATGAAAGAGGATCCTTGCCTTCAGGGAGTGTCCTGCCTAATCATCTCATTCCCTTTTGTCTTTCTTTAACAAAGCTGTCAACTTGTATCCTCCCTCTTTAGAGTCCCCATTTTCTAGGGTGATCTAGGGTTAGAGTCAACTCATTTCCTTATCTCCATAAAGTTTTCCCAGACCAACCCCGTCTTTAAATTTCAGTGTCTCTAAGTAAAATAAGGCCCCAAATGGGCCTAACAACATTTCCAAAAGATTGTTAGGAGATCAAAGCAGAACACTTTTTAATATTAAAGCCTTTTAGGAAAAACTTATTAGGCAGATGACATTTTATTGTTAGTGCTATCATGTTTTGCCTAGAGAAATTCTGCGAATTATGTTAGAAGCAACATCAACCAATGACCATTGCCAGTAGCACCTGCCAGACAGGTAAGATGTCAGTTACTCTGTTTCTCTGCTTTGCCAGGGCTGACATGGAGCAGGAACAGATGCATGCGTATGCTTTGTGGGATCCAAGGGGAAGGAGACAGGCTCTTTCTACATCCTACCAATATAACCACATGTTTCTGAGTGTCACTCAACTGACAGCCTACTATCTGTCAATAAGCTGGACACTGCAGACCATGCCTGTGCTGGCACTTCTGCTCAAATGGAATGTTTATTTAACTAAGACTCTTCATTAGAGACCTCCAAGTGCATAAGAGTACTCAATGTTTTTTAAACATCCAACAGTTGGGGTTGGCAGCCAAAAAGAAACACAATCATGGGCTATCATGGTGCCAGAAGCACAATGAGACATGTGAGCAACAATTAATAAACGCCAATTGTTCATAGTGTATGTTGAACAATCCTTTAGGTTGAAAACATGGCACAACACAACTATTTGTAAATCCTATTGATGGACATGTGCCAAGGATAAACTTAGGTTTGACGGAACATCAGAAATAAACTATGTTAATGAAATCAAGCGACTCTGAGCTAGACTGTCATAGTTTATAACATTTGTTTTAGTCCTACAGGACTCTAAACCTTTCATCTGACTCTCAGTACAATAAATCCTCTGTAATAAGACGGAGTCATAAGCATCTCCATAACTATGTCTTTAAAAAGTTGTCCTTGCTTTTTTATAATAGGCTAAAAGCTGGAAATAGCCCAGATGTCCTTCAGGGGATGAATGGTCCATCCACCCCATGGAATACTGCTCAGCAGTAAACAAGGAATGAATTATCGATCCATACAACTTGGATGAATCGTGAGGCAGTTGTGCTGAGGGAAAAAAGACGACCTTACAAGGTGATATACTGTATGATTTCATTCTTGAAATGACAACTTCTAGAAACAGAAAACAGATTAGTCATTGCCAGAGGTCAGGAGAAAGGAGTGTAGCTATGTGATACAGTGATTTATAAGAAATATATATTTAGTCATTCAGATGACTATTTAGTCTGAATGACTAAAATATATTTCTCAGATAGATATATGGTCTTTGCCTACAGTGACTTAAAATATTCAGAGCCATAAAGGTGGAATGATGTCCTGTTATTTATGAAGGTGACTTTTGGACCCCACCCAAGGGCAGGGGCTGCTTGCCAGAAAAGCCAACCATGTGATTAAAGGGCTAGAACTTCCAGTCCCAGCCCCACCTCTAGGGAGGAGAAACCGTCTACAAGTTGAATCAGCCAATGATCAGTGAGTTAGTTAATTAAGACTCTCTCGAGAAGCCTCCATAAAAACCCAAGAGGAAGACTTTTCAGTTTTTTCTAGAGAGGTTCCATACTTGGGGACCCAGAATACTTCCCTGTGCCACAGAACCTGGCTTCAGGCTCCTTGAGGACAGAAGCTCCTTTGTTCGGGAGTTCACCCTTTATATACCTTATTGTATCCTTTAATAAACTGTTGAAGGTAAAGTAAGTGTTTTCCTGAGTTCTGTGAGCCACCCTAGCAAATTAATCAAACCTGAGGATGTCACTAGAGCCTCCAGTCTGTGGCCAGATGGTCAGAAGCACAAGAAACAGCCTGGGGCTTGCGACTGGCTTCGATGTGGAGGGTAGGAAACAGTCTTGTGGAATTAAACTCTTAACCTGTGCAATCTGATGCTGTTTCCAGGTAGACAGTGCCCAAACTGAGTTTTAGCACAGGGAGCTAGTGTCACAGAGAATTGCCCAGTGTAGGGGGAACTTCCACAATATTTGGTGACCAAAAGTGCCAGAAGTGAAGTATTCTGTGTGAGTGGTGACGAAGACTCACAGGTAACAAACAGACAGTAGGGGAGAACTAGATTTTTCCCAGCACACGTAGAGAACTGAAGTCTTCCCTATTTAAGCTACAAAAGAGGGGCTCGTAGGAGCCTCGTGTTAATGAAACATGTATCTTGGCTGTATCAATGTCAATAACCTGGCTGTGGTATTTTGTAAGATGCTACTGGGGGTTGGCGGAGAACAGGGTAAAAGGAAATGTAGGATCACTTTGTATTATTTCTTACAAATGCATGTGAATCTACAATGACCTCAAATTTCAAAAGTTGTTCTGAAATTCTGGCTAATTATGTCCTGTGCTAAAACTCTGCTAAAACTTTCAGGTGGATACTATTTTTTTCATTACCTTACATTTTTAAATCATTAATGTGTTCTACTAGAAAGCGTTGTTTCTCTAAGTAATGAAACCCAGCTTAAAAATTCATTTGTTGGGGCACCTGAGTGGCTCAGTCGGTTAAATGTCTGCCTTTGGCTCAGGTCATGATCCTGGGGTTTTGGGATCAAGTCCTATGTTGACTCTCTGCTCAGTGGGGAGTCTGTTTCTCCCTCTCCCTCTGCTGTCTCCCCTGCTTGTGCTCTCTCTCTTTCTCACCCTCTCAAATAAATAGATAAAATCTTTTAAAAAAACTATGACTTGTTTTTAAATCACAGTTTAAGAAAAAATTTAACAATTAAATATGAAAATGTACTCAGGCTATACTTAGATGTTATAAATCTCATAATTCTAAAAACTGAAGAAGTGTTAGGGTGATAAACAAAATGTCCTTTATATACTGATTTCAAAGTAAAGGTAACAATTCCAAACTTCTTTTTAGCAGTAATATTATTTTCACCCACCATTCTAAAGGTGGCTTAATAGGTTGGTGACTTTATATCCAAAGTAATTTTTTTTTCAGTTTTTAAAATCACTTAATCTTTAATCACATTCTCAAGACCCTCACCTAGACAGGCCCCAAAGTTCATGCATGGCAGTCTACTTAAGTAGGAAAATGCAAAAGCATAGGGCATTCTGATAACACAATTGTTTAACACTGTTCTTTGACTTGGAACCTTTTTAATAACCTCCCCCTCCCAAAAAAAAGAAAAATGAAGCATCAGCTTTTTCTCTCCTGAGTCATGCATAATCCATATATGTATCCCGACTTCATGGCTCCCCTCTACCCACTGGGGGTTGGGCTGAAACTGAGAGACAGGATGAGAAGAAATGGGGTGTAGAGTCAGGGGTGGGAGCTTAAATGGGGTGATGGGAGAAATCAACATGTGCATTACTCAGTCATTCAAAAGACAAACAAGCAGAAACTGCGTTTTCCTTACCGATTCAGCCCCATCAGTCCCGCCAAGTCAAATGTCCTCCTGACCAAAACAGCCTCATGGAATTGGCTCCATAGAGTCAGCCCCTTCCAACAACCCTGATTAAAAGATCCCCACGTATCCATAACCCCAATATTGGGGAGGGTATGTGCTATGGTGAGTGCTGTGAAGTGTGTAAACCTGGCGATTCGCAGACCTGTACCCCTGGGGATAAAAATATATGTTTATAAAGCTGTAAAAAAAAAAAAAAGAAAAAGAAAAAAGAAAGGATGAATACCCAAGTTTTGTAGCAACATGGACGGGACTGGAAGAGATTATGCTGAGTGAAATAAGTCAAGCAGAGAGAGTCAATTATCATATGGTTTCACTTATTTGTGGAGCATAACAAATAGCATGGAGGACAAGGGGAGATGGAGAGGAGAAGGGAGTTGAGGGAAATTGGAAGGGGAGGTGAACCATGAGAGACTATGGACTCTGAAAAACGATCTGAGAATTTTGAAGGGGTGGGGGGTGGGAGGTTGGGGGCACCAGGTGGTGGGTATTGTAGAGGGCACGGATTGCATGGAGCACTGGGTGTGGTGCAAAAATAATGAATACTGTTATCCTGAAAAAATAAAAATTTTAAAAAAAAAGTACAAAAAAAAAAAATATCTCCACGTGCAAAACAGAGAATTCGGGTGTTTCTGTTTTCTGTTTTCTGTAAGAATCACCTAAATAACACCCACCCAAAAGGCCTGGAGGGATTCAGAGTTGTCTGCTGACCAAACGCACAGTGGGATAAAAAGGCTGCCCAGGCCCAAGCACTAACCAGCAGGACGCACAGCCGTCCTCATGCCTCCTTTGTAGAAAATGAGTACCACCCCTTTATCTAAGACACTGTGTGAGGAGGGCATTGCTAAAGAAGGCACAGGATGGCTCTGACTGCACATCGGATTGCAAACCTTCCGCGCTCCAGAGACAGGACTGCTCCTGTGTAGACCAGCCACACACCCTCTCGGGGCCTTCTCCCTCACTTGACCGGCGGCCGGAGACTGACCCCTTCACTGCACGGTGGTCCCCCCTAGGTCAGCCGGCCCCACCAGGCAGCCCTTCTGTGGCACACCTGCTAGGAATCTGTACTAACTGTAGACGAATGAACACGCTAGAAAAATGAGGCCTTCCTCTCTGAAAGGGGCAACTGAAAGAGAGATTCTCACCCCAAACTTCCCAGAAAAGTTGATAAGAAGTAGCTGGATCCTATCTGTTTACTGTACTTTACTGGGCAAAAGTTTACCTTGAAAGGAGGGTGGAAGGGGACCCAAGGAGCTGGGAGAGGGTAGGGGGCCACTCGCCAGCACAGTCTCCGCACATCTCCTCACCATTCAGCAAACCCCAACCTCATACTGGTGAGTTAGCATTTTTACAGCACAACTGAGGAGTCGTAAGGTGCCCAATTATGGCCCTGTGGTCTGGAAGAGCTCCGTTCAGCCCTGGATGAGTGATACCATCCCCTTTGAGGCCTCCCTTTGAAGCCAGGCAGCACTGGCCTTCAGCGGGAGTTACGAGTGACTCAGCATCAGGCTGCCAGCAAGGACTGTCCCCTCTGGCTATCTGGAAGGAAAAGCTGGAACACTTTCTAACTCTGTTACAAGCTTTTGGAAATCTGAAGGAAGTTGACGTATTTTGTATTTGTTGACTAGTAAAAGAGAACTTTGGAGAATGATTAACATTAAAAATCTTTGCAAAATGTCAACGGCCTCGTTCTCACCCCCAGGGCTCTCACCTTCCCTTGTCACATCATTTTGTCTGACTTTTGGCCTTTACATTAATTAGTACTGGATAAAAGCATTGGGGGAAAGGGTTGGGGATAAAAAGCTTCGGTCGAATTCAGTCCTTCATCTCCAACATCTGCGTCACTGAACCTTTCCAGACACTTTTATATAAACTGAACAAAAAAAAGAGCTCTTTCTATAGTGAAAGTTATTAAGGAAAGATAAACAATATATAATTCAAAAAATTATACAAAAGAAAATCATCTTTGGATTTCTGTAGCTATAATAATGCCCAGTTACTGCAAATGCTTTTCTATTTCTATTCTAAAGAATCCAGATTTGGTTTTTTTTTTTTTTTTTTTTCACCAGCAATGAACTGCTCAGAACCCAGGGTAAGCTGTTTATAGATTAACTTCTATTCAAATGCCGAGGACAACACTTGCTATGTGGAGGCGCCCTATGGTGATTTTTTTCTTATACATGGAAGAATCCAATTGCAAAGCTCTTAATTTAAATATAGATTTTCATATAATAAGTCTTTACCTACAATCACAGGCTCATTTGTTGCTGTGATTTTTCTGCAGGCCACGTTCATTATGAAGAAGAAACTTTGATTAAGCCTATCCTTGCCTGTAGTGCTTTGCTGCGAACCTTACAAAGCAGGTTGAATTGATGAGATCCCTGGGAGTTGATAAGACGAAAAATGCAGCTGCAGACACAGAGACATTTTTATCACTCGTTCTGAGAGCTCACATGGAATAAACAACGTAATAAAGCAAAGGAGACTGTATCAGCAGAGGCATTAAATGTTTGTTTGATTATGATACAGTGGTAGGTAAAAGAACCCAGTTCTGTGCTCAGGCTCGAGGACACCGCAAAGCACGTGTCACTTAGCTTCCACATCCTGCCCTCCTTAGTGCCTCAGCCAGCATGCAAGGAAGTTTTAAGGGTCTGCTCTATCACTGTGACTCTGTAGATTCGACTTATTGATATTTTGGGGTCATTTCAGTCATTACCCAGAGCAGTCAGGCTCTGGCCAGCTGGGGATGAAGTCAGTAGTGAAGTCCCTTGAGTAGACGAGGGAGAGGGAGAGGGGGCTTCTGTTATAGAGTCAGGAAGAGGGCATTTCCATGTTTTTCGTCTGCCACAGGCTGCAAATGTTTTTTCAAAGTTTAGAGGAATATTTATTTCTCAGTAAAGACATACCGTGCTTGCTTTACAAAGGATTTTGTGTGAAAGGTTTTGGGCAGGTCAAATTTTTGAAAATCGCATTGCTAAAAATTCAAAATTGGGTCTGTTACTTTAAGGAACCCTCTTATTAGTTTTCCAGCATTATGAATACTTTTTCATCACAGGGACAAAAGGTGGCTCCTAATTTACCTGATTCTAAGTTTGATTTTGGCCACAGGTTTCCAAAACACTGGTCATAACTTGCATTAGGATCATGTCATGTAGGACTATACTCTGTGTTTAGTCTACTCATTAAAGCCTGTGGAAACTGAGGCAGAGACTATCTGAGATATGGAGTCCTCTTTGAGAAATAAGAAAGAGCTTCCCAACTGTATTCACAATTTCTACCAATTACACCAAATCTTGCCTCTTCTATGTTAGAAGAGCTCTTTCTTGGGGCACCTGGGTGGCTCAGTTGTTAAGCGTCTGCCTTTGGCTCAGGTTATAATATCAGGGTCCTAGGATGGAGCCCCGCATTGGGGTCCCTGCTCAGCAGGAAGCCTGCTTCTCCCTCTCCTACTCCCCCTGCTTGTGTTCCCTCTCTCGCTGTGTCTCTTCCTGTCAAATAAATAAAATCTTAAAAAAAAAAAGAAGAGTTCTTTCTTAATCTCTACATGTTAAACTATTGAATACTGCAGATTTAAACTAAGAAAAATGGATATATTATAATAAAAAAGAACCCTAGCCCTATGATCATAAATTTTGAGATTTAGAATAAAGTCTTGTTTATCATTATAAGATGAGAAGCTTACAAGTTGCTTGCCCTCAGTCACATAGTTAATAGTAACCTAACTAGAAAATGTTTAGTCTTCCATTCCATTCCATTATTTTTCTACATGTCAATTTCTACCATAAACAAAAGAAAGATTCTTATGAACTATACAAGTTGAACAAAAAGGTAAAACAGAACCCAGAATACCAGCCTGCTTCAACTTGGGGACAGTGAAAGTGAAACTATGGTTCATAACAAACACAGTGATGTCTCTGTACTGACTGCAGAGCCTCAGCCCTAGACCAAGTTTCCTAGAGAACTGGTACCAAGGGGAAATCAATTTCACCAGGGAAAGGTGGGTACATTTATTGAAATCCAAGAAAGCTAGAAAGGAATCATCCTGGATTTGAATATGGCTCCAAAACATACTTGCCATGTGCTCTTGGACAAGTAAATTTAATCTGAGCTCATTTCCCACCACCCCCACAGACCTCTTTCAAGCAGAGCAGGCAGATCTCCATGATCTGTGCCAAGGGCCCCAGTTGTTTTGGCTACGGATTAAGGGATGAGACATCCAAAGCTAAGTTAAGGCAACATTGACTAAAAGATGGACTGGTTCAAACTCTGCCAAAGGTTATTCCCATTTGGCTAGGGACAATCTGACTCAGAGGCCTACACTGAGTACTCAAGCAGCTCAACCTTAATGCCTAGAGAATCAGGAGGCTAACAGAATAAGCTGAGAGACCCATCATAATATCAGAAAGTACTGGTCCCAGCCCTAAGCAAGCAATGGTTTTGTGATGCTGTTGACCACTTATCTTCCATACAATGAAGTATATTCTAGATTAGGGTTTCTCAGTCTTGGCACTATTGATATATTTTGGGTTGGGTAATTTTTTTTATTGTGGAGGGTTACCCTGTGCATTAGAAGATAATTAGCAGCATTCTTGGCTTCTACCCACTAAATGTCAGTAACACGCTGCCCCCGGGTCTGGACACTGAAAAACAGGTCCAGACATTGCAAAATGTCTGCTCGGGCAGTGGGGGCAAAAATAGCCCCCAGTTAAGATCCATCTTCCCAGATGAAGGCACTGTTGTGGGTACTGGGGACACAAAGAGAAAGATGCAGTCTCAGTCCTTGGAAAGCTCCCGTAGTGTGAGAATTACATGTGACACTATGGATGGGCAATGCCCCCAGCGCACTCCAGGCAGAGAGATGGTGAGCAGAGCCTCAGGGGGATAAAAGAGCTCGATTCTGCCGAAGATCAGTCAGAGACTCAAGGGGCTGCCCTGCTGCCCAGTGCTTCCATGAGCAAGAAGGTAGTAATAAACTCCTACCACCTCCCACCTTCTCCCAGGATGATACTCTTAAAGGGGCGGTGTGTGGCACTCTACATGTGACCACTATGAACTGTACATCCGTGTAGGTGAGGCTCTAGGCTATCCAACAATGAGTGTACCTTGAAAGCTGACATTCTACCAGGGTGGACACGTTTATAACGGAAACCACCAGAGCCTTCTCCTCTGCCCTCCTTCCACCTAGCATTAAAGTGCCCAAGTGACCCAAGCCCCCCACGGCTACGGAGTGGAGCACCATGTGTCAGTTGGTTGGCAATGCAAAGAGGTGAAGCATGGTATGTGAAACGTGTTTGCAGGTCTGGTCTCACTGCAGGGAAATTTACAAAGCTGAGTCAGAGTCTCTACAGTGCTGTCATCAACTGCGACTGAAGTTTCTGAGCTAGTGAGGGGGGGAAGCTGGGGGTGGTGGTGAGTCAGCGTTGATGTTCTGTTGGTCCAGAGCATACATGGGTCTGGGGGAGGGGGATATGGTGAAACGTAATGGACCAGGGATTCAGGACACCCAACCTCCAGACCCTAGTCCTCCTCATAACTGGTTACGGGGACTGGGCAACTTGCCCTCTAACTCAACTCCTGTTAGCAAAGCTATAATATATGCAGCAAAAAGCATCCATATTTGGTGTTCTGTTTGATGAGCTTTCACAGCCGAACACACACCATCACACAAAACAAGCTGCAGAACTTTTCCAACCCCCGCCCCCCCACTGGAAGTTCCCTTGTGCTCCTTGTGAATCCACCCTCTTCCCTGCCACCCAGGCAAATATTTCCTAATTTCTTTCCCCACAGGTTAGTTTTACAAGGTCTTGGATGGCACATAAACGGAATTAGAGGATGTGTATTCTTTGATGTCACAGTTCTTTTATTTAATATTTCGGAAATTCATCCATGCTGTCGTGTGTATCCGGAGATGACTCCTTTCACTGTTGCATCGTATTCCCCTTTGCATTGAGGACGCCAGCATTCAGTCAGCTGTTATTCTCCTGTTGATAGACATCTGGGCTGGGTCCAGTTTTCAGCTATTACAAATCAGGCTGCTAGTAACACTGTCATTCACGTCTTTTCATAAACATGTTTCAATTTCTTTCACGTAACTTTGTCTTTAAAACAGCAGGTTGTCCCACAATAGTAGGATGGATTTCTCTGCAGGCACCCAGGGAATTGCTACAAGGGTAAAGGGAGGAGAACAGAGCAAATGCAAGACTCTTCCCATCATGTTTCCACCAGAATTGCTCTTCTATCAAAGATAAGAAGGCATTTCTCAAGGTGTCATGTGAAGGGAGGGCTTCACACATGACCTGAAAGCCATCTCAATAGGTACTTGCTAATAACCGTTCTAGCTCTAAGAATCTATGATTCTTTAATGGTTGCAAGGAAAATATTTCACAGCTTATACTTAAATTATGTCCTCTAAATTTTTCATGACTATCTCCTATTCAGATTCCTGCAGCAGACCCTGCGCTGCATGGAAAATATAATACAAATTCACCAGCAAGGCCTTTATCATCACTCTCCCAGTCAGTCTGGATATTTTTCAAGGACCATCTCCAATGCTTTGCTTTCCTCACTGCTCCAATCACAGGACCCCGCTGTCTTCACAAAACAGAGTGGGTAACACCCAGCTGTACTTTCACCCTAGCTATTTCTGTGACCAGAATATTCTTCTCGCCCTTACCTGCCAAGGTCCCAACCAGATTGAAATCTACACCCTTCTACAAACTTGGGATATTTTTCTGCATCCATGAGAACACATATGTTACGTGTACATATAGTGTCATAGGGACATGTGCACGTACCTAGATCCTTGCTTCTAAATCCAAGAGCCAGGGAACGTCTCCTTCCCTCCCTCGCTCCTTTGATTCATGTATAACACCAAGAATAGTCCTTTTTCATACAAGGCTAAAATCAATACTGGCTGAATGTGATTTGTGAGTATGTATGACTGTTATTTTCCTAAAGCTTTAAGCCTAGTGAAAATGCAGGCTGTTCACAGAAAGAGCAAAACCTAAAGGACATCCATGGGACCTTCACTTGCAAGCTTACCTTGTTCGTAAATCTTGCCTCCCACAAAACTACCACTGACACAAATGGCCTGTTGAAAACTACTGCTGATTTTCTTTCAGGACAACCGGGGTGTGATTTCCTGTCAAAGCCCAGTAACATCTCCAAAAATAAATAAATAAATAAATAAAATAAAAAATACTTCCCAAGTGCTTATGGTGCTCATTTCTGCCCCATGGTCTAAAGCAACTGCTATCCGGCACTGTGTTAAAAAACTCAGTCTCACTCCTATTTACTCATCCTTCACCTCAAATATTTCCTCCTTAGCTTCAGATGCTGGTTCCTTCCCTTCCTTTTTACATCTACTCAGGAAAACTGAAAGAAAGGCATTTGTATTCCTTAAACTACGCCTCAAAATCAATCTCATTACTCTTTGGAATTAGTTTGCATCAACCGTAAATCCTCCAACTTTTATGTGTCCTGGAAACCTTACAATATAACAGAAAAATAGATCATATCCATCAAGAAAACATGCATCAAAGCAAAAGAATGGATTAATGTCTTTTGGAAGATTCCACCAAACCCTATGCCAAATAATAAAATTTGGAAAAGGACGAAGCTGTACAGAAGCATTTTGGAGGATTGATTTTTTTTTTCCCCCCAAGTAACCCTTTAAGCACCAAAAACACTCCATTTTTTCCCCTATCCTTTTAAATTAAAGAGTCATAAAAAGTATAACCATTTCCTGCATTTTAAGTAGGCTGTGTTAAAAGGAAATTCATTTTATCTTGAGGTCTCGTGATCGTCATCAGGCAATCCACTGACCTGCCGGCGGGTCCCAGGAATAACGGCTGAGGAGGACTTGGGTAGGGCAGGGTCTGGAGCTATTAACGCTTCCTCTTGACCACAGGAAGGTGTTTGGGAATCCTGGATCTGCCATCCTGACCACGGGCTGGCAGACGCCACCTCTCACCACTGCCAATAGCGGGGCTCTTCTTGCTCTCTACTTTCCTGCTTCCACTCAGACAACCAGGTGTATTCAAAGTGTGTCCAAAAGGAAAGTAAATCATTTTTCCAGGAAAAACAGGATGTCTCTTTGATGAGTAAGGAGCACGAATATTCATGCTTATGTAATTCAAATATAAATGGGGCATAAAACCTGTAAAGAGTAAAACCTCATGAGGGCATGGGGTGTGTGTGGGATGGGAAAGGAGTAAAGGAGAGGAATGACCCAGAGAATAATGGCTTTCTGATCAAAATGAAAAGATTATTGGCAGCCATCAAGCTGGAGTCTTTCCTATTTCACCCAAACTTGTAATCTACGGAGGTCCCTCCACTATAGCCTTAGTCAGAAGCTGATGTTCACCAAAGGCTGCAGAAGGCATGTTTTTATTTTATTTATTTTTTATTATGTTATAGTAGTTACCACACAGTAGTATTTCATTAGTCTTTGATGTAGGCATGTTTTTAAAAGGGGGGTGAGGATGGGACCTGAGACTTGTAGCAAGGACCAGAAACAGAAGTAACCACCATTGAAGAAATGCTGACGATCAAAGTGGCCACATTTTCAAGTCCCTTTTCCATCGCTGGCAGGCACAGAGACTCAAAGCTCTCTATCGTCAACTGACCAGTCTGTTGGATGGAAACAGCCAGCTGCAGGGGTTATCACGGGTCCCTACAGGTCACTGGGCAGAGAAAGCAGGGTGCCCAGCACTGCAGGACAACAGGCATCTGTCCACCTACCATAGAGCTGCCAGCGTGGTCCTTCTAAGGAATAATTCTTACCTCTCTCCTGATCAAATCTCTGCCACGACTTCCTAGCATAACCAGAGTTAAATGCAGATATATAACAAAGCCCCCCCAGGTCAAGGCCCCATGTACTCCAAGTCCAGTGGCGTTTCTGCTCTCCGTCATCCCAAGATTGCCCTCACTCATGGCCTGGGTGCTGGCTCTTCCTCCTGCTACAAGTGTTTTGACCCCAGATCTCTGAAGCGTTATCTGCATCTCAAACCTCAATCCTTCATAAGGCTTTTCTTAACGACCCCGAACATGGTCATGTAATACTCTCAGTGACACCCGTTAGTGCCTAAAAGGATCTCAGTGGGACTTACTATCTGTCCCTTGCTCTAAAATGGTAGTTCTCAACTGGGGATATTTTGCCCTCCAGAGGGCATTTGGCAACGTCTAAAGACATTTTTGGTTGTCTCCCCTGCGAGAGGAGGAAGGAAAGACTGGTGGCATCTAGTGGGTAGAGGCCCGCAATGCTGTCAGACATTCTACGATGCATAGAACAATCCCACAGCCAAGAAGTGTCCAGCCAGGAGCATCAACGGTGCTGTGGCTGAGTGACCCTGGAAGGGAACAGAAGCTCCTTGGGGCTGATACCACTCCATAAACTGCTGTAACTCCTGTGACTTTAATACTACCTGACACACAGTAGGTGCTCAATCAACATTTGTGAGCCTACTAAGCTACTCTCGTTCCTGGAGTTCCCTGATGAGGACTGCGTGTGTCATTGCCAGACCATATGATATCAATAGCTGTGTTATTTGTAGCACATATATGTGTATAGTATTCATATCCATTTATGTTTACACATCTCCGCAGCAGCTAAGCACAGCACACTACACTCTGCTACTGGTTATTCTCAAATAATCTTTTTGATGTCATTACAAATTTGAGAGTTGAAAGATTTCTATCAGGCGAACATCTCAACAGGAAGTGCAGACCTGATGTTTGCATCTGAGCACCTAGCACCAAAACCGGGCAAACAAGGTAAATAGTGGCCCTTATAAAATGGCGAGCCAACAAGGATTATTCCAGTTGGGGTGGGCCATGTGTGAAAAATGGGCTTCGTGGGATTAACGGTGGTAGGTCTACCTCGTGTTAACGTAGCTAAGCAGGAATTGTTTATTTACCACACTTGCCTCCCCTGCGATGCTCTGGGTTACCAGGGACCCCGGGAGGTGTTCTGGGTGAGATAGGAAGAAGAGCCACAGCTGTTGTACTTCTGCATTGGGTAGGTCGGGGCTGGTGCCATGGGCCACGGCAGCACTGCCTGTCATCGTCTAAGGCTGGCCACCTCGTGGTCAAAAGTCAACAAATGGGCCTGCCTACCCTCTCTGCAATGCCTCCTTCACCTGCTCTGACTCCCATCCAGGTGCACACTCAGTTCTCTGAGGAAGGTCAGGCAGTTGCTCCTGGAGGTCGGCCCCATCATGGACGTTGCTTGATGGCAGCAAGAGACCAATGTGGCTTCTAGTCCACACACGTGGATGCCAGCTCACCCTCATGGGTTCTGCTTCATCTTTGCCTCCTCTAGTTCACATCCAGCATCCCTCCCCACTGCCTGCCCCACCGACCGCAGGCCCCAGGATCAGTCATAGAGGCAACAACCCTCCACTGACTGTTTAACTGAATCCCACAACTGCATAGGGAAATCCAGACAATAATCCCAGCAGGCTCTGCTTTTCTAATCAAATCCTGACTGAGACACTTGAGATGATGCTTTGGCGGCCTTTCCACATCCTTCTGAATTCTGAGACATGCTCCATGTCGGCAAGGTTGCAACACAGTTGGGATCCAGGTCGATGGGATCTTATTAGAGGGATGGATTTTAGCATGTGGATACACTCAGCTTTGACTCCAGATAATTAGAAAAAGACTTAATAAATCAGATAAAGTGGTCATGTTTATGCCTATGGTTAGGGTTCTCTCCATCTTTTTAAATATCATTGGAATTGATTTTGATGAAACAGACCTGATGCATGGCTTTTTGTAGCATCTGATGATTTCGTCTCCCTTTATCAAAATCCCTTGTGCCACATCATTGCCCTCCCACTCGGTGTTGGGTGAGGAGACCTCGGATCAATGGGCACAGATGGCTTGCAATGTTTAATGACCGTCCCCTGAGTGATTAAACTCACTGGGAACAAGAGCGGGGGATAAGGTGGAGGCTCTGTGTGCCCGGATCCTCCACAACCGATCTTTATTCTGTGCCTGTAACTCTGTGCATTTAAATCTTTTGCCTTTGTCTTGATGACCTGCTCATGGAGTCCATTTTAAATAAACATTTTGCTCAGTAACTCCTGCACCATTTTCCTGATGATGAAATAGAACACGGCTGGCATGCTGTGTTCCAGGGCAGATCGCTCATCATTTGGCCTCTTATCCATTTTTCTTGAACTACATTACAAAGATGACAGAATTAAATGACCTTAGCAGAATCTGACAGTTTATGAAGGCAAATTAGCCAGCATAGGGTCAGAAGGGACAAACCACCTAGGAGTGGCTTTCAGCAGGTAAAGGCTTAGAGCTCAGACAAGTGGCTGACCCTGGCAGCCCAGGACTAGTGGCAGACGAGAGCCGGATCTAGAGACCAGTCTAATACAAATGTTGGGGACAGCTGGGATCGGCAGGTGGGCAGGAAGAAGAACAGAAGAAAACCTTCAGCTACAAGAAGATGGAAACTGATGATGCTGGTAGGCAGGGGCACATCTCTATCTTGTAGCTCTCTTACACACACACCCTCATGTACACACACTTAAACACCAACCTACCTGAGCAAGCAATGAAAAGATGAGGACATCGGTCACCTCCCAAACTGGCCACTGCTCATAAGCAACATTCCTCGGGCCTGATTCTCTCTGTGAACCAAGCTCCCATCTTTTACTGTACTGCTGCATCTACAGGGCTTATGGGTACCTGGGGCTTGAAGAACTTTAATAGCCTCCCAATTCAGATGGTGCAGTGATATTACACCTTTTAAAAGTAGCTGGGACAGACTTTATTACTGGCCCCAACTTTTCACGCCTCTGCTTCCATACCTTGCCCCAGCCCCAGAAATGAAGAGTGAACCGCCCCACCCCATGACTTTGAGCTTGGTTCTGGGACTGGCTTTGGAAGTGACAGCATGCCAGTTCTAAGTCGAAGCCTAGGAGATGTGAAGAGCTTGCCCTGGCTGGTCCATGGGTCCAAGGAGGAGGAGAGGCTAATGGAAGAGAGTTGCACCCCACCCCCCACCTGCTGGACCACACACCTGCGATGAGACACAGAGGGCCAGCTGCTGCCACCGGAAGTATGGCAGCCTGGTGGAGTCCGGCTAGACCTCCACCAACCTGCCCCCGCACAGTAATAACCAAGTCAGGGGGTGGTCACACAGGAAGAGCAAACTGTTGGAACACCAAAACCCTTTTATGAACAAAACCTACAAATCAGTCAAGTAGAGTGGATCTGTTCTATTTGAGGCAGGATGTAGGTCCTTGAGCCCCCTTGTCCCCGCTCATTATGACAGCTTCTGAGGCACCTCCATAAACCACAGTCGGAAAGCAATTACTGTAACGGAATGTGCCCTGGATTGGGAAATAGAAGTCCTGAGTTTGAATCCACTCTATGTCACTCAACCCCCTTTGAGATTCAGTTCCTACCTTCATGGGGAAAGAGGGAACGATGATGTTTGACACTAGTCAACCAGTCTCTGAAGTTGATTAGGTAAGGATAGGCGCACAAATCCAGGTACATGGATAGAAAGTATCATGGTATCATCACCACCCCCTCCCACCATAATCACCCACGTGGTGGGGAGACTTGCCAGAGCCATGCCTTCACCATGACTGAAGCAAGAAGTGCGTGTGTTTGTGGGGGTTGACAGAGGACAGGGCTGGTAGCTTTCAATAGTCCCTCCCAAGACCCCCATGAACTTCGATGAAAAGTGGGACAACACATAATTTTTTTCTACAATTTAAGTGTATGACAAATTACAGATACAGTGTTCTTATCACTTTGTGTGTTTTCTTATGCTCAAGGCAACAAGAAAGATCTATAGGGTTTAGGCTTTGATGCAGCAAGAGAGGCACACACAAATGAGGGACTCTCGGGAGTTGTTCTCGGATGTCAAGGGCCCATTTGTGGCAATAGGCACTATAGCATAATACATGATACCAGAGCTTGGGAAACACACCAGTCTGGGTGAGGCCTGGAGCTACTTACTAGCTGTACAACCTGGCTGGCAAGTCTTTTAATTTCTGTCCACCTCAGTTTCCTTATCTGAAAATGGTGGTTATATTATCTATGCATCGGATTATTGGAAGGATTAACTGAAATTATACCTACAAGATGATTAGTGCAGTTTCTAAGAACCCAACACAGAATTACTGTTGTAATTATCAATGGCTGAGGGACTATTTTATGCCCATTATTCTGCCCTCAGAGGACCATTATGATTGCGGTGACATGACAGGCCTTCTAATTAAGAGCCTGGGCTTTGGCGATTGATGAATATATCTTAGCATCCTGCCTTGCTGCCACTCAGCTGCTTGGTGACCTGGCACATAGTGCAGAACCTCTTAGCCCCTGGAGTAGAAGCCAGGTCTTTGCCCTGGAGGACTTGACAGCTGGCCTTGCAGGGGGGTAGGCATCAAGACAGATGACCAAAACCACCACTAATGGGCAACATGAAAGCAACGCAAGCACAAGGGCTCCAGGAACAAAAAAGAGGGAGCAGCTAAGGAGCAGCCAAGACGTGTTGGAGAGGGTGGACGTGAGACCAACCGACTGGCCTCCTGGCCCTTCTGTTGCTGGGAGCACAAACACTCCTCGCCAATCAACATGGGAAATGCCACCATTTGCCCAGCGTGACAAACACCATCAGAATAAACTTCATGCATTTTATAGCCATATTTCTCCAAGGCCCAGAGCCCTGCCAGTGGACTCTGGCCCCTCCAGAGTGATTAGACCAAAGAGACCAATAGCATCATAGCCAAGGAGGAGGGCCAAACTGAGAGACAGCCCATAGGCAGGGACCCATCCAGTTCTTTTGATGTTTGTAGTTAAGAAACATCCTGGACATGAACTAAAATCTACCAAATCATCAGCCGAAGTCTGCCAGTGTTTATGGGCACACAGTGATTTAGGAAAGTGGTCTGTCTGCTCCTTTGAGGCTCCTCTTTTGAGTCTACGCTGAATGGCTATTTGAAGCTCCCTTGAGCTCTATACCCTCCCTGGACGCTGCTGGCCATACACATACAAATGGGGCCCTCCTCGGGCCTCTTGATCTGCAGAGGCAGTACCCTCTGACAGGAAAAGGCATTTTATCAAAACCCTGTTGGGGGTGCCATGCATAATACATAATAGTGATGCTCTAGAAATTTTAAAACGTTCATGTGGCTGTTACTCAAGCTCTATTTTAAAGAGATAAATGTGGACAGAGTAGATGACCCAGCCTGTCTTCCCAATTGAGATTCTATTTGATTTGTAATGTGTAAGTGGAAAATTACATAGAAACACTGTAAATTCTACTGGGAGGTCTACTAATTTAGCATTAATTACCACTTCCCTTCCACATGGCATGGCCATTCACCAGTTAAATTTGTTTCTTGTCATCCTGGAAGGAAAACAGCAAGAACATCCCTCTATGTCTGAGATGGTATCTGTCAGCACTTCTGCACCTTCTTGCCACATAAGGAAAGTTGGATGTAATTTACTTTAGCTAAAAAGGATTGACTTCTTTTTACAGTAACTGTGGAAAATAAAATGTTATTCATTAAAAGCAAAGGGGAAGGCAGGACGGAAGGAAGACAAGGGTTACCAACCATTACAAACTGAGGCCCTCCTCGCAAAGAGTTTAGTGAGGCAAGAGTAGAGTGTCTTCAAAGTCAGGCATGAGTTTGGGCTTGATTTGGGGAGCTATGACAAGCACCAGTGGTGGTAGGTAAGAAGGTGACCTAGTGAAAGAAGATTCTTCAGGCCTGGGTTGGTTAGTGTGTTCAATAGATTTGAGAAAGATAAAGGTCAAGACAAGGAGACAAGTGGACTTGATGAGATCCTGAAAGGATGAAGGCCTGACAAAGAGTGGGCCATGCCTCCTGTCCCAGCAGCCTCACACAATCCTTACGGTGATGATCTGAGCCAATGGAGATAAAGAATCAGTGAAAAGCTCTTTTGCCTTCAGCATTTCTGGTTTTAGTTACTGCTTATTCTACAATAAATATCCAATGCAACACGTTACGAAGAGTTCAGGTAGAAATTTTACATAGAAAATGGCACAAGAATGTACAGGTTGGCATGAGTGGGTAAGATGTGCTGGGTGTACACTCTGGTTGCCAACGAGCTGACTGCGAAGGAGGGTGGGAGATGGAAAGGGGAGAGGCAGGAAAACAAACGGTGGCTCCAAAAGGCCTATTAGACAGGACAGACTCACTCCCAAGAGAGTCTGTCAGGAGACCCTTTTGCTTCCTGTTTGCATGTATCTGCGTGCAGTGGGTCAGAGAGGGGGGGGCACTGGGACACGCAGACCATGGTGGCCACCATGACAGAAGAGAAGGTGTTCTCTGCTGCCCAGAGCACCAAGAAGAAGAGAGGGTCTCTTCCCACAGATCCACACTTTATTAGCAGGGTAATTTGGGGCAATATGCTCTTAGTTGTTTTAAGGTTTCTCATGTGTGAACTAGGGATGATGATAACACTTGGCCAAGTAGTGACACGCATTAAATAAGAACATACGTGCCGGGCAGCCAACGAGGTCTGCAATATAGCAAGGCATGTGAGTGTGTGAGCCTGAATAAAAGAATGCCTCAGGGATAGCTGTGACACTGACTTTTAAGGAAGGAGGATTCACAGTCTTCTTCAAAAAACAACACACATTCCACATCAGCAAGTCTTATTTTTGGCTAACAAATCCGTCTTCTTACTCGTCGGTGACAAGGTAAAACGTGGTGGCAGAAGGAATCTCGGGTTGGAATCAAGCAAACACAGGCTTGAGGTATAATTCACAGAGCACCTGTGTGGTATTGGACCAGTCACTTCCCTTCACCACATCACCTCAGGGCCTCCGAGAGCGATGCTCATGGACAGCAGCATGTTAACGTGCGCCAGATGCACAAGGGGCAGCACAGTCTTAAAGCCACTTAACGTAGTATCTGTCCATTGCAAGGGGGTGGCAGCTACATTGTTTTTTGGGGGTCTCCTAGAATCCCCACATATAAACATACGTAATTAGATAGAAAAATTTTAAAAATACATAAATAATATTTACAATAAAACTAGGTGATAAGATACCATCCCCTCACCACAAACACCAAAATTCAAGCAGGTAAGGATAAACCATCAACAGCTACATGACTAGCCAGCTCCAGCTCCCAGGACAGAGCCTCGCACTGGAGAGAAATTCCCAAGAGAAAAATCAAAATTGAGCAAAACAGGAATAACAAAGATGAAAAAGCAGAAGATCCAAGTAACAGTGGGGAAGGAAAATAATAGTAGGACATTTCAGACAGTAAGCTTTTTTTTTTTTAAACATTGCATGAATAGAAGAGGGAGTTCTGTGAAGTTAGAAAAAACTATCTGAACCAAGTCTTTTGGTAAAACTTCAGGAAAATGAGCAACAGAAAAGCACTGAGATCAAATTCTACCCAATATTACTATAAGAACAAAAGAAAAGAACAAAATAAAATAACATCTCCACAGATAATAAAAGCACACCAAGGAAAACAGCCTCAAGAATCAGATCACAACTGTAATACTTATTTTCTAAATGTGCAAAAGACACAGAAAGATATACTAGACATAAAGAAAACAAGAATAAATAAGAACTAAAAGAAATTCAGAAATGAGGTGACAGAACTTGAGAAAGTTTGAAATTTTTAGAAATGAAGTCTTAACTAGAAGGAACTTAAGAGTGAGTTAAAATGGGGTGCCTGGGTGGCTCAGTGGGTTAAAGCCTCTGCCTTTGGCTCAGGTCATGATCTCAGGGTCCTGGGATCAGCCCCATCTCGGGCTCCTTGCTCAGCGGGGAACCTGCTTCCCCCTCTCTCTCTGCCTGCCTCTCTGCCTACTTGTGATCTCTGTCTGTCAAATAAATAAAATCTTAAAAAAAAAGTGAATCAAAAGGATGATAATACCTTGAGATGAAGAAAATTTTACAAGGAAAAGTGATAAGTTTTTGAAGAAAAGCAAATAAGATGCAACATGATAAAATAACAAAAGACTCTCAAAGGGGAAAGAAAACTTAGAACAAGGGAACATAATGGATACAAATAAAAAAATACTTTGATAAGGGAAACTTTCCTAAAATATAAAAATTTAGAAACTTCATGTTAACACATTGTTAAAAAAGAAACTTCATATTTGAGAATAATGACCCAGAACTACCAATACCAAGACATATACTACCAAAATTTCAAGACTTTAAAGAAAGAGAAAAAAAAAAAACTTCTGGGGTTCTACGAAAAAAGAGAATGTAACTTACAAGAGAAAGAATACTGGATTATCAGAATGTCTGGCAACGTTTTATGCCAAAAGACAATTGAGGAACACACCTAGGTACGCAAGGAAAGAAAATAAAAGCCAAGCATTTTATATCCATCAAAACTGGGTATCTAGGGATGCCTGGGTGGCTCAGTCAGTTAAGGTGTCTGCCTTCAGCTTGGGTCATGATACTGGGGTCTTGGGATTGAGTCCCATATCAGGCTCAGTGGGGAGTCTGCTTCTCCTTCTGCCCTTCCCCCTGCTTCTGCTCTTTCTCACTCTCCCTCTCAAATAAATAAATTCTTTAAAACAAACAAACAACAACAAAAAACTGGATATCTATATCTCCTTTCTTCCACCTTAAGAATCTTCATTCTCAAGGGCACAGAAGATGCTACATTTGAATATTTTGTAATCACTCATCTGCTCTATTCCACATTATACACACACTATTCTTAATACTGTCACCAATTAAATGATCACTAAAAAGACTTCAAAAGAATTTTTTTTAATTTTTAATTTTTTATTTCTTTTCAGCGTAACAGTATTCATTGTTTTTGCACCACACCCAGTGCTCCATGCAATCCGTGCCCTCCCAAATACCCACCACCTGGTTCCCCCAACCTCCCACCCCCCGCCCCTTAAAAACCCTCAGGTTCTTTTTCAGAGTCCATAGTCTCTCATGGTTCACCTCCCCTTCCAATTTCCCTCAACTTCCTTCTCCTCTCCAACTCCCCTTGTCCTTTAAAAATTTTTGTGCACATGTTAGTTTAATTTTCCCTATACTTTATGGTTATGTCAAATCTGTGTTATCAGCTAATAGTTATTTACATGCTATACGTTCTCTCATTTACCCCTCATTTAATGTGAACTCTTAGTTTTATATATTTAAAGTCTATCACCATCTCTGTCAGTGGTTCTCCAGTCTCTTGGTTGCCTGAAACTCATTCTCTAGTAGATTCTCTAGGAAGAAAGGAGATATGGATGCCATAGGGAAGAAGTAAAACTCTGTAGTCCTGAATTGTAGACATTAGGTTAAATCTGTGAAGTATTTTAACTTTATTTATATTTAAATACATATTTAATTATAATGTATGTAAAGTCACTATATATGTAGGTATAGAAAAAGACATGTTGATATAAATATTTCCTAGCTCCACCATGGAAAAGATGCAGGAAAAAAGGGAGGCTTCTTGGAGAAATGGCTGATTACTGGTCGAGGATAAGCAATGTATGAGATGAACATGGAACAAAGAAGGAAGAAGTCAGAGAACTAGAGTGAGAGCGAGAAGAATCAGGAAGCAAGCCAAGGAGGCTCCCATTGTCCGAAGGATAGGACAGTTTGAGCTTTAATAAGGGTAAGGTTTGCCAATGTTCGCTAGCCTTCCACTATGTTTCAGTCTAGTAGCACATAAGGACATTTAAAAAGAGATTATGCTGAGTGAAATAAGTCAAGCAGAGAGAGTCAATTATCATATGGTTTCACTTATTTGTGGAACATAACAAATAGCATGGAGGACATGGGGAGTTAGGAGAAGGGAGTTGGGGGAAATTGAAAGGGGAGGTGAACAATGAGAGACTATGGACTCTGAAAAACAATCTGAAGGGTTTGAAGCGGTGGGGGGTGGGAGGTTGGGGGAACCAGGTGGTGGGTATTAGAGAGGGCACGGATTGCATGGAGCACTGGGTGTGGTACAAAAACAATGAATACTGTTATGCTGAAAAATAAATTAAAAAAATGATTAAATTAAAAAAAGTTAAAAAAAAATAAATGCGTTCCGCAATCTCAAAAAAAAAAAAATGGTCATTTTCTGAACATGACAAGAAAATAATTCACCATCTTGAAAACTAGGTAAATAAAAGGAAAGCTGAGCATTTGAGTTGCTTTTCAGGTATGACTCTATCACTGGGGAGCCATATGCTGATAGTCATTTACTCTACATAAACTCTTCCAGCTAATAGTAAAAGTAAAGATGAAATGACAGAATATTGCCAATACATGCCTCCCAACAGGTCCAGTATTGAATAACTGTACTTGATAACATCAAAAAACTGTAAGACTAGATATCCTATTCCCCTTGATGAAAGAACCCAATACCACCTATAGTCTTGGCAAAAGGATCAAACTTGGGTTTGGTAAAGCCTGTATATCGGGCTGCCAATAAACAGGAGCAGGACCATGAGTGTGCAATTGCAAAATCTAAACTCTGGGAAGGTCAGTAAGTCAAGCAATCCAGGTTCTTTAACAGATACATTGCATGACAAAGAAAGCAACAGCGAGGAGGGGGCTGTAGAGGGAGAGACAGAAAATTACCAACAGGAAAGACTAAACTATTATATCTGGGGTTGTGTGATTCAGTAATAAAACTACAAAGAGACAATGAAGTAATTACTGTGAAACTCAAGATAGTGGTTTCTTCAGAAGGAGGAAGGAACTCTGGTTGGGATGAGGGACACAGGTGGGGCTTCTACCTTGACTGTCAAAGTTCAAGTTCTTGACCTAGGTGGTGAGTTACAAAAATGTCCACCTTCCCATAGTTCACTAAGCTGAGTTCTTAAACTCTAGCATGTCTGGGAATCCTTTGAAGGGTCTGTTATAACAGAGGCTCCACCTCACAGTTTATGATTTAAAAGTCTACACAGAAGCTCAAACATGTGTATTTCTAGCAAGTTCTAAGACAATGCTAGTGTTACTAATCTGGAGACCACACTTCAGGAATCTTTGCAGTAAGCTATCCTTGTTTTGTCTGTTTCGGTTTTTGTTTTTTTTTTAGTCTGTGTCTTACTTTTCAATAAAAAGGTGAAAAAAGGTGGATAGATGGACAGATGGACAGGCAGGTGGGCTCCAGGAGTGGGTGGAAAGAGAGGCAGGCTGACAAACAGAACTAGGAAAAAAAAAAAAATCATGCCAAGCCATGGGAAGATTGCCTTACCACTCATATGTTATACACCTGGTCCCTCTTTGCTCAATGATGTGCTATCCAGCGAATTCATAGGTTTGCTAGGTATCCCTCTGTAACCTCAGAAGCTTTCTCTCCCAGTCATTATCTGAGAGTTTCTCAATCTAAAAGAGACACCAGAATGTACTTGGAGCCCAGGTCAAAGACAACTTATAATGGTTTATTGATAAGGTTGGGCACTGTTTTGGTTTTTTTCCCCTAGGAAAGATATTTTATGCACAAGGCTATCACCTCAGTATCTCTCTACAATCTGGAACTTTCTTATTAAAGACAAATACGTTCTACTGGATCTTCTTCGAGAATTCCCTCCAGAAGAGTGTTGTGGGACTATTTAGAAAAGATTAAACTTGGTTGCACAAATTACCAACTAAATATCTATAAGCTATTTCTTATCTTCTCAACATTTACCCTAGGACCAAAACAAAAAGCAAAGTGCACTTCAGAACCAAGAACAAAAATGTGGTATGTGTTCAAATTTCAGAGGCTGAGCTTCAGACATTTAAGTTGGGAGAATGTTTCCTAGAAAGAAACAAAGTAAAAGCAGAAGTAGTAAATAAAGTAATAAGTGTCCTGAAATATAAAAGAGAGCAAAATTCCTAGAATTTTAAGAAAATCAAACCGTAGTTATGCAAATAGCAAAGGGCATTCACAAGAGTTATCTAGCCAATAAATTCAATTCCACAAGTGTTTATGTGCCTGCTGCATGAAAGTACAAACATGAATAGAACATAATCCTTGCCTTCAGGACATTAAAATTGAAAAAGGAAGCTCTATCACATTTTTAACTCTAAGATCGGGAAAAATGTGAGTGGTGATATAAGATACAAGAAGGTTCTGCTTGGGTAAAAAGAGAGAGATTTGATTTATAAGAGGCAAAACCACAGCTGGCCTGCCCCACTGATAAAAGAGCCATCTATGAGTTCTATCCAGAATGTCCAGAGAAGGCTTCCTATAATTCACGTTCCTCATATACTGCTGGCTGACATTCAATGCATTCAGCTTCATACCTAGTGTCATGATGTGATTCCTACAGGGCCCATATAACACTCCAATAACCTAGCTGCCTTCTAGGGTTTAGCACAGTCATTCTTAGACTGGGACCACGCACATATCCATAGACATGTGAATTTTCTACCAAACCACTGTTTATGTATTTCGTTTAAAAAATAATCTAAAAGATATTCCTGGAGGCATAATCAGATCCTTGTACTCACAGTGGTCCCTGGGCCAACAGCGTGAGCATCAACCTGAAATTTGTTGGAAATGCCAAATCTTGGGCCCCACCCCAGTCCGCGTTTTACCAAGATCCTCAGGTGATTCATCTGCACATTAAAATGTAGAAGGCACCAAGTTATATAACCATCGTAGAACTGAGCAATGCCAGGGGCTTCCGTGTTCCTGTTTGTGTTTATAATTAAGTCGACACCATGTAGTGCCACGTTAATTACTGTCGGCTGCGGAGAAGTGACCAGAGGTGGAACTGATGTCTAAATGGTGCTTTCATACCAAACAAAGGATGAATAATGTCTCAGCACACTGTGAAATGGAAGGGTTCGTCGTCATCGTAACAGAGAGAACTGTGGGAAAATGAAGGCGTCAAAGGCCACGGTGGTTTTGAGTCAGGATGTCATTTCAGTAAAAATAACATCATCTGTCATGTCAGGTTCATGCTGTTACTTTGAAATTCTGAAGTTTTTCTTGCCTTTAATTTTTAAGTCTGTTCTGTTAAAACTTCATTTTCAAATTTTTGCTTTCTAGATGCATATAGGCTGTAAGTTTATACATGGCTTTATGTTTGCACATAGTTAAGTAACATTATAATAAAAATGGAACAGCACACCTACATTCACAAGACTGCTTTCCTTTAAAGGGAAATAGCTCTCATATTTAGTAAACATTGCAACGGTAAAAAATAAAGGATGGGCAGCAGTTTTGACAGAAGAAAGGAAAAAGCATGAAAACACAGGATACCTGGGAATCGCCAACAGCACCATCTAGAGAAGACTCTGAGAGGCCAAAGAAACATCTCTCCCATCTCACATATCTTTGTTTTGGATGGCGGAGGACATCAGCCCAGAAATAGCATTTTCAGGGCCCAAAAAGTCAATGCCATTCCTCCTACATCATTTTAAAACACTAAACAAATGTAAGATTAAAGGACATTCAATAGCTCCTAGAGAAACATCTAGATATAACAACAACAACAAAAATAGCAATTACTACTAGTCATTCTTCTGAGCATTTTACTTACATTAACTCATCTATCTCTGTTAATAATCTATGACAAAGTGTCATTACTTTGGTAGATTATAAAAAAGGCCATACTTTTCATTCATAGACTCTGTTTCTACACTTTTGAACTGACTGGTCTTTTTTTTTTTTTTTTTTTTAAGATTTTATTTATTTATTTGACAGAGAGAGATCACAAGTAGACGGAGAGGCAGGCAGAGAGAGAGAGAGAGGGAAGCAGGCTCCCTGCCAAGCAGAGAGCCCGATGTGGGCCTCGATCCCAGGACCCTGAGATCATGACCTGAGCCGAAGGCAGCGGCTTAACCCACTGAGCCACCCAGGCGCCCAAACTGACTGGTCTTAATGACTTGCTTTCACCAACGGAAGGTGGTAGAAGTGGTGATGTACCATTTCTGAGTCTACGCTTCACGTGGCCTTGCATGCTTCCAGCACATTCTTAACTCTGTGTCTGCTGTGCAAATAAATCCAGGCCTACTCATTCAATCTAAGAAAAAAAAATGCACAATTTGATTTTCTTTCCTTGATGGGCACAGTGTAATTATGATCTTCTGTAATTTTTTACTTAAGGGAAAAGTTGTTTGCTACTATGATAACTTTCCCTAAATTGTTGTAAATATAGAAATATATAAATGTGAGAAAGCAAGAAGGAGCTAGAAGTTAGCTTAATGACAGCTGCTGCTGGGAAAAAAGGAGATACGATGAAAAGGGATTGCTTTCCTCCTGTGCTTTCAAGAACTTGACTAAAATTGCACAAAAGGTATTTAGTTGCGTAGATAAGCCAGGAAAACCATCAGTTTAAAAATCACGTCAAAGTGTTAAGGTTTTTGCTTTCCTTCCTAAGTCCTACTTAAATACAGCGCATGCCACATTTGACACTCATATATCCTCATACCGCAATTAGGAGATGTATTTAAAGATGATTCCTAGAGGTCAAGGACAGCGCTGGATCAGCTGGGACGCAGCTATGAGGGGGCCTCACTTATGGAGACACGAGTAGGACCACACAGGTGCTAAGAATGGACTATTTTCTAGGTCTTAAATAGTGGCACTATCAAATTCTAAAGATATTTTGTACATAGTGTGCCACCCTGAATAGCAAGCCAAATCTTTGGTTCTTCTTCTGAAACTTACAGCAATCTTGTGGTCTGGATTTTCTAGAACATTTCCAATTTTAACTGTTCTATTCCACTGTCAAATCTCCACTGCAATTTTGGCTGAGGGCTTCCTAGACTTTGTGACTTCATGAACAAGTAAATTTTAGGGGGAGAAAATAGTGACTGAGGGACTGACATGAGATTGCCAACTTTCAGCCAATGAAGTTACTTTTAAAACAATAAAAAAGTTTTTAAAAAGTTCATGGTATTTCTGCCACTGACATGGTTGTATCATCTTGAGTAAATTATTTAACCTCTCTAAGCCTCCATGCATTCAATTGTAAAATGGGGAGAGTAATAAATGTCTCCTCCTCCAGCTCGAGAGTGTTTATACTAACATCTGACACTCTATGTGCTCAACAAAGATATCCAGGGCTATTACAATGATTATCGCTGCCGTCACTTTGAGAAAAAGTAATGGGTCCAATGACAATTAATCCTAGCCAGAGTCAAAGGCAAGAAAGCGTCCTCACAAGACCAGTGGCAGAGCTGTCTTAATATATCTGGCCCAGTCTTTTACTAGGGCATCAACAGCTCCCAAGGCGAGCAACCCCAAACCTATTAAACCTTAGTCAACTGGAAGAAAGGGCCTCTAAAGAAAGAAAAAAATCAGTATTTCCCTCAGCACCCCAGATGTGATAGGATGGGATCTGGATGTGCAGGTCAAATAACCAAGTCCAAGCCCAACTCCCAACCCAGTGGGGCCATCACTCTCTGTCCTTTGCCCATGTCTGCAGCCTTTTTGTGTCCATCTCCTGGGCTGTTGGTCCAAGCCACACCCCTCACTGACTCAACTGACATTATATTCCAGATAAAACCTCCATTAACTCTGCTCACATGAACCGCTGAGGCTCCTGCGTCTGCGTCCTTCACACACTCAACCATGGAGCTATTGTTAAATGTTTGAATTTATGCCATTTTCTTAGTTAAGGAGATTACAAATCCATCATACAAGCAGGCTGAGCATCATAACCGCCATTTTGAGTCCACACCCTCACATCCAACACACCACAAACAGTCAGCTGTATTTCCTGCCCATCTTTTTTTCTCCCCTAGGCATGTTTACATAGTTTTGGCTCATGAAAAAAACGTGGTTTCAAGTGTGCCATTGTTGCTGCCCTTTTCAATTACCTGAGCATTTTTCAAGTTATTTCACAGTCTTCAAAGATCATCATTAAATTGCTGTGTAACACTCTACCAAGGAAATGTTTTTAATTTACTTAAGCATGCCTCTCCTGAGGGACATGCCAAGCTTCCCCATTTTTGGCTATTATAAATAGAACTAAAATGAATAACTTCCATGCATATGGATTTTTCCATATTCTGAAATATTTCCTAAAATGAGATGCCCGGAAATTGCATTACTGGCTCAAAAGAAATGGGCCCTGGGATGGCTTTAGAGATATACTATCAGATTGGTTTTGACAAAAATATGGATGTTTCTTGTGCCAAAGTACCTATTTGCATCTCAGCCATTTCCCAAGCAACTCATTCTGTCCACTCTTGCTTACACATCTCTTCACTCCCCCTTCCCTCTCTTCATCTCCCTGCTGTCTACACCACCTCCGCCTGTGGACAATCTATCCTGTAGGAACCCTGATTGTCCACAGACACCCTGAACATCTTGTCTTGGTCCAGGACTCCCTGAGTCATTCCTAACGTGTTCCTTGGGGGTCTCTTTTGCTCTTCAGGGAACTTTCTCATGGATGGGATATTAAAATATGCCTAGAACTCAACAGACCAATGTGTTTTAAGTGCAAACATATTTGAAGTTCACAACAGTTTGATCTGTCCACCAGATAATGTGACAATCATATACTTCCTTAATGCTAAAATATTTTTAAAGACTAATAACGCACAAGAGGACCCATTTCATTACAATTTTGATCTCATTAGGAATCATTTGTTCTGCGTGTATTTTGGAACATATGATTGATAAATATTGATGTGGTCTGTAATGTGAAGTTTTTTTTCAAAAAGTGATTTTTTTTTAACATGCCTCCACTAAACTTAGTTTTCTGAGAGAAGAAACTACCATATTTTTCTCTGTAGGATTCACACTCAAAGATCTTGATAGAGATACAAAAGGGAAAAGATACAAAAGGGAAAGAAAAAGAAGAGAGGGGAGGAGAAGACAAGAGAAAGAAGTAAGGGAAGTAGGAGAAGCTGCAGGAGAAGGAAGGGAAGGACAATCAAGAACTAGGGTTGTGAGCATTTGGGAACTCTGCACTATCAGTAGGTGACTTCAGAGACAAGATTCAAGATCACGATCAGGACTAAAGATATAACTAAATCTGCTACTCTACACGTATTTCACCACGAAATCCTCCTTTATAGTCATGCAAAAGAGAGAGAGAGAGAGAGAATGGCTTCTGAGAGCCAATTATAGTGAATACTTTATCAGGACCTCCCCTCACACCCCCCTACTGGGGGAACTTTCTTCTGAGCAGACTGTTGTTTAACAAGACAGCAGAGGCATCTACACGTTCTTCTATTGATGTCGTGAACTAGCCCAGCAGATAGGCAACAGGAACAATCCTTCCCCAAAACCAGGTATCTATATCTGAGAGCACATTTAAATGTCCACAAACCAGCCATGGTTATGGCTATGGTTATGAAGCCAAGACTTCATAAAGTCTTCTTTAGAAGACTCTATTACTATCCTGGAAATAAGTCTTAAAGGTGTGTGACTCCCTTCGCCCATGCCTAAGTTGAAAGCCTGGCAATGGAGGCCACCTCCTTGCTGTGTGACCCTGGCCCTTGAGCTTTCAGCTTCTCATCTGAAAAACAGGAGGTTGGCAAGAGGATCTGTGAGATGGGGATAATAACAGCCCTGATCTCACAGGCAGGATTGTTGTGGGCTTAATGAGTTAATACATCCTCAAAACAATCACTAGTATATACTAAGTGCTCAGTAAACAGGGAAGGGTTATGGTCATTGTTAAATAAGCCAACTGATGAAAAAAACACACCATTCTGAGGGATGCACAGAGGTCCTGTATCTTTTCAAGTGTGTACACTGAGAAAGAAGTCCACATACACACTGCTCGTATATGAGGTTTCTTTGGCAGCCCTGCAAGTAGCAGGGGTCTATGCATTTAGAAGTATGACAGCACAGGAAATAGGCATTTTCTAGAATAATTTACCTAAGAAGCAAGAAGGTAACACAAATGAAAGGAGAGTGTGGAGGTGCGATTTTATAGGGGACAAGGAAAGGGAAGCTCATTTTCTGTCTGAACGGAACAGTCACCAGTTAGTTCAAAGCAAATTACTGCTAAGTAGGAATCGAGGCCCAATTTTACTGAATCTTCCAAATTTTCTTTTTCTTTTCTTTTTTTTTTTTTAAAGATTTTATTTATTTATTTGACAGAGAGAAATCACAAGTAGGCAGAGAGGCAGGCAGAGAGAGGAGGAAGCAGGCTTCCTGCTGAGCAGAAAGCCCGATGTGGGGCTCGAACCCAGGACATGGGATCATGACCTGAGCCGAAGGCAGCGGCTTAACCCACTGAGCCACCCAGGCGCCCCTGAATCTTCCAAATTTTCAAGATGAACTATAGAACTCTGTATTCTCAAGTAGTTTCTGGATCATTAAATGTTGCGAACTATTTCAGTTGTTTCTAAAAACTCTGTGCAGGTCAATCAAAATGTATTTGTGAGACAAATTTGGCCTGAACCATGACAGTGTGTCTTCTTTAAGCTTGGAGAAAAACCACGTCCTTCAGCCAGTGTCCCCCAGCCCCATACCGTCCCCAAAATCAGTTCCCACTATGTTCCCGCCAGGTGGAGGTGTGAAGAACGTCAGCGCTCCGCAAATCCCCGCACACTGCCCTGGTGCGAGGCAGTCAACAGCAACTCCAGCAAGGGCCTGCTGTATACACTATTTACCCATCTTCAGGGGACAGAGAAGAAGTAGGAGTGGGAGCTTCCATCTCAGTCAAGAGGATAGACACGTGCAGGTGAAGCGACAGCCAGCATTACGTCCTACATAACTCTTCAGTTGTGTGACACCCATTTGAGGCACCAGAGGGCTTTGGGACAGGACAGGGGTCCTGAACCAGACCATGAGGCTAGGGGAGCCTGCAGAGAAGACAGAGGGGTACGCTCCAGGTAAAGAGCTGAAATGAGCTGCAGCCCAGCTGTCTCAGGTAAATGCTGGAGAAGTTGGTATGTCCTAGTTTGTTTTTAGAGTATGTTTTGATTTGGTCAGTGAAGCGTATAAGCCACCCCAACACACTACTGCTGAGGGTCATAACAAACACTTGTGTTGGGGTCGTTGACTGTAACCCCAAACATTCCTGAGCCTCTGAACATGATGTGCTGCTTGGCTGGTGGCACCGGGCCACGAGGTGGGCGCCCCAGCCCATAAGAAGCCACAGTCCGGTGAGGGAGGGGGCTGTACGGAGACACGGGGGCAGGCTCGGGGGTCACGGCCATGGAGGGCTGTGTCCAGGGAGCGGAGGCGCCTTTGTGCAGAAGCTGCCAGCTGGGCTGCATCTGGGGTGAGTAGGAGTCTGCCAGGCAGACAAGGGGGAGAAGGCGTGTTCCAGGTAGCAGCAGCAGCACATGCCAAGGCGGAGAAGGGTGAAAGCTGGTAGTTTATAGCCACAAAGACACCCGCCCTCTTTTCCACCTCTTCATTCTCGGTCTGTTTCCTAATTACGGCCTTCCTGTGTCTCGGCAAGACAGGAATCTCTGAAGATCCTTAAAGATTCTTAAAACTTGCCCTAGTGTGCTGTTCATTCACGTGAAAAAGCAGCGAGGATGGAGAACCACCAAAGACCAACGTAAAGAGCATGTCTGACGGTGCCCGTGTCCTGTGCTGATGTATAGAACTGTGTCTGTGCGGTCTGGGTACAAAGATCGGGCTGTCAGTAAAATCAGCTCTGATCTTATTTATTTGGGGATAGGGTATTCTCTGCTTGGCCTTCCAATACATGGGGATAGGTTCATATATCAAGAATAGAAATTGAACAACAAAGCTCAGGGTTGGTTTTGATATGAGCTCAAGGTTGTTGTATGTTTTGTGTTTTGTTTACATCTCTAAGTGTTAAAAAGAATTTTTTTTTAATTAGTACTTATTTTTTGCTCAAAAAGGGAAAATTATACTGGGTATTTACCCTAAAGATACAGATGTAGTGAAAAGAAGGGCCATCTGTACCCCAATGTTCATTGCAGCAATGGCCACGGTCACCAAACTATAGAAAGAGCCAAGATGTCCTTCAACAGACAAATGGATAAAGAAGATATGGTCCATATATACAGTGGAATATTACTCAGCCATCAGAAAGGATGAATACCCAACTTTTGTATCAACATGGATGGGACTGGAGATTATGCTGAGTGAAATAAGTCAAGCAGAGAAAGTCAATTATCATATGGTTTCACTTACTTGTGGAGCACAAGGAATAACACAGAGGACACTGGGAGAAGGAGAAGAGAAGGGATTTGGGGAAAAGTGGAGGGGGATATGAACCATGAGAGACTGTGGACTCTGAGAAACAAAACTGAGCATTTTGGAGGGGAGGAAGGTGGTGGGATGGGTGAGTCTCGTGTTGGGTATTAAGGAGGGCACGTATTGCATGGAGCACTGTGTGTGATGCATAAACAATGAATCTTGGAACACTGAAAAAATAAAATAAAGTTTAAATATCAAAAAAAAGAAAGAAAGAAAGAGAAAATTAAAAAGGTATAAAGCTAAAGAGTTCAGCTTAGGACCACCATTGTCATGTTGCAAAAGGCCATGGAAGGGATACTCTAAGTGTACTAGGGGAGTAATTTTTAGCATCCTGGCTCCATTACCCGCTGCATGGAGCAGTATTTTCACCCTTTCCTTCTCTTTCTGACTGGCTTCTGATGGCCCTCGAATCCCCAAGGAGAGAAAAGGAAGGAGACTGTAATAGTTTGTTCCAAAGATGGCCCCCAGTGGACCATGCCTCCTGCCCCACTTTGTCTGGGTTCTCCTGCATAACCAGTGGAAGGTTAATGCTGCAGTACTTCTAAGGCTAAATCAGAAGAATGTTTGTAGTGTCTGCCTTGATCTCCTGGGACTTTTAGCTTCAGAACCCAACCACCAGACCAGGAGAACAAGCCCATGCCACATGGAGAGGACACGTGCCAGCCAAGTGATGAGCCATCATGGACATGTTCAGCTCAGTGAGTGTTTAGATGACTCCAGCCCTAGCTGCCATTTGAGAGCAAGAACATGAGACATCCCCCACCCCAGCAAGGACAACCGAGCTAAATGCAGCCAACCCCTATAAGAGCAATTTATTACACAGCAAGATAGAACCAGAAGACAGATATCAACAGAAGAGAAAGGAAAATCTGAAATTAAACCAGACTTTTCTAGCTGTAGCAACATGGCAAATGAGATTGAAATTTGTGGCCCAATTGAGCTTTTTAAATTTGAGTTTAGTTATTTATTATTCCTCACCTCCTTCCCTAGTGATCACCTAAGGATAATCAAAGCATATGAGTGCGCATTTTCTGGGAAGAGATACAGAATTAACAAGCCTCATTTCATATGTCTATGTATTTTTCTTAATTGTCTTCAAGGTTTACTTTTTAGCCTAGAAAAACAAAAGCAAAATCTTCAGAAACAAAGCAAGATTAGTCTCCACCAACATCCTTCATGTATTAAAGTAAACAATCAAATACATTGATAGAGGCAGTGTACCAGCCTTTCCTATCTTTCCATTTATAACTCTAAAATGGGCATGACATTGGAAATGTAACAGTTTTCCATTTTCATGGTGATGACATTTGTTTTTACATTAGATCCTTAGTAGCAAACTCTGGTGTGCCTTCTATGATAGGCTAGTGATTGGCAATTACCTGCCCCATCAGCATCCATTCCCTGTGTGTTCCTTGTTAGTGCCCTGCACTTTGTTTGAAACTTTAAAGGTCAGCTAAATACAGAGTGTTATCCTTGAAACTGAACACTAGTCTAGCCATTTAGAATTAAGAGCAAGACTGCGGGGGAGTTCTCACAAAATTTCTGCTATCCTGATAAAAGGAGAGAGCTATGGCCAACACCACTGCTTCACATCTCCCTTCTAAAGTATGGACATGATAAGGGCACCTGGGTGGTTCAGTCTGTTAAGATTTGACTCTTGATTTTGGCTCAGGTCATGATTTCAGGGTCGTGTGATCAAGCCCTACATGGAGCTCCATGTTCAATGGGGAGTCTGCTAGAGATTCTGTCTTTCCCTCTCCCTCTGCCTCTTGCCCTGCTCATGCCCTCTCTCTCCCTCTCTCTAATAAATCAATAAATAAATCTTTAAAATGTGGACATGATGCTGGCAGTCACAGGAACACCCATTTTGCAACCATGAGGCAAAAAGTGTAAGGATGAAGGCTAACATAGTAGGAAAAGCAAGGAAGAAAACACAAAATAATCAGGATTGCTGGTAGAACTGCCAAAGAGCTGAACGAAGCCTCAATACTGCCCATCTCTAGATTTGTCATGTGAGGAAAAAAAAAAAAAATACCCCAGTTACTAAAACCACCAGCGAGTGCTCGTGTTACCTGAAACCAAATGCATTTCTGCTTGATAGAGGTAGATTTTTACTCATTAAAACCTGACAAGGAAGATTGAGTTCAATTATACCTGCTCAAATATAATCTTTCTTCAGACTGTACTGTGGTCCCCATGGTTGATGAGGTACATTTTGCCCACTTCAACCACTCATTTAGATAAATGACATTTCAGCTCTGAGAACTTGTCCTTTATGAAGAGCCTGCCATGAAGAGCCAACTACTCAGACTGACGATCAAAAAAACATCAGATAAAAGAGAATTAGACTTTCAAAGGCACAAAGTAATAGGTGGAGTGACTTGTGGGAGGCCTGTTTTTTTTGTTTTTGGCGTGATTGTTGTGTAATAGCAATAATATTCCTGCCTTTGGAATATACTTGCAGAAACAACTGTTGTGGTTATCAAACATCTCAGCTTTGCTTTAGCATTTAATCACCCACAAAACCCTATTTATTGTCTCTCTACTCCTCCATGGTTATCAGAATCCCATAATTAAGGCATAATGAAAGTAAACAGTGTCACAGAAAACTAGATGTATTCAAAAGGAGAGTAGTTAAGGCAAGACAAATGTTCCTAAAGATAGCATCCGAGTCAAGGAGAATTGCTAAGGCTCTGTTTGTGTGTGTGTTGGTGGCAATTAAAAAGAACCATCATCCAAGTGACGTATTTAGGGAACAAATTGCCTCTTGATGGATAATAAATTAATCTGAGGAATTCATATTGAAATCAAATAAGCATGTCAGCACAGCAAGACCCCTACACCAACACACAAACCCCAGGAAAAGGAAGGCCGCTCATCTCTGAAAAGCTCAACTGAAGATGACTAATGGCTTATTGAGAGCTTGTCTTGTCTCCATGATTTATACCTAAGTTATTTCTAAAGTGGTTTGGTGTGCAAAAGATGGCATGCAAAAATAGATGAAAGTCCATTCATAAAGCCGGAAGGTAAATCCAGTACATGTAACGGGGAGGAGCCAGACCCTGCAGCACTCACATTCAGATGTGAGATTCCTGGTAGCTAAGGCAAAAAGAGAAAGCGTTTGCTTTCTGTTGCTTCCATAGATAAAAAGAAGCATAGCTATTCAATAGGAGAGAAGCTTTGTCCTGGTAGGGAATTCAGTTGGTAATTTAGGGTACAAGAAATACTAAGGTTCATCACGTCTCAATCACCTTTATCTTTCTTCAGGGCACACAATTCATTGTTCTGTATTTTTAGAATACAACTGCGTAGCACATACACACCTTTAGTGACTTCTTTGACGTCTGTCATCCCAAATAGACTGTAAACCCCGTGAGGAGGGAGGGATTTTTTGTCTTCTTCCAGAGCCTGGCTCTGTCTCTGACCCATTTTTGACTTTTCAATCAATATTTATTAAATAAATGAATAAACGGTTTTGTCAAAGACAAAATTTGAAACCCGAAAATCCCCTTTCCCGAACCGCCACGTACAACACTTGTACCCGTGCGTAAGGTGACACGTAAAGCCTGTCGCCTCAGCACTGTCTGCAGTGACCTCAGCAACAGCCAGAATGAGCCAACCTAAATGTCCACCCGTAAGACAGCGATTCATGTAATAGAATCTGATTTAAAATTTTAAATAAATAAACTGGAGCAATGTAGATGAAAAAAGGTTATGTGTAAAATAGGTTTACAGAGAATAAGACTTAAAGAGTAACATGCACATCACTTTAAAATAGGAAACAGAATACTATGTATAGTTGTTCTGAAGTAGACATGGGACAAATACACCAGATTTAAGAGGTTGGTTTGTTTCTAGAAAGAGAAGGAGAATGGGATTGAGAAGGATACACACTGGGCATCAGTCATATCTCTGCCGTTCTGCTTCTGAGGCCAAATGGTGGTTATATGGCTCTTTCCTCCCTCTCGACCCACCCATACATGCGTACACACATGTGGCGTGCATGTGTGTACACGTGCTCACACAGACATGCACACACATACAGACACTTTCTTGAATGCCTGGAGTATTTTAAAATAAAAAACAAGAGCATTCTGAGAAGCTGTCACAGACAAGAGGACTCCAAGGAGACTGGGAGTCATGCCAGCTAAGTGTGACATGGTAATCTGGGTGGGGTCCTGGGATAGAAAAAGGATGTTAGGTAAAAACTGACCAACTATGAAAAAGGTCACAGTTTTCAGTTGAAACTAATACATCAATATGGATTCATTAACTGTAACAAATTCCTTATCTGAATGTAAGATATTAATAAGAGGAAAAACTGGATACGCCAGTATTATGAGACCTCTCTGAATTACCTTCACGATTTTTCTGTAAATCTAAAGCTGTTTCAAAATAAGTTCATTTTTTAAAAAGTAAACACCACAAAAATATTCTTCAAGTGGACCTTTTTCATAGCAATCCTTCAAAAAAGAAAAAAGAAAAAAAAAAAAAAAACATGGACTAGAACAAAGCACTCTGCTTAGGATTGGCCTTCCTGTAGTCCCAGGGCATTGGGTTTTGATCACCAGACTTGCAGAAGAGAATGCAGAGAACGGGAGGTAATACATTCCCTGTTATTTCCCTCAAAGATGAGAAGGTTCAAGTCTGGCCTTTCGTAAGAGCCGGCTGACGGTCAGACGCTACTTGCTCCCGGGAAGCGGGTCCATCTGAGAACAGGGGCCCCGGGAAAACAGCCTCCTGCCTGGCGAGGCCACTTCCCACTCTCAGCCTCTCTCCCAGCAGTATCTCTGTCCTGCTTGTATAGGCCATTCTCAGAGTCAAGTGAAGCCAAACTATTTACATCCTCTTTAGAGGAAAAAGGAGTAAAAAAGATTGCATGGTGCATACAGGCATGCCATTTGGATTCTAATACATTTTAAAAGGAATTGCATTATCAAAGCCAAGTTCAGATGAAATGAAAACCACGGAAGTGTAGACCCACAAAGAAGCTTGGAGCTTAGCTCCTGTGGCCTCTTGGTTTAAGGATGAGTTAAGCAAGGGCCCCTCACTCTGCTGGGTCCTTTCAGAAGCTAAGTGCATCCAATGCTGTCCTCCTGTGAGCAAGGGAAAATGGGACCTCAACAGTGACCAGGGCTTCTCTTGGGGAGGCAATGGGCTAAGCTCTTCCGCTTGCAGTAGGGAGCAGGCTAGGGAAAGACCAGTACAACAGGGGAGAGAGGCCCACGGGCTCTGAGTGAGAGCAGGCAGGGAGAGCAGGCCGGGGTCCTGAGAGACAGTGAGGGCAGGTGGAGATGGTCTCTGGGGAGCGGCCACGGAAAGTTCCCTTCTTGTGCAGAGAGGCTGGAGAGCCCGTTCACGCTGCTCATGATGCTTCTGCCCTTTTACATTTAAACTCCTATGTCGGGGCGCCTGGGTGGCTCAGTGGGTTAAAGCCTCTGCCTTCAACTCAGGTCATGATCCCAGGGTCCTGGGATCGAGCCCCATATCGGGCTCTCTGGGCAGCAGGGAGCCTGCTTCCCCTTCTCTCTCTCTCTGCCTGCCTCTCTGCCTACTTGTGATCTCTGTCTGTCAAATAAATAAATAAAATCTTTAAAAAAAAAATAAATAAACTCCTATGTCACTCCTCTTCCCTGAACTCAGTGAAGCCCACCACACTCACAAATGCTCATTTAGAGAGGTCTGCTTTGTGGAAATCACTGAAGCAGGACTTCTGTGCCCCCATGGAAATGAGAAAGGCCCCTGGAAATGAGAGATACTGGGAAGGATGGAGGACTCTCATGGAGTGTGGCAGCAGAGGTGTGAGTCAATCCTACATAGATTTCAAGGGCATAGACATCAGGAAGGCCAAGCTGGGTCTGCCCAATGCTCCATTCCAAGTACACAAGCCTGGAAGTCTCCAAAAAGAGAACTTCATGGAAACTGCCCTACCTTCCCCTAACCTTCTCTAGGCAAGTTTTCACTGGTCCATGTATAGATTTGATTATTGAAAGGAGAGCTGCCTATAAAAGTCATTTAACTTTGCCAACAAGGGAACTATGGAGGCACCATAAATCTAAAGGGATTCAGGTTTTATGTCTAGCCACTGATGAAAGCATTTTTTAAAGATTTTATTTATTTGAGAGAGAGAGCACAAGCAGGGGAGATGGGGAGGCAGGTAGATGGAGAGGAAGAAACAGGTTCCCTGCTGAGCAGGGGCTCTCCCACTCCCCCCACCCAAGCAGGGCTCAATCCCAGGATCATGGCTTGAGCCAAAGGCAGATGCTTAACAGACTGAGCCACTCAGTGCCCTATTACTGAAGGCTTTTAAAGAATTCTTATTGTGTGGTGGTAATGTCAGCAAAGGAGGACTCAAGACAGAACCAAGAGCAGTTGGAAGAAAAAAAGGCCGTAAAGGAGACTAAGTGAAACTTCCAGGTCGTTAAGGGGAGAATCACGAGACATTAGTATCAGCTTCACTGAGGAAAGGAGGTTGGTCCTAGAAGGGAATTCTTAACCCTTTTGAATGTCACAAAGAACTTAAAATGAAGTATGGTAAGTGTCTATTAGATTTTTCTAGTATGAAGGTATTGACGACCTTGCCAAAGCAGTGTTCCCTGGCCAAATATAGTTGCACAAATTGTTGACTGAACAAGAATATCAGCCTGCCTTGTGCTCATCCCCTCATGGAAAGGTATGCATTCTTCCCTAATTGGGGGCACAGATACCTCATGTGCTTGTAAAATAACTGGTATTTCAGCAGAGTGGAGGGGGCAAAGCCTTAGCATAATGAGTTGAAGACTGAACAGAATAAGAGAAAGAGAGTACATTCTAGGGTCAAAGCTCAGTCCTCCTCTTGGGCAGTTTCAACCCAACAGAAAGAAGGATTGTCACTATGCAGGAAAGAGATGGATTCAAGGAGAGGGGTCAGAAGAACAAAGGGAAAGAGTAGAAGGGGAAAAGGAACTATGGTGGAATATGGGTTCTGGCTTAGCTTAGCTATTTATTCTGTTAATTCTTGTAGAGTTCCACATAGTTTTCACAGAGGTGTTTTTACATAGCATTGGCTTCTTAAATCACCTTGGGAGATAGGTAATGCAGGCTTATTTCCCTTCCACACATGAGAAAACCGATATCCCAGATGTTCCATTTTAAGTGACCGAGCCAGGGAATGAATGCTGTAATGGACCAAGGAGGGATCTTGCCTGCAAATTCGGGTGCCAGCCCCAGCACGATCACGTAGGGGCAAGTTATATCAAACCACAGAGCCTCTGTTTGCACAACTGTTAAATGGAACATGTGAGATCTGTCTCACACAGACATGAGAATGGACTGAGATGTACAAACACCTCCAAGAGAGCCTAATAGGTGAACTCTCTTTCCATCTCTTCTCCACCTGGAACTCATTTTCAGATGATCTGACTCCAGGTCAATAGTTAGAAACGAGAAGACTATTATAGGCATTACTCCCTCACTTATTTCTAAATCTATGCCCGGTCTGGTTTAATGAGAATCTGAGAGTTATGGTGTAGAAATTAAATTCCTTGAAGTATTTTTGCTGTTAATAACATTTGATGTGTTCCCTTTACCTAACATCTTACATCATGCCTCCCAAAAGTACCAGTTCACTCTAAGGCTATTTCCATTCTCCCTTCCATCAGCCCCTCTAGGGATTTGGAGCTCAGCTGTGTGAGGGGAGATGGAAGGACAGTCCCATGCATACCCGAGGAAGTTCCCATCCACACTGAACTGTGAGTTGGTTAAAAAAAAAAAAAAAAAAAAGTGGTCCTGACCTGACCAGGGAGAAGGCTGTGAGAAAAGATGAGAATCACCCTCTTCACTGCTGCCGCTTGCGGTGGAGCATTCCTTAAAGGAATGAAGATGCATTAACATAAACAAAACCTGAAATGATTTGGTTCTAGTAAATATTTTTTTCTCCACTAGAACATTTCTATCAAAAGATTAGGAAGGGGTGCCTGGGTGGGTGGCTCAGTGGGTTAAAGCCTCTGCCTTTGGCTCAGGTCATGATCCCAGGGTCCTGGGATCGAGCCCCGCATCAGGCTCTCTGCTCAGCAGGGAGCCTGCTTCCTCCTCTCTCTCTCTTTCTCTGCCTGCCTCTCTGCCTACTTGTGATCTCTGCCTGTCAAATAAATAAATAAAATCTTAAAAAAAAAAAGATTAGGAAACAGGGCAGGGAAGTTGCTTTTTAAATTCAATAGTGATTTCTCTTCTTAGAAAACCAAATTGGATAGAGCAGATAATCTTCATATCCCTAACAGGAAAGACACAGCGTAGACTCATTAACCCAGTTCTGATCATCAGGAAACTAATGCACGATGTGTAGAATATAAACTCAGGTCATGTGATCCTGGCCTAGTTCTTTAGGCAATATTTAAATGTCTGTCGGCGGGTCACAGCATTATTTAGTGTTGTTCCAGCTGTGTGAACTTATTTTTTTTTTTAAAGACTTTATTTATTTATTTGACAGAGAGAGATCACAAGTAGATGGAGAGGCAGGCAGAGAGAGAGAGAGAGGGAAGCAGGCTTCTTGCTGAGCAGAGAGCCCGATGTGGGACTCGATCCCAGGACCCCGAGATCATGACCTGAGCCGAAGGCAGTGGCTTAACCCACTGAGCCACCCAGGCGCCCTGTGTGAACTTATTTTCCATCATTTGTAATATTATTCCAGAGAAACAGGAAGGCTTCCCTCAAGCTCACACTGGGAGCAATCTGATTTGGCTCCCTATGTGGTAGACACACAGGGCAGTGGGGAAGTCTCCATTTTCAGACCTGCTTTCATTTCCCGAATGCTTTCCATGCCCCAGGTCGTGCTCGAGGCTACAGGAACCCAATGGTGAACCTGTCAAAATTCTAGTTCTCCTTGTGGAAATTAATTCTCCCTGGGGGCACACAGGAGCAGAATGAGATCAGAGAGCAATGAATGAAAGGAAGAGAACCTAAAGTCACAAAGAGATAGTATCCTTCCGAGTGGGGCTAGGGCTGCTTCAAGCAGGGTGGCCGGGGAAGGCCCACCTAGAGATGGTGAGAATCTCAGAGTTGCGCAAAGATCTAGAGCAGAACATTTTAACAGAGGGAATGGCATGTGCGAAGGCCCTGAGCAGAGAGTGAGCTCGGGGCAACTGCAGAACGAAAGGGAGACCAGGGTGTCGAGAACACAGAACAAGGGGAAAGAGGCAGCAGATGAGGTGAGGGGCACATGCAGTTACTCACTGACTGCAGTGAGAGCAAAGGCATGCGATGAAAATGCTGATGTTATTCTAAGGAAAATGCGAAGCCGCTCGAGAGGTTTTTTTTTAAGCAAGCAAATGACCTGGTCTAATCTAAGTCTTCAACAGCTCACTCAGGAGGAGGACGGAATGGGCTAGGAAGGCACAGGGAGGCAGGGTGGGAGCGGTGGGGAAGGGCGGAGTGCCTGAAGGGAGCAGAGACACAGAGACCCACCGGTTGTCCAGACAAAAGACAATGGTGACAGTGTCAATAAATGTATGTGAAATTATTTTAATGAATCCTTTCAAATGAAATTCCACTTGTTCACCAAAGAGAGCAGAAGGCTTAATGGGAATGTGCGGTTGGGTAAGGAATGTGAGGCTGACATCTGCCAGCCTCTGGAGCAGGCCAAGGAGCCCGTCACCCAGTAACATGCTTCTGTGATAACGGGCAGCAGGAATGCATCACAGCTGGCGGCTGCCTCCCTAATTCAGGTGACTGGCACCCACATTGTGAACACATTGTGTCCCAGAGATCACCAATGAGCGGAGGATGCCACCAGATCAAAACCCCGCCACCAACACCTGGCAACACAGAGGCATGGGGCAAGCGCCTTTATTTTTAAAAACAAGGTTTTATCTTCAATGCAGAGAAAGAGATTTTTTTTTTTAAAGATTTTATTTATTTATTTATTTGACAGAGAGAGTGAGAGAACACAAGCAGGGGGAGCTGCAAGCAGAGGGAGGGGGAAGCAGACGGAGGAACAGGCTCTCCACTGAGCAGGGAGCCTGATGCGGGGCTGGATTCCAGGATCCCGGGATTATGACCTTAGCCAAAGGCAGATGCTTAACTGACTGAGCCACCCAGGCGCCCAAGAAAGAGATGTTTCAAAAAGACTCTGGTCTTCTCTTTGCTTAGCCCCTGGCATAAACTCTTGCTCACAGGTCTTTATCTCGTGGATTGCCCATTCCCACCTGGCCACCTGATTCTAAGATTTCTCTGACCTTTATTTCTGCCACTAGTAGCTAGAGGCCTGTTGGCTCGGACAAAGACTCTCTCCTGACCAAACCTTAGTCAGATTCCTCTGAGTCCTCTTTCAGACCTGGCCTTGCCCTTGGTCTCTGTCCTTAGCCTGCTTATTCCAATCTTAGCAAGAATCTTGCTGAGACCATTTAGGGAAAGTCCCCCAGCCTGGTGTCTGATCACCCTTGATATCTGACCCAATTCTTCATCTCCCACCTTCAAGATCCTGCCAGCCTGCCTTCAGCAAGAACCTTCCTTACCCCCTGATGTTTCCCCTTACTCATTTTGTGTCCACTGACCCTCACGCTGCTCTTTGGCTCTAAGTCCCCACATGGCCTTGCCATGTTCAGAGCTGGGCCTGATCTCTCTCCCCTATAGCAGAATGACCCTGTAGCAGCCCGTGAATGAAGCTCTCCTTACCATCTTTAACAAGTGACTCAGTAATCCTTTCTTTAACAGCTCCCTGAGGACTAGAGTCATAAATAGAAATACGGAAGAGCAGAAGCTTTAAAAATCCGAAATCTCAAAGGGATGAGCTCATCCACGTGACTTGCTTGGAAAGATCTTTCATGATCAGAACTGGTTGTTTATAATCAGGAGAAAGGATTCCCCTTGGCCCACATGGAGCCTTCGAAAAAAGTTAGTTTTAATAACTTAATGAAGAGCCATGACCCTATAATTTTATCCAAAACCTAGAACTAACCAAGAGTTATTCCTGCGTTCCCCCAACCCCTGCTGTAACCTGACCTGTGCGTTTCTGTTCTTCTTTAAAAAGGGGGGGAGGGTTATTATTGAAGTTCTCCTATTTCAGAATTTTATGGAAAAGTTATCGCACACATTGTGTTCTTCTGGAACGTCCTTTTCCACCCAGTCATAACTAAGATTTACCTGTGTGGAGTGTACTTATACTTGATTTGAGTTTTACTACATAATATTCTGTTGAGTTCTGTTTTTTTAAAAATGCATTTCATCTGAACTGTTGAAGGAGACAAACATACAGTAAATTATTCCAAGTCTCCCTAATTCGGTATTTTATAAGCACGGCCCTAAGAGCCATAGGTATTTCCCAGTCAGGACCACTAACTGTTTGGGGGGCCCTGCTCATCAGCTGCAAATTTCCAGGTACTACGGAGCTGACTGATTAGAAACTGAATCAAGAGGAAAACTTTTTTTTTTAAAGATTTTCGTTATTTATTTGACAGAAAGAGAGATCACAAGTAGGCAGAGAGGCAGGCAGAGAGAGAGGAGGAAGCAGGCTCCCTGCTGAGCAGAGAGCCTGATGTGGGGCTCGATCCCAGGATCCTGAGATCATGACCTGAGCTGAAGGCAGAGGCTTAACTCACTGAGCCACCCAGGTGCCCCAAGAGGAAAACTTTTATTTTTAACTTCCAGTTACTAAACTTATATTTATTGTTGCATGCTTTTAGGAAGCAGTTTTTTAAGAGTTTATTCTGTCATTTAACTGCAGAGGAACAGGTTGACTTCATATACCTCAGAGCATGCCTGAAACGCGCCCCATAACTCTCCTGGTCAGCGTTCAGTTATGGATTTTTTTGAGAGGAAGAAGAATTAAATGTGCTAATCCTGATGAAGTGCAGTAGGGTGAAGAGAGAAGTTGTAGGAGCACAGAAGAAAGGGAGAAGCCCTTAAGAGAAAGCAGAATAGGGGTGCCTGTGTGGCTCAGAGGGTTAAGCCTCTGCCTTCGGCTCAGGCCATGATCTCAAGGTCTTGGGATTGAGCCCCACATCGGGCTCTCTGCTCAGCATGGAGCCTGCTTTCCCCTCTCTCTCTGCCTGACTCTGTCTACTTGTGATCTGTGTCTCTCTGTCAAATAAATAAATAAGATCTTAAAAAAAAAAAAAAAGAGCAAGCAGAATATTGCTGGGAACATTGTCAGAGATGCTAAGGGGACATAACCAGCCTCAAGTAAAATGTCTGTCCAGCTTCCTTTGGAGGTGAGGAGTTAGGCATGAATGCAAAGAGAACACCAACAACCAGGTTGTCATCAATTAGAAATAAGAAACCCAAACACTGGGGGAGAAAAACTCCGATGCCTTGAGGCCAAAGGAGGGTCCAGGTGTCCACCTGCAAGCATCTCTGAGATCTGGAGCATTCTGGGAAAACTGCTTTATCCTCCACAGTATCCTAGCCATACAGCACAGAAGGCAGAAACTGGTCAGCCCTGCTTCTCTTCTGGAGGGGCACACAGCTTAATTGGAGTCTTTTCTAAGAGAGTAATCATTCATTATGTTTTATCTCTGAGATTAAAAAAAAATGACTTTAGTATGCCTCTAAGAGGAAAGAACAGAAATAAACACAACAGTCTTGTCATTCTACGCAAGAAAAGGAGAGACAAACACAACTATAAGAGAGCCCAAGGGAGACAAACTTTTCTCATTTATTGTGCCATGAAGCAGAGATAATGGGCTTCGAGTCAGGAAAGTTCCTTCTCACGAGGATCATGTGAACCCTTCTGCTGCTTGTTCTCTTCCTAGTAAGCATAGCCCTAGCATCCACACTCTTGGAAATAACCTGTTTGCTCAAATAAGGATGGACCAGAAGAGCCCTGGGCAGGATTCCTATCTCACAGGTGGGCCTGGTGCTCAGGGCTTCCGAACAAAGACCAAGTTGTTTGAACCAAACAGCCCTGGATTGGAATTGCTGCTTTACCAACTAATCCTGGAGCCGCTGGGCCAGTTACTCCACCTCTCTGGGCAACAATTTCTTCACACACAAGTTAAGGCAATGCTAATGACCTCATGGGATTAAAATAAGATAGCATTAACTCCTTTCCCTTCTGCCTTCTTGATTCCCACCCCTCACACCCTACTCTTGGAACAGGAATTACTCTTAAGTCTTTCTACATATCTAGAGTCTCTACCATGATCTGTGAGGAAGAAGGTTACTCCCAATAAGGCACATTCTAGGTAATCAGCACACCTCCATGCTGACAGTGAAGCTAGTGCTGCCCACGGGTGGGGGGGGCGGGGGGCCTCCTTTCATGTCAAATTAGGCCTAGAAACAGATCAGGGCTGTGACCAGGGGATCTGGAGTTAAACATCATGTGCACACATGTATGACCCTTCCGGAAAGGCTGTCCACCTGATCAAATATTTAAGTATTTTTCCATTCTGCTTAATATTTGAGAACAACTTGGACTTCAGGGAGTCGAGCAGCCACAATATTATACACTGAGCTGGTGAAAATTAACATTGGTCTCTGTATTTTATATACGTGCAAGTTTCAGCAGAAAAATCAATAAATGAGGGGCGCCTGGTGGCTCAGTGGGTTGAAGCCTCTGCCTTCAGCTCAGGTCATGATCCCAGGGTCCTGGGATTGAGCCCCGCATTGGGCTTTCTGCTCAGCAGAGAGCCTGCTTCCTCTTCTCTCTCTCTCTGCTTGCCTCTCTGCCTACTAGTGATCTCTGTCAAATAAATAAATAAAATCTTTAAAAAAAATCAATAAATGAGCTTTGACCAGGTCTATGCAGGCTTGAGAGGCTTCAACTGACACACTGCTCATTGACTGCTACAGACAAGAGAAGCCCAAGCAGACTCTCACTGCGGCTACCATCACAGTCGCACATTCTCTCGAATTGAGAAAATGATCTTTTTAAAAAAATTTTTTTTAATTTTTATTTATTTATTTTTATCTGAGGCAAGGGGAATTACAGGATCAGTGTGTTCTTATTATTCAACCTTTTAACTTTACAGATGAGGGACCCGTAGCTGAAAGCAGCCAAAGAACTTCTCAAAGCGGTCAAGCTAGGACTTGCAGAAGAGCCTTCACTGCTTAATCCGGAAAGTCCTGATATGTTCCCAACTCCAAAACCACTGTTTTGGGAAGGAAAGAAACCACAAAGGCCCCTGCATCATGAGACTTCTTCACATGACTATGGCTACTTTTGGCAATGAGAATTTCTGCTAATTCTCCACCCCGAGGCTTGGAGGTACAGCTACAGGCAAACGTCTCTGCTCCCCGGGGTGATGACTTCCCCTCCGTCTTCCAGACTACCTCAGTCCCGGAGTAGACTTCCTCATTCTGAAATAAGGGATGCAAAAGGCAGATGGCGTTTCTCATTCTTGAGGACACTATAACATCTGGAGCTGAGGACCCAGGCGTGAGCACACCTGGACTTGTACCCTCAATGTGACCGCATGACAGCCTGGTCTGGGGGACAGCTGAGTGGGCCGTGAACACACTTGTCCTTCTGAGCACTGAGTAATGCAGAGAACTGGTCGAATCACTACAGTATACCCTTGAAACTAAAATAACACTGTAGGGGCACCTGGGTGGCTCAGACAGTTAAGCACCTGAGTTGATTTCAGCTCAGGTCATGATCTCAGGGCCATGAGATCAAGCCCCACATTGATCTGGAATAATATATATATATATATATATATATATATATATATATATATATACACATACATATATGTATATATATATATATATAAATACACACACATATACACACACACATGCGCTGTATGTTAGATATACATAACAAAAAATATAATATATAATATATATACATACACACTGTATGTTAGCTATACGTATACAAAAAAAAAAAAAAAAGCTAAGGAGCCTTGTTATTGAAGTGGAACTATTTCAGTTCTCTTTATGCCAACTGGAGTTGGGGTTCTCTGTACCCTGCAGCCCCAGCTCCTGATGCAACGTCCCTATCGTGTTGTGCACTACAAGTACGGACAAAACAATACTGAGATCCAGGACTCATTTCACTGAAACTGTAAAATATGCTTCCCCGCCCCACAAAAGGTCTTTCTGTCATTTCTGGCATTCCTTCTATCTCATCTCCTCTCATTTATAGGCAACAGTCTAAGTACAATGAATAAATGATTGAATAACTCCAACTCTAGTCTTCTAGATAGTATTTTAACATATACTCTACTCTTTAAAAAATACTTTAAAAAATATTTGAAACAGGGGCGCCTGGGTGACTCAGTGGGTTAAAGCCTCAGCCTTTGGCTCAGGTCATGATCCCAGGGTCCTGGGATCGAGCCCTGCATTGGGCTCTCTGCTTGGCGGCGAGCCTGCTTCCCCTTTTTTCTCTGTCTGCTTCTCTGCCTATTTGTGATTTCTCTGTCAAATAAATAAATAAAAATCTTTTAAAAAATATTTGAAACAAATATGACAAAAGGTAAGCAGTTAACTCTTGCCTGGGCTAAATAAAAACTTACCACATTATTCTCTGTACTGTTGTAGGTTGATTTGGTGGTTGGGGGGGATTGTTTTTTGTTGTTGCATTGGAAAAGCATGTAAATAAATATAAGGGAAAAAAGCAGGCATGGTAGTAATTTTTTTTCCCTGATTTTAAAACTTCAGCTTTCAGACTGAAAAATTTTACTGAGTCAAAGAGAGACTTGCTTTTTCAGAATAATAATAATAATAATAATAATAATAATAATAATAATAATAAGCTTAGAGATCCTAGTAAGGCTTAATAAAAAAGGTATCGGGACATATTCCAGAGAAACTTCTTCAAAGGTAAAGGAGAAGATTCTGCAGTCTTCCTGAAGACAGAGCAAGTAACTTGAAAAAGAAAATAATTCATCAAACATCAGACTTCTCGTCTCAGCAACACTGACTGGCAGACAGCAATGAAGCAGTGTTCACATCCTATAGAGGAAAAGAAGGGCAATCCAGGACCACACAGCTGAGGGGAAAAAAGATACTTTTAGAAACAAACTCAAAAAAGTATACCAAAGGTGGGCTTTAAGAAAGCATCCCAATCAAATAAAAATTACATGGAAGCAAAGATCTCGAGGTTTAGATGGAGAAGAACGAGTGCAGAAACAGGTTAAATACATGATAATGTAGGTAAGTAGAGAATATAAATGTGCCTAGTGATGTGTTTTAAAAGCCTCGATACTTTAAACAACAAGGACGTGCTGTAAAACAACTTAGAAGTTAACAGTATCTTTTTTTTTTCCCCTTCTGGTAGGCTCCACACCCAATGGGGGACTTAAACTCACAGCCCCTAGATCAAGAGTCACACGCTCCACTGACTAAGCCAGCCAGGTGCCCCAAAAGTTAATAGTATCTTAAAACTAAAATTCTAGATTAATTCAATTAGCCTCAGAATTTTCAAGGAAGAAGAAAGGAGGAAAAATAAGGACACAGAAGTCTTCTAAATGCTCTACTTCAACGGCAGGAGAATGTGTGGGCTTGGAGCACAGTAATAAACACTTGAGTTGAGGGAGGACATCTGAGAGGCTCTTTCAGTTTCGTATATTGGTGGAGAAATGCAGTCCGATATCTGGCTGTTAAAAACAGAAAGAGGAGCATTGACAAAAGAGATCCATTGAGTTAATAAATTATTATTAGGGGCAAAGGAGGTTTACAAATTCTGATAAATACAGTAAAAGTATAAAAGGAGAAGAGAGAAAACAAAATTTAAAATAAGTAGAAGATGGAAGAAATAAAATCTAAGACATAAGCTACAACCACGATGGTGGGAGGATGAAATTGACAGTGTGGATCTAGTAACCTGGGCACTGGGGGCCTGGGAGCCATCACAGGGTGCTGGGGGAAGGGAATCCCAGTGCAGAGGGATTTGCGAATTTTGATACCATTACAGAAAATGTGAAAAAGCTTAAAGAGATAAAGACAGAAAATGCCTACGTGCTGGCTTGGACATGCTGGGAGACAATACTACAAAGATACATGAATTAGCTAAAAATTTGATATAACCTAAACACAAGCACCAAGGGAATCCTTCTTGGAACATTACAAAATGTTTTACACTCATTTAAGAGAATACATGTTCAAGAATAGACTAGAAAAAAATTTGAAGAAGAGTAACAGGTGTGTTTGCTTTATATAGAGTGATATGTCTTTCTATGTAGATATAAATATGGATCCTGCTGTAGCCACAATAGTCAGGAACAGACAGAGGAGCAGATGAGCAGATAAAGCAAGAATTAAAGAGCTTCCAGGTAGACCAAATTATGCAGGAGCACTTAGTAAATATTAAACATGGCATTTCAACATCATTTCCCAATAGTTTGATAACTTTGGGGTGGGAGGGGGCTTTCTATGCATGCCATCAAAGCCAGAAACAATAAAGGAAAAGACTGAAAGATATGATTACATAAAATTTAACATTTCAGAAGGAAGAAAAACACTAAACTAAGGTTAAACAACTAATAGGCAACCGGGGAAACTATTTGTACTACATATAATAGGGAAAGACTAATATTCTTACTATATGCAGAGCCATTACATATCAATAAGAAAAACAATTCGACAGAAAAGTAAGCAAAAATATAAAGAGGAAACTCATATACAAAAGTCTAAGAACGATATGGAAAGATCCTCAATTTTACCAGTCAATAATTATAAATTGATATATTTTTATCTTAATTACAAGCTTAAAAGGATTGTGAATAACCAGTGTTGGCAAGGCTCTGGGAAATTGTAATGCCTTGTTTGTAGGAATGTAAATTAATATGATTCTTCTGTAGGATAATTTGGATACATATAAGAATACACACACACACACACACACACACACACACACACACACAAGTATCTGTTACATTAGACATCTTTTAATCCAGCAATCCTGCACCTAGAAACAAGTCCCAAGTAAAAAGATGTTCATTATAGTGTTAATCAGAATATTAAAAACAGTGAAAACAACTCCAATGCCACACAGTTGATTATATAAGTAATGGGATGTCCATACAATGGAATGTTACTTAACTATTAAAAACTATTTTGATGTAGCTACAATGATGTAGGGGAAAAAAGATATCCATTAAGGGAGAAGAGGTAAACAGACCAAATCATCAAGTATAACTTGACCCATGGTTGAGTGGTCAGTACCAATCAGTGGAGAAATTCAAACTAAAACTATACTGACGAGGAGAAATGAAAAGAACTTAAATTAAAAAATGGAAGGAAAAACTAGCAATAAGGCTAGAGTGAGGACAATAAAACAAGAACACAAGAAAGGTATGGCTACAGAATATTTCATCCTTTTTACCCTGTGGACTGAGGAACCAAACGGGAAGAGAGCCATGCAGGGTTAGGGTGCCCCGGTTGGTTGCACAGTGAACCGTCACCCCCACCCCCAAAGCTTGCTCAGGCACTGGCCATCCTCCTTCTAGTAATGGCATTACAAAAGGAAGGAGCAAAATGCAAATGCTGGGAAGAGAGCAGTAAATTCACACGTGATCTGGCCAAATCTCTTGGAGAGAAGGTCTAGGTAGGAGTCTGGGAGACTGTTTTCCTTCAAAAGGGAAAAAGTCTTATAATTTGAAGAATGCACACAATTGACTTGAGCCTTGTGTTGAGAAGAACTCCTGAGTATTCCTGACTTCTGTTCCTTCCATTGAGTTTGGTTGAACCCATAAAGTCAGTTGAGGAGGATTCAGCCCACGGGCTCTGCTGTCGGGTGACCTACATAAACTGGTGTGGATTGCAACAATTGTAGCAACCTAGCAATGCACAGAGGAAATGCCCATAAGAAGAAAGTTCAGCCTGTGAATACACAGAAAAATTTACAAGTGTAAATAACAAAACGTTAACAATAGTTATTACTTCTAGGTGGGGGGAATCACAGGTAATTTTCTCTTTCTTTTAGATACCTTTATCTCTCTTTTACAGTGAACATGTACTATGTTTATAATAAAAAGCAATCTATTCTACTTTGTGGGAAAGAAAAGACCAGCTAGATCATGGGAGAAACAAAATGTAAAAGAGCTTTATTTGGATTCCATATTCATCCTGTGTCTGTTCATAACTTCAGACATAGTATGTGTGCATATATATTTTTTTTCTTAGGTTATAAAATTCTTAAGTGCAAGATTGTATCATTATTCTGTTGGGCACACAAATAATGAACAAAGACATGAATTTATGAATTAGTGAAAATGACTCTTTGCAATGAGAACAAAGAAATTAAATAATATTTCATAAATGCTCTGACTAGTATGATGTCCCAAGTCCTGGTCTGCTTTTAAATTTGGTAGGAAAAGTAGCTGATTTTCTTAATGAAAATGATACCTAATTGGAGAGGTCAGACAGAGATAAATAATCAGAAATTATATTTGCACATGCCTTTACCCCCCAAAAAATAAATGAAAGCATATTGTGTCTAGAGATAAGGACTTAAAGGAACATGGCAGGTTTTTCCAGAAAATCCTGAACAAAACATGATTTACATTACAAAAGATCCTTTACTAAAATATTTCTTTAAAAAGGTATTTCAAAAAAAATAAAATAAATAAAAAGGTAGTTCATTTAAAAGTTTGTTTTCAGGGGTACCTGTGTGGGGAGTCAGTTAAGCGTCCAACTCTTGGTGTGGGCTTGGGTCTGATCTCAGGGTCTTGAGATCAAGCATCAGGCTCTGTTCAGTGTGGAGTCTGTTTGAGATTCTCTCTCTCCCTCTGCCCCTTCCCCTGTATGTTTCCTCCTCCCTACCCCCTCTCAAATAAATAAATCTTTAAAAAAATAAATGTTTGTTTCTACATCAGTTAAGAAGAGAAGCTAAATATAGGACCTGAAATTAGGGGCATTGCCAGTTAAAAATAGGAATAAAGTTTCTCTGAAATTATCCAGTAATTTAATGGGAAAATAATATGACTTATAAATGCAATATCTGTTGATGACTGTCTTACTATTCACTTGAGGGAGAGTAAAAATATAAAACCTAGAATGCCAAACATTTAAACCACCTTCTATATGACAGAGACACCACTGAGATGACACTGGAAAATAAGAAAAGGCATAGGGTATGTAGATCCTCAGGAAAACAAGCTTACATCAGTGCAACTTCAGAAAAATCAGATATTTATGTTAAGCTTTCCTCTAAAATTCTGAATATTTTCACCAATAATGGCATATATTAAATCATTATGAAGGCACTAATTTCCAGTTTGAGGAAAAGCTCCCTATTGTACATTCTTCTCTGTTAGGGAGGGAAGGCACTTTCTTTAGGCTATCAACAAGCTGTCCATCTTTTCTCTGCAAGTACCTTGATTTAATTTTTGCAGACTTTTGGAAAAAAAAATCTTAAATGATTTCCAGCAGATACTGCCTAAATTTAGAGGGTGATTATGACTAACTTTTAAATAAAACTATGGAATAGAAAATTAAGCAAAACCAGTCTAACACCAAAGTTAGGTTGGTACTATTCAAAACAAGATTTAAATTTTAACACCCCAAAATGCTTTTAGGACAGAAATGTTCAATTACAGTGATAATTTTGCATCAATAATATCTATAAAGTCGCAAGAATAACTTTACTTTGTGGCAGCCCCTAGTCCATATGTTTTGCACATATGGACTAGTTTTATCCTCACAACAACATTTTGAGACGTAGGTCCTACGATCATCATCTCCATTTTATAGATGAAGAAATTGAGCCACATTATGAAATTTGCCTAAGGTCATACATCTATCGGTGGCAGGGCCAGGATTTGAACCCAGTCAGTCTGAATGTGGCACCAGCGTAAATTAACTACTACCAAGTAATCCTCCACCTCATCTACACAGGAGAAGCACTTGGGGAGTTGTTAGAACTCCTGATGCCCCAGACTGCATCCGGACCAGAGGCATCAGTTTCTGGGGGTGACTTCCAGGCTGCTTCGTTTGTAAATTTCCCGAGGTGGGGCTGATGTACAGCCTGATAAGACCTGAGGTCTGCAGCAGGATGATTGCCTGGTTACAAGGCTAACTTTACCTCTAAGGGGATGCTGCTTCATCTGTTTGACGTGAAAGTTAACATCCATTAACCTCATCGGTAAAACACAGATTAAGTTGCTAACTGAGTGGAGGACTAGTTACTACCTAAAAGGTCTACAAACCACTGCTTCCTCAGACACAGGAAGTTTCTGCCTCCTCATTTAAAACACATCAAGCTATGGTGAGTGCTGTGAGTTGTGTAAGACTGATGAATCACAGACCCGTACCCCTGAAAAAAATATTACACTATATGTTAATAAAAATGAAATAATAAAATAAAATAACTAAAACACATCCAGTTTCCCAGACCTACATTTACCAACTCCCCCAAGAAAAGGGGGCTAGGGATTAAAGGAGCAGATGTGTAAGTATGGGCTAATGGGTTACAATAGCACTGGAAGGAACCAATTACACTGCCCAACACCCTGACACCATGATCTCTTTAAAATGCTTTTTACATCTGTTCTTTACATATATGTACCTGTATATGTATACATGTGCACACATGGTTCCATATATACCTACATACACATGTAGTCTCACATATAAACCTATAGGCACATATGGTCAGATATAGAGGTCAGACTGAATGTGATTCCTATAAAGTAAGTCAAGCCCTGAAGCTGGCTTTTGCCTTTCGATCACTTGTTTAACTCAAGTACCTGTGCTCTGGTTTAAGACCCTGCAGGAATGACCACAGCAAACAGGGAAACTGCCCAAGTTCAGCCTATGCACTCTTTACAAGCAGTGGGACTACACACAGAGGAGATCCTGCCCCTCATAACCACCCCAAACAACCTATTAAACTGTGTTCCTGGATGAGTACAAGGAAAGTTGCCTGTCCCTAATCTTGGAATGGGGGGGGGGGGGGTATCAACCCTAAGGATTCATTGCAACCAACCAAAACTCATGCAAGTTTGCAGCACAATCCATACAACAAGCAGAGTCCCAAAACACCCTGAAACAGAGCATGTAATGTTAAAGGTCATAGCTGGTAATACCTCAGGCACATAGCTAAATTCATCTGTAACCTAGACCTGGAAAAATCCTCCCCAAGTTATGAGAAAAATGAGCAGCTCACACTTGAAAATTAATCATCTAATTGGTTAATTAATTCAACACACACACACACACAGGTATACAAAGCTAGGAAACAAGACACAATCAGTATCAGCCAACAGAATCAGACTCAAAGATTTCAACTACTGGAATTATGCAATTGAGAAGAAAATACTCTTTCATATGGTTAAGCAGTAAGAAAGGAAATTTGAAAATATGGTCAGAAAAAATACTATTATAAAAAAACAGAATATTAAGAAGTAAACATGAAATAGTTTCTAGAAATAGAAACATTAAAATCAAAATAAGAAACTAGATACATTTAACAACAGGTCAGACTAAGGGCAAAATAAAGACATTTTCAAGCAAAAATAGAGAGCTTGTCACCAAGAGATCCTCATTGGAAGAAAGCCCACAGAATTCAGGTGGAAAAAGTGATCCCAGTTAGGAGATCTAAAATGCCAAAAAAAGCTGGCAAAGAATGTGGCAAATACGTGAGTAATGTAAATAAACATCTTCCTTTAAAAAGTAACAAACTCTTATGTGATTAATAATGTTTCAAACAGACTAAATACACAATAATGATAGCATGCAGCACAAGACTAATAGGAACTAAATGTTCTAAGGTATTATCTGGGAGGAGGAAAGAGACTGGCTAAATTTAGACTTTATTTATAGTCTATACTTAGTTTATAGTTAGACTTTTATAAATTTTATAGCTTATAGTTAGACTTTTATCAGTACATATGTCAAATTCCTAGGGTTACTGTTACAATATACAAATGTAATATGTAACAAACTAGGAATTGAGATGAGAAACAAAATTATCAATCCAGAAAAATACAAGGAAGAGGAAACAAGGCAGAGCAAAGAGAAAGTACAAAATGTGAGAAATAAATTCTAATGCATCAAGAATTACAATAAATGTAAGTAGATGAACCAGATGATCCAGTTAAATTCAAATGTTGTCCGACTGATTAAGAAATAATAATAAAGGACAGAGGAAATAGTGAGGAGAAGCCAGTCCTGTTAGAGTCATCTGGATGGGGCTAGCAGAGAAAGGGGATGCCATGGGACAGGGAAGGGAGACAGAGAAAACTTTTATTGTCCAAGGGTTTGAAAAGCTGAAGTATTCCCACATGAGACTTTGTCCTGCCAAACTGAACTCTAAATTAAATCAATACAATACCAGATCAGTGCTCCTTGATCTTTAGTGTACACACAAGTCACCGGAGGGCATATTAAAATGCAGCTTCTGATGCAATCGTTCTGGGGCAGGGCCTGCATCTCTGCATTTCCAGCAAGCTCCTCTTGGTAATGTGGAAGCTGCTGTCTCTGGACCACACTTTGAGTAGCAAAATATTAGAGTATATGGTAAACACAGACTTCATTTATAAATAAACTACTAATACAGGCTTCATTTATAAATAAATGAATATATAGATATATAAATATCTATTTTTATATATTTTTATATATAAATATATTTTTATATATAAATATATAAATAAATAAACTACTAATACATAAGGTAAATCTCATCCAGAGGAAAGCAAGAATAGGCCCATAATTGAACTGCAAGACCAAATCTCAAAAGCTTGAAAACCAAAGTTAAACTTGTTTGTTTCTTTGGCTGGCTGGTTTTTATTGATGACCGAGACTCCGTAGGAGGAAAACCTGATGGGAGGTTAGTCTCTATTGCACTGCGTGTGAATATCCACATTCGGCCGGGGAAGTCCCCAGTGTGTTTGATTAATGAGTGACACATTGGGCCCTGTTTAAAATCCAAAAAAAAAACCCCCTTGAATTCCAAAATACATCTGTCCTGGAGGTTTTGGATAAGCCACTGTGGGTCCACAGTGCATTTCTCTCATTCTTAAGCTAACTGGAGATTTTACAGTCTTTTTAAAAACATTTGTCTCTAAAGTCTAAGAACACTGGGAGAGAAAAAGGATATAATTATTCAGCAAAATAATAATTATTCAGGCTCCAAAACTTTTTTTTTTTTTTCAGAAAGTTCGGTACTTTAGTAAAATCCCAAGCCAATACTCACATGGAGTTTTATTTTTGCTACCTGAAGACGAAATAACACTGACCTAATTTCAGCTCTCAGTGGATAGCCACTGAGTATTTCAGAGGCAGAGCTACCTCCTTGGATATGTCACTGTGTGAGATAGAGGCCAAATTAGCTTAAAACCAGAAAAAAAAAATCTATTGATAAGACTAAATTAAAAAATCTCTCTAAAATGTGATTCCTATGAAAGTGTTCTTATCTTGTAAAACACAATCTCAATGAAATCCAAACTGCCAAGTTAATAGCTTGAAGTAGTAACATATGGGTCTATCTTTAGACCGAAAAACCTTTGAGAACAGGATTTTGCCCAACTGTTTTCGACCTTTGATTCTCAAAGCACGAAAGCTGGAAAGGCAGCAAAGGTAAAATCTCCAGTGGCTTGTTCCCTCCTACAGTCAAGCCACACACCTTTGGAGGTTAAAAGTACTTCGAAGGCAGTAATGATAAAGTAGTCACATCAGGCATGGCTGAATTTGTGCCTTTTGAGATCCCTCTGCATGTTATGGAGGACTTTTAAACTTCACCTACACAGAAAGAGCATACTCCCAATCATTTACTGTAGCTGCTGACCTCAGTCCACAAAGTAAGCAGTTACCATATCCGTCAACAGGCAGGGGCAGGGTTTAATGACAGGGCTATTTTCTTTTTCTTTTTCTTTTTCTTTTTAAGATTTTATTTATTTTTTTGACAGAGAGAGAGATCACAAAGAGGCAGAGGCAGAGAGGCAGACAATGAGAGAGGGGGAAGCAGGCTCCCCGCTGAGCAAGGAGCCCGAGATGGGGCTGATCCCAGGACCCTGAGATCATGACCTGAACTGAAGGCAGAGGCTTTAACCCACTGAGCCACCCAGGTGCCCGGGGCTATTTTCAAAGCACAAGTGCCTTTCACTCTCTGTTCTTTTTCAGAGTCATTTGCTAACCTCAGTGTAGTGGAGAGGCTCTGTCAAAGGTTTGAAAATAAACATCCTGATGATCCCAGTGGCCTTTGATGTTTGTTGTCTTAGGGACAAGGAGAATATGACCATAGAAAAATCACTTTCAAAGGGAAAACCTGTATTGGGAAGTCAAGGATGGGTAAATAATGAGTGAGCTCACCTGAGCTCTCCCGAATTTACCAACACTCCTATGAAGACTTCAGACCTTGGGCATCATCAGTTCACCCCAAACACACATTACCATAAATATCAATCTAAAATTACTTCAAAAAATAGTCATTTCCAAGGCACCTGGGTGGCTTAGTCAGTAAGTGTCTGCCTTTAGCTCAAGTCATGATCCCAGGACCCAGGGATCGAGCCCCGCAGGGAAAAAATAAAAGCTGTGACTCTAACCACGCCCCGCAAAAGTAGAATAAAATAAATTGGAAGTCAGAAACCAAAATAAAATCAATGCTAGATGCTGAGATAACATTTTCAAAGTGTGCCAGCTGGATATTTAATAAAAGTGGCAATTATCCTATTTCAGTTTCAATTCAGAAGGCTCTCCTTCTAGACAACATATGTTAAGCTCTGGTAAAACTTCTCCTTAAAACACAATGTATGTGAGAATGCTTACAGTAGATTTTCGGTAAATATAAAATAATTCTGACTATTGCAATATTACAGCCGATAATGCCCAAGATATGGTAAAAAGACATGACAAGATTCACCTATGGAATTTAGTATATTTACAGACATAATATACTTTACAATTGCCATATCATTGATGGGGAGATTATTATATTTCCAAAGCAAATTTTTTATTCTCTGATGCTTCATAAGATTAATACACATGGCAAATCTATAGAAGGGAGAGCTCTTTGTGTGCTATTCTTTGACAACTAAATACAGCATCTACCCAATGATCTCTCATTTGAGACGCACCGAAGCTTCTACTGTTGTGCCATCAAGACCTTATCTTCTAGTTCTATCTCCTTACATGAGGCTCAGTAGCCCAACTGAACTGACATTTCTGCAATTCTAGCCTGTCAGTTAAACTGCAACAAAGCAGTGAAATCCTGTGGAACCGAACAATCACGAAGTATTCAGTTCTGCTTTCTCACTCATCTCCTTTTATGGCTGAAGACACAGAAATAGTTGCCTAATTTTAATGATTTGCCCAAGAATATCAGGGTGAACATCCTGGTACAGTTGAAGGCATATTTGAAAAATACCCTTTTTCCCCCAGCCATGCAGCAACGTAAGTAATTTTTTAACTGTCTCTTTTTGAGATTAACCTTGAGGAAAGCTGCCAACTCTTATTTTCAGAGGTATTTCCGGTTCATTCTCTCCAGTGCCCCAATGCCGACCATCTGACATCTGTGGCCTGTGAATCCATGGAGAGGACCACCTCTTCATGGTCAACAACCCGCCTCATCGTTCCACCATCCTGGTCACCCAGCATGACCCACTGAGCTCCGCAGTAATCACTCCTTTGCATTTGTCCCCAGGCCATCTCTGTCTCTCTCTGTTCCATATTATTCAGTTGGCAAAGCTATCACCCTGGTTAAATACAATTGTCCTTGGATTCTCTCCCTACACCAGAGAAACTGACCCAATCTAGAGAAAATAAACAACTGTCCTGGCTGGCTTTGCTTTAAAAATAGGACTCTAATCTGAAAGGCTTTCAGCTCTGCTCAACAATCTTACCACACACTTCCCTGGCCAACTTATATTAAGACTGCTAGATAACTATTTTATACTTCTTCATACTCATCTGATGATCTCGATTCTTATTTTTTCTTAGAAAATAGAAGCAGGCAAAAGATGACAGAGCCCCTTCCAATAATACGTATAATCACCTACACATGTCCATAACTATCTAGAACCTGCATTGCCTTAACTCCAGATAAAGTGGCCAAGTCACCACTTGATACTCTAGATCACCCCCTCTTACCTATGTACAGAGACTCTGTGTCAGTTCCCGTATCTCTAATAAGTCCCATCACTTCTCTAACATATTATAATCATTCCCACTTAAAAAAAAATAAGATAAATATTTCTGACCTCACATCATATATTGTTCTTCTCCCTCACACTCCCCCATAGCAAAAATCTCTCAAGAACTATGTATCTGTCTCCATTCCCTCATTATCCAATCTCACCTGAACCAATTCCAATCCAACAGTGCTTCCATCCAACTAGTGACACTGATATTGGCAATAGCAACAAGAGCTCATGCTGCTACATCCAACATTCACATCCATGAGTAAGGTCTTCAATCTGTCAACAGCATTCCCATGGTTCTTCATTCCTCCTTCGTTCTTGGCACTCTCTTCTTGAAACTTTGAAACACTTCACTTACCTGAGTGTCCTTCTACCCTCAATGGCTATTGCTTCTTGGTCTCCTTTACTGGTTCCTCTTCAGTTCCTCAATCTCTGAACATTGAGAGAACCCCAGGATTCAATCCTCAGGCAACTTCTCTTGGCCCACTATACTAACTCCCTTAGGGATCTTATCCAATCTTATAAAACTAAGCCCACCTGCCAACTGAACACCCAATCTCACCCCTCCAAGCATAACCTCTCTCCAAACTCCAGGCTGATACATGCAATGGCCCACCTGCTCTTGAATAAGTAATAGCCTTTCAAATGTTTTTCTCATCTAAAAAAAATGGTATCATCATTCAATCAGATGGCCAGGCCAAAGTCCACATCCAGTTAACAAATTCTAGAAGCAATACTTTCAAAATATATTCTGAATCCAATCACTTCTCAAAATCATCACTTACCAAATACATACAAACCCCATCATCTCTCACCTGGACTCATGCATAAAACTCCTAGCCCATCTTCTTATCTGTTCTTATACCCTCTACAGACAACTCTGGAGTCATCATCCATTTAAAACAAAGCAGATCATGGCTCTCCCACATTCAAAACCCTGATGGCTTCCCATCAGAAGGCTCCGTTATCTGACTTTCTCTCTTCCCAGTTTCTCCTGTGCTCACTCCTCTCCAGCAACACCAGCTTCCTACTTATTCTCCAAACACCCTACGATGGTCCCGCCTTGGGGCCTTCACAATTGCTATTCCTGTTGCCTGAAGTATTCTTCTTCAGGGTATTCACATGGGTTTATTTTCTCTCACTTCCTTTAATTTCTTATTCAAATGTGCCCTTCTCAGAAAGACTTTGATCAACCACCCTATCTAAAACCACGTACCTTGCCATTTTCTAGATCCCATCTCCCTGCTTTGTCCTCATAGCACTCATTCACTAATGTCATGTTGCATCTTTGTTTACTTATTACCCAACTCCATCACTAAAATGTAAGATTCATGAAGTTAGAGACTCTGTTTTGTTCTTCATTGTACCCACAGCATCTAGAGCTGAACCTGGTTCATACCAGATGCCCAATAAATGTTTGCTGAGTGAATTATCAATTTAAGCAATGAATGAATTACCAATTTAACCAATATTAGCTATGAGTATGTGTAGTCAGGCAGGCTGTCCCCACATACCAAAAAGATAAAGTAAAATTTTGATTAATATATGCCATCGAAGCAAATCTGTATTGTTTCAAGGAATTTCATTCCATCCCCTAAGTAGATAATAAGGTAGAAAGAACAATGGAGAGTTAACTCACAATTGGTCTTCTTACCCCCAGTTTCAGATTAAAGATATCATGGATCCATTGGGTAATTAACGACAAATTTTAATCCCCTGCATAGGTGTTTCGACCAATTGTGATCTGAAAGTCTCATAAAAAGAAAAAAAAAGTCATTTTCCCAGCTGAAATTAGGATCTCAGAAATACTCTCAAAGGCTCAATCTTATATTATAATCAGCTTCTCTATTGTTCAGTAATTAATATGGCTACATAAGGGATACAGTCAAGTGCCCAGTTCTTTCTTCATTATGCAAATGCATGTTCTCTGCCCAATTAGATCCCAAGCTCCCTGAGTATAAGGAACTTTCTGTAATAACCAGAGTATGTTAGATCACATCAGGTAATCCAAATCATGTTTCATTATCCTCCCCAAAAATAGCAATAAAAGAATATTGCTTAAGATACATATCTAATACCAGTTAAGATACATATCTAATCTCAGTGCTTGCTTTCATAACCACTGGGACAATGGGATAGAATGTGGTGGGTCATGTACCAGTTCGTAAGGCCTCCAACACTTTACTCACATTTCAGTGGCCAAAGCAAGTCACATGACTCCTCCCTATCTTCAGAGGAAGAGGGGAGGTGAGATCCTACAATTCTGCCAGAATCTTTGCAGCCTTCTTGACTGCCACATAGCCCCTACAAAGCCCTAAATAACAACTTCTATAGTGGCAGGTAAAAACATTCCTGTTGACCTCATACATTCTCCCCAGTCACATGTGTGAGCACATAAAAATGGCCATTAATGGACAGCCCCAACCCCTGGTGGCAAAACCCCTGGAAAAAAAAAAGGAAGGAAAGAACTCATGTATCCAAAATAAAAAAGCAAAATTAAACAATACTGAACAGTGTGTAATTAAATTAACTTTAAACAAAAGCAAAATTAAATACTTCCTAGGCTGGGCGCCTGGGTGGCTCAGTGGGTTAAGCCGCTGCCTTCGGTTCAGGTCATAATCTCGGGGTCCTGGGATCGAGTCCCGCATCGGGCTCTCTGCTCAGCAGGGAGCCTGCTTCCTCCTGTCTCTCTGCCTGCCTCTCTGCCTGCTTGTGATTTCTCTCTGTCAAATAAATAAATAAAATCTTTTAAAAAAAATAAAAATAAATAAATACTTCCTAGGCATTTCACAATAGCAACCAAAAGTTTCCATCACCAACACATAAACTGTATTTGAAAATAAGACACCAGTAAACAAAACTCTGCTGATGCTTCCCTGGTGATGTTTCTAATTTTGCAGGCACTTGATGGAAGATCTTTCTTGGCTATAATCCAGGTTTAGCTGTACCCTATCTTTTTGAATAAAAATGAGCTCTGACCTCAGATGATTTCAAATTCAGCTCTTAAAGATGATTCAGAAGCCAAAGAAACAAGATAAGATTAATGAATAGCTAAAAAGCATTGGTGTCTATGCTGACATTTGTACTGACTATATATGCTTTGTAAGACAATGACAGATATGCCAGATGGATGAAAGGGGAGACATAGTTTTCTGTAGTTCACATTACATCAAAGCATATACCATGTGAAAAGGTTGGGTAGGGGGAGGCATAAATGCTAAATATAAAGATGATAAGCAATTAAGGAAATAAAGAGTAAATGAATGAATGCTTGCAGGGAAATTTTTTATATACCAAAAAACTATTATAAAGCTTTCATACTCTACACAGATCTAATGACATCAATACCTGCCCAACTTCATGATTCATAGAAGAGGACATTTTAAATCATCAAAAACCTAGTGAAAAGGGGTTTGCTGCCTGATTCCCCTTTGTGTGACTGACCCAGTACTATCACACAACATAGGATGTTGGTGGACAGAGAAAAGAAAATTCTTAATGCATCTGAACACCTTGCCTCTTCCGTCACAGAGACCTACTCAAAACATGTAATTTAGGCAAACAAGGAAGTAGGCAGCTAAATGAGACACACTCGAGCAGAGGTATCTTAGTCTGCTTTGGCTGCCATAACAAAATCCTGCAGAGTGGGCAACTTAACAACAGGAATTTATTTCCTAGCAGTTCTGGAGGTTGGAAAGATCAAGGTCTGACAGGGTTCAGTTTCTGGGGAGAGCCCTCTTCCTGGCTTGCGGATGGCTACCTTCTTGCTGAGTCCTCACACGGCCTTTCCTCTAGACTCAAGCTGAGCTCAATGTCTCTCTCTCCCTTTATGAAGGCCACTACTTCCACCAGTAGGGCACTACCCTCATGACCTGATCTAACCCTAATCACTTCCCAAAGACCTTATTTCCAAATATCATCACACTGAGGATTAGAGTTGCAATATATCAACTGGGGGTGGGGGTGCCCACAAATATTTGGGCCATCACAAGAAGCAACACACGCTATGACTGGTTGATCACAGAACATGGGTTCTTTCCAGAAGCATGGGTTCAAAACACAGTTCTAGGTACCAAACGATATGGCACTTTGTTTTAAGGGCCAAGGTACTTCAAGTTAAATGAGAAAGCACAAGTAAGAGAAAAAGACTTCATTCAGTTTTTAGGGAACGTATGATGTGTTCTGTCAGACCCTCCCAAACCACATTACTGCTCTTCTTCCAGGATAAGCCCTTCTAATTGCATTATAAGAATTTGAAATGATGGAACAGATGCATACATATAAAACTTCCAAACAAAGTCATTATAAAAGTTGAAAAATCACCATCCTGCTCTGGTTCTCACGGTCCCTGAGAAAAGAACACTGACAATAAGTCCAGTGGCAAACAGCTGACATAATTAACTGCTTACTTGATGCAAGGCTCTGGGCTAATTGCTTTTTGAGAGGCAGTCTAATGTAATAGGGACAATTACCCATTTTACAGATAAAGAAACTAAGGCCCAGAAATGGTAGATAACTGGTAAAACATCACCCGGTCAAAATCATGAAAATCAAGTCTTAAACAATGTGCTTTCATCCATGAAATCATCTTTGGACGGAGAAATAATTTGTTGGACCACTAACTAGTTATGGGACCACAAACAAGTGACTTAACCTCTTTGGAATTCGGTTTCTCCATCTATCAAGTCAAAGAGACTATGTGATCACTAATTAGGTTTTCCTTTCTCAGATGTTTATTTTTCAGTAACACTGGACTAAAAACAATAACAAAAAAAGTTTTTACGAAAACCTGCCTCACAGAGGTTGTTAAAACGAATGAGTTGCTGGATTTAAAAAAAAAACTGCTTTTGATAATAACCATGTAATTTTAGAGTTTCTTCATCATTGTTTCATGACCAAATAAGCACTCCCCAATTCTAACCAGCCCTCTTGAGAGATTTTAACACCAACAACACTGGAAAGAGAATGAAGATGTGCATATGCTCCCACGGAAAGAAAACTGCCTCGAAATGTATGCTCTGCTGGTAGCTGCGTCATTGCACCAACTTCGGAGGAAATTTTCTGATGACGGATATTCTAACATGAGTGTTTGAGACCCTTGTTGAAGCCTCAGCACATCTCAGAAAACTGGATTGATTACAGCCACGCCTTCTGCAAGTCAATGTCTGTGCTCTGGAAATACTCCCATGGAAGATCACAAGCAAAAATACAAGTCATCAACTGACAATATGATAACCAGCATCATATCCCAGGATAAACAAACACGTTCATCATGGCGGATTTAATGGCAGTTACTCATCAATACCATTCTCGCCTCACGGCATACAGAGAATTCAGTGAAGAGGTCAGCAAACCCTTCAAGAGACTTGGTGAGAGTGTGCCTTCAGGGCCGATCCAGATGGAAATTCTGTAAGGAATAAAATTCAAATGCTCTGAACATCTTGAGAAGAGATCATGGGGGGGCGGGGCTCATTCGTGAACAGTGGACCTTGGACCTTCTATGAGCATTAAGGAGAAGTACAAGATGACCCTCAAAAGGTCCTTGGAAGGAAGCATTTGGAAGTCATTCAAGAAGTCACTGCAATGCAAGTCTGCTAGTTTGATAATGAGTTAAAAATGAGAACACATAAGGGAGGAGGGGATGATAGTGAAGCAGAACTTCCTAAAGTAGCTCAGCAGTAACTATTGTGACAGGCAACAACGTGGACAGACCAACTCACTTGGCACATTGCCAAAAGATCCAGTGGCTCTTCTGGAGCAAATGCGCTGGGAGATACCCAGAGAGTGAGAAACTAGCAAGAACATCACCACAGACGCTCCACACCCTTCTTGAAGCAGCTGTGGATGCAAACTGCAATGCATCTTGGACCTGTCGCACCGTGCAGACAGAAATGGGTCTATGGCAGCAGACGGTCTTAAGAGGACTGTCTTCCTATACGGAAGAGATCTATTACGACACCAGCATGCATGCTGGCACTGCATTCATCGCAGGTAACATGAGAAGGATGTATAATTCTTGAGAGTGACTATGAGGTTTTAATGCCAAAATACGGACACCAGCATCCTCACGATGTTTCCTTGACAAGCTACCATCTGCTCAAAATGGAAGAGAAACTTAAAAGCATATTGTGTTTCCTGCAGACATACACAGCTGTATTAGAGATGGTTGCAGATGTAGTACAATACGAACATAATTTTAAAATACACAGGCCAGAGGCCCAGATTTCATGGTAAAAGTCCTAATGGGGGGGTGAATACATTTTAAAATGCATGCGGAAATACTTCCGTCCATTCGTACATGAGTTTAGAAATAATTCTAGAAGTTGTATAGAAGTCCTCATCAACAAAAACCATTGTTTTAAGGACAATTAAGAACAAAAATATAGCATATTTGATTTATTTGCAAGGTCGGTTTTTAGTAAAGAAAAAAATTCTCTATGGAGAGTTTTCTCAGAAAAAGTAATCACCTCAATATCAAGAGTTCTGAGCTGATGGCAGGCGAGTGAACATTTTAATCTCATCTTTGGTTATCTGTGGGGATGGCTGTACTAGAGAAAGTCATTTATACACCAATAAAGCTCAACACTTTTACTATACAAAGAGCCAAATATATAAAGTCATTTACACCCTTCCAAAATTAGACACAGACACACCAAATTAGATATGGATTGTTTTGACTGCCCAGCAACCGCCTTGCCCTTTATCTGGAACACATTCCCTCCTTCTTTTTTTTTTTTTTTTGAAGATTTTATTTATTTATTTGACAGACAGAGATCACAAGTAGACAGAGAGGCAGGCAGAGAGAGAGGGGGAAGCAAGCTCCCTGCTGAGCAGAGAGCCCGATGTGGGGCTCGATCCCAGGACCCTGAGATCATGACCTGAGCCGGAGGCAGAGGCTTAACCCACTGAGTCACCCAGGTGCCCCCACATTCCCTCCTTCTACAGGAAAACTTCTCCCTTCTCCATTCCCACCAGGAGACTGACAATCATTTCCGCCACCTTCTATGTACAGATAACTGATCTTGGTCTGGTGTGTAATCAAAACCCAGCCAGAGCCTTCCCAGGGTGTACATTCTGGAGCACTCCCTTCCCAGGGCAGCTGTGCAGCACAAGGCAGCACTCTTACCCAAACCCACAGCTGCCACTAAGTTGAAGAAGCTGGGCACAGAAAGAGACCATCGCAGGGAGGGTTAGGGGCTCGGGATCCTGAGTGCCAAGAGGTCCCTGCACCTGCCCTGCTCTTTGTTACATAAGTTGCTCTGCTTGGTGTTCTCTCCACTGCAACTCAAAGTGTCCCAAGTAATCAACACCAGGAGCCAATAAAATGTACATGTGCAAGTCTAACGGAAAACGTCTGTTCTTGGTTAAAAACCTCTGGAAAGAGTCACACAGGGCAGCCCAGGACCACGTCCAGAATGCAGCACACACTGCCCCCCCACCGAAGGTCCGCAAGAATGAGGTGGATTTGGGTGGGACGTTAACGGTTTTTGTGCTGTGTTTGTTGTTTTGGTGGAGAGAGTCGTCCCCAGGTGAGGAAAGAACATAAACGTGGAGAAGACAGCACGCGTTCCAGACTCCGGCAGACTTCCCCCACATTCTGAGGGCTTTGCTGGAAGCTCGCTATGCAGAGGGCTTAGAAGACAGAGCAAAGGCTCGACCACTAGGTAGCTGAGTGACCTGAGTTTCCTTAACTTCTCTGAGCTTCACATTCCCTAGGGCGTTGAAGGAGCATACCGTCTCTGCTGCAGGCCTCCGAGGAGGTGGCTTCTCTCCAAGTATGCCTCTCGACCCACCTGCTTTCTGATCGCCTGACATGCCTGGTTAGAATATCAATTCCTGGACTTTTGAATCAAAGTCTGCATTGTCAAATAAATAAATAAATAAATAATAAAACCTTCCCCAGGTGATTATTATGTGCACTAAACTTTGAGATCCATAGTTGTAAGCATAAAATAAGGGCCAAGTTTCATGTGAACCCATAATAACGTTCACTGGATGCCTCCTATTTACTTCTACCAACCACACACACACACACACATAGGCACACAGACACACACACACACACGATCCCTCAAAGGTTAATTAGAGGCAGGAGAATTCTGCAAAACACCACAAAATCTATACTTTAGAAAAGAGAAAAAAAGTAATTAACAGTATCAGGCTGCCCCAAGCGAGTACTTGCTTATCAAGATCTCTGGGAGGTGAAGCAGTGAGTCTCAACCTTGATTGCACAGTAGAATCAACTGGGAAGCTTTCAAAAACTCCCCACGTTCAAAGCTGCACCCCAGACGAATCAATCAGTCTCTGGAGGTGAGGGTCTAGGCATTAGCAATTTTAAAAATTTCCCAAGTGATTTCATTGTACAAGCAAGGTTTTAGTATTTTTAGCAAGTATGGAGAAGAATGTCAACGGCATACAGTGAGATAATGGGGAGAAAAACTTGGGTGCTGTTAAATGAAGCAGGCATAATAATTTAATTGTTTTCTCTTTGATATACATGAAGCGAGCCAAATCTTACTCCCCATCTTTTTTTGTAAAGTGATAGACAAAATACGTAAAAGTGTATCAGTAAATGTATACCCATGAATTGGCAAAAACAAGTGCGTCTGAAAATACAAAGGTTCGTGAAGCTGTAGATTAACAGATTATTTCCCGGCACTGCTGGTGGGAGTATATGCTGATGCAACCACTTTGGAAAGCACTCTCACATTATTTTGTCAAGCTGAACAGTCTCACAGTCTGCAAGCCAGCAGTGGCCAGTGCTCTACCTATAAATACACACACAAGAGAAACCTTGGCACACATCACCAGGGAGCAGCGCTGGTGATAGAAGCCATAACTAGAGACATCTTAAATGACCCATGAGAGAAGCATGGGTAAATCACATATAAATAAATATAAATTAAATACAAATATTATACTATAAGTATATATATATTATAAATATAAAAAATTATACTATAACTTACAGAGGAATTGCATTATAATCACAAAACAAAATATTACACAGCGGTTATAGCGTGGCTGAATCTCAGTAACACAAGGTTGAGTGAAAAGCAAGGTGTAGGAGATTGTATAAACTAGGAATGATGCCTCTTCCAAAATTCAAAGACAGGCAAAATGAAACAATGTATCACTTAAACATACATGTGGCTAAATATGGCTACAGCAAGAGAAGGACAGATAATATTCAGAATAGTTGTTACCTATGGTGGCAGAGAGATGGAGAGGCTAAGGGATAAAAGAATTAGAGACTGATGTAACAAAGAAATAATGTTTGGATTCTTGGGTTAGGCAATGTATTCACAGGTCTTCACTTTAAAAAAAATAAGTAAAATAGGGGTGCCTGGGTGGCTCAGTCTACTAAAAGTCTGTCTGCCTTGGGCGCAGGTCATGATCTCAGGGTCCTGGGATGGAGTCCCACATTGGGCTCCCTGCTCAATACAGCACCTGCTTCTCCTTCTCCCCCCCCCCCGCCATGCTCTCTAATAAATAAGTAAAATCTTAAAAAAAAATTAAAAATCAGTACAAATAAATAAAAGAGAAGAAGGCCATGCATGGACAGTTGGTGGTATGTCATGAATGAAGAATTATTATTCTAATTCTGAGCACTAGAGTTCCAAAGAATGGAAGGAAAAGAAAAAAATCTATAAGTAAAGACAATAGAACTCACTACCAGTAAGAGGGAAATTCAAGGGATTTAGGATGGTTTTAATTAAAGTCAAATATTAATAAGCTAGAATCATCCCATCTCCTGGGGTCTATCTCCTTTTAGAAGCAAAACTCTCAAAGTTGTCCAGTCGAAGTATGGAATTGTCATCTCAGAGCCAAGTAGCCCCTGCACCTGGCCAGCCAGAGGCAGCTCTGATGAAGCTAACTGAAAACTGTTAGGAACCACGACGAAGAAGAAAAAAAATCTCCCAAAGAGCAAAAAAAGAAAAAAAATGAAAAACAAAAATCCAATTTCTAACGTAATAATTCCCAGTTTTTTAAGGGTTATAGTCCTCATAATTCAATATAAAGTTAATTGTAATTTTATCTCTGACACAGGAATCATTAAAGGTGATGTCTAATATCTAGTATTTATCATTATTCAAGGAGGGAGGAGTTAATTATTTCACAATACCCTCACCCAAAAGATAATTGACCACGGCTACGGAAATTTTCGTTCTTTTCTTCCCCTACTCTTATATTGTAAAATCTATCTGAACCATTTGTCTTATCTCAATTTCTCCTTTTATTTATTTTTTAAAAAATATTTATTTAACAGAGAGAGAGATCACAAGTAGGCAGAGAGGCAGGTAGAGAGAGAGGGGGAAGCAGGCTCCCTGCTGAGCAGAGAGCCCGATGCGGGGCTTGATCCCAGGACTCTGAGATCATGACCTGAGCTGAAGGCAGAGGCTTAACCCACTGAGCCACCCTGGTGTCCCTCAATCTCTCCTTTTAAAACCAAATGACAGGCTCAGTTCTTTTCCATTAGAAACTACAGAAAATATATTTTGACTTCCAGCACGCACTTGCATACATCAGCGTAAGGTCAGCAATTCTGACATGCGAAAGTCGGAGACAGGACAGATTTGCTTAGCACTCGAGTCAGTAGGTCTAAAGATCAATTTCATAGAGGAACTTTGCAGAGGATATTTCTCCTACACCACAAGGGTCTTATTAATCTGAAGACAGTGTTCCTGTTTTGCCAAAAATAAATTCTTAAACTCCTACTTTGTATGACATAAAATGAAAACAGAAAACTAAGTCTGTTTGCAGAATCCTTAATGGCCCTTAGCCATGGTTCTCAAGTTTGGGGATGTCTACAGAATTCCTGGAGTTCATGGTAAAAAGCAGGTTCCTAACATTCCCCCAGAGCTACTGAATCAGAAACTGAGGGATAAGACCAGGAAGCCGCATTATTTTTTTTTTAAAGATTATATTTATTTACTTGACAGAGATCACAAGTAGGCAGAGAGGCAGGCAGAGAGAAAGGGGGAAGCAGGCTCCCCACTGAGCAGAGAGCCCAACGCAGGGCTCAATCCCAGGACCCTGAGACCATGACCTAAGCCAAAGGCAGAGGCTTTAACCCACTGAGTCACCCAGGCGTCCTGGAACCCGCATTCTTAACAAGCCCTCTAGGTGTTCTGATGCAAGGGACCGCTGGATCACACTTTGTAGAAAATGCTGTTTTATAACGATAATAAAAATCTGAGCAAGCACCCACTCTGTCCTGGACGTCAGGCCTCTGGGGTCTGAAACTATCCATTCAACTTTCATATTAAGTTTTAAAAGATACTCTTGTGGCCTTTGAGAAATTTTTTTTAAAAGATTTTATTTATTTGAGAGAGAGAGAGCGTGTGGCAGAGGGAGAGGGCGAAGCAGGCTCCCTGCTCAGACCCCGGGATCATGACCCAAGCCGAAGGCAGACACTTAACCGACTGAGCCACCCGGGCACCCTGTGGGCTTTGAGAATTAATGTACTTTCAAAAAAACTCTCCCATCTCTTACCTATAAAGCCAGATAACAATTTTTAAAGCAATAAACAAAAGCAACAATGTTGAAGTGGCTTTAATCACTTGAAAATGCTACTTTCCTTGGCTTCCTGAGGTGTTCATTCAAATAAATAATTGCCAAATAATGGCATGAAAAGCCCTGTAAGAAAAATTCCTCATGTGAGGGACTCTAACTCCTAGAGAACCGAGGAGATGAAGACTGCTCAGAACTCCGATATGCCATGTATACCCCCTGACACCCAGTCCATCCAGAAGGAGCCTCCTCATCACCATGGACAGACACTGGGGAGTAGTCATTCACTAAATTAATTCATCTGTATAGATTTCACGAGTGTTTCAATTTAGTACCTTATGAAAGGGGTAGGGATTGAAGGTAAGGAAATGTTACTATCTATGTTCATTCTGGTCATCCATTAATAAATCCCTATAAAGATTTTTGAGGGACACCTGGGTGGCTCAGTTGTTAAGCGTCTGCCTTCGACTCAGGTCCTGATCTCAGGGTCCTAGGATCAAGCCCTGCATCAGGCTACCTCCTCAGAGGGAAGCCTGCCTCTCCCTCTCCCACTCTCCCTGCTTATATTCCCTTTCTTGCTATCTCTCGCTCTGTCAAATAAATAAAAAAAATCTTTTAAAAAAGATTTTTGATAAAATAGCACATGAACATGCTCTATGTTAAGCACCAAATGTACTAAAAATATCTGTTGTCCAAATATTATAATAAGATTACAATGCTGTTTGATTAAAAGGTATACACCAGGAAGCTTTTTTTTTTTTTTTTTTTTTTTTAAACAAAATGTGCTCTTCTGGAAGTTTTCCTTCTGCTTCAATTTTTTGAAACAGCTTCAGGAGAATAGGTATTATTTCTTCTTTGAAAGTTTGGTAGAATTCCCCAGGGAATCCATCAGGTCCTGGGCTCTTATTTTTTGGGAGGTTTTTGATCACTGCTTCAATCTCGTTACTAGATATCAGTCTATTCAGGTTGTCAATTTCTTCCTGGTTCAATTTTGGGAGTTTATAGTTTTCCAGGCAGGAATGCATCCATTTCATCTAGGTTGCTTAGCTTATTGGCATATAACTGTTGATAATAACTTCTGATGATTATTTCTACTTCCTTGGTGTTAGTTGTGATCTCTCCCTTTTCATTCATAATTTTATTAATTTGGGCTTTCTCTCTTTTCTTTTGGATTAGTCTTACACTGTTGGTGGGAATGCAAGTTGGTGAAGCCACTTTGGAGAACAGTATGGAGATTCCTCAAGAAATTAAAAATAGAGCTTCCCTATGACCCTGCAATTGCACTACTTGGTATTTACCCCAAAGATACAGATGTAGTGAAAAGAAGGGCCATCTGTACCCCAATGTTTATAGCAGCAATAGCCACGGTCGCCAAACTGTGGAAAGAACCGAGTTGCTCTTCAACGGACGAATTGATAAGGAAGATGTGGTCCGTATACACAATGGAGTGTTATGCCTCCATCAGAAAGGATGAACACCCAACTTTTGTAGCAACATGGACGGGACTGGAAGAGATTATGCTGAGTGAAATAAGTCAAGCAGAGAGAGTCAATTATCATATGGTTTCACTTATTTGTGGAGCATAACAAATAACATGGAGGACATAGGGAGATGGAGAGGAGAAGGGAGTTGAGGGAAATTGGAAGGGGAGGTGAACCATGAGACACTATGGACTCTGAAAAACAATCTGAGGGTTTTGAAGGGGCGGGGGGTGGGAGGTTGGGGGAACCAGGTGGTGGGTATTAGAGAGGGCACGGATTGCATGGAGCACTGGGTGTGTTGCAAAAACAATGAATACTGTTACGCTGAAAAGAAATAAAAAATTTTTTAAAAATGTGCTCTTCTAAAGCAGGAGTGGCAATCCTTATATCAGATCAATTAGATGTTAAGCCAAAGACTATAATAAGAGATGAGGAAGGACACTATATCATACTCAAAGGAACTGTCCAACAAGAAGATCTAACAATTTTAAATATCTATGCCCCTAACGTGGGAGCAGCCAACTATATAAACCAATTAATAACAAAATCAAAGAAACACATCGACAAGAATACAATCATAGTAGGGGATTTTAACACTCCCCTCACTGAAATGGACAGATCATCCAAGCAAAAGATCAACAAGGAAATCAAGGCCTTAAATGACACACTGGACCAGATGGACATCACAGATCTATTCAGAACATTTCATCCCAAAGCAACAGAATACACATTCTTCTCTAGTGCACATGGAACATTCTCCAGAATAGATCACATTCTTGGTCCTAAATCAAGTCTCAACCGGTATCAAAAGATTGGGATCATTCCCTGCATATTTTCAGACCACAATGCTCTAAAGCTAGAACTCAATCACAAGAGGAAATTGGGAAAGAACCCAAATACATGGACACTAAACAGCATCCTTCTAAAGAATGAATGGGTCAACCAGGAAATCAAAGAAGAATTGAAAAAATTTATGGAAACAAATGATAATGAAAACACAACGGTTCAGAATCTGTGGGACACAACAAAGGCAGTCCTGAGAGGAAAATATATAGCGGTACAAGCCTTTCTCAAGAAACAAGAAAGGTCTCAGGTACACAACGTAACCCTACACCTAAAGGAGCTGGAGAAAGAACAAGAAAGAAACCCTAAACCCAGCAGGAGAAGAGAAATCCTAAAGATCAGAGCAGAAATCAATGAAATAGAAACCAAAAAAACAATAGAACAAATCAACGAAACTAGGAGCTGGTTCTTTGAAAGAATTAATAAGATTGATAAACCCCTGGCCAGACTTATCAAAAAGAAAAGAGAGAGGACCCAAATAAATAAAATCATGAATGAAAGAGGAGAGATCACAACGAACACCAAAGAAATACAGACAATTATAAGAACATACTATGAGCAACTCTACGCCAACAAATTTGACAATCTGGAAGAAATGGATGCATTCCTAGAGACATATAAACTACCACAACTGAACCAGGAAGAAATAGAAAGCCTGAACAGACCCATAACCAGTAAGGAGATTGAAACAGTCATCAAAAATCTCCAAACAAACAAAAGCCCAGGGCCAGACGGCTTCCCGGGGGAATTCTACCAAACATTTAAAGAAGAACTAATTCCTATTCTCCTGAAACTGTTCCAAAAAATAGCAATAGAAGGAAAACTTCCAAACTCATTTTATGAGGCCAGCATCACCTTGATCCCAAAACCAGACAAGGATCCCAACAAAAAAGAGAACTACAGACCAATATCCTTGATGAACACAGATGCAAAAATTCTCGCCAAAATACTAGCCAATAGGATTCAACAGTACGTTAAAAGGATTATTCACCACGACCAAGTGGGATTTATTCCAGGGCTGCAAGGCTGGTTCAACATCCGCAAATCAATCAATGTGATACAACACATTAATAAAAGAAAGAACAAGAACCATATGATACTCTCCATAGATGCTGAAAAAGCATTTGACAAAGTACAGCATCCCTTCCTGATCAAAACTCTTCAAAGTGTAGGGATAGACGGCACATACCTCAATATTATCAAAGCCATCTATGAAAAACCCACCGCAAATATCATTCTCAATGGAGAAAAACTGAAAGCTTTTCCGCTAAGGTCAGGAACACGGCAGGGATGTCCGTTATCACCACTGCTATTCAACATAGTACTAGAAGTCCTAGCCTCAGCAATCAGACAACAAAAGGAAATTAAAGGTATCCAAATCGGCAAAGAAGAAGTCAAACTATCACTCTTCGCAGATGATATGATACTCTATGTGGAAAGCCCAAAAGACTCCACTCCAAAACTGCTAGAACTTGTACAGGAATTCAGTAAAGTGTCAGGATATAAAATCAATGCACAGAAATCAGTTGCATTTCTCTACACCAACAACAAGACAGAAGAAAGAGAAATTAAGGAGTCCATCCCATTTACAATTGCACCCAAAACTATAAGATACCTAGGAATAAACCTAACCTAAGAGACTAAGAATCTATACTCAGAAAACTATAAAGTACTCATGAAAGAAATTGAGGAAGACACAAAGAAATGGAAAAATGTTCCATGCTCCTGGATTGGAAGAATAAATATTGTGAAAATGTCTATGCTACCTAAAGCAATCTACACATTTAATGCAATTCCTATCAAAGTACCATCCATTTTTTTCAAAGAAATGGAACAAATAATCCTAAAATTTATATGGAACCAGAAAAGACCTCGAATAGCCAAAGGAATATTGAAAAAGAAAGCCAAAGTTGGTGGCATCACAATTCCGGACTTCAAGCTCTATTACAAAGCTGTCATCATCAAGACAGCATGGTACTGGCACAAAAACAGACACATAGATCAATGGAACAGAATAGAGAGCCCAGAAATGGACCCTCAACTCTATGGTCAACTCATCTTTGACAAAGCAGGAAAGAATGTCCAATGGAACAAAGACAGCCTCTTCAATAAATGGTGTTGGGAAAATTGGACAGCCACATGCAGAAAAATGAAATTGGATCATTTCCTTACACCACACACGAAAATAGACTCAAAATGGATGAAGGATCTCAATGTGAGAAAGGAATCCATCAAAATCCTCGAGGAGAACACAGGCAGCAACCTCTTCGACGTCAGCCGCAGCAACATCTTCCTAGGAACATCACCAAAGGCAAGGGAAGCAAGGGCAAAAATGAACTTTTGGGATTTTATCAAGATCAAAAGCTTTTGCACAGCAAAGGAAACAGTGAACAAAACCAAAAGACAACTGACAGAATGGGAGAAGATATTTGCAAATGACATATCAGATAAAGGGCTAGTGTCCAAAATCTATAAAGAACTTAGCAAACTCAACACCCAAAGAACAAAGAATCCAATCAAGAAATGGGCAGAGGACATGAACAGACATTTCTGCAAAGAAGACATCCAGATGGCCAACAGACACATGAAAAAGTGCTCCATATCACTCGGCATCAGGGAAATACAAATCAAAACCACCATGAGATATCATCTCACACCAGTCAGAATGGCTAAAATTAACAAGTCAGGAAATGACAGATGCTGGCGAGGATGCGGAGAAAGGGGAACCCTCCTACACTGTTGGTGGGAATGCAAGCTGGTGCAACCACTCTGGAAAACAGCATGGAGGTTCCTCAAAATGTTGAAAATAGAACTACCCTAAGACCCAGCAATTGCACTGCTGGGTATTTACCCTAAAGATACAAACATAGTGATCCGAAGGGGCACGTGCACCCGAATGTTTATAGCAGCAATGTCTACAATAGCCAAACTATGGAAAGAACCTAGATGTCCATCTACAGACGAATGGATAAAGAAGATGTGGTATAAATACACAATGGAATACTATGCAGCCATCAAAAGAAATGAAATCTTGCCATTTGCGACGACGTGGATGGAACTAGAGGGTATCATGCTTAGCAAAATAAGTCAATCGGAGAAAGACAACTATCATATGATCTCCCTGATATGAGGGAGAGGAGATGCAACATGGGGGGTCGAGGGGGTAGGAGAAGAGTAAATGAAACAAGATGGGATTGGGAGGGAGACAAACCATAAGTGACTCTTAATCTCACAAAACAAACTGAGGGTTGATGGGGGGAGGGGGTTGGAAGAGGGGGTGGGGTTATGGATATCGGGGAGGGTATGTGCTATGGTGAGTGTTGTGAAGTGTGTAAACCTGACGGTTCGCAGACCTGTACCCCTGGGGATAAAAATATATGTTTATAAAGCTGTAAAAAAAAAAAAAAAAAGAAAGAAAGGATGAATCCCCAAGTTTTGTAGCAACATGGACGGGACTGGAAGAGATTATGCTGAGTGAAATAAGTCAAGCAGAGAGAGTCAATTATCATATGGTTTCACTTATTTGTGGAGCATAACAAATAGCATGGAGGACAAGGGGAGATGGAGAGGAGAAGGGAGTTGAGGGAAATTGGAAGGGGAGGTGAACCATGAGAGACTATGGACTCTGAAAAACGATCTGAGAATTTTGAAGGGGCGGGGGGTGGGAGGTTGGGGGCACCAGGTGGTGGGTATTGTAGAGGGCACGGATTGCATGGAGCACTGGGTGTGGTGCAAAAATAATGAATACTGTTATGCTGAAAAAAATAAAAAAAAATTAAAAAAAAAATGTGCTCTTCTGATCTAGAGGTAGATTTCTCTTCCAAGTCTCTGATGCTAGAAAAGCTCTTCCTGATGCTCAAAGGACATCTTTCTCGGTCCCCTGGCTGTCCCCTCCTTTCCCTCCCCCTGACATTTGCACAGGCACCTAGAAGACCTCCTTTTGCTTTCAACCTTAGCTTCCACATTAGAGGAAACAAGCCATGCCACTAAAATTTCTGTATCAACTAGAATCTATATAAGCAGGAAGGTCATTAGGTTTGGATACTGAAGAATGGAGGTCAATAGAATCGTTTTTGATCCGGTCGCTGTTTTACTGAGTGGGAAAATCATCAGTCGTCTCAGCAACTTAGTGATAAGGACAGAATTTACAGCTCACATACTAAAAATCATGACCATATCTCCTGATAATACCTTTATCTCTAGGTTTGCAATTTTATGGAATTTTACCATGAGGAAATGTCACAAAAATAAAACTTTTCATTCCTTCTATTAGAAAGTTCCTGAAACCTATGATCACAATAAATGGTCTGTGCCTTTCTCCAAGAGGCCCGCCTTTCAAGATCTCTTTGGAAATGCAGACTTTTTCTTAAGTGTATTCTGTTTTTGTGTATTAAATTAAGCCATTTAAGTGTTATTGTAATTTCCTATGTGCTAACATTCTCTTACCTTCTTTTTCTTAAAAAAATTATTTATTTGAGAGAGAGAGAGCAAGCGAGAGAGAGTAGCAGGGGGAAAGGGAAAAGCAGGCTTCCTGTTAAGCAAGGATCCTGATGCAGGACTCGATCCTAGGACCTTGGGATCATGACCTGAGCTGAAGGTAGACATTTAACCAACTGAGCCACCCAGGCGCCCCTTACCTCATTCTTTAATTCTTCTCTCGCTTAATAATTCCTGCTTTACCACTTGTAGAGCTGGTTTTCCATGTTTAAAGAGCCATGACAGTCATTTAATGGTGGGCTGTAACTTTCACCATTACAAAATATCCCCTCTCGTCCACTTAATGCTTTTTCCTCGAAACTGTTGCAGGTTAATATTACCAGCTGTGCTTTCTTTTTGCTTGCACTTGCCTAGAATCTGTGCCTGTCTATTCATTGTCAAACCCGGTGCCATTCTGTTCAGGTACTTCTCTTGTAAACAATGTGGAGGCAAACTGTGCTTTTTTGTTGCATTTGAGACTGTCTTCTAGGAGAGAAATATAAGGAAGTTTTGCAGCATAATGATTTATCACAATTTCTTATAGATCATGTGTTCACCTTTTTTAATTTCTAAAGATACACATGGATATGTCAAAAAAAAAAAAAAAAACAACACAGAAATTAAACAAAGACACAAAGTAAAAAGTATGAGCTTGCCTTGCTCCCATATGCCTCTAAAACTTTAAGCAGTTTATACTGATTCCCTATTTGGAGAGAGAGAGATTTTAGGATACACTGTCTCCTTTCCTTTTTGTCTCCATATATAAAAAACTTTGATTGGTTAATCACATAATTATATACCGAAATCTCTGTTTCTCTTTTTATCAGAACTAAAGAGTACTATTCAACCACCATTGTGAAGTAGGAGAAAATGGATGCCTTACTTCTCCACTCCACCTTCCCACCCCTTCTAATTTGTTATACTTTTTCACCCGTATCATTTCATGATGTCAAGCTTTACAGCATTTCCATTTTGTTCAGTAAATGTAACTTATCTTTCATGCATTCCCTAAGGTTAATTCTGAAAACTGAAAACTCACAGAATAGGTCTAATATTATGATGAAATATTTTTATTCAGTGCAGATTCAGATAGAGAGAGCAGAGCAGTTAAAGGAGATGTAAACTTTTGTCACGACCTCAGTTCCAAGTATCAAGTTCAAATGTATTCTTTATTCTTGTACATCAGTTATTCAGAATTCTGCCACATTCCAGTTGACTTCATAGTTGAATTACATGTAGTTTAGCAAATTTTTGTTTTTCTAAGATTTTCTAATCTTTCTTTCCTCTTGTTGACAGAATAAACCTGCCTTTACTCCAAAGTCAGTTGACAGTCAGCCTTACACAGGTCTACTGTTCAGATTCTCTCTCTCTCAACATCTCTCTCTCTCTCTCTCTCTCTCTCTCTCTGTGTCACTCTTCTGTGTGCTTATTTTTGATTATTCCATTTCTTAAATTTTTTTAATTGCTATTTTGATACAGAAAATCTTCATAAAACAATTGGAGAGACTACATGGCAGATAAAAACGGTAGCCCTTTCCCATCTGAACAGTAGGGATGGGTCAACAGAAGGTTTCCCTCTCAGGGTTTCAAGAGCAGGAACCCATCTGCAAATGGGGCAGGTGACTGACTGCAAGAGGACAAAGCTAAGAGGCAAAGCTCCAATTAGGTTTAGGTTGATCACCAAGGGGATCTTAAGGGCCAGTGCCGCAGCCAGTCCCTCTGTGTGAGCTACGGGGGTGTCGAGTCCAATCCCATCTGTTTGCTTCTGGTTCACTGCTCCTGACTCATCCACTCCTTTGCTTCCTACTGGTGGGATCTTAGGGCATTTTTCAAAAGATTAGCTCTGTTTTTACTATTACGGAGAAGCTGTAAGCACCTCTGAGCTTTCCCAATATCCTTTGCCCACTTAGCTGAGCTTTCTCCATATCCTGACCTGTGGCTAGAAGCCCTGCCTTCATTTTGAACCTAATGCCCTTATTAAGGAAGAGTAAAGCAGGGCCAATGTCACAGGCAACTCTTCTGGGTTCCAAAAAGTTGCAGTTTCCAAATTAAAATCCTTCCACTTGCTGTGTCCCATTTCCATATTCTTTCTACTATTCTGTTGCCTCTTTCCTTGGGGGTTTCCAAGGTTTTGCTGGGATTCGACTTATTTCTAAGAATGAATCAGGAAGGCAGGAGTTAAAACATTTTCTCTGTCTTGAAATTAGAACCACCACCACCAAAAACACACTGAGAAAAACATTTCTCACTCTTAATTTTTTTTTTTTTTTTTTTTTTACTCTCTACTTCCCAACTGAGAAAATAAAATCCTGGCTTTCTATTATGGTCCATAATTTCAAATCCCTGGAATTAACTCTGGGCAATTATTTACAAATCACCATCATAATAAAAGTAATATTAGTCTCTCAGTATTTGATGAATCAGGAACATAGAACACAGTCATTGCATAGAACTTGTGAGGCCAAGGGAGTTGGACCTTATCTCTGGCTGGTGGGATTATAGGTTTTTAGTTAATTGGGTTGGGTTTGGTTTTGTTTTGTTTTGCTCTTCTCTGTTTTTCTTTAAAAAATTCTACAATTTCATGTATATTGGTGAAATTAAAAAGATTAAGAAAATAGGAATGTTGATGGTTTTTGTCTATTACTTTAGAGATGGCATAAACAATTTTATAGCTCCACTTTTCTGTTTCAGTGGGAGAAACAAAGTCTGCTAAAAGGAAGAGTGTAACAAAAGGCAGTCTATATTAAGAGCAGGCTGACCTAGCCCTACCTGTGAGAGCCACTCAAAAGAGCACTGATTGCCTAAAAACTTGCAAATACTTGATGAAGAGTGGTATGTCCATAAATTTCCATTCTGATTCAAAAGGAAAATCAGCCCCGAAAAGGCCCCCATTTTCTCCTGCTGTGTGATTTCTCTGGCTGCACCATAAAGGAAGACAGGCCGCAGACTTCCCATTCCATTAAAATGGAAGGAGAAGAAGTCCTGTGCCTTCACCTTTGGCAACACTGTGACCCCTGATGCAGTGGTTAAGGGCCTCACTGATTGATATAATCCTAGGATGGACTAAAAAAAATTCTGTAGTTCTGAAGCCTGATGGAAAATCAGGGTTAAAGTGCCCTCTGGCAACTCTGTTAAAGTGAAAACATGTAAAGATAAGTACTGTTAATTTAGCTGTCATTCACCCTAGGACACAGGTACGATCTGTTCCAAAATCCTGAGTCAACATTCTCTTTGGCTCAGTTTGCTTTGTCTGGAGGAGAGCCTCATGCTGGCGCCATGCGGTCAGCCTAACTCAACAGTGGGCTTCCTCCCTAGGAGCGAATGCGCCTATCTGAAGTCTGCAGATTCGGGCTGTGATGGAGAGGCAAAGGAGAGCAACACTGTTGCTGTCACACGTATTTGGCAGGATCTCCAATAACCCCTGACTCACACCCCATAGCGAGTGAATCTTTCTCCGCTCTGTGCCTCCGTCGGGGCCTACCTCTCCTCTGCCTGGTTCCCACAGCAGTCACGTGCCCCACTAGCTGACCTGGTGAAGTATGTCTGTGTGATGGAGTCAACAGATGCTCATGGCCAGAACAGGACTTCTCACCAGCTCCACTTGTTAGCTGCTTGACCTTCAGCAACTTCCTGGGCCAAAGGGGGATAATACCTCCCAAGTTTGCTGAATTAAACAAAATAAGGCACATAAAGCCCCTGGCCCAGGGCCTGACCTGCAGTAAATACTCCCTACATAATAACCATTTCTGTTGATTCCGTGACTCTTTCCAGAAACAACACCATTTCATCGTGGACTTCCATGGCTTAACAAAGGTCGAAAGCGGCCAGAAGAAATCCTCGACACCACATTTGCCAGAGCAGTGTATTATCTGGACCAGCCGCAGCTCTTGGTGTACATTGTACTGTGCACGTGTGAACCACTGCCTATTCAGATTACTGCTGGAAATGGCATTTTGTGTGGAAAGCATCTGCTGTAAAGAAAATGGGGATTGACTATTTGAGCATTAGTCCTTCTGCATATTCAGCCTCTGGATCATCTAACAAAATCAGAGGACCACAAAACAGGCAAATATAGGTGTTATTATGTAAAGTATTTTTTAAATTATTTGTTAATATTAGAAGACCAGGAGTTGCTCAGTATGGCTGAAAACGAGTATGACTTCAACTGAGGGAGATAAATTTTTTGCCATGTCCAAACTCAAAGAGCTCTTTCTTATGTGGTATTTGTCCCACATGTCCCTATAATTGTCCAGCAAATTCTGAAATGATGATAATAGCTAACAAGTATAGTAGGGGATATTTCTAACACCATCACAACTCCTTTGAGTGGAGGATGAAATGAGAAAAAGAGGTTGGGAGAAGAGAGGGATGAAGGAGAAAGGAGTAATTATTTACACACACACACACATACACACACATTGGAACCTTTTAATCTCCTCTTCTACATTGATGAAAATAAATTACTTACTCTTTAAAATGAAACACTAAGCATTGGAACCTAGACTACCTAATTGATATCCTCATCACAAGTCACTTAAATGCTATATAATTACATAATTATTTTTAGAAGTAAATGTTTCAGATTGCCAAATTTAAGGTTAAAAATAGGTATTAAACATGGGAATTTTAAAAGCAATTAAAATAAAATAAAATGAGAGATGTGTATATGTGCCATGTCCAAAATCCAAAACCAAAATTTCAACATTACAGCCATGCTCAGATATGAAAAACAAAATTCAAGGAGTGAATCTGTTCCCAACACTAGCCTAGCAATTTGAAAAGAAAAAATAAAAAAATATACCTGGGGAAAAACACTGACTGTAACTTTCTGACCTCTATAATTAAGAATGGATAATCTCAATGAGACTCCAGAGTACAAAAGGAGAGATCTCCAAGAGCTTCATGACTACCAAATTCTTTGAGGAAGAGTTTGAATTCCCCAATACTCCTCTAACACACAAATAGACACACATACATCACACATTCTAAGAGACGCCCTAGAACCACAGTCACCATAGATTAAGACTGTAGCATTTGCTGTAGTTCTTAGAGCAGCAAGACCTCTGAGAACACATCAACGTACTACTCACTTGTGGTGTGACCTTCCTCTGCCAACATGCCTCTAACTTCGTTTCTACTCATCTACTCAACTTGAGCTATATGGCCCTGTTAAAATATAAATATGGATGATGCTGAGAAACTATGGCTATATACTAGCCCTCAGCCCTGTGATAGTGCAAAGCTATCAAAAGTCAACCAAAAATAGTAGAGTAGAAACCATGAAATAGTGGAAGAGGAAGACAAACATCCCCAAAATAAGCACAACGTAGAACGTAAAATAAGAGGAAAAAAGGATCTAAAGCAGGGAGGGGTTCTGTATTTGAGAGAAGAATTAATAGAAGTGAATCACAACTACCATGAGTAGTGTCCCTTAGAGTCAGGCAAGATGGCAGCCTTGAATGGAATCTCTAAGAGTGACAGAAGAACAGAATCTCAGTTTGTTTTAAGAGAAAACTAAAATATACACATTCAGGCAGATAATATCTGATGAGACCAAATTTCCTAGAATCAGAGGACAGATTATACCATCTGGGCTGTGCATACCAATTCCATTCTGAGAAATTTAATCTCTGGTCTTCCTGCACATTCCCTTATTCCCTCAACTTGCAGTTTCTCACAGGTAGTGCCACACTTTCGTATTTTTGTGCAGGTAGCACTCCCCATCTAGACTGAATTTTCTTCCCTGAGATCTTGGATTTCTTTCCATTCAGTCCCTAAGTTTTCTCCTATAGTAAGACCATCCTTATCTCTTTCACCCATACCAAACTAATATGCCATTCTTTAGGTGCCTATGGTACACACTTTCACTACAGGATCTACTGCACATGTCTGTCTGTCTCTCTACACAAAATCATGAACTAGCTGACCATCTAATTCATCTATATGTCCCATGGGCCCAGTACAATGGATATCAAATAATAGGCATTTGACAATTTACTGAAACCTACAGTGTTGTGGCAGTATTCTAGACTCTAGAGAGGCAATGTGAATAAGACAAAGTTCATGCATTTTCAGACAATAAACACACCCATAAAACAGCATCAAGTAGTGACAAACAGCAAAATAAAGCCAGGTAAGGGGATTGACAGTGATGGGGCAAAGGTGGTTAATGGGGAGGAAGACAGATTTTGGATAGGATGATCAGAAAAGCTCTCTCTTAGGAGATGATATTTGAGCAGTCACTCAAGAAATAGGAAAGACAAATTTAAAAAAATATGAAGAAAAGTGTTAATCACAGGATTTCTTTTTTAGGGAGATTTGATCTACTTGTTGAAAAGAAATGTCTTGGTAGGCCAGTTTGAAGTAGCAGATGGGGCTTCCAAAGGACTGACTCAGATGGAAAGGAGCTGATTTGCTTCTGAAGCATGGGGGTGGGGGGGGGAGAGCAGAGACAAGGGGAAAGGAGGGAAACCCAGCAGCAGGGATCATGACCCTCTGGGTTCCCTCCACTGCCAGCTTCTGCTGAAGTCTTGGAACCCATGAAACACTTGGTGGACACATGAAGAATCTCAAACAGCCCACATGGTTGTAAGAGCTCCAGAGTAAGGCAGCCCCTACCTGAGACTCAATGCCAGCTGGTGGGCTGTAGGCTGGAGAAGGCAGGCAGGTAAAACACCGACAACCCAGAAGCAGGTCTAGAGACTAAATGGAAGACCAGAAAGGAGCAGTGGAAGCTGGGAGGACAGTTCATGGAAAGTCATGATTGCCTAGCAGCTTCTTCAAGGATAATTCCTAAATCTAACCCAAATCACTCGATTTGCTTAACAGTCTATAAGAGTGTGTAACTCTGAGTTAGTCTTCATTATAATTCAACTGTCCAGTTTGTACCAGAGACTTCTCATGGTGTAAATTAACAAATAATAAACCACAAATAATGACAAATAATAAGCCACACCCATTGAGCACCTCCAAGGTACTTTATATCTATCACTTCCAATCCACATAAGATTCCCACAAGGCTCTAACAAAGATGGGGTCATGAGAAGTTAAGCAAATTCCTTAAGATAACACAGAATTAAAATTCAGAACACTCTGATTCCAGAACCATAATCTTTCTTCAACACTGAGCCACTTCCCAAAGTTCAGGACTGAAGTAAAAATCAAGGCCCAAAATTCCCCCAATGAACCTGTAGGACCAAAGTCATTATAATCAGGGTTTGGGGGAGAGAGGCAAAGTCTAGAGAGAAATTAAGGTGGACATAATCCCAGGTATGCCTTCCCATGATATATAGCTCTACCCATTTCCTAGTCCAACGATGACAATGAGTCCATACTGACATAAATAAGTGATTAGGTAAATAAATTAGTAAATGGAGGAGAAGAGACAGATCTTCTATGCAGAAGAATTCCAATTAACTTAGGTAGCTACTTTGCCCTCAAGGAGAGGAAAGATAACTCCCCACTTAAATGTGGGCTGCACATAGTGACTTCTGTCCAAACAAGATTGCATGGAAAAGACGGATAAAGAGTAACTTCATAGCAGAGAACACAATGAGTACTCCCTCAGCCTGGTCATCAAGGTCAACATCAACAGTGCTAACTCATGTTAGGTGAATGTACATTTGATATCACATGATGAAAATGACATTCAGCCTCTGTGGTCTTTTTTCCAAAAACCCACAGCCCAGTCTACTCATGAAAAAATCATCAGACATCATCATCCCCAAGTGAAGGACATTCCACAAAGTATCTGAGAGTATTCCTCAGAGACCAACTCTGAGAAGCTGTTATGGCCAAGAAGAGCCTAAGGAGATGTAACTTACTAAATATAACGTGTTATCCTGGATGGGATCCTAGAACTTAAAAAGGCATTATGTAAAAACTAAGAAAATCTGAGTAAAGTGTGAACTTCAGTTAATAATAATATTTATTGATATTGGTTCATTAGTTGGGACAAATGTACCATACTAATGTATCAATTAATAATAAAGAAAATTGGGTGTCGGGTATGTAAAAATTCTTTGTACTATCTTTAAAATCTTTCTGTATATCTAAAAATGTTCCAAAATAAAGTTTATTTTTAAAAAATGTATTAAGGATTTTTATAAATTGACGTATTAATGTCATGATAATTTTTCCTGTACTAATTTGTAGGCTTAGTTAGTAGAGCTCTGACCAAAATCCCACTGGGATTGTTCTGGGGATGAATGGGTTTAGGGAGATGACAAAAATAACCACATTGACCCGGACTAATATTTAGTGGAGAATGGAAGATTTAAAAGAAAGTTAACAAGGGAATTTGCCTTGTGACATAATAAAATGTATCATAAAGAATAAAGAATTAAAATAGTATGGCTTGAGTAAAAAAAAAAAAAGAAAGGCTACACTACACAAGTTGGATAGTACTGAAAACGTCCTCAAGCAAGTGAAGGAAAATGTATGTGTATTTAACATGATAAAGAAAGCATCATAAATCACTGAGAAAGAGATGGGTTACTTAATTGGTAATTTGTGGGAAAACTGAAAATACTCTTTACTTCACATACTAAATATTTATGGAATTCAAAGGAAAAAATAAAACTCTAAAACACAAGGACTTCCAGTTTCAGCTCTGATATATAAGGAACGTGGAAGTCGTCACTCGAACCTTTACAACAAGAAGGGTTGGACGATGTTTCTTTGGGCTGTCGAAGAACTGAGGCTGCGGGGCGAACCGCCAACCCCAAATCTGGAGAGACAGGTGAATCCGGCGCATCATATCCAAGACGAGCTCACCTGAAGCAGAAGCTGAGAGAGTCATAAACTGGTAAGAGTGTTTAAATGGTAGCTCTCCAAAGTTGCTGGAAGCTGAATGTGGACAAATGTGGCAATGAGAAATTCCTAAAAACTGCAGTACTGAGGGGACCCCCACACTTTCATGGTTTTTACCTACCTGCAAGAACTCAAGATACCCTCATGGCTCCAGCAGAGAAAGAAGAGGAACTGTATTATAGCCTGGGTGGCTTAAACAACAGAAATTTATTTTCTCACAGTTCTGGAGGCTGGAATTCCAAGATCAGATGCTAGCATGGCCAAGTCCTAATAAGGCCCTCTTCCTGGCTTGCAGATGACTGCCTTCTTACTGTGTGTTTACATGGACTTCCTCGGTATGTACACATGGAAAGAGAGACAGACAGAGAAACAGAGCAGGAATGAACTCCCTGGTGTCTCTTCCTGGAAGAGCACTAATCCTATCCAAGCAGAGCCCAGTCTCATAACCTTATATGCATTAATCATGTTCCTAAGGCCCCAGCTCCAAATAACACGACACTGGGATGTAGGGCTTAAACACATGAATTTTTCTATTTTAATTCCACTGTAGGGTTTTTTGTGTTTTTTTGGTGTTTTTTTTTTTTTTGGATTTTATTTATTTATTTGAAAGAGAGAGATCACAAGAGGCAGAGAGGCAGACAGAGGTGGGGGATGGGGGGCAAAGCAGGCTCCCCGCTGAGCAGAGAGCTCAATACAGGGCTCGATCCCAGGACCCTGAGATCATGACCTGAGCCAAAGGCAGCGGCTTAACCCACTGAGCCACCCAGGCGCCCCCAGGATTTTGTTTTTGTTTTTGTTTTGCATTTATTCTGTGCAGAATTTACTCCTGGGCCATAAGTTTTTGTTTTCTTCAGTTTCTTGTGGGATACCTTTTTCTTCTGTGCAACTTCCTCTTCTGGTTTAGGAACAATTTGCTCTTTTTCAGGAAGGATCACCTCGATGTGGCAGGGAGAGCTCATGCATGGGTTCATCTGACTAGGAGCGCCCTGTAAGTTCTGTGCTGCGTCTTGGGGGCTTTGCTTACCTGGCTGGGCTCAAAGACAGAGAATCGACAACTAAACCCTTATGTGCAGCATTACTCCCTGCACTGTTAAGCATGTGTAGTAAAAAATGCACCACTCTTCTTGGGCCACCGACCCTGTGTCCAGCCCCACTCTGTAGCCTGAACATACCTACCAACTTCACCACTGTAGCAACAGAATGGCACAGGCAGCTTTGGCAAAGTGACATCTTTGGGATACTTGGTGGCTTTTCAGATATGCGTATGCTTGATGGCCTGGGTGGTTTCGTGTATGTTCTTAAAGTGAACATGGAGATTTGAACCTCCTGATTTGCAGGATTTTGTAGGGTTTTCTGTGTCAAGTGAATAGAGAACCATTTTCAGAGATCACCTCAGGCCGCTTAGGGGAAGAGTAATTCCACTGTAGTTAACATACAGTGTCGCAATGCTAAGCAAAGTAAGCCAGTCAGAGAAAGACAAATACCATGTGATTTCACTCATATTTGGAATTTAAGAAACAAATGAACAAAGTGGAAAAAAAAAGAGACAAACCAAAAAACATGAATTTTGAGAGACACAAACATTCAGACCATATCAGTAACCATTGAGAAATAAGTCCAAAGAATTCTCAATAACAAAGGCGTATTCTCCAAGGGAAAAGACTTTATCAGAGCCTTATTCTACCTGGGGAAAGGACATTTCTCCTACTCCAACACCCTTTAGCCTTCTTGTCTCAGTTAATGAAGTTTTAAAAAAAAGAGGAAAGCTAAGACATACTTGAGAAGGTCACAGAATGCTTCCCTTTCCCCACAAACTTCAAATTAGTACCAAACTTTACCAGCATAGTAACAGTAGATTATGGCTGAAAAGGCTGCCAAATACAGACTCTATCTAAGGCCTTTTTATTGAATCCTAAAGACAAAAGGAGAGACAAGAACAAGGACCGTAGAAGAATTTTAAGCCCCGGCTCCTACAACTATAGCAAACATTAAACACAGTCCAACTCCTAACGAGATTAACATAAAACATCACACTAAAGGCTTATTACCACTCAATGCATTATATCAGTTTTCAATAAAAATTACAAGGCAGCTAAAAAGCAAGGAAAAAAACAGTCTGGAAAAAATGAAGCAATCATCAGAACCAGACAGACTGAGATATAACACAGATGTTGCAATATTCAGAAAGGGAATTTAAAAATAACTATGATTAACATGCTAAGGGCACTAATGGGAAAAGTAGACAATATACAAGGACAAGCAGGTAATATCAGTGGAGAGATGGAAACTAAGAAAGAATCAAAAGGAAATGAGAAAATCAAACACACTACAACAGAAATGAAGAATGCCATTGATGGGCTTATAAGGAGACTAGCCACAGCTGAGGGAGAAATCAGAGAGTTTCAAAATAGGTCAATAGCTATTTCCCAAAGGGAAATGCAGAGATGGAAAGAGAGAGAGAAAGGGATGAAGAAGATGGGAAGAACAGAGGAGAAGAAAGAAGAGGAAACCATACAAGAGCTGTGGAGAAATTTCAAAGGTATGATACATGTTTAACTGGAAAACCAGAAAGGGAAGAAAGAGAGGATAAAGAAATACTTGAAATATTAATGACTGAGAATTTCCCAAAATTAATCACAGACATTAAAAGCATTTATTTAGGAAGCTTAGGAAACACTGACCAGGATAAATACCATAAAAATCTATATCTAGGCTATCATTTTCAAACTATCAAAAACCAAAATTAAACAGAAAATCTTGAAAGAAACCACGGTTGGGGGAAGGAACCCCCTACCTATAGAAAAACAAGAGTAAGAGTTATAGTGGACTTCTTATCAGAAACCATGCAAGAAGTGAGTGGAGTAAAATATTTAAAGTGTTAGGGGAGGGGGGAAAACAAACCCTACCAGCTTAGAATTCTATATCCAACAAAATTTTCCTTCAAAGTGAAGGAAAAATAAAGACTTTCTCAAAAAGAAATTGAGGGAACTCATTCTCAGCAGACTTGTCCTGCAAAAAAATGTCAAAAGAAGTTCTTCAAAAAGAAGATCAGAAACATGTATACATATTTAAAAATTACAAGAAAATCTACTGGCAGATTTATCTAATATCTGTTTGGGACATACTGCCGGCACAATCACAAAGGAAGAACCACTAAAGAAAAGTTGTATAGGGTGCCTGGGTGGCTCAGTTGTTAAGCATCTGCCTTCAGCTCAGGTCATGATCCCAGAGTCCTGGAATCAAGCACCATGTCAGGCTCCCTGCTCAGGGGGAAGCCTGCTTCTCCCTCTCCCACTCCCCCTCTTGTGTTCCCTCTCCTGCTGTGTCTCTCTTTGTCAAATAAATAAATAAAACCTTTTTTAAAATGTTGTATAAATTTGACTAAATAAAAGGATCAACATGCCAGAACATGAGATAAAATTAAAAGCTATATATACCAAAAATCAAGGAAAAATATTTTCCACAAAGATAAGAAAATATTAATGCCCTAATATATAAAGAATGAAAGCTAACTGAAAGAAAAATTTCTAATATTTCAATAGAAAAACAGGGGCAAAAGGGGCTAAGAATAAATCAGTCACAAAAGCATAACAATTAAGAAATAATCAAAGCTTGGTAATAATCAAAGAATATAAATAAAATGCAATGTAAGTTCATTATCAAATTAGCCTAAAAATGTTTAAATACTCATGAGGAAAAAGAGCAATGCAACAGATACTGTCCACTTGTTAAACAAAAGTTGGCAAATGGTGTAAAATCACTCATGTCTACACCCTTCCTTGACCTAGGAATCTTATTTCTAACAACTGAAGGAAATAACATTTAAAAAAGCATTCACTCAGATGTCCATCAATAGAGGAATGGATAAAGAAGATGTGGTATACATACACATACACAGAAATATTACTTAGCCATCAAAAATGAAATCTTACCATTTGTGGTGATGTGGATGGAACTAGAGAGCATTATGCTAAGTGGACATAAGTCAGAGAAAGACAATTATCATACGATTTGACTCATTACATGGAATTTAAGAAACAAAAAAGAGAAGGGGAAAGGGAGGGAAAAATAAAATAAGATGAAATCAGAGAGGGAGACAAACCATATGAGACTCTTAATTACAGGAAACAAGCAGCATTGCTGGAGGGAAGGTGGGTGGAAGGATGGGGTAACTCGATGATGGGCATTGAGGAGCATGTGTGATGCAATGAGCACTGGGTATTATATGCTACTGATGAATCACTGACCTCTACCTCTGAAACTAGCAATACATTACATGTTAATTGAATTTAAATAAGATAAAATTTAAAAAATAACAGCATATAAAATATTTCTACAAGGGTGTTCATATTTATAATAAACTCCCAAAACAGCTATATGAGATATCATTATATGGTTAAATAAGGTACAATACAGCCATATTTTAGAATATGCAGATACTGAAAAAATCACCAAAGGCTTAACATGGAAAAAAAGGTCATTAAATAAAGCCTGGTGATCAGACGGTGAACAAAACTGTGTATGGAAACCATTTAAATATATGTAATTTTGAATACATTATGCAGGTACATACAAAATATAAAAGAGATGTTCCAAAATGTTAACAGCCATTACTCAAGCTGAATGTGTTACAGATGATTTTAAGACTATTTTTTAAATTATGAACTGAATGAATGCTTATACTGATATTACATTACATTAATGAATGCACTTATACATAAGCATTCATTAGGCTTATAATTTTTAAAATACCAAATTTACCAAAGGAAAATTCTTCACTACTAAAACTCTGAGAGGAAATAAGTAATAAATAAGGAAATAAGTAATAAAGTCAGGAAATAAGTAATAAAGTCCTTCAGATTTTATAGTTTCAACAATATGCTGTTATAATCTCTATTCTGGCACCATTTAATTTTTCATAAGATAGCAGTAGTTCTACTATTAGTTACAGAAACAGACATGGAACTTTATCTCCTGACTCCCGATACAATGGTTGTTTCACTCCCCTACAATGATAGGTATAAAATGTGATCTTCCTGAGAGGTGACATCAGCAAGACAACAGAGTAAGAAGTCCAGATATTGTTTCCCTTCAGAGACACTGATTTATCAATGGTCCAAAAAGCCTTTATAAGAACCCCAGAAATCAGTTAAGAAGTCACTGTATCCCAGGCAAGCACAAAGCAAAGAATAATCTCATTGAAACTGATAAGACAAAGCCATTGCATTTCACCCTTCATAGGCTTTCCCTGGCACAGCTTAGTGTCATCAGGGAAAAAAAACACCCAACTTGCAGCTTCCCCTCTAGGAAGGAAATAAAAGAATAAAATGTATGTCCAACATTCTGGCTTTTCAGGGGGCTGCCTGACACAGAGGGCTTGATTCAGAGCACTGGTGGGGGACTGGCCTAATTGGGATGTCGGAGGGCCACTGAGAACAATAGAGAGGTTGGGGGCTTGTTGCTGCACCAAAGAACCTACCGTATACAGAGATAGCAGACAGAGAAAGTGATAATGAAAAAGAAATCAGCGAACCTCTGATTGGGAAATTATACACACAAGTCCAGAGAAGATGATTCCCAGAAAATGCTGGAGAGGTCTCCAGATTCTCTCATGGGGCTGACAGTGGTCTTCCTTTATATGAAGCCAGTCCATAAAGACTAAGAGAGGTGGCTCTTTTCTTAAGTGGACAAATTCCAACAAAAATAGCAAGGCATAAAAAGAAAAAGGAAAACATGGCCCAATCAAAGGAACAAAATAAGTCTCTAGAACTGAACTTAAAGAAATGGAAATCTATTAATTACCTGAAAAGAATTCAAAATCATCTTATTGAAGGTGTTCAATAAGCTAAAGGAACACAGATAACCAGAGAAAATAAGAAAATTGATGAGTGAACATAATGAGAACATCAACAAAGAGACAGAAACTATACAAAAGAACCAAATTCTGGAGCTGAACAATAAAACTGAATTGAAAAATTCATGAGAAATGTTCAACAACAGACTTGATAAAGCATTAAAAAGTCAGTGAACTTGAAGACAGTCATTTGTAATTATCCAGTCAGGCCAGTAAAAAGAACAAAATGAAGAAAAGCGAAGACAGCTTAAGAGATTTATGAAACACCAACAGAGAAACAAGATACAACATTACAGGAGACTCGGAAGGAGATGAGAAAATAACTTATTTGAAGAAATAATGGCCATAAACTTCCTAAACTAGAAAGAAAACAGACAACCAAATTCAAGAAGCTCAAAGAACTCCAACTAAGATGGGTCTAAAAAATCCATGCTGAAATACTAGAGTCAAAAAAAGAATCTTGAAAATAGAGTAACTTATCACATACACAGAAACTCCTAGAAGATTGTCAGTGAATTTCTCAGCAGAAACATTAAGGACAGAAGAGAGTATGATTATCAAAGTGCTGAGAAAAAAAATAAAATGCCAACCAATAACAATGTATATGGTTGAACTGTTGTTCAAAAATGGAGATATAGGGGCAACTGGGTGGCTAAGTTGGTTGGGCGGCCAACTCTTGATTTCAGCTCAGGTTATGATCTCAGGGTCCTGGGATCAAGACCCACGTCAGGCTCCACACTCTGCAGGGAGTCTGCTTGAGGGTTCTTTCTCTCCCTCTCTCCCTACCCCTCCCCACCAAAAAAATAAATAAATAAATATTTTTTTTAAATGAAGGAGAAATAAAGACTTTTCCCAGATAATAAAAGCTGAAGAATTTCATCATCACCAGACCTGCCTTACAAGAAATGCTAAAGGGAGTCCTTCAAGTTCCTAATGTGGTTGAATGGATTAAAAAACAAGATCCAGCTATATGCTCTCTATAAGAGATTCACCATTTCTAGAAACATAAAGCTTGCCAAGACTGAATCATGAAGAAATAAAAATATGAACAAACGTATGTAACTAGTAAGGAGGTTGAATCTGTAATCAAAAATCTCCCAACAAAGAAAAGCCCAAGTCCAGATGGTTTCACTTACAGAGTCTACTAAAAGCTTAAAGAATTTATGCCAATCCTTCCCAAATTCCTCCAAAAACTTGAAGAGGGAAGACTCTTAAACTCATTTTATGAGGCCCGTTATCCTAATACCAAAACCAGATAAGGACACTACAAGAAAAAAGAATTATAGACCAATATCTCTGATGAATATTGATGAAAAATCCTCAACAAAATACTAGCAAATGGAATTCAACAGCATGTTAAAAGGATTATACACCCTGAGAGTGGGATTATTCCTAGAATGTAAGGATGGCTCAACATTTAAAAAATCAGTCAATGTGATATACTACATTAACAGAATAAAAGATAAAAACCACATAATAATCTCAGCTGATGCAGAGAAAGCTTTTGACAAAATTCAAGACTTTCAAGGTAAATACACACAACAAACCAGTAATAGATGGAAACTACCTCAACCTAATAAAGTCATATATTAAAAGCTCACAGTAAACATCATCAGTTGTGAAAAAGTAAAAGCTTTTCCCCTAAGTACAAGAACAAGTCAAGGATGTCTAGTCTCACAACTACTATTTAACACATTACTGGAGGTCTTGGGCAGAGCAATTAGGCAAGAAAAAGAAATAAATGACACCAAATTGTAAGGAAAAAGTAAAATGATCTCTCTTTACAGATGTTATAATACAGAAAACTAAAAAGTCCATAAAAAAAAACCTGTTCTAATTAACAAATTAAGCAAAGTTGCAGAATACAAACTACCATGCAAAAATTAGTTCTGTTTCTATATACAAACAATCTGAAAACAAAATTAAGAAAACAATCCCATTTACGATAGCATACAAAACAATAAAATCCTTAGGAATAAACTTAACAAAGGAGGCAGAAAACTTATATGTTGAAATCTATAAAGCATGGCTGAAACAAATTAAAGGCAATGCAAATTAGAAGACATCTCATGTTCATGGGTTGGAAGACTTAATTTTTTTAAAATATTTTATTTATTTATTTGAGAGAGAGAGAGACAGTGAGAGAGAGCATGAGCGAGGAGAAGGTCAGAGGGAGAAGCAGACTCCCCGTGGAGCTGGGAGCCCGATGCAGGACTCGATCCCAGGACTCCAGAATCATGACCTGAGCCGAAGGCAGTCGCTTAACCAACTGAGCCACCCAGGCGCCCCTGGAAGACTTAATATTACTGAAATGTCTATATTACCCAAAGTGATCTATAGATTCATGGGGATCCTTATCAAAATCCCAATGGCAATTTTTGAAGATAAAAAAATTTTAATTCATATGGAATTGCAAAGGAGCTGAAATAGCCAAAAAATCTTGAGAAAGAACTACACAAAGCTAGAGGCCTCACACATCCTGATTTAAAAGCATATTACAAAGCTACAACAATCAAAACAATATGGTACTGCATAAAGACAGACATATAGACCAATACAACAGAATTGAGAGGCCAAAAACAAAGCCTAGGGTATGTGGTCAAATGATTCTAAATGAGGGTTTCCATGACTACACAAAGCAGAAAGAATAGGCTCTTCAACACATGGTACTGGGAAAAACTGTATATCCACATACAGAAGAATGAAGATGGACCCTTATCTTACACTATAAATAATAGTTAACTCAGAGTGGATTAAAGATCTAAATGTAAAGCCTGAAATGATAAAAATCCAAGAAGAAAATATAGGGGAAAGCGGCATGGAATTGGATTTGGCAATGCTTTCTTGGATATAACACCAAACTTACATCAAACTTATAAAAGTGTACAGCAAAGAAAACAATCAATGGAGTCAAAAGGCAACCTACCAAATGGGAGAAAATATTAGCAAACTATGTATCTGATAAGAGGTTAATATCCACAATACATAAAGAACTCCTAAAACTCAACAATGAAGAAACAAATAAACTTAATTAGAAATGGGCAAGGAACTTGAACAGACATTTCTCCAAAGAAAATATACAAATGGTCAACAGACATGCAAAGACCCTCAGCATCACTAATATCAGGGAAATGCAAATCAAAATCACAATGAGATATTATCTCATGCCCAGTAGGATGGCAGCTATCAGAGAGAGAGAGAGAGAGGAAAGAAGGAAGAGAGAGAGAAAAAGATAGAGGGAGACAGAGGAAGGGAAGAAGAAGCATTGGCAAAGATGTGGAGAAATGTAAACCCTCATTCTCTGTTAGTGAGAATGTAAAATGGTGAGCTGCCTTGGAAAAGAGTATGAAGTTTCCTCAAAAACTTAAAAATAGAATTACCATATGATCTAGCAATAATATTTCCATATATTTTGGATATTTATCCAAAAGTATTAAAAACAGGCTCTTGATGATAATCTACACACCCATATTCATTACAAATCATTCACAATAGATGAGAGGTAAAAGCAAAAAAAAAAAAAAAGTCTATCTGTGGATAAGATAAAGAAAATGTGATCTACATAGGCAATAGAATAGAATTCAGCCTTAAGAAGGAAGAAAAAACTGGGTGCCTGGGTGGCTCAGTGGGTTAAGCCTCTGCCTTCGGCTCAGGTCATGGTCTCAGGGTCCTGGGATTGAGCCCTGCATCGGGCTCTCTGCTCAGCAGGGAGCCTGCTTCCCCCTCTCTCTGCCTGCTTCTCTCCCTACTTGTGATCTCTCCCTCTCTCTCTGTCAAATAAATAAATAAAATCTTAAAAAATAAAAGGAAGAAAAAAATTTTCTATGCTACAATATAGATAAGCCTCTAGGACATTATGCTAAGTGAAATATGCCAATCACAAAAAGATGAATAATTCTACTTTTATGAGGTATCAAAAGTAGCCAAACTCTTAGAAACAAGATAGAATGGGAGTTGTCAGGGGCTTGGGGGAGTGGAATAAGGGCTCAATGAGTACAGAGTTTTAATTTTTTGAAATGAAAAAGTTCTAGAGAACCGTTGCATAATAGTGTACATATAGTTAACCCCACTATACAGTATACTTTAAAATCATTAAGATGGTAAATTTTATGTGTTTTTTACCATAATTTTTAAGTGTATGAAAAATACCTAGTATTAATAGTAATCAAAGACATGCCAATTAAAATACTGAAAAAATGCTGAGATACTATTTATTCTGCCTTTCCATTTAGCAAAGAAGAAAAATAACCAGTGATAATAGGTAGTGAATTGATCTTTGGGAAAGTAACTTGGAATACACAGAAAAAGACTTTTCTCTTTTTTTAAGATTTTATTTATTTATCTGACAGAGAGAGAGAAGGAGTACAAGCAGGGGAAAACAGCAGACAGAGGGAGAGGGAGAAGCAGGCTCATCGCTGAGCAGGGAGCCCAATGCAGGGCTCAATCACAGGACCCTGGGATCATGACCTGAGCTGAAGGCAGATGCTTAACTGACTGAGCCACCCAGGTGCCCCCACAGAAAAAAGGCTTAATAATAGCTTTTCCATCCTTTTATAATTTGTTCATTCCTTCATCAATGTATACTTAGCATTTATTTTGTTCCATTTGGAGGACACAGCTCTGAAAAAAAGAGGCATGGTCCCTATATGAAACTTAAAAAAAAGTGTGGTGGCAGAAATTAAATGTTACCAAGTATATAGAGGAGAACTTACTCTAGTTTATAATTTATAAGGATTAGTGAAGTGCCCAAAAGAAGGAGCAGGGTGGGGGCATGGTGATTATAACCAAAATGTTCATTCCAGCATTATTAATAAAGTATTAGAATTGGAAACACAAACAGAAGAGCTAACTCAGTAAGCTATAGCCTAGACATTCATTGGGAAATCATCCCAACTGTCTTAAAAAATATATTCCATGGTCACCTGGGGTAGTCATTAGAACTCCTCCTTAAATATTCTAATTTTCTTCCTTCTGTACACATAGTAGGACTGCAGTTGCCTACCTTCTCTGAAGTTAGCTTGGCCATGTGATGTGCTTTGATGGAAGAAATGTAAGCAAATGATGTTTCCCTTCTAGGAAGACTTTAAAAGCCAGTGCAGTGTGGTAATATTTTCTTCTGCTTCAATGACTGTGAATGTTTTTGTGTAAATGGAGCCTCCATCAGTGTCAGCATGGATCCCTGAATTAGAATGAGCAGCTTCTCTGTCAATCTACATTAGACATGTGACATGAGCAAAAGAATAAACCTTTGTTGTGTGAAGTCACTAAGATTTGAGGAGTTATGTTACCACAGTATCTAGACTGATATAGTGTCTACTCCATGGGAAAAATGCTAATTACATTAAATAGTATAAAGAAATACAATAAAAATTGCATACTTTATGAGTTTACCTCTAGACATCCTATTTTATAGACATCCTCTTCCTAGAAAAATACTAATAGTACACATACCCAAATATTGATAATGACTGTCTTTTGAGTGATATGTGGGGGAATTTTCCTTACCTCTTTATCACATACATTCATAGATTATATTTAATGGGTGAAATAAGAATTCTTATCAAGCATTGAGGTCAAAATAAAAAAGCTCAGAAGCGAACTCTATCATTTAATATTTGCAAACTAAAAGTTTTCCAGAAAGAAGGGATTATTCTATCATATAAACATGCTCCCCTCAAAAATGGGAGCTATGTGGCCAATGTTGATTTATATATTTATGATTATCCACAAACTTGCAACCTAACATAGTGTGTCTGATATCCAGTATTAAATAAACTCAAACACAAGAAAGATTTTTATTGCTAAAGTTCTAATTTCTTCTCCTTTCCAGATTCTCAGTTCAATACCTCATTCTATTCAAGCCTCAGAATCCATATCAGGTACAAATCAATCCAATTAAATATTGCTTTATTTAAAGAACACCATTGACCTGTTTTACTCAGAAATAAGTTAAGTCACTGATCAGGAAAAAATGACTTTACTTTTAGCTGTAGAGCATATTCCCCAGGGAACTTGATTTCTACCACAATCCCTCTACCCTTTTTACCATGAAGATAATGATATTGCTAACAAAAGATATTTCTAATTAACTTACAATGATTTAAACAAAGTATTTATGGTCCACTTATCTTACATAATGATATATAGTAGTTTACATCATGGTTGAAAGTCCTCTTTAGATGCAGCAAAAAGTCTACATTTTTGTAGAAAGAAAGAGAGAGAGAGAGAGAGAGAAAGGAAGGAAGGAAGGAAGGAAGGAAGGAAGGAATCAGCTACAATTATGAAATATTTTCTAGTAATCATAAAATTTGAAGATTTTTTCCTAACTATAAGAAACACTGATTATGAAAACATGTGGCACAAAGTACAAACCTATACCATAGTCAACCACATCCTTGATATGATCAACAATGATATCAAGTGATATATCTGCTTGTCTTTGGTATTTCCATGACATATCTCACCACCTTTTATTTTTTAAACTTTTATTTCCTTATCTGCTGAATATGTGCCCTGAAAGTTTTTAAAATCCATCTGATAGTCTTTGTTTTTTCATTTCAGGATTTAGTCCATTTATACATAATGTAATGACTGAAGTATTTATATTTACATCTACCATTGTGTACAGTATTTCTGTCCCAATGTTCAAGTTTCCCTCTTCTTTCATTGGCATTGGCTTATTTTTGATTATTTTACTTTTAACCTGGTAGCATGGAAATTATACACTCTTTTACTATTATTTTAGGGATCATTCTAGCAGTTACAACATGTGTCATTAGCTTATCAGAAACTAATACTGACTGATACTTCTACTTTGTCCCAGAAAATGCAAAGACCTAAGGACTTCGTATCTTTCAACCTCCTTTAGAATAATGAGGAAGCAACAGACAGAATGAAGAATTAAAGAAAGAGAAAAGGCTGAATATGTTGCCTGGCACTCAGACTCCCATTTAACCTTTGAGAGCAGATTGCTGGCTCCCTCAAGGGAAAAAAAAAAAATCCATCACTACTTAGACTTCAACACAAGCCTCTAGTTTAAATATGATACTCAGCATTCACTTTGAATTCTATAGTGAGCTGGTTCTCATCACAGAATAAAACAGATGACCTTCTTCCCTCCATCCTGAGACCCAAGAATGTTCTTTCTCACCAATGGCCCTCCCTACCTAAGGGAAGGGAGAGAATTGCTTGTTATGATGTAAAGTTAGGGGACACTTCCGTGAGGCATTGCACTGGAGCTTATCACATCATACGACAAGACAGCAGGAACCAGGAAACACAGTTCCCACCACATCTGCTGTTGGGTTCAGTTCCTGCTCCTGCAGCAAATAAGAGCACTTCTCGGTGCTAGATGCAGACTGTGCCAGTGAAGAGACTCTCCATAAGGATATAACTTTAGAACCCAGAATAAGCCTTGGGAACTTTCACAGTAGCCCTTATCAGTGAGCCTCAGTGGTCTCAATACCTCCATGACCAAGAAACCCAGGACTTGAAACACATTCCGAGGATGCACAGCCTGAACATTAAAATACAGCAATGGTTCTGATTTTCTTACATGGCCAAGGGCCAAGATAAATGAATGCCAGGAATCAGCAAGGCTACTGTTAGACAACTTCCAGTAAGACCTGCAGTCTGGCTGTCAGGGATTATGCAATGGCTGCTGCATTTGAGGCCAGAGGCCCCCACAACAGAGACCCAGGAGTGGTCACTGCAAGGAGGATCACGAGATACCTGGTCCTGCTTCAGGTGGCTCTGTGACTTACAGTCAACGTCCACATCCAGTACATGTTACCCTTCCACTGTCGACTGTCCCCAGTGATCAGATTCTTAATAAAATATAATCCTGCCTAACTCATCGATGGAACCCAAATAACAAGAGTCCATATTATGCTAGAAATCAGCTAATGGGTCACAGGGATTCTCTGTTTCATGATTCCAACCATTTAGGTCATATTTCAATTACAACTGAACTTATAGATGAGGAACAGTCAGAAAGACTTCAAGAAGACTCCACAGTTCTTTGACTCACTAGACAACCAAAAGCAACAAAGAGTCAGCCCATGCTTATTTTTCAACTTTATCTTCTGTGGATTTCACCAGAGCCACAAAACCAAGCAAGCCCTAAGCCTTCTCTTGATATGTCAGCTACCTGCATGAATCCCCTACGACTTCTGTAGCCATTACAGACACATTACAATGGAGCACAGACACAACCTCAGAATGGGATCTCTCTGTGCTAATTAAAACAATAACAGGGGCGCCTGGGTGGCTCAATGGGTTAAAGCCTCTGCCTTCGGCTCAGGTCATGATTCTGGGGTCCTGGGATCGAGCCCCACAACAGGCTCTCTGCTCAGTGGGAAGCCTGTGTCTTCCTCTCTCTCTCTGCCTGCCTCTCTGCCTACTTGTGGTCTCTGTCTGTCAAATAAATAAATAAAATCTTTTAAAAAGAAAACAACAATAACAACAGTACTACATTAGCAACATGTAACAGAAGGACACATGTCCTCTGGAACTAGATTACGAAGATATTTCTTTAGAGCTTTATTCCTTGCCTTTGGAAGGGAAGCAATAGCAGTGATATTTTTATGACAAATATAAAAGTCACTATCCACAGAGTTTAATGTGTTTAAAGAAATTCTCCTTTCAGAAATAACAAGCGGTATTAGCTAAGAAAGGGGAATGACACAGGGCTACCCTCTGAGCATCTACTCGTTCCTCGCTCGTCTTTTTATTTCCTGTGACTCAGTGTCACCGGGACTCAGGAATTCAGCAAACAGCTGCCCAACTGGGGAGGGCGTGTCTACAGACAAGGTCGCAATGCAAACATGAACAAGCCAAACACATACTCAAGTGTCCAAGGTAGTCTGGGGGTGCGGCTGAAGGCCTGGGTTCAGCAGTTGTGACTGATGAAAAGGAGAACGACTTCCAGCCAAATCTGAGCCAATGCTTTTGGAAGAGCAAAAGAGCCGGGGGTCAGAGAATAGCCCACCTACCCACACAAAGCCGCGAGGCAGGCCTTGTCACTGCACCGTGTAAACCCAATGTCACTGTCAGTGAGGGCCAGCAGCACCAACAGGCAGTCGCCCAGCGTGCACCAATCCCTGAACTAGAACAACCAGCACCTATGGGATTCAGATCCTAAAGCGGTTTCAATCACGTTTCGTGAATTAGCCAACAAACACGTTCGCAGCAGAAGATGGTCAGGCGAACCTGCTGGAGAAACAACTGTGTAAAAAGAATAAAACTGGAGCCTGTTTCAGGCTTTGATTGTCCTCTATCCCCTTTGGTAAGAACAATGATCAGAATAAATCATTATGGCAAAACACAGACCTTGAGCTTCACATGCAATGACTAAGGAAAACAATGGGCTAATCTATTTTGGAGCGGATCAACCCCAATTCCTGGGCAGGTTTCATGGTATTTTGGAACCCCAGGTCACCCCAGTATCTGACACAATACAGCAGCTTTATAATGAAGTAAACAACCTCTCAGATCCACAATTTTTAACATCACTGATTGCCTGTCACTGGGCAACAACTGCGGTGGTAAAAGCACCCTGTTCGTGGGACTCCCGACTGGAGAGAGCCAGCAGGTTCAGCAGCACGCTGTGGAGGGCATACAGACTCACGTGATCAGCGGCATAATAAACACTGCTATAGACCGAAAGGATCTTTGGACCTGACCTCAAAATGTGTTTGCCCATATGCTTGTGTACACACACACCCATACAAAGCATGTGCACATCATTTTTAAAGCAGAGAAGATGGTCCATTCCTGGGCAGTTTCCGGCCTTCCCAGTACACGTAATCCAAACCCCCCACCTCACCCCCGGCGCCTGAAGAATCAGCTGCCACCCATTTTCTCTCCAGCCTCGTCTTCTCCTCCTTCCCCACACGCACAGGCATTCTCTCCTACCCTGATGCCTCTTCCCACTTTCTGGAAGCTCTGGGTCTAGATCTGCACATGTCTGGACACTTCTCCAGTCATTCCAGCCTCTCTACAAATATTCTGCCGCCACCAAACAGGCTCTTACGAGCTCCCATCTAAAAGAGCCCCCTCCCTGTCACGCTCCAACCCCTTGAATGTGCTGTTTTCTCTGTAGCAGACACTACCTGATGTGGGGCACTTGCTTGTTTTATCAAAGGACCATGAGAACACCTCTCAGTATCTGGAATCAAACCACTAGATAGAATTTATTGTTCACTATAATACAGATAAGCAATGCTGGCCAAAAGGTCCCTCCAAGCAAAACAGAGGGCTGATCTCATGGAAGGCTCTGGAAAGCGTGGAATTCTGTGATTGGCAGATGTTCCGAGGCAAATGTGGGCCAACATCAGGTGGGTGCTCAGGTAAGGCTACTGTGGACTGGCTCACACTCAGAGGCAGGTTTTCTGGAGAGGATCCATCCCCATTTGGGTAACTTTCAGATGTGACTTTCAGACTTTCAGATGCTTGACACTGGTTGGTTTTAAAACCAGCTCTCACCAAAACAAGTTGGTATTGACCCAATGAACAGATTTAAAAGGGGTCCTGATGGTTACCTGTCACCATAGCTACAGAACAATCAGGCTTCTCCTCAGTCTGTGGGAAATCCCGTTTCATTATTCTATGAGGTAAATACCCTCCACGCGATCAGGTTTGTCTGCATGACCCATCCTATATCCCCAGTACCTACTACAGCACCTGCCACATTCACCACTGAATGAATAAATTAATGGTTTTTGGCAAAATGACTGATACTTTACTTTTAAGGTTTGCCTCTTTATTTTCAGAGCATACTACATAAGTGAAGACAATGGCTTTGTAATCATACAGTCCTGGCTTTGAACTTGGAATGCAATTGGCCTTACGGCCATATAGTCCTTACTTTGAACTTTGACTGCTGTTGGCCTATCTTATGGTCTTCCTGAATCTCCATATCATTATTTGAAAGAAGGGTGGGAAGAAAGAACACCTGTATCTACCCCCCAAGGTCTCTGAGGATTATGGAAATAATGCCCAGTTTCTAGCATATTCAGTTTTCAAAAATATGAATCAGGTATATTACTACTTGGAAGGTCTCTGAAATGTTCAAAGAAAACATTTCAGATCATAAAACCTAGGACACTCTGGCCTGGCCCTGTGGAAAGGGACAAAGCCAGGTTTGAAATAAACACTCCAAGAGGTCCTCCTGACCCCAAATCCTCTCATCTCCTCTCCCCCAACCCCAACAACTACAGTCCCCATCACCCCCTGGAGTTGCACCTCCCTTCGTGCTCCTCACACAGGCCAATGCTCCTGGTGTTCCCAGCATTACATCTCCCAAGCCTGCAGATACGTTAATTGAGTTAAATCATTTTCTCCAAAAACAAAACGAAACAAAACAAAACAAAAAAACCACTATTTAGCAAGTGCACTATGTTGATCTACTTATCTGACAAACCCCATCCAACTCATTGCAGCTTGTCATATAGCAGAACCCAACACAGCAAGACAAACGATACGTTTTAAAGGGACGCTCAGACACTGAACTGGACCTGTTGGGGCAGAGGACTCTACAGGTCTTGAAGTTCAAGGTGAAGTCAATCTACGCTGTTGCTTTGCCCAAGTCCATTCCCAGAAAAAATGATAGTTTTCTACGTCTTCATAAGATTTAACATTCTCTCTCTCTTACACACACACACACACACACACACACACAGCATTTCACTCAGCAGTATTGTCCCCAGCTCTTACCAGTCAGTATCTCTAATACCTTTAATTAGGTTTATGGGCACAAAGGAGCCTCAGGCTGAGTATTTATTCCTTTGTAACTGTCTAAAAACTGACAAGAGCCGACTATATCTGCTCACACTGATAGTGAACTCTACTTCCTCTACAAGACATTGTTTCACATTATCTGAATTTTATTATGGCATTATTGTCCCTGGATCTCATTAATACAGATACATTAAACCGTGCTCTGTGTGAAATGTAATAAAGACCACAGTAAGGCCTGTGGGGAGATGGCCCTGGGTTTGAATCTTCTCTCTCCCGCTTACTAGCTGTGTCACTCTGGGAAAGCCGCCAAAACCTGCTGAGCGGATTTACACCCATCTTATGGAACTGTTCTGAGAATTTCAACATATAAGCCATAGGCACAGAGCAGGTACTCATCAGGTGGCAGCTTAAAATATGCAGGGTTGCCTAACACTTCAATCTGCAGTCTGCTGAAGTTGGCTATAAGGCAATTGGTGACTTTGGCAAAAAAAAAAAAATACAGGATCAATGGGAGTGTGTGTTCTCTTGGAGAAAAGGGGACAATCAGGAACAATGGGAACCCACTTGACTCAGTGCAGGCCTGGAGTAGAACTGGTTTCACATCCCAAAGTTGAGCCACAAATTAAAACTTCCCCAAGAATTCTTATGAGTCGCCCCTGAAATTGACCCGAATAAAGAAAGCCAGTGTTAGCCACATATCTGAATTCTGTATGCACATTCAACATCAGGAGTAAGAATGTGTGGTGAATTGCTAGAGGGCATGCATTCCATTGAGGGTTCTGAGAAAGACCACGTCTTCTCTCAAGTTATCCACAGAAAGTCGACTTCATTTACCCCTGCTCTTAGGAAGGCACCACCCAGCGGCTGCTACCAAAAATAACAGTGCGAAATTCGCTTCTGGATCTCTTGGAGTGATCTACTCATTTTTTAAAAAATATTCAGAAAATATTTACTGGAGTCCTTAGAAGAAGTGCTAAGTGCTAGATGTACAAAGCAGAATAAGATTCAGTGGCGGCTTTCCGGACTTCAAGCTCTATTACAAAGCTGTCATCATCAAGACAGTATGGTACTGGCACAAACACAGACACATAGATCAGTGGAATAGAATAGAGAGCCCAGAAATGGATCCTCAACTCCATGGTCACTAATCTTTGACAAAGCAGGAAAGAATGTCCATTGGAAAAAAGACAGTCTCTTCAATAAATGGTGTTGGGAAAATTGGACAGCCACATGCAGGAGAATGAAACTGGACCATTTCCTTATACCACACATGAAAATAGACTCAAAATGGATGAAATATCTCGATGTGAGGTAGGAATCCATCAAAATCCTAGAAGAAAACACAGTCAACAACTCTGTGACCACAGACACAGCAACTTCTTGAGAGACTTGTTTCCAAAGACAATGGAAACAAAGGCAAAAATAAACTATTGAGACTTCATCAAGATAAAAAGCTTCTGCACAGCAAAGGAAATAGTGAACAAAATGAAAAGGCAACCCACGGAATGGGAGAAGATATTTGCAAATGACATATCAGATAAAGGGCTAGTATCCAAGATCTATAAAGAACTTACCAAACTCAACACCCAAAAAGAAATAATCCAGTCAAGAAATGGGCAAAAGACAAGAACAGACACCCAAAGAAGACACGCAAATGGCCAACAGACACATGGGAAAATGGTCAGCATTACTAGGCATCAGGGAAATACAAATCAAAACTACAGTGAGATACCTCACACCGGTCAGAATGACTAAAATTAACAAGGCAGTTAACAACAAATGTTGGCGAGGATGCAGAGAAAGGGGAACCCTCTTATACTGTTGGTGGGAATGCAAGCTGGTGCAGCCACTTTGGAAAACAGTATGGAGGTTCCTCAAGAAGTTAAAAATAAGCTACCCTACAACCCAGCAACTTCACTACTGGCTATTTACCCCAAAGCTATAAATGTAGTGATCTGAAGGGGCACCTGTACCTCAATGTTCATACCAGCAATGTCTACAATAGCCAAACTGTGGGAAGAGCCGAGATTTCCATTGACAGATGAATGGATAAAGATGGGGTGCATATACATATACAATGGAGTATTACTCAGTCATCAGAAAGAATGAATACTTATATTTACATCAGCATGGATGGACTTGAAAGGCATTATGCTGAGCAAAATAAGTCAATCAGAGAAAGACTATTGTCATATAGTTTCACTCATATGTGGAATATAAGAAACAGTACAGAGAATCATAGGGGAGGGGGGGAAACTTAATGGGAAGTAATCAGAAAGGGAGAATAACCACAAAAGACTCTTAATTATAGGAAACAAACTGAGGTTTGCTGGAGGGGTGGTGGGCGGGAGGATGGGGTAAGTGGGTGAAGGGCATTAAGAAGGGCATGTGATGGGATGACTGGGTGGCTCAGTCAGTTAAGCCACTGCTTTTGGCTCAGATCATGATCCCAGGGTCCTGGGATCGAGTCCCGCATCAGGCTCCTTGCTCAGCAAGGAGACTGCTTCTCTCTTTGCCTCTGCCTGCCTCTCTGCCTGCTTGTGCATGCTCTCGCTCGCTCTCTCTCTCACTCTCTCTCTCTCTGACAAATAAATAAATAAATAAAACCTTTAAAAAAATAAAAAGAAGAGCACGTGATGTGATGAGCCCTGGATGTTACACGTAACTGACAAATTGTTGAATCCTACATCTGAAACTAATGATATATTATATATGTCTAATTAAATTTAAATTTAAAAAAAAAGAGTCAGTGGCAGCTTTCAATGAGCGCATGATCGAGACCTCTGTTGGGTAATGCAGCTACATGTAGCCAGAACAGTAGAGATCACGATCCTGCTCTAACTTGGACCAAGCTCTGACCCGTCCCCTCCCCTGATATCCCTCACCTCAGAAGAATTATTTGCAAATAGATGGCTCTCCTTTGCTTGGGTGCACCAAGGCCTTTCCACCTCATCCCTTCTGCCTCCATTAACCATCCTTTCAACTGCACCAGGGACAGTCTCAGTCCATGCTCAAAATGAAATTTCTTGCCCAGTCCTCCCCTGAGGAAGGCTTGGATTTGGGGGGGAATGTTGTTCATTTTCTTTTTTGTACAGTTTAACTGCTTCCCATGACTCAACCTGCCTGGGAATGTTTCCCTTTTCATCCCCACGCTTCCCTTTCTCCCTCTCCTTCTGCTAAGAAACAGACAAGTGAAAGACAATGGATTGAGAAATAAAAAGAGCATTCTAGTCCTGCCTTTCTCCTAGTTTCATTCCCTGACATTTCAAACAGGCATTTTCAGAACTCTTATTTCAGAATTTCCTGTGGCACGTTCTAGTGAATATCTAGTTTTAATTCCTTGAGGGTAAATTTGATTTAGGGAAATAGTCAAATTTCAAATGGAGTCCCTACTGATGACTCAGATAGGTGACTGAACTGGGTTCATGTCATCATGAGTCCAAAAATGAGTCGTAGCTATTAAAGAAGGAAATTGACTTTCTTGGGTAGCTGGAAGGCAATTTAGAAAGGGAGCTCCTCCAAATATATTTTGAGCTCTGAGAAGCTTCAGTGAAATAAGTATATATCTCCCGAGGCCCTTACTTAGAAAAGTTATACTCACTTTGGATGCATAAGTTTTCTCAGTATTTTAGGATCACATATGAAAAAGTACTAAGGAAATCAATGGGGATGGCAGGTTGGTGATCAGGACTGGGAGAGTTACAGGTGCTCAAGGGATGGTCCGGCCCATCTTCTGAAGTTGTGATTGGCCTAGAACAGGCAGGACATCCCTTCGAACTGAGTGAAGGCTGGAGGTAAAGATGGATACAGGTTCAGAGGAGGTAAGTCTGAGCTGGGGCATGAAGAGAGAGTGAGTTTACACAGAGGGAATGAAAAAGTGCTCACCTTGTGAGCCCAGATAGATTTACCTAAGTGACACATTTAAGTATGCCCAGCAAAGGTCATTACTGAAGGAAAATCAGATATAAAACTGGAAGACAGTGGAGTACAGCCCAGTTAGGAAAGTCACTGAATACTACTCTGAAACCTTTGGACATTTTGCCATGGATGCTGGGAAGCATGAAAGAATTCTGAGCAAAGGACGTAAGAGATCAAAGTGGGGTCTTGATCACACATAATGACAGGGTAGAGGCAGCCAGGCTCAAAATTGGGAAAGGCCTGTGGATTTAGTCAGATGGAAGTTCAAATTCTGGTTTTACCACTTACTGGATCAGTGAGCAACTATGAGAAAGTCAGTTTCCTCATCTGCAGAATGGGAATAATGCCAGCATCATCAAGTCCTTGTGAAGGTCCCACATCTGGCACCAAGTCAGCACTCAAAGGTTGGCCTCTATATTCCAGCACATTGGTGGTTGTAGATCAGAAGACAGAGTCAACCAGCCAAGAGGGATCACTTAGGAGGACACTGTTACCATAATTCTGAAATGGCATGGTTACATGTTCAACCAAGCAATGGTGTCCTTCCCCCAAGGCAGTGGAAATGAAGGGTTTGTGGCCACACATAAATCAAAGAAAGTCAAAGAAGCTTGGTGATTTAGATAAGGAAACAGGAGGGAAGGGTCAGGTTCAGGCTTAGAGCCTAGGTTCTGGGAGAAAATGGTGCCACCAGCAGAGTCAGGGAGGGGAGAGTGGGGTTCCACATGGGACAGGACCTACGTTGGCAAGACATGGGAAGGAAGAGGTCTGAACAAACTGGGTTTGCCCCTTCAATCCGTTGGAGACTTTGCTCTTCCCAAATATGCCGTCGTCCCAGAAGCTTTCCCTAACCAGCCCCTACACGCATTGTTAGTCTTCATCCCCAGTTCTTCAGAAGAGACGGAACTACCTGATTGGTACGTGTTTGTTTTCTGGTGGGTTTTATGGTCTGGCTGCCAGCCCAAGAAAACATATGCTCCAAGGGACACAGCCTTTGTTTCCTTTTGCTCCGTATCCCTGTGGCTAAAGCAGTGCCTGAGACACAGAAGGTGCTCAATATAGATTAGTTGTTGTAATTAATATGTTTTCAAGAGTGCCTGCCATATAAAACACATTCAATAAATTAGCATTTCTTGGTGAATATCTCAAAAAAATTATAAAAAGAGAAAGACAGATGGGAAGTACTATACCTTGAAGAAGTCACACTTACTCACCAGGAAGAGGAAGAAGAATTAATGAGCTGCTGGGGTTATAGATTAGCAAAGCTGGGCCTTTTTTAGAGTAGGAAAGAGTGATGAGATGTGCCCCAGGGAGGCCACACCACAGACCATGTAGCCAGAGGCTCTTCCACATGCTACTGCTAAAAATAGAAAAGGGAGGCAAGACTAGTCTTCCTTGGGACAGGTTAACGGCTATGGAAGGTGGAAGAAAGGGTATATCCTGACAACAAAGAAGCAAAGAGCTTGGACTGAACAAATTTCTGACGATACGAAACTGACCTGCGATGGACTCTTTGGCCCAATCTTTCCCTTTTCTCTTGTCAAATCATTTGGAAATCCAGATTCTGGCAGAGTTCACAAGAGCTCACTTAGCTGGGAGACCAAACATCAGGCTAATTAGCAGATTCATAATTGACTGCCCCAGATAGACAGGATTGCAACATCAGCTCACCCAGTAAATATGCCTATTATGCATTGAGAACATTTTTGGTGAAGTCATTAACACAACTTCACAGCAAAACAGGTCTACACTGCAGGTGGAAGAGAAGTTCCACCACTTCCCAAGCTTTCCTTGGGCTCAGAGAGGCCACAACCGCTCAAATCTCCTCTCAGGAAGCACCCGGTAACATGCAATATTGCAGAAGGCTCTTACAGGCACTGAGCAAAAATTCTCAAGGCCATCTTTTGATTCAAGTTAAGATGCAAAATTTGACAGCCAACAAGGGTGAGTGGTGGCAGAGTGCTCTGGAGTCCATCCTCAAGCCATTAAGTGAGATGACAGTGTTAGCCGTCTGCAGTCCCCTAATCACAAAATACAATGGCCACAGTCTCCATCTGTATCAAGGCCTTGATTTCAGAATGTGAATAAACAAACCAAGAGGGGACATAAAATCCCAACTCTCTGTGGCCTTCCAGAAACCACAGGCATGACAACACATCCTTAAAACATGTCTTAGTAGACTTGGGAGAAAGACACATTCCTCCAACATCTTATCAACATGGGAAACAACTGGTCCCCATTAATTCCCTGAGGCTCTGTCATGCTGAAAAGGAATGTACCCATGTTCCTTCTTCTGTTGAAGACCTCTAAAAAAAACCCTGCTTTTCAGATTAATTTAAATCTACCAAAATTCCAAAATCTCACAAATTCAATCATGATTCTGTTCTAGAATTACCAGGTGAGACAACTGTGTCAATATATTAGGAACATTAGATAGAAAAGAGTGCCGGCCTTCGCAGTAGTCACTCTGAGAAGGGGCACACTTAATACCCAGGGCTCCCACTGTTCAGGCCATTTAAGAGTAAAGAATGCCTGACAAATCTGAGTTCCTTGCTTCACTCTGCCTCTGACCAACTGCTGGGCCGGTTACTTAACTTTTCTATTTAAAAGGAGTTATGAGGATTTCATAAGAATTTTATAAGCTGATAGCAAAGGACTTTGCATGCTGCCTGGCTCACGGTTAGTTCCTTTAGGGATCCAATTTCTGAGTTTTGTTTTTTGTTCTGTTTTGTTTTGTTTTATTGGATTTTGCTGTGCTTTTGTTTTTTGAATGCCACAGTTGCATTCAGAGGGCAGCCTCTCATTTTAGCAAGATGGTAAGCTAAGATGACACATTCATATGTTCTGGCCACAAGCACTTGGAAATACCAGTTTCTTCTTAAATGCATAATTGAACCTGCAATAATGAAGGAGAAATTAGCAGGGGCCAGAAATGAAGCAGCAACGGAAAAGCAGAGCTAAGCAGAGGAATCAACTGGGCAGCTTCCCCCAGAGGTAAGGGAGGTCATGGGGAAGAGGATGGAATAGAACAAGTATCAATCCAGGAAAAATAATGGTTTAGATGTCAACTAGCACAGAGGGACCAGAAGCAAAGCCCAAAGGGTCTGCCCAAGGTGGAATTCTGGCTACCCCATGAGGAGCTGCAACCACAGAGAAAATGGGTTGAAAAGCGTTCTCCCCCCAACTCAGATGCCTTATGGACCTCTGTTTGACTTCAAGAAGGGAAGACAAAAGGTCCCTGAAAAATTTAAACCCCAGACTTCTGCTTCTGGGGTATACAATTTTAGGCTACCTGCATGGTCCAGAAATACCCAACCTGAGAAATTAACATATAACCATTGGTTCTGGGCCAAAAGAGGCTGAAAATCTAGAGCAAAAACTCCCATGACCCATGCCCCAGACAATTACCACAGAAACATCAGCCCCACTAAGCTCATAAGTTACAACAGCACATTAAACAAGAGAATTCCAGCTCCAAGAACTAGAAATAGAAAAATCTAAAAGAGAATATAACTAAGTATGTTTAAGAGGAGAGAAAAACAAATCTTCTCAGATGCTAAAAGCACATTTGATAAAATTCAACATTCATTCATGATTTTTTAAAATAACAAAACAAGCAAGAAAACACTTCTTAACAAATCTAAGACCAGCAGGACATTTTCTTAACCCAATAAAAAGCACCCATCGTGGGTTCGTGCCCCAGAAAAAAAAAAAAAAAAAAGCACCCATCAACCAATCTACAGGAACATCATTCTGGCACAGCATTACGAGCTCTCATTTTAAAGTCAGGAATGAAACAAGAAGGTTCTAGCGCTCCTCAGAAAACATTATGTAAAGGGTCTGATGGCAAATACTTTAGGCTTTGCAAACTAGAAATCTGCTGCTCAAGCTAGTGGATTCCTCCATGTCATGCAAAATAAGCCATAGACAATACGAGTGTGGCTGTGTCTCAGTAAAACTATTTATAAAGGCAGTATATTAAAAATCCAAGCCAGCACCTTAATACAAAAAAAAAAAAAAAGTGAAAGTCACCATGATGTTGTGATGTAATAAAAAATTTATATTTGTCTTTGCTTTTGGTTCCTGGCACAGAGCTCCTAAAATCCTTGGAATTTATAGAGGAGTACCTTTTGTTATTCATAACCAGCCCCTTTGAACCATACCTAAGTTTATGCTAATGAAATGACTCCAGAGGAATGATCCTAGTTACCAGTGAGGAGGGGAGAGGGGCTGGAGATTCAGTTCAGTCAGCAATTGTCAATGATTTAGCCAATCATGCCTATGCAATGGAACCTCCAAAAAGCCCCCAAATGATGTAGTTTGGGTTGGTGCATACATGGAGGTGCCAGGAGAGTAGTGCTTCTAGACAGGGCATGGAAGCTCCATTTACCCCCACTCCCATACCGTGCCCTATGCATCTCTTCCATTTGGCTGTTCCTGAGTTGTATCCTTTATAATAAGCCAGTAGTAGCAAGTAAAGCACTTCCCTGAGTTCTGTGAGCCATTCTAGCAAATTACCAAACCTGAGGAAGGATCATAGGCAAATGAAGTCATGTGGCAAACAAAGAAAGAAATTAAATTTCTTTCAAAAAATTTCAAAAGAAAAAAATTAAATTTCCTTAGTACTTACAGCCCATTGACAAGTCCTTGAAACAGGCAGAGTGACATTCCTCTAGGAACACAGCTGTCTCAATGTTAATACTTTGCTAAGGGAAAAAGGCAATTTTAGCCTGACCCTCAGGATCCTGTGGTCTACTTTAACATATAAAAAATCCTTTGGAAACTTCCTTTATCTCTACTCCCCAAGATATATGTTGGCCATCACCCCCCAAGGATATGGCCCACTGATATACATCTGAAGAGTCTCATGACTAAGGGTTTACTAGACAGTAATAAGTGACCTTTTCCTAACAACATCTAGCCCCCTCAAGCTCCTGGAAACCTTGCTTCCAAAATTCCTTAGAGACTTACACTCTCCCTAACCACTCACCCCGCACTTGAAAGTATATAATCAGCCACTCCTGACAACCCCAGTGCAGCTTTTTCTGGCCACTGGTCCTGTCCCTGTGCTTTAAGAAAACCATGTTTTTGCACCAAAGAGTCTCAGGAATTCTTTCTTGGACATCAGCTCCAAACCCTAACATCTCTCCTACATCAGTAGGTGCTCCATTTTTTGGCCAAGTCAGCTAAAAGTATGGGAGACCCAAAGTTGTGATTGGTGTCTGATGTGGGGAGTGGTTTTGTGGGACTGAGTTCTTTAATGTGTGGCAATATTAATGCCAGAATTGAACTAAATTGTAGGACATCCAATTTGTGTCTGCAAAAAAATTAGAGAATGTAATGTAAAAACCCACATATTTGGTGTCAGAAATGTTCCAAGTAGAGAGATAGTTTTCCTTTACTCATGCAACTTGGGTGAGGGGAAGGTCTGTCATTATCAAAGGATTATATATCTACATAGGAAGTGTATATCTACACACACACATATATACATATATCTCTATATATATCATATATATCTACATAGGAAATGTAAGAATGTCTACAGTAAAACATGAAAATTCAGGAGAATTCAGCAAGGTATACAAAAACAAATAATGTTCCTATGCATCAGCAACAATAGGAAGGGATAAAAAACAATGCCATGAACAAAAGCAATACAGACTATGGGATACTTAAGAATACATTAACAAAGATACATAAGAAGTATGGCAACAATTATGAAATGTTATTGAAAGACATTAAAAGAAGAACTAAATAAGTTGGTTCATATTTGTGGATGAGAAGACTCAGTATCATAAGAGGATAAATTCTCATCATATATCTGTAAAACATCTGAGTAATTCCAAAAAAAAAGCAAAATGAGTCCTCTACAGTCCAAAGATATAAAGAGTCTGGTGTAGTCAAGAACAATTCCAAAGGTGGAACTGAAGCCCAAAATACGTAAAAGAGAGGCTGGGACACAGTGAGCAAACACACGCTTCACCAAGAACACAGAGCTACAGAGCACATCCACATATACACGGGAATGTGGTATCTGACAGCACCGAAAAGATTCAGTATATGGAAATGAGACAACTGGTCACCCATATGGAAAAAGAGTAGTGTCCGTTGTCATACAAACACATAAAAATTAATTCTAAGTCACTACTAAACACTGCATTTCAAAACTTTAAAAAGAAGGTATAAGAAATATTTTTATAAGATTAGGGTAGAGGAGGATTTCATAAACAAGACACAAAAAGGCATACACCGTAACGAAGAAATTAATACACTCTATTAACATTTAGCACTGCTGTTGAATAAAGGACATCATTGAAGAGCGAAAACGTAAACCACAGACTAGGCAAAGACATTTGTCACCCATCAAACTGACAAAGAATTAGTATCTAGAATATAAATGATTCTTGTAAATCATTAATAAAAAGGCCAAAGGCAGTATGAATGGGCAATTCACCAAAGAAGAAACTTGGGGGGGCCACCAAACAGATGATAAGATGCTCTCCACCACACTAGTGAGCAGAGAAATGCAAGCTAAAATGAGGAGATACAGTCGCATGACAAACAGGCAAAATTTGAAATGTGATCCATCTAGAGAATGCACGGAAACAGTACCTGCTGGTGGGAACATAATGACAACTGCCTTGAAGTGAAGGGAAGATGTGCATATTCTAGAATGAGGGATTCCTCTTCCAGGGCTTTGCTTTAGACAATCCCTAGCGCACACTCCTAGGCAGACATGCACACATGTTCGCTGTAGCACGTTCTGCAACAGCAAACGGGTGGCATCATTGTAACCCTCTCTCGGGTGAGCGGACGAATACACGGATTGATTCGTATAAAGCAATGAAAATAAATCGGCATGGATAATTCTCAAAAATGATGTCAGAGGAGACACACAGTAAGATACAATTCGTGTGAATTTTAAAGCGCTTCCCGCAAAAGGCATAAGCCTACATGGGAATGAAGCGCCGCGACTCTGGCGGAGGGCTAGCTGCAGAGGCAAGGAGTGTGGGCACCAGGCGTGGGAAAGGACAATACTTCAGGGGTGTCTGCAGTGTCTCCTGTCAAAGGAAGAACAGGGGACAAGAGAAAGACGAAGGAACACGGCCCAACAAACATGGCAGTACGTCAGCCTCTGTTGAACATCAGGGCTGGCCTGCCATCCTGCCATATAGCGTCCTGCCATACAGTGCCTGCCATATAGTGTCCCCGAGTGTTCTCCAGGCTTGATGCATTTTATAGTTTGAAATATCATTTTACAAAAAGAAGTCATGTTCGGAACACACCTGAGTATCCTGACATCATTACGAGACGTCTACACCCCCGCTTTGCCTTAGACAGAACTAGTGTTCTCAGCCCTCAGCACTCACTTCTGAAGCTGGACCCAATGCCACTGGTGCTTTCCTTCCTCCAAAAAAAAAAAAAAAAAAAAAAAATCAAAGCTTCCTACAAAGCATGAATATTTGTCAAACTCAGAAATATTCACAAGGACGTGAATATTTCATATTCATAGCTCTGAAGACAACTTGAAAAGGATTCCAGAAATGTTTGCGGCAACAGCAACATGAATGGAAGCATTAAAGGATTACACCTATCCCAAGGTCACTACTTTGAAGAGAGTAAAATCCATTTATACTATAAATCTGATTTTTTTCTTTTTTAATTCAGCAGGAACTAAGTCATTCCTCTGATGACTGTCAATGTTCTCCTGTGTGGGAGTCCACACACTGTGCCAAGAATGCCCTCCGAGGGTTACAGATGACACCGCATCCTTACAAAGAGCCCATGATTCGACCCAAGGCTCGAACAGGGGTTGCAAACGACTGCAGGGCCTCACCTCCTCCCAGAGGGATTTACCTAGGTATTTGGCTCAGAAAATGGGAAACACACTAGTCAAACATGGAACGCCATGGGTCAGCAGAAACAAAACGGTGTTTGCACGGTGAGATCAGATCCAGCAGCTGAGGAAAGGACAGAGCACCCACGCGGGGACAGCAGCGGAATCAGAGAACCTGACCTGCACAGCGTGAGGCACTCACCAGCCACGACAGCCGCCCGCATCATTTCTGAATCTGCTCACTCTCGAATCCTAGAACATCATTACGAGAAGTGCCTGCAAGCCTGCAGCCCACTCTGCAGCCAGGAGTTCTGTCAGTGCATTACACAGAGCCTTCATCACGTTGACAACATACATGGCAATACGTTCAGTGAAGCGTAGATGTGTTTATTTATAAATATTATTTATTTCACAAATATTTATTAAGTGCCTACTACGGCCAAATGCTGGAGTACCGTACAAACACTGAAAGAAGCCACATCCCTGCCTTCATCAGATGTCTGGAAATGAAGCACACTGTTCCCCCGAAAAATGACAAATTTCTTCTAACAACACTTTAATTTCCCCTTCATTTGTCTCCATATAAATCTACCTTCAGAAGGGCTCCTATTAAGCTTTCAAATCTACAAGATTACACTCTGTCCCTACAAACTACGACACATTAAGATTGCTATGTTCACGGCCCCTACTTAGTAGAACAGATAAAATGAAGTCATTAAATATGTAATTCATCTTACAGAGGAACAGAACCATGTTTTATTTTACAGGAGCTACTTGATGATTAACTTGGCTTACTTGACAAGGGACATGCACTAGAAAAAACTGCCAAAATTTATTGTTTGCTTACTGTATGCTAACCAATGTTAAATACCTCCCACTTATTAACTCATTTAATCCTCATTGCATCCTGGAAACACAGTATTCCTTTTATCCCCAATTTACAGATGAGAAAAAACGAGGCCTCCAAAGACAACTAGCCCAGTCACACGGCTAGTAAGTTTTTGAGGTACAATTAAAATTCTCATCCAAGCTCTTCACCACCGCACAAAATTGCCTCAGACACAGACAGAAAAGACGGCAATAAAATCTCACTCCTAAAGAAACATGTAAATTTCAGGGACTTCTCCTATAGAAATGTCACAGGTATTTAAGTCATAGCTAATAGCATCTGCTTTACAGAACTGTTTAAATAGCAAAAAGAGGAGTAAAAAAACAGAAGAGCCTAAAAATCCAACAGCACAGGCATTAAAGTATTTAAATCAATTACTTTTATACTTTCATAAGATAAAGCCATTAAAATAAATGGGAAAAGAATGTTCAGTATCAAAAGAAACAGTCATGACAGTCTTCAAAATACAATAGGCAGTGTACAAAATTTACAAAAATATAGAACCTGACCCTTCCTTTTTTTTTTTTTTTAAAGATTTTATGTATTTATTTGACAGAGAGAAATCACAAGTAAGCAGAGAGGCAGGCAGAGAGAGAGGGAGAAGCAGGCTGCCCGCTGAACAGAGAGCCTGATGCGGGGCTCAATCCCAGGACCCTGAGATCATTACCTGAGCTGAAGGCAGAGGCTTAACCCACTGAGACACCCAGGCACCCCCTGACCCTTCCTTTTTAAAAGAAAATCATATTTGTATGCATAGAAAACTAGCTGAAAGGAATATATGATCAAATTTTAATAGTTATAGGAGTTGTCTTATTATAGGTGATTTTAATTTATTAACTTTTGCTTGTCTGTTTAAAATTTTTTCTCTATAAAGCAGAAACCCATCTAATAATTAAATGACAGGTGTCAGTAACTTACATCCCAGATTAATATTAAAGAGTATTTATAAAATGCCTAGTGGCAAATAATTGTTATTGACCTCTAAATCTTTTGTGCTCCCCAGTCACTTAAAAAATGGAACACGTACTTCCAATACATCAACATTTCTTCATTCTGAAAATACATATAAACAGAAATCTTAAAAGGTAGTATTTAATGGGTAATAGCTTCAGTCAGAGAAGATGAAAAAGTTCTGGAGATGGATGGTGGGGACAGTCACACAGCCTTGGGAATAGAGATGTAATGCTACAGAACTGTAGCATTTAAAGACAGCTAAAGTGGTAAATTTTATGTTGTGTGTATTTCACCACAAACAAAAAATCAGTAGTAAAAAATTAAAAATAAATAGCAATTCTATTATCTTTTTTTTTTTCATGTCCTAATGGATTATCATTCATAAACCCTGAGCACCAACAGAGCATAAACACTCTGTGGCATGGGAGGAATGGAAATACAGCACATCAGCACAAGAAGGTGGGAGCCATCACAGAGAAAGCAGGAACACCTTCTTGGAAAAAACTGCAAGCCTGAGATGAAGTGTAAAGGCTTAAGGGAAAGTCATGGGCAAAATAGAAGCAGGAAAGCCAGGGCAGCTACGAGGGTGCAGTGAGCATAGGGGAAGAAGAGAAGAGAGGCATTTACCCTTTATTTGTCAAAAACAGATGCTTTCCAGATGGTGCCATGATGGAGAGAGGATTTCATTTTCAAAAGAGCCATCAGTCCCACGTATATGGGACTGAACGTAAGACTGGAGTCAAAGGCAGGAGCTAGGAGACAGCCATAGTGGGACTAGGACTAGAAAGACAGCCAACAGAGGAAATATTATATAAGTAGTTCTGATAGGACTTGAGGATTGTTAGGACACAAGGGTCGAAGAGAAGGATAAAAGGTGACTCCTATCATAGAATCAGATAAAAACAGAGAGGTTGTAAGGAGCTATTTGGAAAGGAAGAAAAATGAAAACTTCCGTTTCAGTTAGAATTTGATGAGCTCATGGTACAGTTAAGTTGCTATGTTCACCTTCTGGTTGAAATACAAGGCTTGAAATGTAGAATTTTGGAGTCTTCTCCAAATGGAATAAACAAGACTGCCAAAAACAGTACCTAGATGGCACATTCAGATGTAACGGTCTTACGTGAGCAACTGAACCCCTGGGAATTAAAAATTCTGGGGAAGGAACAGGACTTTTGCAAATGGACTACTCGCTCCAGAAACCAGTTTCTTCCAGCTTGGATAAGTCTTAATTGATTGGTCCATTAGTCAATAATCAGAAATATACCTATAAAAGATAGGATGAGGGGGCGCCTGGGTGGCTCAGTGGGTTAAGCCTCTGCCTTCGGCTCAGGTCATGATTCCAGGGTCCTGGGATCGAGGCCCACATGTCGGGCTCTCTGCTCAGCAGGGAGCCTGCTTCCTCCTCTCTCTCTCTGCCTGCTTCTCTGCCTACTTGTGATCTCTGTCTGTCAAATAAATAATTAAAATCTTTAAAAAAAAAAAAAGGATGAGAACCAAGGCAAAAATGTCATACATCAAATAAAGAAGAAAAAGTAGTTTCAAAGAAGGTCACAACAGCAGAAATAAATGCTTCAGTAGGGTAAACAGTTTGCAGGATGTGGGGGGGGGGGGGCAGAGGGTTAATAGACACAGTCATAAAAATACCTTGGAGGGGAACTGCAGAATGGAAAGGGTAATACGGTGAGTTTTAAGTGTTAAGCAGTGAGTGAATGATGAGGAAGTGAGGTAGCCAGCAGAAATGACTAATCTTGAGAAGCTTGGCAACAAAGTAAAGGAAGTACATAGAATTACAGTTCCAAGAGAAAGCAAGGCAAAGAAAAGGGTGGTGGTTCTATTTAGAGTTAAAGAAACCTGAGCATCCTTATTGAAATTGGTAAGAAGATGAAAGAAGAAAATGCAAAAATACAAGGCAAAATCAGAGATAAAATAATGCGTAAGGGGCGCCTGGGTGGCTCAGTGGGTTAAGCCGCTGCCTTCGGCTCAGGTCATGATCTCAGGGTCCTGGGATCGAGCCCCGCATCGGGCTCTCTGCTCAGCGGGGAGCCTGCTTCCCTCTCTCTCTCTACCTGCCTCTCTGCCTGCTTGTGATCTCTCTCTGTCAAATAAATAAATAAAATCTTAAAAAAAAAAAAAAAGAAAAGGGAGGGAAGACTAGAGAGAGCCCTTTAAAGAAGGATAGAATTTTTTGATAAAAGAGGGAAGATTTTTTTTAATTAAGGAAAAAGAGATCAAATCAGAGAACTCCTATTAGATCACCTTGAGATTACCAGGAAAACTGGAATCACGGTCATCTACTATGATTGGAATACACTTGAAGGGAGGGAAAATACTCAGTTAACTACCAAAAAGTAGGTCCTAGAAGTCAACTAGGGATGAGTATGCGTGTGTGTGGGTGAGTCTGTGTGCACATGCACACATCTATACACAAACACAGACACACACCTTTTGATTAAAATACTTTTTTCAGAAACTGTGGATAAATCTGGGAAGTCTACTTCTAGTTTATATTTTGGGTTTCTCTCCCACATTAAAGTTATCTTAGCCGGAATGGTTGCTATCTTTGTATATAAGTCTATTTCAAGACAGTGTGCAGAGGAGGGGACAATGTAAAACAAAAACGTTCATTTGTCAAGGCAATCATATGACAGAAAAAGAGGCAAGATTCAAGAGAGAAATATTAATATCTTATAAGGCCCTGAAACATTCAGTAATTAATTTTTCAGCAGGAAGGTTTTATTCCAATGGTGAGAATAGCGGTGATCACCAAGGCACAGAGGAGAAAAACAAACAAACAAGGAAACTAAGAAGTAACAGAGAAGCATGGCCATACACTAATTCCTATACACATGAACCTCATCCAAAAAAGAAGATGGCAGAATCTGATAATGCCAGTGGGACTGGCTCTTCCAGACAAAAGAAAGGGAAGGTAAGCCAGTTTTGTAACATTAGGCAAGGATTTAGATTTCTCCTGCAAAGGCACCAGATGGACTGTAAAATTCTTCAAAGGCAGAAATGTCATTTCACTCAACAAATATTTAACACCTATGTTCTAGACACGAAGCTAAATGCTGGGGAGAGAGAAGTAATTGGCTTCATGTATTAGTTATCTGTTGCTCTAAAACTCAGTGCCTTAAAATAATAAACAATTATTATCTCAGTTTGTGAGTAGGTGGTTCTTGCTCTGGGTCTTTGTGTTGAGCATCCCGGAGAACACGTCTAGGTTCAATGATCACGAGGAGGATTCACATACAGACAGTATTGCTCATGGCTTTGGGGACAACAAAAGGATATAAAGCAAAAACCAACAAAGGGAAAAGGTGCATGCAGTAAGGTCCATAGGAAACGAGGCACAAGCTTCCAAGAGTCCTTTCCCCATGGAATCCCACAGGACAAGCATAATTCCTCTAGCATCATATTGTGACAATAATTTGTGAAATGTTGTCTACCAGGGAAGCTCATTAGAGACTCTATGTCCAAGGGTTCTGTTGGGGGCTGCTCATGCATGCACACTCTGCCTAGCACATACCAAAATTCCAGACTCACAGACAAAAGCTGGTGTTCACCGTAAGTAATATTGTTTGCACACTTTGGGTAATGTCAACCACTCATCATTAGGGAATGGTGGGAACCTTCCCTAAATCCAAGTTCCCAGATGCTAGCCAAGAGCTGGTCTTACAAGTAGGCCTTTCTAAGGATAGCAATCTTGGGTCTGCTATGTTAATTCCTTTCCACACAGTGTCTCATGAAGTTGCAGTCAAGCTGTTGGCTGGGTCTCCAACATTTGAAGTCCTGACTGGAGTCTTGACTATGCTTAAAAGAAAGTTCACTTACATGGCAATAGGCTGGAAATTCTTCACCAGGTGATTCTCTCCACAAGGATGCCTGAATGTCCTCAACATACAGTGTATCCCACAGTGAGCAATCCAAGAGCATCCCCCAAATGGAAGCTACCATCTCAAAACTTATCTCAAAGTGACATACCATAGCTTCTGCTATTGGTCAAAAAGAACAACCCTAGCACAATATGGGTTTGGGAGGGAACTAACGACTCTGAATGCTAAGAGTTATGGATTAATTGGGGCTATCTTAGAGGCTGGCTACCATAGTCACCTTCAGGACCAATGATTCCCATCTATCCTACATGCAATATACACTAACCTCTCCCACAGTACCTAAAAGTCTCATCGCACCCCAGCATCAGGTCCCAGTCCAGATTCTTATGGTCTAGATCAGGTCTAGGCATGGATGGGGTTCATTGGGTGTAGCCCTGACATAGAGCTCACTGACTCTCAATGTCTCTCTCAATGTCTCAATGACTCTCTCAATATCTAAGACATGTGCAACGAAAGCAACTGGCTATCTGTCCCCACACACTCAACACACAACAGTGGGACAAGAAGAGGATAACCAGTAAAAACACTCCTGCCCACAAACAGGGAAATGGGAAGCATGTAGGACTAGCAATTCTGAAATCCTACCAAGCACATGGGAGTCCTTTGCTGAGGTCTGAGAATAATTTTCTATGGCTCTTAACACCACCCTCTGAACTCTTGGTTTGGGCTTCCTGGTGGCCCTTCCATTTCATGAAAGTTAGCAAGCATTTGCAGCTGAGTAGTTTTCTCTGCCTGCTTCCTACTTGTGATACTTGGGGGTCCAAAGGCCACTTTTCATTTTGTACTATGTCCCTTTCATTTCAACACGATGGTGTCTTTTCAAGTGTAACTCTTTTTAAAAACTTTGAAGATCTTCTGTGATTCCTTTTAGACTTCATTCCATTAGACAGAAGTCATACCCACAAATCTTTTTGCAATGGACCCTTCCTCACCTTGGGCTTTTGCTGAGGTACAATGTCCTTGAGCTTCATTGACCTATCATTGACCAAGAAGGTCTAGGAGGTAAACCCTTATCTCCTGAAAGGTCTTCTTGGCTGACTGCACAATTCTCTGAGACACCATCTTTGATATTTGAGATTTTGAAAAGATTTTCCAGTCACACTCTTGGCATCATGTTTGTTTTCCTAAAAGTGTCCCCAAATTTGATCTTTGCTCAAAAGCCATTTGTTAATTTTAGTATCACGTGCTATCTGGAGAGGCTGTGAATCTTCAAAAACAGCAAGTCCTGGCTCTTTTTGTTTATTAGTTCTGCCTTCAGTTTATCTGTCCTTGCAGTTTTACTATAACCAACAGGGAAAAAATGGAAGACACAACACTGTTTCCAAATCTCCTTAACCACATCACCCAGCTCATTAGGTATGTTTTCTACTTTCCACATTACTGCAGATGACGGTATTGCTAAGTTTTTGCCACTACATAATAAAGACTCTGCTTTTCCAGTTTCCAATACGATTCTCCTCATTTTCCTTTAAACCTTCCCTGGTAGCTTCCTCGGAGTCCAAACTTCTGTGAACAGTGTACTCATGGCACTTTAAGCTTTTGCTAACATGTTCCTCAAAATCATTACAGCTTTTCTACCACACACTGCTTAGTTTCAAAGCCCCTACCATACTTTTATTGCTTGTCAAATCAGTACCCCACTTTTAGCACTAAATTCTTACTAGTTATCTACTGCTTCATAAGTTATCTCAAAGTTAGCACTTAAAACAATATGTATTGTCTCACATACTTTCTGAGGGTTAGAAATTGGGAGGCATTTAGATGGTTTTGGTGCAGGTTCTTTCGTGAGGTTGCACTCGAGCTGACAGCAGGGCCCACAGCATCTGAAGACTCAACAAGGGGAAGACCTGCTTCTAAGCTCAACCACACGCTTGTCGGCCAGCCTGTTTCCTACCTGCTGTGCTACATGAGCTTCTCCCACACACTGCCTGTCTTTACAACATGGTGGCTGGTTTTCCATAGAGTAAGTGATTTAAGAGAAAGAACCCAAGGCAGAAATCTCAGTCCTTTTTTTTTTTTTTAAGATTTACTTTATTTACTTGTGAGAGAGAGAGTCAGAGAGAGCATTAGTGGGGAGAGGGGCAAGGGAGAGAGAGAGAGAACCAGACTCCCAGCTGAGCAGGGAGCCCACCAAGGGGCTTTATCTCCTGCCTCTGAGATTATGACCTGAGCTGAAATCAAGAGTCAGGCACTTAACTGACTGAGCCACTCAGGCATCCCAAAACCTCAGTCTTTTATAATTCAATCTGGGAAATGACATTTCATCACTTCTATTATAATTTATTTGCCAAGGACATGAATACCAAGAGGTAAGGATCACTGGGACCATCTTGGTGGGTGGCTACCACATTTCCTATCTGGAGGTCTTCATGGGTTGACAGCCATCAACAACTACTTACAACAAAATTTAATGAGGGTCATAAAAAACATATGGAGAAGTCAGCACCAGTTTACTCTGGGGGAGCCAAGAAAATAGGACAGGGGAGGTGATGTTTAATTTAGAGCCTATAGAGGGATGAATGAGATTTGTCAGACACATGGCAGAGCCCTGGCCTGCTGGACGCTTTCCTTGCATTTCTCTTTTTGCATATCCTACCTGCCTGGTAAATTTGATAACCTCAAAGCTCTTCCTAAGAGCAAACACGGAATGACTTAATTTAATATCAATATTTTTAGAGGACACATTACCATTTAACAGATGAAGCAGAAGTATAATGGTAGGTGATGGATGCTAGGCTTGGAAATGCCTCCTCTAAAGGTCAAATTTACTTTAGGGAAAAAAAAAAAAAAAAACCAGAAACGATGAATAGAGTGAAAACGTACCGCTTGATAACAAATGTGCAGGTCAGAATAAATGCTCCTAATATAAAAATTTGTGAAGTATAAATAAGCATAAGGAAGAAAACAAAAATCACACATGACCCCCATTTCTAGGGATCACTGCTAATTAGATTATAGACTGTTCCCTTTCAGACCGCTGGGGAGAAGTGGGGATGGACACACAGACACGAGCATGGAAGGAGGGAGGTATGTGTACATATTTTTGGAACCATGTCATTTTTGGAAATGGCTCTGTTTTTCCTGAATACAAAATTAATACCAAAATTAATATATGGGTAATGATTTCTTTAAGTCTGAAGCATTATGGAGAGATACAGGAAAAACACTGTTTACTCTTAACATCTGGTATTTTTCTTACAGGCATTTTCAATGCAAATAGGATTTTAGTTAAAAAATAGGCTTGTGCTGTTTTGTTTATCCCTTCTCTCATTTTTAAAAATACATGGTGGTTATCTACCTCTGTTAATACATGCACACTACATTATTTTTTTCAATGACTGCATAGTTCCAGAAGAGCTATCTACCAGAAGTTATTTAACCAATACCCTATTAGGGGCACCTGGGTGGCTCAGCCAGTTAAATGCCTGCCTTCCGCTCAGGTCATGATCCCAGGGTCCTGGGGTGGAGCCCTGTATGGGCCCCCTGCTCAGCAGGGAGCCTGCTTTTCCCTCTCCCGCTCCCCCTACTTGTGTGCTCTCTCTGTCAAGTAAATAAATAAAATCTAAAAAAAAAAAAAAAAAAGAACCTATTAATGAGCATTTGTCCTGTTCCCAATTTCCCACCATTGCCAGCAAGGCTCAGTAATTACACCTTTATGCATACATCTTGACACACCAACACATTATTTCTGCAAGATAAACTTCTGGAATCGGATGTGATTCCCCTTTTTAGAACCTGTATGCATATTCCACCACAAATGCTACACCAGTGCACACATACCAAGAGTGTAAAAATGTCTCCAGTCACCACCTTCATCATTACTAAGTGCTATAAGCAAATAGTTTTAACTTTCATTTCTTCAGACATGAAAGGCAATTAATACGTTAAGACAATATATCTTCAGATGTTTAAGTTATTTGAACTTCACTGTAAATTATGCATTGTTTTTTGCCAAATTTTCTTGAAAGTGTTTGCTGGTTTTGTATTGATCTGTAAGTCCCCTCCCACCCACCCAAATGCACCTCCATTCCGTATTTTTGTAAGCCCTGCAGGACGTAAATGAGAACTCACAGAGCTAGTCAATGGCTGAGCCACATGCAGATCGTCCTGACTCGGAAACGCAGGCTCTTCTCACCAACCTGCCGCCTCTTCAGCCTGGAAAGCAGGTGCTCCCAAACTGTTGCCCTTTGGAGTCACCTGGAAAGCTCTTAAAACTCCTGCCGCCCGCTTCTCACCCCATATCAATTAAACCAGTCAGAGTAATTTTGAGGCAGCCCAGGTGATTCCAAAGGGCAGCCACGTTTGGGAAGCACTAGCTGAAGATTTCATCCCCCAGCTGCCAAGCAAGTTGCTGGCTCGTAGCCCTCAGCTGTCAACCCTCTCCCCAGTTGTCCCTGGTTGAAGGAGTAACTTACGTAGCCTGGACTCACGTATCCTCCCAGGGCCTGCTGGCGTCTGGTGCCTGGAAGAAGAAAGGTATGCAGACCCATCCTCGTTGCCCAGCTCCAGAGTCCTCAGTTCCAGGGCCCCAGTGGGTAGGCGGGGACCTTCTGACTGCAGAGCAGCACACCTTCTTCTTATGCTAAGCCTGCCCCCTTATCTTCCCCGCCACCTCTCCCTGCCCACCCCCCCACCGAGTGTGGACCCTGAGAGACGCTCCCATAATATCCGGCATACTCATCTCTAAGGCTGCTGACCTGAGGGCACCTGAACTATGTCATGTACCATATGGAGCTTCCCCTAAAAGAATAAACAAAATCTTCCTTGATGGACTTCCCTATACCCGAAGGTAGCAATCAAAGCACATTCAAAAATCCTCTCAGGGGGACATATCGTTAAATGAGTACAGGGTTTCCGCTTGAGGTGATAAAAAAAAAAAACAAAAAACAAAAAAACCTTTGTGGGAATAGTCGTGATGGTAGTATAAAACTGTGAGTATAGCTAATGATACTGAATCGTATGCTAAATATGGTTAAAACAGCAACTTTTTTATGTTTTAGGTCTTTGACCATGACTAAAAAATTAATAATGTAACATACCAAAAACCACTGAATGGTATTCCTTAAATGTGTGAATTGTTGGTATGTGAATTATATTTCAAAAAGCTACTAGAAACATCCTTTCAGTGCAGTGTAATGACACAGCGGTCAACAAATGAGTAAATTAATCGTCTCGGCTCTGTTAATCCATAGAACAATGACAATAATTTGAAGCCTTCGTCAAAGGGTTTTCTCTCACTCAACGTCTCATTCCCTAAAACACAGAAACAAAATGCTTATTGATTTGTACTCTACGTATCTTTGGTCAGCAGTAATTCAGGATTTATATGCTGAGTGGTATGGGGAAGAGAATAAGCAATTTCTTGGGCCAGCTCCCAGAGCTGAGAATATTTAAAGACTACTTGAGGGCTAAGATATTGGCAACATCACCAAATTCAGTTTCGCAACAGTACAAATGTTCCATTTTACTGGAGCCACCAGCTCACACGTCCAGAAAGCCACCAAGAGGCTAGATAACAGACCCGTTTCTAAAGAGAAGGAAAAGCAGGCGTGTTTACAAAAACAAGAATATCCCAAAGGCAGCAGTGTCCAGAAGATAACAAATGCAAATACCCATCTCCCCAGAAATGCCGTCTACGGCCACTCCTCCAGGATTTATAAAGTACTGCCCATCTGCAAACTCCTCCATAATCACTATCATTAGCTATCCCCAAGGAGCCCAGAAATTTCCATCTTTTGAGAGATTGGCAAGCCTCTTCTCTCAATGCATAGCTTTCCTTAACAAGAGCCCTCCATTCAATAAAGGCCAAACCTCCGATAAGGGGAACTGTCACTTACAGTCTGTGGTTTCTGCTCCCGGACCTTCACAATCAATGTACTCCCAGGAACCAGCGTGATGGGGTACGAAGCTTATTTACTGAAGTGTTTAAGAATGAAAGAAAACATTCATGTCAAAAATGCTACCCAGAGCAGACTAGGGAAAAAAATGGGATTGGTTTGGAGCTGGGGACTTGAGCTTCAGCCTTGAATCTGGGGTTGGTATCCTCTGTGAGCCTGACCTAATTAATGAACCACTCTGAATCTCAGTTCCTTTTATCTGTCAAATGGGCTTAATGATCATACTGCCTATCTGACAGATTATTGTGCGGTCCAATGAAATTAATGGATGTCTAAATATTTCAAAAACTGAAATTCTATACAAATGTGAAGGAGTCCTAGAACACTTCAACTTCCTAAATAGCTCCAGGGCAACACAGCTGAGGGCCTTGGAAAATAACACAGCAGCTTAAACGTGAGAGTACGGGGAAAGATAGGAATCCAGGTTTCCTCTTCATGCATCCATTTCATAACCCACTTGAGACCCAGCTGGTTACATGGTAGAAGCTCCTGGCCAAGGTATGAAAGAAAATAAGGCTTAGAATAAATCAAGAGTCTTAATTTAGACTGATAGAATCACTTCCATTGGAGACTCCAAAGTTTGTGTGCTTTGTTGTTGTTATTGTTGGGTATGTTTCGCTTTTGTTTATTACAGTTGAAGCACTGGTGTAAGATACTCCATTCCTTCTGGAACTTGGGCATTCCTACTTTCTTTCTAGAAAAGACCCTGCTGAGAATGAAATTTTCACAGCATTCTTCACTGCACAGTCAATTCTCTAGTGGATTTTAAAGGAATCCTGTGAGGTAAGACCAAAACCGTCAGTGCACTGATTTAATATTCCACAAATGTACAAACTCTGAAATTTCAAAGTCAGGGACTTATTTTTTCGCTGCTGAATGAAGACTTAGATTGGGACTCATGCGCATTCCAAATTTAGCAGAGCCTCCGCGGCTGGGAGCAGTTGCTTAACAACGGCACACATTTGTGTATTACCTCACAGGTTGCCAGGAGAGGCCACCGGCGGAGCCAAAAAGCAAAGTCAAGTCAGTCACAAACAACTGACCAAGAAAATGGATCCTGAAATCAAGAGAGAATCAATGATGCTCTTCCTTCAACCACCTTTTCTTTAGGAAGTCCTGGCAGGGGAGGCCGAGACATCAGAAGAGTTCTGACCAGTGAAGTCACTAATGGTCTTTGGGCACTGAGGAAGTAATCAACTCTTAAACAAATTTCAATCTCCCATATTCTCTCCTCTTTCCTTTCCACATCAAATTGGTCAAGTGAACAGTACACAACTTCTGCCTCCATTTCCTCTCCACACACTAAAGGGCTCTTCAGGGTTCACCCACCCCGGCTGTCTCATCACCAAGTCATGAATACTTACTGTCTCATGAATACTTACTGTCCTCCTGGTGGCATGTAACACTACCGGCCATTCCTTTTTCTGGAAACAGCTCTTCCCCTGACTCCTCTGATAACACTCACCCTGGCCCTGTACCCTCCCTACTCCATTTTCCCAACCATGTGCCCCTCCTGGTTCTTGATGACCTAAGTCCCCTGGCTTCTACTTTAGGAATCCTCTACTACTCACAACCATCAGAGACACGAGCTTTTCTGTGGCTCTGTCCAGCTGTATGTAACAACTCCCAGCATCTCTCTCTTGAAAATCAAACCCGTATTTCCAATGGCCTGCTACATATGTCCACTTCTCCCACCCACCATCTTTCCTACAAAAACAACCTCCTGTTTGTGGCTTTGCAAGTTATGTTATTCTCATTTCTCACTATTGAAAGCATCCTTCTATCCCACCTGTCTTAACAAGTTTCCAAGTGCCATGAATGGCTCAAGACATCCTTCATATTCATGGCTTCCTTTGCATGAAAAGATGTTGCAAACACTTCCTATGTGAATTCTTGTTGAATTCTGAGTGAAAAAATTTTGTACCACAATACTAGATAATTCTCCCTGTGGCAACAGATATATCACAGCCTGGTTCAAAAATTGCCAGGGCTTCTGCTTTTTAAATCCAGATTTTGCACCATAACATCCAAGGTTCTCCATAATCCAACCGTCCTCTTGCAAAACCTTAGAAGGTCACAATGCTCAGATGAGTTTGGATTCCTAGCCATTTCTGTAAACTTGCTTTGAACTTTCCCACTTGAAATGCTCTTTTGCGCCCCACCTACTCCCCTACCATCTCCACCTATTAAAGTTATACCTTTCTCTAACACCTAGCTTAAACAACTTCCATAGTGAAAGTTATTCTGATTTCTTCTGTCAAACATGCCTTGTATACAAAAGCACTTTGCACCATTCATGGGGCTTTTATCAGGGTCTATAATAGTGAGGGGCACATTTTCTTTCCTCTGAATATCACAAGTCTCTCAAAGGGATGGATTCAGGATCAAGGTTCATTGAAAAGAGCATGAACTTTGAAACCAAAATAATGAGAGTATGTTTCCACTTACACTGGCTAAATGGTCCTAAATCTCTCTGGTTTAATTCCCTCATCCATAAAATGAACCCATTATAATGATTGTGAATTGACTTTCTTACCCACAGGGTGGGCATACTATGGCCCACAGGCCAAATCCAGCCCACCGCCCTTTTTAAATTTCTTTTCAGCATAACAGAATTCATTGTTTATGCACCACACCTAGTACTCCATGCAATACATGCCCTCCATAATACCCACCACCTGGCTCCCCCAACCTCCCACCCCCCACCCCTTCAAAACCCTCAGATTGTTTTTCAGAGTCCACAGTCTCTTATGGTTCATCTCCCCTTCCAATTTCCCTCAACTCCCTTCTCCTCTCCATCTCCCTATGTCCTCCATGTTACTTGTTATGCTCCAGAAATAAGTGAAACCATGTGATAATTGACCCTCTCTGCTTGGCTTATTTCACTCAGAATAATCTCTTCCAGTTCCATCCATGTTGATACAAAAGTTGGGTATTCATCCTTTCTGATGGAGGCATAATACTCCATAGTGTATATGGACGACATCTTCCTTATCCATTCATCCGTTGAAGGACATCTTGGTTCTTTCCACAGTTTGGCAACCGTGGCCATTGCTGCTATAAACATTGGGGTACAGATGGCCCTTCTTTTCACTACATCTGTATCTTTGGAGTAAATACCCAGTAGTGCAAGTGCAGGGTCATAGGGAAGCTCTATTTTTAATTTCTTAAGGAATCTCCACACTGTTCTCCAAAGTGGCTACACCAACTTGCATTCCCACCAACAGTGTAAGAGGGTTCCCCTTTCTCCACATCCTCTCCAACACACGTTGTTTCCTGTCTTGCTAATTTTGGCCATTCTAACTGGTGTAAGGTGGTATCTCAATGTGGTTTTAATTTGAATCTCCCTGATGGCTAGTGATGATGAACATTTTTTCATGTGTCTGATAGCCATTTGTATGTCTTCATTGGAGAAGTGTCTGTTCATGTCTTCTGCCCATTTTTTGACATGATTATCTGTTTTGTGTGTGTTGAGTTTGAGAAGTTCTTTATATATATATATGGACCACTGTCCATTTTTATAGATAAAGTTTTATTAGAACACAACCATGCTCATTCTTTTATGTACTTTCTGTGGCAGCTTTTGCACTGCAATAGTAAAGCTGAGTAGGTATGATAGAGACTGCATGGCCCACTAAATCTAAAATATTTGCTCTCTGCTCCCTTGCAGTGGGAGACCTCCTCTTTACCTCCATTTCACTCTCTTTTAGGTGGGGAGGTAGAATAAAGATATTTTCCAGCCTTCCTGAATCTAGAGGTGTAGGGGTTAATTAGATGCATTAATGCAAGGAGTTGTAGAAGGCAGGTAAGATGGTGGCCATCTTCTGGGTCCCTGACTGTTCACAGCAGTCAAGGGATGTCATGGAAACATAAGGCTTTTGAGCTCCAGCAATATTCCCATGCCGTTCTCCAGCTTTCTAAGGGTCGAGAAGCAACTGCAGCAATGGCAGCAACCACAGAGATATCTGACTCCAGCATCTCAATTCCCTAAGGGCAACTGTAGGTGTGCATTTTGACCTTGGCTTCACATTGTTCTGGAAATCTTGTCCCACAGGCTCACCTGTCCAGTGATTTTCGTAAGCACCCAATTCTCTGTATTAAATCTCTTCTTGTTTAAAATTTATAGCCAAGTTTCTGTGTCTTATACTGAATTCTGACACAAAGCCAAATGATAAACATCTAGCTGAGTTACTGAGACATGAAATAACAGTGTCTGTGAAAGAACTTTATAAACAGTAAAGCTAATGTTTTCTGTAAATCCTCATCTCATCCCCCATAGACTGACCCCCACTGCTAACTCAGCACAGTGCCCTCGTCCCCAGAATGCTGATGCTCCCACAGCTCTCTTCCTCCTCCCTCTACTTGAGCAATGCCATCTCTCCTTCTAGCTCCAGCAGCCCCAAGGATCAATGGTTAACTTATTTTTGAAAGGTTGACACAAAGCCAGCTCTCCAGAACAATGCACATACATTAAAATGTCAATGTAATTTCAGAGGTCCATGGTCCTTCTGAATTTTATCTATGGATCTCTAGATTATAAAACCTGGATCTTCTATGCAAATTAGCATCTAAACCTGTATATTGAGAACCTGATTGTTCTTCTGAGGGTAAGCCTGATGTATGCACCTGCCCACTGAACCTCCAATAGGCAACTCAAGCTCAGTGTGTCCACATGTGCTTTTATCTCCCCACTGCCTTTCTTCTTCTGTTGTTTATCAAGTAAGTGAATGACGCTAGCATCCCTTACAAGACGTGGTGCCATTCTTCCCTTCCTTTTCTAGAGACAGTTGCCAGGTCTTACTGAGCCTACTTCCTTAGCTGCTTTTAAATCTACCCACATCTCCATCTCCTCTGTTAGTAATTTGCCCAGCCATCCCCATCTCTAATCAAGATTGCCACTGAAGCCCTCAGATTCACCTCTCTGCTTCCCCTTAGTCCTCTCCAATCTAATCCTTTCCCTATACCTTAAAATATGCATGTCAAATCCAAACAGCCTTTCTTGTTTAAAATCTTCAATAATTCCATGTTATTCTCACCATCAGCCTTCACCATGCCTCCTGAATTGCCTCCATACCAACCTACTGTATAAACAGTTTCCAGAACCAGTCTTTGTCCTTCCCAAGAAGTACATGCCACTCCTTCCCTGTGATGTCCTTCCTCCCCATTTTATCTCCTGCTGCCACTCTCCCACACCCCCACACACATACTTTCCTCCTTACTGACACCCATCCTTCCGTTCTCAGCTTACCATTTAATTCCTTACTGACCAAATGTTTGTTGAGCCTCTACCATATGCCAACTGCTGAGATAGCGTGGGCGACAGAACAATAAAAGGACAGTCACAATCCTTATCCTGTCCAAAATCAATCTCATAGGGGCATTAAATAAAAAATGACAAGTACGATGGTTCCCTATTTGCCCTCAGACTGGGTCAGGATCCCCCACTGTGGGACATGATAACCCACCTCTGTGATGCCCCAACCCCAGCTCCACTATTGGCTCAACAGTCGGTCCCAACAACCGGAGTATAAACTAGTTACAGCCAGGACTGTGTCTAGCTTATCATTTCATTTATCATCAATACCTAGTACTATATCTGGCACTCAGGAATTGTTTAATAAATCCCTATTGATCATGAAAGGTCAGTCATAAATATCAGCTGAATGAATGTGCTCAGCTTAGGAATGGCCCTATAAGGGGAATATGATGCAAACAACTGGCTTTGGTGGGGGGGTCCTCGTTTTTTGTTTGTCTGGTCTTTGCCAGTGCTTCAGACCATCAGTAACGTGCTTCTAACTAATACCGGACTTGCTGCCTGCATTTCATGCTAAGCAGCTATTCCCAGCAGCCCTTCTTGCTTCCAGGATAAAGAGCTGCGCGCTCAACAGTGTACCTAATTAGAGGCACCCCCTGGCGACGCTGGAGGCCTCAGAAGGCCAGTCACGAAGCTGTGCCCTTGGCCACTGGAACCTAAACAACGTCGTAGACCGGTAAGCACAGGGGACACGGCAGCCAGGAGAGGCCCAGGAGCTGGGCTAAGTTAGATCTCAGAAGCTTTGCTCCAAGTTCCTTGCTAAGCCAGCCCTGAATCTGTGTGTATAAACTACCACTGCATTTCTTAATGTGTGTGAAACCGGTGGGGGAACAGGGAAGGCAAAGAAAAACTGAGGATTAACTATGTCCTTCTTTATGAAAAATAATAAGGTTATTTGAATAAATGTCAATGAGGTTTTCTTGCATATATAACAATACAAGTGAACATTAATGAAGCACCTGCCACATGCCATGTTCTCCCTCTTGAGGTGCACTGAATCATTTCATTCTCTCAATGCCCCTATGATGTGAGCTCCATCATTATCTCATTTACAGATTAGTAAACAGAGGCCCAGAGGGATTAAGGAGTCTCTCCAAGGCTGCTCCTCAGCCAGTAAGTGACACAGCAGGATGCAAACCTTCAGTGTGACTCAGCCCAGGATCAGAAAGTCTACACTTATATCCCTATGTGGGAGGGGCAGTATTCTCCCCTCATCCTGCCAGAGTCCCAGGCTCCAGTGCCAGCAAAGCATGTACATCAGGAAGCCTGAGAACACATCCTCTGTGTTAGGGGCCTGCCGCTCAGTCTGGCCAATTATTGCCATCAGTAATAAGGATCTGATTTTTTTTTTCTTTCTTTCTTTCTTTCTTTTTTTTAAGAGAGAAAGAGAGAGCATACATTTATGCCAGAGGCAGGGAGGTGTAGGCAGAAGGAGAAGGAGAGAGAGAATCCTAAACAGGCTCCATGTCCAGCACGGAGCCTGACCTGGGGCTCAATCTCATGACCCTAAGATCATGACCTGAGCCAAAACCAAGAATCAGATGTTTAACTGACTGAGCCATCCAGGTGCCCCCAAATCTAGATTTTTTTCTAAAATTTGGGATAAGAAAAGGATTACAGGAGGTTTTAACCAGAGGGACTGATAGACATGTGGTAATAATAACTGAGAGAGGCTTATGAGGGAGGAAGAGGGTTAAAGTTAAAACTGTCCAGTTCTGACATGTTGAACTCCCAGTGCTAAGGATGCTCTGAGGGCCATAAGAACTGGGACTGAAGCAGTAATAGAGAAGGTTCTGGCTACTTTGTTATCAGGATATCCTACCTCAGGCCTCACTTCTACGAAGAAAAGGATCATTTTAAATACCCCACTTTTGTTTTTCGGGGGATGTGAAAATATAGGCTGGTATGAGTTTCCTGGGGCTGCTGTAACAAAGCATCACAAACTGAGTGGCATAAAACAACAGAAATGTGGTGTCTCAGAGTTCTGGAAGCTAGAAGTGTGAGGTAATGGTGCCAGCAGGAACCTCCTCTCTCTTAATACTCCAGGAAAAAAATCTATTGCAGTCTATCCTATCTAGTTTCTGATAGATCCTTAGTTTGTGGCTACAGAACTCCAGTCTTCACATGGTGTTCTGTGTGTGTGTGTGTGTGTCTGTGTGTCTGTGTGTCTGTGTGTCCAAATTTCCCTTTTTATAAGAAATCAGTCAGACTGGATTAGGGGCCTACCTTACTCCAGTGTGACCTCATCTTAACTAATTACATCTGCAATGACTCAATTTCCAAACTAGGTTACAATTTGAGGTAAAGGCAGTTAGGAATTCAAGACAGTTGGGGCAGAGGCCACAATTCAATCTATATCAAAGCTCTAAATGGAGGTTTCCTTTCTTACAGAATCAGGATCCATAAGAATAGTTATCTTAGAAAATCACTGTGAGAGGTGCCTGGTTGGCTCAGTGGGTTAAAGCCTCTGCCTTTGGCTCAGGTCATGATCCCAGGGTCCTGGGATCGAGCCCCGCATCGGGCTATCTGCTCCATGGGGAGCCTGCTTCCTCCTCTCTCTCTGCCTGCCTCTCTGCCTACTTGTGATCTCTGTCTGTCAAATAAATAAATAAAATAAAATAAATAAATAAAATCATAAAAAAAAAAAAAAGAAAATCACTGTGTTCAAGGAATCATGCAAGTCCTAGAGGGAAAACAAAGATGAATTAGATCCTAATTCTCAAGGGCCTTCCAATGAAGCTAGAGGGAGAAGACATATACAAAAGCTATCTTACAAATAAGTAGGTTATAGTTGACTTGAAAGTACACTTGAAAGGACACCTATTGCTGAAAGTGAAGGGATGGGAAAAGATATCCCATACCAGTGGAAACCAAAGGGGAGCAAGGATAGTTGCATTTATATCAGACAAAATAGATTTTAAGTAAAAAACTATAATAAGAGAAAGTTATTGTATAATAATAAAGGGACCAGTTCATCAAAAGGACATAACAATTGTAAATACATATGCACCCAACATTGAGCACATGAATACATTAAGCAAATACTAACAGATCTGAAGGGAGTAATAGACAATAATACCAAAATAGCAAGGGACTTCATACTCCATCTTGAAAAATAGATAGATTACCCAAACAGAAAATCAATAAGGAAACATTGAACTTAAACTACACTTGAGACCAAACAGACCTAACAGATACACAGGACATTTCATTGAAAGAGCAGTAGAATACACACTTTTCTCAAGTGTACATAGAACTTTTTCTAGGAGAGATCATATTGTGAGCCTACAAACAAGTCTTTTAAAAATGTAATAAGATTAAAATCATATCAACTGTCTATTCCAACCACAATGGTATGAAACTAGAAATCAATAACAGTAGGAAAGCTGGAAGATTCATAAATGTAAAATTAACAACACACTCCTGAATGACCAATGGATCACTAAACAAATAATAGGAAAGCCAAAAATTATCTTGAAACACACAAAAATGGAAACACCACATATAAAAACCTAGGGGTTGGGGCGCCTGGGTGGCTCAGCGGGTTAAGCCGCTGCCTTCGGCTCAGGTCATGATCTCAGGGTCCTGGGATCGAGCCCCGCATCGGGCTCTCTGCTCAGTGGGGAGCCTGCTCCTTCCTCTCTCTCTGCCTGCCTCTCTGCCTACTTGTGATCTCTCTCTGTCAAATGAATAAATAAAATCTTTAAAAAAATAATAAAAAATAAAAAAAAAACCTAGGGGATACAGCAAAAGCAGTTCTAAGAGGACAGATTTAGCAGTAAAAACCTACATTAAAAGAAACAAGAAATATTTCAAACAACATAAATTTACACCTCAAGGAAATAGAAAAAGAAGAAATAAGCCCAAAATGGGAAGATGGAAGGAAAGAAAGGTTAGGGTGGAGATGAAGGAAACAGAGACAAGAAAAAATAATAGAAAACAAATAAAATTAAAAGTTGATTTATTGAAAGACAAACAAAATTGACAAAGCTTTAGCCAAAAAGCTTTAGCTTTTCAACAAAGCTAAGAAAAAAAGAGAGAACTCAAGCAAGTAATGTGGGAAATGAAAGAGGTGACACGGCAACTGATATCACAGAAATAAAAAGATCATAAAAGACTACTATGAACAATTATACATCAACAAGCTGGATAACCTAGAAGCAATGGATAAATTCACGTACACATACAACCGACCAAGACTAAATCATAAAGAAATAGAAAATCTGAATAGACCAACAACGAGTCAAGAAATCAAATCAGTAATCAAAAAGTCTCACAACAAAGAAAATCACAGGACCACATGGTTTCACTGCTGAATTCAACCAAACATTTAAAGAATTAACACCAATTCTTCTAAAACTCTTTCAAAAGATTGCAGAAGAGGGGGCACTCCCAAACTCATTTTAGAGGCCAGCATTATCCTGATATCAAAGGTAGACAAAGATACTGTAAGAAAAGAAACATCACAAGCCAATAACCCTGTTGAATATAGATGTAAAAATCCTTAACAAAGTACTAGTAAACCAAATTTAACAGCACATTATAAGTATCATATGCAATGATGAAGAGCAATTTATCCCTGGGATGCAAGGAAGTTCAACATATGCAAATCAATAAATATGTTATAACATATTAACAAAGTGAAGGATAAAAATCATATGATCATTTCTATGGCAGAAAAAAACACAACAAAATTCAGCATCTTTTCATGATAAAAACTCACAACAAATTAAATATAAAAGGAATGTATCTCAATATAAGAAAAGCTATATATGACAAGCCCACAGCTAACATACTCAACAGTGAAAAGCTGAAAGCATTCCTTCTAAGATTAGGAACAAGACAAGAATTTCCACTCTTACCACTTCTATTCAACACAATACTGGTGGTCCTCGCCAGAAGAATTAGGCAAGAAAAAGAAACAAAGGCATTCATATTAGAAAGAAATAAATAAAATTGTCTCCATTTGCAAATAATATGATCCTAATAGATAGAAAACTCTAGACTCCACCAAAAAAAAAAAAGAAAAACTTAAAATGAATTCAATAAAGTTGCAGAATACAAAATCAACATACAAAAAGCAGTTGCATTTCTGTACACTATAAATGAACTATTTGAAAGAGAAATTAAGAAAAAAACATACGTACAATAGAATGAAAAACATAAAATACTTGGGAATAAATTTAACCAAGGACATGAAAGACCTATACACTGAATATTATAAGACACTGATGAAAGAAACTGAAGAAGACACAAATAAATGAAAAAATATCCCATGTTCATGGATTGGGAGAATTAATATTATCAAAATATCCATACTATACAAAAAATATACAGATTCAATTCAATCCCTATCAAAAGTCCAATGGCATTTTTCACAGAAATAGGAAAAACAATCCTACAATCATATGGAACCACAAAAGATATAGAATATTCAAAGTAATTTGTGAGAAAGAAGAATAAAGGTTGGGCATCAGAACTCCTGATTTCAAACTATATTACATATCTATAGTAATCGAAACATTATGGTACTGTCCTAAAAACAGATACGGAGACCAACAGAACAGAATAGAGAGCCTAGAAATAAACCCACACATATATGGTTAAGTAATCTTTGATAAGGGAAACAAGAACACACAATGGAGAAAGGATAATCTCTTCAGTAAGCAGCGTTAGAAAAACTGTAATCTATATCCAAAGAATGAGACTGGACCCCTATCTTACACATCTCAGAAATTAACTGGAAATGGATTGAAGACTTAAATATAAAACATGAAACTGTAAAACCCCTAAAAGAAAACATAGGAAAAAAGTTCTTTGACATTGATCTGGACAGTGGTTTTTTGATGTGACACCAAAGCACAGTCAACAACAACAACAACAACAAAAAACCAAGGGGGACTACAACAAGCCAAAAACCTGCACAGCAAAGGAAATAATCAACAAAATGGAAAGGCAACTTACAGGAGAACTCATTCATAAACTATATCTCATAAGGAGTTATATCTAAAATACATAAGGGGGGTGCCTGGGTGGCTCAGTGGGTTGAAGCCTCTGCCTTTGGCTCAGGTCATGATCCTGGGGTCCTGGGATCGAGCTCTGCATCAGGCTCTCTGCTCAGTGGGGAGCCTGCTTCCTCCTCTCTCTCTCTGCCTGCCTCTCTGCCTACTTGTGCTCTCTCTATATATAAAATAAATAAATAAAATCTTTTAAAAAAATCTTTAAAATATATAAGGAACTTATACAACTCAATAGCAAAGAAAATAATCCAACCTAAAAATAGCAATGGACCTAAGTAAACATTTTTCCCAAGAAGACATCCAAATGTCCAACTGGTACATGAAAAGATTCTCAACATCACTGATCAACAGGGAAATGCAAATCAAAACCACAATGAGATGTCACCTCATACCTGTTAGAATGGCTATTACAAAAGATAAAAAATAACAAGGGTTGGGGAGGATGTGGAAAAAAAAGAACACTTGTATACTGTTAGTGAGAATGTAAATTTATATAGCCTTTATAGAAAACATTACGGAGGTTCCTTGAAAAAATTAAAATAGAACTACCATATGATTCAGCAATCCCACTTCTGGGAATATATCTGAAGGAAATGATATCAGTATCTTGAAGAGATATTTGCACTTCAATGTTCACTACAACACTATTCACAATAGCCAAGAATGGAAACAACCTAAGTGTCCATTAATGGAAGAAGGGATAAGGGAAATGTGATACATGCACATATACACACACCCCAGAATATTATTCAGCCTTAAAAAGAAGAAAATCCTGCCATTAGTGACAACATGAATGAACCTATAGGACATTATGTTACATGAAATAAGCCAGAGAAAGATAAATATAGTATGATATCACTTACACATGATTTTTTTTTTTAAGTTGAACTCAGAACCAAAGTGGTTGCCAGGGTTTGGGAAGTGGGGAAAATGAGGAGATATTGGTTAAAAGGTATAAACGTTCGGTTATAAGATGAGTAAGTTCCGGGGATCTACTGTATAGCATGATGACTATAGTTAATGATACTGTGTTTTGTATATAAAAGTTGCTAAAAGAGTGATCTTAAACATTCTTATCACACACAAAAAAAGTAACTATGTGAGGTGACAGATGGGTTCATTAACTTCATCATGGGTAATATTTCATAATATATGCATTCTCAAATGATTATGTCGCTATGTATATGTGTGTGTACACACACACACACACACACACACTTTTGTCAATAAAGCTGGAAGGAAAAACAAAGGTTCTTCTGTCCTACTGCCTAGGATTTCTTATAACTCTACCTTTCCCCATCAGATAGCCTCTTCCAATTTGATGGTCCTCAAGAAAAACCCAAGATAGAATATATTGGGTCAGCTACCCTTTGGGTTCTTTGAATCTCATAACTCTGATCTTTGTAAGAGCATGGGTTCTGAATCCTGGGCCAGATTCATGGCCCATTGATCCTATCATTATTAGAGTCTAGTAATGCTGACTCCACATTTGACCATCAAGACATCTGTTATGCATGTACATACAAGTAAGCATATACTCTAACAGCTTTCTGTAAATGAACCTATTAGTCTCAGAGAGTAAAGCATCAGGGTCAAAGCCAAGCTCCACTCCTACTTAGAAGGTGTAGAGTCTAGACAAGTCACCTAGGTTTTTGGTCTTTTTCTTCATGTATAAAACTGGGATAATAACAATATCTATGACCTAGAATTATAAGAAGATAAAATTAAATAATATAAAGCATTTAGCATTGTATCTGGAATATGGTAAGTGATCAGTAGATAGTAACTGTTAATTTCACTATTTTTATTACTGTTGTTATTATACAATTATTGGTCTACCACCCTTTAATTCATCTAGACTCTCCATGAATACACTGGATAATGAATTCCATCTAAAACCCACTCACTAAAAAATATTTTGTCAAGGTGTATGCGGTTCATGGCAGCTACGATATGTTGCGATGGCCACAGCCAAGCAGTAGTTCCAATTAAAGAACCCAATCCTAAAAAGAAATAAAATAATTAAAATAAAATAAAATAAAAATAAAAAAGAACCCAATCCTAGTGACTTAAGAGATGAGAATTAAAGGGACAAGTTCCTCAGCAGCAGTAAGTTCTCTCTTACCTTACAAGGTCTTTGTTTGTTTGTTTGTTTAATTCCAGAAGTCTAATTAGTGCTATTATGCTAAAACCAAACACGTTTCTGTTTAATTCTCTTTAACTATAAAGACAATAGCTTTTTAAAGTAAACAGACCCTTTTCATAACAAGCCATGTAACATCAACTAAAACACCAAAGGAATTCTGTATACAAGGCTCCAAAAAAATCAGTAGAAAAGACACTGCTCTTATAGAATAATGAGGACCTTTCCTTCGCAAATGAGAAATTCACCTAAGAAGAAACAGAGATGAGAAATACACCTAAAATAAATATTCATTTACATTTATGGTTTTACATTTATAATTTTTAATGTGATTTAAAATGAGGAAGTATTATTGCTAAGGTTTATACCACCCAAGACATAGGATTTGGCCACACATATCAACCTGGAAACACAGATCAAAAGCCGTAAGATGTACTTTGTTACTCTAATTCTAGGGATTTAGCCCAAGGAAATAACCACTAAGGTGCACAAAAATGTAATGAGTAGTTAAAAATGTGGCTTCTAGATATAAAACAAATTAAATTTTGTCTTTTCTACTTAATAGCCAAGTAGGCAAATTGCCTACTTGTTCTTTATCTAAATTTCCTCATCTGTTCAACAGAAAGAATGATACCTATATTTCACAGTTATAGGCGAAAAGAGTGAAAAAGGAACTAAAACAAACCCTTCAATATACAAAACACAGTGTAAGGCCTCAAAGAACATTAGCTATTATTTGGATTGGTTGGGTAAATCATGATAGATTGATCAAATGCAATACTGTTCAGCCATTAAAAATGGTATTCTAGAACAAACATAAGCAAACCATGGCCCGACCATGAGCCAAACTTGGTCAACTGCCTGTTTTTGAAAATAAAGTTTTATTGGAACATAGCCACACTCATTCATTTACATATTTCACTACAACAGCAGAGTTAAGTAGCTGAAACAGAAACTGGACGTTCCACATAGCCTCAAATATTTACTATGTGGCCCTTTACAGAGAAAGTTTGCTGACATCTGATCTAGAGGAGTATTTGCTATTGTGGGAACATGTTCTCAACCTATTAAGTGACAAGAAGTTTTCCAATGGCATTTACATTTTTTTAAAGATTTTATTTATTTATTTGACGGACAGAGATCACAAGTAGGCAGAGAGGCAGGCAGAGAGAGAGGCAGGGAAGTGGGCTCCCCGCTGAGCAGAGAGCCCGATGCAGGGCTCTATTCAGGGATCCTGACATCGTGACCTGAGCTGAAGGCAGAGGCTTAACCCACTGAGCCACCCAGGTGCCCCAATACATTTATATTTTTGTTGAAATGTGTATAGGAAAAAAAAGTATGAAGTAGGTATTATATTAAAAATTGACTATAGTTCTCTGAGCAAAGGGGCTATACATTTTATTTCCTTCTTTGTGTTTACCTATAATTTGTAATTTTGTATAGCAAACATGAATCATTTCTGCAATAAAAAATGTTAAAGACTCTAAGAAGGAAAGAAGCTATTTTAATTGTGACATAGAAAGAGAACAAGGAACTCATTTAATAGTAAAGCAAGATGGAAAGATATTTTTAATTAGTGAGAGAAATATGGGTTTGTAATCTTCATTTCTTCTCCTTCTCTCTCACAGATAGGAATGTGAAAAGTGGGGAGAGAGCAAAGAAAGCAAGCGAAGAGGGAAATGTGACAGCAGAGTTGTTACACGATGTGGACAGCCGCCAAACTCAATAATTCCTAAGATAAATAAGTTTGCAAAGCTCGGAGAGATGCTACCAATCTTTGCACCAAAGACTGAGTTACACAATCCAGCCAATATAAGAAGAAGTCATGTGGTAGCAAATATCATCTGGGAAAGATAACAGGATGTTTCAGGAATGCTTATCAACAGGTCTGCCCACTGAACATTTATTTATTGCCTACCTGGTGGCAAGCATTTACAATATCATAGGGTGACAAACACAAAAGGTGACACATACAAAAATAAACATATTTATATGGAAAAGAGGGTGAGTGTTGTGTCCTGTCAAGAAGAATCATGTTCAGGTTTTTACTCAGACGCTAACTGGATGAACGACGTTAACATCAACCACTGAATTCCGGAGGGAGAACACTGTTAGGTTCTACCTGTTGAATCCGCAGTAAGTAAGGAGGGTTCAAACAGAGATGTCCTTTGGCAGCTGGATACAGGCATTTGGAGTTTGGAAAGGAGATAGTATTTTGAGGAATCCATAAATCAGTGTATGCAGAGCGTGCTCAACAGAGAGTGTTGCCCCTGGACTGCGTGCAGAAGAGAAGGAGGCCAAGGACTCACAGGGTGGGCAGAGATGGAGACTGAGAAAGAACGTGTAGGGACTGGGGCAAAACCAGGACAGAGTGCTTGTTAAATGCGCGCAAGAACCATCCCCACTATTTAAAACTTGCTGAAAATGAGCTCTTTTAATAACTTGTGCAGCTGTAGCAGCAGTTGTGATTAATGCTATATTCCTAGGTCCCAAAGAACACAAACCTGCTCTGAAAGTGTGTTTTCCCACAATTTTTCAGCCTTTTTCTGAGCAGAATATATGCATTATACCTTTCTTCATGTGGCACCATGTGGTAAGAGGAACATGAACGGCCATCCATTACTGGTTTGCTTTGGTTTGGTTTGGGGCTGATATGGTGATGAGGAAGAGGAAGAGACTGAGCACTACACTGTACCCAGCAGAGTCCTAATTTTAGGGTAATGCCCAAAAATACCTAGGATGTAAAATTAGTCTTTTGAGATCAGTTGGTGACCACCAAGAGGAAGAACCCAAGTACCGTATGCCTAGACTGTAGCATTGTCTTCTGCTAAGATTGATTTGAGTGGCATGGCTCTATGGCTGAAGGCCTGGGAAATAGTATGTAGGACACCAGACCCCAAGGTCAGAAGGTCTGGCTCTGCCACTAAAGGGTGGGTGACCCGACACAAGCCTCAGTTTCCTCATTTACAAAGTTTAGATAAATAGTATCTCAGGACTTCCACATACATTATATGAAGGGTATAGAGAGCTGGAAGAAACTATAAAATGGAAGGTAACATTTTTTTCCAAATTTATTGAGGTATAGCTGACGAATAAAACTGTGCATACATAAAGTGCCCAAAAATCATGATTTGATAATACATTTTGAAATATTTGTCACAACAAAGTTAATTAACACATTCATCACCTCACATAGCTACCTGTGTGTGTGTGTGTATGTGTGTGTGTGTGTGTGTGTGTGTGGTGAGAATCTTAAGATGTACTCTACTAGCAAATTTCAAGTACACAATATAGTATTATAACTATAGTCACCATGTTGTACCCTTGATCCTCAGAACTTACTCAACTTATAACAGAAAGTGTGTACCCTTTGACCCATATCTCCCTGTCTCCCTTACCCCTAGCTCCTGGCAACCACATTTTCTCTCTGGTTCTAGGAGCTCATTTTTACTTTTTTTTTTGGATTCCATGTATAAATGAAATCATACAGTACCCGTCTTTCTCTGTCAGGCTTATTTCACTCAAAATAATGTCCTCTAGGTTCTTTGGTGTTATCGCTAAAATGACAAGAGTTTTCATCTTTTTTATGCCTGAGTCAAATTCCACTGTATATACATACCACATTTTCTTTATCCATTCACCTACTGACAAACATGTGGGCTGTTTCCATATCTTGGCTACTGTGAATGTAAATCAAGACCACAGTGAGATGTCACATCATACCTGTCAGAATGGCCTCTATCAAAAAGACAAGACATAACAAGTGTTGGTGAGGATGAGAAGAAAAGGGAATCCTTATTCACAGCTGGTGACAATGTAGGTTGGGGCAGCTCCTGTGGAAAACAGCATGGAGGTTCAGAAAATGAAAACAGAATTAGCCTATGATCCAGCAATCCCACTTCTGGGAGTCTAGCCAAAAGCAACAAAGTCAGTATCCCTAAAGGATCTGTATGCCATGTTGTGCCCTATTCCCAGGAGTCAAGATCCCACAACAACCCAAGTGATGGAAGTTACTATTATCACTGAGTAACATAACTCAGTGATTCAAACATTTTGTCGATGAGATTGTGATAGCCCTGCTCTCACAGAGAAAAGACCAGAACGAAGCAGCTTCCCAAGTGGCTGGCCTGCTCCTTGAGGGCTTGTGAAGAGAGCACGGGCAGTAAAGAAGTGGCCTCACACTTAGAGCGGCACCGCAGGCACAGGCTTTCCCACCGCGAGCCCCTTTCCACCCAGGCAGAGTAGGAATAGCACCCGGGCTCTCGCAGAGGTGCTGTCAGTGTGAGCCATCATGTGCCAAAGCACTGGCCCAATGCCTGGACAAAGTGGGTCCTGGAGAAGCGAGAGCCATTTGGACACTGCATCTGAAACGTAGGTAGCTGGCACTTATCCTACTGGGATATTTCAGAACACACAGCCCAACACTTCCAGCAGCTCAATATGCTCTTCTTCATTTAAAAAAAAAGAAAGAAAGAAAAAGAAAGAAAGAAAGGAAGAAAGAAAGAAAGAAAGAAAGAAAGAAAGAAAGAAAGAAAGAAAGAAACAACAAACAATCAACCAAATAAATCTCTTCATTAAGTACTGGAATAAACTCTGTGACCTCTCAGTAAAGGAGACACACTATTCAAGGAGTGAATGGCAGGATTTGTGTATTATTTATAGCATCCTATGAATATAACTGCTTTCCAGGTTAACTTATATATATACCCATTCTCCAGCTAGACTCCCTGTGGGTTCCTAGAAATGAGTTCCCACTGGGCAGAATCACTGGGTCTTGGTTCCTATGGAAATAATATCCCAACAAGGACATTTGTGGAGGCTTTTTCAGTCTCCCCCCGCACCCCACCCCGCAAGTCCCCATAAGCTGAGGCTACAAAATTCTCTGCAAGAGGCCAGTTAGTAAATATTTTAGGCTTGGTCAGTCACATGGTCAATGTCTGCCACAACCACTCAACTCCTCTGTGGTCACCACGGACAACTAATACACGAGCGGCGTGGTTGTGTTTCTGTAAATCATGATTTATGAACACTGAAATTTGAATTTTACGTAATTTTCACACATCATGGAATAGTGCTTCTTTTTTTAATTTGTTCCAACCATTTCAAAATGTGAAAACCATCGTTGGCTCAAGCACTATGCAAGAAGTGATATGGGGATGTTAGGTCCAAGGGCAAGTAGTTGGCTGAACTCTGCCCTAAAATCGTAACATGTCATCAGCCACAGTAGATTTTGTTTTCAACTACTGACCTCTCCTTCCCCAGAAGGCAGTGAAGGTAGTCATATTAACCAATCCTTTCAGAAAGAAAAAGCTCACTCCCAACCCTTGCTGACAATTAGGCTTTACCGTCTGTTTCCTTGACTAGCTCTTTGGAGGGGCTCATCTGCCTTGAGTCATTTTAACACCCAGGCTCCTGTAGCTTTGTGCCTCTACGGCCAACACCATCACCTGTGCACCTTTTGTCTGCCCTTATGTGTTATGACTTACCAGAACATGAAAAATGGTGAAAAGAGAGGCCTCAGGAGAGCTGGCAAGTGGACTGGCACATTCCTAAGCTAAGAAGACTTTATTTTGCCCATGCTCTCTTATTGCTTAAAAAAGAATGTAAGATCATGTCTTCTATCATACTCTCTGGCCAGCCATGAGGAAAGTGTTTATTCACTGTATTGTTCAGTACCACAGTTTTTATATATTCTAAAATATAAAATAACTAGAGATGAACATTCCCATAGGAAAGCCACCATTAGGAGGCTAGAATAAAGGAACTTTCCCTTCATTTATTTAGAATGCCTCTGCTTGGGGGGTGCCTGGGTGACTCAGTCCGTTGAGTATCTGACTCGTGATCTCAGCTCTAGTCTTAATCTCACAGTCGTGAGTTCAAGACCCATGCTGGGTGTGAAGCCTACTTTAAAAAAAAAAATGCATCTGCTTGGTCACTTCCCCTCAATGCCCTATGAAGAGCCTAAGATAAGCACCCAGTAAGGAGGCAAGGAAGGTCTTTAACTAAGACACCCCACCCTCGTCCTTGTTGCCAGTCACTGAAAGGCTCTTCTTTCCTGTCTTCAAAGGGATATTAGCAAGTACAAACGGATATCCTAGACTTAATTTGGATTGCCATACATCTACCACCCCAAACACTGAAAGGAAAAACCAAGCCTTCAGCACACCCTCTCTGTAGTTATGAAAAAAAGATAAAATTCCAAAAATTATTTTTCCTTCCCTTTTCTAAGATAGTGTAGTAGCCAGAATAAAGCCCTCCTCCCTGTCAAGATGTCCATATCCTAACTCCCCAAACCTGTGCATATGCTGCCTCACACAGCAAAAAAGGACTTTACAAGTGTAAGTTAAGGATTTCGAGATGGGGAGGTTACCGTGGATTTTCTGGGACGGCTCCATGTGATCACAGGTTCCTATAAGAGGGATGTAAAACGGGCAGAGTCAGAGAAGAAGACACGATGGCCGAAGGAGGTCAGAGAGATGCAGGGTCATGAGTTGAGAAATGTAGGCAGCTTCTAGAAAAACGAAGGAAATGGGTTTTCCCCTGGAGCCTCCAGAAGGAATACAGCCCTGCCAAATCATTGGAGAATTCTGACCTCCGGGACCGTAAGAGCATAAATCTGTTTTGTTTTAAACCCCTAATTTTATGGTACTTTGTTACAGCAGCCATAGGAAACTAATACAAGCAGCTGCTAAAAATGTCCCAGATAAAATGGAGTTCCTTACAAGCCGGCCACTTTCTCTCACTCCACTTAACCCTGAACAATGACAAGAAACTTCTACCCCTCACTCACACAGGGTCCCTAAACTCCAGAACTACCGAACGCTTAGATAAAACACGATATTAAAGGGAAGGTTGAAAGGGTGAGTGGGCAGCGAGAGAACACCGCAGTCATATACAAAAAGCATTATCCGGGAGGGCTGCAAAGGATGAGATAGAAATGGAATGTGCCTTATTTATAGCAAAGCCTGCCTCCCCTCGCAAGTGTGTGACAGAAGGGCTGTTTTAAAGTTTTATTCTTCAAACTTGGCTGCAGAACTTGGCTGCATCTCAGAACTGTGCTTTTGTATTTAGCTTTAAAATATAAGAAGCAACCCCATGGCTAACCTGGAGGCAGAGGTGGTGCGGACAGGAAAAATGCAGGGGGTGGGGAGTGGAAAGAGGTTGAAACGTTATTCTTATTGAGTTAGTTGCTTAAGAAAAACAAATAGAGAATAAAATAGCAAATGGCTTGGAAAAGTGCCAAGTTGGAAATTTCTCAATACCCAGGCGTTGAGGCTCTCCAGAGAAGGGTGGGGCTGGAAAGCCAGTCGGACATGAGGGTAGGGATCTGGTTTTGAGGTAGAGAGCAAAGAATACTCTAGCCCTAATTATTAGAGACCCCCTGCCTGGCTTAGCTTGCTGGCTTGCTTGCTTTTTTAATTTATGTTTTAGAGAGAGAGAGAGAGCATGAGTTGGGGGGAAGGGCTGAGGGAGAGAAAAAAGCCAGCTCTGCACTGAGCAGGGAGCCTGATGCGGGACTCGATCCCAGGACTCCGGGATTGTGACCTGAGGTGAAGGTAGACGCTTAACTGACTGAGCCATCCAGGTGCCCCTCTCACCCTCTTTCTTTCTTTTTTTTTTTTTTTTTAATTTCTTTGCAGCATAACAGTATTCATTGTTTTTGTACCACACCCAGTGCTCCATGCAATCCGTGCCCTCCCTAATACCCACCACCTGGCTCCCCCAATCTCCCACCCCCCACCGCCCCTTCAAGACCCTCAGGTTGTTTTTCAGAGTCCATAGTCTCTCATGGTTCACCTCCCCTTCCAATTTCCCCCAACTCCCTTCTCCTCGCTAACTCCCCTTGTCCTCCATGCTATTTGTTATGCTCCACAAATAAGTGAAACCATATGATAATTGACTCTCTCTGCTTGACTTATTTCACTCAGCATCATCTCTCCCAGTCCCATCCATGTTGCTACAAAAGTTGGGTATTCATCCTTTCTGATGGAGGCATAATACTCCATAGTGTATATGGACCACATCTTCCTTATCCATTTCTTTCTTTTCTTTAAAGATTTTATTTATTTATTTGACAGAGATCACAAGTAGGCAGAGAGGCAGGCAGAGAGAGAGGGAGAAGCAGGTTCCCTGCTGAGCAGAGAGCCCGATGCAGGGCTTGATCCCAGGACCCTGAGATCATGACTGAGCCAAAGGCAGAGGCTTAACCCACTGAGCCATCCAAGCACCCCTCTCACCCCCTTTCTTAAGTTCAATGAACATTGACAGCAATCCGGGGAAGGCCAGCCTATATTTGCTCCTGGAAAACAAGACATATCAGGAGTCATGATGCAGGTCATGCCCTCTGACCTAGAAATTCCAAATTTTGCTATTAATAACAAGGAACTGAATAAATTACAGTATGTTATCTACTTGTAATACAATACAATCTTCAAAACTTATGATTATGATGACATATTGTGGCACAGATTAATGCTTAGGATATGGTAGAAACACATAAAATAGTATATATGCTATGATTACCCACTAGGCTAATAATATGTTAATTTTTAAGTTTTTAATTGAAATATAATTAACCTGTATCATATTACTTTCAGACGTACAATATAACTATTCAACAATTCTAGACATTGCTCAATAAGGAAGTGTACTTTTAGTCCTCTCTATCTATTTTATCCATTTACTTGCCTCTGCTCTGCTAAATACCAGTTTGTTCTCTATATTAGAGTCCATTTTGTCTGTCTCTCTTTTTCTTTAAAGATTTTATTTCTTTATTTGATAGAGAGACAGAGAGCACAAGTAGGCAGAGAAGCAGGCATGGGGAGAGGGAGAAGCAGACTCCCTGCTGAGCAGGGAGCCCAACATGGGGCTCGATCCCAGGACCCTGGAATCATGACCTGAGTTGAAGACAGACGCATAACTGACAGAGCCCCCAAGGCACCCTGTCTCTTTCGGTTTACAAGTTTTGTTTCTTAAATTCCACATATGAGTGAAATCATATGATATTTGTCTGACTTATTTCCTTAGCATTATACTCTCTAGGTCCATCCATACTGTTGCAAATAGCAAGATTTTATTCTATTTTATGGCTGAATAATATTCTGTCATATTCATATATATATATATATATATATATATATAAATACCACGTCTTCTTTAGCTAACCATGGATGGACACTTGGGTTGCTTCCATATCTTGGCTATTGCAATAATGCTGCAATAAACATGGGGGTGCACATATCTTTTCAAACTAGTGTTCTCCTTTTCTTTGGGTAAATACCCAGTAGAGGAATTACAAGATCATATATCTATTAGATCTATATATCTACTAGATCATATAGTAATTCTATTTTTAATTTTCTGAGGAACCTCCATACCTTTTTCCACAGTGACTGTACTAGTTTGTATTCCTATCAGGAGCGCACAAGGGTTCCTTTTTTTCCACATCCTTGTCGACACTTGTTACTTCTTGGTTATGAGTCTAGCTATTCTGTTAGGTGTAAAGTGATACCTCATTGTGGATTTAATTTGCATTTTCCTGATGATGAGTGACATTGATCATCTTTTCGTGTGTCTGATGGCCATCTGTATGTCTTTGGAAAATGTCTATTCAGGCCCTCTGCCTATAAAAGATTTTTGTTATGTTGTATGATTTCTACATACATTTTGGATAACAACCCCTTATCAAATATATGATTTGTAAATATCTTCTTCCATTCAGTCAGTTGCCTTTTTTGTTTTGTTGATGGTTTCCTTCATTGTGCGAAAACTCTTTATTTGGGTATAGTCCCAATAGTTTAATTTTACTTTTGTTCCCCTTGCCTGAGGAGACATATCTAGAAAAATGTTTCTAGAACTCTCAACGAAATTATTGCCTATATTTTCTTCCAGGGGTTTTATGGTTTCAGTTCTCACACGTAGGTCTTCAATCCACTTTGAGTTTATTTTTGTTTATGGTGGAAGAAAGTGGTCCAGTTTCATCCTTCTGCATGTAGCTGTCCATTTTCCCAGCGTCATTTACTGAAGAGACCAACCTTCCCATTGCACATTCTTGCCTCTTTTGTCATAGATTAATTGGCCACATCATTGTGGGTTTATTCCTGGTTTCTGTATTCTGTTCTATCGATCTATGTGTTTGTTTTTGTGCCAGAACCATACTGTTTTGATTACTACAGCTTTATAGTACCCTGAAGTCTGGGACTTTGATACCTCCAGCTTTGTTCTTCTTTTTCTAGATTGCTTTGGCTATTCAGGGTAGCCCTGAATATTATATATTATATATGTGTTAATATATACTTATATAAAATAAAAGCCTGGAAGGAAATAGACCAAAATGTTAGCTGTAGTCATATTTGCATGGTAGGAATATGTGAGGTTTTTTTTCTATAGTTCGTATGTTCTTTTGAAAATGAATTATTACTTTTAAAATGGAAAACAATGAATTTTTAAAAGGAAAGAAAGAAAATCCATCAGCAGAAAGCTCAGCATTACCAATATGTTACCAGGTGAGCTTCAGAACTAAAAATGTTTAGTATTTTCTTATTTTGGGTTCTCCATATGAAGAATAAGGCTATTATTACGCCAGGCACAGCTCCTAGATTTAGTGTAATAAAATACATTGCCTCCTACGTACATCTATGTTTTCTTATCACCAACCTTTGCTTTCAACAACTCCCATCACCTAGAATCATTTCTTGGCTTTTCCTCCGGAACAAAATCCTCCCTTTTCTTAAAGATGCAATTCAAGTCATTTCTCTTGAAATTCCTTCCTCCTCTGTAAGCTCACCAAACTTCCTATAATCAATTGCAAACAACTTTGAGATCTCCTTTTTTTTTCTACATAATTTAATTTCTTTAAAAAAATTACAAACTTTAGGATAATGTAAACCCAGATTCAAATCTCAATATCAGTCATTTACTCCTTCTGATCCTGTTTCCTTGCATGTAATATAGGAGGACCACTGCTTGCCTAACAAGCCATTCTGGTGGTTACGTGATTCAGTGTGTGTGCAGTACTCAGCACAGTAGCCAGGATACAGTGGGTAGCCAATAAATCCCTCCTATCTTCCTTAATCTTACATCAGCAGATCTACACTAAAGAAAATACTGAAGGTAATTCTCCGGACAAAAAAAATAATAATAATAATCCCAGAGCTAAGCACAGAGATGTAGAAAATAATAAAGCAAAGAAAACAATAATTTTTTAGTAAATCTACACAACCATTGTATTTAGCAAAGAAAACAAAAATTTTACAAAAGTGGCCAAGTCCAGTAGGGTTTTTAAAGTAAGGAATATTCAATCAGACCATATTCCAGGATCTCAAGAACCATCTTCTTTTCAAGGCAATTAACAGGGACCCAGTAACCTAACTGGGGGGCTCATTCCAAATATAAATCCTATTTCCTATGATTATTTAATTCCTTTTCAACAAATATTTGATTGATTGATATCTTTTGATGTTATTTACTACAGAGGTATGAATATTCCTTTGGTGTGAATGTGTGTCTATATCTATATGTCTACCTTGCATATTTTTTCCATTCCCTTACTGTGATACATTTTTAGAAGTAAGAATGCAGATCAAAAGACTTGTCCATTTTCAGTTTTGATTTCTATTGGCAATAATGTTTTTTAAAAATAATGATCCTATCCCACAATGACTGAAACACTTATTTTCCCTTCACAGATATCTGTAGACTTTTAGTTTTTCTTGCTCAAAATCCTGAGAATGAGGACTTCACTCTACGGCCATTCAAGTTCTCCATAGTATAGGAATACCACAAAGGAGTGTCAGTAGTGAGAGTAATAAACTGCCAAAATGTAAAATCTTAGACTCTTTGAAATGAAATGAGGGGGGTATGATGGGGAAAAGATGAAATGAAGCCTTGAACACACCAAAGGCTTTCCAAATTAGAAAGCTATACTCATGGAAACACATCATATTAAACCACACTGAGCTATTCTTGACACTAAAAATACCTTCCCTTTCATCTGCAGACACTGATACCACTGGTCGGGGACTTGCCCACACTCCTGTCTCTTGCCAACCAAGATAATGTGATGGGGAGCTTTTCCTCTGACAATTCCAATCCTAGGGGAAAAGAAATACAGAACAGTTTTTCCTAAGGCAATAAAAACCCTTCAAAATACTTAATGAAAGGAATCTTAAAATTCAGATTGAATGGTTAAATTAGTTACCCAGAATACTCTCTGAAGTTAGTCCTTGGGAAAAGAGAAAAGAAGCCCTAAATGTTCAAGACCAAAAAGCATTTTGTTTGAAACACACTGACTTGTCTGACTTTCTAAAGTTTTACTTGGGTTAACTTTTTAAAGAAAATTTAAAAGAAAACAGAGAAGGCTATAAAAAGAATATATAGGTAAGGAAATGTGGATGTCTTTATTTTAGGTTATGAAAGCCCTGGCATGTTGGAGCTGAAAATACTTTCAAAATCCCCCAGCCTAGAGAACCCCTCACTTTGCAAATGGCAGAACTAGACTTGAAACTGAAACGACTTGTGTGCAGCCCGAAGTCAGCTAGTGGTGCAACCAGAATCGATCCAGAGACACCCTGGCCCAGTTACACACTCCTTGCATGACACTTGACTTCTCTGCACACAAGAAGGAGAAGGGCAGGCAACCCAGCTCTACAGTTACTTGGTTCAAAATTTTGTTGCTTCCAGGAGATCTTCTGAAATTTCCCAGGTGTAACCTGGTGAAAAGATACCTCCTTATTCCCCTCAGCTTCGCCCTACATCTCACTGGTCACCCAACCTGGTTGGTTGTACCTCCAAAACATCTCTCAAACCCATCCCTTCATCTACACTACCACTGCCATCGACAGGGATGTCATTTTGTCCTCACCCAAATTCCAGTAAAATCACCAAACTATTCTTCCCACTAATCTTACCATTTCTGTCATACACTCTCTGTACAAGTGTGTTCTCCATACTGATCGCATGACTTCCCTGCTTCAAGTTCTTTCATGCTCACTTTCCTTATGAAGAAAAACAAGGCTTCAGTGGCTTTCCTTTGCTTTGGGGTTAATACCTGCATGAGTCAGAGACTCATCAGGAAACAGAGGGCACACATAAGACAATTCAAGAAAGATTTATTTCCAAAAGGACCAAGTATAGGGAAGTGGCAGAGAATGGGAGAACCACAAGGGAACACTCAGAAGCCTCTGATTTGTGTGTAAACCCCTCACTTTGCAGTTGACCTCGTCACCTGCTCCTAATAGAAGTGATATAGAAAGTTATGTCCAAGATTGGGTTTTAAAAGATTGAAACTCCCACTATTACCCCCTCCCTTCTGCCTCTTCTTCCTTGCTCACTCTGATGAAACAAGCTACCTTGTTGTAAGCTACCCTGTGGAGAAACACATGTGCTAAGAAGCCAAGAGTGGCTCCAGTCAACAGTTAGTGAGGAACTGAAGCCATCACTCCCACAGCACTTGGGGAACTGAATCCAGCCAACAGCCACATGAGTAAGGTTGGAGTGGGCCTTTCCTCAGATAAGCCTTCAGAGGAAAGTGCAATTCTAACCAACATCTTGATTGCAGGCCCTGTGAGAGGCACTGCCCCAGAGGACCCACCTAAGATTAATGACCCATAGAAACTATGACATAATAAATGTTGTGCTTAAGCCAAGTAACCACATTACATATTTGGGGTACTGATTATACAGCAATAGAGGACTATACAAATGGCAGTCACCCAGATGCCCAAAAAGATGAGGAGAAGAAAAGGGTACCTGGACCCAGAGGAGAACAGTCTGACCTGGGAGAAACCATGACTTTCAGTCAAGGGGCACAGGCAGTGTAAGACTCTACAGAGAGGGAGCCATGGGAAGGAACACCCTGGCTTTGCTCTTTTCCCTCTATCCCATCTCTCCCCAGGCTTCTACTGACCAAACTTCATTCAAAGCCAGAGATCCCAAGAGCCCTGCAAATGAGTCTACCTCCTGGGGGAGGGAACAACATGGAGGGTAGGGGTGGCGAGAGGGGGCAGAATGTGGATGTGCAGGTATAAAGGGAAGATACCTGCATAATGTCCTAAATCTTTGGAAATATATATAAGGTCTTTTGTGATCCAGCCCTAATCTCCCCAGGCAAGTTTATTTCTAACCTCCATCACATATACGTAGCTCCAAGAAAACAGCCATTTGAAGTTCCCAGAACTCAGTTTATAACATCGCAGCTTTGTGCCTTTCCATGTGGTAGTCTTTCTACCTCCTACGCTGCTTTTTCCCCTTCTCTGCCAGGTTACTTCCTATTCATCTTTCACAGATTAAGGCATGTGCCAAATCCTCTGGATGTCTGCTATGACATCATCATCCTCTTTCTCGATATGGACTTCGTGACCCTTCTGTTTCCTTCCACATTCCTCAGCTCATCTCTACCAAGGGCCTCTTGCAATTGCCTAGTTACCCATCACTGACCCATTAGCCTACAGATTTCGTCAGGGCACAGACTTCATCTTGCATTCCTAGCATCTGGCATGCAAATGACACTCAATGCATATTTGCTGATTAAATTATTGCTAATCCCCCACTGTGCCTTCGTCACCAGGATCTAGAGGTTCCCTGTCTCTCAGTTGCACTGGCCACTACCACTGCCTTCTGTGAATCCCAAAACAATGTCCTAGTCTCAGCTTGCTCATCAGGCTTGCTTCTTCCAGGGTAGATTTTTTTCCCCCTTCTCGCTGCATACCACTGCCTATGTAACTAAAATAGTACTACATTTACTTTTTGGAAATATGCCTAAAGCAACTTCTGCCCAGGACTGCAAGGGCCCTAGAACATTGGGGAAAGTGACCTTGGAGTATCAGGGCAACACAAAGGCAAAACCCAAATTCCAGCAGAGAAGGAATAAATAACTGGAAACTAACAAGGGAAGGAAGCCAGCAATGACACACAAGAACACTGGCCTTGTCTTCTTTCTCTAAGACTTCTAATTCATCCTTAACACTCTGTGTTACTGACAGCATCCAGTGCTACTATTTAAACACTGTTCCTGCTATCTGCCTAATGCACAATCAGTACCACCAAATAGACCTGTATGAACGTCTTAAATGTTACTCATGAGTCAAAGAAACAGGTCACCACCAAGAAAATACTTTAACTGTTGAATGTTAAATCATTATAAGCACAGTTTTTCTTTTGATGCCTAACTACATTAGGTCTTATCTCAAACCAGCGTAGGTTATGCAAGTCTGTTTAAAATATTTCCAGAAAAGTTCAAAGACCCTTAAAGCACGTCGGCAGGCTCACAACATTGTTTTGACATCCAGGAAGTTTATTAACTTCTAATGACGAAAAACTTACAGAATGACACTTGTAAATCATTGCAGAAATGCATGTTTACAATATTTAGTCCAATTGCCTCATTTCACAGAAAAGGAAATGAAGCCAAAATAATATTGTATTTATTACATTGATGGGTTGCTGGGTACACAGGGTTCACTTTATCATGCTTATTTCTACTTTATGTGGACACTGAATATATTCTTTTTGTGTCAGAAGTATTTTGTGTAGGGAAGGAAGGAGGAAAAGAAAGGAGAGAGGGGAGAGTCAAAACAAGAAGCAGAGCTAGTAAAATGAAGTTGCCCATCCAGAGTACCAAAGCAGTGAGTGTGGGGGCTGGGGCCAGACATCCAGAGCTCTCTGCTTTCTGTCTGGCATATTCCATCACACTGTACTGCCTCCTGACCCAAGCCTGGGTCAAGTTAAGCTACAATTTTCTCCATCCAACTACCATCTAATTGCCCAGAGTTCTACAAAATCAAATTACCAGTCCAGTTGGAAATTTCTCAAGAGACATTATTAACACCACTCAGAGAACTAAACAAAATCGGAATGCAACCTACTTGTACTCAAAAGAATTCTGAGTTTATTAAAGAAAGTAAACATTTTAGAAAATTTTTACCCAAGATACAAGAGTACCAGCACGCAGAAGGAAGCTTTAGCATTACAAATGTTCAAAGTTCACCCAAGTCAAGTCTCTGAGAATAGGGGTGAGAAAAGCAAAGATCTGCTGCATAGTATTTTCATTTATTTAATTCATCCCATGTCTGTTGAGCCCCAACTATGTGGCAGTGGTAATCTGCTGTTGATAACGTGGTGGTGGAAAGGACACTAACAGGGGTAGTCAGGCTACCTGGACGCAATCATGGCTTCACTGGGAAACTGCTGAGTAACCTAATGCAAGTTACATACTCTCTCCATCCTTCAGTTGCTCATCTAAATGAGGGTGTTACAAGTAAATCCTTCACTTGTAAGTCTATGTGACAGGAGACTGGTTCTTCTACATTTGAGAGATCTATAAATAATTATAAGATCAAAACCCCACTTCAAAACATCAACTTTCTCATTACTTTGCCATGCATACTCTACCTGGATATTGTAAAATATATTAATAAGTGTGTTTCAAACTCAGATTCTTCTGAGAAGTGTTTAAAACTCAGATTCCCAGGGTGTGCCTGAATGGCTGAGTTTGTTAAGTGTCTGACTTTGGCTCAGGTCCTGCTCTCAGGGTCCTAGGCTTGGCCAGTGTCAAGTTCAGTGGGGAGTCTGCTTCTCCCTCTCTCTCTGCCCTGCCCCACTCCCTGCTCATTCATTCTCTCTCTCTCTCTCTCTCTCTCTCTCTTTCTCTCTCTCAAATAAATAAAATCTTTTTAAAAAATTAAAAAATAAAATAAGACTCAGATTCCCAGGACCCAGTTCAGTCCTATGAAACAAATATATCTTGGTTATATTTGGGGATCCTTTGGGGATCAATATTTTTATAAAACAGACCTAAATGATCTGATGTTCAGCCAAGTTCAAATATCATCCCTACATTGGACAATTCAATGACCCAGGATCTTTTGGATCCAAGAATATAAAAAAGGTTATCAGGGTCTGGGTGACTTAATGAATAATTAAATTTTTCTCTTAAATAGATTTTTAATGTGACCAATACATTTTTCATACATACCTCCAACCCCAGATGTGAATGTGAAGGATGAAAAACTAAATTAGAAAAGTCTGTTCAACTCAATAAATAAATCATGCCTTGGGAAAGTACAACTTCTCACAGTTAATGACACAGAAAACATGAAAAGAAAATGAAGAAGATCCTGAAAGTGTAGGCTTAAGAAACCCACCCATCATTACTCATATGTCAGGAGGTTACCATCCTAAATGGCATTTAAGAGTCACAACAACTCAAGGACACAATCATCCCACTTATTACTCGGAAGTTTACCCGAAAGCTCCTTTTCTCTAGATTTAGCTTTTTAAATGTCAGCGTCTGAATCAACACAACACAGTCCAAGCAAACACTTCATACTAAAGACATCTGACACGAGTAAGAAACAACAAACAAGGGAATGAGAACAAAAAGAACAACACTATTTGCACAATTTTTAATGCAAATTTCTGTTGTAGACCTCTAAAACAGTTTGGTTTTAGAGCTTACAACCTTGAAAAAAAACATTACAGAAGAGGACGTCTACATTTGTTTTGGATTCGCCTTGATTTCAAGGTTTAATCTTTACTGACATCTTGAAGATAGTGTCCTGCAATATTGGTTGTATTGGTTGTAGCCAATGGCTGGTCTACAGCACTGCTTTGAGTAGAGAACTAGGTAAATAACCCACGGTTGAAACAGAACCATGATTTAGTGGAATTAACTACGTTTAAATTACTCCAGGTCCTAAACCCATACTAAACGATGCCTCTTTCACAGATCAAACAGACGCAATATCTCTTTTATAGCAATTAATGAACATAGCAAATAACATGAACACATGCACACCACACCACACACGTTTGTCGTAAGTAAGCTAGATGTATTTCCAATATAGAAAGCAAATGGCTAGTCATATCTCTGAAGAACTACAGCAATCGACAACTTTGTATCTAAATTAAACCAAAAAAGAGTTTCCCTCCTACCATCTAAAAATTAAAAATCAAGTTCCCACAAACGTGAAGGAAGTTTCCCTTTCAATATAATACCAAACATTTATATTACCCGAAAGGTGTTTGGGTTGCATGATCTTTACCTTTCCTACCAACCTTTAACAACCCATTGGTTTACGATCTCCTGAATAATATAAAAATTATTGAATTTAAATTTAAAAAAGTATACTGTTCTCCTGTGTCTTAAAAAAGCAATTCACGGGGTGCCTGGGTGGCTCAGTGGGTTAAAGCCTCTGCCTTCAGCTCAGGTCATGATTCCAGGGTCCTGGGATCGAGCCCCACATCGGGCTCTCTGTTCAGCAGGGAGCCTGCTTCCCTTCCTCTCTCTCTGCCTGCCTCTCTGCCTACTTGTGATCTCTGTCTGTCAAATAAATAAATAAAATCTTTAAAAAAAAAGCAATCCACTGTATAAATATACTTTAATCAACTTATTAATAGTATCAACATGTATACATTTTATAATTTAGTTCCTCTCTAAATGACACTGTCTTTATAAGACCTAAAGATAAAAGAAGAGCATTCATTCTGGACCACCTCCATGCAAAGTAAGATGTGAAATGCCTCATTTACTTACCTAAATGAATCTGCATAATGACCTTACGAGGTAGTATCCTTCCTCCCACCTTTTATTTTTCTTTTTAAAAATGAAGAAACTGAAGCTCACAGAAGTTAAATAACACAAGGTCACACCACTAGGAAGTAGTAGGGTTGCAATAATTTTAACCTAGGTCTGATTCCAACGCTCATATTCCTATGAACTTGGCATAGGGTTTCCCAGCATGGGTGGGTTAAGAAGGTAATGATGAATAAACATCTTTCTATTCTGTATGCTTCACTAATTGGTTAGCCCTGTTAATCTCATTTTTCTTTACTACAACTTAATAGGCATCTCTGTTAGAGAAGGGTTATCTAAGCCTTCTCTTACAAAGCAAAGGATTAACAAATTTGAGACTCAAAGCAAGATTAGTTTGAGTTCTATCTTTATAAGGAAAGAGAAAAATTCACCATATTGATTATCCAGAAATATCTAGTTCAATCTTGCCCATGTGATTAGCAGAGATCAAACATACAGTCTTACAGAATACATGGAACCCAGCAGACAACTCAAATATTTAGTGAAATGAATGAACATTAACTCATTTTCCTTATTAATATGTAACACAGTTAGGTTAAATTTTCACACATATGCAAGCCTTAAAAAGATGTGTTAATAGGAAGCAGTCATTCCCTCAGATTCAACATGTGCACAAATAAAACTTCTGTGCCATAGTTCCTTCCTTTAAGACATTCTTCCAAACATCCCTATTTGAATTAATAGCGTCAATGTCTTTCTATAACCCAAGGTCAAAGTACAGTCTTCTTTTCTGTTCCCCTCTTAATTCTATATTCATTCAGTTTCCAAGTCATTTTTTAATTCAGACTCTTTAATCCCTTTGCTCAGTCTCACTCAATTCTGAGGGGTATTTTCCCTGCTAGATTAGTGTCCTCCTTACCATTCTCACAGAGACAGAAATACCAATCCCTACCTCCAGAGCCTCACATCTGCCATCATAATAATGCATCTGGCACACTGGGGCAAGACTCATAATCCCAAAGAGATATTAATTTTACAACTCCTAGCACAAAAGTTTTTCATGATTAAATTGCCTATGATTCACTGTTCTCGAATCTGGCTCCATCCAGACTCTTCCCAAAACCTTACCTCCATTACTCCATGTAAGTCACCTCTGCCCCCAAGCTCACTGATTCTGGTTCCTGCTCACGTTCCTCAGCTCCTTCCCTTTGCTGAACGCATCTCCCTACCTGGAATGTTGTTCTTCCTTTCTGCTTTCCACATAAAGTGGTCTTACCCATCCTTTACAACGGAGTTCAGAGCCCACTCTTCTGCCAGCACACACCTGGCCTCTGAGCCTGGAAGTGATCACCTGTTCCTCTGATTTCATATAACACTCTATCTGCACTTCTCTTTTGGAAATTAACACTTAGATTTTACATTTATTTGCATACATCTTATGTCTCCTACCAATGGCAAACATTTAATACATGCATACCTCTGTATCTCCCACACAGCATCTAGACCAGATCTTGTACGTACTATGGGCTCAAAAACAATCAACTGATAAATGTTACACAAAGGCTTTTACCTCAAAGGTGAATTTATTCCTCTGCATTGCTTAGGCAGTCTTTGCATTTAAAGAAAACCAAATCGGGGGCACCTGGCTGGCTCAGTCTGTAGAGAATGCCACTCTTGATCTCCAGGTTATAAGTTCAAGTCCCACATTGGGTGTAGAGTTTACTTAAAAATAAAATCTTTAAAGAATACCAAATCATATGTTTCAAGTATGACAAACCTAAGTTGCTTGAATTTTAGAACTGGAAAATCAGAGGATGTGAGAAGAAAACTATATTCATTTATCAGTCAAGGCAGTTTAGGCAGAAAACATTTGTCAAGCTGTCAACCATCACTCAACCCTACACGCGCACACACACAGAGACATCCCAAGCATTTCACGAGAGGCCTTACTTTGCGGTAGACTATCATATTTGGAGAACTCTCCTCTGGGTCAGCAATTCCCACTGCTTTTTGATCCCCAGATCCCTGAGCCATCCCGGATGTCTTCACTCACGCTGCAAAAGTAAACAAATAGACCATTAGGACATGACAAAACTATATAAAGAAAGCTCTACAATGCAAAGAAGTAAGTATCTTTTGGCAGGTGATACAAAAATAAATTATGATGAATTTATTTTTCCTCATTAATTTAAGCAGTATTTTAAAAAAAATGTTCAAGGGATATTTGGGGTCTTGTTATCCAATATCCAATATATTATTCTATTCCCAAAGCAACATGTTCTCTATTTTCAGCCCAGAATCATGTACCCTAGGGGAAGGCATATGCCAGTCCCACATAATCTCCTGAAGATAGATGAAGCCAACCATTTTGATGTTGGTTTTGTCTTACCAAACCTCACTTTACCAAACCTCTGATTAATTCTATCCAATAAAATCTGAATATTTTATCAGTTAAATGTAAATCAAAACCACAAGGAAATACCACTTCATGTCCCCTAGGATGGTCAGAGTAAAAAACACAAACCTCAAATAACAAGTGTTGACAATGATTTGGAGAAATCTGAACACTGTACCTTGCTGGTAAGAATGTAAAATGGTTCAGTCTCTTTGAAAAATAGTTTAGTGGTGCCTCAAAAGTTGAAACATAGTATTACCATATAACCTGAAAATGCAACTGTACCCCCAAAGAACTGAAAACAAGTATTCAAACAAGTATTCAAGCACAAACATTCACGGCAGCACTATTCGCAATCAACAAGACATGGAAACTCAACGTCCATCAACTGACCAATGGATAAACCAAATGTGGTCTGTCCCTACAACGGAATAAAATTCACCCATGAAAAATCATAAAGTATTGATACACCCTACAACATAGATTTATCTTGAAAACATTACGCTTTATTAAAGAAGCCAGACACAGAGATCACTGCAATGGACTGAATGTTTATGTCCCCACCAAAATTCACATGTTGAAATTCTAACCCCTAGTGTGATGGTGTCAGGAGGTACAGACTTTGGGAAGTGATTAGTGCCCTTGTAAAAGAGACCCTGGGGAGCTCCCATGTGAGAACACATTGAGAATACAGACATCCAAGAACCAGACACCACATCTGCTTGAGCCTTGATCTTGGACTTCCCAGCCTCCAGAAATATGAGAAATTTCTGTTGTTTATAACCCAGCCAATCTATGATATTCTGTTATAGCAGCCCGAACAGACTCAGATAGTCACAATGATTCCATTTACATGAAATATCTAGAAGAGATAAAGCTAGAGAGATGGGAAGCAAATCAGTAACTACCAGCAGCTGGGCTGAGGGCAGAATGGGGTTATTGCTTAACGGATATGGGGTCTCCTCTGGGATAACGAAAACATGTTTGAACTGGATAGGAGTGATGGATACAGAACATTTTGGATATGTTAAATGCCACTGAAATGTATGCTTTCAAGTAATTAATTTCACGTTATGTGAATTTTACCTCAAGTAAAATGAATATTTTTAATTTGACCTTTTTAAAAAGCCTGAAAAGATATCAGTGAAATAATGACAGCATATGGAATTTTTGAGAAAAGAAGTTCAGTTCTTGGTCTCACACTATATTTGCTGTGCTACTTCACACAAGTTAAACAACCTATTGGGTTCTCTTTGTTAACTTCCTTTTAAAACAAAACATACTGCTGGGTACCCAGAACCATGCTAAGGCACCTCCCTCTACATTGTTCTCATCAGTAAAATGTGAATTCCATGGAGTACTTACAAGTAAGAGTCCAATAAACTGAGTGTAAATGTATCATATAAAGCCATAAAAGTCCTATACAAATGTTATCACTAAGCTAAGAGCCTGCCTGGGTTATTCATAGGCTTTTCATCCAAAAAAAAAAAAAAAAAAAAAAAAAAAAAAAAAAAAAAACCTTTATAAATACCACACTTGACAGAAAAGGCCATTTCAATTCAAAATAAAAACTCAGGAAATATTTTATTGTAAAATAAGTTGGTACCAAAGGTCATTCCATAAAAACAAATTTGGGTGGAAGATGGACAAGAGACAGGAATTTGTCATTTGTGCTAAGAATTTAAATGCCCTTAGTAAGTATCCCGTTTGAATGTTGCTTGCTTTCTTCATCATTTGTGAATTAAGAAGCATTATAAAAGTTAGATTACATAAAGAGATAAAGAACATCATTCTCTTATCTCCACGCACCGTAATGTCAGTGTTTCCATGAATATAGTACTACATGGAAATGCTGATTATTAGTTCCAATCAGTGGCTTTTAAAGTAAATGAACAACATGCTGGCATATTTTTAAACAGCTACTTATTTGCCTATTCCTTTGCCTGAATACAGAATATGACAGAGCATGAAAAACAAAAATTGAGTCCATTTATATGTGCTCATTTATCTATGTAATAGAGCCATTTTGGGTTTCTGGCTTTGTTTGTAAATGAACACTCAGACTTTAATGAGCATATTATCTCCCACCTGGAAAACTGTGCTGTAACAGCAAGGTTGGGAATGACCTAGAAACAATCCTGTCAGCCCTGCCTTTGCCTTTCCCTGGCTGCCCCCCGCTTCCTACAGAAACATTTCTGGTGTTACAACAGGGCTGAGGTTCCAGGACTGGGACTTGAGACCACCAACTGATGGCAGACAGTCTCCATGGCAGGAATTTCAGTGAGTCTTGTATGTAGTAGAAAAGTTTCTATTTTTGGTTCCTCTAGCAGCTCATTTTGAAACTCAATGTCATTTAACTTTTCTGTGTCTAGAAAGAATCATTTCTAAAATAGTGATCTAGGGACGCCTGGGTGGCTCAGTTGGTTAAGCAGCTGCCTTCGGCTCAGGTCATGATCCCAGCATCCTGGGATTGAGTCCCACATCAGGCTCCTTGCTTGGCAGGGAGCCTGCTTCTCCCTCTGCCTCTGCCTGCCACTCTGTCTGCCTGTGCTCACTCTCGCTTCTCATGACAAATAAATAAATAAAATCTTTACCAAAAAATAAATAAATAAAATAAAATAGTGATCTAACCACTTTCCAGCCCAAGTGTCAACAGATATTAGAGAAATGGGATGTAAAACCCATACAGGTAAGGAGGTTATAATTATATTCATTGACTATGAAGTTAGGGTTCATGACAGTAAAGGGCTCATTCATTACAATATAGGATGAAATATTTATTTTTAAGTTAAGTATAACAGAAATTAAACAGGAATATTTTAAATTTCACGATAGCAAAAACCCAAAAACTTTTTCATGATATCTCTACGTACTTCATGTGTTTGCACACAGTAAGTAATTCAGGGCCTTTTATTTTAATATTTGAAAACATCAATGTTTTTCTGAAAACACACAACTACACTTCAACAGAAAGAAAACATGTTAATGATATTCTTTTCCTATCATGGCTTACAGCTAACAAAGGGGAGAACTGAAAACATATTAAGAGCTTGAGTTTTAAAGTCCCAAGAAGAGACAGGTAGCTCAGTGTTTACAAGCTGCTGTCTGTCATCATCACACATCCAAATTTCGGCTCCCCCTCTTACAAGCAGTGTGATCTGGGGCAGTTTAGTTCACCTCTCTGTGCCTTTGCTTCCCTATCTGTCACCAGAGTCCCAGTACAGTGGAAAGCCTTGTGAACTGGGTGGCCTCATTCCCCGACCTGATCTGTAATTAAGTAGCTGTCACAACCAGGTCAAGCCACAGCCTCTCTGGACCCCAGCTGGACAACAGCTATAAAAGCTGGCATCTTCACTATTCCTTCCAGTTCTGCCCTAGAGCCTCAGAACTTCTCATTTCCAACTTTCCTACGAACACTCCGCAGAATGTTCCATACCACCTCACTTCAATCATCACTGCCTATATCTTAGCCCATGTCCTCCAGTCATGGCAGGGCTCATGCTGGACTTGTCCTAGAATCACAGAACTGCTGGAGCAAAGCATCCCCTCCCAGACTCCGCATCCCTCCCCTTAAAGCAATTTCTGTAATGCCACCCCCCACCCCCAGCTGCAGTGGGATTCCACATTTCTTGGAGCAAACACACTGAGCATCCGTGCACAAGGCTGCATGCTAGGCCCTGGAGATACAAAGATAAATCAGACACAGATGCTCTCATTAAAGTATGCAGAGTCCAGGAGCAGGGCAGGGACAGACATGTCCACAGAAGCAGGACATTGTACCGTGTGAGTGTTTAGTTATGCTGGCACAGGGCAGAACCCGGCAACTGAGATCAGAAGGATCAATAGGAGTCTGGGGGAGACAGAAGAGGCCATTCCAGCCAAGGGGAAAATACAAGCATGGCCCTCTGGAACCCCCAGAAGCAGGAGGCACCCAAGAGAAAAAAAACCATGAAGACAATCTGATCTCAAGATTGAGCGGAACAGTCAAATGTGGGGTGAAAAATAACAGAGCTTCACACCTCTCTTTGTTTACTCATTTATCATGGATCTCTACTCAAGACAGTTCTGCTTGGGGGTCTTTGTTGGTGGAGTTCGCCCCTCTCTCCCCAGCACCTTGGACAGGGCATGGCATATCGTAGAAACTCAAATATTTTTGAGTGAATGATGTAACTGATGAGATTCTACCAAGATGCGGTTTACTCCTTCTGGAACATTCATCTGGATAACAAGCCTTTAAAACCGCCCCACAAAGAAGGCTCTTTATTGACAAAGAGTTATGTGCAGAATCACTCTTTTCCACAGGGTTTATTGGTCTGGGTCAGCCCTGAACTCAGGAATCCACGAGGTATTATTTACTTATTTATTGGAGAGAGAGAGAGAGCACACAGGCCAAGTGGGGGGTGGGGAGGGGCAGGGGGAGAGGGAGAATTTTAAGCAGGCTGCACACCCAGCATAGAGCTTGACATGGAGCTGGATCTCACAACCCTGAGATCATGACCGGAGCCGAAATCGAGAGCTGGACACTTAACTGACTGAGCCACCCAGGCGCTCCATCCATGAACAATTTAGATAAGAAGGAATAGGTGGGAGGATGGAAAGTATAGTGAGGAGAGACCCTGTGAATAACAGAACAATGGAGCGTCTATGACTCAAACTCTGATTAGTAAATCTTCCGCAAATCAGGACTGCAATTTACTCCAAACTTCTGTTGTGTTTGTAGCTTGCAGTTACAACAAATGCCAACTGTTTTCCTTTGTAATGCCAGACTCTCCAGAGCAAGCGAAGCCTAGGGTCCAGCAGATAACAACGCTGAGCCTAGCAGGGAGAAGGACCTCAAGAATGTGGAAAAGGAAGGGGCTCTGAAGTCAGATCAGAAATAGCATCTCAGCTCTGGCTACACCAAGACTGCTGGGTAGTCTTTGGCAACTGACTACCTCCCCACACCCCCAACTTCCAGCTCTTCACCTGAAAGATGCGAGCCCCCTACTTTGCAGAGTTGCTTTTGAAGAGGAAATAAAATAAGGCATGCAAATTCCCCAGTGCAGAATGAATGTAGCCACTGACCAGCAGTCTGGTTTCATGAAATCCCAGGCCACCAGCATCAAAACTGTTGGAGAAACACTTCACCCACCTCGGGGATTCAGAGATGAAGCCATCAGCTGTTTAACAAGCTTCTCTGGTAATCCTGACTCACAACTGAGAGACGGACCACTGCAGTGACCCTCCAACACCACTGAGATCGTTGTCACATGCAGCTAAAAGCCTTACACATCATGCCTGCCCCTCTTTGTGTCTAGCTCTCAAAACCCCATTCAGGGAAGTATCTTGCAAGAGAGGTAATCAAAGCCTGACTGTAATGTAGCCTGAATATTTGGCTGCCAAATAAGAATTTCTGTTGATGTTATTTCCTCTCCTCCATATTGTATCAACTTCACATTGTTTGCCTCAGCCCATTAAGACCCAATGGATTTTTTTTTTCTGACATCAGCAATGTTAAGCACTTCAGGAAAAAAGATTTACAAGATGTGTGCTAGCTCAGTAGTACAAGCTTGTTTATATAGCTCTAATCTGACTGAGTGGGCAGGAACGTCCAGGAGAAGAAGACAGAACAACGGCTCTGAAGAACAAATAACTCTTTCTAGTTAGAGGTCTGCCAGCGTGACATTTCCTACATAGACGGACTCAAAGTCCAGATGCTCAGTGGAAGAGGAAGAATCAGCTTCAGGTCCTACACCAAAAATCCTAAAGCAAGGTGCTGGAGCTCAGGTCCTAGGGGCCAATTTTGGTGGCCATGCCAGGCACCCAGGCATCTACTGGGATATAATCACTTGGTCATTTCAGGACATCAGTTAGCATTCGGTGGGACCCAAACGCTGGCCCAGGACTTGACCCAGACTAGTAGCCACAGAATCACCTGGGCTTGACTCTAAAGATACATGTCCCTGGGTCCCCTGATCCAGAAATTCCAATCTGGTAGGCCTAGGGTAGCCTCTGGAGATTTATAAGTTGAACAGTCCCCAGGTGATGTGGAAGCCCAGTTGGGTCTGGGAACCACTGATCTAGATTCCACGAGCCTGCCTTCCCTTCACCTAACCCCTCCACCCCAACCACGCCACCTACTGTCTGGGAAACCATGTGGGGTGAAGCTCCTTCAGCTTCCCTTGTGTTTGGGCAAAGACTCTGTGCTGAAAAAAACAAGGGTCCTGGAGTCAAAGAACAAGCTCTCAATCCTGGCCACACCACGTGATCATGAACAACTTAGCACTATACTTAGTCTCTCTGAACCTTGGTTTCCTCATCTATAAAACGGAACAAATACCAATCACCGGTATCAGGCATTCGGAGCCTTGTCTGCTTCTCAGAATTGCCCAGGAAAGGTGTCACAGCAACTCCAACGGGAGGCTGTTACTATTTCCGGTCTACTGATGAAAAAACTGAGGCCCAAGAACATAGGCAACTCGCCAAATTAAAGTAGCTTGTCAACCAAGAAACTAAAATCCAAACCCAGGACTAACTCCAATACCTGCATACTTTCCAAAAACTCGTCAGTCTTGGCCTCCAGTGACATCACGTATATAAAGTATTCAAAACAAAACAAAATTTTGTAAATATAATATATATAACATACAAAATTTATATATATACATATAAAATATAAAATTCAAGTATATACTTAAATATAAAGTAGTTAGCACCTCTATACTACATATAAAGTACTTAGCAAGTAGGTACTTCTGGTACATTGTACAACTGGCACATAGTGGGTCCTCAACAGATGTGTGGTTCCTGCCTTCCATTTCCTAGCAGATCGGTGAAGTTGACTTCCCCATGCCAACTCCACCTTAAGACATACATAAATACAAGGCTCTTAAGTTGCCACAGCTGCCTTACAGCCTAACCAAACTAATTTTTATTAAATGCTGCTTATAAAGATAAACATTTTTGTATTCTTCATATTAAACAAAAGTCCTAAAGAAATTAAACTGGGAGAAACCGGATGTTTTTCACATAACGGGATGGGTTGGCCATATGATGTGGCTCACTGTTCTATTACTGCTGAAAGTTCAGGTCCTCCCAGGCAGTCTTTCTCACCAGTGCTCTTAGCCCCACACTGCTCTGGACACCCCCAGACCCTGCCACCTCCCTATCTATTCTCCCTGTCTTTTGAACTCTTCTTCTATTAACAGTTTGCCTCCTATGGCCTTACAATTTCTCTCTGAATTTTGACCTTCAGTAACCTTCATGGAAACCTGGCTTCCCCCAAAAACACTCCCCTCTCTGGGAGCCCAGCTGTTCTCACCCCACATATCTCAAACCAGAAAGTAAGATGAGCATCCTCCTGACTCCCCATTGCAGCTTCAAACAATTTCTCTCCTGTCTTCCTACACAAATTCCTGCTCTTGTGATGCTCAGACCATCTAGCTATGCCACTTTCCATCCATCCTCACTACTGTTTCCTGCCTCCCTTCCATGAAGCCTTTCCATTTCCTGAGGACTCCCACTTTCAGTTCTTTGAGGTTTCCTTCATCCTTCACTCCTTCATCAACCTTGATGACTTGAACATCAAAGACCTCTCTTGAAGGCTGGTTCTTTCATCCTTTTATTTTCCCACCTGAACCCTTTTCCTCCACCCCTCTGCCTCGCCACTGACTCACATGGCCACATACTGAACCCCATCATCAAAGGTGGCCATGCCACCTCAGATTCCAGTTCACTTACCAGTTCTTTCCAGTTCACTTACTATACATTCACTGCACACAGTTTTCAAGTTTATTTAGACATTTCAGTCCATGAAACTCAGGAATTTTTACCCTCCATTACTACTACTCCTCACTCTGCCTTCACGTCCTTCTCTCAGTGGGCCCATCATCTTAACCACTCAGTCATACCCTTGCAAATATCCTCAACTGCCTCAATATGCCCTTCCCATGGCAGATTTCCAGGCACAACTGACACCAATGAAACCAGAACATCCACCATACAATATCCACATAATATCTCAATATCCAAGCTCACACCCAAGCAGGTATACTCTTTGTGGTGGGAGTGAGGAAGAAATCACATAACCAGACTGACCTGGCTGCATTTTAAATGCGTAAGCCCAAACCTTAAATTAGTCAACACTGCCTGTCAAATCTAAGATGTTTTCCCACCAAAGTTGCTGTCTCCTTATCTGATTGGCTATCTCATATCTTCTTTTTGTTCAATCTTCACACACAGTCTCAGTGTGTGAGAGGCTCACTTCAAAATTCACTGAAGAAACAGAAGTCAGCAGAAGGCAAATCTCTCATCTTGAGGCACCCTCACCTAAACCACCATGTTCTTTGACTTTCCTCCTCTTAGAGTAGAGGAAGTATTGTCATATTTCCTAAAGGGAAGTCACTCCACTCATGCTCTTCATTGGAACATGATAGAATTTCCTGGGGCTTCAGTATGATAATAGAGGATTATAGCTCAAACATCTATAAGACACAAACTCTCTGAGGACTTCTCAGAGAAACCTAAAGTCAATAGAGGAGACAGAAACAAGAACACAAGTGGAATTTGAAGTTTCTAGCACATACAGCTAAAGCAAATATTAAACACAGCTCAACTCTTGGCCAAGATAAATAAAACCTCACACTAAATGTCTAGTTACCTTAAATCTCATTACTGGATACACCATGTTTGGCTTTTGACAGAAAATTATAAGGCATATATAAGACAAGAAAAAACACAGTCTGAAAGGACAAGCAATCATCAGAACCAGACTCAGGACAGAGATGTTGAAATTATCAGACAAGAAATTTTAAATAACTATGATTAAATATGTAACAGGCTCTAATAGAAAAAGTAGACAGTAATGAAAGTGGAGGAATAGAAACTCTTAAAAACCCTCAAAAAAGTAAATGTTAAAATTCAAAAACACTGTTAACAAATGAAGAATGCCTTCCAAGAGCTCATTGATAGACTCAAAATGGTCAAGGAGCAAATCAGTGAGCCTGAAGGTAAACAGAACCTTCTCAAACTGAAAAAAAGAGAGAAAAAGAAATTTCTAAGTACAGAGACAGAACATCCAAGAACTATGGCACAATATCCAAAGGTATAACATAGGTGTAATTGGAATACCAGGAGAAGAAAGAGAAAGGAGTAGAAATATCTGAGGGAATAATAACTGAAAACATTCCAAAGTTAATGATATACACCAAACCACAAATCAAGAAAGATCATATAAAACCAATCACTATAAATTTTTTTAAAAATACAACCCCAAAACAAGATATGATATTATACACACACACACACACACACACACACACACACATATACACACAATGGAATATTACTAAACCATAAAAAATAAAAATTTCCCATTTTGCAACAACATGGATGGGTCTAAAAAGTCTAATGCCAAGTGAAATAAGAGAAAGACAAATACCATATGATTTCACTCATATGTGGAATTTATCAAACAAACTTAAAATAAGACAAAAAAAAAAAAAAAACCTCTTAAATATTGGAAACACCTGGTGGTTGCCTGGGCAGGGGGTTGGGGGGAGGATGGGTAAAATAGATGAAGGGAATGAAAAGTACACTTATGGTGAACACAATGTAATGTATAGAATTGTTGAATCACTATATTGTATACCTGAAACTAATATTAACACTGTGTATTAAAAACTTTAAAAATGGGGCGCCTGGGTGGCTCAGTGGGTTAAGCCGCTGCCTTCGGCTCAGGTCATGATCTCAGGGTTCTGGGATCGAGTCCCACATCGGGCTCTCTGCTCATCGGAGAACCTGCTTCCTCCTCTCTCTCTCTCTTTCTCTCTCTGCCTGCCTCTCTGCCTACTTGTGATCTCTCTCTGTGAAATAAATAAATAAAATCTTTAAAAAAAAATAATAAAAAAAAATAAAAACTTTAAAAAGTAGCAGACCTTGGGCCCAGCTAAAAAAATAAAAATTTAAAAAAATTTTTAAAAGCCTAGGTATATCATATTTAAATTGCAGAAAATCAAAGACAGAGAGAAGATCTTGAAAGACACCACAAGGCAAAACCTTTACCTTAAAAGAAAGAAGCATAAGAATCACAGGTGGCTTCTGATCAGAAACCATGCAAGAGCAAGAGAGTGGAGTGAAATAGTTAAATAGTGAAAGAAAAAAAACACCAAATTAAAATTCTGCATCTAGTGAGATTCTTCTTCAAAATGAAGGAAAAGATAAATCTCAGACAAATAAATAATGACTAAGTTTATCTCTAGTAGATCTGCCCTTCAGGAAATGCTAGAAGTTCTTCAGGATGAGGGAATTAGATAGGTCAGAAACTTGGGTCTACACAAATAAAGAGGCAAGCATCAGGGAAGAAATAAAGGGAAACTAAAATCCTTTAATTTTTTTTTTTATTTTTAATTGACTTAGGAGAATGGAATAGACTCTCTTGAACAATGTTCATGGGACAGAAAAAAAAAATTTTTTTTTAAAGATCAACATATCAGGGCTACTGAGTGGTACAGTCAGTGAGTGTCTGGCTCTTGATTTCAGCTCCAGGTCATGATCTCAGGGTGGTGAGATCAAGCCCCTCATTGGGCTCCTCGCTCAGCGGTAAGTCTGCTTAAGTTTCTCTCTCCCTCTGCCCCTCCTCCTACCACTCTCTCAAAATAAATTAAAAATCTTTAAAAAAAAAAAAAGAGAGAGATTAGCATATCAAGGCATAACACAGAGCTCTGGAATAACCCTTTGTAACCAACTAGTTCAAAGGTTGGCACACTGAGGCTAAGAGAACAAATCTAGCCTATTTTTGTATGGTCTGTGGGCTAAGGCTAATTTTTACATTTTTAGAAGGTTGCAAAAAGTTATAAGAAGAATACTCTGTGACACATGAAAATTGTACAAAAATCAAATTCCTGTGTCCATAAATAAAGTTTTATAAATAAACACTTGTGTTTACTTATCGTCTGTGCTGCTTTTGCACTACAACAGCAGAGTCAAGGCGCTGCAAGAGAGACCATATGGCCCACAAAGCTCAAAGTATTTACTATCTGATCCTTTTCATAAAAAATCTTCTATTCCCTGAACAAGCCCAACCATCTAATTTTTCAGAGGATGAACCCAAAGTCTGAGAGATCAAATTATATTCTAATGTCATCTGGCTGGTTAGTAATAGAACCAGCATGAAAATGTAGGTCTTCGGGTTCCAAATGTCTTTCCTCCCACGTGAGAGGACTTATATTTTATTAGTATGAGATCTAAGATCATAGTGTCTAATACTACTGACTGTAGGGACTACAGAAGCAACTCTTGTTATTCTCTGATTTTACATGATAATGATTGTATCCCTGCCAGGGAAGAAGTAGGAGTGACAGAGAAGCTTTGCCAATTTTTATACACAAGAAGGGGATGACTAAGAAATAAAGAGGAGGGCGTGTTCCCAGGGGACCCAAGAAGAAAGGCACTCCTATTGGCTTTTTTTTTTTTTTAAAGAATGTCAGTTATATTCCTTGAGATTTTGTTGGTTTTTCTTCTTCTTCTTCTTCTTCCTCTTCTTCTTTTTTAGAACTGGTAAAGTCATTATCTTTTACCCTCAAACTAGGCATTTAAATATCTCTTTTTTTTTTTTTTTGAAGATTTATTTATTTGACAGAGACAGAGATCACAAGTAGGCCGAGAGGCAGGCAGAGAGGTGGGGGAAGCAGGCTCCCTACTGAGCAGACAGCCTGATTCGGGGCTCGATCCCAGGACCCTAAGATCATGACCCCAGCTGAAGGCAGAAGCTTAACACACTGAGCCACCCAGGTGCCCTAAATATCTCTTTTAATCCACATAGAAAGTACTTCTTTTCTATGACTCCCTACTATGCCTGCGTTTGGAGCAGCAGTAATAAGCTTTTCATCTTCTGGAGATAGCAAGATGTAACAAATAAACAACAAAATCTATTCAGGAAGCTCATCAGGCAGAAGCAAAATAGGTCAAAAAAATAACAATTGAACAGGTGTCTGAAGGTTTCTTATACTTTTACTTGCATTTGATGAAAGACAAAAAAAAAAAAAGTTCAATTAGCATGTACTAGTTCCTACAAGGAGAGTCTACCTTATTATAGAATGACCCTCAAGAACTAGGAAAGCCAGATAAAATTTGAAAAAGGAAAGCTCCTGAGGCAATGAGGACATGTGAGACCAAGATCCAAAAAAAAAAAAAGAGGAGAAGTGGGGGAGTGTCGAGATGGGCCAGACATTCCATGCAACTATTCTATAAGCATCTAGTCAAATTCAGCATCTATTCAGGAAAATACTCTTAGACAATTTTGAACGTCAAGGAACTGGCTTAACCTAATAAAGGGTATTTATGAAACATAGCAATCATAATATTTAATAATCACACTTTGAAAACTTTCCCACTGAGATTAGGAATGAGACAAGGCTGCCTGCTATGACCACTTCTATTCTCTGTTACAGTAGAAGTCTAAGCCAGCACAACAGGCAAGAGAAACAAATGAAAGGAAGCAAAGGAAGATTGCAAAGGAAGAAGTTAGTTTGATTGTGCACATGGAAATTCCATAGTAATCTACACAGAACTCTTTGAATTAATAAGGGAATAAGGAAAGTCATGTTGAAAAATGCTATCATTTATAATAGCATCAACTGATGTCAAATACTAGGAATATATCTGAAGAAAGATGTGCCATACCTTTACCACATGGAAAGAAACAAAACAATAACAGAGATGAAAGATTTAAATAAATGAAGGGATACAATATTAATGGATTGAAAGAGTCAACATTTTAAGACATTAGTTTACTCCTAAATTAGGCTAGACATTTAATGTTGTCCCAATCAAAATCTCATCAAAGGAGGATTTTAAAATTTATACTGTAATGCAAAGGTGTAAGAATAACCAAGCTATTCTTAAATAAGAGCAAAACTGGACGTATGCTATCAGATATAGACTTCTTATTAAGCTATATTAAGACTGTGGTATCAGAATAAGAATGCCAAATAGAACAACAGAAGGGGCTAGAAAGTAGATAGAGACCTACGTATAAATGATCACTGGATTTATACTGAAAGTGAGATGTCAGAGCTGTGGAAGAGACTTTTCAGTAAGTAGCATAGGAAGTTAACTAGATATACATATGGAAAACAAAATAAATATGGGTCTCTTTTTCATGTCATAGGCAAAAAATCAACCTCAGGTAGATCTTTTACCTACAGATAAAAGTCAAAACAATAGGGTTTCTACAAATCAAAATGGGAAAGTAACTTCATGGTCTGAGGGTAGGCAAACATTTCTTCAGTGGTCACGAAACAATAACCATAAAGGAAGAGATTAACAACTTGGATTACACTTAAAGCAAGATCTCTTTTTTTTTTTTTTAAAGATTTTATTTATTTATTTGACAGAGAGAGATCACAAGCAGGCAGAGAGGCAGGCAGAGAGAGAGGAGGAAGCAGGCTCCCTGCTGAGCAGAGAGCCCGATGCGGGGCTCAATCCCAGGACCCTGAGATCATGACCTGAGCCGAAGGCAGCGGCTTAACCCACTGAGCCACCCAGGTGCCCCAAAGCAAGATCTCTTATTCATCAAATAGAGTCATATGGCAAGCCACAGAATAGCAAATGATATTTTAAATACATATAAGTGGGGAAAATATTTGGATTCAGATGTTTTTTTTTTTTAAAGATTTTATTTATTTATTTGTCAGAGAGAGAGAGGGAGAGAGAGCAAGCACAGGCAGACAGAATGGCAGGCAGAGGCAGAGGGAGAAGCAGGCTCCCTGATGAGCAAGGAGCCCGATGTGGGACTCGATCCCAGGATGCTGGGATTAGGACCTGAGCCGAAGGCAGCTGCTTAACCAACTGAGCCACCCAGGCGTCCCTGGATTCAGATGTTTTAAAAAAATTATAAATCAATAAGAAAAAGACAAGCCAGTTTTAAAATAGGCAATAAACTGGAACAGAAACTACAAAGATTTAAAAAAAAAAACTACAAAGATTTTTAAAAAAGTGATCTGAAAAATATTAGAAAGACACAACACCATTAGTCACCAGAGAAAACTGAAACCACAATAATACCCCACAATGCACCCACCATAATGTCTAATATTAAAAAGTCTGACAATCCCAAGTGTTGACAAGTATGTGGAGAAACTGAAACACTCATAAACCGATGGCAGGAATAGAAGCTGGTACAACCACCAAGGAAAACTCCTTGTAAGAACTTACTAAGTTGGATGTATGTACCCCACATCCCAGCAATACAGTCTTAGGCGTATACCAAACAGAAATGCTTTCATATGTACACCAAAAAACACACACAAAACAGTGAAGAGCAGCATTATTCATTATTCATTATTCAGTAGCCCCAAACTGGAAATGTCCCAAATGCCCATCAACAAACAGCAGATAAACAATCTATAAAATATCACAAAGTGGGTTTTGCTATATAGCAACAAAAAGTAGTTCTGCTAGTAACATGGAGGACCCTCTCAAACAATATTGTGTGCAAGAAGCCTCAAAAAGGCTTATTTTTTAGTCAAGCAGAGAGAGTCAATTATCATATGGTGTCACTTATTTGTGGAGCATAACAAATAGCATGGAGGACAAGGGGAGATGGAGAGGAGAAGGGAGTTGAGGGAAATTGGAAGGGGAGGTGAACCATGAGAGACTATGGACTCTGAAAAACGATCTGAGAATTTTGAAGGGGTGGGGGGTGGGAGGTTGGGGGCACCAGGTGGTGGGTATTGTAGAGGGCACGGATTGCATGGAGCACTGGGTGTGGTGCAAAAATAATGAATACTGTTATGCTGAAAAAATAAAAAATTAATTTAAAAAAAGGCTTATTTTTTATATTTTTATATATTTTTATATATTTATATATTTTATATATTTTATATATTTATATATATGACTTTATATATAAATATATATTTATTTTGTACTTATTTTTTATATTTTTATATATTTATATATATTATATATTTGTATATATATTTATATATAATTTTATATATTTATATATATAATTATATACATATTTTATATATTAATATATATTTATGTATAAAATTATATGTATATAATATTATATACAGGGCGCCTGGGTGGCTCAGTGGGTTAAGCCGCTGCCTTCGGCTCAGGTCATGATCTCAGGGTCCTGGGATCGAGCCCCGCATCGGGCTCTCTGCTCAGCAGGGAGCCTGCTTCCCTCTCTCTCTCTCTGCCTGCCTCTCCATCTACTTGTGATCTCTCTCTCTGTCAAATAAATAAATAAATAAATAATAATAATAATATTATATACATATACATATGTATACATGTACATATACATATATTATATACATATAATTTTATACATAAATATATATTATATATATATATATAAAATTATATGTATATATATAATATATATTTATATTATAATTCCATATATATCTGGAATACTCCCAAGAAGTTGGAACACCATGGTATTAGAAATGAGGTTAATAGTTACCACTGCGGAAGGAGAGGGTGTAGTTACTAGGAGGGAGCATCTCCAAGGGAATGGTAATATTCTCTCTCTTGATCCAGGAGTGATAATATGGATATATTTACTGTTTGAAATTTTATTGAGGACTGATTTATTGAATGTCTTATTCTCTAAAATTTATGTTTAAAAAAGAATAGTGCAAATATTCTGGGAGAAGAAGAATACAGCATCTCTCGTTCTCAAGGTGACACTTGAGTTGTCTCGGGGTTAGCAGTGCAAAAAGTGAGAGAACTGTAGGGTCGTAGGGATGGTGGGAGCCAGAGGTCGTGTCTGTCACCACCATATCCACTCTCTCTGGCATTTGTGCGGCAGCTGTAGATCAGAAGCAGTAATCCTTGAATAAGAAAGATGGTATAGAAGTGAAGCGAGATTAGAAACGCACAATTGAGGGAATGTTTCACATTATCCAAAATAAAGCTTTATCCAAAAAAAAAAGTCAGATATTTTCTGACTCTTACATAAAGGGTCTCAGGATTCTCAAACAGTGCCTGAAACACTCTGCATTCATTCCACTGTTCAGCAAATAAAACCGGAAGTCCTTCAGCCCAGTGAGAAGATTGGGGCAGTTACTGTTTCTCATTGCCCAGTATATTTTTTGCTCTCAAATTTGCTTCTTTGGATAGGGAAGCATGGGCCCGGGGAACTATCCTGGCCAGAGTATGCTGTATCACTGGACATACTGATTGGATCAAATTAGATCAATCAGGGTCCTTCCCTGAGACTGAGATAAGGACACTGGAAGAAAGAAGACCCCTTCTGTGTGAGGGACAGTGTGAAAAGAATATGAGGACAGGGATATTAGTGATCATCTTCTTTTTCTCTAGGGTCACCAAAGAAAGAAATCAAGACAATGAGGTATCAAGTTAAGAATGCTGATAGTATCACTGAAGTACCTGGATCCAGCCATGCCTGAATTCCCAAATGTATGAGTCACATAAATACCTTTCCTTGAGTTGGTTTAAATTTTGCTTTAATTGAGTTCTTTTAGTTTTTTTTTTCCTCTATGCCAGAAAACTCTGAATATCCATTATTACCCCTACCACTAGGTATATATGTGACATTCAAGTACAAGTAGATTGGACCCAATTTGAATTTCTAGTCTGTCAATCACTGTCCATCTTCCTATGACTAACAACATATCTAATCTCAGCCCCGGGAAATTTACCCCAACCAAGAATTTCCAATAAGCAAAGTTCTACTTCCAAATACACATTTGAGAGCCAACAGGTCATTCCTGGTACAGATAATTAGAAAATACAAGAAACTGGGGCTTAGACACAGATTTTGTAAAGTGGGGGAGGGAAGTTGTAAGGCAGATGGCAGGCAGGGGAAGCAGTTTTCGCAGAGAAGCTTTTGAAAGCTACAGGAAGCCAAAGAAATGAAAACCTGGAATTGACAACATATGCTTTGGCAAGAAGCTGAATACGCTACGCATTGGGGTGAGACATCTGAGAACTTCCTAATCAGTTCTGCCACACAAGTTAAGTAAGGTTTATCCCAGATTCATCCACTTTACCCTTGAGCCACAGGAAGATCCGGGAGTCAGCGGTCAAGCTCGCAGTCAAAACATCTGAACAGCATTGAACCTTTGGACAGACAGCCTGACACCGGGAAAGGAAATACCCATTTATTTGTAGGGGAATTGTGCATTGACTCTAAGAAGCAAAACCACTTATGAGCATTTCAGCAGAGGCGTGATCTCCTAGAATATAGCAAGAAATAGAAGTTCACTGTGGCACACCCTCTATTACCAACAGAAGGTGGGGAAAATGTCACTCACAATGCCCCGTTTTCTCTTTTCACTTTTGATAAGCATAAATATTCATTAGACAGTTTGCTTACCACCTAGATTTCCCCTGTCCCTGTCTCCCCTTAAATTTTCAGCTCATCAACATGGACTTCTCCTGCCTGATAGGTTTTTAAGGACCTGATTCTCAAGAGGGGGATGTTCTTTGCACACTTTGTCACCTCTATCCTTTTACCTACGTTGAAATGCCTCAAGAACACCCTTGCCAACTCTGTCCCCTGCCCCCATCTCTGCAGGCCCCAAAACCATTGGTTATCAAATGTCCAATTCATCCACCAATGTCTTCAATGAAATCTCCCAATAATCCCTCCCCCATCCTTATATGGGCCTGTCTTACCACATTCTCTTTTCTCCCCCCACAGAATTTTAAACTTCTCGAAAACAGGAGCCATCATCATACCTGATTAATCATGATCTAGAAAAGGGTGTTGAGTAGTGGGAACTACTGCCAAAGAGGACAAACCAGGCAAAAAGCAGGGAATAGCAGCAGAGACCATAGACAAACTATGCCCTGGGCTAAGAATCCCCCCCGCCTCCCCCCAACCACCCCACGTAAGAGCTGCCTAACCATAGATTTCCAGGAACAATCTCTCTTTCAGTAATGCCCTCGGAGCACTCACAATTTCTCAGCCCTATTCCGTATTCGGGGAGAATGTGGATCAATAGTGTTGAGCTACTTTGTCCAATGTCACAGACCCCAGGGTTCTGGTGGAAGCCAGTCAGCAGCCAAGCCCCTAAACTATCTGCCATTCTAAAAGGTAAAGTGCCTTCCCCTAAAAAAAGAAAAAAAAAATCTAAAATATAATCAATAGATTTATTCTTTGTGAAGGCATCCTTTCTATTTTGACCAGCTGCTGAATCAGTCTTTGTTTTAGGATGTATGGTCAGCAAAATGATATAATGGCATCTTCCTGCTTGGTTTGGAATCTGAACACAGTAGCACTTACATAGCAGCTTAAGGGAAAAATACTTTGGACATTTTTTCGAGTTGTTGTCTTTCTTCCAGAGAGGTCACAAACATGAAAAACAAAGCCAGCTCAAACATGTGTTCAGGTTGAGCCGGGCAATATACATCTATACAATATTTTTCCAATTGAAATTAGTTGCTAATGATTAAAAATGTATGGCAACAACAGGGCTTTCTGAGCAGCACATACCCTTTGCTTTAACACAGTCCTCACCTGAGCCTAATGTCTTCCCAACCCGGGGGTTCAGTGTCACACACCATTCCTCATCACACGTGAGTGGGTTGTTTTGCTTTTAGAAAAAAAAGGAAAGTGTTGTTTGGTACCCATGTTTCTATCAAAAAATGGGTCAGAGGTCCCCAGGTTTCCCAAAAAATGGGCTCTTAACTCTGAAAGCAAACAATAATTGCTTTACTCACCAATTATCAACTCCTCTACCTGCAAAGCTTGCTGTTATCCTTCTCTTCACTTATGAAATTTCCACCTCTTTCTGAAAGCCTGTCTCTATCAGGTCTGATTATATGGTATTGTCTCTCTGCACTGAAATGCTTACTGTTTTTGTTATCTATTTGCTACCTAATCTGACTTATGAAATCCCATGCATTTTCCCCTAAACTGCCCTTTAACATCCTTCATTGTTAATTTTCTATTTATTTCTATTAGTTTTCCAAGATAACTGATATGATCTCAAGGGTAGGGCCTACCCTTTGTTTGCGATATATCAGAGAGACTTGGAACTTTGTGGTCAGATGAGATTGGAGTTTAAATCTCTCAGTTTCTCTTTAGTCAATAACTCTCTGACATAGGGCATGTGGCTGAACCTCTTCTTCAGCCTCAGTCTTCTTCTTCATAAAATGGGCGTAATAACACCTAATTCTTGGTAAGAGGCTGTAATCTACAAAAAGCTTTATAAGTGCTGAGTATTATCAATCTATTTCTTTGTCATAGATCCATAGCTTTGTAGGCCTGGCAATTAGGAAACCAACAAGTGCTTTCCCAAACACTGAATATGTGTGTGGCCCTGTGCTGGTGCAGGATAAAATCATGGTTAAAAAAAAAAAAAAGGCAGACAGGGGAGAGACAAATGTTAGTGTATAATTACAAATTACAAACCAGGATGAGAGCCTCAGTATATCATCAACCCCAGGTTTTCTAGCCAGGCAAATTCAAGTAAACAATAGGAACGGAATAATAACCACGTGCACCTCGTACCTAAACCCGCTCCAGCCCATGCCCCCATACCCTGACCAGTCCATGCATCTCTACCCAGACTCGTTCATCCTCCCTCCCACATTCACCCACCCAGAGCTGCCACCTTACAATAACTCTGCAAACGTTCACCAAACTCCTACCGTGCTGAACGCTGTAAGAGACACTAAGGACAGAGAGGAAAAATACCACACAGCCTTGCCTCGAGGGTGGCTCACATTCTGACACAAGAGACAGCCAGGCAGCAGCAGTCCCTCATTTTCACGTCTCTTCCTGCTGGGGATTAATGGTCTTCAGGCTCAAGGAAACAGGCACATCCTTGGCTACTGCAAAGGCAGATCTTTCCCATTCCACCCTCTCCACCTAGTGTCTGGCCTGCTTGTTTTCTAAGAACCTTCTCAAATCTATGGAGCAGGGTTCTCCAAGGGACTTGGGAGTGCCTCAGATGTTAAGCTGATATAAGCAAGTCCTCAGGAACAGAAGAAGGGGCAACCATTATACCAAAATATTTACTTCCCAAAAGACTCACTTTGGAAGAGGTCATCAAGAGGACATGACCACCAGGTGACCTAGGAGCTGGACTGGGCCCCTCAGAGGCTCCTCACCCCCTCTCCTGCCCTTGGAATGTTTGCTGGACCACCGTTCCCATAGTGGGAGCCATCTGCAAGGACACAGCCCTTGGAGAAGAAGGGGTTGTTGAGCTCCCTCTGGACTGAATACATACGTGAACCCCTTCAAGGCTGCTATAAAAACCTAAAGATTCTGGCAGGCAACACATTATGGAGATCTATTTAGCTTGCAGCTGCTGCAGACAAAGCTCATATGTAAATTTCCTTGCCAATTAAACCTGCGACTACCAATCCGGTGTGACCTGTTTTCCCAGACTCCTTGCCCTCCTGTACCCAGCTAGGTTTCCAGTTACATTCCGGAAACTCCAAGGGCTGCAGACCAACAATAAGTCATCAAAATTATTACAAAATAGGCAATTGGTGTGACAGGGTCCAGCCCCTGGCGTCACTTTGCCTCCTTCATGAAGCACGCTATGTGAGTTCTCTTTTCCTCCTAACCACTCACACTCCAGGAGCACTTTGTTATTTCTGTTCTACAGATGAGGAAACTGAGGTTCAGAACCCAATCAACAGGGTTTTTAATTTCCTGTTCTATTAGTTCAAGAGCCACCAGTGTCAGGTCTCTGTCTGGGCTCAGGGCTGGCCAGGTGTCAGGGAGCACAGTACAGGAGCCCCGGGTCCTCCAGAGGGCAGCCACGCTAGTTCCCGTTCGTGCAGGTTCAAGCAGCAATCATCGGAGAGGGCTTTGCTTGTGGTGTGAAGCCCTCCTGGCAAGAAAATATCTTCCTGGGTAGAGAAGACACTAGGGAATAATAAGGGCATAAGAGAACTTACTCCCCAAAAACTTAAAGGTGGCTTTTTCCTTTTACAGTTTTCCTAAGCATTTACAGAGACCAAGACAGGAGGTCTCCACAACTTATTTGGATAGCCTGGTTATGTGAACATCAACTTTGTTCCTATTCAAATATTTACATATTTTTTAAGTCTCCATCCATAAAAAGGGGGTTGTCTGCACCCTCTAACACCTACTAGGTAGAAGGATTAATTGTCTAATCACAAGGCAGCTATGTAAGGATGATCAAACATTGTAACTGGGGTATTTCGGCCAGCTGGACTCTCCTGGCCTTCAGACGCATGCATTCAATGTCCGTAGAGGGAAGTAATGAAGAACACTCTTGGGTGTCAGGCAGAAATCAGGCGTGGGTCTGATTTCCGGCGTGGTCACTGATCGGTTTCATGGACTGACGCAGGTGAATGTTTTCTCCTTAGTCTTAGGTCCGCATTTTGTGATGTTCTAATAAGCATTGTTCTACCTTCTGGATGCAGCTGGGGAGAGGAGTCTAGGCCACTGCTTCTCTGACCTTCTGCTTTTGTAGTTAAGATAATAGTGAATTTACACACATACACATAACCCTTTTGGAAATGTACATGTGATCGAAAATGAGTTGCTTCTTACAGATGTCAGGAAGGCAACAGTGAAGCATTCATAAGCTTTGCAGTTTGTAACATTTCAAGCAGGTACTCTGAGTTATTTAAGATAACTCATTAAATGTTCATTTTAATGGCCTACTTGTAAGCACTTTTGCTTTCCCTGCTGTCCGAAGAACTGGGTTTCGTGACTGAATATTACTCTTACTATATGGTTCCAAATTTTGGATGATTACCTTTTTTATCTTGACCAAATTTAAGAAAGTTTTTACCCACAGATAAAACTAATATTGATTCAACCGATGCTTACTGAGGTCCTACTGGCAGGTGCGTTGCCGGGCACTAGGCAGATAGATGCCAAGAAAAGTGAAAAAGGGATTCTTCCCCCAAGGAGCTCATCCTCTAGTTCTGGATGTCATTCCCAGACCATCAGAGTCAGCATCATCTGGGGACTTGCTAGAAATGTAAATTCTCAGGTGTCACCCCAGACCCGATTACATCAGAGACTCTGGTGTTGACCACCCAACCATCTGTGTTTGAAAAAGTACCCTTTGAACAACTAGCATCATCGTCAAATATCGTAACAACAAATAGGTTAGTTTATTAACTAAATCTCAAAATTTCATTTATCTTTTGAGGAAACAGAGGCCAGGGGGCAAAGGCCACATGAGGTGGAGAAATTAAAACCAGAATTCAGGTATCCCCCCTCCAAACACACACTCAAACCTACACACAGCCAAGGTTCTTTTTCTTTTCTGACACTTTAATCCCTAAATCTGATGGGGAGTCCCAAGTATTTCCAACCCAAAGTGAAAACCTTCACTTTTCAAAGAAAACAGAAAAACAGAGAAACTACTCTCTTCGAAAATAAGGACCACTAACAAAATTCAAATCTGATCTATCAAAACCATCCAGTAAACTAGCAGTAATTTCCCAAACTTTTAACAGTCCAAGTCCCATTTTCAACAGTTGAAAACTAGGAAGGCTGGGGGAGAGAAGCATAAAAATACAATGGATAACGTGATCAGAATAAAATCTGGGAAAATATACAATATGCAGAAATATCAACTGTGGTTCACCTTCCATGGGAGAACTACGATCTTTTTTCTTTGTATTTTTCCGAATTTTTCCCAACAGTTACATATTACTTTGGTAATTGAGAAAAAAAGTAAAACTCTTTTTTGAAATGTTACCTCCAAATCACTCGACATGAAGGTTTATTTTGTAATTCCATTTATCTCCATACAGCAGGATACTGTGTGTGTGTAGTAATTATTTATATCATGCCATATGTTACGATGAAGATGAAATTCAGTAAATATATTCCTTCCAGCTGGCACTAACATGAAGAGGTTAAATGCTTTCCTAGGTTCAAAGCACTATGAATTAAGATAAGCTAACTGCGAAGCTAAAGGAAACATTTATTGAAATCTCTGAGAGCATCCCTTTTGAAAAACGTTGATGTGACACATAGCTCCTTACTCATACCGCCCTGATGTTTAACCTCTGGCACAAAACAGAACGTTCAGCAATTCCTGGCAAAGTCTTAGGAGTTCAGGGGATAAAATGCATGGGGGATATTAGAGAAATAAGAAACAGAATGATCCTACTTTCACATAAAATTATGTCCCTGTGGATAAAAAGACGTCCAAAATTACTGGCAAATTTCATTGTCCTCAATACCCTTTAGAAAATGTTTTTTTCTTTATCAAGAAATGTTTGCTCATTAAAAAATATCTATATCAGTTACTTCATTCGAGAAGTCATAAATAAACAGATAAATAAGGACCGTCTCATTTAAAGAGACGTTTCTGCCATAAAAAAAAATGCTGCTGTAATGTTTCACTTTATAAGACAAATTCATCGCATGAAGAAAAACTAGCATTGCTTTACTGAAACTCTGAGCAAAAGAAATGCACTGAGTGTTAATTCAAGTCTCTTAAATGAAGCAGGGAAGTAAAGTTAACCAAGGTGACGACTACAGAAAAAGGAAATCCTAGTGGCTACCTGTTTTACCAAAATATCTCACAACAGCTGATATTTCTAGAATTTACAGACGATTTCAGAAAATAATGAGTTATGAGGTGTATATATTATACCCCAACATTTATAGTATCTAAGATCACCAGACTTATGCAACAATTTGGCTTGACAGTAGTATCAGAGAACTCAGAAAGAACTTATTATCTTAGGTTTGGCTGTTTAGCACGCAAGCTTTCACTTACAGAGGGGCATTGCCAAAAAGCCTCAAATTTCCCTCAGTTCTCCGCTTACTTTCTTTCACAGAGCAGTCTCACCCATTGCAAAATTAATAAATAATAACAAATAATATGAATGTACAACTCACAGAAAGTTTCTCCAACCCCTAGCTCCCATTCCATATAATTACCCATCTGCCTATGGAAGTTGATCTATAGAAGCCTTGCTGTGAATGTAGCAAGCTAAACCTACAAGGGTCCCCTTTCAAATACTTTTTGACACAAACTTGTGGCTCAGTCTGTAAATCCCTCCAGACCCTTAGAAGCTTGGTTCGCATTCTTCCATCTCTCAAACCCCTCTGGTGAGAAAAGGGTCCAATGTTGGGTTTTGCCTAATAAAGACTGCCTGTTTCTGCAGTCTTATTTTGGAGCTGCTAAAAGGTATTGATTAGAAATTACAAATCCAGCTTCTAACCATTGATAAATGCTGAGGGAACAATCCCAAACCAACGAGCCCCAAATATCTTCAACCTGTAACACAGAAAGACCACTCTTCTCAAGAAATAATGTTCCTACTCCATCAAACTTAAAAAATAATAAGATAGAGCAGCTTTCATTCTGAACAACATTAAATTTTCTGGGTCACTTTTTTCTGTCTCATCGGGCCACGTTTACAACCTGACAGGGACGGCAAAGACGGTCTCTTCACGCTGCCAGGTCGGTTGTCGCCCTCTGAGAGCGAATATCTTACCGTCCCCTTCCCTGCAGCCGTTCCCCAAGAACAGACCTCCCACCCGCCCTGCCCTCCACACCTCACCACTCGCTTTTCTTTTCCTCCAAGCCGCAAAAGGGCGAGCTTCTTCAGAAAAAAAGTTAATGAACCTCTGCTTCTGGGGTAAAGGTGCCCCACCTGCGATCATAAAATCGGAAGACTGGAAATTCCTAAGAGCGCGTCCACTCTGCGCGCTGGACCCACTCAGTGAGCGCTTCACACCCAGAAACCCGGGAACATGATTTATATGCAGACCTGCACCCATCCCACACAAGTCCGCACGCCAGCTTGCCTAACCACTTATGTAAGCTCGTGCCTCTACAGTCCCAAACTGCGCGCGCACACACACACACACGCGCGCGCACTCACCGACACCTGTCACGCATCTGAAATGGACAGCATCCACACCCAGGAGATGAAATGAAATCAACACATATGAATTGGGGGGGAGGGGTCTACCGTTTTAAAACATCTTTTCCCCCATTTGTTTCTTGCCCGTTTTTGTCACAACTACAATTACCTTAGCAACCAAAGAATTGCACTGACTCCCCTCCGGCTTCTGAATTTCTCCTAAAGCCAAGCTTGCGCCAGGTTCATGGAAAAGCTAGAGAAGCCCAGAGAACGAGGGACCCGCAGCCTCTGTGGGGCGGAGGGGACGTCCGAGGCGGTGTCCCCGCTGCTCTCCAGCGACCCGCCTCGTCTTTGCGACTTGCCGCGGTGGCGAGCGCGGGGCTCAGCGAGCGGAGAGCGAAGCCCGGGGCCGGCGAGGAGGCGCGGCGGGTCGCATGGTGCCTGGGGCGCGGGGCGCTCGGGGTCTCCGGCGCTCGGCCCTCGCCCGCCTCGGCCGCCCCAGGACGCCGGGGTCCGCGGAGATCGGTCCGCCCCCTCGGCGCCCGCGGGTTCCCGCAGCTGGGGGAAGCCGGAGCCGGGCGGAGCTCTCGCCGCGAGCAGGGCTGGGCGCAGGAGCTGCCCCAACTCGCGAAGTCGCTCGGCTCCGCCGCTCGCGAACCGCCGCAGCGGCGCCCGCTGTCGGGTGTCGAGCAGAGCTGCAACCCGGCGCCGCGCGCACCTGGGCGCCGGCACCTGGGCCCCGAGTCGCACGGCGCGGGGCGGGGCAGGGGCGGGGTCGGGGTGGGGGCCGGGAGGGGCCGAGGCACCTGCGCGCGTCCGCCGGGCTCATCTGCTCCCAGCGCCGCGGATGCTGCCGACTGTGATTGTGATGTGCGCGAACCAGGGAAAGCCTAGAAATTCCTGTGCTTTAGCTGCCTCCGAGCAAACTGGCAGACTGGCTCAGCGACGCGGAGTCTCATTTGGTCAGTCCCGAGAGCTGGCCGCGTCTGGAAACTTCAGTGGCGTCAGGGTTGTCTAAGGGATTCCAGGTCCGGAGTGATTTTGCCCGGTAGCTTGGAATCGCCGACGTGTGCCTGGCGCCCCCTAAATTAAAATGGGCCACCGAGATCGTCAGGGATATTGTTAATAACCTCGTTATTTTTATCGATTCAACATTTACACAACATGCTGTATTTTGGAATATTTTATGATCATTCGTATCTGGAACACCACAAAAGAATTTTTAAGAAAAATTAACTCTGCAAATGTTCTTGGGGAAAAAAGAAAAAAGTTGAAGACAGAAAATGAGGAAGGGTAATTTGAACTGAAGACATCCTTTAATGTGGGATCTTTGAAACTGGGTATTTACCTGAAACCTCAGGAAGATGCATGTGAAAACAACCAGATTGTGGGTGCTGGATGGTAACCATGGGAATGGTGTGCAATATCGATGTAACCAATATCAAGAGTAAATTGAAGATTTATTCTTGAATTGTATTGTGTTACCAGGAAAACAAAAACTTGAAATAAAAGGTTTCTAAGGACGGATGACCTGGGCTGTCTTCATCCACGTGGGTCCAGAGGTTGAAATTTAATGTCTCCTTCCCAATATAACAGCTCCCTTCCCACCATCCTATACTGAGTAATGGATATATTCACTCTTTAATCCAATAAACAGCAATTAGCATCTGCCCTGTGTCAGACCCTCTGCTAAGCACTAGAAATTAATGAAATAAGTCCCTGGCCTCAGACCCTTTTGCCTAATGGGGACAGTGACACAAGCAGATATATGTATTACCTTGGGCTAAGTCACGAAAGTGGTGCCACCAAAACCTGGAAGAAAACCTGCAACCTAAGGAAACCACACTTAAACCTAATGAGTAAAATATAATTTCAATTGATGTCCCAGTTATTTCGTTTATTAAAATTGAAATACAAAATGTTTCCTTCCCCAGGTTTAGCATTTGGCTTAAGCATCTTTGTGGAGCTGGCTGCAGTTGTGTAACACTTGGAGAACAGGCTGCTTACCGAGAGATGGGTGGTGAAGGGGGCTCTTCCTCCTTGTGGAGCTCTGCATTTCTGAGACCAGCAGCTTCTTGAGGGTCAGTCATGAGGGAACATCTGAAGAAAGGTCTCACTGTGTATTTCCCTTGATACAGTAGCATCGAAAATAAAATACTTCAGAATAAACCAAGGAGGTGAAAGATTCACATACTGACAATTGCAAGGCACTGGAGAAAGAAATTGAAGAAGACACAAATAAATGGAAAGATGTCCCATGTTCATGGATTGAAAGAGTTAATATTATAAAAAATATTCATACTACCCAAAGCCATTTACAGATTCAGCATAATTTCTGTCAAAATTCCAATACCATTTTACACTGAAGAAAAGAATCCTAAAATGTACATGGTATCATAAAAGACCCCAAATAGCCAAAGCAGTAAAGAGCAAGAAGAGTAAAGCTAAAGGTATCACACTACTATAGCTGGTTTCACAAAGCTGTGTAACCAAAACAGCATAGTATTAGCGTAAAAACAGACAAGTAGACCAATGCAGAGCCCAGAAATAAGCCCACTCATATACAGTCAATGAGTGTTTGACAAGGGAGCCAAGAATATTCAGTGGGGAAAGGACAGTCTCTTCAATAATGTATATTAGGAAAGCTGGATAGTAACTTGCAAAAGAATGAAAATGGATCCCTATCTTATACAACTCACAAAAATCAACTCCAAATGGATTAAAGACAAATGTAAGACACAAAATGGAAAAACTACTAGAGGAAAACAGAGGAAAATCTCTTTACTGTTGGTCTTGGCAATAATTTTTTGGATATGACTCCAGAAAACACAAGTAACAAAAGTAAAAATAAACAAGTGGGACTACATCAAACTAAATAGCTTCTGTATGGCAAAGGAAACAGCAAATGAAAAGGCAACTTATAGAATGGGGAGAAAATATTTTCAAATCATCTAGCTGATAAGGAGTTAATATCCAAAATGTATAAGAACTCAAATAACTCAATAGAAACCAGTTTAAAAAATGGGCAAAGGACTTGAATAGACATTTTTCCAAAGAAGACATACAGATGGCCAACAGGTACATGAAAAAATTTTCAACATCACTCATCACTAATTTTAAGGAAATGCAAATTAAAACCACAATAAGATATCACTTCACACCTGTTAGAATGGTATTTTCAAAAAGAGAAATGACAAGTATTATTGATGAAGTAGAGAAAGGGGAACCCTTGAACACTGTTGATGGGAATGTAAATTGGTATAGCCACTATGGAAAACAGTATACAGTTTCCTCAAAAAATTAAAAACAGAACAACCACATGATCCAGCAATTTCACTTCTGGATATATATCCAAAAAAATGTTATATGCAACCTCATGTTCATTGCAACATTACCTATAATAGCCAAGACATGGAAACAACCTGAGTGTCCATGGACACATGAATGGATCACACACACACACACAAACACACACACACACTTACTATTATTATCAAAATTATTATGAAATTCCAATGGAATTTTTCACAGAAACAACCAGTATTAGCTATACCAAAAAGAAGGAAATTCGATTACTTGCAACAATATGGATGGACTTGAGGGAACTACACTAAGTGAGATAAATCAGAGAAAGACATATACTGTATGAATTCACTGTGGAATCTAAAAAAGTTGAACTCACAGGAATACATAGTAGAATGGCAGTTATCAGGGGATGGGAGAAATGAGAAGACGTTGATCAAAGGGTACAAACCTAGTTATTAGATGCATAAGTTCTAGGGATCTAATGCACAGCATGGTGAACACAATTAATACTGTATTATACTTAAAAGTTGTTAACAGAGTAAATTTTAATTGTTATGCACACAGAAAGTGGTAATTCTGTGAGGGGATGGAAATGTTAACTAACCTTATTATGGTACTCATTTTGTAATATATACATGAATCAAATAATCACAAAGTACACCTTGAACTTCATGTTATATATATATCAGTAATATCTCAATAAAGCTAGGGACAAATATTTATATAAAATCAGATATCATATATGTACTTATATTGATATATTTTATGTATTTTATGGGCTTTCTAATACATGATATATAATTTCTTATATAAATATGGGAAATATTTTATTTCATTGTGTTCAATTTCATATGAAATATTTAATTACACACATATACATATACTTATATCTATAACACACACAGACATACATACTATATAATTTTATAATATATATAAGTTATATATAATTTAATATAACACATTTATACTATAAATATAATTTATATATATATAAATAAAAATAACTAACTTCATAGAGAGAGGCCATATTTTTTGCTACCATGTTCAGCACATTGGTTTACATACCAAGAATTGAGCAAACAAATACGTATATTAAGGATATAGGAGGCAGTTTTCTCACTGTTGAAGAAGGGAATTATAGGTATAAAAAGAAGGAAGATTAAAGGAAACCCAGTGATGTGACTTGAAATTAGAGGAGATAGTATGAAATTATTTTTAATTTACATAGATAAAAAGATAGAAAAATATATGTAGAGGTATATGTGTGTATATATGTTGATATGTTTCCTAGTTCTGTCCACCGAGAGAGTCTAAATCCAACAGTACCCCAGTAGCTATGAACACACCTAACATCAGACTCTGATTTATTTTATTTTATTTTATTTTATTTTTTCAGTGTTCCAAGATTCATTGTTTATGCACCACACCCAGTGCTCCATGCAATATGTGCCCTCCTTAATACCCACCACCAGGCTCACCCTACCCCCCACCCTCCTCCACTCTAAAACCCTCAGTTTGTTTCTCAGAGTCCACAGTCTCTCACGGTTCCTCTCCCCTCCAACTTCCCCCAACTCACTTCTCCTCTCCTTCACCCAATGTCCTCTGTGTTATTCCTTATGCTCCACAAGTAAGTGAAACCATATGATAATTGACTTTTTCTGTGTGACTTATTTCACTCAGCATAATCTCCTCCATTCCCATCCATGTTGATACAAAAGTTGGGTATTCATTCTTTCTGATGGAGGCATAATACTCCATTGTATATATGGATCACATCTTCTTTACCCATTCATCTGTTGAAGGGCATCTTGGCTCTTTCCACATTTTGGTGACTATGGCCATTGCTGCTATGAACATTGGGGTACATATGGCCCTCTGTCAGACTCTGATTTTTAAATACCATTCTCCACAAAAAGGAACCATAGCTCCATGACATAGTAGGTGAAACTGGAATAATTTGTTGTGCAAGAAAATAAGAAGGTACTTAAAGAATTATGGAGCTATGTCAAAAGAATGTAGGAGCCTGAAGAGGTCTCCACTGACCAAATCTAGGACAATTTAAGCATCAAAATAAATAATGACAGTGACAAGTTATAACTTTTGAGTAAAATAGAAATCAATGAGTCCATTCTGGTAGAAAGAATAAAAAAAGGAGAAAGGAAAGCTCTACTGGTAGAATACCACTAATAGATGAAGAAAGAAAGAATTAGAAAATCATCATTTTGCTGCCACTGTTATAATTGATTCAAGCCAGAATCATCAATGGATGTTAAAATTTGTGAGTAAAAGTTTGATAAGGAACAAGATATTTACAGAGTCTCAATGTATGTCCCCCAAAATACTCACTAATTCTCATCAATATATCATTAATTATTAATTAATAAGCACAGCATATTTACCAATTAACATGATCGCTATAATACTTGGGAGATAGCATCTTAATCAACCAGCAAAAGCTCACATAAGTAAAAACTGGTAATGGAAAAAACCAACCTCATGTTGCCTCCTGATATAATACAGTGAGAACACAGCAGTACTTCTACATAAATATATAAGTCATGATGAAGCATCAGACAAATGCAAATTGAGAGAAATTCAAGTGACTGGCATGTACTCTTCAAAAAAATGCCAAGGCTATGAAGGTAAAGATTGTTCCAGATTAAAAGTCACTATAGAGACAAGACAACTAAATGCAACAGGTGATCTTTAATGGGATCCAAGACCTACAAATGACAATAATAGCATAACTGGTGAAATTTTAGTGGACTTAATTAAATTGGATCAATGTTATTTTCCTGTTGTAAGATTATACTGTGGTTATTTAGGAGATTTGTTTTGTTTTGTTTTGTTTTTAGAAGATATACACTGACGTACAATGGGATAAAGTAGTGAGCAAGGGAGCAAGCAAGCACGGTGGGGGGTGGGGGTTGAGTTGTAACTTACTCTCAGTTGATTCAGAAATGTTAACAACTCCAGAGTATGAGGGAGCTCTTTGAACTATTTTTTGCAAAAAAACAAAAAATAGTTTATAAAATATTTTATAAAATATTTTATGATTTACATAAAATATTTTATAATTTAAAATGATTTCAAAATAAAAGTTAAAAAAATCAAAGTATAATTATCCTCTTTACCAAAAAACAAAAACAAAGAAACAAAATGACAACAAAAACCGCCTTTGCTTTCAAAAGTGTTCACCATGGGTTTTCTTTAAGAATCAGGTCACTGTTAGCTGTACTGGAAATATGATTTGATCTACTATTTTGTGAATATACAAGATAATGTGATTCAGCTTAACATGTCATTCATTCACTCAGAAATTATTTAATAAGGGCATGCTGTGTACAGGATCTTTCCCAAAACTCCTCCATAGTATAAAATGAAATACATTTATAGGTAAACTCCTAAATCTTTTGATCACTTCATTACCAAGTGAGAAGTTGCAGGGAAGTATGTAATAGAACTGATCGTGGTGTAGCTCTTAAATGGGGTGACAAATTGAACAGAATGAAAACAAGTTAGCAATTTATTTGCAATGACTGAATTGGCAGGCGAGGGTGGGAAAATATGGTTACTGTCAGTGCATTTGGTGCATGTGTGCATGGCAATGAATTTGGAGAGCATAAGGGCTTTGGCACTATGTGGTCTATTTCCCAGGATGGTGAATTTGTGACAGTTGACAGCTGATGCTGCTTTTCTTAAGACCCCTACATTTTCTTTCCCTCACTCTGTAGTGTAGTTTTTTTCTTTTCCTCAGGGTTAAGGGCTATTTTCTTTACACACTGACAACAAAAGGAAAAAAGATTCTAAGTAAATGTTGCCTCCTATTTAGTCCTGAGAGGAAACAAATTTCCTGGTTAGGTATTTTAGAAAAGGATCTTCCTCAAGGGATGGCTTGAAGGCCAGAGCATCCATATCACCTGGGTGATTTATGAAACTTAGCAATAAAGATTCTAGAAGGCCACGGGACCAAGGAATCTGCTTTTGATCAACAATTTGCATTAGTTTGCAAACTGGCTTCTGTAAATGGAGGGCAAGGAGACTGAGAAAAGAGGCAGAACACTCCAGATTGACAGGTAAGAATTTTAATAAGCAAGGGAACTTACATATGAGTCTTGTCTTGAGCAGCCACAAGATAAGTAAATCTCTGTCTGCATCCACCTGCCAGAATCTTAAAGTTTCTGTAGAGACCTCAGCAGGGTCCAGCCCACGTATCCAGTCCAGATGGTCTCAACAACACATTATTCTCACAAGACTGCATCCTTGAAATGGCCCCGAGTGTAGGAAGAGAGGACAAAACGTACATTCTGAGGACGGGGAGGGGGTGAGAAGCCTCTAGTTGCCTACATCCAGCTTGAGGGTCAACCAAGCTGGTTGACCATGTCTTCTCGATTACCTCCCTCTGATAGTCTATGACTGACCCACAACCTGTGGGATGCTTCCTTCTTAGAATGCCCAGCATTTCTGTTACTCCTAATTGCATAATCTCTTTCTCAGGAGAGGACTGTGGCAAGCAAGCTCATTACAGCATGAGGCAGATTTCACGAATCTGTGGTTTTGAAAGTCATGTGTCAGGAGATGGATGTGTTTATGTCATGGTGCTGGAATGGTAATGTCTGCAACTCAGGAGGAGTGTTAGGTCAGGACGGAATTCATATTTACAAAGGCCCAGTGCTTCATAATTGAGATGTCCATATATATAACCAATACACATAGGAGAAAGTTTACATCAACAACATTTTTAAAAAACCTACATATGGGGTGCCTGGGTGGCTCAGTCATTAGTTAAGCATCTGCTTTCAGCTCAGGTCATGATCCCAGGGTCCTGGGATAGAGTCCCACATCGAGCTCCCTGTTCAGTGGGAAGCCTGCTTCTCCCTCTCCCACTCCCCCTACTTGTGTTCCCTCTCTCTCTCTCTCTCTTCTCATTCTGTCAACTAACTAACTAAATAAATAAATAATCTTAAAAAAAGAAAGAAAGGAAAGAAACCTACCTCAGCCCCAAAATAACCATGAAACCGGTTGTTTGGGGCAAACGTTTTCATCAGATCATCTCAGAGATTCTCTTTCTTTCGGATAGCACCATCCAGATGTTGTGGTCAGAACTGTCACAGACTAGGCGGCTGCTTGTGTGATGTGACTTGAAATGTTTGACAGGTCCCTTCAACCAAAATATCTATTCTTCACCCTTCCCCCAACACCCTCCTGCGGGGTGCTGGGATTCCCACAGTTTATCAAATTCAGTTATAAACATGTTTGTTTGGGACCAAGGTAAAACGGTCAGGGAGGTCCTTCAAGAAGAAGGATCCTTCGTTGAGGCAAAAATCTGTCAGTTACAAGCTCTATCAAAAGCCACCTAAGACTGCAGGTAGCTCCCCAAAATAAGAACATTGAAGTTGAACATGTAACACCCTCTGTAAAACACAGCAAAGCTTTCTTCTTAAGGAGAACCATATTTTAAACCAGAAGAGGCCATTCGCAGGTGTTGAAGAACCAGAACTCAGCTCCCTGGGTATTCTCGGCCTTCTTCAGAATCTTGTGTTTGCCAGCTCCTCATCGATATTCTGAAGAACGTAGAAATGAAACCTGTGCCATTTGCCCAAACCAAAGCCCAGGTGGATAACCCTGTTTCTCGGGACAATAGAACTGTATAAACAAACTTTCCTGTAGTGTCTTTTGTCCCTTTTCACACCATCACCCAAGACCCAGTAGCAGTTTTCTCTTTAGTCTGTAGAACATTTTATGACCTGGAAAATTCCTTCTTTCTCCTTTGTATTCAGCCACCTCCCTCCACCCCCACTAGGCAGCCATGGATCTGTTTTCTGTCCCTATGGCTTTGCCTTCCCCATAATGTCATACAAACAAAATTGTACAGTGCACAGTTGTTTGTGTCATGCTCCTTGGCATAATGCCTTTGAGATCCATCCATGATGGCACATGCCGCCTCAGTCCATTCACTTTTACTGCTGACTAGTGTTTTCATTATATGGGTATACCCCCATTTGTTTATCCTACCAGCTGCCTTTTGATCAATAAGTATCATGCTTCTGATAGGCTCTTCTCCCAGGAGGCCGTCACCCATTTGAAATTTACTGATCTATAGAACATACAAATAGACTCTGCAACAGACACTGTTTATTGTCTACTAAACCCATTCCCCCTGCTGTCCCCATCCTTGACCCTTGAGCACTCTCTCCTTCTTTGCTGGTTTCCTCCACTTCTGGCAGCCATAACTAAGAGGACCTATTCCCACTTCCGCCAGAATGGATCTTCATTAGGACTAAACTACTCATGGTAGATCCATTTCTGTGGCCATGTTGTAGTTATGACCAATGAGACTTGATGGAAAATCTGGGGGCGGGGGGTGCGTCTGCAATAATCTAAGGAATCAGTACTAGAGATGTGAAACAGGTGGAATTTAAAGCCATGGAACTTAGAGAATTTTCTGTAGCAGCGACAGTGTCTGCAGACAGCAAAACAGGTTCAAAATCGGGAGACTCCTTCAAGCACATAATTTGTGTTAATTATACATACTCAAACACACAAATATCCATGGACTTTCCCCTCCCACTGAAAATCACTATTCTAGTCCTTCTTATGAGGCTTCCAGCTGGATCCTCAGGAACTAATGGATTTTAACCTGCATCTCAGCAAGATATAAGTGTGTCCATTAGATTTAATATACACACAAGCAAGTAGTTAGCATCTAAAATACTCTGACCAGAAGAAATGCTATTTTAAGGGGAGGAGTGGCATCCCAAGTTGATCTTCTCTCCATTCGCAAGAAAGAATTATATGAGAGGTCTTTGAGTTCTTTTCCAGTAACTCAAAAGTCTTCTTGTTTCTCTTTCTCTCCATTCTGACCTTCTTTCCCGAGGAAGTCGTTATTTCCTCTCTCGTTCTCCGCAGTAGACCTCGTCTCCATCATGCACACTCAGCCATCAGCCCTCCTCACCAGCGCCCCCTCTCGGTGCTTCAATGTGGGGGATTTCCTTCCCTACGTGGTTGACATCACAACTCTCATCATTTGTAAGGAACATGATTATTCTACAGCAAACTGGGAACATAACAGCAACCAAAGGTAATTCCTAAATCTTATGGTCTGGGTAATCATACTGCTCAGCTGTCTTGTGTATGTTAACCACTGAGAAGCAACAATTAGTACTCAGTCTCCTCTTCTCCCTAGCCCTAGGGGCAACAGATGGCAAAGACCTGGGTCTGAATTAGCAGGTGTTATGGGTTTTCCTAAACCTAATGCAATTAGTTTACCCTGTTCATGCGAGGGTGGGCTGTTTGTGTAATATTTCTAACCTTTCTACCTATTTTGAGTTCCACTAATTTCTCCAATGAAAAATATTTCTAATGTGCATTGTGCTAATTAACAAATCCTCTTGTGTTGATGGGATATAAAGATAATCGAGCTGTGTTTATTAAGCCCACCCCCTCACACACACACACACCTGGGGTTCACGTGAGAGTCTCTAGGAACTCCCTAACTACTCCTGGAATAGGCACTCCTAACTAGGATATTTCAAATATTAAGTAACTGCCTGCTTCTCTGTTCGTTAAACTTCTCTAACACATGGACATCTTGTTGACACTCAGCTTAAAAACACAGGTGCCTCATCCCCAAAAATCTGTTGAATCAGAAACTTACAATAGGACTAAAAAATCATTGAGGTACCATGCTCTCAAGGTAATTCAGGGGGGTCAGATTCAGCTTAGAGTTTGAGGACTCCCACTGTAGAGAGGAAGAGGAGGGGGCCCTGTCCTGGCCCTTGCACACACTCACTCTGGAAAAATCTAAACAAGTCAAGGGATGAACCAGCCCTCATTCTCCTTCTCTTCTGAGGCTCAGACTATCCTAGAAGCCGTGCGGAAGTTGGAAGCAACTCCGGAGGATTTACGAGCCAGAGATGACAGAATCCACTCCTTTTCTTATCTGGAGTTCCCCAAGCTTCTCCTGGTGCATGACCACAAAGGAAATGGGCCCTTGTCTCTTTCCTATTTGCCCCAGCACTGCAGCGGGTCATAGTTTGGTTTCGAACATCCTTTTTTGGAAAAAAGAAAAATTCTTCTCTAACCAAGAAGAGAAGAATTTGAATACATGTAACTGCTCAGAATCCATACTGTCCTGTACCTCAGGTGGGGTTCAAACAAGCCTTTATCATAGTAACTCAAGCCCCTTCAGACTTATTATATTTGCCTTTCATTTAAATATACATGTTAAAATGCAGTAAAATTGTATTATCCCTAAGAAATAAAACAATTGACTAAAATGAAGATTAAAAACTAATCCCCAGGGGAAATGATTAGAATGCTTAGTTTTGAGATGATAGGTTGTTTAATAGAATTGCATACCAGGAATGAAAACTATTTCACGTAATGGAAAAAGATCGAGGTTTAAGAAAATATACACACATAAATATTTATACTGAGAGAGTATTTTTAAATACGAGATTTTTTTCTAACTACTATATCAACTCAAATGGGAACACAAAATTATTTTAGGGTAAACCAGCTCTCTGTTTGCATCTTTTTCCTCGCAATTAAAAAGTAAAAGATTTCAGCAATAAAATCCCATCCCAATAAACTATGCATTTTCTTTCTCTTGGGAGGCCTCTAAAATTGGGCAAAATTAAGAGAAAGGAATCTATTAACTCATCCTTTCATGGGATCAGGGTTCAGCATGTGATTTAGTGTAGCAAGGGGAAAAAGCCTGTCAATGGTGAGTAGTCTCATCTTTTAATTGCCCTGTGTTGGTAAACATGATAAGTGTTCTCCAAATGGGATAAACCCAAGCTGAAAAATCTAAGAACCACAGTATAAAATGTTCAATTAAAGCATTTTTTTCCAAGTTGGCCTAAGAGGAGAGAAGCTGGAATTGACAAGAAAGCACCTGACATTGGACATCCTACCTGAGAGCATTTGTAGTGAGCCTGAAGAACCTATTTTGCAGATGAGGAAATAGGCCCAGAGAGAACCATGAAATGCTGAATGATTACAGCTGGAACAGCCTCCACTTTCTAATTCCTGCCCTGCTTTCTCCCTAATGGTGCCGTTCAAAGGTTTTGCTGTTGTTTGTGTTGCTTTTTTAGCTGAAGAACGCTCAGGACTCACATGATAGAAGGAACAGCTGGGCCCCATGGCAGGGGGAGGGCGGGGGTATGCTGCCCAGGTCATGACTTCTACTGACCTTGAGGGTTTCCAGAGTCAGCGATTGAAGGCACTGTGCTTCCCATCTCTCCCAATTCCCTGTTGCTTGACCTTGGAGAAGTCTAATAGTTCAGTACTTCTGTCCGCGTTTGTAAACAGTGGTGGTGAAAATCTTTTGCCTACCAAGCTGCTATAATGTATACTTTTTAAAAAGCAGCCACAAGAGAAGGGGGTGTGTGACATCAGCCTGGCACCATCTCTGTGATGAGGTCTGTCACTGGGACTATGAGACCCCAACACAGGCAAGGGGTGCTCTGACAACATGAGGGTCTATTTCCCCCATCACCCCACATCTCCACACATCAAAGCTGGCAGGAAAATCCTGTAAGTGTCTAAGGCCATTGGCTACACTGGAGATGGTTTCAATACCAGAAGCTTTGGTAATTAGCTCTGAACTCCTTGCAGATTGAACCTGGCTCAGGATGTTAAGCCTGACCCAGGGATGTGTCACCCAAAATGATGACCAAAATGATGGCATCCTATTTATGCATCTGCTGGAAACTGACCCTGGGCTTTCTTGCCACCTGTTTTCACCATTCTCCTGCCTGGAGGGGAAGACTGAACTGAGTTTCCTCAGCTTAATCTTCCGGATGCTCTTAAGGCATGCTCTTAAGGTTCTCAAATGGAACCCCCCCCCCCCCCCCCCGAATAAGCTGAGATGCTTCTTGAAATGCCTGTCTCCAGGATGTGCACCAAGAGGTTCTGATTCAGTGACTTTTGTGGGCGTCCCCGGAATGTGCATTTTAACAAAAAGCATGACCATGGATCACTGGTCCTCCATTCTTTACCCTGCAAGTTGACCCAAGATGCAGATCTGCTAGGCTTACCCGGGCCTCTGATGGCTTCATTGTCCAGTTCCTTCAGGTGCCTGCTCTGCCAGGTCCCTCAAAGACCCACACCACAGAGCACTGCATCTGAACGCATGTGGGCTTTTTACCAGAGAACCGGTTCCAAACTCAGGTTTGGCTGCTCGCCGCTCAAAAATCAATACTCGAGACAAGTGATGGTGGGAAAACAACGTTTGCTTTATTCAGGAAGCTGGGAAAATGGTGGACTGCTGTCTCAAAGGCCTTCTTCCTTGTCCTGAGGAAAGCCAGAGAGTTTTAAAGAAAAAGGAGTGGTGGAGGGAGGGGGCTGAGTGCAGGAATCCCAGGTGTCCGGGTGGTTAGCCATATGTCAGCATGACCCTCAACAGACGTGCTGGCATCGGCGGCCGCTGTTTTTGAATGGAGTCCGGCCTTATCTTCTGGGACAGCTGCGTCCTTCATGCCTGAAGACCAGGGGTCTGCAAATCTCAAAGAAAGTAAGTTAGCTCTGCTGCAGATCAGGGACTCTGTCAGCACGGAAGGAGTGCATAAGCTTGAAGCAAGTTCCCCTTAAGCCCAGCTGGAGCGCTGTTAGAGGCTCAGCCCCGAGAAAAATCCTAAAACATCATCATCTCTCAGGCTAATTTTCTTCCCAGTGCTCAAAACCCAGAGGATTCCTGCCCCCCACCCCCACCCCTTTCTCTAGCAAGACAACTTATTCGCCTCGTGGAGCCTAGACTTACAAAACACACGGGCCTATTTACTCATGTTCCTTGAGGGCAGCTTCTTCCCCGGCCATTCCATCTGCAGGGCCCTTTTGGCGGCTGCTTATGGGAAACCTCAGTCAACAAGTAAGAGACATCTTGGCCCAGGCCACTGGAAGCTCCAAAGCCATGTCAAGCCTCAGGCGTGGCTTGACTCCCTTTCTTTCCACCCGCTTTTGTTTTGTTTTTGGTGCTACTTGACCTTCCATACTGTGAACGTCACTCATCTCACGCCCACGCAGCACGGAGGGCGAGAGCACGTGTCCGCTGTTGCAATCAACCAAATCTTAGGAGTCGTCCTGATTGGACTACGCCCATCACGTGCCTGCCCCTCAACCAATGATGGCAGACGTGCGGACTGACCCATCCCACCCTGACGCAGGGGTGTGGCCTCAGATTCCTCCAATTACGCAGGCTCTTCCGGGGAGGGGGGGGGGCAGACGCTGGCTCCTTCTAGGGTGGAGGAAGGGAGGAATCAGGTGCGCGTAGCCTCCAGACAATGGCCAGAACCTGCTCTGCTGGCTCACGGCTCACCCAGGGGATTCGCAGGCATCTCTCTGACTGGGAGCTGCAGAAACCAGGTACGGAACAAGCGCGGCGGTGAATCCGCCACACGTGAATACAGGTGAAGGCGCGATGGGGGAGGATAGAAGGGCAGGGCTTCCATCGCATGAGAAGGGTTTACCTGACACACACATTTCTCTTCTCCACTGGCTCCTCCGAGTTGAATCTCCAGGTTTTCCCCCAGATAAAAGTCGCTTCACATTTAATTGCTCTTATTCCTTAAGTAACTTTGTATTGATTTAAAAATCTGAAAGGTATCTACTCTTAAAGGCGTGGTGCCTATTTGTGAGCATAAAAATATGCTCCAGCAGAAGAACTAATGAGAGTGAAACATTTCTAACCATGAGAACAGTAGCACATATGTCTAAATTCTTTTTTTTCCTGTGAGGACATTGGTAGCACATTGTTTTTTTGGGTTTTTTGTTGTTGTTGTTGTTGTTTAAGAACATCTGTTTTATGATTAGGGCATTTAGGACCCAGAGACAAAAAGTATTGATTCTTTTGAGAAAAACCAACTGGCAAAATGAAAGAAGCACTTGTAAGCTAGGAGGAATCTGAGTGAAGGTGCAAAGCCAAGATAAATATATGTGTGTGTGTATATACACACACACACACATGATCAGTGAGGGTTCCCACATGGAAAACAACTCACCAGAGTCCACGAAAGATCTCCAAGAAGGGACAAGAAAAGTGACACCTGGAGTTAGTCCTTGGTGTAGGTTTCCCTAAATCCATCCCACCCCAGCCCAGGTAGGAAGTAGCCAGTGAGGATTGCCATAACCCTGCTCCCAGGGTAGTTTGGGGACTGACTTAGAAAAGGATGCATATGGACTGGCTGACAAAGAACCTCTCCTCACCTATCTGAAGAGACAGGGGAATGGACAATCCCTCTTCTTCCACTGGGCATTGTTTCTTTGGGATGTGGTGCCTAGAACTTGACAGTCACCTGGCCTGAGGACCAAACCCACCTACCAGGGAAAGCAGGATGGGAGAGTCTCAGAGAAGCAAACAGGGCATGGGTGCCTCCTGAAGCCTGCCCTGACTCTGTTCTTCCTCTTACACAGTGTAATAAACTTCCCTATATTGAGCCAGCAGGAGTCAGGACTTTGAATTACTTGCAGCAGAAAGCTTTCTTGCACAGTGAGGTTTTGGTGACCATAAGTTCTAAGAGTTAAATTCAAGCAAGTAAACTTGACAGTTCATTTGAATGATGGGTCAAGGATGTTTGGGGCTGCAAATGACAGAATGCACAATGAACAGGCTTTACCCAATAAGGATATTTCTTGATCTCACCTAACAAGAAATAAATACCTAGGTACTTCCAGGCTATCCACCTAATTAGACTACAGATCTGTCATCATCAGAGAGCAGTGTCAAAAAGCAGCTAGGGAGGGGCACCTGGGTGGCTCAGTGGGTTAGGCCTCTGCCTTTGGCTCAGGTCACGATCTCAGGGTCCTGGGATCGAGCCTCACATCGGGCTCTCTGCTCAGCAGGGAGCCTGCTTCCTCTCTCTCTGCCTACTTGTGATCTCTGTCTGTCAAATAAATAATAAATAAAATCTTAAAAAAGAAAAGCAGCTAGGGAGACACGGAACTATTTTTTTCAAGCCTCTGCTTCATTCAACAAAGAAAACTTCTGAAGCCCATTAGGATGCTTCCTCTTAAGTCCCATTGGCCAGAACTGGGTGGATTACATGGCCACCCTCCCTTTACCACCTCCCTGGTGGTAGCTTCCAGCATCTCTCTCATGGAGATGGCTCTGCCAGGCAGGAGCATATGGGAGGAGAATGATGTAGGGGGGCCCTGTCTACTTAGCCGAGTCCCCCGCCCAACTTTCTCCAACCCAAGTTCTCTGAAAGGAGAATTTCATACTCTTCTAGCAGAAAATGTATAATAAAGTATCAGTTTGGTTCCAAATATTATATACTTAATGAATAGCTGGATGTCAAATTCTTAGAAACACCTGCAAGCTGTGCATTGTGTGATATGTCAACAGCAGAGAGAGCAGGCGAGGAAGAAGCTCTCCCTTTGCCAGTGAATCATTACAGAGCTCTCTTTCTGGGCAGAAAGTTAGTGAAGGTAGCGTGGGTCCCCATAGGAGAATCACGTGTGTTCAAGTCCTTGGCTTGTTAAAAGGGTCATTAGACAACAATTTGATCCTTGAAGTATTTAAAACTACACCTGGATTTTACTGTGTCTTTACAGTTTCCTATTTCCTACTTTGTTCTTTTTTTCCTGCCCCAGTACTAAGACCTTTGTCTGGGATCTGGTCCAAGACATTTTCTACCCATATATATTTTATAGAAACAGTAAAGAAGGAAAGGAAAGTAATAGGATTTCAGGATCTAATATATGCTGGACACTGTATGTGGTACTTGCCCTGTTTTGATTCCATTCAAGGAACAGACAAGACAGTCTAGTAAAAAGGATACAGGCTAGCTGTGTGTCCACACACAAATCCCTTCCCCTCACCAAAATCCTAAAATAGGGTTAATAATAGTGACTACCTCAGAGCATTGCTACAAGAACTAAAAAAGATCATCCAGGCATAGGGCTTAGCAGGTTGTAAGTGTTCCAGGTACAGTCAACACCCCTCTGAGCTTGGTATCACTGCCTCCGGTGATGAGCTATATCCGGGGCTTCTGAGAACTGATTTTTTAGATTTGCAGGAATTTTGCAAGGAGCTGTAACTTGAATGTGAATATTTACACCACAGAAATCAGCAAGTGCTGCAAAGCACAGCTTTTCTTCTTCCTGGAGAGCCAGTTGTAAACATGTATGCCACTGATCAGCTCCATTTGATAAACGAGATTCAGAGAGGTTAAGTAACTTGGCCAAGATTACACAGCAAGTAAAGGGCAGAAATGGAATGCGACCTTAGTTCTCTATCATTTCAAACCCAGCCTCTTTCTCCTCTTTTGCAAGTATCATTGTAAAATATTGTGCACTTTTCCCAGCCCATCATTCTTTCGTTCAGGAATTCTTTACTGAGCACACACATATGTGTGGACTCTGTTCTAGGAACTGCATACACTACCCTCAGAGGGCCCTCATCATCACATTACAAATAAACCTTCAGATCATTTTCATTCAGTCCCATTCAGGCCACTGCACTAGGTAAGGGTTACTACCCAAGGACTCTCTCCACTGGAGAGTTGGATGAAATTGTGAGCTTGGTGATCAGTCATGGGGCGGGCTTCTCCTCAACCTCACTGCAGCCCCACTGCAATGGGACTCTCCTTCCAGACATGTCCAGATTGGAGTGTAGACAGATAATTAAAAAACCTGCTTACCATATGTTTAGATACGACTCTGTCCTTGGATTTTTTTCTGCTTTCAAAGAGCAGTCTTCGTGAGAAAAAAGCCTGTGTCTTGATCTTTCCTCCATTCACAAGAAAGAATTATAAGGAAGGTCTTTGAGTTCTTTTCCAGTAACTCAAAATATCTCCTTATTCCTGTTTCTCTCTATTCTGACCTCCTTTCCTAAGGAAGTCGTTATTTCCTCCCTCATTCTCTGCATTAGACCTAGGCTCCATCATGCACACTTGGCCATCAGCCCTCCTCACCAGCGCCCCCTCTCCTACTTCAGTGTGGGGCTTTTCCTTCCATCTTCACCTTCTCCATGTTGTTGACATTACAACTCATATCATTTGTAAGGAACATGATTATTCTACAGCAAACTGGGAACATAACAGCAACCAAAGATCATTCCTAATGGTCTGGATAACAATGCTGCTGAGTTACCTTGGGTACGTCTTGATATTTCTTGGGTATGGGTACCTGAGTCCCCCCTTCTCCACAGCACTAAGACCAACAGATTGCAAAGACCTGGTCTGAATTAACAGATACTATGTGCTTTCCTAAACCTAGGACAATTAGTTTATCTTGTCCATGAAAGGATGGGCCACTTGTGTGTCGGGACCATCATCAAAAAAAAAAAAAAAAACCAAGACCACCAATTGACTCACAAGCTAGACCCAGACCCTTGGAGGCCTCTCCCTCCTTCCCCTGTCCTGGGAATATGCATTTTGCTTGCCTTTCCCACTCCCAGAGGCTACTTCAAGGACATAAACTTGAGGTAGTAATACGGTGTTGAGAACACCTGTACAGTATATGTGACTGAACCCAGTGATGGCCTCTTTATAAACTTTTAAGCTTTGCCATTCAACTTGCTGCCACCCAAGACAAGCCTCATAGGTGAGTTCCCTTTGCTATTATTAAAATTGCCACCCCCAACCTGGAGTGGCCCTCCTCTTTCTTTGTCTCTCCCTGCCTTCTGAGTACAGAGGTCAGTTTCAGATTATACGGGGAAAGCTCCTGAGAGGGTTGCAAGCCAACACCGTGTAATAGTTCTAGCCTACATACATGTCTCACGTCTCACTCATTTCACCAGTGAAAAATGGGATTTTTACATGATCCAAAAGGCTGAAGATGGATGTTTTGCCCACCTGGGCAAGTGGGAATAGAAAAGGGATTTTAAAAGATTTAGAAAAAAATACAGAGACGTAAGGTCTGGTGAATTGGTGTGTTGCAGAGCAAAGTAATACCTTTTGTCTCCTAGAAATGAAGCCTTCTTAGCTAAAGGACAAGCAATGATATTGGCAATTCTGTGGAGAAGTGTCTGCTCTGTGCTCTGCCTCAGTGCGAAGAAGCAGCATTCTCTGCCTATTTACAAGCTAAATGTGCTGATGACTCTGCTTTTTTGCACCTTGCACTTCCCTGAAGGCGTAAATATTTACATTTGTGAAGACATTTACAAAGTGCTTTCACATATTTCTTTTCCTCAAGACTTCAAATCAAGCCAGAGCGGGCAATTTTTCTTAGGGGCAAAGAGCTCAGAAATGATGGGAAGTCAAACAAGGTCATCGCAACAGAGCTAGTAAAAGAACTCGGGTGTCATTGCTCCACACCCTGTCACTTTGCCATTCAGGCCCCAAGGGATACAACTCCAAAGGAAATCCATGTTTCCCCAGATTGCCTCTTCCCCCTGGGTTCCCACTCTGAGAAGGGCACCACTGCCCAGTCACCAAGCTGGTAATTGACATCTTCCTAGACATCCCCACTCTCATCAGCCCATCCTTCATACTAATTCTCAAAGCTGTTCCCTCCTCTCTTTTCACCGCTGCCCTCATCACCTTTCTCCTGGACCCTTGGAATAGTGTTTTAATAGGTCTCTTCCTGTGGTTTGGGAACTCTTCCTTACCCAATTATCTACCACCCAGCTGCCTAGGTGAGCTTTCAGTATGAGCACTGCACATATCACTCACCTGCATAAAAGTCTTTAACAGTTCCTCCTTGAACAGAGAAATCCAGCCGCTAGAGTCTAACCTCTGTGTCTGTCTTACTCTTTCTCTTTCTCTCTTTCTTATACACAGAGAGGCAACTATATGTTCCACCCCTATTGAATAGTATTCAGCTTTCTGAATATGCTGTTTATTGTTCCTGGGCAGGCATTCCATCCGTCACTGCCTATTCACTTGGCTTATGAGTTAAGACGTGGCTTATATATTAAGTTACATCCCCTAAGAAGTTTACCTGATCCAATAGAAATGACACTACCCATCTTGTGGCACATTATATGCTGGACATACTTTAAGGATCTGTAATGTCTTATCATGCTTACCTATTTACTTTCTGTCTCCTGCAAAACCTGAGCTCCTAGAGGGTAGAGAAATATCTTAATGATCTTTGTGTGTCCAGTGCCTAGCATGGAAGAAACACATCATGCATTATAAATAAATGAATTAACAAATTTCTGTATCAAATAATGATTACTCCCAAGTGTTTGAATCAGATCTTCTTTTCTCTACTAGAAAAGTTTGAAGAAGTCCAGGGGATACTCAAAACTTTGTCTAGTAGATTTGTCCTATGAATGGATTACTCTCTTTTTCAAGGAAAAGAAATAGTCCATAAATGACCAATCCCTCAAGTCTTTACACTTGACCGTGACCCAGCAACTGCCACCCTAAGGATTTTCTTGGCCTTCTATTGACCCAGTCATGTACTTTTCCAATTTGTTCTTTCTTACTTGGGTCATGGTTTCTCTTTCCTTAGTAGATTATTGATTTTAGATGAAGGGACTAGCTTGTGCATACTGTTTGTAAGGAATAACATGGACACTGAATTGGCCAAACCTGAGGTTTTATTTTAGGAAGCTATGGGAAATCAGTCTGGGTAATAGGGGCAGATGTGAACGATGGTACGTTGGTACTGCTAGGAGTCGGCATGTCCAGAGTTTCCTAGAGTGGGGTCTATGTATCATTATGGTGGAGTGTAGTTTGATTTTATATAGATATATGCAAAAAAAAATTTATACACTTATTTATGTGTACTAGAAGGAAGGTCATTATTACTTTAGTTCCATAGTTTCACATATGTCGTTGCCAAGAATTTTTTTTAGGGACTTAAGTAAACAAATGAATCAATTTAGAGAATAAAATGTTAAAGAGTAAGTGAAAAGTCAACATGGCGAGTATTACAAACGTGATACCCAAATGACTGAAGCTGGAGAAATGCTGAGTCAGTCTCAACCCTCTTCGTGTCTCAGGTGGGGATATCTAGACCCAAAGAAGATAAATAACATGTCCCAGTCAAGCAGGTGGAAGGCCTGAAATGCTAACATAAAGAACAGCTCAGCAATAATTCAGACACTGACTATACAGCTTGAACTTATTGAATAAAAAATGTTTTTTGTTCTTATTAAGTGAAAATATTAAAAAAATAATCTTAACTCCAGGAATGCTTGAGGGCAGGGAGGATGAGTTGAAAGAGGAGTAAAGCCTACCGTCATTACCATGGCATCTTCCCAGAGTTGCGATTCCCTACCACTCCTAAACCATGGAAAATGCCAACATTGGGAACCTGCTAGAAGATATCCTGAAATGATCAATCACTCCGTGCTGTCCTCTCTGTTCCACTTCATCACACTTGAAGTTCTGCCGGCCGGGATTTTTGCTGTCTTGGCAAACATGATGATGGTGTCAAACCTAATGTTTGCTAAATTTTTGCAGACATGCTGAGGAGACTTCCATGGGGGCCTGTTGTCAATTATATGGAAAAAGAGAAGTTTGCAGACATTAGAAACAAGAACTGTGTGGGGTTAGGCTCTGGGTTTTAATGAGAAGAATTCAAATTAGAGTGTTGGCTATTTCCTATAGCTTGCTCAAAATAACCTGGGTGCCTGCTTCCTTCCCTTGCACTTCATTTTCTGTGCCTGCTCCCACTGAAGATGCAGTAGGGATGAAAAATGCTCCTTGGGATCTTGCACCAATATTGTTTGCTCAGAGAAACATAATTTAGCTTTGACCTGCCCTCTCATACACCAGTGGGCATGCTATCTTCAGGCTCCCATCAGATTTACACTTGAGGAAGCTTGAAGGTGATAAGGGGAACACACACACCACGCACTGTTGATTTTACCTCTTGAATGTCTCTTTCCATCACTGCCACCAGCTTTGCCCAAGCTACCATCATTCCTTGCTTGGGCTGCTACAAGACCATCCTGCCTGCTCTTTCTACTTGAATCTACCCCATCCTCACCCAGTCACACTGTAACCAGAAACATCTTTTCAAACACAAGGCTGAACATATCCCCCACTACTTCCATGACTACTACCACCAGTTAAAATCATTCAGTGGCTTCCATTGCTTGTATGATAAAGACTGGAATCCTTGATATGATCCACAAGCAATGTCCTCCCTGATCTGTACCCTAGAAACTTTCCAGCCTCACTCCCTCTCCCCTTTGCTCTCTCTGCTTCAATGCACAGTCCTCACTCCAGTGCCTTCTGCCCACAGGCCCCCACAGGGCCCCAGCTCATGCCCTGTCCTTTCTTCTTTATCTGCCTAATTTTTGCTCATTATTCAGATCCCAACCCAGTCATCACTTTTTTTTTTTTTTTTAAGGAAAGCTTTTCCTGACCCTTTAGCCCCCTTTCTCATATTGCCTCTCCGAGCCCAATAGAGACCTCTCCTTCTCAGCACTCATCCCTGCTTCATTTGCACATTCACTTAATGATTAATTTATTACTAGTGTTACCCCTCCTGATGGTGGCTCCTTGTAAGGCAGGGATCACATCTATTTGCTCATCCTTGTATCCTCCATATCTAGTACTGTTCCTAGCACACAAAAGAGACTCTGTGCTTCTTGAAGGATGTAAACATTAATCCCCTGGAGGACCCAACCCTCTCTTTCTCACAGAGATCCTTCCCAAGGGAAAGGAAAGTATTACCACATTCAACTATAGCCCTTTCTCTTCCTCAGTCTGGACCCATAAACTTTCTTGTTTTCCATCCTTACCTTAACCCTCCTGATGGGATACCCTCTGTAGACAATAGGTTAGTCGAGGTGAGGGGTATCCCTGAATTTTCCTGAAGTGCTAGGATTACATTAATACTATGCTTTTCATCATAACCCATCTGATTTCAGCCTGGATCTTCTGAAGGAATGGCCCCCAAATAAATCACAGTGCCTCTCTCAATTCTTGATTCAAAGGGAAGATCTAATATATCATTTTACCCATTAAGTTAAAATATATATATTTTCTAACCTCTCAATGCAGAGGAGTCTTAGGTGCTCATTTGTATTGTGGAGCAGGTTTAGGGAAGGAGGGCAGAGAGGAAAAAATAATGGTGTCAAGAGAGGTGACTCAAAGCCTCAAAGCTTTCTACATGAAGCTTTAAAGAATCTGTCTTCATGGGGAATAGGGGAGACAGAGATGGCAAGACAAGCAGCAGGACCTTCAAGGCAAAATAAGGTTAAGAAAAGCTAATGTAAAGGTGAGATTTCCTTTCTTGTCCACTCTGCCCCACCCACATCTCTGTGCCTTGCAGTGGACCAGTCCGGTGCTCTGCAGTAAGGTGGGGGTGTGTGGAGGGGTGCGGGTGAGAACAGTGCCCCCTGTAGGGTCCCCACGGTCACCCTGCTCATGTCTTGCCTGGTGCTTTGGAAATCTAGTTCAGCCTGTGAAGAGGGAGTTGTTATTGGCACATTCTTGAATTTTATCAGTGTGTTTAAACAGTGATTACTCTGAGGACAGGCAGAAGACCAAGAGAAGGCTATAAGCACTGGGATATTAATCTGCTTGTTCTGTGACAACTGGGCCAGCTTCCAATGCCAAATGTTTGGGGCAGGGTCAGATCAAGGCTGCAGATGGTCACTGGTAGAGAGCTACTATTTTGGGGGCACAGGTCATGGGAAAGGCTTACAGTTCAAAGTTGGCTTCTATGTCTGTCCAATGACTTTTCCTTCAGCTTCATGTATCACAATCATCAACAATCCATCAAATTTGAGGAAATATTTAGATATTTTGCTTAAAGGCCTTGATATTATGCTACCATAGAAGCTCAGAGGATAAATGGATTCACTGGACAGAAGAGAGGGCAGGCAGTCTTAGACCTCTCCTGCCTCTCATAGAAGGGGAAAGAAAAAGGAAAACATTTAAATTTTGTGTTATGTTCTATCTAAGTATGTATTTTTCAATCTCTGATTTGAGCTGAGTTTGGGGAATTCTGCGTTCCTTTCAAAAACTACAGCTGGGGGCGCCTGAGTGGCTCAGTGGGTTAGAGCCTCTGCCTTAGGCTCAGGTCATGATCCCAGGGTCCTGGGATCGAGCCCCGCATCGGGCTCTCTGCTTAGCAGGGAACCTGCTTCCTCCTCTCCCTCCTGCCTGCCTTTCTGACTACTTGTGATCTCTATCAAATTAAACAAAAACAAAAACAAAACAAAACAAAACAAAAAAACTACAGCTGTGGGGGCACCTGGGTGGCTTAGTCAGTTAAGTTCCCAACTCTTGGTTTCAGCTCAGTTTGTGATCTCAAGGTTGTGAGATCAAGACCTGTGTCAGGTTCTATGCTTAGCAGGGAGTCTGCTTGAGACTCTTTCCCTCTCCCTCTGTTCCTCCCCCTACTCTCTCTCTCTCAAAAAAAAAAAAAAAAGATAAAATCTTAAGAACAAAAACTAAAACTACATCTGCAAAGTATATAGAAGACCACATCAATTTATCTTTTTTTAAAAATAAATATTTATTTTTTAAATTTCTTTTCAGTGTGCCAGAATTCATTGTTTATGCACCATACCCAGTGCTCCATGCAAAACGTGCCCATCATAATACCTACCACCAGGCTCACCCAACTTCCCCCCCGCCAAAACCCTCAGATTATTTTTCAGAGTCCATAGTCTCTCATGGTTCACCTCCCCCTCCAATTTCCCTCAACTGCCTTTTCCTCTCCATCTCCTCATGTCCTCCATGTTATTTCTTATGCTCCACAAATAAGTGAAACCATATGATAATTGACTCTCTCTGCTTGACTTATTTCACTCAGCATAATCTCTTCCAGTTCTGTCCATGTTGATACAAAAGTTGGGTATTCCTCCTTTCTGATGGAGGCATAATACTCCATAGTGTATATGGACCACATCTTCCTTATCCATTTGTCTGTTGAAGGGCATCTTGGTTCTTTCCACAGTTTGGCGACCGTGGCCATTGCTGCTATAAACATTGGGGTACAGATGGCCCTTCTTTTCACTACATCTGTATCTTTGGGGTAAATACCCAGTAGTGCAATTGCAGGGTCATAGGGAAGCTCTATTTTAATTTCTTAAGTAATCTCCACACTGTTCTCCAAAGTGGCTGCACCAACTTGCATTCCCACCAACAGTGCAAGAAGGTTCCCCTTTCTCCACATCCTCTCCAACACACGTTATTTACTGTCTTGCTAATTTTGGCCATTCTAACTGGTATAAGGTGGTATCTCAATATGGTTTTGATTTGAATCTCCCTGATGGCTAGTGATGATGAACATTTTTCATGTGTCTGATAGCCATTTGTATGTCTTCATTGGAGAAGTGTCCATGTCTTCTGCCCATTTTTTGACATGATTATCTGTTGTGTGTGTGTTGAGTTTGAGAAGTTCTTTATAGATCCTGGATATCAGACTTTTGTCTGTATTGTCATTTGCAAATATCTTCTCCCATTCCGTGGGTTGCCTCTTTGATTTGTTGACTGTTTCCTTTGCTGTGCAGAAACTTTTGATCTTGATGAAGTCCCAAAAATTCATTTTTGCTTTTGTTTCCTTTGCCCTTGGAGACGTTCTTGAAAGAAGTTGCTGTCACTGATATCGAAGAGGTTACTGCCTATGTTCTCCCCTATGATTCTGATGGATTCCTGTCTAACATTGAGGTCTTTTATCCATTTCAAGTTTATCTTTGTGTACGGTGTAAGAGAATGGTTGTGTTTCATTCTTCTACACATAGCTGTCCAATTTTCCCAGCACCATTTATTGAAGAGACTGTCTTTTTTCCACTGTATATTTTTTCCTGCTTTGTCGAAGATTATTTAACCATAGAGTTGAGGGTCCATATCTGGGCTCTCTACTCTGTTCCACTGGTCTATGTGTCTGTTTATATGCCAGTATCATGCTGTCTTGGTGATCACAGCTTTGTAGTAAAGCTTGAAATCAGGCAACGTGATGCCGCCAGTTTTGTTTTTCTTTTTCAACATTTCCTTAGCAATTCAGGGTCTTTTCTGATTCAAATTTTAGGATTGTTTGCTCCAGCTCTTTGAAAAATACTGGTGGAACTTTGATTGGAATGGCATTAAAAGTATAGATTGCTCTAGGCAGTATAGACATCTTAACAACGTTTATTCTTCCGATCCATGAGCATGGAATGGTCTTCTGTCTTTTTGTGTCTTCTTCTATTTCTTTCATGAGTGTTCTGTAGTTCCTCAAGTACAGATCCTTTACCTCTTTGGTTAGGTTTATTCCCAGGTATCTTATGGTTCTTGGTGCTATAGTAAATGGAAGTGATTCCCTAATTTCCCTTTCTGTGTTTTCATTGTTAGTGTATAAGAAAGCCACTGATTTCTGTACATTGACTTTGTATCCTGCCACATTACTGAATTGCTATATGGGGGTGAAGTCTTTTGGGTTTTCCATATAAAGTATCATGTCATCTGCGAAGAGAGAGAGTTTGACTTCTTCATTGCCATTTTGGATACCTTTTATTTCTCTTTGTTGTCTGATTGCTGTTGCTAGGACTTCTAAAACTATGTTGAACAAGAGTGGTGAGAGTGAGCATCCTTGTTGTGTCCCTGATCTCAACGGGAAGGCTGTGAACTTTTTCTCATTGAGGATGATATTTGCTGTGGGTTTTTCATAGATAGATTTTATGAAGTTCAGGAATGTTCCCTCTATCCCTATACTTTGAAGCGTTTTAATCAGGAACGGATGCTGGATTTTGCCAAATGATTTTTCTGCATCAATTGAGAGGACCATGTGGTTCTTCTCTCTTCTCTTATTGATTTGTGCTATCACATTGATTGATTTGCAAATGTTGTACCATCCTTTCAACCCAGGGATGAATCCCACCTGGTCATGGTGGATAATATTTTTAATGTGCTGTTGGATTCTATTTGCTAGGATCTTATTGAGAATCCTAGCATCCATATTCATCAGTGATTTTGGTCTGAAATTCTCCATTTTGGTGGGGTCTTTGCCTGGTTTGGGGATCAGGGTAATGCTGGCTTCATAAAAAGAGTCTGGAAGTTTTCCTTCTGCTTCAATTTTTTGAAAATTGAATAGGTATTATTCAGGAGAATAGGTATTATTTCTTCTTTGAAAGTTTGGTAGAATTCCCCAGGGAATCTGTCAGGTCCTGGGCTCTTGTTTTTTGGGAGGTTTTTGATCACTGCTTCAATCTTGTTACTGGATATCAGTCTATTCAGGTTGTCAGTTTCTTCCTGGTTCAATTTTGGGAGTTTATAGTTTTCCAGGAATGCATCCATTTCATCTAGGTTGCTTAACTTATTGGCATATAACTGTTGATAGTAATTTCTGATGATTATTTCTATTTCCTTGGTATTAATTGTGATTTCTCCCTTTTCATTCATAGTTTTATTAATTTGGGCCTTCTCTCTTTTCTTTTGGATGAGTTTGGCCAGTGGTTCATCTATCTTATTGATTGTTTCAAAAAACCAGCTTCTAGTTTCATTGATGCATTCTACTGTATCTCTAGTTCTTATCTCATTGATCTCTGCTCTAATCTTGATTATTTCCCTGCTTGTGTGTGGAGTTGGCTTAATTTGTTGTTGATTCTCCAGTTCTTTAAGGTGTAGAAACAGCTGGTGTATTGGATTTTTCAGGTTTTTCGAGGGAGGCTTGGATGGCTATGTATTTCCCCTTAGGACCGCCTTTGCTGTATTCCATAGGTTTTGGACCAAAGTGTCTTCATTCTCATTGGTTTCTATGAATTGTTTAAGTTCTTCTTTGATTTCCTGGTTGATCCAAGCATTCTTAAGCAAGGTGGTCTTTAGCTTCCAGGTGTTTGAATTCCTTCCAAACTTTTCCTTGTGGTTGAGCTCCAGTTTCAAAGCATTGTGATCTGAGAATATGCAGGGAATAATCTCAGTCTTTTGGTATCAGTTGAGCCCTGATTTGTGACCCAGTATGTGATCTGTTCTGGAGAAGGTTCCATGTGCACCCAAGAAGAATGAGTATTCTGTTGTTTTAGGGTGGAATGTTCTGTATATATCTATGAGGTCCATCTGGTCCAATGTGTCATTCAGTGCTCTTGCTTATTGATTTTCTGCTTGGATGATCTATTACTGAGAGTGGTGTGTTAAGATCTCCTACTATTAATGTATTCATATCAATATGACTCTTTATCTTGATTAACAGTTTTCTTATGTAATTGGCTGCTCCCATATTGGGGGCATAAATATTTATAATTGTTAGATCTTCTTGGTGGATAGACCCTTTAAGAATCATGTAGTGTCCTTCTGCATCTCTGACTATAGTCTTTAGTTTAAAATCTAATTTATCTGATATGAGAATCACTACTCCAGCCTTCTTTTGAGGCCCATTGGCATGAAAGATGCTTCTCCATCCCTTCACTTTCAGTCTGAATGTATCCTTAGGTTCAGAATGGGTCTCTTGTAGACAACATATGGATGGGTCCTGTCATTTTATCCAGTCTGCAACCCTGTGTTGTTTTATGGGTGCAATTAGGCCATTCACATTGAGAGTGATTATTGAGAGATACGTTTTTATTGACATCGTGTTACCTGTGAAGTCTTTGTTTCCGTAGATTGTCTCCATATATTTCTGTTCAATGATATTCTTAGGATTTTTCTTCTTTTATAGTATCCCCCTTAATATTTCCTGCAGTGTCGGCTTGGTGGTCACATACTCTTTTAAACCTTGCCGGTCTTAGAAGCTCTTTATCTCTCCATCCATTTTGAATGTCATTCTTGCTAGATAAAGTATTCTTGGTTGCATGTTCTTCTCATTTAGTGCCCTGAATACGTCTTGCCAGCCCTTTCTGGCTTTCCAGGTTTCTGTGGACAGGTCTGACATTATTCTGATGGGCTTTCCTCTGTATGTAAGGGATTTCTTTGCCCTAGCTGCTTTCAAGAACTCCTGTCTACAATTATGATTCATCTTTTTCACTATCAGGTATCTCGAGGTCTTTCTAGAGTCTATGATCTTGGGGGGAGACCTTTCTGCCTCTAGTACACAAACGCTGGTTCCATTCACAAGAAACTTTCTCTTTTCTCCTCTTGTGGAGGAGATATCTGCCTGAAGTTCTGCGGGTTCATACTTGTTTCCAAGTCTGTAGAAAAGAGAACTCCTTTTTCTAGGTTATTCCATTAAGGGAAAAAAAAAAATCCCAGGATTACTTCTGACTGGACTAGCTTGGTCACATGACTACTCAAACAGTCTCTGATCAAGGATTAAAATAAGATATTTCTGAGACCTGGATTATTTTCCCACCCCTAGATTTGGGGAGGGAGTTGGTGAAGGGATGACCAAACCCCATGCACTGAAAGTATAGCAGAAAGGGGCAATAGTTTCCCAAGAAAAAACTCAAGATCTTCCAAGAAAAAAAGGAAATAGATTCTGGGTAGCAGAAGCCATGATTATCTGTTACAATGGCTGAAAAATATTTTTGTCTGTTTAATTACACAAAACTGTTGTGTTAACTTTAAAAATAAATCTGCCAGTTATTTTACCAGCAAAAAAAAAAAAGAAAAAAAAAAAAAGGAAGGGTGGTTACTGGGGGAGTAGTTGAGAATTGTAATCCAGGACCAGTAAGCTATTGCAAAACCATAGACAAGTTCTGCTGAGTAAAGAAGAACACCGTTTTATAGAGAAAAACAGGGAATTTGGGATGGCTGTCATAAACCAAAAGTCCGTTGGAGTAAATTAGGAGTTGAAAATATAGTGACTTCTCATTGGCTGTTATGACAGTCTTTCATTGGTTGGGCTCTTGCCAGGGAAGGAGGTAGGTCTTTCTTCTTCCTTCTGGGATAGTAAAGTAGAATCCACATGCACCATCCCTGCCTTCCTATTGGGTCTAGGATTGACCAGGAGTACTAGGGTGGAAAGAGCTCCCCCTGCCGGCCCCCAACTCCATTCTAAACCCATTTTCTGTTATTAATCTCCACAATATCTATCAGTTAATATTCACTTATTTTAATATTAAGTACAGAGTCCCATATTTGAATCTAGATATTATATTATTGTAATGGCCTATTTGTCACTAATTTTCCCGAGTGGATTATAACCCCATGAGGGCAGAGACTGTTTATCTTATTTATCCATGTGTAGACAAACGGTCTTTACAGTGGGATGTGCAAAAAGTTGGTGCATGAAGACAATAGTGGAATTTTTATTTATTTTTCTTACCTAATTTTTGAGGGGATTAAAGCAAGCCTTATTAACATTTAGTTTACAGATGTATGGATTGGCAATGACACACTCATTATGTTCAGAAGTCATAATGGTAATAAGGGGTCCAAAGAGAAGAATGTGAACTCCACTTATTTATTCATTCCTCCAGTTCCTGGCCTCCTACCCTCCACTCTCTCTTCCCCCACCCAGCATCATTAAGACCCACTGCTTGATGCTATGATTTGTCTGACTAACCCCAGGACCTATCTCTCAGAAGCTGTCCTCATCAAAGTGGGACACCCACATTCTTTCTGACATCAGCAAACTCAATGTCAAACAGTAGTGGTCCAGTCTGTTAATCCTGGTGATCTTTATCTAGAGCTTCACTGTTAAAAAAAAACCCAGCCACGGGGCACCTGGGTGGCTGAGTGGGTTAAAGCCTCTGCCTTCGGCTCAGGTCATGATCTCAAGGTCCTGGGATCGAGCCCCACATCGGGCTCTCTGCTCAGTGGAGAGCCTGCTTCCTCCTCTCTCTCTCTCTCTCTCTGCTGGCCTCTGCCTACATGTGATCTCTGTCTGTCAAATAAATAAATTAAATCTTAAAAAAAAAAAAAACCCAGCCTTTCAAAATGTAGATTGGAGACCTCAACAGTCAGCCAACTAGGATTTATCAAACACCTACTCTGCCAGGAAGAGTTAGATAAAGGGATTCATAAGGGAAAGGGCTTTCCCTCAAGGAGGTCAGCTAGTGAGGAAAATAAGTCATGTAATTATAAAGGTGGCTGACATGCAGAGAGGGGAAGATGGCTATAGCATGTGCTTTCTTCAAAAGGCATCATTTTCCTAATGCAGTTTTAAAGGGAGCATTGCTTTTTACAGGACAAAGACTTCCTTCATCCCAGATTCTTGGAGTTCTTTTCAATATAGGGTTGGAACCCTGCCATGCCTAGAGCAATGTCAGTATGTCTTTTGTGGCTAGAAACAAAGGAGACTAGATACATACCTGGCTGATCCGGTGAGTCAGGAAATCAGCCCGTCAACAAAATCCAAGGAGTAAAGATTAGACTCTCAGACTAGGAATCAGGCACATCACCTTTCAGGGCTCATTTCAATAAGGCAAGCAAGCTGGCTGCATTATCTGTCAGTCTACAATGGTTGCAGGCAATATCGCCAATGCCCAATTTTATGTCTCATTAAGATTTCAATTAATCTCTTCCTCATTTAGCCTGGGAGAGGGATTGATCTGCCTTTAAATAAATACCACACAATCTTTTACTTTCCAAAGGCAAATAAGCTTATATATTTGATTTATGTCCTTTGTCATGTCCAGAAACATCATCTATTCGATTTCTCTAACTACAACGACTTTGCCAGAAGTTGCAGTTCCAAGAGTTTTCCTCTCTGTCCCTAAGAAGAGAATTTTTCTCTATCTGAATCTAATATTTCCCAACGTTCCACACCTCCCTGTGAGCATACAGACTTTTAAAAACTGTACTAAATAAAATGCTCCAAAGATACCCAGAGTTCCCTTGGAGGTACCCAAGTCTCCACATCTAACATGAACAAAAGGTTTTGCTTTTTCTTTACGCCAATAAGATATGATATCACTCAAGTGGCTATGAAAAGAGTGAGTTACCAAAAGAACCTTTGGTAGTATTTTTTGTCTACAAAATGAGTGGGGCAATTCATGTTTTTCCAAGCCTGCTTCTCTCTGAATAAAAAGAACAATATCTAAAAGGAGAAAATAGGTCGTTCATGTCCCATAGTTGAACCATTTAGATGTTTTTTTCTGAAGCAAGTAACAAAAAACTCCGTTCTCAATGGCTTAAACAATAAAAGGCTTTAATCCCCCATGCAACAAGAAGTCCCGAAGCACTTTAGTTTTCCATTGTTCAGCAATGTCTTCAAGAACCAGCATATTTTCTCCTCAGAATGTGGATTCTGGTCTCAAGCTTGACCCATTATGATAGAAAGATGGCTGCTGCGACCTCAAGCATCACTTCCTCGCATATCAACCTCCAAAGACAGAATGTTCTATCTCTGTTTGCCTTTTAAGATAAAGTTTTCTTGGGACACCTGGGTGGCTCAGTGGGTTAAAGCCTCTGCCTTTGGCTGAGGTCATGATCCCAGAGTCCTGGGATCGAGCCCCGAGTTGGGCCCTCTGCTCAGTGGGGAGCCTGCCTCCCTCTCTCTCTGCTCGCCTCTCTGCCTACTTGTGATCTCTGTGAAATAAATAAAATCTTAAAAAAAAAAAAGATAAAGTTTTCCTTTCCAGAAGCCCTGTGGAAAGGCTTTCCTCACATTTCATTGACTAAAATTGTATTACACATTCATTTCTTTTTTTTTTAAGCTTTTATTTATTTATCTGACAGAGAGAAAAACAGCGGTAGAGAGATCACAAGCAGAGGGAGCATGAGAGGGAGAAGCAGGCTTCCCGCGGAGCTGGGAGCCAGATGCAGGGCTTGATTCCAGGACCCTGGAATCATGACCTGAGCCAAAGATAGATGCTTGATGATTGAGTCGCCCAGGCACCCCCCCCATTCATTTCTAAACCAATCACTGACCTAGAAATTGATATTATCAAGATTTAATCCCCAAGTCAGCCGTGTGACCAGTTAATGTACAAATTAGCTTTGTATTAGTAAGAAGGAATGACTGTTATGTAGGCAGTCAACAACTTCCTTGCACAAGATCAACTGAAAAAACCAAGGAGATGGAGATGGGATGAGGATTGACCCAAGCAGCTTTGAAGAAGTCATACAACTCTCACTTTAGGATTGGCCTGAGCTTTCAACCACTGGCCATTCCATTAGCATCTGAACTGAGTATATTGTCTCTAAGACATCTTTGTTAAAATGTATACGAATTAATTGTCAAGAAGAAAGACCAATAGGTAACCCATACCTACTGGCATGTAGACAAGAATTTATCAATCAGATTAACTGTAAGATAGGAAACATATTAATAATTGGTTACACATTATCACCCTTAGCATGTGCTTGCAATGTATGGGGTCCTTTACATGGTTTATAGGTTATACAGATAAAATCTGAAGCCAAGAGAAACCAAGTAATTGCCAAAATTCACACAAATGGTTTGAGGTAGTCAGGACTTGAAATCAAGGCAGTCTGATGCTAAAGTCCATATTCTTGATATAGGTAGTTAATTCTTGAATTGCTTGGGGGGAAGCCATGAATTTAGAAATGTATGGACTGCAGGATCTAAGTTGTTTGTACCAATCACATCAGCAAAGGAAAATGGGATTACCTGGATTGGCTCAAACCACATAGTGTCCACCCCTAAAACTGGGGTTGGGCCAATTCCACCTAAACAACATAGTTGTTACTTACTGGGGAGCAGTTAAAGTCAGTGTTGGAGGAATAATCACAAGTTCTTTTTTTTTTTTTAAGATTTTATTTATTTATTTGACAGACAGAGATCACAGGTAGGTAGAGAGGCAGGCAGAGAGAGGACGGAAAGCAGGCTAGCATAGCAGGCTCCCTGCTGAGCAGAGAGCCCGATGCGGGGCTCGATCCCAGGACCCTGGGATCATGACCTGAGCCGAAGGCAGAGGCTTTAACCCACTGAGCCACCCAGGCGCCCCTAATCACAAGTTCTTAACAGCGGGAAAGTGGGGGACATTTGAGAAAGGGATGCAGTTTACAAAAATACTTACTCAAATTGGTGAAACCCTACTGATATTCCAAGGAGGGAAATAAAGTAATTCTGATGGAGAATTTTCTTACTAAAGCCTATTAAAAAGAAAAAAAAAAAGCCAAATACAAACTCACATTTGAAAAGTTTGATTCTGGGTCAGTTTCACATTTTTAAATTGTTTTTGCTCATCTGTATTTCTTACTTTTTCTATAGTCAACTTGTATGATTAAAAAAAATTTAAAGGCCACTTAAAACAAAAACAAAAACAAAACAAAAACAGAAAGCGTGCTTTACTGACACATACTTGGAAAGGCAGCCCAGAGGACATCACCAGCATATAGGTTTTCCCCACATCAACACCACTTAAAGGAAGTTGGATTTAAAACAATAATATTGGGGTCATTCTTCGATTTAGAGGAAAACTCATCATCGGATGAATGCTCCTAATGCTTTTAAAATGTGTTATAATCAGGGGCGCCTGGGTGGCTCAGTGGGTTAAGCCGCTGCCTTCGGCTCAGGTCATGATCTCAGGGTCCTGGGATCGAGCCCCGCATCGGGCTCTCTGCTCGGCAGGGAGCCTGCTTCCCTCTCTCTCTCTGCCTGCCTCTCTGTCTACTTGTGATCTCTCTCTGTCAAATAAATAAATAAAATCTTTAAAAAAAAATAAAATGTGTTATAATCAATAAAAGTGTTCCTGCATATTTTAGGAACATTTCTATTGCATATACCATGCCATTTTTATAGAATATCCTATTTCACAGATGTTATAGGCTTCAGACTCAGCTGAGTATATTTCTACTAGATTGTACCAAACACTAGTGACCAATGATCATTTAAAAGAGAAGTTTCAGTAAGCTTCAAAAAGATGAAGCCTTTATTTTATATGCCATACCCTTGGTTATTCCTTTGAGGAAATTATTTTTTTTAATGATCATTACTCTTTTGAAAGGCATCCTCCCTTATTGTAAACATGCTTTTATGAAAACTAACAATGGTGATGAGAACAGCAGCAGGTGTCCCTCTAATTCCTACCTGCCTTCTTTCATGTTCCCAGCCCTACTAGACAACAGTGTGTCTGATTCAAACTTAAGTGAGTAAATTTAGGTGGGCAAATTTTATAACCACCGTATTATAGAAGAGGAAATTGTAGCTTTGAGAGATTAAGCTTTGCTAAGTCTTCTCAACTCCTAAGTACAGCCAAGATTCAACACCTAATTCTTCCTTATTCCAGCGCCCATACTCTCCCCACTTCACTAAGCTGCCTTGCGGACAGCCATTCCTTCATTCAGTAAATAATAATTACCGAGCATCGATGATGTGCCTAGCACCATGGTAGGCAGTGTGTAGAGAGATAAAACTCTTGGTCTTCATGGATTATGGTCACTAAATGGAATGACAGGCAAACACATCAGCAAACTAATGAATATCTAATTGTGAATGGCAACAAGTATGATGAGGGAAAAAACCCAGAATGTTTTCTGTCTAAAGATGTGCAAAGTTTACCTAATCCAATCTAAGTATGAGGTATTAAGAAGAAAATCTCTTCCTCCTAGCCACCACTACTTATAGGTAGATGAAGCAGTAAGCCTCCTACCGGGTGGTGAGTTATAATAAAAGCCAGGTCAGACCAATTTCTGTTGCACACACTGAGAAAGAAAATTGTCCCTGAACTGAAGCAGAACTTTGTGGTCTGAAGTGATTAGTTGCTCCTTTGGAGAGGTAATTACTTGCTCCTGATAAATCACACACGCTATTTTCTGATAGACTTCAATGAGCTCAAGAGTCCTTTCTAGAAAATTTACTGTGCTGGATCTTCTGTTTGCTCCTCCATTTCTACTCCATACCTTTGCCCAGCCTCCTGGGCCCTGGAAGCTAGCCTGCATGGATTGCATTCTGGGCTTCCTGGCATTCCAGTTTGGGTTAATTCTGGCTCAGTGAAGAGCACCAGCAGGAGACTGGAAGGTGAAGGGCAGCAGAATGGGGCTGGGGTCTCCACACGCTGGTTCTCTCCCTGCAGAGATGCCATGGGTGGGCTGTCCCCTCGACTGAAGGCCCTTGCCCTGGCAAACAGCAACTTCTATGTAGCTCCCATCTTCGAGTTTACCCTTCCGTTGCCCCATCAGGCCCAGGAGTAGAAGTGGCTGCCTCTGTTGCTTAACTTAATACTTAAGTTAATGTGCTCATAGGGCTCCTCCCTGGCAGCAAGTTTGAAAAATACCTTTGATACATGCTTGCAATTAATTTGTCTGAGATGTTACTGTAATAATATAAGCACAAAGAGAGTCACACATCCTATTCTGTACGCTCAATAAAGTTTTGAGTTTCTGCCCTTTTGGGTACTGAGATGGCATCTTTCATGAAAAGTTTATTGAAAGTAAATGTGAAAATTCTAGCAGCCGACTCAGCTACCAAGCCAAAACAGGGTCACAGAAATTTGCCCCTCAGCATCTTAGTACAAGACAAGTTTGGAATCAGAGTCCTAGAGCGAGGTATTGGCCCTGTTACCTACACTCTATACTCTATTTAAAGGTGGAACTACCCAAACAACACTTCTAGCAAGTCCACACATTTGAAGACCACTCATTTCAATGATGACAAAATTCTAACATCCACTCAATTAATCAAAGCCTTTAGTGCAGATCAGATAAAAGGAATGTTTAAGTCCCTCTCCTACCAGCTGTCTCTAGAGTATAGACTTTATTTAGAACTTTCAGATGCCAATTAACTATCCCTTTGGTGTATAATTTGTGATTAGAGTACTTCAAATATTAACTAGCTGCTTCTGAAGTACAGATAAAAACCAACTAACACAGATTTTTCAGTGTAGAAATGTTTTAAAGGAAATTACAAACAATATAGCAAATAGATACCGTTGGGCAGAGCACAGCCTCCTAGGACGCTGGCTCAAGTCACTTCTTCATCTGCACATGGAGCACATTATATTGTCCTGCTACACTATTTCCGTAAGACCAACCTGCATATAAAACAAAACATTAATGCAAAATCATCATACACAAACCATAAAATGCCATCGTATTATAGAAACCATATTATATTTGTAGATCTCTGATTACCCATTGTCTTATAAAACCTACATTTAATTTCTAAGAAAGCATTCAGTTTATTGAATAACCCTATTGGCAGCTCAGCGACATGCTAGTCTCTAAATTTACCATTTCCTTTTGCTTCTAAGAGCAGTTTAAAGGGTTTGTAAATCGAAGTCCATGCCCTTGGAAGCACTCAGTGCAAAGCACTCTGTGTCATTATACCGTGACATTTGCTCTTCCCTGACACCATCCACCTTCAGAACGTCTTTCTGCAGGAAGAGAAACCTTTCTACAGGAAGGGAAACCTCTCTCACACCCTTACTCAAGAAGGGGTCCAGCCTGTCAATCTCAGTCCATTCATTATGAGGCAATGAATGTGAACAAAACTTTCAGGCTGCACTGGGAAGACTTGAGAAGGAAAATCTAGGGTGACTGTAGGAAGGCTGTACCCATCTGGCTGAAGATTATTGGCAATTATCCAGTTTTTAAAGCAGGGAAGAATCTATTTTTATGAGGCTTATTGGTGGCTAATTGCTTGAAATGTTTGACAGAACACAATTTCTCAGGCATTCAGTCAGCTCTCAGTGTCTTTCCTTTTCTAATGTGGGCACAACCCATTACAATTGTTTCCAAAGGACTGTCCATAATATTTTATCGGGAAGGAATTTCATTGTATTGTTTGAAATAGAAGGGCAATTAGGTGCCGTTAAGATGAAAAACATAGGCACTTCACTGAAATGATTATTTCAGTGTATTATAATAAGATTCATGTGTAATGCAGTCATTTGAAAGATCGTTCAAAAACTAAGCTCTTCTATTAAAATCTCTGCTTTGTAATAAATACAAAAATAAAATTTTAAGACTGACATTTTACACGTAAGTTAGGAATCCATTAACTGATTAAATCAGCTAGAAAGTGCTTTAAAAAAAAAAAAAAAGATGAGATACTTCAAGTGATTTATCCAAGTAGAAAGAAATGGAAAAACATGACAAGGAGGTTCTGGGAAGAAGCTGGAGAAGACAACCTAAAGTGTATCTCAGAATGCTAATCAAGTTAGACAGGAACTTGCTAGAATTCCTGGAACGGTGCTCAGAGAGACTGAAAGCTGTCTTTATAGGACTGTAGCAGTTTGCTGGGGTTTGCTTTTGTTTAAACACCTGCAAATGATCTGATACTCTTCTCATCAAGAGGGGTGTATCTGCCTCCTCTCCTTGGGTGCAGGTGGGCCTGACTGCTTCAACCAATTCCAGCACTATGTGACTTCTGAGGTGGGCTGGAAACAGCAGGATAGCTTCCATCTGGTTTTGTTGGATGTTTGCTCTGAGGGAGGCCAACTGCCTTTAAAGAACTCTGATGACTCTGGGACTGTCCCACTGGAGAGGCCATGTGTAGACGCTCTTGTCAGCCAATAGGGAGCATTAGTGACCAGCCATGTGACAAGCCATCTTGGACATCTTGTCCAGTTGAACTTGCAAACAACTGTGACCCCAGTAGACATCTGACCAATTACCTGAGAAATGCCAAGTGAGAACCATCCAGCCAAGCTCTCAGAATTTCTGTCCCTAGGATAATTTGTCTTACAGCAAAGGTAACAAGAACAACAATGATTCATGGACCTACAAGAGATCTGGGTATAAATGTTATAAACTAGAATATCCTGTGAACTGCATTGGGCAAACTTAAAAAAAAAAAAAAAGTGGACTTGCCTGGTTCTGGCAAACTCTCCTAACAACCATGGAACCTTCTTTTCCTTCCTGATCCAGAAAAGTGTTTCTGTCCTCCAGACATCAAATAAAACTAAAGCAAATTACCCCTTAATTTTGGAATCATTTTTTTTTCACATTTCATTTTACTAAAAGCCTCTCTGAGGACTAACATATTTTCTCGAAACATATAGATTTGAGATGGGAAGAAAATTTTTATTTGAAAGGAATTTACTGTTTTCAAGCCCAAACTGAATCGAATCCTCCTCAGTTCCTCCTGAACTAAACCTTTTTCACTAATAACAGTTTTATTCTTAAAGGTTTCACTAGCTCTGAATCAGGTTCTATTGTGACTCATGTGGTACGTGGGCAGGAACTAAAGACTTTCTAGAAGGGTAAGTTACTACAGGGAAAACATCCCAAATGCTTTTGAAAAGGAAGTTGTAACAGTTACAAAACATCCATGGCACAATCTGCAGGCAGGCCTAGGAGTAATGTACGAAGGATTAGCAGCAGGTACATAATTAGAAAAGGAATAAACTGGAAAATACCATTTTATAAAGTGGGTTTGAACAAAGAGCTTAGGCTCACCAAAAAACATCTGCCAGTTGGCCTAAGAGGAAGACAGGTGCCGTAGAATTGCCAGGGGTTGAAAGGAAAGCTGAAGTACAGAGCCATAAAATCAGACTAATACTGCATCCTGTAGTGCTTTAAGGAAGACCTCTCCTGCGTGATTCTGCTGCACACAGAGCATTAGAAGGACTCCAGATGAATCAGGCTGACCAAGCCTTTGGTCTGTACAGAGCAGAAATGTGGCAAAACGGCGACATTGAAAAATCATCTTTGTTGTCTTCCCTGCTTTTCCTTTCTGCAATTGACCACTCCCCCCCCCCTCCGAAATACACGGCCCCATGTGCCCATTCCACTTAACCATTCCCTCTGACCAAGTGGGTATGACCTATTTGGTTAAGAGTCCTTTTTAAGGGATGGTTTCCATAATGGAATTTCTTTCCAACTCTGCCCCGTCCCTACTCATCACAAGCTGTTGTCCAATATCCCCTTCTCCGACTGCTAAAATCCCTTTGCAACTCTGTTAGGGAAACGATCCAAATTCTTTATCTAAGAATATCCTTAACTTAACCCATCTTGCAGCTGCTTCTCAATCTTTCCTTGAGACAAAGCAGATATTCTTTGTTTCTTCTGCTGTCATTCACCGTGTTTTTGTCTATGTCTTGCCCCCAACATGAAATGCCCCCCCTTCTACTCCATACATACCTAAGTCCACCTTTCTCTCAAGGCCCACACCAAATATGACCACCTCCATGAAGCATTCTCCTCTCCTGGCAAATGCTAGTGGACATGTCCTCCTCTGAATTCTAGATCACTCACCTAGCACTTAGCCTGTGCTGTGTTTTAATGTTATTTCCGTATTTATATTGTTCTTTCTCCATGTGGCCCAGTGACAATAGTATGCATCTCCGACATCTCTGATGCACCATGCTTTGCACTCAACCTCTATCAGACAACAGTAATGCTTCGATCAAGAGATCATCCGTACCAAAAGTTTGTAGGTACTCTTCCTAGGGAAGAGTAATACATTTAAGTCCTATTGTTCTTATTGTTTTCAACAACAGTAACTCGTAGGGGTATGTCTAAGGAGATTTTTTTTTTTTAGCCCCTTAACAGCCAACTGGAGAAGATAGATTGGTGCAGCTCAACTGACCCTTTAGACCAGAGTACATCTTCTTCTTTTTTTTTTTTTTTTTTTTTTTTGACAGACAGAAATCACAAGTAGGCAGAGAGAGAGATTGGAGGAAGCAGGCTCCCTGCCAAGCAGAGAGCCCGATGTGGGGCTCGATCCCAGGACCCTGGGATCATGACCCGAGCCAAAGGCAGAGGCTTTAACCCACTGAGCCACCCAGGCGCCCCAGAGTACATCTTCTTGAACAATTTATGGTCCCATCATGGCCTGTATGTCCTCATGATTAGGACAGAAACCTGTGCATTTTTGCAAATTCCCTTGACCACCTCTTCCTTTTTCTCACTTGATTGGCATCCTACCTCTATCAGGTCACCCTTCCACTTACGGACTTAAGAACATTGTAGTGCAGAGTATGGAATCTGGCCAATCTGAGTGGCTGTTGAGGGGGAAGCTGGTGCTTCCTGTAGAGTGAACCTTGATCAATGAGAAATAGATCTGAATGGGATGAAGACAGATAAATTCTCCCTCCTCTTTTTTGCCTCTTAGCTACTCCAGGGTGTGATTTCTCTTTATAACTCTCCCAGGAGAAGTCCTGGATGCTGAATGGGCACACCTGCTGAACAGCCAGCTTTGTCCCTTGTCTCTTTGTAGTTCAGTGAAGTAGTGATTGGTGTGGTGATACACTGTATCACTTCCTATCATCCTTGCTCTTTTCTTTTTACTTTACTCTTCCTGCTTTGGGTTTGCATCTCCCTTAAAAAAAGGTTAGCACTTTAATCCTCGTCTCAGGCTCTGTTTTCTGGAGTACCCAGGCTAAGATAGTTTCTTTTATTAATCATCACTTTTTACTATTGAGACCTGGAGTTTCACTTCACAGAATGGGGTAAAAATAAAAGCCTTCCTATACTATCCAGTAGTTAAATATTTATCCAGCAATTTATTATTTATCCACTAGTTCAATACTTGAGCTCCCATCTGTTCATTTAATTAAAAGTCTGCCTTTTATTCTGGACTCTTCATCCTCTTATGGACTCCAGATCTTGCTAATGCACAGAGAGCCAGACCTGGACATTCCTGAATCACTAATGGAATCAGGATAATCCCTTGAAACTAGGAGACCTCATAAGTGTGAGAGGTTGTTGGCCTCTAAGATCCATTCTCCTCTTCTTACTTAGTTATGTAGTTTTAGTGGGGTACATAACTGTCTTAAGACTGCCTTTCCCAGGAGCACCTGGGTGGCTCAGTTGGTTAAGCATCTGCCTTTGGCTCAATCATGATCCCAGAATCCCGGGATCAGCCCATATTGGGCTTTCTGCTCAGTGGGGAGTCTGCTTCTCCCTCTCCCTCTGCTCCTCTCCCTGCTCATGCTCTCTCACTCGCTCATTTACTTTCTCTCTCTCTCTCTCTCAAAGGAATAATTTCTTTTTTTTTTTCCAAAAAGACTACATTTCCCAGCATCTCTTGCATCTGGGATCTGGATAATCACATGACTGTTCTGGCCAATGGGATAAGAGCAGAAGTAATGTGTGTGCCATTTCTAGCCCTTGCTTTTAAAAGAATTGGCATATATATCTCTGGCCATTTTCTCTTCCCTTCTGGCCAAGACATAAAGAAAATTGGAGTAGCTTTCTTGTCCTGAGATAGCAGCCACAAGTTGAGAATGACAGCTGTTCAAATAACCCTGGACAGCTTACCTGTGGAATGTTACATATGAGGGAAATAAATTTCCACCTTGCTCAAGATACTGTATTTTGGGGTCTCTCTTATGACAGCAGTCTAACCTATCCCCTGTTTAATATAATACACACCAGATCCTAGTTGCTGCTATCACCAAACTTAGAGGTGCATTTTTGTGCCATGTCCCTGCGCCTGCTGCTGGTGTTTTAGTCTGTTGTCAGCATCTGCTGAAACCCAGCATCCAGAAGATGTGTTCCGCTGTGCGACTCACTAAGTTCTTGTTTCTGGTCATGCAACCACAGTCAGGCCAGCTAAGTCCTTCTAAACAAGCTTGGGAAGAAATGAGTCCTCTGTGGAAGACTCTGCTAGTGGCTAGTTGTTGACCTGTTATGTATTCTCCCCCTTTCCCTTAGAAATAGAAATCATTTTGTAATGGAGTGGAATTTGCCATTCTCCCTCAACCCAATACAGATTTTGCCCAAAGTAAAGAAGCTCCTTGCACCTGGAGAAATCTTTGGAGACTTCAAGGAGATTTTAATTTCCCAATATAGGCACCTCCTTTCCACCTTGTCACTTCCTTTTTCCTTCTTGGAATGGAAACCAGATATGAGGCCTGAGCTGGAGGAATCAAGCCTGATGCTTGGGATGGCAGAGCAGGAGGATAGAAAGATCCTGAAACACTAATGGCATCAGAAAGCCACTTCACCAGTCTTAGACTGTCTGGCCAGCCTGTTGCCATATGAGGAAAAGTAAATCCCAATTTCATTCTGCTTCCAGAGACAGGATTCCATTATATGCAAGTAGAAGCAACCTCTAATGGGTAATGGCCTGCCAGAAGCCCTGGGTTTCTTTCAAGAATTTGTCAAGTTGTACCCAGCAGCCTTCGACTTATACTGCAATTATTTTCCCCAGAACAAAACAGGCAAACAAATTAAAGTTGTTCTACCTTATGAAAAATGCAGTACACTGAAATTACTTGTTTAATGCTTGTATTTCCTCCCAGACTCTAAGCCCCATGAGGCAGGAACCATGTTGGTCTTGTTCACTGCCTTATCCTCAGTGCCTAGCACTCTGCCTGGCATATGTCCCCAATGATATTTTAGATGGAACAAGCACTAAATGTGTTAAATTCACATTTGGAATTCATGAAGGACTGAATGAAAGAATTTACTTTCTTTCACTATTACTGACTTACTTAAATTACTCATTATTGAAAGGCAACTCATTCGTACACTTATTCATTCAATCATTCATTTATCCAACATTAATTGATGTGATATGCACAGTGGTGTAAGCACCATACTGTTGAGGGCAAAGTCACTGCCCCCAGTGAGCTTAATTTCTAGTGGGAGGAACAGACCAGTAACTCTTACACAGAAAAAGAAGAATTTCAGAGAGTGATAAGGAGAGTAGGAGAGTAGGCAGTGGAACTACTACTACTACTACTTCCTGGAATATTCCAGGAAGGCCATATTTCAGCACAATTCATGGTCCTCAACATGGCTTATACCTTAGTCAATTCAACCTCAGCAGTTCAAGTCCTGAGAGTGAGTTGTTTTCTAAGGGATGAAGTGGTCAGTTTTCCTTCTGAAATTTAGGATCATATGCATTTCTGAAGAAAATAAAAGGCAGAGAAAGAGAAATAGAGGAGAGAGAAAGAGAGAAGGAGGGAAGAAGGAAGGAAGGAGAGGAGTGTGGGAGGGAAAGGAGGAGTTTCGTCCTACTGTTAAGCACACCTCCTTCTCTGAAGCCACAGAGAGATGCTCTAGGGGTGAGAAACAAGGCCAAAGGGGAGGGTCTTTGTAAGGAGCTGGTACTGGAAACAATAGCTAATTCCCCACAAGAACAGCTTTTGAACACTCCCCTGTTATAAAGAAGGTACTGTTTATTTTCCAGACCTTTCAAAAGCCTCAATCCTTGCTCCTCCTCAAATCCACTCTGAGCCCTGCTGACCCCCCAGGGGAGCCCTCAAAGAAATATGAGGAGAACCACCAAGATTTTCTCCTTGGGCTCTGCCCTCTTTCCACCACTTGATCTCCCCAAACAGTAAGCTGCCTCCCTTAGAACTAGCTCTTACAAGAACCGCAGTGAAGAATATTTTTAATTTCTAACATCCAGAGGTGGCTGTCCCATGGCCTTGCTCCGGCTTCTTAGAAATCAGTGTCATGTGTCTTTAGTATATACCGAGTTAGTTCAGCAACTTTATGAAGGAAAGGAAAATGGACGTGGTCATGTTAGTGAAGTAGAAATTTCGTTTTCTTCAGTGTTGGCTAAACCATGATTTGTTCACAATGTAGAATGGCCAGGGTTAAGGGGAATGGATGAAACTGTCTGAGCTCAGCTGAGGGTCATACTGAGGGAGGGAGATGGTGCTGGAGAGAAAGTCGTGATTGGCCATGTGCCCGCTTCCACGGGATGGGAATAGCAGGACCAGGGTAAGGCAAGTGAGGCAGCTAGGACACGCCGAGTAAGGAGACGTGTCACTCCTGGGCGCTGGCCCTGCTCTTGTACACCCTGGCACGGTGTGTCCAGGCACCCCTGCCTCTAGCTCCTAGTTCTGGCTCCAGGGAAGTGAGTTCTGTCGGGGGTACAAGAGAGTGAGGAGAGCCAGGCACAGATTGTCTTAGTCCTGACAAATGGGTATGAAGAGGTGGAAAACAGGGTTGGTGAACAGCTGCTCAACAGCTTTACTATGAAAACAGAATAGACCTCATTCTCTGGCTGAGAAGAACGAAGTATGTCTTGGCTTCGAAGGGACAGGGCCACTTTCCTGAGAGAAGAGGAGGCTGGTTATAAAACTGCAGCCTTTCAGTTTGGCGCCGTCCCTCTCCTCGTGATCTTCTCTCTTTTCCACACCGCGCCTATCACCAGAATAAAATCGTACGAAAACTTAAGTCATAAAATGAAGTGGCAGAAGGAAATATGTCTGAACTGTTGAGAGAGGGAGCAGGATTCTCCATAAGAGATTAAGACTCCACGGGCGCGCAGGTGGCTCAGCCCTTGGGCATCTGCCTTCAGCTCAGGTCATGATCCCAGGATCCTGGGATGGAACCCTGCATCGAGCTCCCTGCTCAGCGAGGAGTCTGCTTTTCCCTTTCCTGCTGTCTCTCGCCCTGCTTGTTCACATTCTCTTTCTCTCTGTCAAATAAATAATCAGAAAGGGGGGGTGGTTTGAAGAATCCAATCAAGAATCAGGATTCTTGACCAAAAAACCTCCAATCCCCAACAACCACCCTCAGGTGGAGTGCTCACGCCCTCTTGAGAACCTCACCCTCATGCTCTTGACCTTGAAGACACTGTGCTTTCTTCTTTACCTCTTCATGTAAGGATTTGTGTTTCTCCTGCTGGATTGCAAACTCCTGGAGGGTGGAGGCCATCTCACCTTCACCCACATTCCCTTGAGATACAGCAGAGACCCTGACACAGTGTGTGCTGTGGGATTTACTTTCAGTGGTGGGACACAGCACAGTGACACTAGGGACAAGAGAAAGCAGACCTCTGTGCTACGGGCTGGCCATACAGAGGGTTGTACCCAGGGGCAGGGGACAGGGTAACATGGAGCTGGAGCTATAAGGGGCAGCTTATATATGACAAGTGGGATAGGCTTAGCTAGGTTTCTCAGGCTCCCTGTGGATTGGTCAACTTGAGTAATTTCATGGGCACTGGGGCACAGCGGCTGTCCTTAGCTGCCTGGTACTAGTCCTTAGGGCAACGAGGCCAGTATCCAGCACCATGGAGTCTGAGAGCCCCTAAGGGAAGTGGTTGACAGGGTGGATTTAATGAGCTGCTCAGAAGGGGGAATTGACAGCCTCTAGCTAGAGCCCCAATACAAGCTGAAGACAGCATTCAGAATAAAATAAAAATTACATTACAGGTGCTTCATATTACTTTAATATCTGCTGAAATCTTGCATTGATTTATAAAGCCTGAAATCCCTTTCTCTGAGCTTTGTCTGAGCTGACTTAGGACACAGTTCAGAAGCTCAAATCATAAATGCCCCTGAAAGAAAGAAACTGCGTCGAACTCAGCCAATCAGAAAAGCAAAAGCTCAGGAAGAAACTTCGAATGTATCTTTTACACACAAACAAGGGCTTCTTCACTGTTTTGCCCAAGACCAAGGCTGGCCTAAAGAAGGGCAATTTAGGGGCAACATCTGGTAGCATGAAGGGACAAGCAAGTCCACCAAACACTGCTGTAGACTCTTTGGGAAGAAGAACAAGAGAGACCAAGGAGCAAAAACCATCCTTATTCAAATTATACAGATTTTCTATTTCCTTCACTGCTTCCATTAAACCTGCCAAAAGATCCTACCAGGCATTAACTATAACCTTGAGTTAACTTTCTTTTCTCCTGGGCAGAAAGCATTTGTACTGCAACAGCATGAGATTCATTTGTATTGCTCCTGGTTTTCTACACCACAGCCTACCTTTACAGAGTTGTAAAATCATGGAATCAATCAAAATAGGAAAATCAAACAAAGGCAAACATCCCTAGCAAATCCGATCATCCTGACACAGGATAGACTTATACAACCACACCCAGCACAGCTTGGAAAGTGCATCCAGTAATCCCATTTGCCAATTTCCAAATTTGGAAAAATTTTTCATGACAAACTATGTCTTTTAAAAGTGCTGTTCAGAAAGCAGAAACTCAAATAGACATTTGTACACCAGTGTTTGTAGCAGCCTTATTCATAATGGCCAAAAGAAGGAAACAACCCAATGCCCATCAGTAGATGAATGGATAAACAAAATATGATATATTCACACAATGGAACATTATTCAGCTATAAAAAGGAAGGACACAGGCTATGCATGGATGAACCTCGGGGACATCATGCTCAGTGAAATAAGCCAGACACAAAAGGACAAATACTGCATGATCCCCCTTATATGAGGCACCTAGAATAGTCAAGTTCATAGAGACAGAAAGTGGAATCATGGTTACCGGATGCTAGGCGGAGAAAGGAATGCAGAATTAATGTTTAATGAGACAGCGTTTGAGGTGCTGAAAATGTTCTGGAGACGGGCAGTAGTGATGGTTGCGTGACCACGTGAATGTATTTAATGCCACTGAATTATACACTTAAAAATGGTTAAAATTGGGGGGAGGAGTCAAGATGGCGGAGAAGTAGCAGGCTGAGACTACTTCGGGTAGCGGGAGATCAGCTAAATAGCTTATCTAAAGATTGCAAACACCTACAAATCCAACGGGAGATTGAAGAGAAGAAGAACAGCAATTCCAGAAACAGAAAATCAACCACTTTCTGCAAGGTAGGACTGGCGGAGAAGTGAATCCAAAGCGACGGGAAGATAGACCGCGGGGGGAGGGGCCGGCTCCCGGCGAGCGGCGGAGCAACGGAGCAAAATCAGGACTTTTATAAAAGTCTGTTCCGCTGAGGGACATCGCTCCAGAGGCTTAACTGGGGTGAAGCCCAGGCGGGGTCAGCGCGGCCTCAGGTCCCGCAGGGTCGCAGAAGGATCGGGGGTGTCTCAGTGTCGCAGAGCTTACCGGTATTAGAACGGGGAAGCCGGCTGCAGAGACAGAGCCGAGGAGTGACTCTCAGCTCAGGGTTGCCTTGAACCGGTCGCAGGCTCGATAAGCTCGGAGCGCGGCCGGAGGCCAGGGTGACGGGAGTCATTTGGCGCTGTTCTCTGAGGGCGCACTGAGGAGTGGGGCCCCGGGCTCTTGGCTCCTCCGGGCCGGAGACCGGGAGGCCGCCATCTTTATTCCCGTCCTGCGGACTCTACGGAAAGCGCTCAGGGAACAAAAGCTCCCGAAAGCGAACCCGAGCGGATGACTCAGCGCGGCCCCGGGTAAGGGCCGTGCAACTCCGCCTGGGGCAAAGACACTTGAGAATCACTACAACGGGCCCCTCCCCCAGAAGATCTACGGGAAACCCAGCCAGGACCAAGTTCACCTACCAAGGAGAACGGCGGAATTCCAGAGGAGAAGAAAGCAAAGCACGGAACTCATGGCTTTCTCCCCATGATTTTTTAGCCTTGCAGTTAATTTAATTTTTTTTTCTTTTTCAATTTTTTTTTCTTTTTCTCTTCTTCTGCTAAATTTTTTTTAACTTTTACCGTTTTCTTTTTTTAACGTTTTTTAAATAGTTTATCTAATATATATATTTTTTTTCCTCTTTTTATATTTTTTCTTTATCGGCTTTCTTTTTTTTAATAGTTTTTTTTTTCTTTCTTTCTGAACCCCTTTTTATCCCCTTTCTCCCGCCTCACAATTCAGGATCTCTTCTGATTTGGCTAAAGCATATTTTCCTGGGGTTGTTGCCACCCTTTTAGTATTTTACTTGCTCCTTCATAAACTCTTATCTGGACAAAAGGACAAGGAGGAAAAATTCACAACAAAAAAAAGAACAAGAGGCAGTACCAAAGGCTAGGGACCTAATCAATACAGACATTGGTAATATGTCAGATATAGAGTTCAGAATGATGATTCTCAAGGTTCTAGCCGGGCTTGAAAAAGGCATGGAAGATATTAAAGCAACCCTCTCGGGAGATATAAAAGACCTTTCTGGAGAAATAAAAGAACTAAAATCTAACCAAGTTGAAATCAAAAAAGCTATTAATGAGGTGCAATCAAAAATGGAGGCTCTCACTGCTAGGATAAATGAGGCAGAAGAAAGAATTAGCGATATAGAAGACCAAATGACAGAGAATAAAGCAGCTGAGCAAAAGAGGGACAAACAGCTACTGGACCACGAGGGGAGAATTCGAGAGATAAGTGACACCATAAGACGAAACAACATTAGAATAATTGGGATTCCAGAAGAAGAGGAAACAGAGAGGGGAGCAGAAGGTATATTGGAGAGAATTATTGGAGAGAATTTCCCCAATATGGCAAAGGGAACAAGCATCAAAATCCAGGAGGTTCAGAGAACCCCCCTCAAAATCAATAAGAATAGGTCCACACCCCGTCACCTAATAGTAAAATTGACAAGTCTTAGTGACAAAGAAAAGATCCTGAAAGCAGCCCGGGAAAAGAAGTCTGTAACATACAATGGTAAAAATATTAGATTGGCAGCAGACTTATCCACAGAGACCTGGCAGGCCAGAAAGAGCTGGCATGATATATTCAGAGTACTAAATGAGAAAAACATGCAGCCAAGAATACTATATCCAGCTAGGCTATCATTGAAAATAGACGGAGAGATTAAAAGCTTCCAGGACAAACAAAAACTGAAAGAATTTGCAAATACCAAACCAGCTCTACAGGAAATATTGAAAGGGGTCCTCTAAGCAAAGAGAGACCCTCAAAGTAGTAGATCAGAAAGAAACAGAGACAATATACAATAACAGTCACCTTACAGGCAATACAATGGCACTAAATTCATATCTCTCAATACTTACCCTGAATGTTAATGGGCTAAATGCCCCAATCAAAAGACACAGGGTATCAGAATGGATAAAAAAAAACAAAAACCATCTATATGTTGCCTACAAGAAACTCATCTTACACCCGAAGACACCTCCAGGTTTAAAGTGAGGGGGTGGAAAAGAATTTACCATGCTAATGGACATCAGAAGAAAGCAGGAGTGGCAATCCTTATATCAGATCAATTAGATGTTAAGCCAAAGACTATAATAAGAGATGAGGAAGGACACTATATCATACTCAAAGGAACTGTCCAACAAGAAGATCTAACAATTTTAAATATCTATGCCCCTAACGTGGGAGCAGCCAACTATATAAATCAATTAATAACAAAATCAAAGAAACACATCGACAAGAATACAATAATAGTAGGGGATTTTAACACTCCCCTCACTGAAATGGACAGATCATCCAAGCAAAAGATCAACAAGGAAATCAAGGCCTTAAATGACACACTGGACCAGATGGACATCACAGATCTATTCAGAACATTTCATCCCAAAGCAACAGAATACACATTCTTCTCTAGTGCACATGGAACATTCTCCAGAATAGATCACATTCTTGGTCCTAAATCAAGTCTCAACCGGTATCAAAAGATTGGGATCATTCCCTGCATATTTTCAGACCACAATGCTCTAAAGCTAGAACTCAATCACAAGAGGAAATTTGGAAAGAACCCAAATACATGGAGACTAAACAGCATCCTTCTAAAGAATGAATGGGTCAACCAGGAAATCAAAGAAGAATTGAAAAAATTTATGGAAACAAATGATAATGAAAACACAACGGTTCAGAATCTGTGGGACACAACAAAGGCAGTCCTGAGAGGAAAATATATAGCGGTACAAGCCTTTCTCAAGAAACAAGAAAGGTCTCAGGTACACAACGTAACCCTACACCTAAAGGAGCTGGAGAAAGAACAAGAAAGAAACCCTAAACCCAGCAGGAGAAGAGAAATCCTAAAGATCAGAGCAGAAATCAATGAAATAGAAACCAAAAAAACAATAGAACAAATCAACGAAACTAGGAGCTGGTTCTTTGAAAGAATTAATAAGATTGATAAACCCCTGGCCAGACTTATCAAAAAGAAAAGAGAGAGGACCCAAATAAATAAAATCATGAATGAAAGAGGAGAGATCACAACGAACACCAAAGAAATACAGACAATTATAAGAACATACTATGAGCAACTCTACGCCAACAAATTTGACAATCTGGAAGAAATGGATGCATTCCTAGAGACATATAAACTACCACAACTGAACCAGGAAGAAATAGAAAGCCTGAACAGACCCATAACCAGTAAGGAGATTGAAACAGTCATCAAAAATCTCCAAACAAACAAAAGCCCAGGGCCAGACGGCTTCCCGGGGGAATTCTACCAAACATTTAAAGAAGAACTAATTCCTATTCTCCTGAAACTGTTCCAAAAAATAGCAATAGAAGGAAAACTTCCAAACTCATTTTATGAGGCCAGCATCACCTTGATCCCAAAACCAGACAAGGATCCCAACAAAAAAGAGAACTACAGACCAATATCCTTGATGAACACAGATGCAAAAATTCTCGCCAAAATACTAGCCAATAGGATTCAACAGTACGTTAAAAGGATTATTCACCACGACCAAGTGGGATTTATTCCAGGGCTGCAAGGCTGGTTCAACATCCGCAAATCAATCAATGTGATACAACACATTAATAAAAGAAAGAACAAGAACCATATGATACTCTCCATAGATGCTGAAAAAGCATTTGACAAAGTACAGCATCCCTTCCTGATCAAAACTCTTCAAAGTGTAGGGATAGACGGCACATACCTCAATATTATCAAAGCCATCTATGAAAAACCCACCGCAAATATCATTCTCAATGGAGAAAAACTGAAAGCTTTTCCGCTAAGGTCAGGAACACGGCAGGGATGTCCGTTATCACCACTGCTACTCAACATAGTACTAGAAGTCCTAGCCTCAGCAATCAGACAACAAAAGGAAATTAAAGGCATCCAAATCGGCAAAGAAGAAGTCAAACTGTCACTCTTTGCAGATGATATGATACTCTATGTGGAAAACCCAAAAGACTCCACTCCAAAACTGCTAGAACTTGTACAGGAATTCAGTAAAGTGTCAGGATATAAAATCAATGCACAGAAATCAGTTGCATTTCTCTACACCAACAACAAGACAGAAGAAAGAGAAATTAAGGAGTCCATCCCATTTACAATTGCACCCAAAACTATAAGATACCTAGGAATAAACCTAACCTAAGAGACTAAGAATCTATACTCAGAAAACTATAAAGTACTCATGAAAGAAATTGAGGAAGACACAAAGAAATGGAAAAATGTTCCATGCTCCTGGATTGGAAGAATAAATATTGTGAAAATGTCTATGCTACCTAAAGCAATCTACACATTTAATGCAATTCCTATCAAAGTACCATCCATTTTTTTTCAAAGTACCATCCATTTTTTTTCAAAGAAATGGAACAAATAATCCTAAAATTTATATGGAACCAGAAAAGACCTCGAATAGCCAAAGGAATATTGAAAAAGAAAGCCAAAGTTGGTGGCATCACAATTCCGGACTTCAAGCTCTATTACAAAGCTGTCATCATCAAGACAGCATGGTACTGGCACAGAAACAGACACATAGATCAATGGAACAGAATAGAGAGCCCAGAAATGGACCCTCAACTCTATGGTCAACTCATCTTCGACAAAGCAGGAAAGAATGTCCAATGGAACAAAGACAGCCTCTTCAATAAATGGTGTTGGGAAAATTGGACAGCCACATGCAGAAAAATGAAATTGGATCATTTCCTTACACCACACATGAAAATAGACTCAAAATGGATGAAGGATCTCAATGTGAGAAAGGAATCCATCAAAATCCTCGAGGAGAACACAGGCAGCAACCTCTTCGACGTCAGCCGCAGCAACATCTTCCTAGGAACATCACCAAAGGCAAGGGAAGCAAGGGCAAAAATGAACTTTTGGGATTTTATCAAGATCAAAAGCTTTTGCACAGCAAAGGAAACAGTGAACAAAACCAAAAGACAACTGACAGAATGGGAGAAGATATTTGCAAATGACATATCAGATAAAGGGCTAGTGTCCAAAATCTATAAAGAACTTAGCAAACTCAACACCCAAAGAACAAATAATCCAATCAAGAAATGGGCAGAGGACATGAACAGACATTTCTGCAAAGAAGACATCCAGATGGCCAACAGACACATGAAAAAGTGCTCCATATCACTCGGCATCAGGGAAATACAAATCAAAACCACAGTGAGATATCACCTCACACCAGTCAGAATGGCTAAAATTAACAAGTCAGGAAATGACAGATGCTGGCGAGGATGCGGAGAAAGGGGAACCCTCCTACACTGTTGGTGGGAATGCAAGCTGGTGCAACCACTCTGGAAAACAGCATGGAGGTTCCTCAAAATGTTGAAAATAGAACTACCCTATGACCCTGCAATTGCACTGCTGGGTATTTACCCTAAAGATACAAACGTAGTGATCCGAAGGGGCACGTGCACCCGAATGTTTATAGCAGCAATGTCTACAATAGCCAAACTATGGAAAGAACCTAGATGTCCATCTACAGAAGAATGGATAAAGAAGATGTGGTATATATACACAATCGAATACTATGCAGCCATCAAAAGAAATGAAATCTTGCCATTTGCGACGACGTGGATGGAACTAGAGGGTATCATGCTTAGCGAAATAAGTCAATCGGAGAAAGACAACTATCATATGATCTCCCTCATATGAGGGAGAGGAGATGCAACATGGGGGGTTGAGGGGGTAGGAGAAGAGTAAATGAAACAAGATGGGATTGGGAGGGAGACAAACCATAAGTGACTCTTAATCTCACAAAACAAACTGAGGGTTGATGGGGGGAGGGGGTTGGGAGAGGGGCTGGGGTTATGGATATCGGGTAGGGTATGTGCTATGGTGAGTGTTGTGAAGTGTGTAAACCTGACGATTCGCAGACCTGTACCCCTGGGGATAAAAATATATGTTTATAAAGCTGTAAAAAAAAAAAAAAGAAAGAAAGAAAGGATGAATCCCCAAGTTTTGTAGCAACATGGACGGGACTGGAAGAGATTATGCTGAGTGAAATAAGTCAAGCAGAGAGAGTCAATTATCATATGGTTTCACTTATTTGTGGAGCATAACAAATAGCATGGAGGACAAGGGGATATGGAGAGGAGAAGGGAGTTGAGGGAAATTGGAAGGGGAGGTGAACCATGAGAGCCTATGGACTCTGAAAAACGATCTGAGAATTTTGAAGGGGTGGGGGGTGGGAGGTTGGGGGCACCAGGTGGTGGGTATTGTAGAGGGCACGGATTGCATGGAGCACTGATGTGGTGCAAAAATAATGAATACTGTTATGCTGAAAAAAATAAAAAAAAAAAAAAAAGGTTAAAATGGTAAATTTTAGGTTGTGACTATTTTACCACACTAAAAAGGAAGGAGGAATGAAAGTACAAAGGAAGAATGAAAAGAAGGAAGGGAGAGAATGTGGAAGGAAAGGAAGGAGGGAAGGAGAGAAAAAAATGCTGTCCAGTTGCTGGGCTCACTCTAAGTTTCGGGAGATTGTTATTTTGTCTGTTACTGTGTGTCAGGCTGTGGGCGAAACACCTGTCATTTTATCTTCACAGCACTGTGAGGACTTACTCTGCTTGTTTTCTAGATGAGAATACAGTGATCAGAGAGGTTAAGTCAGTTCCCTTTCACCACACAGCCGAGCTAGCTCTGTCTCCATTCAAAGCCTCTGCTCTTCACAGGTCCCCTTTACTGCCACCTGCTCCTCTTTCCAGTCAAATCTTTCACTTCTGAATAAGGCAGATTTCCAAATTAGCTATTGTATTTCCGAGTTCTTTCATTCTGTGCTTTCTGAGAGGGGGAATGAAAATAACTTTCTCCCCTGAATCCACAGTGAGTTTTTCCCCCATGAGGTCTTCCAGCTTCGAGGCTGTAGTCTTGGTTTTTTTCTCCCCTTTCATAAGCTTCAGGCTCAGCATCCTTCCTAGTTGAGAATTGAGACAAGGGGTGTATGGAGGGCAGGAAAGAGAATGAATCAGGAAGTGGATGATACCCAGAAAAACCGATATTCCAAGTATGTCTGGTAAAAAGATACAACACCAGACACAGAAGCAGAATTTTGGTGGGACTCTAAAAAATAGAAGTTTAAGTCAACAGCCCTAAAGACAGGAAGTTATGGCAAGGATAAAACTGCTGAATTAAAAAAAAGAAAGAAAAGGAAAAAACCTCATTTTTGTAAGGGTTTGGAATAGATTTCATACATTTTATACATAATACCAGTTCAATTTTGCTAGATTCTGCCCAATTGTACTATTTGATTGAAAACTCCCTCTAAGATCTAGAATGCCCTGGGGCTTTCAGAAAAAAGAAATGAATGGTTTGAGACCCCTCACACCAGGCGATCCCCCCACCTCAGGGGAGATAAAGCATTTGATTGAGCTGGAGGGAAAAGGCATGGCTCCCCTGTTCATCCTGATTAGAGAATCACACCCAGCTGCTGCCACCGGGATCAGGCAGGCGCAATCCTGGGAAACTGGGTGCCCCTCAGGCAGGAGGGTGGGATTGTCAGTGGGAGAAGGAAGCCTTGAGTCACCGAATCGATTCTTCTTTTATCCAATCCCGTGGGAGGAAGTGTGGAAAACTGCTCATTTTTCAGCTCCTCTTAGTGAGAGTAACAGGAGCTAGTGGCTAAGGAGAGGGGGCGGCATTGTGTTCACTTGTAATTAGAACCAAAGAAACCTCAGTGTAAACCAGAGCCAGAGCCCTGCTGGGCGGCTGCCCACATCTGCTCCCGGCACAGCTGTCAAGGAGGGACACCTGCCCTGTCGCTCCGCTCTCCTCCCCTCTCTCCTGCGCCACCCCCTGCATCCCCACACAGGTCGGGCTCAAATATGGCGCATCTGGAAAGAGTTGTTTGAGGTTCAGCTATAAGTGGGTGGCAGGACATGATGAAAGATACCCGAGGACGCTTCATCCAAGGATGAGAAGTAGAGTGAGCAGGAGAGGACTGGAGGCTGCCAGCGAGGTCCCCTGGCACAGTAATTCAGGGGTGAGAGGAGGTCAGGATGATAGGCAAGGGAACAGCAAAAAAAAAAAAAGGAAGGGATGAAGGTGATCACCCAACCTGATGGCCGTCGAATGCGTTGGGGGAATGAGACATATCCCGGTTTGGAGTTTGTGGGTGGACACCTGGGTCACAAGAGTGTTCACATGGACATGTTCAGAGGGAGGCAGGAGTAAAAATGGATTTTGAGAGGTGTCCAAAGAGGTGATATTTGGGGAGTGGGCTTCTTGAGAATTAGCTCTCAGAAGAGAAAACAATTCAGAACAAAGAGCTATAAAGACCAGACCTTGGGATACCAGGGCATGGTCTGAAGGGAGAAGAGTCACCAAACACACCAAACACAGAGACAAATGAAGGAACACAAAAGCTGTTTAGGGACCAGCAAGAAAGGGATTTGGGTGTCTTTGGGAGGCAGTTTGGCTTTGATCAACTACACATCTATGGTCTGTGTTGGCCTCCATTTTCGTGAGTGGAAGACCCTGGGGGAAATGTTCTGCTTTGGGATTTTTCCCTTCCAGTAACTGGTTTGAGACTGTGGGTATGGTTCAACCATTCTTACTACCCTGAACTCACCAAATAGCTCCTCACCCCTAAAGAGCACAGACACTGAGAACAGTGTCTTGGTGGAGAAAGATTTATACCTAGGCTGTTCTGCCCTGAAGGGACCAGCAGGAAGCCCTGGCGGGGAGAAAGCCTCAGCAGAGCTGGGAAGCCCCTGAGTCGTCTTCTCCAGCACTCCTGCCTCCCCCAGGGGGACTCCTCCCAGGAGATAGTGCAGCCCTCAGCCGGGCTCTCTCAGTGGATATTCCTGGCATCCTGAGCACACCCAGCAGTGGGCTAGACCCCGGCAGTGGGCTGGACCCCAGCAGCTGCTCCTTGAATTGCTGCTTATAAGGTCTCCCCCTCCAGATTTTTTTTTTTATTCATCCTTTCTTTTTTCTTTTTTTTTTTTTCTACAGCTTTATAAACATATATTTTTATCCCCAGGGGTACAGGTCTGCAAATCGCCAGGTTTACACACTTCACAGCACTCACCATAGCACATACCCTCCCCAATATCCATAACCCCACCCCCCTCTCCCAACCCCCTCCCCCCATCAACCCTCAGTTTGTTTTGTGAGATTAAGAGTCACTTATGGTTTGTCTCCCTCCCAATCCCATCTTGTTTCATTTACTCTTCTCCTACCCCCTCAACCCCCCATGTTGCATCTCCTCTCCCTCATATCAGGGAGATCATATGATAGTTGTCTTTCTCCGATTGACTTATTTCGCTAAGCATGATACCCTCTAGTTCCATCCACGTCGTCGCAAATGGCAAGATTTCATTTCTTTTGATGGCTGCATAGTATTCGATTGTGTATATATGCCACATCTTCTTTATCCATTCGTCTGTAGATGGACATCTAGGTTCTTTCCATAGTTTGGCTATTGTAGACATTGCTGCTATAAACATTCGGGTGCACGTGCCCCTTCGGATCACTACGTTTGTATCTTTAGGGTAAATACCCAGCAGTGCAATTGCAGGGTCATAGGGTAGTTCTATTTTCAACATTTTGAGGAACCTCCATGCTGTTTTCCAGAGTGGTTGCACCAGCTTGCATTCCCACCAACAGTGTAGGAGGGTTCCCCTTTCTCCGCATCCTCGCCAGCATCTGTCATTTCCTGACTTGTTAATTTTAGCCATTCTGACTGGTGTGAGGTGATATCTCACTGTGGTTTTGATTTGTATTTCCCTGATGCCGAGTGATATGGAGCACTTTTTCATGTGTCTGTTGGCCATCTGGATGTCTTCTTTGCAGAAATGTCTGTTCATGTCCTCTGCCCATTTCTTGATTGGATTATTTGTTCTTTGGGTGTTGAGTTTGCTAAGTTCTTTATAGATTTTGGACACTAGCCCTTTATCTGATATGTCATTTGCAAATATCTTCTCCCATTCTGTCAGTTGTCTTTTGGTTTTGTTCACTGTTTCCTTTGCTGTGCAAAAGCTTTTGATCTTGATAAAATCCCAAAAGTTCATTTTTGCCCTTGCTTCCCTTGCCTTTGGTGATGTTCCTAGGAAGATGTTGCTGCGGCTGAGGTCGAAGAGGTTGCTGCCTGTGTTCTCCTCGAGGATTTTGATGGATTCCTTTCTCACATTGAGATCCTTCATCCATTTTGAGTCTATTTTCGTGTGTGGTGTAAGGAAATGATCCAATTTCATTTTTCTGCATGTGGCTGTCCAATTTTCCCAACACCATTTATTGAAGAGGCTGTCTTTGTTCCATTGGACATTCTTTCCTGCTTTGTCGAAGATGAGTTGACCATAGAGTTGAGGGTCCATTTCTGGGCTCTCTATTCTGTTCCATTGATCTATGTGTCTGTTTCTGTGCCAGTACCATGCTGTCTTGATGATGACAGCTTTGTAATAGAGCTTGAAGTCCGGAATTGTGATGCCACCAACTTTGGCTTTCTTTTTCAATATTCCTTTGGCTATTCGAGGTCTTTTCTGGTTCCATATAAATTTTAGGATTATTTGTTCCATTTCTTTGAAAAAAATGGATGGTACTTTGAAAAAAAATGGATGGTACTTTGATAGGAATTGCATTAAATGTGTAGATTGCTTTAGGTAGCATAGACATTTTCACAATATTTATTCTTCCAATCCAGGAGCATGGAACATTTTTCCATTTCTTTGTGTCTTCCTCAATTTCTTTCATGAGTACTTTATAGTTTTCTGAGTATAGATTCTTAGTCTCTTAGGTTAGGTTTATTCCTAGGTATCTTATAGTTTTGGGTGCAATTGTAAATGGGATGGACTCCTTAATTTCTCTTTCTTCTGTCTTGTTGTTGGTGTAGAGAAATGCAACTGATTTCTGTGCATTGATTTTATATCCTGACACTTTACTGAATTCCTGTACAAGTTCTAGCAGTTTTGGAGTGGAGTCTTTTGGGCTTTCCACATAGAGTATCATATCATCTGCGAAGAGTGATAGTTTGACTTCTTCTTTGCCGATTTGGATGCCTTTAATTTCCTTTTGTTGTCTGATTGCTGAGGCTAGGACTTCTAGTACTATGTTGAATAGCAGTGGTGATAACAGACATCCCTGCCGTGTTCCTGACCTTAGCGGAAAAGCTTTCAGTTTTTCTCCATTGAGAATGATATTTGCGGTGGGTTTTTCATAGATGGCTTTGATAATATTGAGGTATGTGCCGTCTATCCCTACACTTTGAAGAGTTTTGATCAGGAAGGGATGCTGTACTTTGTCAAATGCTTTTTCAGCATCTATGGAGAGTATCATATGGTTCTTGTTCTTTCTTTTATTAATGTGTTGTATCACATTGATTGATTTGCGGATGTTGAACCAGCCTTGCAGCCCTGGAATAAATCCCACTTGGTCGTGGTGAATAATCCTTTTAACGTACTGTTGAATCCTATTGGCTAGTATTTTGGCGAGAATTTTTGCATCTGTGTTCATCAAGGATATTGGTCTGTAGTTCTCTTTTTTGTTGGGATCCTTGTCTGGTTTTGGGATCAAGGTGATGCTGGCCTCATAAAATGAGTTTGGAAGTTTTCCTTCTATTGCTATTTTTTGGAACAGTTTCAGGAGAATAGGAATTAGTTCTTCTTTAAATGTTTGGTAGAATTCCCCCGGGAAGCCGTCTGGCCCTGGGCTTTTGTTTGTTTGGAGATTTTTGATGACTGTTTCAATCTCCTTACTGGTTATGGGTCTGTTCAGGCTTTCTATTTCTTCCTGGTTCAGTTGTGGTAGTTTATATGTCTCTAGGAATGCATCCATTTCTTCCAGATTGTCAAATTTGTTGGCGTAGAGTTGCTCATAGTATGTTCTTATAATTGTCTGTATTTCTTTGGTGTTCGTTGTGATCTCTCCTCTTTCATTCATGATTTTATTTATTTGGGTCCTCTCTCTTTTCTTTTTGATAAGTCTGGCCAGGGGTTTATCAATCTTATTAATTCTTTCAAAGAACCAGCTCCTAGTTTCGTTGATTTGTTCTATTGTTTTTTTGGTTTCTATTTCATTGATTTCTGCTCTGATCTTTAGGATTTCTCTTCTCCTGCTGGGTTTAGGGTTTCTTTCTTGTTCTTTCTCCAGCTCCTTTAGGTGTAGGGTTACGTTGTGTACCTGAGACCTTTCTTGTTTCTTGAGAAAGGCTTGTACCGCTATATATTTTCCTCTCAGGACTGCCTTTGTTGTGTCCCACAGATTCTGAACCGTTGTGTTTTCATTATCATTTGTTTCCATAAATTTTTTCAATTCTTCTTTGATTTCCTGGTTGACCCATTCATTCTTTAGAAGGATGCTGTTTAGTCTCCATGTATTTGGGTTCTTTCCAAATTTCCTCTTGTGATTGAGTTCTAGCTTTAGAGCATTGTGGTCTGAAAATATGCAGGGAATGATCCCAATCTTTTGATACCGGTTGAGACTTGATTTAGGACCAAGAATGTGATCTATTCTGGAGAATGTTCCATGTGCACTAGAGAAGAATGTGTATTCTGTTGCTTTGGGATGAAATGTTCTGAATAGATCTGTGATGTCCATCTGGTCCAGTGTGTCATTTAAGGCCTTGATTTCCTTGTTGATCTTTTGCTTGGATGATCTGTCCATTTCAGTGAGGGGAGTGTTAAAATCCCCTACTATTATTGTATTCTTGTCGATGTGTTTCTTTGATTTCGTTATTAATTGGTTTATATAGTTGGCTGCTCCCACGTTAGGGGCATAGATATTTAAAATTGTTAGATCTTCTTGTTGGACAGTTCCTTTGAGTATGATATAGTGTCCTTCCTCATCTCTTATTATAGTCTTTGGCTTAACATCTAATTGATCTGATATAAGGATTGCCACTCCTGCTTTCTTCTGATGTCCATTAGCATGGTAAATTCTTTTCCACCCCCTCACTTTAAACCTGGAGGTGTCTTCGGGTGTAAGATGAGTTTCTTGTAGGCAACATATAGATGGGTTTTGTTTTTTTATCCATTCTGATACCCTGTGTCTTTTGATTGGGGCATTTAGCCCATTAACATTCAGGGTAAGTATTGAGAGATATGAATTTAGTGCCATTGTATTGCCTGTAAGGTGACTGTTATTGTATATTGTCTCTGTTTCTTTCTGATCTACTACTTTGAGGGTCTCTCTTTGCTTAGAGGACCCCTTTCAATATTTCCTGTAGAGCTGGTTTGGTATTTGCAAATTCTTTCAGTTTTTGTTTGTCCTGGAAGCTTTTAATCTCTCCTTCTATTTTCAATGATAGCCTAGCTGGATATAGTATTCTTGGCTGCATGTTTTTCTCATTTAGTACTCTGAATATATCATGCCAGCTCTTTCTGGCCTGCCAGGTCTCTGTGGATAAGTCTGCTGCCAATCTAATATTTTTACCATTGTATGTTACAGACTTCTTTTCCCGGGCTGCTTTCAGGATCTTTTCTTTGTCACTAAGACTTGTCAATTTTACTATTAGGTGACGGGGTGTGGACCTATTCTTATTGATTTTTGAGGGGGGTTCTCTGAACCTCCTGGATTTTGATGCTTGTTCCCTTTGCCATATTGGGGAAATTCTCTCCAATAATTCTCTCCAATATACCTTCTGCTCCCCTCTCTGTTTCCTCTTCTTCTGGAATCCCAATTATTCTAATGTTGTTTCGTCTTATGGTGTCACTTATCTCTCGAATTCTCCCCTCGTGGTCCAGTAGCTGTTTGTCCCTCATTTGCTCAGCTTCTTTATTCTCTGTCATTTGGTCTTCTATATCGCTAATTCTTTCTTCTGCCTCATTTATCCTAGCAGTGAGAGCCTCCATTTTTGATTGCACCTCATTAATAGCTTTTTTGATTTCAACTTGGTTAGATTTTAGTTCTTTTATTTCTCCAGAGAGGGCTTTTATATCTCCCAAGAGGGTTGCTTTAATATCTTCCATGCCTTTTTCAAGCCCGGCTTGAACCTTGAGAATCGTCATTCTGAACTCTATATCTGACATATTACCAATGTCTGTATTGATTAGGTCCCTAGCCTTTGGTACTGCCTCTTGTTCTTTTTTTTGTTGTGAATTTTTCCGCCTTGTCCTTTTGTCCAGATAAGAGTTTATGAAGGAGCAAGTAAAACACTAAAAGGGTGGCAACAACCCCAGGAAAATATGCTTTAGCCAAATCAGAAGAGATCCCGAATTGTGAGGGGGGAGAAAGGGGATAAAAAGGGGTTCAGAAAGAAAAAAAAAAAAAAGAAACTATTAAAAAAAAAGAAAGCCGATAAAGAAAAAATATAAAAAGAGGAAATATATATATATATATTATATTATATTATATTATATATATATATATAATATATATTATATTATATTATATTATATTATATTATATTATATATATATATTAGATAAACTATTTAAAAAATGTTAAAAAAGAAAACGGTAAAAGTTAAAAAAAATTTAGCAGAAGAAGAGAAAAAGAAAAAAAAATTGAAAAAGAAAAAAAAATTAAATTAACTGCAAGGCTAAAAAATCATGGGGAGAAAGCCATGAGTTCCGTGCTTTGCTTTCTTCTCCTCTGGAATTCCGCAGCTCTCCTTGGTATTGAAACTGTACTCCTCGGTAGGTGAACTTGGTCCTGGCTGGGTTTCCTGTTGATCTTCTGGGGGAGGGGCCCGTTGTAGTGATTCTCAAGCGTCTTTGCCCCAGGCGGAGTTGCACCGCCCTTACCCAGGGCCGCGCTGAGTTATCCGCTCGGGTTCGCTTTCGGGAGCTTTTGTTCCCTGAGCGCTTTCCGTAGAGTCCGGAGGACGGGAATGAAGATGGCGGCCTCCCGGTCTCCGGCCCGGAGGAGCCGAGAGCCCGGGGCCCCACTCCTCAGTGCGCCCTCAGAGAACAGCGCCCAATGACTCCCGTCACCCTGGCCTCCGGCCGCGCTCTGAGCTGATCGAGCCTGCGACCGGTTCAAGGCAACCCCGAGCTGAGAGTCACTCCTCGGCTCTGTCTCTGCAGCCGGCTTCCCCGTTCTAATACCGGTAAGCTCTGCGACACTCAGACACCCCCGATCCTTCTGCGACCCTGCGGGACCTGAGGCCGCACTGACCCCGCCTGGGCTTCACCCCAGTTAAGCCTCTGGAGGGATGTCCCTCAGCGGAACAGACTTTTAAAAGTCCTGATTTTGCTCCGTTGCTCCGCCGCTCGCCGGGAGCCGGCCCCTCCCCCCGCGGTCTATCTTCCCGTCGCTTTGGATTCACTTCTCCGCCAGTCCTACCTTTCAGAGAGTGGTTGATTTTCTGTTTCTAGAATTGCTGTTCTTCTTCTCTTCAATCTCCCGTTGGATTTGTAGGTGTTTGCAATCTTTAGATAAGCTATTTAGCTGATCTCCCGCTACCCGAAGTAGTCTCAGCCTGCTACTTCTCCGCCATCTTGACTCCTCCCCCCAAATTTTGACCCCCTCCAGATTTTTTATGCCAGGGCTCCAGCAGGCCTGCAGGGCCTGGACAATGACAGCAGCCCAGACCTGCAGCCTCCGAATCCTTTCCTCTGGGGACTCTTGGCACTTTTGATGTGCTTCCTGGATCCCGAGCGGGTATCACGCTTGAAGGTGCAAACCCACCATGTTGGCTTTGGTGAATCTCAGATCCTCCAGACTTATTAGCAACAACTCCTTAAGCTCTTTCGTTGGTTACCCTGGCAGTGCTCAGGGGCCATCTGCAAACATCACCCCCTACCCTTGCCTCTGAAGAGCCTAGGGTACCTCCCAGGGAGGTGACGATGTCAGTTCGCTTTACTAACACTGAAGACTCTTCCATTCGGTTTTTCTCCCACACTGGAGGTGAATGAGACGCATGTCATTGTTATCCTGACTCTACTCCGCTTTCTTCAGCCTTATTGCAAAGGGACTAAGAATTGAATGGGAAGAAGAAGAAGGAAAAATAGCTAAAGATTAGTAGAGATGGTTTTGCCTTCTGTTGTATGGGATCGGGCACTGTGTCCTTGCAAAAGAAATCAACTGAGTGGGCCCAAAGACAGGGGTGTGGACTTTATTCTTTGGTAAACCATACTGCATTAAGTTTTGATATGCTAAAATGGTTTGAGGGGCTTTATCTAAAGGTTTTGCCTCAGTTTATTAGCAGGCATTCGATAACCCTCTTTCCCTCTTTCAAAATGGTTATTTTACTTTTAACTTAGTACATTGTGTCATTTTCCTTTGTTGGGAAAGCTTGTCAGGTTGGGTTTTAGTCTCAGCAGTGACTCTAGCAACAATGTCAAAGGCATCCTCTGCGCTACTGCTCACAACACCAAGCTGATTTTCAAGGCAGATCTGGCACAGGAGCCCAGGAAGCAATACTTCGAAAATCAAGGCAGGTTTGCACACCTGTCCCAGCCTGAGTTCCCTAGAAGCGCAGCCCGAGGCAAAAGCTTCTGTGCTGCTCCTTATTAAAGACTACAATCCCAGGGAAGTCAGAGTGAGGAAGATAAGGGCGAGCAGGAAAGGAGGAAGTGCTGGAGTCAGGCACTACCGATTGCTCAGTCTCAAACACTTGCCTTCTGAGGGGTGCAGGAAACCGCAGCTCAAGGCAAGCTGTCCCTGGAGGAAAGGAGGGCATATCCACAGATCCCATCTCCTGTGGGTCGGAGGGCTGCCCCACAGGACATGAATCCCCATGGTTTTTTGGTCTTGGCACCCCAGGAGATCTCACAGCAGAGCTCCTGCTCCCACTAACCAGGATGCTGCAGGGCAGGAGTTAGAAGGAGCACCGTAGAGCAGAAGGCTAAGGGATTGTGGAATTATGCCCTCCTGAAAGTAACTGGTGTCCTTGAGATGTTTCTGGAGCTGTCGGGCGGTCAAAGGCCTCACGGACAGGAGAGATCAAGAGGACCAGAAATGATTCATGAAATGTATCTATAACACAACATACCACAAGGTGCCTTTCTAGAACATTCTTCCATACCTGCATTGTATGATCACTTCCTTACGAGGTCAAGATTTCAGGATGGCATTCCATCTGGTTTAAAACAGTACAGTCAGGGATGCCTGGGTGGCTCAGTTGGTTAAGCAGCTGCCTTCGGCTCAGGTCATGATCCCAGCGTCCTGGGATCGAGTCCCACATCGGGCTCCTTGCTCATCAGGGAGCCTGCTTCTCCCTCTGCCTCTGCCTGCCATTCTGTCTGCCTGTGCTCGCTCTCTCTCCCTCTCTCTCTCTGACAAATAAATAAATAAAATCTTTAAAAAATAATAATAAAACAGTACAGTCAGCTGGATAATTTTTCTGAAAAGGATTACAACTGGTTTAAGAAGGGGGAATCCCACATTGGAGTGTAAACACAAAATGAATCTGCTTTCCCTGCCTGCTCCTACCAGGCTCTAGGCTCCCATGGAGGAGTGAGCTGCTTTCATGTTATTTCAACTTAGCCCACACCTCTTCAATACTTTCCAGTTATCAAAGTCATCTTATTCTAGTTCTTTAGTTCAGTCCTGTGTATTTGAGTCTTTCCATTCCAAATTCAGTTCAAACTCTCCATCCATCCACCCCACCTCCACCAAACCCAGGTTAGATAAGAGTGTGATGGGGGCATTGTAGACTCTCCTGGACACCTCCGCTCCTTTCCTGTGCTCCTCCCCAACCCCTCCAGTGTCAGGGTGGGAGGAGGAAAGAGCAGGGAAATGGCATTGTCTCCATGAAGGCCTTGTAGACATATGACCCTTTCCATGATTTGTTACAATTAGTGTTCTAGCTGTTTTCTGTGTTCTGAATGGGGATGGTTGATGATCTCAACAGGCTTCATTGATGTGAGACACAGTTTCCCAAGGTGTGGGGGGGGTCCCTTAAGAGGAGTGTTCTCATCTTCAGGATGACCTCCCAGGAGCAGTCCAAGCTGTACTTCTGGGAGGCCTGGGCTCTTTGCTTCTTGCTATGATGGACCCCAGTGAGCCCTTGGCCCACTTCATCAATTTGAGAAGGCCCATACTCCTGGAATCTGCCACCATAAGTGGAACCTATTTCCTGTACCTCCAAGAATGGAAAATTTAAAACATGGTCCTTGCTCCTGCCTTGCTTAATCATCTGTCCTCCTCATCTCATCCATGGTGCTTTCTCTGGTCCCAGCCAGAAGATGAGATGTTAGCCCGCCCTCCTTGAAGACACTCACAAATTGTACAAATGAGCTTCAGGTCTGGGTTCTTCTCCTTGTCTTGGAACTTACTTCCCATCCCCATGAGGGGTGAAAGAAAGGTGAGACATAGCTGCTCTTCATCATGTCCTACTAAGAAGATCATTTCTCTCCCTTAAAGTCCTCTATTAGGAGATGGTAGGGAAGTTTAGGATGGGGTTGGAGGGACCCTGGGAGGTTGGAGTTCGTGGTGGTATGGGATCTGCTGTAAGTGTTGCCTCTCAGCAAATCATTTTGGAACATTGCCATCCCCAACAGCTGGCCATTCTCTCTCACACTTATAATGTGGGGAAACTTGAGATTTTTGTTTCAAGCAGTAAAGTTACTTATCAGTTCCAACCAATATGAGAAAAAACTCCCACTTGTTACCTATCTTCATCTTGTTACATAAATATCCTCAGTAGCTAAATTTTTTTAATAATAACAATTCTAGTGCCTTTTGGGGTGATGTTACAACCTCTATAAATTCATGTCTGTTTTTCTAAATATCTTCATGTTCTGGCCAGGGAGGTTTGCTGCTTTTTCCTCTATTATTAGTTCATTTTCAGTCAATTATTTCTGGTCTTAACTTTTGGAATATCAGCCATCACATCCCAGCTTTGGCAGCAGGACAGAAGAAGGGAAGGCCAAGGGCCTGTCCACCCTGTTCCAGAAGACATTCTGGAAGGATCAAATAGTCCTTTGGCTAAGTTCAGAACTCAGTCCTGTGATCCATACAGTCAGAAGAAAGGCAGCCCTCTGGCCAAGTGCCTTACTGCCTCTGATGCCACAATGGTGATATAAGGCAATGGTCTCTACCACATCCTCAAAGCAAGAAAATTACAGATCATTCTCTTTCATAGTTTATTTTATTAAGAACATTCTTGGGGCACGTGGGTGGCTCAGTCAGGTAAGCATCCGACTCTTAGTTTCAGCTCAGGTCATGATCTCAGGGTCATGATATCAAGTCCCACATTGGGCTCTGCACTCAGCGTGGAATCTTGTTTGAGAGACTCTCTCTCCCTTTGCCCCATCTGCCCAAATAAATAAACAAATAAATACTTTTTCTTCAAAAAACACTTCTCAAATTATTTTATTAAAAAAGTAATGAGTGTTTTTAAAAAGGAAAAAAAAGACAAACCAAAAATAAAGAACCCCCATAAATCCAGCCATTAGAAATAATCACCAAGGTGTACATCTTCCAGATTTTTTCTATGTGTGTCTATAGGTCTTTGCTATAAGAATGGGTTACCCATCTGGGCTCCTGGGTGGCTAAGTCAGTTAAGTGTCTGCCTTCGACTCAGGTCATGATCCCAGGGTTCTGGGATGGAGCTGTGCATCAGGCTCCTGGTTCATCACAGAAGTCTGTTTCTCCCTCTCCACCTTCCCCTGCTGTGGGCACCCTCTCTCTCTCACTAACTCTCTCTCTTTCAAGTAAATAAATAAAATATTTTTTTAAGATTTTATTTATTTATTTGACAGATCACAACTAGGCAGAGAGGCAGCCAGAGAGAGAGAGAGAGGAGGAAGCAGGCTCTCTGCCGAAAAGAGAGCCCGATGTGGGGCCCGATCGCAGGACCCTGGGATCATGACCTGAGCCAAAGGCAGAGGCTTTAACCCACTGAGCCACCCAGGCGCCCCATAAATAAAATATTTTTAAAAATAGGTTACACGTCTATAGATCTTGGTAAATAAGGTATCAAGACTAAATCTTAATAGCTAATTTGGGGGGAAGAGCTGAGGATTTTCGTATTTCTTTGAAATACAACACAATTTATTTGAGCAGTCCACCTGTTGGACATGGAGGTTGTTTCAACTAATATTCTTTTGCTGCACATTTAGGAGGTTTCCAACTTTTCAATATCATACACAGTGGAAAGCTGGAATAACTGTTTGAAAATTAATTCCAAATTTTAAATATCCAAAGAATAAGGGGGGATCTCCCTATATTTGAAAAGGAAGGGGAGGGGCACCTGGGTGGGCAACTGCCTTCTGCTCAGGTCATGATCCTGGAGTCCCTAGATCAGGTCCCACATCAGGCTCCCAGCTCTATGGGGACTCTGCTGCTCCTTCTGACCTTCTGCCCTCTCATGCTCTCTTTTACTCTCTCTCTCTCTCTCTCAGATAAATAAATAAAATATTTAAAAAAAAAAAAGGAAGGGGAGGAGAGACCCCAAAAATGCTTAAAAAATGTATTATGAGTTTCAAAACCTTCTTCACAATCTGCCAGAATGACTAATACATGAAAAATCAATGACTGAGAAGAATTCATTTTAACCAAAATTATCGTATCAGCCAGCATATGTTTGACCAAATTGCTTTGCTTAAACTGCTTTCAGCTAAATCACCTGAAGCTGAGTTAAATAATTAAACTCTCTCGGAAAGGATTAAGGGTGACCCACTTAACCTACATGCTCTTCTTTATAGCAAGTGCGGGTAAAGTTGCTAGAATGCACTAGTGCCCTTTCAGGCAGAAAAGAGAAGTAGACTTTTAAGATCCAACTTTTTATTTCCCCATCCCTGGAGTTTTGCTCAAACAAAATTCCAAAAAGTTTAGAGCACTCTTCAGAATATTTAATTAGAGATGTTCTGACATTCATCAGACATAAAAGAGAGGCTGCCCAGACGCCCCACCCAGCCCTGATTTATTAGAAACAAGGAGGCCTTTTGCATCCACTTCTTTTGATTCCTGTGCCAGAAAGAGAACAGGAATCCTTGCTTTCCTTCAGCTTTTCTTAGGATTTCTCTGAAGCAAAGTTGAATGTACGTCACAAGCTTGTGTACATGCATTCCTCTCTCCAAGGGGCTCTTCCCCGTCGAGGCACTAAAATAATGTCTTATGGCAATGAAGGACTGGTTCCTTTGTCCTTTTCTGACTTTAACCCATTAACTCCAGCAATAGGACCCTCTGCAAGGATAACCAGAGGTCAATGTCGGGAAGCAAATGGGCAGCTCTGAGACCATCACAGTCCACCTACCCAGGATCCCTTAAAAAATGGGCTCTGCAGGAGGCCCATTGCTTGGGCCACCTGGGTGGCTCAGTGGGTTAAGCCTCTGCCTTTGGCTCAGGTCATGGTCTCAGGGTCCTGGGATCGAGCCCTGCATCGGGCTCTCCGCTCAGCAGGGAGCCTGCTTCTCCCTCTTCCTCTCTTCCTCCTTTTGATCTCTCTCTCTGTCAAATAAATAAATAAAATCTTTAAAAGAAAAAAAAAAAAAAAAAGGAAACCCATTGCCATGAACATCCGAATCCGAGAGGGCACCCTTTTAAGTGTCAACATCTTTGTTTCTGTTTTAGTCATTTGCAACGGCAATCTTCTCCAAAATACGTTTTACAGTTTCTGGCTTTTTTGAAGCAGAATATGTAGAATATAATTAAGCCTTTTCTTGATGGGGTCACGTTATGGTGCCATCATTTAAAACTTTTATTGGGAGCCAATTTTTGTTGCAGGCGCTATGCCAAAAGGATACAAACATAAATAAGACACAAGCCCCACAGCAAAGACTCCACAGCCTCATGAGAGAGACGGAGGACTAATCAACTCCTTACAAAACTTCCTGATAATTAAACGGATTGTGAGAAGGGTGGTTTGAGAACACAGAACGTAACATCTAACTCTCCCTGACTGTTAGAAAGGGAAATGTTTAGAGAGAAATTGATGTCAAAGATTAAGTAAAAAATGCTTCCGTTCCCAAATGGTCACAAATGATAGAACAACATTCCAGGCAAAAAGAAGCACGTGCAAAACCCCAGAGTCTGAGGACGTGTCTAGGGAAACTTCTCTTAGTTTGGGAAGGCAGTGTGCATTGCTGAAGGGCAGGAATGTGGACCAAGCCTCAGAGAGGCCAGTGTTTAACAGTGAAGGATCAAAACAGGACTCTGGAATGCCCTTTACTGAGTTCTGCTAGGCTTGTGACATTCTTTTTTTTTTTTTTTTTTTAAGATTTTATTTATTTATTTGACAGAGATAACAAGTAGGCAGAGAGGCAGGCAGAGAGAGAGGAAGGGAAGCAGGCTCCCTGCTGAGCAGAGAGCCGCCGCCGCCGCGCCGCCGCCGCCGGGTGCGGGTGCGGGGCTCAAACCCAGAACCCCAGGATCATGACCTGAGGCGAAGGCAGAGGTTTTAACCCACTGAGCCACCCAGGCACCCCAGGCTTGTGACATTGTTGGAGGGTTTTTAAAATCTAAGGTCATTGATATGTGGTATATGCTAAAGAAATATTTTTGAGTTAAAAAACATTTTCAGATTAGCATATTACAGATTAGAAGTTCCACTTTTTTTTAAGTTTTTATTTATTTATTTGACCGAGAGAGAAACAGCGGGCGAGGGAACGCAAGCAGGGGGAGTGGGAGAGAGAGAAGCAGGCTTCCTGCCAAGCAGGGAGCGCGACGGGGGCTCATTCCCAGGACCCTGGGTTCATGACCTGAGCTGAAGGCAGACGCCTAATGACTGAGCCACCCAGGTGCCCCTACAAGTTTCACTTTTTAATAAATCTTTGTAACATTTTTTTTAAAGAGATACTTCTTCTTGCTCCATTAATAAGCAACACATGCTCCTTTATTTACCTTATTAATTATGCATAGAAAGTCATGGTCTCTTGATGAATACATTTAATATGAACATCTTGCCTTGTGTGTTTTGAGATTGAACACACCTAATATAGAATGATTTTGAGGACATTTTACAGTAGCAAAAATAGACAAAAACTCCTTTCATGACCTAATGTTGGAATGCTTGCCTTTGGTAGGAAAAAAAAAATGCCAATGGGTTTATTTTTGAAACATTCATGTTTGTTTCTGAATGATGGAATTAGAAAAGGCCTTCAGGCTGCTCTTGTCCACCCCTTCCTAGCAAGGAACATTTGATAGGTATTGGGTACTGGACACTCAACTGTGTATAAGAGTCAAGAGTATTAATACACTATATAAGACGTTTTATTATATAACTGCAACCTCTAGATCTGGTGAAATCATCTTGAAAAGACAGAACATTTCTTTCTCATGTTTTCTCTTCCTTTATTGCATTTCACAGAAGTACCTACATGTATCCCATCTTTCGCCTTTAATCCATTATGGGCATCCATTTTAAAATATAGGACCTAAAATACAAATAACTTAGAATAGAATAACAGCTTAGAGCCCCACCATGCACCCTCATGGTCCCTGGATATCCCAGCTGAGTAACTGTTTCGAGAGAGCTTCCTTTCTTCCCAGCTCCTAGCCACCATGCACACCCACACTGAAGGGACCAAATGCTTCAGCTTTAACAGGTGGGAATAATTATGTAATTCTAAAATTTGTATTTCATATTCAGAAAAATAGAAACTGAAGCAGGAAATTAAAAAAAAATTTTTAGAGGCATAAACCCCTTAGGACATCTGAGACACTCCCTGGCTGGGAACTCCTGAAGGGTTTGAAGCGTAACTTAGTTGGCACTTTTTTTTAAGACTTTATTTATTTGACAGAAAGAGACACAGCGAGAGAGGGAACACAAGCAGGGGGAGTGGGAGAGGGAGAAGCAGGCTTCCAGCCGAGCAGAGAGCCCAATGCGGGGCTTGGTCCCAGGACCCTGGGATCGTGACCTGAGCTGAAGGCGGACGCTTAACGGCTGAGCCACCCAGGCACCACTAGTTCACATTTTTAAGTGATCTTTCTGGCAACACCGTTGGGGATGAGTTAAGGAGCGGTGAGGCTGAGCCAGAGAGACCAGCTAAGTGGCTGTTATAATAGTCCAAGCAAGAAATAAGAAGTTTCTGGGCACCTGGGCAACAGCAGTGGCCAGTGGATTACTATTACAGGTCAAGAGCAAGGAGTTAGAAATTAAAACCATTTTATCTGTCATTCTGTGAACACTGACCTATTAGGGCCACCCCTGAACTGTGTAGAGCTGCTTGTCCTGAATTAAATGGGTGGCCACCAAGTGTTGCGACTACCAATAATCATGACTGCTCATTTTCCTTTTTTAAAGATTTTATTTATTTGACAGAGGGAGATCACAGGTAGGCAGAGAGAGAGAGAGGGGAAGCAGGCTCCCCACTGAGTGGAGAGCCCGATGTGGGGCTCGATCCCAGGACCCTGAAACCATGACCTGAGCCGAAGGTAGAGGCTTTAACCCCCTGAGCCACCCAGGCGCCCCTGACTGCTCATTTTCAATCACGTTTTTGCCTTTCCCTTGTATTCATCTTTTGGTTCTTTCTATGTCTTCTGGAGCATAAAACTCCTCCCTTCTAATTTTTTTTTTTTTTTACTTCTAATTTGTTCTGAGTTTAGAAAGAGATATCTAAGATTACTAGAATTGATATGCAGTAATGATAGCTAAGTTATTAGTGTGAGACTCAGCGGTGGTCCCTCAAAAAAGAAAAAAGCACGAAATTAGTGATGTCTCTTTTGTCTGCTTCTATGTGCTGTTTGTCACAGTACTCTCGCGGGGACCTGTCTTAGTTTGGGTTCCCTCAGAAGGAGACCCTAAGACAAGGTCTCTAGGGTAAGCCATTTCTGGGAGAAGTGAAGGCAACACCCGTGGGAGCTAAGGGTATGTTATTGAGGTAATGGGCACATGGATGCTTGTTGCTTATCCCCGCTGGGAGGACTCCGGCAGCCCACACGAAGTGTGTGCTGAGTTAGCCCACACGAGAGGGCATTTACACACCAATTCACATACGCTGTTGGTTGAGGGCTGTTTCTGGGAAGCATTTACTCCCCGGTATTCTGGCCTGCTATGTAAGCAGCAAAGTGGGCTCCAGTAGAAAGAGAAGGTCCTCAGGCAGAGAAATGCAGTGCTACCAAGGAGAAACCTGGGGGATGGAGGGGGCACAGGGGCCAGAAATTGGCAATGTCTGCCCCAGGGTCTAGAGGGTTACCTTTAGACAGTGCTGGAAGTCTGTATGTTTCCTTATTGTCATTATCATTGCCACCACATTTGACCACTTAGAGCTCCCCAAATTCACTCAGAGCTCTGTGGCTTCTCAGTGTCTTCCGTGGCTGTGCTCAGATACCGAATAAACGAAGGTCGTGATGGCCAATCGTATATGTCAGCTTGACTGGCTCAGAGATGCCCAGAGAGCTGGTAAAACCTTTCTGTGTGGGTCTCCGAGGGTGTTTCTGGAACCAATTAGCATTTGAATTGGTAGGCTGGGCAAAGAAGAGTCTTCACTCAAGCAGATGGACATGATCAAGTCAACTGAGGGCCGGAAGAGAAGAAAACAGGCGGGGAGGGGTGAACTTGCTCCCTGCCTGAGCCAGGACTATGGCTCAAACCAGATCCTGATTGAAACGCAAATGTGTTCTAATTAGGTTAGAATGATTATTCCTCTATTCCCACCTATCTTCTTGCTTCACACATTAACAAAAATGACTATTTCTGTGATAAATAAAATACCTACTTTTAAAAGTCTCTATTATTCTGTAATTAAAGATTGAGTATTTAATCTTTAGTATTCAGAATTGAGTTTTGACCCAGAACTATGGTATTGGAAGCAATTTAAATATAGGTGAATCTCTCCCTTGGTCTTTTCCAAAAGAACTGCTCCATAAAAATCAGAGCTAGAAGAATCTTGATGGGCCATTTAGTTGAACTCCTGATTCTTAGAGGTTTGCAGAAATTATTTCAGAAAACTAAATGTCTGTTATTATTAAAACTCAAATGTTATTTTTTAAGTTAACGTATGATGTAAAGTTCTGTGACTTTTGACACATGTATTGATTTCTGTAACTACCACCACAGTCAGGAAACAGTAGTTCCATCATCCAAAAGGGTGTCCCAGGGAAATCTCACTTACTGCCCCAATCTCTTGTCTTTTATTATACGTCAGTCTTTTCAAGAATGTCATGTAAGTGGAATAATACTGTGTATCATGTTTTAGCATAATGCTTTGAAGAATATTCAGACTGTTGCGTGCATGAGTGGTTCAGTCTTTCTTACTGCTGCATACAGTATACAATTACTGTATACAATTTCATTGTATACATGTACCTAGTTTGTTACTTATTCCCTTTTTAAATATTTTAATTAATTTATTTATTAATTAGGGAGGGGCAGAGAGAGAAGGAGAGAGAGAATCTTAAGCAGGCTCCACTCCTGGTGCAGAGCTGAACGCAGGGCTCCATCTCATGACCCTGAGATCATGAGCTGAGCTGAAATCAAGACTCAAGCACCTAACTGACTGAGGCACCCAGGTGCCCCTACTCATTCCCTTTTGATGGACATTTAGGTTGTTTCGGGTTTGGGTAGATTTTTGATAGAGCTGCATGGACCAGTTTTCATTTTCCTAGGGTAAATAGAGAGGACTGGGATGGTTGGATCAATCCTGCTCTTCCTGTTACATTTTGAGAGCTTAGCTTTTTATATACTCTGCATGCAAGAACTTTGTGTGATTTATAAACATTTCCCCCCGGTATGCCATATGTATTTTTATTCTCTTAACAATATTTTTATCAGAGCAAAAGTTTTTTTTATTTTGTTGGAATCTAATTTAGCAATATTTTCTATTGTGGGTCATGCTTTTGGTTTCCTGTTTAAGAATTCTTTGCCTAATCCTGATCATGAAGATTTTCTTCTCCATTTTCCTGTAAAAGTTTTATAGTTCTGTGTCTTACGTCTAGATCTATGATCGGTTTATGTTCATTTTTGTATCACTGTGAAGCTTAGGTTTTCTTTTTTTTTTTTTTTAAACACATGAATGTCTACTTGTTCCAACACTGTTTGTTGAAAAGATAACCCTTTTCCACTGAGCTGCCTTTGAACCTCTGTCAAAAATCAATTGGCCATATTTGTGTAGGTCAATTTCTGGTGTCTCTATTCTGCTCATTTTTCTATTGTTTGTCCCATCACCAATACCACGCTGTCTTGATTTCTGTAGCTTTTTATAGTAAGTCTCAAAATTGTATAGTGAGATTCCTTAAACTTTTTTAAATTTTTTTGCAAAGTTGTTTTGGTTATTCTAGTTCCTTTGCCATTCCAAATAAGTTTTAAAGTAAACTTATCCACATCGGCAAAAAGTTCTTCTGGAATTTGTATTAGAATTCTGTTAAATGTGTAGATCAGTTTAGGAAGAACTGACATTTTTACTGTGTTGAGACTTCCAACTCATGAACAAGACGTGTATCTGCATTTTTTTGTTGGAGATGTCTCTAGCTTCTTTCATGACTTTGTAGTTTTCAGCTTACAGAACCTATGCATGTTTGGTTGGATTTAGACCTCGGTATTTTTTTTTCTTTTTTTCTTCTTTTCTGTTGGGGAGGGGGGTGACTTCTGTATTTGTATTAAATTGGGGGCTCCAGTTTTTCATTGCTAGTATATAAAAATAAAACTGATTTGGGAATTGACCTTGGACCTGTCACTGACCTCACTTATTAGTTCTAGGAGGGGTCTTGTCTTTGCTTTTTGTAGATTCCTTGGGATTTTCTTAATCATTTAATCTATGAATAGAGACAGTTTCATTTCTTCCTTTTCAATATGTATACTTTTCCCCCCTGCCCTATTTCACTAGCTGGGACTCAGTACTGTGTTGAATAGGAGCAAAGAGAGTGGACATCCCAGTCTTACTTCTGATCTTAGAAGAAAAACATTGCACCATTAGGTATGATGTTAGATGTAGATTTTTTTTATGGATGCTTTTTTATCAGGTTGAGACTGTTACCATCTACTTCTAGTCCACCAAAAGTTTTTATCATGATTGAATGTTATATTTTGCCAAAAGGTTTTTTTTTCTATACCAATTAGTATGAGTAAACGGTTTTTCTTCTTTAGATTGTTAATATGGTATAACATTTGTTGTTGTTTAAAAATTGATCCAGTCTCTTGCATTCCCAGGATAAAACCCACTTGGTCGTGGTGAGATAGATATATAGGTATGTAGGTAGGTAGGTAGACGGATGGATGGATGGACGGATGGATGGATGGACGGACATGATGTGCTGGATTTAACTTGCTAATGTATCTTTGGGAATTTTGGTGCCTTTGTTCATGAGAGATATTGGTCTGTGGCTTTCTTTCCTTGTAATGTCTTTCCTGGTTTTGCTATCAGAGTAATTAAGTAATCATCTGAGTTGAAAGTGTTCCTTCCTATTTGATTTGCTGGAAGAGATTGCATAGGGTTGGTGCTATTTCTTCCTTAAATGATTGGTAGAATTTATTAGTGATGTCATCTAGGACTGGAAATTTCTGTCACAGAAGGTTGTTAACTATGAGTTTAATTTCTTTAGTACTTATAAGGCTATTCAGGCTGTCTGTTTTATATGGGTGAGTTTCATATTGGGTGAGTTTTGGTAACTTTTGAAAGTTTTTTTGAAAGTTTTGGCTTTCAAGGAACTAGTTCATTTCATCTGCTTTAGTTGAGTTCATATATGTAATATTATTTTTAGTATTTCCTTCTTATCCTTTGCAGGGTCTATAGTGAAATTTCCTTTTTCATACCTGGTAAATTTGTTGTAGGGTGACCAGCCATCCCAGATAGCTCAGGACCGGCACATTTCCTAGGATGCGATACTTAAAGTGCTAAAACTGGAACATCTCAGGCAAATCAGGGTGAGGTGGTTACTCTTACTTCCTTTTCCCCCTTTAGCAGTCCTTCTAGAAGTGTATCAATATTATTGGTCTTTTCCAAGAATCAGCTTTTTGTTTTAGTGATTTTTCTCTATTATATTTTTCCTGTTTTCAATTCCATGAATTTCTCCTTTTATCTTTATTTCCTTCTTTATGCTTGCTTTGGATTTATTTTCTTTTTCTTTTTTGGTTCCTTAAAGTGGAAGTTGGGATTATTAATTTGAAACAAGTATTTAATGCTATAAATTTCCCTGTAACTACTGCTTTAGTGGCATTCCAAAATCTTAACATATTATATTTGCATTTAAATTTAATTCACAATATTTATACTTTTTTGAGACTTATTCTTTGATGCATGGATATTTAGACATGTGTTGTTTGATTTTTCAAGTGGTAGTTTTCCTATTATCTTTTTTCTTGATGGATTGTAGTTTAACTCTATAATAATTACAAAACATACTTGTATGGTTTCAATTCTATTCAATATCTTAAGGTTTCTTTTATAACCCCAGATATGACCTATCCTGGCAAATAGTACAAGTGCACTTAAAAATATGTGTAAGTTCCAGCACCTGCCTACCACTGACCTAGCAGTGGGACATCTGGTAAATCACCCCATCTCACATGGCCCTCTGTTCCCATGTCTATAAAATTAGAATGAATTAGATAATCTCTAGAAGTTCCCCCTCTGTCTTTAATATGCACCCCTCTTCCATGAGTAAACAGGAATGAGACAGCTTCCTTCCTGTCCATCCACCGACAATAATAAACCAATTTTATCTGCTCCTGATGAATGGACATGGGAGATACAATCTGTTTCCAAAGACTTGTCTTTAGTTGCCCAGAAACCACAAGGAATTTGAAGAACTATATACAAAAATTTCATTCTTACAAGATATTTTCTTAATAATATTAAGAAAGGAAGATGTGACTGTTCATTTTTTCTGAGCTTGAAAAGATATTGCAACTTCTTTGGTCTCTTGCCAGTAAGCCTAGTGATAAGATTTCTATTTAGATCTGGGGTCAGAGAAGTGACTCCATAACCTCTTTGGTGAAGAGAGCTGCACACGCAGTCCCTTCTTTTTTCCTGGTCCATCTCAAATATTTCACAAGCATCACACCCATAAAATCTAAGATCAGGAAAGGAAAGATGGGTTTTCAGAAACCTATCCCAGAACACGTCCTCAAGTAGAGAACTGAAGAAATCAAAGGAATAAAAATAAAAAGGAAGGCATCAGCTCCAGGGAGAACTTTCTGAATCTTCATCCTCACAACATGAACAGGGTTTAATGTCTCTTATATTTCCACACGGGCCATTTTTGAGGGGCCATGGTACTTTATAAAAAGCAGACATTAAGAATTTTGGAATGGAAGAGATATTCACTTATTAAATATCACCTAAAATCAAGAGACCAATCTCTCCCTGAACACCTTCAGTAGAGAGAGCTTACAACCAGGACTCTATGATTGGAAGGACAACATGGCAGGTGCCAGGAGGGGGCAGCAGCTTGGCAGGAACATGGAGGTAGGCCCTGGGTATATGGAGAGGCCGGTGAAACTCTACCAACAGGAAGCCAATGTGTTCTGTTCTTGGAAGAGCTTGATTATGAGCTGGTGCATCATATGATACTCAAGATGGGAAATATTTTGAAGTCTGAAAAACTTTTAACTTTTTATTATGAAAAAAATTTTTTAAGCTTTTATTTATTTGAGAGAGAGAGAGTGCGTGTGCTAGAACACAAGCAGGGGGTGGGACAGAGAAAGAGGGAGACAAGGAGACTCCCTGCTGAGCAGAGAGCCTGAAGCAGGGCTTGATCCCAGGACCTGGAGATTACGACCTGAGCCAAAGGCAGACGCTTGCTTAATCAACTGAGCCACTGAGGCACCCCAATTATAAAAATTTACATAGACATGTGCACATGTGTCTGCACAAACACACAGGCATGCGTGTGTGGACACACACACACACCCAGAAATAGAAAAATAGAGTAAACCCATATATCCAGTCTTTTTTTTTTTTTTAAAGATTTTATTTATTGATTTGACAGAGAGAGATCACAAGTAGACAGAGAGGCAGGCAGAGAGAGAGAGAGAGGGAAGCAGGCTCCCTGCCGAGCAGAGAACCCAATGCGAGACTCGATCCCAGGACCCTGAGATCATGACCTGAGCCGAAGGCAGCGGCTTAACCCACTGAGCTACCCAGGCGCCCCATATATCCAGTCTTTAAATCATCATTTATCAGTGTTCTGCAATACTTTCTTAAGTACAACATCCATTTTCTTTCTTTTTTTCTAGAATTCTTCAAAGGTATGTTCTTCAAAGGTGAGGTTCAGTGAGTGGTCCGACCCTAGTACCATCCAACACTACCATTAAGGACCTAAGGTTCCTTCTCTCTTTTTGCCCTGATACCCTTAGGTTACAGTTTAATTGGCACGATGGCAAGATGGCTACTATACCTCCACCATCACATCAACATTGCAGACAGGAAGAAGATGCAGGTTAAGAGGCACATGCTAGAGATCACATTTTGCATTGGAAATGAAGACAGGGTCCCAGGTAAGAGCAGTCAAATTTGAGAGCCATAAATAAGCTTTCCAAGCCTCCTAAGAAATAGGGGAGAATACTAAGAAGTCCACCTGAGAAAAAAAATGCAACATTATTGATCACTTTTTACAATGATCACACTGTATTGATACACTTCTTCCAATGAGACCCAGTTTTTAGACAAATTATCTCATTAAATCTTCATAGTCACCCAACCGAACAGGTGAAATCATTTTACAGGTGATGAAATGAAGCCTTAAGAGACCTAGTAGCTTTCTCAAGGCTACAGAGCTGATAAATGGTAGCTCCAGAGCCATCCCCTTTACTCTGTCCTCATTTCTCTTTTATTGCTCCTCCCAGAGATGTGGTAAACGTCCCTATAGACTGAAAAAATCCATAATCCTCATCATCAAAAGCCACTATTGTATATACATTATTTCAAACTCCGGAACATAAAAATGCAAATTCTTCTCATGTCCAGTATGCAACGCTGCCCACCCAGCTACAAGCCTGGCTGTGCCTGCCCCACAGGGGGCCCTCTGGGTGCTGGTCTGTGCTGCCTCCAGACAGAGGCCCCCCAGCTCTAGGCCCAGATGCATCTGCTTAAAGAAATGGAGTAAAACCTCCACAAAGCCATGTTTTTCTTTTTCCAATAGAAGAAAATGCGCATAGATGCACTGGGCTCAAAGTGACCTTCTGTCAAGGGCTTCTGAATTGTCTTCAAAGAAAGAAAATATCATTTTGTGCCTAGCTCTTGGGACAGATTATCATGAATGGAACTTCACATAAAAGCAAAGAGAAGAGATTTGATGAAGTCCAAAATTTTTTTTTAATTTTTTAATATGAAAGTTGTCAGAAGTACACAAGAAAGGGGAGAATAATATAATGAACCTCATGTGCTCGTGCTCATCCCCCTGATTGAACAGTCACTCACTTTTGGCTCTATTATCTTCTTTCCTTTTTATCTGCCTTCGTTCCCGCCCACCCCGCCCAGGGGTTTTTTTTAAGCCAGTTCCTGTCATCAGGTCATGTTGTCCCTAAATCTTTCCATACATATCTCTAACAAATACAGACTTTTTCCTGTATAACCCTAGAGCCATCATCACAGCCAATGGTATTAACATCTACTCTGTATTCAAATGTTCAGTTGCCTCAAAAACCAGTTTCTTCAAAACAGGATCTAAACAAAAGCAAGTCACTGCATTTGACTATGACCTTCGTTAACTCTCTTCTACCCTGAGTTAACACGTTACCAGTGCTGGTGAGGCCCTCAACTTCTTCAGGTCTTCAAGCACACTTTCTCCTACCTCCAGGCCTTTGTACTTGCTGTTCTTTCTGTCTGAGACATGTCCTCGGGCCCAGACACATCACCTCAAAACAACCTACTTGTCCTTCAGCTTTCAGATCAGATGTTCCTCCTTCTCTGAAGTGTGTCCCACCAGACCTTCTGTTACTCAATGCAGACTCTGATTCAATAGTTCTGGGGTAGGGTATGAGATTCTGCATTTCGAACAGGATTTGTGATGATGTCTGTGCTGCTGGTCTGCAGATTGGACTTTGAGTAGCAAGGGATTCAATTACTCCTCACTTGATCATAGCATTTATCATATTATATTGTCATGGGCTCCTTGAATCTCTGTCTGCCCCCTAGACCAGGTGGTGGCAAACTCCTGGAGCTTTTAGAACACAGTTAGATCCTTTCTTTTGTCTTGTACGTGGCTATTTTTGGGCTATAACAGCAAAGTTGAATAGCTGTGAGACTGTATACCCCACAAAACCTAAAACATTCGCCCTCTGACCCCTCATGGAAAAAGTCTACTGGATTTGCTCTAGGTTGTGGTGCAAAGATGATAGCTTTTTCACCAGCATGTCTCAGAACCCAGTGCAGGGCTTTGTACATAGTAGTTACCCAATAAGTACTTCTGAGATGATGAATGATGACAGTAGTTGTCAAGAACTGAGAGCTTACTATATGTCAGGCACTGGAGTAAACACTTTACGTTTACTCAGCATCTCTAATTCCCCCATTAACTGTCTGTGGAAAGTAGACTGTCCTCTTTCAGATGAAGAAACAGAAGCTTAGACGTGCTGTCCAAGTTTAGCATACCACAAGCCCCTGTAATCTAACTCCACTACACTTTCAAGAATGAAAAACGTTAGCTATGGAAAGCCAGGCAGAAGCTGAGTTTTCTGGGTCCACTTAGGGTAGCCTGAGCGATTGTCTTTGTGAGCATGGCTACCAATGGGACCCAGGCAAAAATTCAAAACATTTTTAATGTTTATATCCAGGTAAGCTAGGTCTGTTGAATATATATACAAACACACAAAAGCACCTTTTTATATTGGATAATTCTATCCAATTATAATGGGTCGCAGCATCTCTTCTGAGTCCAAAGAAAGAGTTGCATCTAAGAGAACAGCACTTCAAGACTATATACTACCTGGGAGCTCCTTTCCCTACAATTGCCCTCACTTACTATCCTGAGAGTTTCCAAGCTCTGGTGTGGGGAGGGGAAACACACACAGAGCCCAGCAGACTCCTTATTTGAAGAGATAGAACAGAGCCTGGTGGAGACCAAAGCAGAGCTGGCAGGACAGAGTACCAATAGAAGAGCATTGCACAGAGTGAGAATCCTAGAGATGTGCGGGGGGGGGGGGTCTGCTTTGAGTACTTAGCAACGTAGTGACCATCACAGTCATGTGAGGAAATTACCCAAGGCCAGGGAAAGAACCCCTCTAAAAGATGAGATAGAAGAGTGTAAAGCCTCAGAATTGGCAAGGAAATGGATTGACTACTCAGAAGAGTCTCTAGGTCTTACCACTTAAAGAATCTTAAAAGCAAAACTGGAAGAACCAAACTATTTCCAAACTATTTTTAATTGTATCTCAAAACTAAATTTAGGAATATTTTTTAGGAAGATGAAATATCCCACACTCAATGTAAAATTCACAATTTGTAGCATCCAATCAAAAATGACCAGCTGTCTAGAGGCAACTGAGTGGCTCAGTCAATCAAGTATCTGACTCTTGATCTCGGATCAGGTCTTGGTCTCACAGTCACGAGTTTGAGCCCCACACTGGGCTCCACAATATAGAGCCTACTTAAAAAAAAAATTACCAGGTATCTAGAGAAGTAGGAAAATATAGCCCATAATAATAAGGATAATCAATTTTTAAAAAACCGACACAGATGTAAGACTTAGCCAACAAAAGCATTAAAAACAGTCACTATAACTACATTCTCTATGTTAAAACAGGTAGACATGGAGGAAATAAAATGACCCAAATTGACCTATATCTAAAAACTATAATATCTGAGGTTAAAAAAAAAAAAAGGAAAGGAAATTGGATGGAATTAATGGCAGATTACTCATTTCAGAAGAAAAAATCAGTGAACTTGAAGATATGACAGTAGAAACTACCAAATGAAATAGAGAAAAGATAATTCTTTTTTAAATGAGCTGAGACAACTTTAAGTGTCCTAATAAAAATTTAAAGTTGGGGGCACCTGGGTGGCTCAGTCAGTTAAGTGTCTGCCTTCAACTTAGGTCACAATCCCAGGGTCTTGGCATCCAGTCCCACATCAGGATCCCTGCTCAGCAGGGAGTCTGCTTCAGGTATATTCAACTTCTCTATAGTTTATGCTATGATCACCACAAGTATAGCTGTTATCTGTCACCATAAAATGCTATTACATTATCACTGACTATATTCCCTATGACCTGCCTTTTATTTCCACGATTAATTTATTCCATAACTGGAAGTTTATATCTCTTACTCCTCTTCACCCATTTTGCCCATCCCCTACCCCTTATCTTTAAATTCTTGTATTAGGAAAGAAATAGAGGTATCCTAGCTGAAAACCTCAGTTTTCACCTTAAGAAACTAGAAAAAAGCAGAAGAAATGAAACAATAAATTATTAAAACAAAAATCAGTGAACTAGATAACAGAAACACAGTAAAGAAACTCAGTAAAATTAAAAGCTAAGTTTATAAGATGATCAATAAAACTGATAAATTTCTAGCCAGACTGAGCAGGAAAAGAAAAAAAAGCCACACACAAATTTCCAAAATCGAGAATGAGAATGGCTATCCATTCTAAGATATTAAACAATAAGGAGATATGGTGAACAACTTTATAATGATTTGATAATTTAGATGAAATGGATCAAATCTCAAAATGAAAGAGACAAATTGAATAACTTTATATCAAAAAGAACTTGACTTTGTAGTTAAAACCATTCGCACAAAGAAAACCCAAGGCCCGGATGGCTTCATTGATTATTTCTACTGAATATTTAAGGAAGAAATAATGTTAATTCTACACAAATTCTTCCATAAAATTGAAGGGGAAGAAAGACTTCCCAACTCATTCTATGGGGTCAGCTTTACTCTGATACCAAAACCTAGACAGATTATAATAAAAGAAAACTAAAGATCAAAATCCCCAAAGATCAAAATGCAAACTTTTTTTTAAAGAGGGAGAGACTTTTAAACAGGCTTCATGCCCAGTGCAGAACCTAATGTGGGGCTTAATCTCACAACCCTAAGATCATGACCTAAGCTGGAATCAGGAGTCAGATGTTTAACTGACTGAGCCACCCAGGCACCCCATATATACAAATCTTCTAAATAAAATTTTATCGAACTGGATCCAACAATATATAAAAAGCGTAATATATCATGACCAAATATAATTCATCCCATGAATGCAGTGTTGTTTTGATGGTGGAATATCTGTGAGATTCACCTGTTAACACACTTTTTTAAAAACTTATTTAAAAAGAAAGGTCATATCATCATTTCAATAGATGTAGAAAATGCATTGATAAATTCCAACATCCATTCCTGTTAAAAGAAAAATAAACTCTCTGAAAACTGAGAACAGAGGGAACTTTTTCAACTAGATATTAATAACTTAGAAAAACTTAACCACTACTGTAATACTTAGGGGAAAACATTCAGTCTTTCACCATTAATAACCCAAACAAGATAAGGATGTCCACTCTCCCCAGCTCTACTCAACATTGTACTGGAGATTCTAGTCAGTACAGCAAGAGAAAACTAAGAAATAAAAGCACCCAGATTGGAAAGAAATAAAGTTGTCTTTACTTGTAGCCAATATTTGGTATGGTTATTAAGAAAATTTGTTGGAATCTATTTTTTAAAGCTACTAGAATTAAATGAATTTAGCAAGTGTTATAGTATATAAGATCAATATTAAAAACCAGTAATATTTCTATTTACTAACAATCAAAAATTGAAATTTTAAAAAATTATCTCTTATAATAGTGTGAAATACATAGGAATAAATCTGACAAAGAATGTTTAAACTATGGGAATTGAAAGCTACAAAAGTAGCTAAGGGAAATTAAAGAACTCTTGAATGAATAGAGATAGATGCTTTGTTCATCAATGAAAGACTTAAAATTGTGAAGATGTCAGATTTCCTCTAAACTGCTCTATAGATTCAGTGCAATCTCTGTCCAAATTCTAGCAGGTTTTTTTTTTTTTTTTTGTAGAAATTCACAAGCTGATTTTAAACTTGGTAGATAAATATAAACGATCTAGGATAACCAAAAATAACTTGGAGAAAGTCATATTTGGAAGGCTAACGCTATCTGATTTAGAGCCATGTTATAAAACTACAATAATCAAGACAATATGGCGTTGACATAAAGATTAAATAAATGAGTGGCACAGAACAGAGTCCAGAAATAGGCCCACACGTATATGGACAACTGTGTTTTGACAAAGTTGCAAAGACAACTTGGTGGAGAATGGACAGTCTTTTCAACAAATGGGGCAGGAGCCATTGGAAATCCATAGCTAAAATTTAGAACTTCTATACAGTCCTCCAGCATGTGTAAAAATTAACTCAGAATGGATCACAGACCCAAATACAAGAACTAAATTATAAAATTTCTAGGAGAAAATGTAGAAGAAAAATCTTTGTGACCTTGGATTACACGGTTTCTTAGACATGATACCAAAAGCATAGTCCATAAAAGCAAAAATTGGTAAATTGTACTTCACCAAAATTAAAAACTTCTCTCTGAATACATTGTTAAGAACAGAACAAACCGGGGCACCAGGGTGGCTCAGTGGGTTAAGCCTCTGCCTTTGGCTCAAGTCATTGATCTCAGGGTCCTGGGATCGAGCCCCGAATCAGGCTCTCTACTGGGCTGGGAGCCTACTTCTGCCACTCTCTCTGCCTGCCTCTCTGCCTATTTGTGATATTTCTCTCTGTCAAATAAATAAATAAAATCTTAAAAAAAAAAAAAAAAAACAGAACAAACCAAACCAAACCAAAAAACAAACACCTGGAAAAGTGAGGAAAGTATTTGCAAAGCATATATGTGGTAAAAACCTTATACCCAGGAAGTATAAAGAACTCCCAAAACTCAAAAATTTGAAAACAATGCAATTTTTGTTTTTAATGGGCAAAGGATTGGAAGAGACATATCACCAAAGAAGGGATGTAGATGGCAAATAAACACATGAAAAGATACTCAACATCATCAGCCATGAGGGAAATAAAAATTAAAACTACAAGGAAATAGCACTCCACCCTTATTAGAAGGCTAAAATTAAAAGGTGTGGCCATGCCAAACGCTGGCAAGGATGCCAGAAAACGAGTACTCTCACAGCCTGCTGGTGGGAATGCAGAATGGTACAATCATTTCAGAAAGCAGTTCAGCAGTTTCCTAAAAAGTTAAAATACTCCTGCCACGTGACCCAGCCATTCCAGTCCGTGGTATTTACCCAAAAGTACTAAAGGAGCATGTCCACACAGAGATGCACACAGACTTACACCTGAAGGTTTGTAGCAGCTTTGTTGGTAACAGCCCAAAGCTGGAAACAATCCAAATGGGCAACAGGCAAACGAGTAAGCAAATTGTGAAATATTTATGCAATGGAGTGAAAAAGTAACAAACTATTCATACAGTCAATATGGACGAATCTCAAAATAATTATGCCAAATGAAAGAGATACATACAACGTGATTCCATTCGTATAACATTCAAGAGAAGGCAAAGTCATCTATAGTAATAGAAAGATCAGTAGTTGCCTAAGAGAGGGTGGGAAGGAGGAGGAGGAAGAACTTAACAGAAGGGACGAGAGGCTTGTGAGGCTGGGGGATGTGTTCATCATCTAGTCTGTGGTAAGAGTTCACAGGTGTATTCATGTAGAAAATTGTGTAATTGTCTTCATGAAATATGCGCAGGGTATTGTATGTCCGTTATCCTTCAGTAAAACTGTCTTTCAAACTAATAGGGGTAAGATAGAGGTCATTAAGAAAAGCTGAATGAAAAAAGAAACACTTGTCCCTTGAAATGTTGTGAGTGAATGCAGTTTCTTTGTGAGGCTTCCCTTCCGGCCTACATGGGACCCGTGTCCTCCCTCCCTGGCATTCTATGGAATTCCTGCTGAGCGGGCGTCCAGGGTTTGCCATCCCGCTTCCAAGAAGGATCACCCTAGCAGCGACTCCTTCCCTTGCTTTCGCTCTCCCTTTTCTTCTTCATGGAACTTATTTTCAACTTACCTGTCAGTTGGGGAAGGAGATGACTTACTAATTCACACAAAATTGCAGGGGAAAGAAGGAAAGAAGCAAACATGAAAAGCAGCTTATTCTGCTACCTCCTTTAGCTCTGCACCTCAACCCCTGGTGATATTTGCATTGTTTTAAATGATATTTATTTATTTATTTATTTATTTAAGAAAGAGAGAGAGCACACGTGCACACAAGCAGGAGGGGGAAGAGAGGAAGACTCCCCGCTGAGCATGGGTGGGGTGGGGCTCCATCCCAGGACCCTGAGATCCTGACCTGAGCCAAAGGCAACTGCTTAAGTGACTGAGCCACTCAGGTGTCCCAATATTTGCATCTTAAAAGAGGCAGTGGAGGGGCACATGGGTGGCTCAGTAGGTTAAGGGATCAATTCTTGGTTTGGGCTCAGCTCTTGATCTCCAGGAGTCATGAGATGAAGCCCCACCTGAAGTCTGCTCCACATTCTTTCATCCTGCCTCCCCCTCTGCCCTGTTCACACTCTTGTGTGCATTCTCTCTCTTTCTCAAATAAATAAATAAATAAAATCTTTAAGAAAAAAAAAGAAAAGGGCAATTGCTTTTATCCAAAATAAACAAGTGTTGCAAGAACTAAAGGCAGCATCAGGGAAATACTTTGGGGTATGGGGGATTTGCCGACATCTATTTCATACTTTAATTCAATCCCTCTATACACAAATTCCCTATGCCCTCTATTCATTGGTTAAAACAAATTTATTTGGCATCTGAAAAACACGAATTATTTCACAGCTGTAGCCATGTGCTTCCTCATAAGTATACATAACTTTGCATTTGTCGTTTCCAGATGGGACTGGAATGTATGAGGTCAAAATACCAGAAGAAATGCTTCTCTAAAGGAAGCATTTTGTAAGGCAAAATTCCCAAACATCTCATCTCCTGAGGGTTGGTCCCAGGAGAATACTAAACTGATTTTCAGATAATGAATTATGTCCTGGATATAAGCCCTATAAAGTGCCTGAAATGTTTATAAGATACACGAATTCTCAGAGACTGTGGGCCCAGAAAGAGGACATTTTTTTTTTTTTTTAAGAGATGCCAGTTTTACTTTGGGACTTAAAATATATTTACTGTAGAGCTCTTCTATGTCAAGACCTTTGTTAAGCAATAGGGACCCAATCATGAATAAGTTACCCTCCCTGGCTTTATTGAGTTTAAAGCCTGGAAGAGAAGACATATACCCAACAAGCAGTTCCAAGCATGATGAGTGTTGGAGATTGCTGTGAGCATGCAAAGCTGGAGAATCTAACCAAGGAGGGAAGGCTTCCTGGAAGAGGTAATATTTGAGACTTAGAGGATGATGAGACAAAGATAGAGGGAAAGAGAATTTCAAGCCAGGGGTCCAGTTTATGTCAGACTCTTAGAGGAGAAAGCATATTATACTGGAAAATCTTAGAGATGATCTGATTAAGTGGTATGAATGAAGTAGACCAAGGGAGAAAGTAACTCAAAATGAAGCTAGGGAGGTGGACAGGAGGTAAGTCTTCCTTGAACAGGTAAAGAATCTTAGTCTTCAGCCTAAGAACCATGATAAGCCATTAAAAGGATTTAAGCAGTCAAGCGTCGTGATCACTTGAGTATATCAGATTCAGAACCTAACGGTTTATCTGAGATCATTCTATCACTGTATGTCCATAGTGGTTGAGCTGGGTCCCTGAGCATCACTGCCTGGGCTCACGTTCTGCCTCTGTCCTGTTCTAGCTCTATAAGGAATCTAGCTTCTCTGAGCTTCCATTTCCATTTATAAAAAAGAATATTTTACAAAGTTGGGGAGGGGGTACCCGGCTGGCTTAGTTGGTAGAGCAACCAGTTCTTAATCTCAGGATCATAATTTCAAGCCCCACATTGCTATAGATACTACTTTTTAAAAAAAGAAGAAGAAAAAGAAAAGAATAATAATGTTATTATCAGAGAGCTGTTACAAATATTAAATCTTGCAGTGCCTGGGTGGCTCAGTTGGTTAAGCAACTGCCTTCAGCTCAGATCATGATCCTGGAGTCCCAGGATCAAGTCTTGTATTAGGCTCCTTGCTCAGCAAGGAGTCTGCATCTCCCTCTGACCCTCTGTCCTCTCATGCTTTCTCTTTCTCTCAAATAAATACATGAAAATCTTTAAAAAAAAAAATTAACTCCGTTAGTACATGTAAAGTATTTGGAATTGTGCTTGTCATATAGAGAAGGCTCAAGAAATTTTTTCCACTTATATTTGTATAGCCCTTAGGAATCTCAACTATAATATGTCTGCAAGTTTTGGTTTATCTCCCTAGAATTTACTTCTCTTTTAGCTTTCTCCATCTCAAAAAAAAAAAAAAAAAATGGAATCCACTATTTATAGAACCCCAAATAACTACATCATTAGTATAAGGGTAGCCATGTCTGCCCACACACAATCATGAGACTATAAGGAAAATTAACTGTCTTGAACCTTGGTACTAAGTAGAGGGAGGAAAAAATCATAAGGACTGTAACCAGAGCTAAAGAGGAATATTTTATAAAGATAAAAAGGATAAAGGATAAAAGTTCATCAGGAAGACATAATGATTTCATATCATTATGTATTTCTTATTAGAGTTTCAAAATGCAGGAAGTAAACTTGGTAGAACTAAAAGGAGAAATAGGCTAATTTGGAAATTTTGACACTTCTCTTTCAATGATAGATAGACCAAGTAGATATTTTTTTAATCAGTAAGAATACAGAAAAAATGAACAGTATTAAGTGGCTCAACCTAATTGACATTTCTAGGACACAATGACCAAAAATGGTAGAATATACTCATTAAATGCACATTAAACATCCTCCACAATAGACCACCTGCTGGGCCATAACACAATCTCAAAAATATGCAAAATATTGAAGTCATTCAGGGTATATGTCCTGAGCATGATAAAGTTAAATTAGAAATCAATAACTAAGATATGTATAAAAGCTCCACATTTTAAAAATTATACAACAGACTTCTTAATGACAAATATGTCAAAGAAGAAGTCATAAAAGAAAATAGAAAATACTTTAAATTGAAAAATTCTGAAAATACAACAAATGTATAAGATGCAACACTGCTTAGAGGAAAATTTATAATCATAAATGATGCTTAATTAAAAAGGAAGGCTTAAAACAATGATCTGAACATTGTTTTAATGTCTAGATGTTAGTTAGACATGTCTCTAGATGTCGTACTAGACGAAGAACAACAAATTAAACCCAAAATAAGTAACAGGAAGGAAAGGATAAAGGTAAGAACAGTAATTTTAAAAAGGAAAATAGAAAAACAGCAATAAAATGTTTAAAAGTCAAAATTGCTTCTTTGAAAGATCAATAAAATTGGTAAACATTGGTAAGACTGAATTTTTAAAGAGAGAGAGAAAACTCTGAATGCCAGTATCAGAAGGTAACTACAATATTACATACAGTAAAAGGATAAGTGAATACTACCAGGCATCTTTATGCCAATAATACAAGTTACCAAAGACACAAGAAGAATAGAATATCGGTTGAACTGAATTTGTAATTAACCTTTCCACAAAGAAAACGTCAGACCTAGATGGATTTAGTGATGAACACTTAAGGAAAGAAACAGCAAGAATTTAAGGAAGAAATAATTCTACCCTCACAAAAATTCTTTAAATAATAGAAGAAACATTTCCCAGTTTGTTTTTATGAGACCAGCTTAGCTAAAGCAGAACTGCAAAGATATTAAAAGAAAGAGAAATTACAGAGCCATCCTACTCATGAACATAAACTTTAAAATCCTTAACAAAGTGTAAAATGAATCTATCGATATATTAAAATAGATTTCCACCATGAACAAGTGGGTTTTAATCCAAAATATTTTGACAGAATATTCTAAAAACAAAGTCTAATATGATTTATGAAATTAACAGTATAAAAGAAAAAAAAACATAATTATCTCAGAGGAAAAAACATTTGACAAAATTTAACACACATTTATGACAACTTTCTGCAAACCAGGAAGAATGGAAACTGCCTTGGTCTTAGGGCAGCTACAAAAAAAATCTATGGCAATGATGGTTACAGAACAATACGAATGTACTTAATGCTAAGGAACTGTATGCTTAAAAATTGGTAAAACGGTAAAGTTTGCATCAGAATCCCTGTCTCTGTTCTGCTCTTAGGGACCCCAACTTAGAACAAACTATCATCACAGTAATGGACTTTAAGACAAAAATGTTTAGTAGAGATAAAGAGGGTCACTTTGTAATTGGTAAAAAAAAAAAAAAAATCCAATTTACTGGGAAGCTCTAAAAACATTAAATTTGTATGCATCCAAGTAATTAGGGAAAAAATGGACAGAACTCTAAGAAATACACCAATCTATTATCTCAATAATTGATAAACAGAACAAAGAAATCAGCAAAGATATAGAAGATCTGAACACATTTAAGTTGGTCAGTCATTAACATTCTGAGCATTTGCTTTGTCTTAAAAGAGGCTTAAATCCCACAAAGTTTCTAGATTCCTTTGTCAGTTGGTTTCAGTTTATAGTCTATCCATGGGAGGTACTGGACAGAAATCAGAAGGCGGAAGGGAATGGGAAACCCTTTTTCTTTTCTGTTTTTGGTGGCAACTCCACCACCAGCAGCAATCCATGTAACTGCTGGTTGCTGGGGTCCTACATCATCTCTCCCTGTGCAGTCTCCTATTTGCACAAAGCAACAGTGATGGTTCTAATGGTAAGAGTGGGCGCTCAAGCATCCTCAAATGTTCAGGGACACTAGGCTCTTGGATAAAGCCATGTTAACTTTTTCTCCTGGGAGAATGAAGAATGCTAATGGCTTTCTACAGTTACTAAGCATTCCCCGCCCCCTCCTTTTTTTTTTTTTTCTTTTCTAGCTCTATAACAAGTTTGTAACCAACTTCCTGTATTAAATTCTCTCTGAAATACCTGGAATGGTTTCCACTTCGCTTGGAGGAGACTGACTGATACACCAATACAGCATAACATTGCACCCAACACTGCAGATTATATTGTTTTTTCAAACACATGTGAAGTATTTCCAGCTTTTTGTTTTGTTTTGTTTTTTGTTGTTTTTTTTTGTTTTGTTTTGTTTGTTTTGTTTTTTGTTTTGTTTTGAGACCAAGAGAGAAAAGTGAGTGAGTGAACAGGAAGAAGCAGAGGGAAAGGAAGAGAAAAAGTTAAGCCAGTTCCATGCCAGTACAGAGCCTGACACTGGGCTCAATCTCATAACCCTGAGATCATGACCTGAGCCCAACTCAAGAGTCCAGTGCTTAACCAATGGAGCCACCCAGGTGCCCAGAATATTTCTAGCACTTTGATGATTCACTGGATCACTAGCAACTGAAATCATACAGAAAATATTCTCTTATTACAATGTATTGAAGCTAGAAATAAACTGTAAAATACAACTAGAAAAAATGTTTGGAAATTAAAGAATGACAATAAGTGAATCGAAGAAGAAATAGCAGCTATTGCATAACAGAGAACAGGTACCTTGCTCTTACTGGGTGCCAGACTCCATTTAATCTGTACAGAAATCCACCCAGGGTAAACATCATTATTATTTTCTCCCATTTCCGCAAACAAAGGAATCAGTGGCCCCAAGGAGTGATTTACCAGTGCGCACACAGCTGGCAGTGCTACATTCAGTCAAGAAAGCCCTAGATTCCACAGTTGTAATCAAAATGCTGGACTGTCTCTCATCTTAAAGGAAATTGGAATTATTTCAACATAAATGATCATAAAAATAACACTACCTATTACAACTTAAGAGATAAGATAAAACAGAACTGACAAGGATATTTATAACCTTACATGCTTATGTGTATATATGAAAAGATAAAAGGGTAGAAATTATTGAGCTATAGTTAGAAAAGGAGATGAAGATTTAGAAAAAGGCTAGCAAAATAATCTCAAAGGCAATGGGAGGAGGAAAATAATAAAGATAAATACAGAAAATGATGAAATAGCAAATGGAGAAAAATCAAAACCCAGAGATGATTGGCAAATTCACTTTAGATGATGCAGTCATTAGAAAAATGAGATCTAGAACTTTGTGCCTATACATTTGGAAATTTAGATGAGATGAATAAACACTTGGAAAAATATGACTTACCAGAACTGACTCAAGATAAATTAGAAAATTCGAATGCCCAGAAACCCTAAAGGAAATTCAATTGACTTTTTAAAATCCCACAAAGAAAACTTGAACCATAGATGGCTTCCTAACTAGTTCTACCAAACAAATTTAAATACAAATAGAATAGTCTTATGCAAGCTATTACCAAGTATAGAAAAAGAGAGACCTCCCCCCTATTTGTATTAAAAGTCAACATAATCTTGAACCCCAAATCTGACAAAACATAAGAAAGGAAAATTATAAGGCAATCTTTCTCATGAGCAAAGATGGAGGAAAAATTAAGCAAAATATTAGCAAACCAAATCAGTGAAGTTATAAACATAGTCCCTTGAATTATTTCCCACTGTAAGCAATGTGTGGTTTTTCCTCTCACTGCTTTTAAGATTTTTTTTCACTTGTCTTTAGTGTTCAGCTGTTTGATTATGATGTGGCTAGATGTAGATTTCTTTGGTTTATCTTGTTTTGCTGATCTTGAATTTGTAGATTTATGTCTTCAGAGAAATTGGGTAAGCTTTCAGCCCTATTTCTTCAAATATTTTTTTCTGTAACATATTCTTTCTCCTCATGTTGTAGGACTCTGTTAGACCTTTTGGTGTTGTCCCATAAGTCCCTGAGGCTCTTAATTCTTTTTTCTCAATCTTTTTCTCTCTGTAATTCACATTGGATAACTTCTATTGCTCTATCTGCAGGCTCACTAACTCTTACCTTTTTCATGTCCATTTTGCTGTTGAATCCATACAGTGAAATTTTTATTTCACTTACTGTATTCTTAGTTCTGAAATTTCTGTTTGTTTTTTTTCTCATATCTTCTGTTTCTTTGCTGAGTCTTTCTATCTTTCCATTCATTAGAAAAAAAAAATTCTCTCATTTTTTTACAACAGTTTGTAACTGCTACTTTAAAGTCCTTGTCCAATAATTTCAACATCTATGTCATTTGAGGAATAGTGCCTGTTGATTTTTTGTTTCCATAGAAATTGAGATTTTTCTGGTTGTTAATATACCAAATAATTTCATCTTGTATCCTGGACATTTTGAATATTATAGCTTTAGATCTGCTTGGGTTCAGGCATTAAGTTCTGACCAGTCTTCTGTGGAATGTAATGCCAGAGTCAAATCTGTTTTTAATGTCTTTGCTGTGCTATTCATGTATGTCAATCCTGTGTGCCTCTCTATGGCCAGTTTGGGACTTAGGCAGTGGCCTAACCAGGAGCTCATTCCCCATGTCTAGGGTGTGCTATTAGGGTCAGGGCCGACTACACACAATTTGAGAATGAACCCAGGAGCTTTTGGGATTTTTTTCCCCAACTTCCCCCATTTCTGTCATATTTCTGGTACTTTCTGATTTCATGGGGCTCCTCTTTGTGGTCCAATGGCCAGAAAAGTAGGCTTTTTTTTTTTTTTTTTTTTTTTTTTTTTTTTGCTTTGCTACATATTTCCCACAACTGCACCTGTTAACAGAGGCCAAGTGGCAGAAAGTCAGAGGGACAAAACATAATAGAAGCTTATGCATGTAGGACCACAGACCCTTTGATCAGAGAGGAAACTTTCCCTGTTTCAGCTTCAGGTACTTACAGGTTCTACTCCAGCTACTGTCTCTTCGCTTACACCACTGTCACAGGATTGCCTCAGAGTTAAGGTGCAAGAGAATGAAGAAAACAAAGAGGATATCTCAATATGTTAAGAATCCCCTTTCCTACTCTTGAAGCCAAAACTAAACCCTTCTCCTCACATCCATGTCTTGGAGCCTCCTTTCTGGTTTCAGGATGCTTTGAGTCCTGGCTGGGGGAGAACAGAAGAAAAACAGGGGGGAAATGAATAACTGATTTGGTAATTCTTGGAATTCTGGTCTTCTTCCCCAATCTTCCTACTAACACTTATTTTTTAGAGTCCTCATATATCAGTTCCAAGTATTCCATCCAGGCTTTATAGCTGTGGTCAGTGGGAACAACAAGGTGCAATGTCTACTCAACCTTACCAGCAGCTGGAACTCTGGCTCCTTCCATCTTGCTCTTTGTCATCCCCAATGGTCCAAGACAGCTGGCAACATTCCAGCTTTTATGTCTTCATTCCAGTCAGTAAGAAGGAGGAAGATACAAAGAATGCATCCCTCCCTATAAGGATGTTTTCTAGAATCTCACATAACCTTGTCTTATTTTCAGAACTTTTAACACATTGCCAAGTGGGGTTTATTCTAAATAATCTTTTGCCTAGTTATGAAATGGTAGCTGTATTAATAAGAAAGAAGAGAATTAAGATGTGGGGGATAAGTAGCAGCCTGCCACAAGGACTTCATTTTAGCTCTTTCCAAGTTCTTGTTCTAATCCTTATCTCTTAAAAATACCTGAAATGTGTATATCACTGAAATCAGTCCTAATGTATTATAGAAGATGGAATTATTGTAGAACAATCCAGACTACTCTGCATTTTCCACTAGTCTCCCTGCAGTACCCTGGGAGGGGCGTGTGGACAGCTCAGATGTGTGAGTCAGAGCAGAGGACGAAGGTTGCCCCCTCTCCCACCTTAACCCCTATAGGCTTCGCTTTAGCTGGTCTTTTTGAATTTTACCTGATTGTGATTGGAAGAAGAAGTAAGCATGGGCTGACCTTTTAATAGCTCTTTTCCTTTCATTTCCTTGCAAGCTCTAGCCCCGGTTTCCTACCCTCCCGAGAGCCTCACCCTGGGCTAATTGGCCAACCTCTTGGCAGTCTGCTGGCTCTCAGGAGGCTTGGAAAGAACATGGAGTTACTCTGATTCTTTTCAATAAGAATGAGTAAGATGTATTTATTATAAGATCAAAGAAAGGAATTGATAGGAAGACATAGTATAAAGAATAATTGAAAAACCAAAGGGGAAAAAAAAGAAGAAACTATGGATTTAGGCAGACATTCTTCCTGAAAGATCTGTATTTCAGTCTCTGGCGTGTGTGTGTGTGTGTGTGTGTGTGTGTGTGTGTGTGTGTGTGTGTGTTTTAACATGTCTTATTCATTAGAGGCATAACCTCTTTAAGTTTGGCCCTGGGCTACTTCTGGTCTCCTTCAAAAAGATCTCTGATGGTATACTATTGCCAACATGTACATACCTAGTTGCCTGTGACAAATCAATCTTCACACTTTCTTCCTCTTCCCATATCTGGAGCTTAGATTTGTAAGCCCTGCATTATCCATCATATTTCATTTAGACCAAGTTTCCTTCCCTGCCTTAGCTGGGATCTTTCTGACAGCTGGGAGCTTGCATGTCATTGCTTGAGACAAGCTGGCTGCATCTCAGAGGGGAAAGCTTCTCTGTAGTCACCTGAGCCTGGGAGAGGATCCACATCTTCTGTGAAGCCAGTCCTGGCCAAATGGCCCTACCTAAACTTTCTAGAATTCGATTTTGGAAACTTCTGTGGCACTAATTCCCAGCCTGAGGCTGATATAATTGTTAAGTCAGAAACTGGTACATGGAAACTTAGTGAATGGAATCCAAGTATGAGCCATTTCCCTGCAGCTTTAGTGAAGTCTGATCGACAAATAAAAATGATATATTTAAAGTGTCTGAGATGTTTTGATATACATATCCATCGTGACATGGTTATCACAAAAGTTAAATAACACATCCGTCCCCTCACGTAGATAAATTTTGTTTTCCTTTTAGTGGGAATACTTGAGAGCTACTCTCAATCAAGTACATAATACATTAACTGTAGCCATTAAGCTGCACATTAGGTATCCAGAACTTAACCCACCTTACAACTGAAAGTTTGTACTCTTTGCCAAGTAGCTCCCTTTTCTCCCATCCCTCAGCCCCTGGTCATAGCATTCTACTTTCTGTTACTATGAGTTTGACTTATTCTTTAGATTCAACATGTAAGTGGAATAATGCAGTATTTGTCTTCCTCTGTTTGGCTTATTTGACTTAGCAAAATGTCCTCCTGGTTCATCCATTTTGTTGTACACGGCAGAATTTCCTCTTTTCTAGGACTAAATAATATTCCACTGTACATAGATAGATAGATATAGATCACATTTTCCTTATCCATTCGTCCGTTAACAAACACTTAGCTTGCTTCCATATTACCATGGCTACTGTGAATTTAATGCTGCAACCCACAGGGGAGTTTAGATATGTCTTTGAGATAGTGACTTTATCTCCTCTGTATATATACCCTGAAGTGGGATTGTCGGGTCATATGGTTGTTCTATTTTTAATTTTTTGAGGACCCTTCATACTGTTTTCTCTAGTGGCTGTACCGATTTATATCTCCACCAACAGTGGGCAAAGGGCTCCCTTTTCTCCACATCCTCATTAACACTTGTATTTGACTTTTCGTAATAGCTATCCTACCAAGTGTGAGGTGATATCTCTTTGTGGTTTTGATTTGCATTCTCCCTGATGATTATTGATGTTAAGCATGTTTCCATATATCTGCCCTCCGTCTTTTTTAGAAAAACATCTATTCAGCTCCTTAATCCAATTTTTAATTGGGTTATTTAGAGTTTTTTATTTGTTCAGTTTTTGCTACTGTGTTATATGAGTTCCTTATACATTATAGGCTTTTTTGGGTTGTTTTTGTTATTTTATTTTATTTTATTTTTATTATGTTATGTTAGTCACCATACAGTACTTCATTAGTTTTTGATGTAGTGTTCCATAACTCATTGTCTGCATATAACACCCAGGGCTCCTGCAATCCGTGCCCTCCTTAAAACCCACCACCAGGCTCACCCATCCTCCCACTCCCTTCCCTTCTAAAACTCTCAGTTTGTCTCCCCAGAGTTCACAGTCTCTCATAGTTCATCTCCTACTCTGGTTCCCTGCACCCCCACCTTTATTTTTCCCTTCCTTCCCCTAATTTCCTCAATGCTATTCCTTATATATTTTGGATATTATTTCCTTATCAAATATATGACTTGTGAATATTTTCTCCCATTCCATAAGTTGCCTTTTCATTTTGTTGGTTGTTTCCTTTACCAGCAGGCTTTCTCCATTCTTTTTCATTCTTTGGTCTTTTTGTTCCTCTAACTGGGTAATTTCAAATGACTTCTTAGTTTTCAGATTCTTTTTTTGGTGCCATCAGGACTGCTACTGATGCCCTCTATTGTACTTTTTATTTCATTCATTGTACCCATTAGATCTAGAATCTCTTGTTCTTTTTTATGATTTGTATTTATTTGTTGAACTTCCCATTTGTTTATATTATCATTTTCCTAATTTCACTGAGTCGCCTATCTATGTTATAGCTCATTGAGTTTTCTTTTGCATCATTTGTTTCATTTTGCATCATTTGTCAAGCAATTTATTTCTTCGTGGTCAGTTCCTAGAAAATTATTGTGTTCCTTCGGCAGTATCATGTTTCCTTGATTTTTCACATTTCTGTAGCCTTGTGTGGACGTCTATGAATTTGATGTTGCAGTCGTGTCTTCCAGACTTTATGGACTGGTTTTAGTGGGGAAAGACATTTACTTATGGGTGTAAGGGCATTGGCTGGGTGGAGTGTGGCAGTTCCTGCTCCAACAAGGGCACAGTGGTCTAGTCTGGTGCTTCTGCATCAGCCGAGGCCAATGTTTGCAAGGATTGCAGGGGTCCTCAGCAGCTAACACCATAGGTGACCACAGAAAGAGTGAGAGCTCTTGGATCTTTAGTGGCAAAGGTTCTGGGCTCTTCCTGATCTCCTTTTCTCCCATAGGGGAAGCTGTGGCCAAGGGACTCACTCTGGTACTAGTTCTGGCTTTTGAGTGTGTTCCCAGGGGTGACAGCCCCACTGTCTGATATGCAGGCACCCAGAGGGCCATGGAGCCAGTGATCTAGAGCACAGACCTGTGCAGAGTTATAATTGATTCAGGTCCCACTACAGATGGCTCCAGTGACCTTGGATGGGCACTTCCAGAGTAGCTGTGGAGTTGTGTCCTGAGCACAAGTGTGTGCATAGTAACCATGGCTCTGGGGATCAGGATGTAGATGTGCCCATTGAGGTAGTAGCCCAGTGCCCTTGACACAGGTCCTCACAGAATGGCTGTGGAGCCAGGGTCCTGAGCTGGAGTATGAGCAGAGGGACTGTGGCTCCAGGTTTCAAAGGGTAGGCACATCTGCTGCAGTGGTGGTTCTAGGTTCCCCAGTGTGGGCACTCACAGAGGAGCTACAGAGCTGGGGTCCAGCTAACTCAAGGCACAGGCTCACTCATAGTGACAGTGGGTCTGGTAACTAAGGACAGGTGCACACAGAGAATCCATGGCCCTTGGGTCCACTGCCAATGTGGGGCTAGGGGAGGGGTGTCAGGCCTAAGCCCAGGATGACACAACAGCAGCTCATTCTTGGGGCCAGGCCACAGTAGCATCTCCCTCTCTGAGGGGTCTACAGCAGTGATAACTGTTGGCTAGCTAGTAATGTATAGGTGTCCTCTTTAGAGCAGGCCCCTGGGATCCATGCCAACAAACACTATGGGGCCTCGGCTCTGACAGCTGCAGGAAGTCTGTGGCTATCTCAGAGGCTGTTGAGGTCCTCAGTGATGAATACCTTCTGGGTCCATCATGAGCAGGTCACTAGGAAATGCAATAGCACCCTTTGATGCTGATGGCTCAATTCTGTTCTTCCATGTTCTAGCCGTCTCCAGACATTTCAGCTACGCACCCTCCCAGCAACCCTTCTCTGTAGTTATGCTCCATTTTTTGTTATTCTTGATACTCCACTGTATTGCTACAGGTTCATTGTTGGACTCACGTCCTCCAAGGGCTACTTTTGCTTATGGATCACTGTCTAATTGTTTTTTACTGGAAACAAAGGGTGGTGTCACTTATTCAACCATCTTGTTGATGACTTTTTTCCAGGTATTAGTGATTTTTAAAGCTCCCTGGAAATAGTGATCTGGTACTAATGTTTAACAAGCAACTCTCCAAAAGAAAAAAAATCTGTATGCATATACCTACATAAGTGTATTACAAGTGTTAGTAACATAAAGGATATGTAGTACACAATTTTTATATATAAAAATAAAACGCAATACCCTCTGTTGTAAATTTCATTTAGCCAATTAAATCTCACAGAATGCTTCCGTTGACTCTCAGCGGACTCTTGCATTTCTGGTTGACACACAGTTGCAGTTGACAAAGGAATGTAGTTCAGATATGAGTGTTGGTATTTTTAATTATGTTGATAAGGAAAATGAAAATGAACCATGTAAAAAATATGTCAGAATTTTACTTGTCAATAACTTGAGTAACTTAATTTAATCAGATAACTTTGAAAGCTGAAAGAGTGTTTCCTCAGCTTCTTGTGTTATTGACAGTGTGATGGTTACAAACAGACATACTTTTAACTTGAGATTTTTCTTGCTTCTTGAAGTGGGCCAGTAATGCTATAAACTTCCCTATTAGGACTGCTTTTGCTGCATTCCAAAAGTTTTGGACTGCTATGTTATCATTTTCATTGGTTTCCATGTATTTTTCTGTTTCTTTTTTTTTTTAAGAGTTTATTTACTTATTTGACAGAGATCACAGTAGTAGGCAGAGAGGCAGGCAGACAGAGAGAGAGAGAGAGAGGGAAGCAGGCACCCTGCTGAGCAGAGAGCCCGATGCGGGGCTCGATCCCAGAACCCTGAGATCTTGACCTGAGCCGAAGGCAGAGGCTTAACCCACTGAGCCACCCAGGCACCCCTTTTTGTTTCTTTTTTGACATGCTGGTTGATCCATTCATTGTTTAGTAGCATGTGGTTTAACCTCCAAGTATTTGTGGTCTTTCAAATTTTTTCTTGTGGTTCATGTCTAGTTTCAGCTTTGTGGTCAGGAAAGATATAAGGTACGATCTCAAGTTTTGGTATTTGTTGAGGCCTGTTTTGTGGCCTACTAGGTTATTATTCTGGAGAATGTTCCATGTGCACTGGAAAAGAATGTATATTCTGCTGTTTTAGAATGGAATGTTCGGAATATATCTGTTAAGTCCATCTGGTCCAGCGTGTCCTTCAAGGCCATTGTTTCCTTATTCATTTTCTGTTTAGATGATGTGTCAATTGATGTCAGTGGGGTGTTGAAGTCCCCTACTATGATTGTATTATTATCAGTTAGCTACTCTATGTTGTACGTATTTGGGTACTCCCAGGTTGAGTGCATAAATATTTACAATTGTTATATCTTCTAGCTGGATTTTCCCCTTTATGATTATATAATGCCCTTCTTTGTCTCTTTTTTACAGTCTTTGCTTTAAAGTCTTGTTCCATATAAGTATTGGTACTCTGGTGTTCTTTTGACATCCATTTGTGTGATAAATGTTTCCCCACCCTGCCACTTTCAATCTGCAGGTGTCTTTAGGGTTAAAATGAGTCTCTTGTAGGCAGCATATAGATGGGTCTTGTTTTTTTATCCATTGCATCACCAAATGTCTCTTGATTAGAGCATTTAGTTCATACATAGTCAAGGTAATTATTGATAGATATGTATCTGTTGCCATTTTGTTCCTTGTTTTAGGACATACTTTTAAGTTTAATCTGCGTTATTGACATTTCTTCTGTCATTTTCTTAGATAATCAACAGAGCAACAGATCAAACCCTAATTATAGTATTTGTCAGTTACAGTGGTGTAACTAATCCCATCATGGTCAATTTTTTCTTTAAGATTTTATTTATTTGACAGAGAGAGAGATCACAAGCAGGCAGAGCAGCAGGGAGAGGGAGAAGCAGACTCCCCGCCGGGCAGGGAGCCTGATACAGGACTCAATCCCAGGACTCTGGGATCATGACCTGAGCTGAAGGCAGATACTTAACCAACTGAGCCACCCAGGGGCCCCATCATGGTCAATTTTTAGCCAGCAATGTGCCGTCATGGAGCAAGGAACTGGGCAGAGATGAACAGGTGCATTACGTTATATAGTATTTCCATGCAAATACAACACATGAAAATAACCTCGAGAGTACAGAGAAGAGTAAAATAATTAAGGAGTGACAAATATTGTTTTTAATATAATTTAGCTAACTATGCCTTTATATAATTACTTTTTAATAATAGGTTTATTCCACCACTCCTTCCCAAAATTTCCGACCCAGTTTTTATGAGCTAGTATGCACCATCTCCAAAACATACTTCCCCCAGATGGGTCCAGTGAGCAGTCAGGATTGGAAACCCTACTATAGAGGAAAAGCAGACGTAATTCTGTTGCCATAGAGTGATTGAAGTGCTTCCTCAGTGGCAGGGTTGGTTCACATCAGAAGGTATGTATCAAAAAGAATTGCCTTTATTTTTGGATAGTACCAGTGGTGAAAGTGTCCAGAAATATGTGTTCCCCTGCATGTGAGAGGAGGACAGGTGTTACCAGGCTCCGGAGAAACCACCTTGCCAGCAGAACAAGCTGTGACTCCATCCCAAATAACCCTCTCCAGATCAACTTAAAAAATGACTCCTTGATCTTGTCCCTTTTGCCAGAGGAAGGTGTCACCCCCACCACAGGTGTCTATTTTTCTAAATACCTAGTATCACAAAGCACATGGGGGACGGGTCCACGAAGCTGTGTTCTAGGCCACAGTCATTTCTCCCTATTAGATTGGATAGCTCAACCTCCCAGCATCCCTGTTTCCTTATCCATCTATGGAGTGGGACAACACCTGCTCTGTCTGCTTCTCTGTGCTGATGAAAGACCCAAAATAAGGCCGATTTGCAAGTGATCTTGAAATAGTACAAAACTCAACATCTCTCCCTACAATGTGCCATGACTAGAGTCTTCTTACTACTGTTGAGGAACAGAATCCCCTAGTGGTCCCCAAAGTGTGGGTTTTGTAAAATTTTTTTTTTTTTTTCATTTTGTGTTTTACCATAATTTCTTTACTAAGTCTCCAACTGAAGGTTGTTGGGGTTGCTTCTCTGGCCTTTTGTTAGAAAAAAAAACACTGAAGTGTATTCAGGTATATCTTTGCTTGTAAGTGTGTATATACATATATACTTATATATTTGATATATTTTATATACACGTATATACAAATTTACAAAATCCTAGAGTGGAATTTCTGGGCCAAAGGAATGTGAATTTATTTTAAGATTTATTTATTTTGGAGTGGGAGAGAAGGAGAGGAAAAGAATCCTCAGGCAGACTCCTTGCTGAGCAGGGAGCCTAATGTGCGGCTCAATCCAGGACCCTGAGATCATGACATGAGCCAAAATCAGGAGTCAGATACTTAACTGACTAAGCCACCCAGGTGCCCCAAAAGGAATGTGCATTTGAAATCTTCATAGATACTGCCTGCCAACTTGCCCTCCAGAGAAGTTACACTGATTTACATATTCTCCAACAAATATGCCATTGCGTATTCCCTGCTTTCCTTTTATTGTGATGTCCTTAAATTTTTATACCCCACTCATGCCCTTTAAACTCACCTGTATTAATTTTTTGGAAGCCTGTTTATTCATATCTTTTGCCAATTTTTCTTTTGGATTCTTGGAATTTCTCTTACAGGTTTGTGATAGCATTTTCTTTATTAAAATGGATAAAAAAAAAAGAAGTGTGGGCTTTGGAGTGAGATACGAGTTCAAATGTGGCCTCTCTTTCACTTACTAGTCCCTAGAAAATACTCGAAAGGCTTTTGTTCAGGGAATAGCGATGTTCATTTGGGCAATATAGGTACCCTCTCAGAACCTTAGTCTCCTTGTTGGGAAATGGGGTAATACAATCCGTCATTCAGGGTTTTTATGAGGATGAAATCATAGGTAATATTTGTGACTTAGTAAATATTAATGGTGATGATGCTGAGCCCTGCCTTTGTGAGGCTTCCTCAGGCCAATCTAGGATGAGTTTCTAGAACCAGCCTTTGTTTCTGCTGCAGCCTCATGATCCAGAAACAAACCAGACCTTTTGCATTTGACTCGTGGCCCCTGGAAGTCAGAATGGCCATAGCCTTCTCTTCCCCCTGGGACTGCCTGGGGAATTACCCGCCACAGAGAAACAATTTCTGGCAAGTTCCTCGTCCTGTGGCTTTGTAGTCCATTTCCTCACGTTTCCTCATAATTTTCTAATTGCAAATGCAGAACAGTTGTGCAAGTTCATTGGTGAGATCCTTGCACTTTAAGATGTCTAGTTACTAAATGGGACGGCAGCTTCCGTCATCACGCTTGTCATTTGTCCTGGGACTCTGCCTGTGCAGAAAGTACCAGGTGTCCTGTGCTCTTCTAGGCCTCTGAGGGCTCTGTTACATCCCCAGTAGTGCTTCCAGCCCCCTTTGGTTTTGTGTATGTGGTTTCCTTCCTTATTCTTGTTTGTTACTATCTTGTCTCCTGTCTCTCCCCACTGGCACCATAACAGGAAGACCCAAGCATTTAAAACTGCATTTCCTTGAATCCAAGATTTCAGCCTCATTACCAGGGCTCTCATTCACTCCCTGCCCTGGAGGGTTGACAGGCTCTATGGACACCCCTCCATGGAGGCAGCCTCGGCCATTCTGGTGCCCTTCTAGCCTGAAACAGCTGCCCTTTGTCCAAATTTGTCTTTCTAGGACTTCAACCCATGCATTCCACTTTCTCCCACAGTAACAACACTGCCTCTTACAAGATAGCATTCTCGATACTTTCTGATATAAAGGACTAGCTGGGGTTAAAAAGCCAAACACACAAACCAACAAACAAATCCCGATTCTCTAGTCCTACTCCATACCCAGTGAATCAAAGATCATGGTACAGCCTGGATTCCCTATTTTTAAACAGCCCTCCAGCTGATTCTGAGGATAAAAACCACTTTTCTGAAAGATTAAACTTCCTGTATTTGAAGGTTATTAATTTCTATTTCCAAACTTCTCTTTTTTCCCAAAATGAAATAGCCCTTATTCCTGTAACCATCTCTTCTAAGAAATGGTCTCCAAGCCACCATCCAACTTGCTTGTTCTCTAACACAAACAACAGACCCCATCAATTTCCCTACTGAAATAGGACATTCATATGAAAACATTCATGTGAAAACAATCTTCATGTTTTTTTTTTAAGATTTTATTTATTTATTTGACAGAGAGAGATCACAGTAGGCAGAGAGGCAGGCAGAGAATGAGAGAGAGAGGAGGAAGCAGGCTCCCTGCCGAGCAGAGAGCCCGATGCGGGGCTCAATCCCAGGACCCTGAGATCATGACCTGAGCCGAAGGCAGAGGCTTAACCCACTGAGCCACCCAGGCGCCCCCAATCTTCATGTTTTAATGTATTTATTCTTTTAACAAATGGCTACCAAGCACACATTGATGACAGACACTGTTAGGAGCTGAAGATAAACAGAGAACAAGATAATCATCATTCTTTCACTGTCCTCCTAAAGTTTAGAGAGAGAAAGGAAGGGAGGGATGGAAGCAGAGAAATAAGGAAAAGAAAAGAGGGAAGAGGGAAGAAAGGAAGGAGAAAGAGAAGGGAAAGAGACAAATAATCACAAAATGTATGAAATACCATGAAAGAAACAAATGTGGAGAGGAAATAATTTCCCTCTGCTAATGTCCTAGCTGACACCCCTACCATAAAAGATCAATAAGAGAAAAACAAACAGAAGCTTATTAACATGTATACCACACATACACATGGGAGATACCAGGAAAACTGAGTGACTCCCCAAGACCCTTAGAATTCAGGATTACATGCCATCCTAATAGGGACAGGGGAGTGGGAGGTAGGCCTCTTAGGGGAGAGTAAATGGTTTTTAGGAAAGATGAGTGGGCCCTTAGAAGAACAGGTGGGAGGTATGAAGGTTTGTGATGAAGTTTGTCTGGGTGTGGTATCAACTTCTGGTCTCCTCTCCTGTGATGAGTCCATCTTTCCTGGTTAGTGAAACTCCAGGGAAGGAAATGTATGACAAGTGAGTTCCTCTTGGAGGATCTGTCTTTAGGCATATAAGGGAGTTCAGAGAAAGCCTCTCCTTGCATTTGCTGGTTCTCAGGTTCCTACAGTGCAGAAAAATCAATATGCCAAACACATATTTTTGGGGTGCTGTTTTCTGTTGCCATCACAAGCAAGGGGCTGGAATGGGATGGTCAGAGAAGGCACTGCTCTAAATGTGTTATTTAAGCTCAGACCTATAAAATGAGAAGGAGCTAATGTAAAGAATGCAGAGACCAAAGGAGGGGGGAAAAGATGAGTTTAATGGACAAAGACTCTTAGGTGAGCAAGAACCTGGTATGTTCGAAGGGCCCCACAATGATCCACGTGCCTGGAGCATGATGTGTGTGAGGGAGGTTTAAGGTCAAGTTGGACAGGTGAACAGAGGCTAGGCCACCACACCAGATGGATTAGTACAACAGAATTTTGATTTTATTCTAGGCAAAGTGTGAAGCCACAGAGAACTTCAAGCTGGGAATAACAGGATTTGGTTTTTCTTTCAAGAAGGTAATTTTTCAGAACTTCTGATATAAACAAAGTATCCAGATCAGTATCTTTTCCCTTCTCCTGGAAATTATACAGAAGCAATAAAAAAGAAATGAAAAGGAAAAACCCACAAATTCACTTTCAGCAATACTAGAAGACTAATATAATTCATAGCCTTCAAAATATGCTAAAAGATGCCCAAAGCAGCTAAAATAGGGTAGAATGTAAAGGCAAGAAACAGAATTGCAAGAAGGTTCAGTGGTATGATATCTACAAAGGTGCCATAAAATACTCTTGCTGAAAGTGACGAGGCTCACCCAAAGTGCAAATGCCTCTTATTTACATCGCAAGTATGGGAACTGAAATGAGCAGGGCTGGTGACCTCCTGGGTCTGGCTGACATCAGAGAAACAGTGGGAACTAACTGCACAAAGACTCACCAGATGAGCCGTATTTGCAGAATATGGTCTCAGATGAGCCATATATGCAGAAGGCAGCCTCTGCAGCCGCAGATAGTAGAGAGCCTTCGAATTATGAAGTCTTAAAAGTTACTGGCTTCCCTACCCCAAGAAAATTCCTGCATATAGCTTCCACAAAAATATAGCTCACTCAAAGTTGAGTAATCATAAGGAGACTGACACAATGTTGATACAAAGATATCATAAGGGAAAAAAAGGTGGAGAAGAACAATGAAACTTACCAACAGATCAAATTGCTATCAGAAAAATGTTCCAATGAAATGGATAGAAATGGCTGGCAGATACTTAGCTAAGAATTAAAATTAACCTAATGAAATACTTGGCTTCTGCAAAGGAAAATCCACAAAGCACACATGTAAGAAATCAAGGAGGAGATATCAGGCTTCAAGAGGAGATAAAACCTGAGCTACTATAACTCGGAAAAATGTCAAAGGAAAGAAAAAAAGCAAAATTTGGAAAGAGCACAGGGAGCACAGGTATTATAGAAAAAGGTACTAAGGGACACAGAGGACAGAAATAAAAGCAAAGACTAAAATGAAATGCAAGCAAAGGAATAACAAAAAAGGATTAGAGAAAACAGTTGGAGAACAGATGAATTAAACTGGATATGCCTTTTTTCAAAGATTTTATATATTAATTTAGAGAGAGAGCACGAGTACAAGCTAGGGTGGGACAGGGGAGTGACAGAAGGAGAAGCAGACTCCCCACTGAGCAGGGATCCCAGTGCAGGGCTTGATCCCAGGACCCTGGGATCATGACCGGAGCCAAAGGCAGATGCTCAACTGACTGAGACACTCAGGTGCCCCTAGATATGCCTTCAACTGAAAGAAAGAAGAAAGTCAAGACAATCAAAGAGAAGAACATGTAAAGGTAAAATTCAAGAGCTCTTTCCTCAATCTTAAATTTGCGTCTTGAAATGGCACATCCCATGTCAGGGAAACTTATTCTTGACAATGTAAAAATTATACAATAAAAAATGGGAGAGAGGGAAGAGAAGCTTGTTAGGGATGGTAGAGTAAGTTCACAGATGATCTCATCTGTAAAAATGGGAGCCAAAGATATCGTTTAAAATTTAACAAGTAATTAGGGGCATCTGGGTGGGTCAGTCATTCAGCGCTTGACTCTTGGTTTCTGCTCAGGTCATGATCTCAGGGTTGAGAGATCGAGCATCGGGCTCCATACTCAGTGAATTTGCTTGAGATCTCTCTTCCTCTACCTCTCTGCCCATCCCACCTCCCTCTGCTTGCATGCTCTCTCTCTTAAAGAAAAAAAAAATTAAAATTTAACAAGTAATCAAAGTCAAAGTTTATGTAACAGTTCCAAAGAAATGCTAAGAAAGAGAACATTGACAAGAATCAGGTGAAGGAGGAAAAAAATGGGGAGTGGAAGTTGAAAGACATATTAACTTTATAACTTCTCTTAGTATGGAATGAATAGATATTTTCTAAAGAAACAGAGAACTAAGGGCATTAAACACAATTGCATTACAAGTTATTGTTTGTTAAAAAACAAAAATAGATCCCTTTCTAAATAGCAAAGGACTGGCCAGAGACCCATTGCAAAGAAAAAAGACCACATGGTTAAAAAACGACACAAAACAAAACATGGGGCTCCTGGATGGCTCAGTCAGTTGAGCATCCAACACTTGATTTTGGCTCAGATCATGATCTCAGGGTCGTGAGATCAAGTCTTGTGTGGGGTTCTGCACTCAGCAGAGTCTGCTTGAGATTTTCTCCCCCCTGGCCCCTGCCCCCCTTACTCACTCTCACAGATATATAAATAAAATCTTAAAAAAAAATCAGCAGAATAAGAACTCCTCTAAATTCAGAAAACAAATCAAAATGATAGAACTGAAACCAAGTATATTTGTCACATCAATTAATATAAATGGCTTAACTTACCTATTAAAAAGATTTTCCAGGGGGTGCCTGGCTGTCTTAGTCAATAGAGCACATGACTCTCACTCTTAGGGTCATGAGTTTGAGTCCCACCTCAGGCATGGAGGCTACTTTTAAAAAAATTATAAAAAGTAAAATAAAAAGATTATCAGATTGGATTGCAAAACAGAAACTACCTCTATGCAACATATAAAATATACACCTGAAAAAAAATTAGTGTATACAGCAAGGTTGGAAACAGAAATCTGTGCTAAGACATAGTAGACCAAAGCAAGCAAACAAACAAAAAAGCAGAGGTCACGGTCTTAAATATAATCTAAGCTAGAATTTAGGCCAAAAAGCATTTAGTGGAACAAAGAACAAATAAGATATAGAATGCCTAAATAATTAATAAGGTCTGTCTAAATTGATAAACATCAAACTGTGTATCCTAAAAATTAAAAGTATACATTCTCTTCAAGTGCCTGTGGGACTTTTGTAAAAACTGACCACATATTAAATCTGCAAAGAAAACCTCAGTAAATTTCAAGGAGTAGGAATAGCACAGATAACATATTCTTTTTTTTGTTTGTTTTTGTTTTTATTAATTTTTTATTTTTTCAGCATAACAGTATTCATTATTTTTGCACCACACCCAGTGCTCCATGCAATCCGTGCCCTCTACAATACCCACCACCTGGTGCCCCCAACCTCCCACCCCCCACCCCTTCAAAATTCTCAGATTGTTTTTCAGAGTCCATAGTCTCTCATGGTTCACCTCCCCTTCCAATTTCCCTCAACTCCCTTCTCCTCTCCATCTCCCCTTGTCCTCCATGCTATTTGTTATGCTCCACAAATAAGTGAAACCATATGATAATTGACTCTCTCTGCTTGACTTATTTCACTCAGCATAATCTCTTCCAGTCCCGTCCATGTTGCTACAAAACTTGGGTATTCATCCTTTCTTTTTTCTTTTTCTTTTTTTTTCAAGCTTTATAAACATATATTTTTATCCCCAGGGGTACAGGTCTGCGAATCGCCAGGTTTACACACTTCACAGATCTCACCATAGCACATACCCTCCCCAATATCCATAACCCCACCCCCTCTCCCAACCCCCTCCCCCCATCAACCCTCAGTTTGTTTCAGATAACATATTCTAATGAAAGGCAATAAAATTAGAAATTAATAACAATCAGAAAACAAAGTTTCTTCCATCAGCAAATTTTGAACACTCTTAAACAACTTTGGGGGCCAAAGGAAATACAAACAGAAATTTTTAACTTAATAGAAAGGAGAAGAAAGACTTTTCAGATGTAGCAGAACCTACAGAATACAGCTAGTCACACTCAGAAGAAATTGTGGAACCTTAAAAAATATTTATAAAAATAAACATGGAAGAAAACCAAACATGTGAATAAGGCATCTGACTCAAAAAGTCAGGAAATAAACCAGAAAAGAAATTAAAAGACAGGAGATATCAAGACAGAAAACAGCAGAGACAGCAGAGACAATAAGTTAAAAAGAACAATCTTCAAGAAGTAAAACATCGATAACCCATGTTGGGCACACAGAGATGGGCCACCCCAGTTCTCTTTCCCTGAAAGACCTGTGGCCTCAGCCGTCAGCAGCTCTGGGGATTGCCTCAGCTAAAAAGAGAGAGCCACCTCACTCAGGTGGACACATTTTCTGGAGTCACTCAGATCCACTATTTGTTGGGGGCAGGAATAGAGAGGCCCGGCTTTCCAGCCCACTGGGGAACAGCTCTGCAGGAACGTTCAGGCTCCAGAGCTGCTCAAGAAGTCGCCAGAAGTTGTCGGTGGTCCTGCCTCACTTCTCCTCTGCCGCTACTACCCTGCCCCACACCATCCACAGGTGTTGATTCTACTTGCATTCCCTGATAAACATCTGTGCCCTCAACTCTCCTCATAGTCCTCTACCCTGGGAATCCATCTCCCAACAAGCCACTAGCTCTGGTCAGCAGAGGGAGGCCAAAAGCACATAGACACAGAATGCGAAATGGGAAGAGGATGATAACCATAGATACAGAGGAAATTAGAGAGTTACAACATGTCAATAGGAATGAAATGGACAATTTTCTAGGAAACTAGAACTTAATAAAAGCGACCTAGACGGAAGAGAAAATCACAACAGGTCTATTCCGTAGGAAAAGGAAAGAGCGTTGTCAAAGAATTGACTCCCAGGAGGGCATCAGGAAATTCCGTAGAGGAATTCTGCCAAACCCTCAGAGACTAGGTCATTCTAACACACACCATCTCAGAGCATGGAAAAAGAAGGAAAATGTTAAAATTCCTTTTATGAGGTCAGCATAATAATGATAAAATCTGTCCAAGCTTGTACAAAACAAACCGACTATAGGACAATCTCAGGTATGGATAACATTTGTGAATTTTACAGCTCATTTAAAATTAATACCTCATGACCAAGTGGGGTTTATTCCTGGAATTCCCATAGGACTCAATATTAAAGAAACAATATTAAAGAAATATTAATATAATTTATCAGATTAATGACTCTAAGAGAAAATCATGTAATCATGTGCACAGACCTGAAGCAACATTGGACAAAATGAGTAAACCACCTTGATCAAAATGCACAATACAGAAGGAATGTATGGATACTCCTCAGCATGATTTATCTCCTTCATGCCCTATATCAGGTGAATCAGGAGCTAGGAGAGGCTGTCTCACTAAAGTCAAGAAGTCATATGCTCTCTTTTACCACTGTTATTAACATTGTCCTGGAGGTACTAGCCAACACAGGCAGGAAAGAATAGGAAATTAAACATTTTAAAAATTTAAAAGGAGAGGTTAAAATTCTCATTATTTGAAGATATTACTCTTTACCTGTACAACCCAAGAAAACCAGCTGAAAATTCACTGCTAATAGTAAGAGTTCAATGCCGTAGTGGGATACAAAGTAAATATACAAAATCAGTAGTTTCCACAGACATATAAATGGCAACTCTTTAGTAAAGTGGGAATTTTTTTTGAAATGTAAGGAACAATCCAAAAACATAAAATACCTAGGAAGAAGCTTAACAAAATGTGTACAAAGATATCTGAAGGAAAATATTGAAACACTATGAAGACCCACCCAGGTGATATGCTCAAAGCAGTACCAAGAACTGTGAGGCCTTCTCTTCCTGTATTTGGAACTTCCGCAGTCACACTTTGTCTGGTAAACTCATGGGGGATGGACTCTTTGGAGTGCTTCAGAGGTCAAAGAGAGAAGTGGGGTTCACCTAATGTAGGCCAGGCTCTGACTGAGGACCCCACCACAGAGGGTTGAGCTGGTGGTCCATCCGCCCTGAGAATAAGCAGGCCCTGAGCACTACACAAAAAGACCATCACCTTCGCCAGGCTTCAGCCAGGAAGGTGAAGGGAGCTAGGGTGAGCAGCAGGTCCAAGGAAGGGGGACCTCATGGCGACCAGCAGGACAGAGGGCAGGTCAGCCTGTTGGCCACATGTTCTGTACCCTCTCTGTGCCTCAGTGTGCTGTCTATGAAACGGGGATAATAAGAGAGCCTTCCACATGGTATTGTGAGGGTTTTTTTTTTTTTTTTAAAGATTTTTTATTTATTTGACAGACAGAGATCACAAGTAGGCAGAGAGAGAGAGGAGGAAGCAGGCTCCCCGCAGGCCAGAGAGCCCGACGCGGGGCTCAATCCCAGGACTCTGGGATCATGACCTGAGCCGAAGGCAGAGGCTTTAACCCACTGAGCCACCCAGGCGCCCCGGTATTGTGAGGGTTAATGGGGTGATACATTCAGGTGCTTGGAACCATGCCTGACTCCTGCAAGTGTTACAAAGTATTTACTGTTGTTCTTACACCACAGATGTAGGAAGGAGGCGTGGAGGTAAAGAAGTGATCTAGCACCTTGTCCATTGATAAAACCTCTTCTAGCTGGCCATTGGGCTCCCTCTTCCAGAGCCCTGGGAGCCATGTCCTCTGTCTGGAAAATTTCTTCTGTGGAAATGTGAGGAGCTCGGAGGGCTTAGGTGCCCGTCAGGAGGGCACACCACAGAATCCACATATGCCTCCCCCATGTCCCTGCGTGGTGAGGCCAGTCAATGCCAAGTCAGGTGGGGCAGTTCAGAGGCAGGGAGCACCTGACTTTTCCCCTGGGCTCTGGACCATGCATCCCCGACCACCCTGACATGGTGGTTGTAAGTGCAAGTCGTCAAAACAGAGTCCTTTCCCAGCCTGCTACCCACCCGGGCTGCCTGCACAGGAAGCAGCATTTCCATTTTGCCAGCTGCCCACCCCCCAACCTGGGAGCCGTCTTTCACTTTCTCCCTCCTTCACCCCCAACAGCTTATCTGTAGGCAGTCACTTTGGTTGTGACTTCAGATGCATCCTGACCTCAGCCTTTGAACTCTAGCACCTTGACCATTCAGGCTGACCTAGCCTACCTTCCTCTGCTCTGGACCTCTGGCAGCCTGAGTAATCCTTTTATTTTATTTTATTTTATTTAGATTTTATGTATTTACTTGAGAGAGAGAGCACAAAAGAGCAGCGGGAGGGGCAGAGGGAGGCGGACAAGCAGACTTCCCACTGAGTGTGGAGCCCAACTTGGGCAGGGCTCGATCTCACAACCCCGAGATCATGACCTGAGCTAAAGTCAAGAGTTGGATGCTTAACCGACTGAGCTACCCAGGCGCCCCAAAGTCATCTTTCTAAAACATACACAAGAATAGTCCACAAACCCCTGCTTAAACCTTTCAGTGGCTCCTGTCACCCTTAGACTACAATCCAAGGGCACAGGGAACTTACTGGTCTTGGTTCCATTTATAACTATGTTACCTACTACAGTGTCTGGTAGACATTGGTAGAACTTAATATATTTGTTGAATGAACCAGTGAGGGAAGGAATGAACACACGAATGAACTGGAGTCATTCATGAGCTCAATTTCTGTGTTGCACCAATGTGGCTAATAGGAACCCAATAGGGTTCCAATGGGAACATAGTCAAGTTCATACAGGGCTGGTGAATCTTTTGCATCCTGGACAGAAAGAGCCTCTCAATATCATTTAACTTATTGCAAACTATTCAAAATTCAGTATAAATTTTCAGATCATCGGTCTCTCATTTATGACCACATTTGTTCAGCCATATTATGGCTATGCCGTTAGAATCAAGGTGGGGATATTACCTTTCCACCATGGGCCAGGAACTGCAAGACAATTAGATTGCACACAGTTGAGTCTAATAACACATGGTGGCAAGGGAGGCAGGGACACTATCATGAAAGAATGTGGCCGTTGCTGCCAGGCCTGCCTGGCTGCCAAACCTGCCTATGGCAGGATGTCCAAGTGCATTGCTGCTAAAGCCCTGGAAGGAGTGTCATTTCCTAGATGTGAGACCTTGGGCAGGTCACATGGCCTCTCTGAACCCTCGGGTCCTTACATTTAAAATGGTGGGAACACTATATTCCACCCCATCTGGGAATTGAATGAGAGAGTACGCATCACTTAGCAAAAGCTGGGTCTTTCATGAGGTCATAAATGCTCCGTAAATACTGCCTCTTTATTATAATAATCTTGGGCATAACCATTTGTGAGGATTAAATAAAAATTACACGTAAAATCTATACTGTTTAGAATGAATGTTCCCTCTTTTCAACACCAACTGTACCTCTCCCCCGCTGCCCACAGAGAGACAGAAAACCAAGGGTAGCCATTCAATGCTAGAAAAGGGAAATTTGACACCATGTGGACACTCATGAGGGGGGAAGATGTAAAGGAAGAGTTACAAGACAAGATTTTTTAAAAACCAGGCAAATAAACCCACAGGAAGGCTAGACACTATTTAAAGGGCCTCTTATTGGAAACCCAGGAAGAGTGTGCCAAAGACAAAAATACCAGGCACTTGAAACCAGTGAAGTCAAAGAGAATACCACAATGAAAAGAACACTTCAAAAACTGCGACAGGAGCCCACGTACCCCGGATGGGAAAGCCCAGAAAACACAGCAGCTAAATACCGCTCAGCTGCACATGTTTATGAAGTACCTACCCAATAACCTGGGAACTGGGCCAGAAGAGCACTTTGCAAAAAACTCCTGGGTCAATAAGAGCTCTTTTCACTACATCACAGGGAGGAAGTGATCATGGTGTGACTGGCTTCCCCAAGTCTGACAAAGAGGAAGCCACAGGGGAATGGAGCTGAGTCCTGACTACGACAGCTGCCTCAGTGGGACGGAGGACTAGGGTGCATAAGGGGACGCATGGCACATCCACCACTGAGGCAATGTCTCTTCTCTGTCTTGGCCATAATATTTATAGACCCAGATATACATAAACATAAGGGCTACAACTTTTTTTATATAACTTAAAAGATGTCACAGTAACTACTGAGCAGAGATGCCAGAAGTATACCTAAGAGGTCTGTAGCACCAGGTTTTCAGGCTACTAAACCTCAGTTCATGCAAAGTCAACAAATGTGTATTTGGCTTTTAGGGTTTTTTAAAAATATTTATATATTTATTTTAGAGAGAGCCTGCACAGTGAGAGGTAGGAGCGCAGAGGGAGAAGAGAGAGAGAATCTCAAACAGATTCCCTGATGAGTGCGGGGCTCAACATGGAGCTCCTTCTCATGACCCATGAGATCATGACCCTGACACTATGACCTGAGTGAAAATCAAGAGTTGGACACAACCAACCAAGCCACTCAGGTGCCCCAATAAATGCATATTTGTTAAGAGGTTGAGTTGCTCATGTCACACGATGTCTTGAAGGAGCCCCTATCTGGCCCTTTAACTCTCTCAGGAAATATTCATTAAATGGCTTTTTCCATGATAAAAGATGACTACTGATGTTCTTTATTTTGCCAATTTGGGATACAGGTAGAGTCTGGAATGACTCATTGTCCTCACAATCCACCGCCTTCACCAAGCTCTCAAACTTCAGTCGAGTGCAATTAAAAATTTTATGTTTGCCTTTGTGTTGAATGAGAATGCTCAATCTTGAAAGGAATATCTGTGGGGAAAAGGCAACTTTGTGAGTCACTTTTTATCATCAAGGTCAACAATAAAATCATTTTCTCCTTCATGTATTTACCGTTGCCACAAGTTCTAACGTTTTCTCCACAAAGACAACAGTTTAATTCTTTGCTTGAAAATTTTAACGAGGACTTTGTCCCAGCTGAGAGAGCATACACATAGATGCTGGCACAAGCTGTCAACATTCTCAAAAAAAGCCAGTGTTCAAATCACTGGTCTTTACATGGTTTATGTACTATTTTTACCAGTGAGCAAAGTGAGAGCACTGACACCCACTGAGAAGGTTAAGACTCAGACCCTAAGATGGTTAACTGTATATGTCAACTTGACTGGGCTAAGGGATGCTGAGATAGCTGACAAAACATGATTTTCGGGTGTGTCTGTGAGGATGTTTCCAGAAGATACTAGCATTTCGATCGGTAAACTGAGTAAAGAAAACATCCTCACCCCCGCCCCCATGCAGGTGGACGTCATTCAGTCCATAGAGGACCTGAACAGCACAGAAAGGCATAGGAAAGATGAATTTGCTCATTGCCTAAGCCAGGATATTGGCACTTTTGGCTCTCAGGCCTTTGGACTCAGGCTAGGACTCTATCTGTTCCCCCACATTCTCAAACCTTTAGGTTGGGACTGGACCCATACCATTGGCTTTCCTAGACCTTTAGCTAGCAGAGAGGTGGTTGTGGGACTTCTCAGCCTTTGTGATCACCTGAACCAGTTCCAAATAATAAATCTTCCCATATAACTATCTATAACTTATTGGTTCTACCCTGACTAATACAGACCCTTTGAGGTAAGGTGATCTGAATAAGTGTGGTGTGACTCTTGGTACCTGGCCATGGCTTTGGTGTGGGCTGCTTCTCCTGAGCATTGCCCATATGTCTACATGAGCCATCTTCTTATGAATACATGCTCATTACTTTTTACATGCCATAGTATACAAAAGATGGTAGTATTTCCAAAACCATGACAAGTAATCTGTGGGCAATTTTAAAATATGTCTAAAGTCCAAAGACCTATATGAACTCTGATGGAGAGACTAAAGTCAACCCCATTTTTATTTCTGATTTAGAATGTACATAGATGTTTATTTTCAACTTGGGCTTTATGATTGTGGCGATGCAAATGAGCTTAAACTCTGATATGACAAAACTTTGTGTGATAAAACTGATCAATAAAGAACCATTATTGCCGTGACATTTTGAAAGTCAATCATGCCATTTTGAACGAGTTCCAGAAGTTCTGTGGCTTAACATGATAGATGTCAGGGCTAGAAATAATACAATTTAAATCAAATAAAAATTGCTTAAAGCTTCTTTCAAAATTTCAGAATCACTTTATATGAAACAACTTGGTCAAGATCTATCTTACAGATATGACTGAATGTGTTTCAGCTCAAGAAGAGACAGCCAAGAAGAATGCCTGGGTGGTGCAGTCTGTTAAGCATCTAACTCTTGATTTCAGCTAAGGTCATGATCTCAGTGATGAGATGAAGCTCCATGCTCCATGCAGGATGTGTTGTCTGCTTGGATTCTCTCTCTGCCCCTCCCCTGCTCGTTCGAGCATGCTCGCTCACTCTCACTCCTTTGCTAGGATAAAAAAAAAAAGAAGAAGAAAGAAGAAGAAGAAAGAAGAAGGAAGAAGAAGAAGAAGAAGAAAGAAGAAGAAGAAGGAAGAAGGAGAAGAAGGAGAAGAAGGAGAAGGAGGAGAAGGAGGAGAAGAAGGAGAAGGAGGAGAAGGAGGAGAAGAAGGAGAAGGAGAAGGAGGAGAAGAAGAAAGAAGAAAGAAGAAAGAAGAGACAGCCAAGCTGAGATGATGCATTTTTACATGTTCCTAAGACATATCTGAACTCTGACTGAGAGACTAAAGTCAATCCCATTTTTATTTCTGATTGTACTAAACCATTAATGAATTTGACATTTCACTGCGCTTGATTTGCTCCATTTTAGATGACGTGTGTGCAAAAATGTGTTCTTTTGGTCAAGATAAAGAAATTTTCAATGAGATAGGTGATGGATTTCGGTAGTGCTGTCTCTGCTATTCATTAAGGAGATTTATGACAAAGCCTCAAGACTACATCAAATCTGCTGAGTTACCATTTACTTCAGTTTGTTCTGAACATCCTTCATTGCCATGTAGACAGTAAAGCTTATACTCTAAATGATGTTTAACCATCTATCCATGCTCCTAGTTAAATTTTTTAAAATTAAGTTTTAAAATGATCCTACTGAGGGGCGCCTGGGTGGCTCAGTGGGTTAAAATGATCCCACTGAAAAAGAGAATGGTATTAAGATCCCTCTTCCTCCAGCCCCCCCAGACACACACACACACACACACACACACACACACACACACACACACACTTTTCCATACTTTTGTCTAGAAACACAAGGTATATTTTCATGTAAGTTAATTTAGGAGAAAACTCAACCCATCTTGGGCTGCTGGATCACCTCACCTCACCTCACCTCACCTGGATTAGAAAACCATACTGTAACCCACAATGAGATCTTCCTTCCATAACCAGGCTGTCCCTCTGGGGCTCCCACCTACCACACACTAAAGTCAGCAAAGGAAACACTCCACTACTGTCCTGTTGAAACCCAAGTGGCTGGAGTTTGCAAGACATAGAATACAGAGTCAGGGCTTCTTTACTACATAGGAAGGAATGAGTATCTCTAGGAGGGTTGGAAGACTACCAAGGAGGGAAGATTGGAACATAGCAGTGGTGTGTGTGTGTGTGTGTGTGTGTGTGTGTGTGTGTGTGTGTGTAAAGGCAAAAGAAGGACTCGGGGATAAAGGGCAATGAAGCTGGCAGGGTAAGGCACTCTGGAAGCCTAAAGAACAAGACCATCAGATAGGAGAAGAAAATGAGTTACTAAAACAGATGACAGCCCCTAGTCTGTGACCCTGTGACTCTTTGGCTTGCTTATTTGAATGCTTCAGAGAAAGAAAGCTTAACCATCCAGCTAAGTTCAGCACCATTCTAGCTAGGAGGGAGAGGTGCACTGACCCTTAGCAGGTGACTACAGTCCTTATCAGAGCCTCTGTGGCAAGCTAGCCCTTCCCTTGGAGCATCACCAGGTCCTCAAGTAACTCATCTGCCTGAGTCCTCAAGGCTGGTTCCAGTTCCCCCGACCTCCCTCTGGCAATTGCCTGTGGGGCCCCTGCCTCACTGGTTATAAATCTGTCTCCACAGGAAGTGATACATTTGGTAAGAATGGGGTACACGTCCCCAAAGCCCTCGCCATCCTCAAACACAGCCCCCTCCCAGCAATCCCTGCTCTGTGTAGAATGCGTCTCTGTTTCCAAGGAGCATGGCCACTTTGCGACAAAAGCCCATGGGAGTTGGGGTTTTCAGAGCACTTTAACGCATCTTTTGTTGGTCGTCACAATAGTCACGTGAGGCAGGAACCAGCCTATGACTCCCACTCCAGGGCCCCTCTCACCTCTACTGTACGTCATCCCTGAGCCACGTCCAACTCGAGGCCTTCTCTGGGCTAAAGCATGGCCAGACCCATCCCAGACATCACTGCTCTTTCCCCCTTGCCCGCCTGCTATGAAATATTTTCAGCAGAAAAGATATTTCAGTGGGTTTTGATGTCGGGTTTTTTTTTGTTTTGTTTTTGGAGTACTGTTGTTGGGGTCCAGAGCCAACGGCCAAGAACGAATTCTTGAGACGTCTTTGGTGGGGAAAAGGTGGTTTTATTAAGGCATGGGACAGGACCTGTGGGCAGAAAGTGCCCCAGGATTGTGAGCGACAACTGATTATATACTCCGGGGCTGGAGAGAGCACACTTCCAAGATAAGGAGCATTCCAGAAGGGTTTTCCTATGCTAAAGAAGACTCACAGGATACGGAGGCCTTGCTGTTGTCAAACCAAGGTTGTTTCTCCCTCCAGCAAGGCACTACCTTTAAGACAGTTCAGCGGCTTCCTGGAGAAATGTTCTGCTCTTTCTGCTTCAAGTGTTCATCAGTGGGCCGCAGGGTAGGAGGACAGTGAGTTGTACCTACATTTCCTTCTGCCTTTGTTTCCCAAGTCAGGTCTCAGGAGGTACAACACAAATAGACAGTTCAGACCTTTTGCCAAACAAGGCTCTTGCAGCCTAGTCCTATTTGAGCCCTTCCCTGACCTTTTGCATATTGGAAAAGAACTGGAGTGTGCTGCTCACCAGCTGAATCACAACACAGCTCTTTGCTGTATTTTTTAATTTTTTGACCATTGCTTCCAGAATTAGGCATCACCCTGTGATGAGAATGCAAAGGGGCACAAATGGACTCGCTTTGCTCCCACTTTATTGTTAACTATCATTTGGTAACTGAAAATGCCCTGATGAAAACATCATTGGGGCATACCCTAGAGAACTAGGTTTCTTTTGCTGGGCTTTCAGAGGCCTTCCCTCCCTAATTAAAGTTTGTTTTTTGTTTTTTGTTTTTTTTTCCAATTAAAGTTTTTATTTATTTATTTAACAGAGAGAGACCACAGGTAGGTAGAGAGGCAGGCAGAGGTGGGGAGGGAAGCAGGCTCCCCGCTGGGGGAATCGATCTCAGGACCCTGAGACCATGACCTGAGCGGAAGTCAGAGGCTTAACCCACTGAGCCACCCAGGTGCCCCTTCCCTCCCTAATTAAAACAGCCATTCTACCTTACTAAACATAGATGTATGGGAAGTCGCATGTCTTTTCCAATTCCGTCCCAGTTTAAAAGTTAGGGGAGATTTAGGTTTTTCAGGAGACATAAGGAAGAATAGCATGGGCAGTGGTGAGGGGAGGATAAAAGAACAGAAAGAAGGGGAAGACCAGACAATACTCTTTGTTTCTCATGGGGTCCTTTTATAAGGGTCAAGGAGCTAAAACCAGACAGGAAATCTAACAGAAAGTTTAGAGCTGGAAGGGAATCTAGAAGTCATTTCCTCAGTCCCTTTCCTTCTCAGTTTTTAGATAAGGAAAGGGAGTGTCAGATGAATGGAAGGGGCTTGCAGGAGGCCACACAGACAGTTATGGAGGAGCTGGGGCTGACAGGTTAGTATCCCAGGTTACTATGCCAGTAGCCTCAAATCTTCCCCAGTAGATAGCTGTCCCCAGTAGATGCCAGCTTCCCCAGGAGTCCATCCTGGGAGGTCAGCCTTCCCAGAACCAAAGGTCAACTTCAGTTTATTTCAGAGCCAAGAAATGAGGATGTGGGCCTGAATAATGCTATTTCAAATAAGTTACTTTGTTGGTTTTATGCCAACAAGACTTTTCAAACAACCCTGCTCCTGAAGTCACTGTGACTCCCCAAGAGCTTTACCCTTGGTTGTTGTCTGGGCCCCCTTCTGGGGGACGAGCCAGACTCAACTGTCACAAATATTTACTATTTCCGTTCTCCCTCCCCTCCCTCTGTACTTCCACATATAAACACATGCACTTGTCTAAGTTAACCAGATAATTCAGGAGACATAGGTCTGTTCACTCTGCTCACCTCACAACTGCAGCTCTGAAACTGGCCGGATAGACCTAAACTAAACTAAAAGCAGCCACGGCGAGCATTAGAAATTGTGCTTCCTGTTCCGGTAATCCCCAACCGCGGGATGCCTCCTGCCTTGGAACTTTGCTTTCTATCACAGAACTGTGAAGTTTAAGTGCAAATCTATTGTGATTTCATAATAAAGGAGTTTGTTGGAGAGGGGCCAGAGAACCTTGTTGTGAGTGTCCTGAGATGCTAAAATGGCACTCAGTCTAAGTTTTGGCTCAGCCCCACGATGTAACTGGCAAGTAGTGGCTCTAAAGGACTCGCTTAGGAATTGGTTAAAAGCCCGTTTTGTACTTATGGAATGCAGCTAAGTAGTGCTTCAGAGGAATTTCATAGCTATAAACAGCTACCTTGAAAAAGAAGGAAGAATAAAATAAATGTATGTGAGACCTACTGATACAAATAAGTTATTGAATACATTAATAAATGACAAATCTCCTACAGAGAAATATTACAAATAACTTATATGGACACCCCACTCTAAAAGGGGGAGTTGTATGGAGACACATCTGTGGGTTAAGCCTTCATCTCTTTGTTTCCTCAGGTCATGGTTTGCTTGAGGTCATGATCTCAGGGTTGTGAGATTGAGCCCCAGGTGGGGCTCTGAGCCCAGCAGTGATTCTGTCTCCCTCTTTGCTCCTCCCCCCTCTTGCACATGCACTCTCTCTCTCTCAAATAAATAAAATCTTTAAAAAAAATTAAAAAGAGGGGGAGCATGGAAATCAGTATGGGAACAATATGGAGGGTCCTCAAAAAGTTAAAAAATAGAACTACCCTATCATCCAACAATTGCACTACAAAGTATTTACCCAAAGGATACAAAAAATACTAATTTGAAGGGATATATGCACCTGAATGTTTATAGCAGCATTGTCAACAATAGCCAAATTATGGAAAGACTCCAGATATCCATTGACTGATGAACAGATAAAGAAGTGGTGTAGGTATGTATGTATATGTGTGTGTGTATATATATATATATAAGAATATTCCCCAGCCATAAAAAAGAAGGAAATCTTGCCATTTGCCACAAGGTGGATAGAGCTAGATAGTATTATGCTAAGTGAAATAAGTCAGTCAGAGAAAGACAAATACCATACGATTGCACTTTTATGTGGAATTTAAGAAACAAAACAAATCAACCTGGGCAGGGGGGTTGGGGCGGAGATGCAAACCAAGAAACAGATTCTTAAATATAGAGAACAAACTGATGGTTACTGGAGAGGAGGCAGCCAGGGGATAGGTTAAATAGGTGGTGGGGATTAAAAAGGACATTTGTCAATCAGGGAGACAAAGCACGAGAGACTCTGGAATCCAGGAAACAAACTGAGGGTTGCAGAACAGACGGGGGTGGGGGAATGTGGCAACCAGGTGATGGATATTAAGGAGGGCACGTGTTGTGATGAGCAGTATGCAACAAATGAGTCATTGAATGCTACAAAAAAAAAAAAAAAGGACACTTCTCCTGATGAACATGGTGATGAATCACTAAATTCTACACTTGAAACTAATATTACACAGTACATTAACTAACTAGAATGTAAATAAAAACTTGGAGAAAATAAATAAATGAAAGAGGGAGAGCATCATTCCCGTTCTTGAAATGTGAGCTTTATATGGTGATGGCCTTCCAAAGAGTACAGTTTGGAAAGGAGATAAACAAGTGTAACTTCACAGAGCAGAGATCTAAAAACACGCCTCATCCAGGTGACCAGCATCGACATCTGAAGGGCGATATACCATATGATTCCAACTATCCACCATTCTGGAAAAGGCAGAACTATGGAGACAAAGTTTGGTGGTTGCTGGGGTTAGGAGTGGGTGGGAAGGATGAACAGGCAGAACACAGAGGATTTTTAGAATAGTGCAGTTATTCTGTATGATTCCATAATGATGGATATGTGTCGTTATACATTTGTCTAAAACCATGTAATGTACAACACAAGACTGGACCCTAATGTAAACAACAGAAGTTAGATGATTATGTTGTATTGCAGGTTTGTCAGTTGTAACAAATGTACCACTCTAGGGGAGGATGCCAGTAACGCAGGAGTCTATCCGTGTGTGTGGGGAGGAGGTATATGGGAAATGTCTATATTTTCCTCTTAATTTTGCTATGAACCCAAAACTGCTCTAAAAAATTAAGACTTCTTTACAAAATTTTAAATAAAAATAAATTTAAATTTAAAAAGGACATTAAGTTAGAATTAAGAAAATTGAAATAAACTAAGGACATTAGGGTTTTTTTAAAGATTTTATTGACTTATTTGACACACAGAGTGTGCACAAGCAGAGGGAGTGGCAGACAGAGAGAGAGGGAGAAGCAGGCTCCCCACTGAGCAGGGAGCCCCATGTGGAACTTGATCCCAGGACCCTGGGATCATGACCTGACCTTAAGGCAGATGCTTAACCAACTGAGCCTCCCAGGTGCCCCAGGACATTAGTTATTAATAATGTATCAATATTGGTTTATTGTCACAAATGTCCTTTACTCATGTAAGATGTTAATAAGGAAAACTAGGGTGGAGATATTTTAGAAAATTCTGTACTATCTGCTCAGTTTTTCTGTAAATATAAAACAGTTTTACAAATAAGCTTTATTTTATAACAAAGAAAAGTCTCACAATCAATGACCGAGCTTTCCTCCTTAAGATAATGGAAAAAGAAGAGCAGCTAAAAGCAAGCAGAAGGAAGAATATAATAAAGATCAGAGAAGAAATAAAAGAGAGAATAGGAAAACAATAGGGAACACTTGGGTCTTTGAAACAGATCAACACAAATTACCAAAATTGACTCAAGAAGAAATAAAATATGAATAGACTCGTAACAAGAGATTGAATTGGGGGTGGGGGGGAAACCCTACCCACAAAGAAATCCCAGGCCCAAATGGCTTCACCGGTGAATTTTACCAAACATTTAAGAAAGAATGAATACCAATCCTTCTCAGACTCTTCCAAAATATAGAAAAGGAGAAACTACTTCCAAATTCATGCTTTGAGGCCAGTATTACCCAATATCAAAAGCAGATAAACACATCACAAGACATGACAGACTAATATCTGTTATAAATATGGACACAAAAATCCTCAAGAAAATATTACCAAACCAATCCAGCAACATAGAAGAGATTATACATCATGATCGACTGTGATTTATCCCAGGAATGCAAGGTTGGTTTAACATCCAAAAATCAGTTTATATACTAAAACATATCAAAAGAATAAGGATAAATATGACATGATCATCTCAATAGAAGCAGAATAAAAATTTGAATACATTGAAAAACCTTTCATGATAAACACACTTAACAAAGTAGTACTAGAAGGGAACTTCCTTCATCTTAAATATAGTATATATGAAAAAACAATTGCTCACATCAGGGTGAAAAACTGAATGCTTTTCTCCTAAAATAAGGGACAAAACAAAGATGATGTCTTATTTTGTCGCTTCTATTCAACATTGTACCAGAGGTTCTAGCCAGAGCAATTATGCAAGGAAAATAAATAAAAGGTATCCATTTGGAAAGAAAAAGATAAAACTATCTCTGTATGCATATGACATGGTTTTGTAAATAAAAAACCTCGAAGAATCCACTAAAAAACTATTAGAATTAATAAATGAGTTCAGCAAATTTGCAGGCTATAAGTATACTATATATATTATATTATATATATAAATATAAATATTTATGAATATTTATAAATATATATTATATATATATAAATCAATTGTATTTCTATATATTTGCCTGCAACAATTCAAAAATAAAATTAAGGATATAATTCCATTTACAGTAGCATCAAAAAGAATTAAAATACCTAGGAATACATTTCATAAAAAGGCTGCAAAATTTATAATCTCAAAACTACAAAATATTGTTGAAAGAAATTCAAAGATACCTAAATAAATGGAAATACCATGTTCAAGGTTCAGAAGATTTAATATTATTCGATGACAATACTCCCCAGATTGATCTACAAATTCAATGTAATCCCTATCAAAATCCCAGCTGACTTCTTTGTGTAAATTGGCAAGCTGATCCTAAAATTGGTGTGGAAATTTGAGAGACCCAGAATAGCCAAGACAGTCTTGGAAAAGAAGAATAAAGCTGGAAGTTTCCTGATTTGGAAAATTTACTATGAAGCTATAAGTAAGCAAGATAGTCAAGTATTGGCATAAAATAGACATGTAAGTCAACAGAACAGAATTGAAAAATAAACCAAAACATTCTCAGTCAATGGATTTTAAACAAAGGTACCAAGACAATTCACTGAGTAAAGAGTGCTCTTTTCCATAAGTGGTACTGGGACAGCTGGGTATTCACATACAAAATAAATAACTTGAAACCCTACCTCACACCATTTACAAAAATTAACTCCAAATTCAACAAAGACCTCAACCAGACAGCTTAAACTATAAAATTCTTAGAAGAAAACATGGGTATAAATCTTAATGACCTTTTATTAGTCAGTGACTTCTTAGCTACAACACCAAAAGCACAGGTAACAAGAGGAAAAAAGTATGCTGGATATCATCAAAATTCAAAACTTCTTTGCACCAAAGGACACTGTCAAGAAGTAAAAAAAAACATTCCACAGAATGGGAGAATCCATTTTTCAAATTAGATACCTGATAAGGCACTTTTATCCAGAATATAGAATGAACACTTACAACACAATGGTAAATAAATAACTTAATATGGGCAAAGAATATGAATAGATACCTCTCTGTAAAATGGGATATTATTTGGCAATAAAAAGGAATTAAATACTGATTCATATGACAACATAGATGAACCTTAAAAACATTATGCTAATTATACATAGTCAGTCACAAAAGACCTCACATTGCATGATTGCATGTATATGAAAAGTCCAGAATAGGCAAATCCATAGAGACAGAAGTATATTTGTGCGGATCAAGAGCTAGGGGTTGGTGCTACGGGGAGGTATGGGGAGTGACTGCTAATGGGGATGGAAAGTCTTATGGGGCTGATAAAAATGCCCTAAATTTGATTATGGTGATGGTTACACAACTCTATGAATACATTAAAAATTAATGAATTTTATACTTCAAATGGGTGAAGTATATTGTATGCAACTTAAATTTCAATAAAGCTGTTCTAAAAAAAAAAAAAAAAAAAAAAAACTTTTTCAAGCCTAATCTGACAATGGTCTTCCAGTCTAAGAATTTGTAGAGGTAGAGACAGTGGTTGGAGACTGAAGAGAAGATCAGAGGAATTTTCCCCGTGATGGGTAAAGTAGAACTACTTTTCCTTCATTTCATGATGAGTGAGAGGGACATCAAGGCAACCACATTAGAAACTTGATATGACTCCCTGGGGCATGCAGTGACGTACACCTGAAAAATCTAAAAGGTAGGAGGTGGTGGCAGCAAGAGAGGGCTATAGTTGGGATATAACTATGCTCCACCAACAGAAGGCCTAAGGCATCTGCTTTCTGGGAAAGGTATGGGCATCTGACAGTCACTTAAGTGTGCTTAGTGATCATGGCCAAGAGCTACAGGGATGGCTGGAAGTGTCCTGTGGGATGTCCAAAACCTGAGGGAGAAATCATGAGTCTATAGAGACAAAGTATATCCACCTTCAGCAAGGGAGACACCCCGGTGAAAGTCACCTTTAAATACCTTTTTAGTCTACATTCAAACACAGTGTCACCCAAGGCTGGCATTCGAATAAGGGAACTGAGGAATTTCAGGTGGGCACAAAATTTAAGGGGACACCAAAAAACTCAGTAATCAAGATGAATAATATTCTGATTTTTTTTGAAAAATTAAAATTAAGGTCAAAACATCCATGATGAACGAAGAAATAGAATTTTAAATAAAGGAGTGATTAGTAACAGTGCCACGCCAAGTCCTATCGGAGCCTGAGGTGAAAGGAAACATGTATGTCCTCTATATACACTTTTTTAAAAAAGATTTTATTTATTTGCTTGACAGAGAGAGAGAGCATGAAAGGGGGTGGGAGGGTGAGAGGGAGAAGCAGACTCCCCGCCGAGCAGGGAGCCCAACGCAGGACTCGATCTCCCGGGACTCCAAGACCATGACCCAAGCAGAAGGCATTCGCCCAACCAACCGAGGCACGTAGGAGCACTCTCTATATACAGTTTTAATGTCTCTTTTTCATGCTAACTTTTTTCCAGACCATTAACATAGTTGAAAAAAATATTGAAAAGTTGAAGTGTATTGAAACCGCCTTACTTTACATTTACATATTTTATTTATATCCCAAATACATTTACTATCATTTTAATTTCCTGGCATTTATGGACATAAACTTATCAGTATTTTCAAAATCATTGTATTTGCTTATGTCATTTTCAAATGAGAGACTTGCTGTGTTTGGTAATTTCTCTTGTCTAAGTGGCTATTTGAAATAATTTTTTAATTAATTTCAACTTATCCTGTCTTTATTTAAAATTTTGACATTTTATTCATCAGATTTTTGTATTAGTTCTTTAGAATTGTCCCTTAAGATATTATTTATATTGTTTAGCTATTTGGGGGGCCCTTAAACTTTATGTTGTAATCTCAGCCCTGATGACAGTCACATCCATCTCTGACAGGGAAAAATATTCCTGACATCTCCCCTCTTTTTCCTCCTCCTCCTTTGCTCTTGAATGATCAGAAATGGTGGTTAGCAAACTGAGGAAGGAGGGTGGGGAGAGTGGGAAATCTTGAAGAATTCAGTCAGGCCCCCTTTACATAGGGCAAAGCTGAGTTAAATGAAGAAAGACCTGCAATTCTAAATGTAGTTGAAGTTGAGATGATTTCGTGGAACCAAATATCCTAATTACTGAGATGAGACTGATTTTGTGACTTGAGGGGATCAGAAGATTTTTTTCCTCTCTGTAAGTGACTGAGATAATCTGGAACCTACCTTAGATCTCAGAAGAATCAGGAAAAGGCGCTCTACAGAGCAGATCTGAGCCAGGATCGGGGGGTAGGAGTGCCGGTAAGGTTATTCGGGCCAGTACCTGAACACTCAGTCCTTTCTGTTCATTGCATTGGTTGTGGTTTTCCATAAAAGTCTCATATAGGAAAGAAAGGACCTGATCATAGTGACTCCTTAACACTTCAGTGTTTCCATGCTTCTCCGGATCCTGAATTTAAGTAGATCAGATTCATTGTCTGAAAGATATGCCTCTTCTTCAGCACTATTTCCAAACTGCAAGAAAACATTTTCTTTCCTTTCCCTTTTAAATGAGTGATCCACAAGTTTCTTCTGCCCAGATGGAAGTTTGAAATGTTTATTTCTTCTTCCAATTTTTTAATCAAAGCTAAGACTAGGGCCTATTCTAAACCACAAATATCCTTTTTTTTTAAGATTTTATTTATTTATTTGACAGAGATTACAAGTAGGCAGAGAGGCAGGCAGAGAGAGAGAGGAGGAAGCAGGCTCCCTGCTGAGCAGAGAGCCCGATGCGGGGCTTGATCCCAGGACCTTGGGATCATGACCTGAGCCGAAGGCAGAGGCTTTAACCCACTGAGCCACCCAGGCGCCCCACAAATATCCTTTTAATAGAATGTTTTTTTTTTCTTTTCTTTTTGAGAGGGAGAGAGAGAAAATAGGAAGAGGGGTAGAGGGAGAGAAACTCAAGCAAGCTTCACGCCCAGCCTGGAGTGTGCTTGGGGGCTTGATCTCACAACCCTGAGATCATGACCTGAGCCAAAATCAAGAGTGAGACACTCAACCTGTTATGCCACCCAGGAACCCCAATAGAATGAATTTTAAAATCAAGAAATCCTTCCAACAACTTTCTTTTCCTCCTCTCAATTACAGTGTTTCCTTTTCAATCTCTCTCAACATTGTCTTGGTTTTAATAACTTCCCTTTTAACTCTCTTCCACTATAATTTCCTAAGGGAGTGTGAGTCTTCTGTGTTACATAGTTCTATTCGCTTCTATCAGCCAGAACCCTTCTACTGCAATAACCCCGTTATTTCAAGGGAGATTGGAAAAGCAAAGGTACCAGGAAAGGCAATTATGTTTGTGTAAATTAGAGTTAGAGCAACTGGCTTGAAAGTTTCATGAGATAAGTGGGCTCACTCTAAGATTTTAGGGAGCATAAGAAGTAGAAACTATGCCCTTCCATGACATGAGTGAGGTTCACCGCCTCTTCCATGCCATGAGTGTTTCAGTAGGTTACAGCGTGCTGACACTCATTACTGTCCAGAAGCTGAGTATAAGCACCTATTCCCAAGCACAGTCTACCCAGGGCTGTGCGTGTTCAAGTGCCTACAAGAAAACCCAAGTCAATGCATAATTCTGGGTCCAGGCAAACTTTGCATCTTAAAAAACAGGTCTAGTTTTTATTTCTGCACAAAAATATACTCTTTAATGCCTTGAAACACACAACTCCCTTTGTCTTCCTTTTTTCATTTTGGATAGGATTATGCTGCTGGTTCTTCATACTACTATAAGAGAAAGAACAGGGTGAGAGTGATGACAAATGCCAGCAACTGGCATCCATGTCAGGTAGACATGGGGACCAATGGGGACTGTGAAGGACTGGAGAGTACAAGCCCCATCTAGTAGGGACAACACGGTCACCCTGGGGGAACTCTGGTTGTATGGCCAGGTGTTGCTACTGTTAAGAAGTTCAGACATTTATGTGCTACCTTCTTACTTTTTTTTTTTTAATTTTTAAAATTTATTTTCAGCGTAACAGTATTCATTGTTTTTGTATCACAGCCAGTGCTCCATGCAATCCGTGCCCTCTCCTATACCCACTACTTGGATCCCCCAACCTCCCACCCCCCGCCCCTTCAGAACCCTCAGATTGTTTTTCAGAGTCCATAGTCTCTCATGGTTCACTTCCCCTTCCAATTTTCCTCAACTCCCTTCTCCTCTCCATCTCCCCTTGTCCTCCATGCTTATTTGTTATGCTCCACAAATAAGTGAAACCATATGATAATTGACTCTCTCTGCTTGACTTATTTCACTCAGCATAATCTCTTCCAGTTCCGTCCATGTTGCTACAAAAGTTGGGTATTCCTCCTTTCTGATGGAGGCATAATACTCCATAGTGTATATGGACCACATCTTCCTTATCCATTTGTCTGTTGAAGGGCATCTTGGTTCTTTCCACAGTTTGGCGACCGTGGCCATTGCTGCTATAAACATTGGGGTACAGATGGCCCTTCTTTTCACTACATCTGTATCTTTGGGGTAAATACCCAGTAGTGCAATTGCAGGGTTATAGGGAAGCTCTATTTTTAATTTCTTGAGGAATCTCCACACTGTTCTCCAAAGTGGCTGCACCAACTTGCATTCCCACCAACAGTGTTAAGAGGGTTCCCCTTTCTCCACATCCCCTCCAACACATGTTGTTTCCTGTCTTGCTAATTTTGGCCATTCTAACTGGTGTAAGATGACATCTCAATGTGGTTTTAATTTGAATCTTCCTGATGGCTAGTGATGATGAACATTTTTTCATGTGTCTGATAGCCATTTGTATGTCTTCATTGGAGAAGTGTCTGTTCATATCTTCTGCCCATTTTTTGATATGATTGTCTGTTTTGTGTGTGTTGAGTTTGAGGAGTTCTTAATAGATCCTGGATATCAACCTTTTGTCTGTACTGTCATTTGCAAATATCTTCTCCCATTCCGTGGGTTGCCTCTTTGTTTTGTTGACCGTTTCCTTTGCTGTGCAGAAGCTTTTGGTTTTGATGAAGTCCCAAAAGTTCATTTTCGATTTTGTTTCCTTTGCCTTTGGAGACATATCTTGAAAGAAGTTGCTGTGGCTGATATCAAAGAGGTTATTGCCTATATTCTCCTCTAGGATTCTGATGGATTCCTGTCTCACGTTGAGGTCTTTTATCCATTTTGAGTTTATCTTTATGTACGGTGTAAGAGAATGGTCGAGTTTCATTCTTCTACATATAGCTGTCCAGTTTTCCCAGCACCATTTATTGAAGAGACTGTCTTTTTTCCACTGTATATTTTTTCCTGTTTTGTTGAAGATTATTTGACCATAGAGTTGAGGGTCCATATATGGGCTCTCTACTCTGTTCCACTGGTCTACAGTTCAGCAACATGGCAGGATACAAAGTCAATATACAGAAATCAGTGGCTTTCTTATACACTAACAATGAAAATACAGAAAGGGAAATTAGAGAATCGATTCCATTTACTATAGCACCAAGAACCATAAGATACCTGGGAATAAACCTAACCAAGGAGGTAAAGGATCTGTACTCGAGGAACTACAGAACACTCATGAAAGAAATTGAAGAAGACACAAAAAGATGCAAGACCATTCCATGCTTTTGGATCGGAAGAATAAACATTGTTAAAATGTCTATACTGCCTAGAGCAATCTATACTTTTAATGCCATTCCGATCAAAATTCCACCAGTATTTTTCAAAGAGCTGGAGCAAATAATCCAAAAATTTGTACAGAATCAGAAGAGACCCCGAATCACTAAGGAAATGTTGAAAAACAAAAATAAAACTGGGGGCATCACGTTACCTGATTTCAAGCTTTACTACAAAGCTGTGATCACCAAGACAGCATGGTATTGGTATAAAAACAGACACATAGACCAGTGGAACAGAGTAGAGAGCTACCTTCTTACTCTTAAATGTTGGTGGTTTTTTTTTTTTCTTTTAATACCGTAAGACCCAGTACTGAGGGACTGAACTACGCCATGTACAGGCTGGGTTTTACCAAAGGAGCAGAGACGACATCTGCTGCACACCTTCAGAAATTTTGTCAAGCTCAGCTAAATACTTCTGTAAATAAACTAGCTAAAAGAGCTTCTGTTTCCTTTCTTAATTTGGAAGAGTATACATATATGGGAACACACAATCACTGCGCCTTGTTTAACCATTCATGCCCAGCTGTCCTGTACCCAGGAATATGCTCGTGACAGAAGCAGCCCAATTGCAAATCAACACCTGTAATTCAAGGTGAGTTTTGATTAGGAACTTATATCTGAAACCATTGCTTGTTTTCTCTGCTTACAGCATCTTAATACATGGGATAGATCACTCTTGATTAAAAGCCATTGGGACTCCCCATTATATCTGAGCTTCTATTTCTCTAAAGTGTAATTCCTAAAGCCATTTGGACTCCCCATTATATCTGGGCTTCTCTTTCTCTGAAGTGTAATTTCCAATCACTTTGGAGCTCCCAGGACTCTTCTAAGTATAATTAGGGCACACCACATAACTATTTTATTTTGTTTTATTTTACTACCCAAACATACCCTCCAAATTTTGTATTCATACAGTGTTAAGAGACACCAGAAACCTCATTATCTTAAAAAGCTTTTTATTGAAATGTCTCCCATGTAAGAACACTGCTTTCATTTAAAAAAAAAAAAAGAAAGAAAGAAAAAGAAAAAAAAAAAAAAAAGAACACTGCATAATAAAGCTGTTGTATGTACCTGGGGAACTAGTTTCCTAGGGAATATTGTGCCCTGGCTCAGTTCCATAAGGCAATCAGCACTTTGGGTATTTTTTTCTGGGAGAGAAGAAGGAGAGGGCTACAGTCACCAGACACTGTCCAGAGACTGACCAGCATGTCAACAGAGAAAGATGTGTGAAAGACCTCTGGGGTGTCATTGGATTATGTGACCCCAGAAATGGACAAAACTCTGAAATATCCAAACAGAATCCAGATAGTTGTCATTTAAATATCGTAAGAGTTGTGGTCTGGGCAACAGGAACAAGGGAAAATCTCAGAACACACCCAGGCAGTAGAGAGAATAGTTGAATCCAATCAAGTTGCAAAGCACACTTAGGAGTGGGAAGGGAATGGACATGTAAGTCAAAAGAAACAATGTGTCAGGGCACCTGGGTGGCTTAGTTGGTTAATTTCTGACTCCTGATTTCAGCTCAGGTCATGATCTCAGGGTCATGACACTGAACCTCCCACCACCCTTCAGGTAGTGCAGGATGTGGAGCCTACTGAAGATTCTCTCTCTCCCTCTCCCTCTGTCCCTCCCTGCCACCTGAAGCAGGCACATTCTCTGTCTCCACCCCCCCCCCAAAAAAAAGATTTATGTTCATTTCAAAACAGAGGAACTGGGCTGGCAGACTGGTCATCGAAGTAACAGTTTTTAAAAGTTTCAAGATGTAGTGGGCCTCCTGGGATGACTCCCCTACTTGCAAAAGTTTTTGACCTCTCCTTGCCGTGGAGTTCTTCGTGGCTCTGTCAGCAACTTCAGTTCCTGAGGTGACAGCCTCAGCCCAGGGATGGAGTAAGGGCTGCTTTTTCCTCAGATGAGGTTTACACTCAAATTGATTGATACTTTCAATTGATACTTTCGTATTAAAGAACAGATTTTGCGAACATTGGGACAGTCTGTGTATATTTGATGCTTAAGATGTCTAAAATGTTTAAGGGAATTTGGTGTATTACAGAATAAAACATTGCCTTTGATTCCAGTTTAAAAAGTAAGATTGAATAGTTGACTTCAGGTTGTGATTTTTAGTTTGTCGATGTTAGGAGAATCTTACAACTTTACAGAAGCTGTAAAGTTGTGGTCACTAAAATTTCTAAATTTTAAATTAAATTTAATTTAAATTTAAATTTAAATTAAATTAAAATTTCTAAAAATTCGATCTGTTAGGGTTAGGTACTTGGGAAAGTTGTTTATTAGTTCAGACATTTAAAACCTTTAAAAACGAAAATGGAATATAAGACCTTTATAAATAATGTTTAAGGGATTTTAAAAGAATTTTATTAACTGGGCTCAATAAAGCTGTTTGATAAATAAAATAAAAGATACAAGTGAAATGTAAAAGTTTAGAGAAAAACTATATTTTTGAATTTATAACATTAATAAAGCAACTATTTATATTAGAACCCCCAAACAGCCCCCCAGGTAGCCCTCAAGGATAGGAGAGACGTGCTCTGGCCCAGTGTAAGAACTTCAGGAAGACTTCACCCTAATATTCCTTCACCATTGGCTGTGTGACGTGGGGTAAGTCGCTCTGCCTCTCTGGTCATTAAGTTTGTTCCTCATTAGAAATAAGGAAATGGACTAGCTGATTTCTAAAGTCCCTTTCGGATCTAATATTCTATAATTCTAAGACTACTTGTTCGATTTGCAAGCCATTTTGACTTGCTGTAGGATTGTCCTGTTGCTCAGGAAGGCTTCCACATCAACAAATCCTGTTTGGCTGTTTGCAGGGACTCTCTTCATCTGTGCCTTCTGATGGCATTCTACCTGCTTATTTTTAAACCCCAGGAAAATGTTTCCATCCTCAAACCCAGTTAGCACAATAGGACAAACCATAAATAGGGAAAGTCCCAAGATCTACAAAACATTCTGACTCTTCTTAATCACATCTTGACCTAGACTTTTTGGATCTTAGGATCGATTGTGCCACCTTTTCCATGTCGAGAGACCTGGCCAAGAGAGTCAATTCTGTTCTCAGATCAGTCAGATCAAAGATGTTGAACAAATCCAACAGTTTAACAAGATTCTATCTCATGCTTACGTGTAGGACCAGTTATGAGCTGCACAAGCCCTTCCCAATGAATGGGATTGACCACAAACAAAATTAGGATGTTGAAGAGGTTGCTTCCATATGATGGTGGCATTTACCACGTCCTTTGGTGGGGGGTGGGGGGAGTCTCTCTCAAATCCCTCCTTGGCATTCTCTTTCCTCTCCACCTTCCCCTATGTTCCAATATCATTGCATCTGCTCTGGGTCATTTCTCAGCATGATCCTGTGTTAACTCTGTGAATGACTAGATTGTGTATCCCCTAACTCCATGATCTGTAATGTCACTGCCTCTTGAGATATACAGTGACCCCTGTGTAACCTTGGACAAATTATCAACTTCTCTGAGCTCCTTTTGGAGCTTTTGGCAGAAGGGTCAATAATGCCTACTTCATATGATGGCTTTGAAGATATAATGGAGTAATATTTGTGAAATATGTAGCATGGGCCTAGAGCAATGTAAGCACTCAGAAAATGGTATCTCTTTTTAATAATCATTATTAATAAATTTTGGAGCGGCTGGGTGGCTCAGTCAGTTAAGCATCTGATTCTTGATTTCTGCTCAGGTCATGATCTCAGAGTTCTGGGATCAAACCCTGTATCCAGCTTCCCACTCAGCAGGAAGTCTTCTTGTCTCTCCCCGCCCCTTTTTTTTAAAGATTTTTTTATTCATTTGAGAGAGAAAATGAGAGAGAGAGAGCATGAGAGAGGGGAGGGTCAGAGGGAGAAGCAGACTCCCCACCAAGTAGGGATTGCGATGCGGGGCTCGATCCTGGGACTCCAGGATCATGACCTGAGCCAAAGGCAGCCACTCAACCAAATAAGCCACCCAGGCACCCCCCCTCCCCGCCCCTTCTCCTGCTCGGGCTTTCTCTCTCTCTCTCTCTCTCAAATAAATAAATCTTTAAAAAATGTATTATTAATAACTCTTGAATTGGAAAGACGTCAAACACATATGTGGAATTTCTGTAAGAAAAAGAGTTGCTACCTTCCACCAAGTCCCTTCCTAAAACAGCATTGTGTGAGCTGGAGCTGAGTCATGAGAACCTAGTTAGACACAGAGGTTGATAGATGGGGACCCATAGTGCCTCTCTGGAGGGTGGAGGTGGCGTCATTTTTGATGCGGGCTGGCTGGGTCCACTGGACCAGCTGAGAGGACCCTTGGCTTCACACGGGTTAGAAATCAAATGTGAGTGGGCAGGAAATAAGAGCAGAGTTTCTTGAAGACATAGAGCACTGATGCAGACAGAGTGTCTGGGAGACTGAGAAAGGAAAGAAGAATAAGTCTCATCTTTGCTTGGGGTCCAGAGTTTTTATTGAGGACGGTAGTCTGGTGTACAAGTCCTCTCTGGCATCCAGGGACTGGTCAAAACAACGGTGAGGCTCAGTTGTCCTCCATACATCACTCATGCCCTGGAGCCAGGGGTCTTGGCATTAGGAGTCAGTGGTGTCTGGAGTCTGTGATCTTAAAAAAGCGAACATAACCACCCCATCTAGTCACTCCTCAGATGTTATCGATTGTGCTGGGAGACTCCAAAGAAATCATTAATTCCTTGACCTTCACAAGGAAGACATGCATTATTCGTACTATCAGCCATGATGCAGGGTGAAGTGCAGGTCCTAGTGAGAAGAAAAGCAGGAAAAGGAGCAAAAACAAAAAAAAAAAAACAAAAAACAAAAAACAAAACAGGTTTTCGTGGGATCCCTTTAGTTTTCTTATCTCAATTTGATCTTGATTACCTACAGCTTTCTTAACCATAAAATAGAAATAATTACAATATTGGTTTTGTAGAGTTGGCCTAAAGATTAAATGAGGTAATTACATAAAATGTCCCCCACAGAGCCTAATACATGGAAAGCTGGAAGTGCTTAGAATGTCCACTCCAGGAGTTCTGTCTTGTTTGCAAATGCATGCCTGATGTCCAGCTCAGTGCCTCGTTCAATGTAGGAACCCAATAAACACTTAATGAATTAATGAATATTATGAGTATTGGCATTGTTTCCTTTGGAAAATTAAACAAGAAAAATCAATTCCTGGGGCGCCTGGGTGGCTCAGATGGTTAAGCGTCTGCCTTCAGCTCAGGTCATGACCTCCAGGTCCTGGGATCAAGCCCCATGTTGGACTCCCAGCTCAGTGGGGAGTCTGTTTCTCCCTCTCCCTCTGCCTCTCCCCCTCCTTGTGCTCTCTCTCTCTCTCTCTCAAATGAATAAATAAAATCTTCTAAAAATTAAGAAAAATCAATTCTTAATGGATAAGCTTATGTATCCACATGGACAGAGTGCTCCTGAATCCTTGGGTAAAAGCAGAAGACTGGTAAAGTCCAACTGGGGAGTGAGAATGCAGTTCCAGAAGATGTAGAGAAAGATGGAGTCTTAATTAGCAAACACCAAACACAGCACTGTAAATGAAGAGAGTGTTGCTAGCCTGGGTGGGGGGTGGGGGGTGTGGTCTTCCTGAGACCTATAAAGTTGAGGCAAATTGACTATGTATCTGGACTAGAGAAGACTTCCACACTTCCTGGCCGATGCATGCCGGCAGGATGGAACCCGACACATCAACTTTGACAGTTTGATGACCCTAACCATTGAGGTCAATCCACTGACTCCTTTATCCTAAAACTGGCTCTCAAAGCAGCATTCTGGTTATAATGTAGTTAGTGGTTACAAATGAGAAGTGTGTGGGCATGTTTGGCTTGCACAGTGATTTTTTAACATTAGTTGTTAATATTTATACATCAGGAAGTTTCTCATATAAATCTAGATCTTTAGCTTCTGAAAAATCAGAAACTCTGGACACACCAAGCTCTGAACAGCAAAAACTGGGTAGAGATCACTTTGGCTGTGTATTTTATAAGGGGACTAGGGTTCCCTGTTGGGCACAATCTCCATGATTCCCCTTCACCTTACCTTTGGTCAGTTCATTTCTTTACCTGCTTGGCCTTATCAGCACTTGGATTTGCCATCCCTCTGGGGAGCCAACATGCTCACCAGCTGACACAGTATGCTACTATTAACATTTTTTGCTGCAAATTAATGAATTGTCACTTGGGCTCTTGCATCTGCCTCTTATGAGTTTGGCTAGTGTGAGTCAGTTCCTTGGGTGCTGACTTGCAACACCTAAACCAAAATCAAATGTATGGACTTGCTCAGGGTGAGGCTCAGTTTCCCCCAAGAGGTTCTGCCTCAGCCGATATCAACTATGCTCTGAACATAACTCCAGCTTATCAGTTATCTTCGTGAATTCCTCAATGCCCAGAGAACACCTGCCACATGACGTCTGAAGGGCAGAGGCATCACTCACCAGCTGAGTTGCAAATAAGGCACTGACCCAGTTAATTTGTGAACCTACTGCAGATGCTGGAGAAAGCTTTGTTTATGACTGCCCTTGAAGGACTTGGCCTTGAATGTCGCCTAATTGTCTTGTGCATAACAAAAGTCAATGGAAAATTGCTCTTGACAGACTCATTCCTCCTTGGTTTCCTTGCCATCTCTTTGTGGCTTCCTTCATTAGTTCCTTTCCTCTCAGAGAAAGCCCGTGACCTTGGAGGCTTTTGTGCTTCCTTTCTGAATCTGCATCACCCCTATAATGGAATGAAGGTGTCTTCCTGCTACCCTGGGGTCTATAAGCAAGCAGAGACCACAGATGCCCTCTCAGCTTGCAGCCTATCCTTCTCAGTTTCATCGCAGCAGGAAAGGGGTCTTTGCAATCCACACTCTCTTTTTTTTCCTTTCTCACATCAGAGCAAAAGCAAACAATAATTTAAATAGCATCTTTTTATAATAAGAAAAACCTTCAGCTTTCAACACAACCAGAAAGGAAGCCATTTGTCGCCTGGGATAAGCTGTCAGCATGCATTTGGCATTACTTCCCCACTGGGGGTGATGGATATGCACTGAGCCATCTGTACTTCTCAATCAGTTTTCATGACCAGGGCTAGGCATTTGCAAGTCACATTAGGAAGGTAGTTGTGGTCAGACATTGAAGCTAACGAGTTTGAGGATGGACTAAACCCTTAGCCTCACTACTGTTGCTCCAATTCCTACAGTGATCAGCCTACATAGCCACACACTTTAACATGCGACATACCTCAGTCACTTCTCTTGTTCTTTACAGTAAGGAAATAGGTGCTGAAAAATACATAGTCCCTTTTGTGAGTGCGTAGAAAACAACCTTGTATTGAATCCTGTACACAGGAGGCAGGAATTCTGCAGTGTCTACTGTTATGTGAATGGATTCTTCTGGAAATGTTGAAATTGACGATCCACTCTACGTGTGGTCCATAAACCCACTTACCACCCTTCCTTCCCCTAGGAAAACCCAAGAATAAAAGAAGCTTGAGGAAAGCCACCCTTGACTGCCTCCGGGAGCCATTACACTTTTGTTCCTAAGTCATGTAAATTTCTACGGCTCACTTACTGAGTTTATAATGTTTGTGGAGTCTATTCCTCAGAAATGTTTGGAACATTGCCACTGCCTTATTTGCTTAAGAAGAAAAATAGTAAGTCAAGGGGCCGGAAGTTAAAGGGAGGCTGAAACTTCTCTCCAAGCCGTCTGATCTTGACATCCACAAAGAAGTTATATGTTCACCATCCTGAAGAGGAAGAGTTTAAATGCCTCTGATTTCTGAAAATTAATTATTCTCTCATATCTTTTCATAAGGGCAGTAATTGCTGAGCTGCGGAATGGATAGCTCTCTACAGAGAGATGATATGTGTTTCCTCACTCTGCAAAATGACCACACACTGTTTGATGGCTTAGAATTTCTAAAAGCTTTACCTTTCCAGCTGAAAGTGAGTACAATCACAGAACCCAGAACAATGAAAATCTGGGCAGAGCAACTCCTTTCTGAGCACCACTCCCCAAGATGGAACATGGAACCATTCCTTAGGGCTTGAAAGAGCTGGTTTGGTAGGTCATTTAAGATTTAAACTCTAGAAATAGAGTAGGTGCTGAAAACAATGGAAATGAATGATCAAAATAATAGCTAAGTAGACTCACAATCAAACAGATGAACTTGTGGAATTCCTGATCCCAGGAGGGAGAGGTGGGCTGAAAGTTGTAAATCCCAATAGGTTTTCATTCTTATCCTACCTCACTCAGACTCCTGCACAGACTAACAACCTTGGGCATCTTACCATCCCCACTTCTCTAGCTAGCTGTGAGTCTACCCTCTTCCAGTGCTCTTGACCCTTGATTAAGTTTAGGGCAGGACAGCTGGTTATGACAACATTGCCTTCCTTTCCAGGCCTATTGTATATGGCACACACTATGGCTTTGGTATTCAACAGGTGGGGTTTTGCCCAGTTAGCGATGTAAATGTCCATTTGGAAAGCTAAGGCCCAAGCAATGGTTGGGGTTTACTTTGCCTGTAGCATTTCACTCTGATAACTCCCCCCTGAGAACACAGTCTGATGAATGCTCATGGAAGGGTAGGGCCCCAGGGGTTTGTGGAAATGAAGACTATCACCCCATTGTGCTGGCTTGTCCCAGAAGCCTCTGGAGAGCCAAGAATACAACTACACTACCCATATAAAAGGCTTCTCTCCCCACTACTTCATTACAACTAGAATGTTTCTCTCTGGTGCCAGCATTCACTCTGCCTCCTTCTTGTATCCATGTGCAAGACACCCCATCGAGGGCATCTTCAGTGTGCTCTCTGGGCTCGGGGCTGCTGTGTTCAAAGCTGGACCCACACACATTGTCTTTCCTGCCTCAGCTACTGTTCCAAGGCACGTGCTAGACCCCTCATGTGTCCTGCTTCTCCACCTCTGCACCTGAGCCACAGCCCTGCGGTAAGTCTCCAGACAGATGACGAGTTGTTGACATAGCCACCTTGCCTTCGTCGCAGCCTCGTGAATGCCTTTGGTTTTCCCTCTTCCATCTTCTCTACTCACCACAGAACCTCCTCCCTGGTAGCTCACTTTGGATGACCTTCACACTCCAACTTCCTTTCAGTAGGAATACATGAATTTCCTTTTTCTTCCCAGGATACGGATAAGTCAGGAGATTTAGGACATGAAGAGGAAGAAACTCAAAGATGTTGCATTTGGCTGCTATGTGGTCCCCAGTTTTCCCTGATGGAGAGAGAGAGAGAGAGAGAGCATGCCTTCAGCCTGGGGTTGGCCCTTGTATCTCTACCATCTGTGTTTCAGATTTAGCTGAAAGAGGTGATTGTGAAAAGGGAGAGGTATAGTATCTGTTGTTGGTTTGTAAAGAATCCTTTATGGTCTGATTACATCGTGATTATTTGCATGTACATTCTTTTTCCCTAAAATAAGATGAGAACACACAAGGTGAATGCAGATAAACATTGGTAATGATATAACCACATGTCCAGCTTAGTGGGCTCAAGACATCACATAACATTACTTGAAATGAAAGCTATTATTTTCAGTGTCAAATAAACACATGAGTTGAAGGAACTCCTTTTATCCACATCTTTAATGTTATGACACTTTTTCATCTGCATGAAATTTAAAGGATGCTGGCCTATTCAGACAGAAATTTTCCTACTCAGGAGGACACCTAAAATAGGGGTTACTTAGCAAGATAATCACTGCCTCTCAAAATTTCCTTAAAGAGGTTTTAATTAGAGTTCTCCAGGGCCTCAGGTTATGAGTTATTGAGGTTTGGTTTGGCTTGGGTCTTGCGTCTGGATGGTATTGAACTACTCCCTGCTGTCGCCCAGGAGAATTGTTCCCGATGCGCAAAAGTGAAGTCAGCTCCAAGGGCGGATCTGGGCTTTCCCAGATTCATTACTGCTGTGATGAATAACCCACTGATTCTGTGGGGTAAAATACATGTATCTGCGTTTAGGTGCAGGTAAGAACAAACCCATATAAATAGGAAGGCTGTGTGTGTCTGTAAGGGGTATGTGTGGAGGGGAGTGGTTTCCTGCAAGTGCAGACTGGTAATAGGTAAGAAGCTTACTGGGGGTGACTAAACCCTGCAGGAAAGTTCGAGTGCTTGGTCCTGGTATGGGCAGAGCAAATGCAACCCAAGGCAGACATCTGGGGACAGGGTTGGGCCCAGGGCCAGATTCTTCCTTGTGACTGTCCAAGACAGCAATGGTTAATTATGAGGCAGGAGGCACTTGGAATTAAGCCAAAGGTGGATCTGGCCTCAGCTTAGGAATCCAAGGGAAAGACAATTTAAGAGAGTCTAGATTGGTAAAGAAGCAGCTGAGAGAGAAATCAGTTCCAGGGGTGAGGAGTTTAGGGCAGTTTCCAAATTGAATTCAAGGAGGAAGAAAAGACAGAATTTTGTTTTTGTCTGGAGGGGGCGTCATTAAGAAGGAAGTGAGGCTGGTGAAGCCTCAGAAGTGAAATGAAAGACCTCAGATGAGAAGTCAAGCTTTTCTCTGAAGTTATCACTGCGTGAAAATCTGCACAGTGCCTGCCTGTGAGCCCTGTTCAACCCTCACGGTGCAGAATAAAGGATTTAGCCTCTGGCAAGAGGGGTTGGATGGGCTGGAACGTGTTCAGATGGAGGACAGAAGGGCATTGTGGCATTGTGGCCTCGAAGACAGGGAGCAATAAACTGACACAAAACCTCATCCCGTCCTAGCTGAGGACCTCGACACGTGCTTCAAAGGCCAGACCTCGGTTTCCTCATCTGGAGCAGAATCAGGCAGGCGACCTGTATAACTGAGTCGATACCCCAGGAGATGCCCACCTGCACTTTACCATTTAGGGGGCAACTAGGTAAACTCTAAATGCCCTTCCAGCTCTAAAATTTAACATGCCATGGAGGAAAAAAGGTCGGCTTAGGATTCATTGCAGCAGAACAAACCCAGTTTGATTCTCAGGACTCACCATGACTAATTGTAAGCTTGAGAGAGTTCTTAACCTCCCTAAAAATGACGGAGGTCTCTAAAATAGGCATGATGGTAAGCCTCCTATCAGTCCTTAGAAGAAATACATAAGGCAATGGGTTCCCTTCCATAGTCACAGTGTGGCTACTGGGAGGCCGCCATGTTCCCAGCCCCACTCCCCCCAACAGCCAGGTCTGGGCCCATGACTCGGTCTCATGGATTGAATGAAGAACAGGCCAGGCTTCACCAGAACATTTGTTTGGTTTTTTGCTTTCTTCCATTTTCACTGGGGACCTGGGATGGAGATAGCCTGGCTCTGTGACCCATTTATTTCTCCATATGAGCTTCATCACTAGCTTGCCCAATTCTCATAACATCCAGTTAATATTCCTTTTTAAATCAGGATCATGACATAAACCATCTTAGGTAAAATTGACATCCCTAATATTTGAATTTTTTTATTAAAAATATCTTAGCTTTCCATTTATTTCAAATCTTACATATCCCCTCGCAAGGGAATTTTTAAGTTTTTTAAGTTTATTTGCATGCATTTTGTCCTTGTCTACTTGGACAGTTACAACAAAATCCCATCAACTGGGTGGCTTAAATGACAGACGTTTAGAAATTTCTCACAGCTGGAGAGGTGGGTAGTGGCTTAAACACCTAAGTGGTTTTTGTTTTGTTTTGTTTTGTTTTCTCGTACAAGAAGTCCAGATGCATGGTTGCCAAAGTGAGTTGAGAGGGTGTGGGATAGTAAAACTAATGTCTCCTCCATACTGGGTCTTTGCCTTTGGGCTCAATGTGGTGCATCAGCCCTATCACCTCCACGTTCTAGGCAGGGAGAAGGAGGCAAAATGGCAGAAAGCACTTCTCTCTAGGGAGCAAAGGGTTTCCCAGATACTGAGCAAGATGCTGGTTTATGCCTTATAGTAGCTCCAAAGTGGGTCCCACTGCTCCACTTTATACAAGGGGAATATTTAAAAAAAAAAAACTGTCTTCCAAAATTGCATTTCTCTCCCCCCATCCCCCATAATGGGGATTCTGCTGGAAATGGAGATAGAGGGAATGGGTGTTGATTGAGTAAGCCACAACATGATTCTGCTACAGTGTAAAACCAAATGCATCATCCGTCTCCATGATTAATTTGAAATTCGGAAAACCTCACGTCTGGAGACGTGTGGCGAAGAATGGGTCTCGTTACCCATTATCCCCTCCTCCTCGGAATCAGAACCTGGATTCATGACCACCATGTATTTCACAGTCTCCTTTGTGCCTAGAGTGGCCATGTGGTTAAGTTCTGGCCTCTGAGATGCAAGCCGGAACACTGTGTTGGACTTCAGAAGGGCTCCTTCAAACAGAGAGGGTTCCTTTTTGTCCTTCCCGCCTTCCTCTTCCCACTGCCTGGATATATGAGTGTAGTGGATCTAATAGAGTTGTACAATGTACGAGTTGCACCTCCAGTTGTACGAACAATGACAGTGACCACCATTTGCTGAGGGCATCCCACATACCCAGCCCTGTGTCTAGAATTACCATGTTGTCTCCTTTAATACTGATAACATCCCATGAGGGAGGTATTAACATCAGCATCTCCTTTTTAAGGATGAGGAAGCAGAGGCATACATAGAGAGTCTAAGTAACTTGCCATGGACCAAGTGGTAGAGTCAGGACTTGAACACAAGTCATCTGACTCCATAGTTCACTTTCTTTCACACCACACCACATCACTCACTGTCCCAGCCTTTCTGAGAACCAGCAGAGGAGAGGTGGGAAAGCAGTGCAGCTATGCAGTCCGTAGTCTGAGAGGCAGTCTCTGTGTCCTTCCATGTCTGTACATTCTTGTGACCAGTGGCTTCTCCTGAACACCTACATCCTCTCTCTGGCTGTGTTACCCTGGACTAGTTACTTAACTTCTCTGTGCCTCTGTTTTCTCATCTGTAAAGCAGAGGTAATCTACCTGATGGAGTCCTCGAGAGGATTTATGAGTTAATATGCACCAAGTCCTCACCTGGAGAGTACTCAGCCTGGATTGGCTATTACTGTGGCTGCCACTGTTGTCACTTCCCAGGGAAACAAAGCCCATCAGAGCATCACACTTTCTCCAATGTGAACCAGGACTTGTCCATCATAAAGATCATTCTGGCTACGAGAGGTGCCCTGGGAACAAGGAGGAGAAAAAAGGAGAAGCCCCTAGATGACCCCTAGACCCAAGACTGTATCCCCCAGAAACACTGCCTGCCACATGTCTGGGTGGGATATCTACCAACCACCTCCTCCACCCCCTACAACTGCTCCTGTGGCCTCTGTCTTCTCTGTCCAGCTGGGCAGGGCCCAAGATTGGCCAGGAGAGGGCTCCAGGCCAGAGAGTCACTTGTTCAAGGGTCAGCACTGAGACTGATACAGCCCCTCAGGACCCTCCTAGGCCCCTGACCGAGGGAGGAAGGGAGAATTCCAGAGCCCACAGAGCCCAGATTTCAGAAGTCTGCTTTCCCCCCCCCCACACACACATTAGCATTGGGTAGCCCATCATTCTGCTTCCTCAGTAACAAGCCCTTTGGACAGCAGCCTGATTGTCTTGCATGAGTTTGACCCTTAGGTCTTCTCTCTCTTTGCTCATCCCTACTTCTACCCCTTTCTTTCCATTGCAATCAGACATGTGGACCCCTATTTGGCCCCGTATCTCCATCTTCTCCCTTGAGACATGGTACACATCAGCTAAAATCACTATCCTATATCTCATAATATTTCCTCACCCTACCTCACCCCTTCACTCATGGAACAGGGTTAGGCATGTCTTCTATTTGGAAGTCTCTGCCTGTGTTCAATCATGCAGCCAGCTCGGAGTCAGGGGTATATGGTTGAGAGCTCCTCACAATGCCACAAGCTATCTCAAATGGCTGTGATGACATCAGTAGAATCCTACGTTACATTCAAGGTCTCAGAGCCGTCTCCTATGTTATGTGGACCCGAATCCCCAGGCACCCAGCGCTAAATTGAACAGGTTCTATACTACAGAGCAGTAATAATTAAAACAGTATGGTACTGGCACAAAAATAGACACATAGATAAGTGGGACAAAATAGAAAACCCAGAAATCCACAATTATATGGTCAATTAATCTCTCCTCAAAAGAAGAATGAATATCCAATGAGGAAAAGATAGTTTCTTCAACCAATGGTGTTGGGAAAGCTGGACAGCTACATGGAAAAGATTGAAACTGGACGACTTTCTTACACCATACAAAAAAAGTGAACCCAAAGTGGGTTAAAGACCGAAGTGCAAGACCTGAAATCATAAAAATCCTTGAGGAGAGCATAGGCAATAATCTCTCTGACATTGGTCATAGCAACATTTTTCTAGATATATTTCCTGAGACAAGGGAAATAAAAGCAAAAATAAACTATTGGGACTTTATCAAAATAAAAAGCTTCTGCCCAGCAAAGGAAACAATTGACAAAATGAAAAGGCAACTGGGAGAAGATGCAAATGGGAAAAGATACCTGTGAACAATGTATCTTATGTGGCTCTTTCATGTCCTATAAGTGAACACACGTCTCGGGGGTCCTCTGGCCGGTGGAGGCAATGATGGAGGGAGCCCAATTCACACTTCTGTTGTCGATTCTCCACAAAATGACCTTGTTTCCTACATATTAATGCATTTCAGATTTAACTGGTTAGGACGACCAAGCCATTCTGTTGGTAGCCTAGGAAAGGGCTCTTTTGTTTCTTCTTGTCCTTAAAGCTCAAAATATTTTCCAGAAAGGCAAAGGAATGGGTAGGCTTGTCTTCCATTCTATAGCTCTCTTTAAAATCTGAACCACTACTCAATGGTTCCTGCAGTCCATGGGCATCAATCTCAGACCCCGTGGTCACTGACAGTCTGGCTCAGCTAGTGGCCTGCCATTGTCCCTTGGAGCCATGTCTCACACACCAAGGATGATCTAACCGACTCCTTTAACTTTTTTTAGAAGGACTATAAACAGAACAAGCTGTACGTGCTCCACGTGGAAACTTTCCTTCTATCGCTCTGCATTTTTACAGGACAACCAGAGAGCAGCCTCGCGAAAGGTGAAAATAGTCTGAGCATAAACTCAAGCTGTCCAGGGGGATTGCAGACCAGTGCTGATAACACATGGAGACCCTGTGGAAAGTCAAAACTGTGTGCAGCCCCTTGTCCTGGAGGAGGGAAAGCCACTGATCCCAGAGAGTTTGTTGCCAAGCAGCCTGTAGAGAGCAGGTGGTCATCCAGCAGACAATCTGGTTTGCCCACCTGAGGAGATGCTGAGCACTGGCAACACTGTGTTTTGGGGAACACAGACGTGTGAGGGTTATGATACAGATTTTCAAAATTTACCTCTTTAAATGGTAGTTGAGTAAATACCTCAAATGCTGTTTGGCTTTATTAATTAGAGATGTGTACAATTAATTTCAATGTGCAATTTTTTTCTGAATAGTCTTACCATTAAGTAGACTTTTCCTGTCCTATGGTTTTTTGGTTATAATTTTCTTAGAATACTATTGTTTATTCTTTTTTTTTTTTTTAAGATTTTATTTATTTATTTGACAGAGAGAAATCACAAGTAAGCAGAGAGGCAGGCAGAGAGAGAGGAGGAAGCAGGCTCCCTGCTGAGCAGAAAGCCCGATGTGGGGCTCGAACCCAGGACCCGGGATCATGACCCGAGCCAAAGGCAGCGGCTTAACCCACTGAGCCACCCAGGCGCCCCACTATTGTTTATTCTTTAACTTTGTATCATGAAAATTTTAAAATATATACAAAAATAGAAGGAATAGTATAATGGATCCTCCTTGCAAATCATGAAGCTTCAACAGTGTTTGACTTACTGCCATTTTAAAAAAATATTTATTTATTTATTTATTTATTTATTTATTTAATTTTATTTTGAGGGAGGAGGAGAGAGAGAGTGAGCAGGGGGAGGGGCAGAGGGAGAGAGAGAATTTCAAACAGACTTGAACTGAGCAGGAGCCCCATGTGGAGCTTGATTCCATGACATGAGATCATGACCTGAGCCAAAATCAAGAGTCAGACGCTTAACCAACTGAGCCACCCAAGCACCCCAGCACATTGCCAATCTTGGTTTATCCATACCACCATTCCTCCTAACTCTTACTGGTTATTTTTTTTGAACAGTTTTTCTGAAGTATAATTTTCAAATATAAAATTCACCCGTTGTAAGCATGTAAGTCAATGCTATTAATTTGTAGATCTGTGTAACCATCATAAAACCCGATTTTAAAATGTCTCCAATACCACAAAACTTCACTCGTTCCTCTTATAGTCAGTACCTGCTCCCATCTGCAACCAGGCCAACCCTGATGTTCCCTGTCTCTACACATTTGCCGTACAAGTCTTTGTGTGGACACCCTGCTTTCATTTCTCTTGAGTAAATACCTAGGGATAAAATTGAAGGACTATATCGAAAGTTTATTTAACTTTTTAAGAAATTGCCAAAAATGCTCTTTAAAATGACAATACCATTTTAAATTCTCGCTAGCTGTGTAACAAGGTTCCAATTTCTCCACATTCTCACCAGTACTTGTAATTGACTATTTTATTGTGGTTTTGCTTTGCATTGCTCTAATGGCCAATCACGCGAAGCATCTTTTCATGTTCTTACTGGCCATTTGTATACTTTCTTTGGAGAAATATTTAGATCCTTTGCCCATTTTTTAAATGGGTTATTATTGAATTATAAGGGTTCTTTCCATATCTATCTTTCCATATATTTATTCTGTATCTCTCTGTATATCCATATTCTGGATACCACTCCCTTAATAGACATACAATTTCCAAAAGTTTTCTCTCATTCTGTGGGTTCTCTTTTGACTTCCTTAATGGTGTCCCTTGATGCACAGAAGTTTTTACTTTTGGTGATGGCCAGTAATTTTTTTTTTCTTTTCTTGTGCCTCTGGTGTCATATCTAAGAAGGCATTGCCTAATAGGAGGTGGTGAAGGTTTATGCCTATGTTTTTGTCCAGAAATATTATAGTTTCAATGCTTTTCCATCTGGAGTTAACTTTTGCATATGTGTAGAGTCCAAAGTACATATTTACATGTAGATACTCAGTTGTCCCAGTACCATTTATTCTTTACTCATTGAATGGTCTTGGCATCCTCGTTAAAAATCAGTTGATTAAAAATGTGACAGTTTATCTCTAATTTTCATTCTGTTGACACCTAAGTCTATGTTTATCAGTACTTCACTGTCTTGATTACTGTCATTTTTAGTAAGTTCTGAAATCGGGAACTGCCAAACTTTGTTCTTTTTCAGGATTGTTTGATGATTCTGGGTCCCTTGAATTTCCACACAAATTTTAGAATCAGCTTGTCAGTTTCTACAGAGAAGCCAGCTGTGATTTTGATAGGGACTGCATTGAAATTGCAGATCGGTTTGGGGAGTATTGCCTTCTAAATAGAAAATCTGCCAATCCGTGAACATGGAATGGCTTTCCATGTCTTAGATCGTCTTTTAATTCCTCTTAACAATGTTTTATAGTTTTCAGAGTGGATGTTTTGCACCCCTTTTTGAAATGTATTCTTAAAGGTTTTTTTTTTTTTAAGATTTTATTTATTCGAGAGAGAGTGAGTGAGACAGAGATAGAGAGTGAGTGGGGCAGGGAGCGGGCCGAGAGAGAAGCAGACTCTCTGTGGAGCAGGAAGCCTGACATAGAACTCCATCCCAGGACCCCAAGATCATGCCCTAAGACGAAGGCCGAGCCACCCAGGCACCCCTGTATTCCTAAGTTTCTTATTCTTTTTGATGCTATTATAAATGGAACTGTATTATTAATTTTATTTTTTAACAGATCAGTTCAAGTTTAAAGAAATATAACTGACTTTGGTGTATTGATTTTGTAGCCTTCAACTTTGCTGAACTCATTAATTCTAGTATTATTTTAAGTGAATTCTCTAGGGTTTTCTCTAGACAAGACCATGTCATCTGCAAGTAGAGATAGTTTTACTTCTTTCTTACAATCTAGATACCTTTTAATTATTTTTCTTGACTAACTCCTCTGGCAAAAACTCTGTCAGAATATTGGATAGATGTGGCAAGATAGGACATAATTGTTTTGTTCCTCATATTAGGGGAAAAGCTTTCAGTCTTTTACCACTGAGTAAGATTGGTTGGATTTGCCAAACTCCTCACTCCACCATGCCAAAAATCCCATGTAGCTATTCCTTTTTTTTTTAAAGATGTATTTATTTGAGAGAGAAAAAGAGTGGGGTGGTGGGTGGGGAGAGAAGGGGTAGAGGAAAGAGAGAATCTCAAGCAGACTCCCTACTGAGCGCTGAGCCCAACACGGAACTGGATCCCATGACCCCGAGACCATGACCTCAGCAGAAGTCAGATGCTCAACCAACTGAACCACCTAGGCTCCCCTCTCCTTGTAGCTATTCTGTGTCCCTTGTATTATCATATGAATTTTAAGATCAGCTTGTCAACACCCACAGAAAAAGTAGCTTGGATTTTAATAGAGGTTATGTTGAATCTGTATATCAGTTAGGGGAGTATTGTCATCTTAACAACATTAAATTTCCCGATCCATTAACATGGTATGTGTTCTAAGGTGGACATCTGTCCACTCTCTCAAGAATTGATTTCCAGGGGTGCCTGGGTGGCTTAGTGGGTTAAAGCCTCTGCCTTCAGCTCAGGTCATGATCCCAGGGTACTGGGATCGAGCCCCACGTCAGCCTCTCTGCTCAGCAGGGAGCCTGCTTCCCTTCCTCTCTCTCTGCCTGCCTCTCTGTCTACTTGTGATCCCTGTCTGTCAAATAAATAAATAAAATCTTTTAAAAACAAAAAGAACTGATTTCCAGAGAACCTCCAACTCTTAGCACCATAAATAGTGATCTAATAAACATCCTTATAAATAAACATGTCTTTTTACGAGCCTTTGTGAGAATATTTTGGGAAAAATGTAACCAGGAGTAGAGTACCTATACATCTGGTGTGAGTATATTTAAATTTATCAAATAGTGACTGCTCAGAAAAATGGCCATGCCTGTCTACCCTCCCACCAGCAGTGCATGAGTGCTTCTATATTCCCCAAATCCGTGCCAATAATTGGCATTTTCAGTCTTCCTACTTTTTGACACGCTGATATATATAAAATAATATCTTGCTATTGTTTGAATTTGCAATTATCTGATAATTAATGTATTAGAGACTCTTCATATGTATGACCACCTTTTGGGTTTTCTATCTACAAATCATGTGCTCATGACCTCTGTCCATTTTCCTATTGGGATTTCTCCTATTTGGGGAGTTTGTGATAGCCAAAAGCATTGGCATCAGCAGGAAGCCTGTTAGAAATGCGGAATTCAGAGCCCCACCCCAGACCTACTGAATCAGAATCTGAAGTTTAACAAGGTCTCTGAGGAATTAGTATGCCTAAGTAAAGTTTCAGAAGCAGCATTCTAGATATTAATATAATTTCCAGTTTTAGACCTTATAAACATCTTCTTTCATTTTATCAACAGATAGCCATGGTTTACTTTTTTGAAAAGCAAGACTTAACTTTTATTTAAATAAATGTAATTTTGTCAGGTTTTATACTGTTAGTTCAGAACAACATTGTTGACATTTTTCCTATGAACCAAATAGTTTAACCTTCTATATTTAGTTCTTTTATCCATCTTGAGTCCCTCTTTTTACAAGGTGTGAGGTAGGCATGCATTGTGTCTTTCATCATACAGTGGCCACTCTCCCAGTACCAATGGTCAGACAAGCCAACCAGTCCCCATCAATTTATGCATCATGTTTGTCTTAAGTTCTGAAATAAATTTCTACCTCTCCTAATGAGCTTTCTCCTCTGTTCCAACAGTCTATTTGAGTGTTCTTGTGCTGGTACCACACTGTTCGGGGCTTGGTGTGATTTTTATTATAACTCTCCCATATGTTTAATATATGATAGAGCAAGTGCCCTTCTTTCTTTTTTAAAGATTTTATTTATTTATTTTTATTTTATTTATTTATTTTTAGCTTAAACAACAAATTTATTTCTTCATAATTCTAAAGTTATTTATTTATTTGAGATAGAGTGAGAGAGAGCACTAGCAGTGGGAGGTACAGGGGGACAGAAGGAGACAGACAAGCAGACTCCCCATTAAGCAGGGAGCCTGACTGGGGGCTTGAGTCCAGGACCCTGAGATCATGACCTGAGCTGAAGTCAGACGATTAACTAACTCTTTATGCTTCTTTGTTAAAGTTAAAATTATCTTACTTATTTGTAGACTGACTTTGTTCCATATAGATTTTGGCATAAGCTTATTAAAGTCTCAAACAGTTAAAAATGAATCTTCATTTTGATAATAGTAAATTTTTAAATTTTTAGATAACTGGGGGAGGAGATTGACATGTTTATATTGGTACGCGGTCTCATGGTAAAACATGGAATATCTTTCCATTTGTCAGATCTTCCTCTATATACTTTATAGAGGACTCACTTTTCTTAGTTAATTCTTAAGTCCATTTTATCTGATACTGTGGTAAACGGTGTGTTTTGTTTTCATTACATTTTCTAGTTAATTATTGCTGGTAAAAAGAAATAGCATTGATTTTTTAAAATATTTATTTCTTTATTTTAGAGAGAGAGTGCGTGCATGCGAGCAGAGGGAGGGGTAGAGAGAGAGAATCTCAGGCAGACTCACCACTGAGCGCAAAGCTCGATGCAGGGCTTAGTCCCGTGACCCTGATATCATGACTAGAGCTGAGACCAGGAATTGGACACTCAACCCACTGAGCCACCCGGGTGCCCCAGAAATGGTACTGGTTTTTAACTGATCTTTAACCCAGCAATATTTCTGTGGTGATTTGAAAATATGTCCACATATTATTTGATTCTCCTTCCTTCAAGAGGCAGATCCTATTCCTATCCTCTGAGTGTAGGTTTGGTGACAGGCGTTAACAAATGGAATGTGGTGAAAGTGATGATGTGTGGCTTCTGAGGTGAGGTCATAAAATGCTTCACCGTAGGTCATTTGCTCTAGGAGGAGCCACATTGTGAGGACACTGAGGAGACACATTGTGAGGACTCCTCATGGAGAGGTCCATATCATGAGGAACTGAAGTCCGCCCATGTAGGCTCCAGCCAACATCTTGACTCCAACTTCATAAGAGAGACTTATCCACACCACCCATCTAAGTCACCAATGGCTGCATGTTCTAGGAAATATACCAGCTGTGGCAAGTCTATAGTGACAGAAACTCGATTAGTGATTGCTTGGATTTGGATACTAGGAGGATAATGGGGTAATAGCTAAAGAGTATGAGGTTTCTTTTTGAGGTGATAAAAATGTTCTAAAGTTGACTATGGTGATGGTTGCACATACCTGTGAGTTAATACTAAAATTCATTGAACTGTACACTTTAGATGCGTGAATGTAGGATGTTTTGGGCTGAATGTGTCTCCCCAAAATTCAGATGTCTAAGCCCTAATCCCCATCATAATAGTATTTAAAGGTGGGGTTTGGGGGCACCTGGGTGGCTCAGTGGGTTAAAGCCTCTGCCCTTGGCTCAGATCATGATCTGAGGATCCTGGGATCAAGCCCCGCATTGGGCTCTCTGCTCATCGGGGAGCCTGCTTCCTTCTCTCTCTCTCTCTCTCTCTCTCTGCCTGCCTCTCTGCCTACTTGTGATCTCTCTCTCTGTGTGTCAAATAAATAAATAAAATCTTTTTTTTTTTTTTTAAGTGAGGTTTGGGGGAGATAATTAGGCTTAGATTAGGTCATGAGGGTGGACCCTCAGGATGGGATTCATACCCTTATAAGGAAGACAGGAAGTTTCTCTCTCCAGGTGCAGGCATCAAGGAAAGGTTCTGTGAACACACAGCAAGAAGGTGCTGTGTACAGGCCAGGAGGAGGCCCTCACCAAGAACAGGACCTGCCAGCACCTCTAGACTTCCCAGCTTCAAGAACTGGGAGAAAGAAGCATCTGTTGTTTAAACCCCCAGTCTATTTAGTTACAGGCCCCAGGCAGACTGAGACATGGCATGTATGTGAGTCCCATCTCACTAAAACCATTGAAAGAATGAAAGAAAGGAAAAGAAAAAAGAGAAGAAAAGAAAGAAGGCCACCACAGAGATCTTTGCGCCAATTCATGTCCTCCTTGGACATCAGTTCTGCATACCATGGGATAAGGTAGCTTTTTCCAGGAAGCTCAAAGAACTCTAGAATCTTTTCATCCCTAATTCTAGACTAATGGGGCCAACTCTCTTTGTATTTACGTAACTAAGAGGAATTCACGAGAGACCTTTTATAGGACACAGACAATTTCTCTCATTTCAGTAAAAACGCATGGGGCGCCTGGGTGGCTCAGGTGAGCGGTTAAGCCTCTGCCTTCGGCTCAGGTCATGATCTCAGGGTCCTGGGATCGAGTCCCACATCGGGCTCTCCGCTCAGCAGGGAGCCTGTTTCTCCCTCGCCCTCTGCCTGCCTCTCTGCCTACTTGTGTTCTATCTGTCTGTCAAACAAATAAATAAATACACACAAAACTACACTTGTTCATAAATTGTGGGGAAAAAAATATCCAAAGGAAACTATAGTAAATTTTATATGAAACAAAAAATTTTAATATGAATACGAGGGAGAAATAAAGTCTTAGACCTCAGTTCCTTGCTTTTCTTGCTTTGTGTATAACACTGTTGACATGAACCACCTGCACAGGTCTTTCCCAAAATATATACAATTTGGGAGTGCAGACAGCATCTGGATATATTTGATGTTGGCTAAAACTTCCTAAGTGATTCCAAAGCTGATATTTCAGTTACCTAGTAATTAGTAAGATGTGCCATTAGAAATTGTTTTGCTCTACAAAATAAACTAAATTCCTTCTGTGTTAAATTCCCTAGAGAACTCTTTTCACTCCTAAGCCAGCTCAGTCTGGGAAGGCTGATTGCTCAGCTCATGGAGCCAAACTATATTGTTGTGCTGCATTTAACATGTTTAAAGTAAATTAATTCAGAGTTACTGCTAAGTGTGAGCTCATCAATAAATGAAGCACAACAAATCCAATCTTTCTCCCATAAGTGGTTCCAACAGCTGTCTTTTCACCCTCCCTGCGCCCCCTCCCCATGCTTGTTATCTCTTGAAGAACCGGGATCTCCTTAGAACTGGCATTTTCACTTTCCATGTATCCCCTACCCCCACACCCACATTTTCCCCAGCACCTGATCCAAGAATGGAGGTGATGGACACAGAAATTGCCCAGCAGGGTAGACCATCGCTGTGGCTCTTGTGACATTCATGCACTAAATCAGGCTCTTAACCCTTTAAAAGAACTTCTCAGAATCTTTCCCTTTTTTTGAACATTTAGTTAAGACAGTCCTCCTCATCTGGTTTCCTAACCACCACCAGACTGGAAATGGCTAACTGGTTATTAGAGCTAAGCCCCTGTCAGAGGCGATGAGTGTCAGTTAACAAAGGGAAGATAGAAAGTCCTGAACTTGAAAAATCATTTCAGTCACTTGACATGAACACAGAGAAACTTAGATCTCCATAACCTTTTGGGGTCTCTGGTCCTGAGACTTTGGAAGATTGTGCTATGCTCAAGATAATCTATCTCAGAGAGCAGAAAAAATATATATATAATAAAGTGATATATTTACGAATGTATGGAAACCTTTTATTTTTCAAGAAGGTAAAAAAAAAATTTAGACTTGATGCTTAGAGAAGAAATTTTTGTCATCTAAGAATTAACCTTTTTTTTTTTAAAAGATTTATTTATTTATTTATTTGACAGACAGAGATCACAAGTAGGCAGAGAGGCAGGCAGAGAGAGAGAGAGAGAGATTGGGAAGCAGGCTCCCTGCTGAGCAGAGAGCCCGATGCGGGCCTCGATCCCAGGACCCTGAGATCATGACCTGAGCCGAAGGCAGCGGCTTAACCCACTGAGCCACCCAGGCGCCCAAGAATTAACCTTTTTAAATAGCCCATTCCTGGTTATGAGGTAGGCAGGACAGGTCCAGGACCCAGAGGGGTTCTCACAGGACCAGCTAAGAGGATCCTTGGCTTCAAGGAGAAGAGAAATCAAACATGAGCAGGAAGGAAGTGAGAGCAGGGATTCTCGAAGACAGAGAGTGCAGATACAGACACAGCAACTAGGAAAGGAAAGGAGAGAGTCTGGTCTTTGCTCGGGGTCCAGAGTTTTTAGTGTTCTGGTGTACGAGTCGTCTCAGGCTTCCAGGAACTGGTCAAAACAAGAATGAGTGCTCAGGTGTCCTCCATAAGTCACTCATGCCCGGGAGTCAGGGGTCTTGGCTGGAGTCGTGTCTGGAGCCCACGATCTTGAAAAGTGAACATAACCACCCCACTCGGTCACTCCTTAGACACTCTCTGTTGTGCTGAGAGACACCAAAGAAATCAACTCCTTGACCTTTGCAAGTGGGATGTGCATACTTTGTAATATAAGGCCCATGTGGGGCAGGGGTGCAGGTGCTTACAAGAACAAACTCAGGAAAGGAGCCAAAAAAGCAGCTCTCCATGGGGTCCCTTCAGTTTCCCTGTCTCAAGGACTCTGAACCTGACATTGGAAACCACTGCAGAGCCAAGAACTAGGTGCTAGCGTTAGTGATGCTCACGTAGCGATACTTGGTGAATTCCAGAGTCCCTTCCTTAAACAATTCCTGAACATGTAGAATGTGCCGAGTACCATCAGATGACATGAGGAAACAAAGACCAGTCGGACCTGGTGCCAGCCCCCGAGAACCTGCCTGGCCCTAGTGCAGAAGACTTCTAGATTAAGAAATAATTCCCACCCAATATGTTGCCGTAATAGAGGGCTTCAGAGCCAGAAAGGGAGAAGTTCATTCTGCTTTGAAGGGATGAGAAAGGCTTTAGAGAAGATGTAACTTTTGAGGTGTGTCTTATGGGTGTTTTAAGGGCTATAACAAAGCTCTCTCTATCCCCTTGGAGTTTGAACCAATTAAGAAATATAATAGGGAGTAAAATATTGCATATAAAACTGGATTACACAATGAGGCTTGGGCCCACAGGAAAAAAAGAAAGAAAAATTGCCCTTACCTTTCAAAGTCTAGACCTTAGGAGGAAACTGGGTGAGCGGGGCCGACTGGGCCAGCAGGCAGGGTTGTGGACTGCCTCACGCAGGCTGAACGCAGAAGAGAGGAACGCCCTGTGTGGGAGATATTTTTAACACGTCAGCCTCACCATGTAGAGAAATAGGTGGCAGACAAGTGTCAGACCCCTCTGACTCTCCAGTCCAAAAAATTATGCCTCCTTCCCTCAAGAGATACAGCCAAGCAGAAGAGAGGGAATGGACATCTTTCTGCAGCCTCTTCCCTCCTGGTGAATACAGCAGGGGTGCCCTCCTCTCTACTCAGACGTGAGGAGCAGTGGGAAGCATCCATGCCAACAGGTCTGGAGGGATAAAAGATATTTGGCAATAGAGTCTCCTCAGGGAAAAGCAAGAGCAAAGCAGAGAGATTTCTCAGTGTATGCAGTGCTTTGAGAAATGGGGCAAAATCACAGTTCCTTGGAATATGTAAGTTTTCTAGCCAAAGTGTTAGATACTCCTGAGTAAATTCTTGTATTACTCTAAGTCAAAACCTTTATTTTTAATGATGGAAGCCCTCCATCCAGGATCTAAAAACAGCATGGAAGGGCTCCACAGTCTGTAGTCCTCTTTGGGGTTCACTGAGCCTTCTGAACCTGTGGGATGATGTCTTTCATCAGTTTGAGAAAATTTCCAGTCATAATTCCCTAAATATGGCTTCCATCACCTCTCCCTGCTCCTTCCGAGACTCAAACTCTCCCACCTGTCACACTATTCAGCTTCCTTTCCCCATATTTGTCCTCTGTATCCTTCGTCCTGAATGTTTTCTGATGACCTATCTTCTGACAAGGTAGTAAACTGTGTTCACAGTCTGCCCTTACATCCAGTCATTGAGTTCTCCTTGTTAGATACTGTGGTTTTCATTTCTAAAACATCCATTTGATTCTTTTTAAAGATTCTATCCCAAAGGTCTGGGGACATTTTCTATTCTGTCATTGCTTGCGTCCATCTTCTTCTCTGCTCTCTCAGATGTAGTAATCGTGGCTATTTGCAAGTTCTTAACCGCTGCTGTCTAGACCACCTATGCATTTATTTCTATTGCCTGATTTTTTTTTTTAACTTAGTTATCTGTGACCTGACCTTTGCTCCTTAGCAGATTTTTACTGTATGCCGGACATTCTCATAAAGACCTTTAAAGGCTCCAGGTCCTCCTCAGGCATCAGGCAGGAGACTGTTCATCAAAGACTGAGCTGGATCGAGACGTGGATACGGTATAGGTAAGAGTTATGGGAAAACCCCATTCACCCTCAGCTTACCCCCTTTCCTAGGGTGGGACTCCCCAGAGATTTCAATTAGAGCCTGGCCAGCCCCTGTTCCTGTAACCTTAAAGACTGTAGGAGATTCAGTTCTACCTTTCAGAGGGTTTGTGCTTAGTTTTTTAGCATCTCATCTTACGCAGATTCTGAATTCGGAGTATATCAAGAGGGAGCCCAGCCATTTGCTTGAGGTGTCTCTGATCTTCTCTTGGGTCACCTCTGTCTCTCATAACTGTCATAAACTCTGTCCTTCTGCAGCTGGCTTAGGGGCAAGCCTAGATTCCTAGGCTCTAGCAGCTTCCAGAATCTGCAGGTGAAAGGGGCCCATGGGGCCTCGGGATAGTACCCCACTCCCTACAGCCTCCATCTGTCACCTCTTTGTATTCAGTTCAGCTCCCCCCTACCCCACGGCCATTTTCCTTTCTTCAGCACCTTCAAAACGTAGAATATTTTACTCTGCCATTTACAACTTCTTACTCTTTGGTCTTCTTCTTACAACTCTTCTTCTTACAACTCTTTGGTCACCCATCCAGCCTCAGATTCAGAAAATGTTATGGGGTGGGGGCTGGGGGTTGGGGGGGTGCGCTAGCCACATGTTTGAGGCTCCTCAAACCCCTGCTTTGGGCAGCCCAGCCCCACAGGACCACTGGGAGAGTTGCCACATTCTCTGCCCTCCCCTGCGGGCAGCCTCAGCCCAGACCACAATCAGACAATGACCCGGGGAAGTGAAAGGCAACCAAAGGTCCACCACCTTCAACAGTTCTCCTCTTTCTGAAATATTAGTGATTGACTCTTGAAGCTTCCTCAACTCTCAGATGCCATTAAAAGTAGGACTTTGTCGCCTGGGTGGTTCAGTTGGTTAAGCGTCTGCCTTCCGCTCAGGTCAGCATCCCAGGTCCTTGGACTGAGCCCCGCATCTGGTGAGTCTGCTTCTCCCTCTCCCTCTGCCCCTCTTCCCCACTTGTGCTCTCTCTCGTGTGTGCTCTCTCTCTCTCTAATAAAATCTTCTTTAAAAATTAAACAAAAAAATAAGACCTTCATAATTTAGCAAGCTTTTTCCTTGCTTTTGCCAGTGGGTGAGTTGGTCTGCCATGATCTACTGTAACCCACCCACAAGTAGAACTTGGCTTCACAGGTTCGCCCTTGGCTAAACTGCCACCCACCCTGCACCCGCCCCTCCCCCAAATGTACACTCTCCATTCCCTTACTCTGAGGTATTTTTACTCATTGGACTTTTCACTCCTATAATGGCAAGGAGTGATCATCACGCTTCTGACTCCCCAAAGACCAGGGTCTCCCCTGTCTGCTAAGGATCTGTACCAATGGGGAACAGGGGTAGGACACCCTCAGCCCCCTGTGTCTGGGGGACAGGGCTCACAGGCTAAGCTGTGGGCCTGGAAAGTCTCAGATGCTTCTCACACTCCCGGATCATCACCCTGCTCAAAGGGGAGATGCATGGCTTTTAGAAGTGGGATGGAGAAGATTTTTTAACAGCAAGTACTGCTTAGAAAAGATTTAAGCAGAGGGATGTTGTTCAAATTGTGGCCCGTATAGGTCTCAAGTGAATGGAAAAAGTTCGAGGAAAACATTTTTTTTTAAATATTTTATTTGTTTATTTGACAGAGATCACAAGTGAGCAGAGAGGCAAGCGGTGGGGGGGGGGGGGGGGCGGGCGGGGAGGGAGTAGGCTCCCAACTGAGCAGAGAGCCCGAGAGGAAAACATTTTTAAATTGGGAGATTTTAGTGTATGCTCACACACAGACAAATCTAGATTCCTGTTGTTTCTTTAAAAACTAAGTGATCTGGGGCGCCTGGGTGGATCAGTGGGTTAAGGCGCTGCCTTCGGCTCAGGTCATGATCTCAGGGTCCTGGGATCGAGCCCAGCATTGGGCTCTCTGCTCAGCAGGGAGCCTGCTTCCTCCTCTCTCTCTACCTGCCTCTCTGCCTGCTTGTGATCTCTCTCTCTGTCAAATAAATAAATAAATAAAATCTTAAAAATAAATAAATAAATAAATAAATAAAATAAAAACTAAGTGATCTGAAAACAAAACAAAACAAAGTGATCTGGTAAGTGAGCTCAGAGTCTCAGTGCAAATGCTGTCTTGAGGTGAGACATGGCCCCTTCTGCAGGTGACATGGGTGAGGCCCCCTGCCAGTGGGGCCTGAAGTGAGGTAAGTAGGTTGCTTCATGTGAGCAGGATTCCCTCTCAGTGTCCGGCTGGGAGAGACTTTGCCTCAGTCTGAGAGTGAGAGCCAAGTCCTCCTCACCAGGCTCTGCCCCCCGACCCCACCCAGTGCCTCACCTCAGTCAGGCAGCCCCATGGCCCCCTGTGGGCCCCTCCATCAGCCCTCACCTCGCACACCTGCCTCTCTTGTCACAGCAGCAGGCACGGCCACTCGGGAAAGCTCACTCTGAAAATTCTTCTTCTTTCCTTCACTGTGGCTTAAATGGAGTGTTTATATTAATTACAAACAACTTCATCATCCAGTGGGAAAGCAAATACATGCCCCTTCCCAGCGTCCTCAGTCCCCACACAGTTCAACTGTGCCTCAGACAGGAAGCCAGTTGCTAGGAGACCAGCAGGCAAACTTCAAGAGATTTTCTACCTTTTCTCTCTGAAATTCTGGGTCTAACCCCAGCCCAGTGTAGCCTGTCAGTACATTTAGAAAAAAGGAAACGGAAAACTCCCTCTTTTCCTCCCTCCCCTACTCCTCCCTTTTCATAACTTCAAAGGAGACTTTGCATGTATTATTGGAGAAATAACAAAACTGTTTATGAACACACAGTAAATTATAGTCTCAACTTCTTGGGTTTCACTTTTAACTCTGGGGTCTGCTTTTCTTAGGATAGTGACATGATATGCTGGTATCAAAACCCTTCTGAACTTGTGAGGGCTTTTTTTTTCTTTTCATGTTCCTTCTTCTATGAAGGTGATGGGTTGGACCCCAGCAAGAAACCTAAAACATATAAAAGAATTGGGGAACTTCTTCTGCATTGAGTTTTCAATATCAAGACTCAACTTGCTTGGTCAAATAGTGTGGTTCCCTTAGAAGGTGCTGGAATCCCATTAAAGGAGAAAGTCCTAAACATTCACAAAGAACATATGCAGCATCAGTAGGACATTGTTAAACATGCTGTGTCACAGGCATGCCTAAGTCTATTCTTCCAGTGGCAGATAAACAGGATGTTGAAAAATGGAGATTGGGGTCTCTAACTGCACAAGCCCCTTCGTGGGGGCACATTTGTATACAGGAACAATGCCAGGCATCCGGAGCTGGGGATCCCATGCTGGCTTGCAGCATTTCCTAGACTGTTCTAGCTGGGATAGGCTGACCCAGTACTGTCCCAGAACCTATCCTTCATGCCTGAAAGATCTATAAAAATTGGATGCACAGTCAGCTTGCAAAGACCAAAATATTTACAACTCAGCCCTTTACATGGAATTTTTTTAGACCTCCACTTTAGATCGATGCCTAAAATTTTATTTTTTTTAGTCCTTCCCTTAGAACAGAATATTATCTTTCATAATATTTGTTAAACCAAATAAATATTGAATTCAGCTTCCTTGTTTTCTTCTGTAGTTCAGTGTATAATGAATGGTAGCTGTGCAACATGACTTTTGTCCCTCCCTAGTGCCATCTCATTCGATTGGCTATAGAATGTGGGTGATTTCTTTTCTCACTTTATTACTCATAAATTAATAATCTCCTTTGGAATTTTCTATCCTAGAGAGGGGTTACTTCTTTAGTTTTTATACAAACTGCACCTTTCAACCATTCCAGCATCTGATTTCAAAATCGTTTATATTAAAGTTAAAAATGATCCATTATTTTCTGTAAATATTGCACTACTACCTGTCACCAAAAGCATCACTCTATTTGGCTAAATATTGATATATAATATTATTTCAGGCTTTGACACTTACTTGTTTTTGTTGAATACCTTGACTCATGGCTATTTATTCAGGTTTCTTCTGTCGTTTTAATAATGGCGTGAGTGCATTTGACATGCAGACCTGCTCACGTTTAGGGTTTTCAGTTTTTAAAAACTTAAGCGTTCATTTCTCTGAAGATTTCTTTTTCTTCTCAGCCTTTTTACTTTACTGAGCTCTGCTGTCATATTTTCTGTTTTTATCATGATCTTGACTTGTTCTCACACTTTCAAGGATCTAGATAACTAGAATTGTATCTATTTATCAAAAAAAGTCAATGACCATAAATGTAAGAATAAAAACCAATCGGCATCGCACTTTCAGACACGTTACCTCTAGACCTTCACAAACACACATTTAAGAGCCATTTGAATTGTTTAATGTCACAGAATGTTCCTCAGCCACCATAGGCACCTGTTGTGAATACCATGGAACTGCAACCGTGAGTCAGGACACAAAGAGAAGCCAGAAAACGGACACCTGGCACCGTAAGAAACGACCCTTCGCTGTGCCAAAACTATTTCTTTGATGCTAATTGGAAGTATTTGACAAGTTAATCTGTCTTTTTTCCACCCGAGGCACTGCCAGGGCACAAATCCATCCTACATTTCACGGCAGCATCCGGTTCCCATAAAACTTGGGGCAGTCTGCCATGGCCCCCCTTTTGTTTTAAAGCCCCAGAGCAAGAGACAAAGACAGGCATTTCTCTGATTCCTGATGGTGTCAGGGGAGGGTTTCGGGTGACAAGTGACCCTGTACTAGCGCCGGGGGCCACATCCTGAGTGACCAGGTATTCTCTTGCACACTGTGTATGCTGCGTGGGTGCATGGTTTGTGGGTCCTGTATAGCATGGCTCCCCTCTTCCTTAGGTTTAAGGGTGGTGCTGCGACTGAGGGGCCATTTTCTTTGGGATCCACCTGCCTCAGGCTTCACTGGGCACAGAAAATCAGGAAGTCTAGGATGACATCTTGAGAGCATCCCCCAACCCCAGGAAGGGGGCAGGAATCCCTGGGTTCTGAGCACAGTGTCCCGGCGATGTGAGGGGACCTCAGAGGAACATCTGCTAGAGGCAGGGACCCCGGTTTGGGCAGTGACCTCCAGGCTGCAGCTCAACAGGTGCAGAACAAGGAGGAAATTAAAGAGAGATGTGGTGACCAGAAGACCGGAGCAATCTCTGCTAGGAGCCCCAGGACATTTATATGAGCCCTGAAGGGCAGGTGAAAGCCTCAGTAGTTACCAAACTAGAAAGCCCGGTGAACACAGCCAGATCAGAAACCATTAGCCAGATCTAGAGTGGGAAGAAAGAAATGTGACATTTCTTACACACCATTTTGTTCCACAAAATCAATCGACCACATAAATAAGTTTGGTGAAGCCTGACACTCTTCTCTTCCTTTCTCTGCCCCACAGTGCTGAAGTGAAGGGGGAGCTCATGGTCTGGAGAAGAGTGGGTGTTGGGGCCTTCCGTCCCGGACAGCCCATGGTGTTTCTGGAACTTATAGTAGGGGGGATCAGTCTGTGTTTCTGCGTCTGGACGCTTGCAGACCATGCTGTGGAGAATCATGCTGGTCAGAGGAGCCAGAGCCTGGCAGCCCTCTCCAAGTTCAAGCACTTCATCCCCATCCCTGCTCCCTGATTCTTTCCATGCTGGCTCAGGTTCTAGAGGAGGGAGGTTATCGGTGGCAGGAAGTTTTGCCATCAGCCCGAGGAGGGGAAAATGGAGCCATCAGTGTGAGGTCTTCTTTCCTCTGAGCGCCTTCTGGGTTGAGGAATAACGTCTTTATCATTTGCGCAGTGCCCCGAGGACACCTTTGTTTTCAGGGACCTCCCTCTGCTCCCCTGTTTCAAGAAACTTTCTTGATAGTAACGCTCGGGGGCTCACCTGGCCCGTGAGGGGGTCACTCCTGCTGTTAGCTCAGACACTGACAGAACTTTGGGTCCAGCCCAGGGGATCTCCGGGTCGAGCTCCTGTCCTGAGCCTAGTCGTCTTGCCTTCTGATGGTTTCCTGGCACAGCATCCTTCACTGGCAGGCAAACCTCAGAAGCAGACAGCAGAGGGCGCCAGCGGCCTGCCGTTGGCTCTCAGAGGGGCCTCGCGGCCGCGGTTCTGAGGGCCTTGCGGGCTCATCCCCCAGGGCACTGGGGCGCACAGAACCTACACAGTCACTTAGGTGAGTGCCTCCCAAGGGCCCACTGTGGCTTCCCTCCAAAATCAGGACCCGCGTCCCTCCGCAGGTAAACCCGGCCTTCCACCGCAGCCCTGCTCCCAGTAAGCAGCCAGAAGTGCAGCTCGGTTCTGTTAAACCCCTTTTTAGTTAGAGCCTTGCAGGGGGGATGCACCTTCATTTCCAGCTCCTTTGCAGGAGACAGTCCTTCGCCTCTCCTGGATCTGACCTGTCTGCCCCTTCCCTCTGTCCCTCTTCAAACGATTAGTCTGTGGACACCTGGGAAGGCGGCAGAGGGACTCCTGGCTTCTGGGGGCCTTGAATGAATGATCATCTACAAGAAGCACCTTTTGGCCATGAAGCTAGTCCACTCGGCCAGCCCTCCGGTGCCTGGTTTTTGAGGAGGCGTTCTTACAGTGAGACCCCTGCCCTTGGTGCTGTAGGGGTATCCTTTCCAAAGAGGGGCTGAGCCCGTCACAGCACACCTGGGGCTTAACCCCTCCTGAGCAAGATGTGAAGAGAAAAAGGAGCAGAGGCAACGCCTGTCCATTCCCCACGTCCATGGGCTCGGCCAGGCCAGGGCTGCTTCCTTCCTTCCTTCCCTCAGCTAAGGCCTCGAGCACTCCACGGGGCCGCGGGCTCTGCGCAGGTTCACGGAGCTGGTGCCGGACGGTTATTTCCATCAGCGCCGACTGACTGCTTTTTTTTTTTTTTTTTAAGATTTTTTATTTATTTGACAGAGATCACAAGCGGGCAGAGAGGCAAGCAGAGAGAGAGAGAGAGAGGAAGAAGCAGGCTCCCTGCAGAGGGGAAAGCCCGATGCGGGACTCGATCCCAGGACCCTGAGATCATGACCTGAGCCGAAGGCAGAGGCTTAACCACTGAGCCACCCAGGCGCCCCCGGACTGACTGCTTTTAAAAGCCTCCCACCCTCACGCTCCGGGACGGTGTCTTCCTCTTCCTACTCCCCGCCCACCACTGAGCTACCAGGCTGTTTCCCAAGGTCGTCCTCCTGTCCCCTGCACCCTGATCCCCCCCACAGCGCCACCGAGGCCTCAGTCACCCAACTACCAACTTTGTCCAGAGACACCACAGAGAACACTGACGGGGGCAGACACCGACCACGCTTCCTCACCGAAGGAGTCAGAGTCAGCCTCCATCTGCGCAACACAAGAAGCCCGGAGCCTGGCGGGCCAGGAGAAGGCAGTGGGGACCAGGAGGGAGCCTAGAAGGGTGAGTAGGGGTTTGGATTTAGTGGAGGGTTCATAAAGGGCTCCCCAGTGCTTCCCGAAGAATCTTGTTTAAAAGCGAGGGGTCCCGGTCTGGAGGCTGGTGGGTGGTGGCCACCGGCCATGTCCTCGGCCATTCAGCACCGTCATCAGGGACGGCCATCGCGGCATGAGGCGTGTGACTCACACTTACTGTGATACGCTTGGAGGGACAGCTGCTGTCCTCAGTGACAGGCCCAGCATTGTTAAATGTATTCAACAGACTGAAATAGATCGAACAGGATGAAATTTAATTGAGATAAACGTGAAGTTTTGAAGGCAGAAGGGAGAATTTCCAATACCGCCTGTGAGAACGTCTCAGGTGTTGGAGTTGCTTTGGAGGGTACGGCAGGGAAAACATGCACGGGACTCAGGCGGCATCGTGACGGATATTGAATCCAGAATTGGAGAGGTGGTTACCAGCGCTGGAAGGCTGTGTCCGTTCCTGCCCATCACCCTTAGACGGGACCCCAGGCACACAGTGACCAGGATGGGGAGGGGACTGAGGCCAAAGCCAGTGAGTGGCAATGAGAAGCCCAAGGACGCTTGGTCCAAGAGAAAAGACAAGGATATGGAAAGGCCTTGAGAAAGGGAGTGACACTTTGGGGTTTCAGGGGACAGAACCAGGCCCAGAAGTCTAGGGGAACATTGGCCAGGCATTAGGATCTCACAGACCCATGTCCAAACCCAGCTGAGTGACCGTGAGCTCCCCAGCTCTCTGGGCCTTGGCTTTCTCGGCTGTAATGCAAGGGTCCCGGTACCACTGAGCTCCAGAACCCTCCTCAGGACAGGACAACAGCCACGAAGTGCCTAAGAGAGGGCCAGAGACAGGGTATGTTCTTGATAGCGTAGACCTCTGGTTTCTGCTACGCAGCAGTTAGAAGGAGGCAATTTTTGGTTTAAGTGTGAAAAGACTCTTCTAGGCCTTGGAGCTCGCCCGGCACAGAAGGCAGCTTCGGCAGGTACGGGCATCCAGGTGGTGGATGGCGGCACCCTTTCTCCGGCCTAGCGAGACTGATTCTAAGTGTTTCCTCTCACCTCGGGAGAATTTCGTGATCAAGCTCTTCCTGCCTTTGAGATCAGAGCTGTGCTCGGCTCCTCTCTGACTACCCCACGCAGGCCGCCTTCTACCCGTCGAAGGGGAGGTGTGTAGACGTGGGGAAGCTGTCCCTAACCAGGGGCGGTGGTCCCCATCTCGGCCATGAAGCCGGGCACGGAGGCTGTGAAGGCAGAGACCGGCGGGAGGCATCTGGGACGTGAAGAGGGGTGTCGGGGGAGGTGGGTGTCCCTGCCTCATGGGACAGCATCTTTCTTAAAGGGTCACGGTGATACCTGGAGTTGTTCCCTGCACCCCAGGCGGGGGCTTTCTTTGATTTCTGTCCTCCCCTCCCCCTGCCTCCACTGCTGTGTGTGGCCATTTGTCTGGCAAGTTAAGGATGTGGACCAGCTGGCAGGACACGCGGCTGAGCCCAAGGTTCACAGAAGGAAGATGTTTAGGGGATTAAGCGGACAGATCTCCCATATTAAGCTTGCCCAGCCTTGATGTCAGAAGGCAGGGCTGCCGTGCTGCCTCCCATACCTCTGGACGGCAGGCAGGGGGTGTCATGGCCCCACAAAATGCAGCTCTGGGCACCTCGTTTCCCTGGCAGCGGAAGCTCTGTCCCTGGGGCTCCCCAAGCAGCTGGGAAAGTTCCTAGAGCTTCAGCCACCAGACCTGCTGCCAGCGAGGGCTCCCCTTACCACTACCTTCTGACTGCCCTGCTTACCCTGTCCTTCTGGAGGCTGGGAAGGCTGCCCCAGATGGCAAACCCCATATTCTCAGGAAGGAGGGGAAGGCCCAGAGAGAGAGCTCTTTTCCAGCCCTGAAGGTTTGGGGGCCCTTTCAGGACCCGCAACCACTGTCAACCTTCACCAGGGTTTTAGGGCAGAGTTCTTGGTCTTCGTGGGAAGGGGCCAGGGTAAAAACTGATATCCTCTCCCTCTGCTGGCCTGTTCTGATGGCAAACCAAGGCCCTCAGACCCCGCTGGTGATAAAGTGCATTTTCCTGGTAACTGAGGATGCCGATCGTGAGTTTATTGGTCTTTCAGATATCCTTGGTTGTGAAATTCCTTTTCAGATCTTTGCTCATTTTGTCTGTACGGTGGTCTGTCTTACTGAGTTTTAGGAGTTCTGTATTCTGGATTGGAGCCCATTGTCTGGTATATGTTTTACATATGTTCTCCTCTGTGTCTTTTGAGGACTAGAAGTCCTTACTTTCAGCGGGGTTCAATCCTTTCCTTTATGATCCTATGAAAGAAACCTCTGCCTCTGTCGCAAAGATGTTCTTTGCAGTGTGGTCCAGAATCTTTAGATCCACACTTAAATATGCAAACCAGTGGGACTGGATTTTTAGATGAGGTTGCAGGTGGGGGTTCAACACTGACTTTCATCTGTGTGTGTTCTCTCAGCACCACTGAGATTGGGTGGTTTTGATTTTTTGTTCTTTCCTTAGTTTTTTAAAATAAAAAATGTTTTTATTTTAGACTAGTTTTTGATTGGGAGAAACGTTACAAAGATGGTGCAGAGAGTTCCTGTGTACCCTCCCACCCGTGGTCTGGGGTACACGCGTCGTAGCTAATGCGTCATTATTAAGTCCGTGCTTTATTCAGATCAGGACCATTGGTTTCTGACAAAGCACTGCTGGCAAATGCTGTGAGACCACGTCCTCGTGGCTGAACCTTCGGTGACAAGTACGCTGTGGTAGGAGCCCATGTCTCTGGTCTCGGCCGACACTGGAGAACTCAGCAGGGCTCGCGTGGTGTGGACGCAGGTCCTGGAAGATCCTGGGGAGGGACGTGTGGAAATTCTGCCATCGAAGAGCCTCCAGCGTTGTAGACCCCCTGAACTCTCAGGTCCGGCCTTAGAAATCCTGAGTTTTAGTATGTGATGAGTAGCCTTCTCCTTGGGTCCTGAAGACTTTAGTTTTGTAATCTTGAACCAAAGTTTAAAATCCACAGATGATGACTTGTTTTCTGTTTTTATATTTAGTCAACATGCTGTACATCACATCCCCAGGACTCCCACATGGACATTTGTACCTTTTGACCCTCTTCCCTCAGTTTCCCACATCCTCTACCCCCCAGCTATGGCCACCACCAGTCTGTTGTCTATAAGTTTGGAGTTTGGGGGTGTGGGGGGGTGTTTAGCTTTTGAGTTTTTTTAGATTCCACATATAAGGGATATTATGCAGTGTTTGTCTTTCTCTAACATTTTACTCAGCATAATGTCTTCAGTGTCCATCCATTTGTCACAAATGGCAAAATTTCCTCCTTTGTTATGGCTGCATAATATACCTCCATGCTTCTGTGGGTGCGTGTGTGTGTGTGTGTGTGTGCGCACACGCGCGTGTGTACACCTTATTTTCCTGACCCATTTGTTCGTTGATGGACACTTGAGTTGCCTCCATGTCTTATCTGTTGTAAGTCCTGCTACAGTGAATGTGGGGGTATAGTTACCTTTTGAATTACTGTTTTCATTGTTCTCAGATAAAAACCCAGATGTAGAACTTCTGGATCATATAGTAGTTCTGGTTTTACTTTTTGAGGACCTCTATCTATTTTCGTGGCATCAACTTCTATTCCCACCAACAGTGTCCCAGAGGTTCCCTTTTCTCTGCATCCTCACCAACACTATTACTTCCTGCTTTTTCCGTAATAGCCATTCTAACAGGTGCAAGATGGTACCTCACTGTGCGTTTGATTTGCATTTCCCTGGAGATGGGTGATACTGAGCGTCTTTTCTTGTATCTGATGGTCATCTGAATGTCGTCTTTGGGAAAATGTCTATTCAGATCCTCTGCCCATTTTTTAATCAGATTGGGTTTTTGTTGTTGTTGTTTGTTTTTTTTTTTTTTTTTTTTTGCTATTGAGTTGTATGAGTTCTATATATTTTTGGGATATTAACCCTTTATCAGATATGATTTCCAAATATTTTCTCCAATTTGGTGAATTGTCTTTTTATGTTGTTGATGGTTGTTCAGCAGAAGCTTTTTAGTTTAATGTAGTCCCATTTGTTTACTTTTGCTCCTGTTACCTTTGCTTTTGGTGTCAAATCTGAAAAATCATTGCCACAACCAATGTGAAGGGGCTTAATGCCTATGTTTTCTTCCAGGAGTTTATCAAGTTTTTACATTTTGGTCTTTAATCCATTTTGAGTTAATGTCTATGTATGGTGTACAATAGGGAGTCCTGTTTCATTTTTACATATGGCTATGCAGTTTTCCCAGCATCATTTATTGAAGACACTGTCCCTCTCCCATTTTATATTCTTGGCTCCTTTATCATCAATTAACCGACCACATATGTATGTATTTCTGGGCTTTCTATTCTGTTCCATTTCTTTATGGGTCTGTCTTTATGCCAGACCCATGTTTTGATTAATATAGCTTTGCAATATAGTTTGAAATAGGGAATGTAATGCCTCCAGCTTTGTTCTTTTTTTTTTTAAGATTTTATTTATTTATTTGACAGACAGAGATTACAAATACGCAGAGAGGGAGGCAGAGAGAGAGAGAGGAGGAAGCAGGCTCCCTGCTGAGCAGAGAGCCCCCTGCGGGGCTCGATCCCAGGACCCTGGGATCATGACCTGAGCCGAAGGCAGAGGCTTTAACCCACTGAGCCACCCAGGCGCCCTGGTATATTCTCTTTTTATATTCACTTTGTTGAGAGTTTTTATCATAAATTGATGTTAAATATTTGCAAATGCTTTTTTCTGTATTTATTGAGATGATATATTTTTTTTATCCTTCCTTTGTTAATCTGGTGTATGATCTTGATTGGTTTTTGGAGGTTGAACCATCCTTGTATCACTGAAATTCTGCTTGATCATAGGTCATAGGATTGGTGTTAATTAGTCTTCGAATATGTGGTAGAATTTCCCAGTGAAGTCTTCTGGTTCTGGAATTTCTTTATAATTCAGTCTTAGTAGGTAATATGATTAGGAATTTTCCATTTTTCTAGATTGTTCCATTTGCTGGCATATAATTGTTCATATGTAGTCTTTCATGATCATTTGTATTTATGTGGTATCAGTTATAACATCTCCTCTTTCATTTCTGATTTTTATTTGAGGTCCCTCTCTTTTTCTTGGTTAATCGACCCAGTTGGTTTTGACAATTTTGTTTGTCTTTTTGAAGAACTAGCTCTTAGTTTCAGTGATATTTTTTGTTGTCTTTTTAGTCTTTATTGCTGCTCTGATGTTTATTTACTTTCTTCTACTATCTTTGGGCTTTGTTTCTTTTCCAGTTTCTTCTGGTGTAAACTTAAGCTGTTTATTTGAGATCTGTTTCTTGATGTGTAGGCTTTTATAACTATAAACTTCCCCTTTTACTTTTCGTGTATCAAATAAATTTGGATGTATTTCCATTTTTGTCTAAAGTATTTTTATTTCTTCTGTGACCCATCATTTTATTTCTTCTGTGACTCTTCAGTTATCGTTTAATCTCATTATTTCTAACTTTTCCAGTTTTCTTCTTGTAACTAATTTCTAGTTCTTACCATTGTGGTCACAAAGTATATTTAATATGATTTCAAGTATACTTAATATGATTTCAATCCTCTTAAACTTATTAAGACTTGTTTTGGCCTACCATATGATTTATCTTGGAGAATGTTCCAGGTGCACTTGAGAAGCACATGAGTATTATGCTTTTGGATGGAATGTTCCATTTATTTCATCCATTAAGTTCATCAGATCTAACATGTTAAGGCTGATTTTTCTGTCTGGATGATCTATCCATTGATATAAGTGGGGTATTAAATTTCCCTGCTATTATTATATTGCTCTCAATATATTGATTATATTCTCCTTTAGGTCTGTTTATATTTGCTTTATATATTTAGGTACTCTTATGTTAGGTGCATAAATTTTTACACCTGTTATGTCCTTATAGGCTTGATCCCTCTATCATTATGTAATGGTCTTCTTTGTCTCTTATTACAGTCTCTGTCTTAAAGTCTATTTTGTCTGATATAAGTACAGCTACCCTGGCTTTCCTTTGGTTTCCATTTACAGAGAATGTCTTTTCCCATCTCTTCGCTTTCAGTCTTCATGTGTCCTTATATCTGAAGTGAATTGTAGGCAGTGTAGAGATGGATTCTATTCTTTCTTTTAATCCATTCAGCCACTGTATCTTTGGATTGGAAAATGTAGTACATTTACATTTACTGTGATGTGTAATAGGTATGTCCTTATTGCCGTTTTGTTCATTGTTTTCTGGCTGTTTAGTACTTTCTGTTCCTTATTCTCTTGCTCTCTTCCTTTGTGAACTACTTTACTTTAGTGGTGGTGCTTAGAGTCTTTTCTCTTTATCTTTTGTGTGTCTACTACAGTTGCTTCAGGGTTACTATGAGACTTGTATAAAAGAATGTATATTTATAACCTCATATTTCTAGTTGATAACAACTTAAGTTTGAAAACATTCTAAACTTCTACCTTTTAACTGCGACCTCAACATTTTTGCTTTTTGATGTCACAATTTACATCTTTATATCTTGTGTATCTCTTAACATATTATTGTAGTTATAGTTATTTTTACTACTTTTGTCTTTCAATTTTCATAGTAGCTTTATAAATAATCAATCTACCATCTTTACAACATTAGATTATTCTGAACTATACTGTATATTTACTTTTACCAGTGAGATATATACTTTTGTATGTTTTTCCTGTTACTAATTAATACTCTTTTGTCTGTTTGAAGTCCCTTTAAAATTTAACTCCAGTCTGGTGGTGATGCAATTCTTTAGCTTTTGCTTGTCCCGAATACTATCTAGTCCTCTTTCAATTGTGAAAGACAACTTTTCTGGGTAGAGTATTCTTGGTTGGAAGTTTTTTTTATTTCAACAATGTGAATTTATCATGCACTTTCTTTTGGCCTATAAAGTTTCTATTGAAAAATCTGCTCATAGTCTTATAAGGGTTCACTTGTATATAACAGTTATTTTGTCCTTCGCTGCTTTAAGAATTTCTCCTTGTCTTTAACTTTTGAGACTCTTATTATAATGTGTATTGGTGTGGATCTCTTTGAGTTCATCTTATTTGGAACTCTCTGGTCTTCCTGGACCTAGATAGGTTTTTTCTTCCCCAGGTTCGAGAGGTTTTTAACCATTATTTCTTCAAATTTTTCTGCCTCTTTCTCTCTTTTCCTTCTGGGACTCCTATAATGCAAACGTTGGTCCATTTAATATTGTCTATAGGTCCCTTAAACTATCTTTGCTCTTTTTTATTCTTCATTTTATTCTCTGTATAGGTTCTATTGTCTTGTCTTTATTTCTTCTGCTTCATCAAGTCTGATGTTGAACCCATCTAGTGTATTTTTCAATACAATAATTGTATTCCTCGGCTCTGTGACTTCCATTTGGTGCTTTAAATATTTCCTCTTTGTTGAAATTTTCACTTTAATTCTTCTCCCAAGCTTGGTGAGCATTTTTATGACTAATATTTTAAAACATTTATCAGGTGAGTTAAAATCTTCATTTCATTAGGGCCTTATTCTGAGGTTTTGTTTTGCTCTTCTGTTTGAAATATATTCGTCTATTTCTTTATTTTTCTTTATTCTTTGTTGGTTCTGTGTGTGTGTGTGTGTGTGTGTGTGTGTGTGTGTGTTGGATTTTATGTATTAGATAAAACAGCCACCTCTCCCAATCCTGAAGAAATGGCCTCATGTTGGTGATGAAATTATTGTTCAACCCTGACTTAGCTCTTAATTTTCTCCCAAACCTTTGTGATTGTCCAAGCAGCCAATTTTATTTTTAGTGGCTCCCAGTAGCTGAGGGTGTGCCAACACTTCTCAGTGTCTCAAAGGGGAGGATCTAAGTCAGCATCTAAATTGAGGCTGATTAGAAGCCAGACCCTTAGGCTGCAGTTTTAAAATATGCAAATATACCTCTCTCAGGGGAAGACTGGGAATTGGCAGTTCTCTCTGCTCCCTCTGTCCTGAGCCCAGGGATGATAGTCAGTAAAGAACCATTTCTTTCTTGGCTACCATCACATTGAAATGAACACAAGTCCTGCCGGCCACCAGACTCAGGTGACCAAGGGATGTCTCCAGGGTGACAACCACAAAAACTGGGGCACTGGTCTAAAAACTGGGACACCAGACATGTGTACAGGCTCCCCTCTGGGAAACCTGTGCTCTGGAGTGCGTGGAGGGAGAATGGGGGGATGTGCCCAGAGAAGATTACAGTTGGCTTTTAGAAGTGTGTTTAATTAGAAGCCTGGCCCTTAGGGAAGAGCTATGAAGATAGGCTAATAGGCCTCTTTCACAGAAAGACTGGGAGTCTGTTTCCTAAATGCTGTGCTCTAGAGATGGTAGCCAGTTAAACACTCGTTCTCCGTATGTTACAGTTCTGTGAAGCCCATGAGCATAAACCCTTCTGGCTAGCAGATCCAAGCAATTTAGAGGTGTCCCTCATGGGCAGCCACAAAAACCGCGGTCCCAGGTGAAAGTATAAGCTCCTTTCTGGGAGATACTGGCAAACTGGAAGAGCAGAAGGAGAAGGCAAAGATGGTGCCCACTGGCCCCTGCCTTTGGAGAGTTTTTCTTTCAGTAGCTCTTTAGATGTACGTTAAATTAGATGCCTCCTCCTCAGGCTGACACTTTAAGATAAGCAAATAAGCCTCTGCCTTTGCTCTGTGTCCTGGAGTGGAGAGTTTGCCTCTCTGAACCTTTTAAAGAACTGTTTCTCTGTTTGCTCTAGCCTTGTGGGTCTCAGGGATGCAAGCCCATTGGCTTCAAAGCTAGATGTTTTGGGGTCTTATCTCTCACATACAGGTCTTTAAAGTTCAGATGCCACATGTGGGGTTCAAAACCTTTGCTCCTTAGCAAATTCTGGTTTGTAGGTTCTCTCCTGATTGTGGGTCACAAACCAGGGGTGGGGCTTATGGTGAGATTGTGTCTCAGCCTCTCTTTTCCACTTTGATGTGGTTTTCTTCTTCATTTGCCCAATGTATAACAGTCACTCAGCTAGTTTTAAGCTCTTTTTTCAGAGGAAATTGTTCCATATATAACTGTAGATTCAGTATCTGGAGGAGGAGGAGAATTCAGTATCCTCCTACATCGCCGTCTTGAACTAGAACCTCATATTCTAGCCTTGGTGAGGATCTAGGAGCCTGAGAGAGAATGACTCTGATCACATGCAGACCAGAGGAGAGGAGGCCAGCTGTGGGAGATTAAAGATGGTGCATATCCTTGAGAGGGGGAGTCTGTTTCCCCTAGACTTGAAAAAACATGGAAAAGTGATATTCTGCCATTTCTGGACCTAGCTTTATTTTTTTAATTTTATTTTTTTATATTTATTTATGTGACAGGGGGAGAGAGCACTAGTGTGCTGGAGAGAACATAAGTAGGGGGAGCAGCAGAGGGAGAGGGAGAAACAGATCTCCCCCTGAGCAGGAAGCCACCATGGGGCTCGATCCAAGGACCCTGACATCATGACCTGAGCAGAAGGCAGACACTCAACCAACGGAGACACCCAGGTGCTTCATAGACCTAGCTGTAAAGAACAGCCACTTCCACCTTGGTCTTTTGGAACCTTGAATATCCTGCTAGAAGCCCAGGTAGCCTGTTAGGAAGAGCACAAGGGCCCTGCTGAAGGAATAAGAATGTGAGTGGAGCCATCTCAGACTCTGTAAACCAGCCCAGTTGAATACCACTAAGTCACTCCAGTTAACAGTACATGGAGTGGAAGAATCACTCAACTGAGCCCTGCCTAAATTCCTGACCTGTGGAATTGTATATAAGCTTACCTTGGTGAGATTGCAGGTTTGGTTCCAGACCACTGCAGTAAAGCAAGTCACATGATTTTTTTTGGTTTCCCAGGGCGTGTAAAATTATGTTTGCCAAAAAAAGCTATGTTTACATTATACTATAGTCTATTAAGTGTGCAATAGCATTATGTCTTAAAAAATAATGCTATACCTTAAATAAAATATACTTTGGTGTAAGGGCACGTAGGTGGCTTAGTAGGTTAAGGGTCTTCCCTGGGCTCAGGTCTTGATCTTAGGGTTCTGAGATTGGGTCCTACATCGGCTCCCTGCTTAGCAGGGGGCCTGCTTCTCCCTCTTCTCCCTGCTTATGTGCTCTCTCTCTCTCTCTCCCTATCTCTGTCTCTATCTCTCTCAAGTCTAAAAAATAAAATAAATTAAATCAAATTAAAAATAAATTTAAAAAAATACTTTCTTACTGAAAAATGCTAACCATCATCTGAGCTTTCAGTGAGTTGTAATGTTTTTGCTGGCAGAAGGTCTTGTCTCCAGGTTAATGACTGCTGACTGATCAGGTGGTGGCTGCTTGGTGAGGTGAGTTGGAAATTTAAGACAACAAAAAGTTTGCTGCCTCAGTTGACTCTTCCTTTCATGAATAATTTCTCTGTAGCATGTGATATTGTTTGATAGCATTTTTACCCACAGTAGAACTTCTTTCAAAATTGAAGTCATTCTCTCAGACTGCTGTGGCTTTATCATCTAAGTTTTTGTAATATTCTAAATCATTTGTTATCATTTCAATAACCTTCATATCAGTAGTAGATCCCATCTCATGAAGCCACTTTCTTTGCTCATCCATAAGAAGCAACTGCTCATCTATTAAAGTTTCATCAAGAAATCACAACAATTCAGTCCCATATTCAGGCTCTACTTCCAATTCTAATTCTGTTGCTATTTCTACCACATCTGCAGTTACTTCCTCCATTGAAGACTTGAACCCCTCAGTGTCATCCATGAGGGCTGGAATCAATTTCTTCCAAATTTCTGTTATTATTGATGTTTTGACTTCTTCCCATGAATCATGATTTTTTTTTTTTAAGATTCCAGTATAGCTAACATAACATATCATTCAGGTATACAACATAGTCATTCAACAATTCTATATATTACTCAGGGCTCATCATGATTGTTTTATTTTTTTAATCCCCTTCACCTAGTTCCCCCATCCCTCTGCCTCCCTCCCCTCTGGTAACCACCACTTTGTTCTCTATATTGAAGAGTCTTGTTTTTCGTCTTTTTTTGTTGTTCATTTGTTTCTTAAATTCCACATATGAGAGAAATCATATGGTATTTGTCTTTTTCTGACTGACATTTCACATATTATACACTCTAGATATGCCCATGTTGCAAATGGCAATATTTCATTCTTTTTTATGGCTGAGTAATATTCCAGTGTGTATATATGCTACATCTTTATCCATTCATCTATGAATGAACACTTAGGTTGCTTCAGTATCTTGGTTACTGTAAATAATGCTACAATAAACACATGAGTGCATACATCTTTTTGAATTAGTGTTTTTGTTTTCTTTGGATAAATACCCCATTTTGGAAATACTGGATCATATGGTAATTCTATCTTTAATTTTTTGAAGAACCTCCATACTATTTTCCACAAGAATCATGAATGTTCTTAATGCCATCTAGAATTGTGAATTCTTCCCAGAAGTTTTTCAATTTTCTTTGCCCAGATCCATCAGAGGAATCACTATGGTAGCTATAGCCTTATGAAATGCATTTCTTTAATAATAAAAACTTGAAAGTCAAAATTACTCCTTGATTCATGGGTTGCAGAATAGATGTTGTGTTAACAGACTTGAAAACATTAATCTCATTGTACATATCCATCAGAGCTCTTGGGTGGTCCGATGTATTGTCAATGAAGAAGCAATTAATGAATATTTTGAAAGGATTCTTTTTTGAGCAGTAATCTCAACAGTGGGCTTAAAATATTCAGTAAACCATGTTGTAAACAGATGTGCTGTCATCTAGGCTTTCTTAACCCATTCAGAGAGCACAGGCAGAATAGAATTAGTATCATTCTAAAGGGCTCTAGGATTTTCAGAATGGTCAGTGAACACTGGCTTCCACTGAAAGTCACCAGCTACCTTAGCCCCTAACAAGAGAGTCAACCTGCCCTTTGAGGGTTTGAAGCCAGGCGTTGACTTCTCCTCCCTAGCTATGAAAGCCCCGCATGGCATCTCCTTCCAATGGAAGGCTGTTTCATTCACACTGAAAGCTTCTTGCTTAGAGCCGCCACCTTCATGAATGATCTTCGCTGGACCTTCTGCAGAACCTGCTGCAGCTTCTCCATCAGCCCCTGCTGCTTCACCTGGCACTCTGATGTTATAGAGACGGCTTCTTTCCTTAAACCTCATGACCTAGCCTCTGCGAGTTTCAGACTTCTCTCCTGCAGCTTCCCCACCTGTCTCAGCCTTCAGAGCATTTGAAGAGAGTTAGGGCCTCACTCTGGATTCGGCTTTGGCTGGTTTCTCTCCAGACCACTACAACTCTCCATATCCGCAAGGCTGATTCACTTTCTTACCATTCATGTGTTCACTGGAATCCCACTTTTCATTTCCTTCAAGAATGTTTTCTTTGCGTTCACAGCTTGGCTCACTGTTGAGTGCAGGAGGCCTAGCTTTTGGCCTCTCATGGCTTTCCGCATGTTTTTCTCACTAAGCTTAATCATTGACAGCTTTTGATTTAGAATGAGAGACCCTTCACTCTTCTTTCACTTGAACACTTAGAGGCCATTGTAGGGTTATTAATGGCCTAATTTCAATATTTCTGTGTCTCAAGGAACAGGGAGGCCTGAGGAGAAGGGTAAATATGGGGGAGTGGTTTCTTGGTGGGGTAGGCAGAACACACAGCATATATTAAGTTTGCTGTCTTATATGGGTACAGTTTCTGGCACCACAAAACAATTACAATAGTGACATCTATGATCACTGATCACAGATCAGCTTAACAAGTGTAATAATAATGAAACAGTTTGACATGTTGTGATAATTACCAAAATGTGACAGAGAGACCTGAAGTGAGCAAATGCTCTTGGAAAAATGGCACCGATAGACTTGCTCAAGGCACGGTTGCCACACACCTTCAATTGGTACAAAATGCAATGTCTGTGCCATGCAGTGGAGTGAAACACAATAAAGTGAAGTACGCCTGCTTAGTAAAGTGGTAGTTGTTTTAAGTAACTAAGTATGAAGTGGCTTCCATGGCCATTGATAACCACAACACTGGCTAAAGGAAGAGAAGCTGACCAGGAACCCTGGCCCCCAGGAGCACCATGGTGGGCAGTTGGAAAGGTTTGGGCTGTTGCCAAGATTTACCCTGGGAGGCTGGGCTGGTTCTGTTCCTGTCTGTTGCTTCAGAAAGCAGACTGCAAGGACTTTGGGCAGTTTTCTGACAGATGGGCTTAGAGGTAGAAACAGGAAGTCTTTTTTGTCTTTTGATGGCTAAAACAGGGACCAACTTTGAAATCTCTGACTCCTACCTGCTCCCTGATAAGGATACAGAACTGGTAGTGGACTATTACAGGAACATCAGTAATGAGATCGGATTAGATCAGAGTGTAAAATTAATGTTGTGGCAGTTTATCCTAAGGAAAGGTGAGTGTTCTATACAATATTTAAGAAGTTGGTTTTAAAACAAAGATTTTAATTGACCTCCACTAAGCAAATGCCTCTTGGTTAAGAAAAAAAAAGAAATAAGAAAATCTGGGTGTAGGGTGGGGTGAAGCTGAGAATTATCAGCCACTAAGTAAATGGCTTTTCAAAAGGGTCACTCTACACTTTCCTCATAGAGAATCCTGCCCAGCCAGCTGGCCTCAGCTAGCCATTCCCCCATGTTGAGAAGGAGCAAAGTATCCAGGTATTTCAACCAGACAGTACACTCACCCGTAACACCTTGCCTGTTCCTTGGCTCGGGAGAGTTGCCCAGGGGTTTCGAAAGCTAGGGTGGAGTTTCTCAGATAAATGGATCCAGGTATCATCCATATCCTAAACCCTTGGTATGCTTATTAAAATGAAGATTGCCAGCTCTACCAGACCTATTCATACCAAACCTCTAAGCCTAGAGCCAAGGAACAGAAACTAATCAACTTGTCCAGGTGGTGCTGATGTCTAAGAACCAGTGACTCAGGCTTTCAAAGATTCTTTTACCTCTAGATTTGGCCTGGGATTGGACAGAGATGCTTTCTTGCATTGTCATTTGCAGGGAGAACATCTATATTGTATCAGAAAGAGTGTCGGAGCACTTCAGAGCCCCCTCTCTGTTAAGGGCTCCCCAAATAGGTGGTTTTCTCGTAGTCTTCTGGCCTTTAGGTACCCTTCTAGTCTTCTGCTGTGGCCCCCCACCCACCCCATTTACCGTCTAGTGTCCATGATAGTGTCTATGTCCCCACAGCAAGGATCCATGCAACTGGTCAACGCAGGGGACCATGGGTTGGAGCAACAGAATTGATAAAGTACAGATTAAATAAGTATTGGCTCTGGAATCTGGAAGTGTGGGTCTGAATCCCAGCTCTACCTCTTCCATTTACCAGCTGCGAACACATTATTTGACCTCTCTAGTCCTTAGTTTCTCATTTTGTAAAGTGGGGACAACAATAGCTCCACCTCACAGGGTGGCTGTGAGGACTCAACGGGCTAATGCACATAGAGCATTTGTGTCCTTAAGGCATATCATAGATGATTATATTATTGTGGGACCGGGCTGAAGTCCATGACCCAGGAGGAAAAGTTGAGAGAATGGGAGTTTTTGTCCAGGGAATAAATAAACAACACTGGGAAGACTTCGTATTTTCCAACGTATCGATGGTTATTACTTGGGGAGAGAAATTTATATTTGTGTAATTCAAAGTGGTAGGGTTGGGAGTAGTCACAAAAACTAAAGGGAAATTGACTTTCCCTAAATGAAAGGAATGACTTAAAAGAGACATTGAAAGACACAATGTGCTGCCCCAGTCAGTAGTGAGCTCCTCCTCACCGGAGACGCTTACGCTTAGGTGGCTGTACGACGAAGAGGAAATTCAGTCCTGTCTGGGCTGGGGGGTAGAACTGCCCATCTCTAAAGTTCCCCTTCCTTCCTGAATCTGTGACTCATGACTCCAAGTTTATTTAAGATGAGCAAAAGTCCACTAGAAAAGATGAAAGGATGATGGAATCTTTGCAAAGTGGTTTCTAGTTTGACTCTTAATTCTTGGCTTCAAGCCCAGGAAACCACCCAGTCACCATTTATTTATCATCAATCTTGGAGACAAAAACCTGTTTCCTGCAACAAACATCCACTGGTTCCATTTTTGCCTCTAGAACCACAGACATCAAAACTGGTTTCTGCTTCATACCACAGTGCGTCAAATACTTAAAGATGGTGGTCAGTAACTCCATACCCCCCATCCCTCCTACCTTCCGCCAGGTCTTTACTTTTTGGAGGTAGAATTGCTGGTTCTCGGGGCCTATGAAAGAAGGCCTGGCTTCGACTCCAGCTGGAATCATTAGTATAAAGCTAGACTGCATTAAGATGCATGTTTTAATAGGCATAGCCTCATTGATTTGATATGAACCTACACTGAGCCAAGTTTCTCTTTGTATCCACTAAGACAAAAGTTTGTTAAGCACGTTCATTGCTTTAAGATGGCAGAACATGTAAGCAGCTTACAAGAGTTACTGTGTTCATGGACTCTTAGCTCTTTAGAAGAATTACTAGGTCAGCTACAAACCCATCCTACCTCTTCATTAGGATACGTGACAGAAGGACCACCTCCAGGCAACTTTGTTGGTCACTTCTGGCTTGCTATTTGAACTTGAATAGAACTCCTTCCTTGGTGTATTTTCTAAGAGCGTTCACTTCCAGGAATACCAGTGGGTGAGGGTAGGGGGTGTGATGAGTGTGTGGGGGTGTGATGGGTGTGTGTGTGTGTGTGTGTGTGTGTGTGTGTGATAGGCACTGGGGCTGGGAAGGTGATGGCTCTCTTGGGTTTGCCAATGGTATCCTGGGGAAGCAACTTGAATGCCTGTTTATCAGGCCAGTTATGTAAATGTGTGTGGTGAGCTGGGAGGCAATGGGGGATGGAGGAGTCTGTTACCCTAGAGAGCCCATACCCTCCCAGGCCATTGATACTCTTGCAAAGGAGGCTGGATTTTATTGGTAGATACCATTTTATGATGCTTCCATGCTGGATTACAGAAATGTGTAGAAGTGTGGCTGGGTGGACTCATTAGCCCTATGGACGTGTGCTAACAAATATGTAAGCAAAACAACGTGTAGGGAGATTGGCCCATTTAAAGGAACACAGAGCACTTTGGTTAAGGAAAAAGAATGACAGATGCACCCCCAGAATGGGGTGAAATCCCTACGGAAAGCATTTGTCTAAAGATACAGAGGAAGGTACACGAAGCTCGGGTTATTTTGTCTGGGAGATCATTCAGGTTGAAGATGGGTCATGAGAGGTCCAAATGGAAGGATAAAACGAGCTGCATATATTTAAAGGTGGGCGGTGCCTGGAAGATGAGCCATGTAGGCAGCGTGATGGCATGTGCTCAGGTAGGGCAAGTGATGGAAGGAGCTGTGTGGTCGACGGCAAGCATGACTGAAGGAGTATAACGAGAGGCAGAGAAGAAAAGGGAAAGGGGAAAGCTCTCGGGTCTCATATGTGATGACTCGGGCGCACAAAGGCAAGTCAGGAGGAGATGCTAGATTTACGTGGATGGAGGGCCAGAAGGCTAGTCTGATGGTGCATAGAGGGAACACAAGGCTGGCAGTCCTGGGGAGAGGCAGGAGATCTGTGGAAAGGAGAGCAAGGAGGGGCCAAAGCAGGGGCCAGTCAAACCAAGGTTCTAATGATCGTCTCGGGAGAGACTGCCAGTGTCTCCAAGTCTCTGAGCTGCAACTTATCCAAAGGATATGGAAGATGAGCAACTCTTCCTTCCTTTCTGGACAGAAGTGGAGAAAAGGAGCTGGTCTACAGCATGAGGATTTAGGCAAAGGTTTCTTAACAGTTCGGGCAGGTACGAAGGCAGTCAAAACTTTGCTTGTCTGGGAACTTTGAGGTTTGACAGGCGCTCGGAGATTGGGGTGAGCAGGCTGGACTGAATCTGGATGTTGGTGAGTGGAATTCAGCACTCCCAGCCTTGATGCAAGTCTCCCAGTTTTTGTTTTCCTGAGTAGCCACTCACTGTGGGCCCGGCCAAGGGCTTGCTTTCCTCGGTAGCGCTGCCATCTAAACTGTCTGCCACCCCCCCCCCCACAAGGTGACCTAGGCCATTTCTTGCTGACCTGGTAACTAGTCTCATCCCGTTAATGGTCGTAAGGACGCTCCAGAGCCATCCAGGTAACACAGGAATTTAAAACAGTCAAGTGGCAGAAAGATTCATGTGCAGGGAGCTCTAAATTATTACCTCTTTAGTAAAAAAGGAAAATAAATGCCTTTTACCTAATCTCTCTTTAGCTATAGTTTAAGCCTGTTTCTCCTGCAAGGTGCTCTGTGGTTGCTGACCCATGAAAATGATACTCAGGCATGTGGACACACTATGTGCCTCTCCCTGTAGCATCTGTTTCTTTTAACTGTCCATGGGTGTGGATGTCCACATGCTGAGGCTACTCTTTGAAAGCCCTGTTCCTAAGCCATCACCTGGGAACTTCTAGAAGATATAAACACTAAGTCCCCACCCCAGCCCTGCTAAATCATAGATCCTGGGGATGCAGCCTTCTGACCTATTCTGATGGAAGCTCAAGTCTGAGTGTCAGTGTTCTAAAATGCATAGCAGGGGGTGGAAAGCACCTGACTGACAGGAAAGTGGATGGAGGAGCTCATTCTGACCCTTCCATCCCATTCTGCTATTAACACGCCAGGACACCCTCCCAGAAAAACAACAGAAAAGCCTTAACCTATTGGAGATGGAAGACAAGGAAGACGTGTTATTGTGTCTTCAGTTTGTCCATCACTGTCTTTACACATCTGATCCCATTTAATCCTTCAAACTCTATGAAACTGTGACGATTTTACCACAAGAAAGCCATGCTCAGAGATTAGGTAATGTATCCTAGGACAGAGCTGCTGTGCAGTTGATGGGATTTGAGTCTCCGAACACCTCAGATGTTTATCAGATGGACCAAATGCTTATTCCTTATGGACAGGCCATCAGGGGCCTAATTTCTACCGAGAAGGGGTACCCGACATTATTGTGGAATCCTTCTTTAAAAAATAACAGCGTTCTTGTTGATCCATGCCCTGGGCTGCCCTGGCCCCAGGTTTCTGGCCCAGCTGCGCCATCTTGCACTTTCCTCTCGGTTTGGTTGAGAGAGGGAAGCAGCAGCAGGTTCCTGAAATGGATCGGCTGCAAGCTGGAACGGTTCAGGTTATTGTTCTGTATTTAACTAGAGACAAGTGGCTTAAGCTCACTGGTCTATTTCCTTTGCCCTTGGACTATCAATTTTATCCCCATCTGAGGAGCTGGTAACCCAATCCGACCCCATCTCTTTATCACAGGCAGCAGAGATGAAGCACAACCAAATGGCCCCTCCATCAATGTAGGCTAATGGCCCCTTCTCCCAGGGACTCCCAACCCCCCTCCAAGCCCTTCAGCAACAATGGAAAAGCCCTTCAAACCAGGTAAGAATCATGGTCTAGACAGACCATGATTTTAGCTTGCTCATCAGATTGATCTCATGGCATCCAGTCTTGCCCTGTCTTGTAATTCTAGAATTTGTAGGATTATTGAACCAAATAGAAGGAAGGAACTCTGTCAGTTCTCAATTAGCTGCACCAGTGGAGAGGAACACTGATGTGGTAGATTTTAAAAATTTGGTTCCATTTGGCTTTGGAATGCATTATGATTTTTTCAGTAGATTAACTTTTCTAATTATATTTTACACAGCCTGATATTAACAGGCATTTGTATTCTCTGAGCACAGAACATCTAACTCAGATTTGGGTGAGGCAGTAGAGGCAGTCCAAAAATGTGCTGGTCTCAGGGAATGACAGTGTTGTTACGGAAAATCCACACATGGATAATGAAGAGGGAACTAATTAGAAAGTGCTCTGCAAATATTAAACTATAAGTAGAGAAGCCAAATTAGGAATTCTCGAAGGACATATGAACGGAGTTTAAAAAGGTTATTAACATTCTAAGAGGCACAGAAACTTTGAAGAATCATTTAGTGTTAATGGAGCCCTGTGAGAAAGTTGGTTGCAAGGAGGGTCCATGAGCTACTGGGTGGTCTTTCAAATCCGAAAACCTCAAGCAATAATACCAAAGCATTTTAAAAGAGCGTTTAAAATGAATTTTATTGTTTGAATGTTACAAGTAGTCTTTAAAGGCTTCAAACAAGATTCTGTTGCAAAACTCTAATAAATAGCTTGCCCCAAGTCCCCAAACAAATGAAAGACAAAATAAAAACTGAACTCAGAAGGATAAGCAAGACTTCAGAATGCTTGGAGGTCAGCGATCTTTCTCATTTACAAAGAGATAACAGGCAATGTAACGATCTCCGTCATACAAGTCAGAGAGAGAAAGAGACAGACAATTGAGATCTTTACAGAGCACTCCGAAATCTTCCTATTTCCAGGATGGAAATGTCACCGCCCCCCCCCCCAAATAAGAATAATAATTCCCTGGAAAAATCACAATCATGAATGAAACTGTAAAATTCTGGAGGAGGGGGCAGGGGGAGGAGAGAGAAAATCCATCCTGTGTCTTTCAGGGATGGAGGAAGGAGTTGAGATTACTTGGGGCAGGGAGCTTCCGAGCAGATGACATCGCAGAGCGTTCCCTACATCAGAGTTGCCACTGAAGGGACACAGGTGGCAGCTTCATGACATTTTTATGAAGGCAAGAAACAAGGCCCCCAGGACTCCCTGGGTCCCTCAACACTGGTGGGCCTGGTGTGTCCGTCTGCAGGCCTGCGGGCCTTGGGACGACGGCCAGAGGCCCAGGGCAGCTGCATCACTAGACAGGAAAAATAGCACATCAGTCATTTCTGCAGCAGAATCCTCTGGCTGGCCACAAAAGGATTCAGAAAATGCCGTGCTGGAATTGCACACTGGGACATGCAGGTTTCCAGAGCCCATTCTATGATCACAGTCGTTGCTCCTAACAAGCGAGTATTAAAACAATTTAACATTCACTTTTCCCTAGACTGGTCAAATCTTGCTTTGGAGAGAATTAATTAATATGGTAATTTTTGAGTAAGCTAAAAATACAGTTTTGCCACATTTTCATCTTCACACATCTCAAACAAAAGCTATACTTTTGACCAAAATGCATACAAGTGAGATTTTAGTCTGGAGGAATTCTGAAAGCCAGTAATGTTTGGAGCCGGGAAGCTGTAGAGGCTGATTCCAGTGGAACCAGACAGAAAGGGTTCTAGCTCTGAGCAGCGCACACGGGGGACCATCTCCAGGGGAGAGGAACTGATGGGTGGAGTGACGTCACAATGCAGGACAGGAAAGGGGTGTCGCCCGAGGCACTGGCTCTGTCTCCCGCATGGACTTTCGGGTAACCCTGAGCCTGCTGTCCTCCGGAAGGTAGGGACAAAGGGCACTAGCTCATGCACAGGTCATTCAAGGGAGGGAGGCATCTTCTCCAAGCACCTCCCTCCCCAGGCATTTTAGGACAAAGGTAAGGAAATCCCCCTCCCCCAAGAAACCATGTGCAAAAACTTTATTTTCCTAGGAGCAATGACGTGGGTCAGGATAACGAGGGAAAGCTTGGGTTACCTGAAATCAGTAAGAGCTCATGGAAATAGAGGCAGATGGGCCCCAGGCGGCCTAGGCCCACTTGTTTTTTAAAATACGTAACAGATAAAGATATTGTGCAAAAAAATAAAGACATTCACATTTTAGCAGTTAAACTTTTATTTTACTTTTTAAAATTTTTATTTACTTTTTTGTTTTTCTTTTCTACAAAAGGCAGATGATGATTGTTGATCTGCAGTTGTGTCGCGCGCTCCCCGCAAGGGGCCAGAGCAGGAAGCTAGGGCGGGCTGGCTGAGAAGGCTCTCGGCGGCGGCGTGGCCGCAGGAGCGCCAAACCGCACCGGAGAGCCCCCTCCTCCCGGGCCCCCTCCCCCAGCCAGGGCCGGCCCCCAGCAGCCTGCCCTAGCTCATGTCTATGGTGTTGAAGACCCATTCCGTGAACTTCTTCAGCTTGTCCGAGGCGTTCTGGGACTCCTCCTGCAGCCTCAGGTTGTCCTCCCGGAGGTGCTGGACTTCTGCCTGCAGGTGGGCTTTGTCTTCCTTCTCCTGGGAGGCAGGGCAGAGGAGGGGAGGGCTGGGACCCAGCAGCTGGAGGGGTGGCTGGGGACCCGCATGTCCCCTTCACCCACTTCTGTTCTTCATCCTAACACTGTATCCCCGGCCTGGCCCTGGGGATCCCGATACTCAAAGCCAGGGATCAGGTCCCCCGGGGGGCTCACTACGGTTTATTTTGGAACGTGAAGACATTACCGTGTACCTTAATGTCTTCAGCGAGGGCGTTCTTAAATTCTGGACTGTTTGGTTTTAGGCTCTTAATATAGTCAAACTACATTCCATGTTCTTGGTGTGAGAGCCCGACTGGCAGTGAAGATGGGTGGGTCCGGGCTACTGACCCATTAGGCGGGGGGTGGGGAGGCCGAGAGAGGGCTCCCGGGGCTGGTTGGGGTTCAACAACTTTTCTGCACACGTGGCAACGAAGGCCTGCTTGCAGGGGGTGTGCTGGTGGGAACCGAGCGCCAAGAAGCTCGTGGACCGTGGGTCCCGGGAAAGCGGACAATACCCACGTGTTCCTCCACTAGTCGGGATTTGTTCAAGGGCAGCTGGCGCCGACGAGGCGCTCTGCTTCGAGTGTGTGTGTTTACCTTCTTCAGATCTTCCCGGAGCATCTTCAGCATACCTTCCAGCTGGTCCACTTTAGAAGCCAGAGTGGGGGAGGAATCTTTACTGCTGGGGATGAGAAACAAAAGACGGTGTTGGCCGGGTTTGCTGGGTAGTCGTTAATGAGGCTGCTGTCTCTGTAAAATGGCTTTTTAATGTCAAATTTCTCAGTACGGTGACCCAATGTGCATTTTCACTTTAAAAAAAGAAAATGGTCATTTTAACAAAAGGTAACGCAAGGGTGAATGGCAGCTCATCAGTAGCTTCTGCTGTTAAAGATGTCGGTCTTCATGACCAAAGAATACAGGACAGTAAGTGAAAATGGTCTGTTTGGCAGCCGGAGAGGTACTTTCTGGAAGGCACAAATGTCAAGTGGTGCAGTGTTTCCTATTCTCTTTAGTAGCTGAAAGAAAGAGAGAGCCACTCCTCTGGGGGCAGAAGGGCTGAGGTCAGCCCTACCTTGGGGTGACCAGGAGAAGGTAGGTCTCTGTCCCCAGAAAACAGTTTGTGGTTACTCATCCACGTGCAGCTAACTTATCATGTTCCTGTCTCGAAAGCTTGTCTAAATATCTTAAAATATTTTAAAAGATAAGAATGTTTCAAAAGCTCATCCGTCCAACCTTAATGTCTCCTTTGCTATTATGATCTGCAAACTAGGCCCTCCAGTTTCTTTCTCCCAATTAATAGAAGTGCTGGTAATGCCACGCTTATGGAATACTGAAAACCCCCAGGGAGCTAGTGGACGACAAGGCCACCCAACCGGCTGGACAGAAGGCCCTCATCAGCCGTTCTTCGTCCAGCTCCTGGGTACCTGAGGTCAGGTCTGAGTGAGCTCTAGCCGGATCCACCACCTCAGGGTCCACAACCCGCAAGCTAAAGCCTTCCACTAGGAGAACGTGCAGCTGCCTCTCCCCAGAGGCCAAAAGGGAAGACACAGATAGACCGAGGTTTTGGAGTCCTGGGCTCAAAGGCAGTATGTACTGGAGCTGTGTTGCTGTCTTCTGCTGATTCTAGATCTACAAGCCCCAAAGGCCCAATTCACAGCGGCATGAGTGTCTCAAGGCTGTAAATAAGTGAAATGAGAAGAAGCTCCAAACCTCTAAGCAGGGACGCCCCATGAAAACGCGTTGCAGCCTGTCTTGACTTCTGAAGGTTTTCAGAGTGAATTACGTGCCTGCGGAGGCTCTGATTTTTAGAAACACATTCAACTCCATCTGTTCACTGAACAAACGTGCCCGGCACCACCCTCCTCTTCGGGTTCTGCGAAGACTGAAGAACTCACTGCTCGATACTCCTTCCACAGGAAGACGGACTTGTTCACTCAGACTTCTCCTGCTCGGAGGGCCCATCCTAAGGTACACTCTGGGTTCACTGTGCCCTTGATGCTCTATTCTGTTTTTACTTTTTAAAGTTCTCAACAGCCAAAGTAACTGCCATTCTCGGTCCCAAGATGCCTCAGGGATCAGAGCGAATGCAGCACCTGTCCCTTACACTCTGGATAAGCCACCCCGACTCTTCCACTTTCCCTGTGCAGAGCATTTCCTTACACACTTGATCGGCGAAGTCTTCAGGAACAGTCCACGGCTATTTGAACAACCTATGCTAACCTCACTTTCCCTGTTGTCGCCTGTCTCCTAGATACCCGTATTCTTAACCATCCTCAAAAGGTTTTAAAAGGAGTGATTTCAAGCCGCTGACCTCATCCTGCATCAGGGAGCACCCACGACGTGTACCACGGTGGCCCTTCGGAAACGTTCCTACAGAGTCCGAGCACGCAGCTCCCCAACAGCCTCACCACTTGAAATCAGACAGTGGGATCCATCTCGGCACAGTTCAACAAAAGAATCCCTGCTCTTAACTATTGAGGAAACCATCTGGGCCTCAGTTTGCACTTGCCTTTCATGTCCTTTTGAATCTTCCCTCTCCTGGTGACCCAGATCTAACGTTGATCTGAAGCAGCATGGGGGGAGCCACTAAGATGGGGGCACATGGACAAGTACGACCAACTAACAACAGGGGGAGGCACTCCAAAACCAGGCTCAAAGAGGCCAGGCACATGCTTTCCCTCAGCTGAGGTGATCAGTCCTGAGAGCATATGTGTATTAAGGCCTTAGTGAATTATAAATATTCATGATTATGACTAAGTCATCAAGAACAGTTTAATTATGTTTACAGTTTTAGTTACAGAGCATTCTAAGATGTGAAGAGTCTGGCCTTGTGGTGGTGAGCTCCGGTCAGCTAATGCCTGTGGCCTCCACCTCTTCCCCACACCTGCTGTCACGACAGCTGGGGACACACGGTGCAGAGTGCCGACCTTGCTACAGGGTGACTGACCTGCTGTAGGACTTCATCTGGGCCAGAGCCTGCTCCTCGAGCTGGTCACTGTTGGATGCAGCGCTCAAGGGCCGGTGGCCTTCGTCAGTAGCAGCAAAGAAGGAGGCTCTTTGGACTGGAAGGGAGAGGAGAAGACCTTCAGTACTTTGGAGCCACATTCTAGGCCGGGTCTGTCAAAGGTCAACAGCTAGCCTACACGGACGGTCACATCTAATCACCATGTGGGGATACATCAGGAACCTTCTCTCCTGACCCTGAAGGAGAAAACCACTGTTGAGCTATAGCAGAGGAGCGGTAGAAGATCCCTTCTGAGAACACGGGCTGTGAATCCACTTGTAGTCTTCTTACTCATCAAGTAGCATTCTATGACACGTTTCCCTGGAAACAGGCATTGTGCCAGATTTCCAGACCAGGGCTTTTTCCACTCGGTGATGATATAAAATGCACTTCTAGAAGTAGGTTTCCCACAAGATTCCTGGCTACCTTGGTGGGTTTTAGCCAAAGTCCAACCATATGTGTTTTAAAATATACCCAACCTAAAACTTGAGCCAAGAAAACACCATCAAATTTTCAAAACCTCTCATTAAAAACACAAAACTACTACCATCTCCTAGAAGGGAGTGTGACCAATAAATTGAAATTTACAGTCATGTCAGTACTGGGGAACTGCCAGCGGCCAGCACGGGGCTGCCTGTGGCCTACTTCACTGTCACCTCATCAAGTTCTGAAAATTACAGCTTGATGGACTAGCTACTTTCAATTCTTCAAACATAAGTCACCACCCACCCCCCGCAAACAACAAAACAAAAAACCCCCAACCCTAAACCACTCATCTGTTGTCTTTGTTTTCTAAAGAACATTTTAGCACCAAAGAATCTGGAATGATGACCACAGAGTGAAGTCAGTCAATTCAAAAAGGGCATCTGCCAACCTCACGTCCACATACACAGACAGCATGACACTCCGTTCCTTCCATGCTGGCACGCCAGCGCCCGTGGGAGGGCCTGTGTCCGAGAAGCGCACAGACAACGGGTTGGCACAGGACAGCATGGACCGAGAATGTGCTGCCAGAGTCCGGAGAGGTGAATGGGAAACGCAAAGGGCATACCCAACATCTTTCAAGACTGGGGCAGGGCCAAGTGGGACAAGCATCCCTATCAGATCCAATGGTGCACTTCGCAATGACGTCCTCACCACGTGGTCAAAGACTCTCTCTGGATAGGTGTTCTTTTCAGCCAAGTGACAGCTGGGATTCCCCCACTCCCTGCCCTTCCCACGTGTGGGGAGGGGAGACAGCCATGCTACAAAATCCTACGTAGATGAAATGTCAGGCTGCATCAGATTAAATCATACAGCGTGTGTCCCAGCTGGAAGTGTGCGCCCCCGTGCGGTCAGTGTGTGCAAAACAGCAGAGTGGATGGACTGACCAGAGCCTCAAACCCCCCAAAACTCGGCATGGCCTTGCAGCCCTGCGCGTCCTGCCTGGATGGTCCGCGGACTCACCCTCGTAGGCCTTGGCCGCATCCACCAGGTTGGACCAATCTAAATCCGCAGCCGCGTCGGGCAGGGGCATCAGGCCAGGGTCGGGCATGGGAGGCCTTCGGGTCTCCTGGACGTCCGTGAGGGAGCTGTCTGAGGCCGAGAACTCTCCTGTGGCAGAGAAGAGAGATGAGATCCTTCTCATGCCTGCTGGAGAACCGCTCGAGATCTTACCCAGGCAGTGTGACCTAGAACCCGTTTCTCGTCCTGCAGATCGTCAGGGGCTCTTCTAAAGCAGCTGTGAACTAGGAACTAGCTTCTTCCAGTCTTAACTCCTTGCCTAATCGTCTCTCACTGTCTCAGCTCTAGTAGTGTGAGGCCCAGAAAAGTTAGTTTTGCCCTGAGACAGCATGTCTGCTTCCGTAGGAGCTGTCTATGGGGAGGGGGGAGACCCCTCCTCCTTTCTGTTGTTTTTTTCCCCAGAGTCAAGGATTCAGACTAGGACAACGAGGCCTGTTTCAAAAGCCAGACCGGAGAAGCTTGTTGATCCCTGTTCTGGGGCAGAATACTGGACTCGGCCCTGGGACCTGACCACCTGCCTGAGGACTCCCTGTCCCCGGGGACTGGCCTGTTGGTTTCCACAGCTGATGTGTCTGCAGGCTGAGGTGGGGAGCAAATCCGATTGCACGAGAGTGCTCCACTACCTGAACGGAGTTACTCTAGGCAGGTGATTTTAGGATTGGTGGCATGCTCTCCTTCCCAAGGACAGAAGCGGCAACTCTTGGGATTGGTTCTGGATCACAGCAGTCCAGTAGCCTGAGCTGCTTTAAGGTAACAATTTTAAAAACACAAACATGAAGTCATCATGACGACGAGCCTTTGCTGGGCCTTTGCTTGGCCCGGGGCATAGAAGAGTGGGTGCAGGGAGCCCCCCGCCATCCAAGCGCAGGCTGCTACGCTCAGGTTCACGGAGGCAGATAACAGGTGCGAGGGCTGCTGGGCTCACGGCACACAGATGCTCTCAGCGGGGCAGAGGCTGGGGCAGGAGCAAGGGCAGAGTGTGCGACTCCTGGAGAAGGGACACTGGGACTGTAAGTAAAAATCCATGCTACCGCAAGCTCAAATCTCAGTTAAAATTACTGAGTAATTTTAAAATTACTCCAGAAACACCTGTTTACAAGGAGTTAAAAAGTTTCCCCAAGGATGATAGCCTGGTAAACCAAAGTATATTTAGTGCTTGTTTTCCCTTTCAAGTGACAAAGAACCGCTCTGAAGCGCAGCTGCTAGTTATTAATGTGCTTAAGTTAGCAAAATGATGAGTAAATGGAAATCAACAAATACCGCCAGATATTAAATGCTCTGATCCCACCAAGGGTAAGTAGGTGGAACAGACAATTCTGCGTGTCACTCACAACCCTTCTCCCCTTTTATCTCTGGCACCCACATTTCCATATGTACAAAAGAAGTCGCTCCTCCCCATTGCCCAGTGACAGTCGCTGAAAAGGCCAGGGCTGAGGCATCGGCCCAACAAGGGCTGCTCCATCTAGGAGATGGGGTCACCGTACTGCCTGACTTTCAGGAAAGCAAGAAGCTCACAGAGGGCAGCCCGTTCCCTGCCTTCCGCAGCTGGATAGTGTCTGCATGTGCGATTTCCAGGTTGCTCTCTTAGAACGAAAACCTCTAGAAGACCGGGTCTGCTCGGACGGGACACATGCAGACATGCCTTCACAAAGGGTTTATTGCTGCAGGAGCAATGGAACTCAGGGGAGAGTAGCCCCCATGTGGAGACACAAGGGGGAGAAAAGGTTAGGGCCTATTTGGTCACTACCAGGAAGTTTTTTCCAGAGTCTGGATGATAAAAAGCGGGTCATTTCATGTGTCAACTCTGGAGGGTGATCTCGTGAAGAAAAGAGAAGCCGGATTCCAGCTGTCATCAGATGGGGGAGAGGGAGCAGGGGGAAGCTGGCATGCTCCCCAAGGGATGCCCACCATCGGGGAGAAGGGGAGCAGTGAGCAGGACAGAGGTGGTAGAGGGACACGCACAAGTGTGGGTTGAGAGCTCATGTGGGATGTGGGGAGAAAGCAAATGAGGCAAGCAGAGTCAAAGAAAATATTGCTCCAGAGAAGCAGCAGAAAGGAAAAGTAACATGGGTCTGAATGGAAGCAGAAACACCCGGAAGGAGAAAGGCATGGGAGACCCAGTACAGCATATCTAATGAACAAGCAGGACCCCAGGTTTCATAGCCGGTGTCTGCTGAGCTAGGTCACGGTGGGGGAGGGTGGGTGCAGAACTTCGGAATGGAGGTGGACAGAGGAGAAAGAAAAAGAACAAATGTAAACCACAGTCTCAGAATATGGTCTTTCATAAAAGAAAGCAGTCACAGAGAAGGCGTTTATGAACCAAAGGCAAGAATATGGAGGTACCTGGCATCAGTACGTCTTTCCCTAGACAAATACTTGGTTGTTCACTGAATGAATGAATGAGTCAACCAACCACAGGCAACACCCTCCGAGTCTAGCGAAGATGGAGCAATGGCAAGTCTGGGTTCTTACGGTGGCTGGAGGGGTCCAATGGATATACAAGTCTTCAAAAACTAATTTAATTTTAGCCAAATGTGCCCAATCGCAATAGCAGATGGGATGTTTGGTAAGAATATAATCTCCAAACTACAGCTTTGTATTAAATTTCAGCAGGTCTTGGGGAAGGTCTGGAAATCTGTTTTTAGCAAGCACGCTTGGGGAGGGTGGGTACGTGCACCTGGTGTCCTAGTACTTATTAGGGCTGCCACCCAGGGATGCCCCTTGGTTGCCTGGCTCTGGGGGCCACGGGGGACCTGCAGTCCTGGGTCTCACGGGACTTGAACAACTGAAGGGACAGTTCTTGGTGGGCTACCACCTGTAGGGCACTGCACACGACGCAGACGGAGACAAGCCCCAGTCTCTCTGCTTATTCCATAGCTTTGGCCTTGGGCGTCAGGTGTGGCACATGGCGGTGTTCCGGGGGCACAGAGGCCAGCCAGGGCATGCTATTCTTGTGCCTGCCCTCTGCCTTCCTCGGGCTCACTGTTATCTCTCAGAAAGGAACTTACACACTCACTTAGTACCCCAGTTTTTAGGACTGCCACCTGGGAGACACTCTGAAACCACCAGGCTCTGATGGCTAGTGGGGCTTATGGTTATGGTCCAATAAGACTGTATTTTCATACTTTAAGAGCTGCTGCCAGAGGGTCTGGCTTTTAATCACCTACAAATCTAGGAGCTGACTGAGATCTTCCCCTTTAGGACACTGGTCTTGGCAGACCCCCAACTACTGGGGTCTATTAAAAATGAAACAGGCTGTTTGGACCATCACAAAGGTTTGAGAGACCAGGAAGAGCTAGGTCTGGGTTGAAGGATGAGGTGCATCTCCCAAACAAGGCTACTCCTTCAAGACTGGGAGAGGTGGCTGTCTTATCCAACACAGAGACCGACAAAAGGAGCCCAGCAAAATGAGGAGGCAGAGAAGTAGGTAATGAACAAAACAAGATAAAACCATAGAAAAAATCCTTAATGAAAGGAAGATAAGTAATCTGCTTGAAGAGTTCAAGGAAGGTAGTGGACATAAAGATGCTCACTGAACTCGGGAGAAGAGTGAACACAGAGCTTCGACAAAAAGAAAACATAAGGAAATAGCAAGTAGAAGTCACAGAGCCAAAGAATACAATAACTGAACTAAAAAATATACTAGAGGGGTTCAACAGCAGATTAGATGAAGCAGAAGAAAGGATTGGTGAATTCAAACACAAGGCAATGAAGCTCATCCAATCAGAGCAGAAAAAAGAAAAAAAGAATGAAAAGGAGTGAAAACAGCTCGAGAGACCTATAAGACAATATTAAGCGGACCAACATTTGCATTATAGGGGTCCCAGAAGAGGAGAGAGAAAACTTCCCTAACCTATGGATCCAGGAAGACCAGAGTTCCAGACAAGATGAATATAAAAAGACTCACACCAAGACCCATTATAATTAAAGTCTCCAAAGTTAGACAAGAACATCTTAAACACAGCAAGAGAAAAACAAGTTGGTAGGTACAAGTGAACCCCCATAAGACTTTTCAACAGGAACTTTCCAGTGGCTGGAAGGGAGTGGCTGAAAGGAAAAAAAAAAAAAAAAACTGCCAACCAAGAATCCTCTACCCAACAAGGTTGTCCTCCAGAATTGAAGGTGAGATAAAGTTTTCCAGACAAAGCTGAAGGAGGGGGTGCCTGGGTGGCTCAGTTAGCTAAGCATCCAATTCTTGATTTTAGCTCAGGTCATGATCTCAGAGTCCTGGGTTTGAGCCCTGCGTTGGACTCCCCACTCAGCAGGGAGTCTGCTTGTCACCTCTCTCTGCCTCTCCCCCTGCTTGTGCTCTTTCTTACTCTAAAATAAATGAATCTTTTTTTTTTAAGATTTTATTTATTTATTTGACAGAGACCACAAGTAGGCAGAGAGGCAGGCAGAGAGAGAGGGAGGAGGAAGCTGGCTCCCTGCTGAGCAGAGAGCTGGATGCGGGGCTTGATCCCAGGACCCCGGGATCATGACCTGAGCCGAAGGCAGAGGCTTTAGCCCACTGAGCCACCCAGGGGCCCCATAAAATAAATGAACCTTTAAGAAAAAAAAAAAAATCTAAGAGTCCAACACAACTAGAATGGCTTTATTGGAAATGTCAAAGGGATGTCTTTAAGCTGAAAAGAAGGTGTGCTAATTAGTAAAAAGAAAACATAAAAATATCAATCTTACTGGAAAAGGTAAGCATATAGTGCAGGCAGTAGTAAATTAATTTAAAGGCTAGTAAGAAAGAAGACAAATATAATAAAAATAATTATTTTACAGTTGGCCCCTGAGCAACACAGATTTGAACTGCATGGGTCCACTTCTGTGTGGATTTTTTTCTATAAATATTTCAGAAAAATTTTTGAAGATCTGCAACAATTTCAAAAGCTTGCAGACAAACTACATAGCTTAGAAATATATATATAAAAAGGATATCTTGAGTGCCAAATACATATATAAATCTATTATAAAAAGTTAAAACTTTCCAAAACTCACACATACTGTACAGGGCACCACTCACAGTTGAGAGAAATGTGTACAACAATGCAGTATTACATCATAATTGCACAAAATTCACTATGGTACATACTGTGTACATATGGTACATAATTCTGGAGCCGCCTCCTGTTGCTACTGCAGTGAGGCCTGGTGTTCAGAGCAGCCACTTAAAATGCATGTGAGGCTGATCATCTCTGCATGAGCAGTTCCTCTCTCCAGTGAACTGGGTATCACAGCAAAAACTGGTCTCCATTCTCACGTACTTTTCGTTGTGTTTAGTGCAACACCATAAACCCTGCATAATGCCAGGGGACCCATCCGAAGTGCTACTAGCGATGCTGGAGGTATTCCCAAAAAGCAGAAAAGACATGAAATAACACAAAAAAGTTGAACTGCTTGATGTGTATCCCAGATTGAGGTCTGCAGCTGTGGTTGCCTGCCATTTCAAGGTAAATGAATCTAGCATAAGGAACATTGTGAAAAAAAGAAGAGGAAATTCATGAAGCTGTCACCAGAGCAGTGCCACAAGGCACAAAATCCTGGTACTTTTTGTCAAATACCCTTTTATCTCCTATTGAAAATGCAGCTTTCAGGGGGTGTAGGACGGCTAGTAAGAAAGGCATTCCTGCAGACTCGAACATGACTCAAGAAAAAGCAAAGTCATTATATGACGACTCAAAGGGAACGGAAGGTGAAAGATCGAAAGCTACAGAATTTAATGCCAACAAAGAATGGTTTGATAATTTTAGAAATTTTAGAAAAACAAACTTTAGAAAGTTTGGTTTTAAAAATGTCAAGATAACAGGAGAAGCAGCTTCTGCCAACCAAGAGGCAGCAGACGAATTCCCAGACACCATTAAGAAAATCACTGAGGAGAAAGGATATCTGCCTGAACAGGTTTTTAATGCAGACAAAAGGTGCCCTGTTCTAGAATAAAATGTCACAAAAGGCATTTATTATTTAATCCATATGAAGAGACGTGAGCAGCAGGATTTAAGGCAGAAAGGGACAGACTACTGTTCTGTGCAAATGCAGTTTAGTTTAGGATCAGAGCTGCCCTTTTCTATAAACCTACCAACCCCCGAGTCTTGAAACAATACCAGCTGTCAGACTTTTTGGTTGTACAAGAAGGCCTGGACAGTGAAGACCCTTTTTCCAGATTGGTTCCATTGCTGCTTTGTCCCTGAAGTCAGGAAGTACCTTGCCAGCAAGAGATTGCCTTCTAATGTACTTTAGATATTTGGACAATGCCCTCGCCACCTAGAACCCCATGAGTTGGTGTTGAAGTGGTCTACTTGCCCCCAAACACGACATCTCCAATGCAGCTCCCAGATCAAGGGGTCATCAGAACCTTTAAGGATGATTACACACAATATTCTTCTTCTTCTTCTTTTTAAAAAGATTTTGTCAGAGAGCAGTGCACAAGCAGGGGGAGCAGCCGGCAGAAGCAGACTCCCCACTGGGCAAGGAGCCTGATCCAGGATTTGATCCCAGGAATCTGGGATCATGACCTGAGCTGAAGGCAGATGCTTAACTGACTGAGCCACCTAGGCCTCTCTACACACAGCAGTCTGTGAAAAGGACTGTCAACACTATGGAAGGGAATTGTGATAGAACATCATGAAATTCTGGAAGGACTGTACCATCAAAGACGCCACCATGATTATGAAAAAGCTGTGAAAACCATCAAGCCTGAAATAATGGGATTCCTGCTGGAGACAACTGTCCAGATGTTGTGCATAACTTCATAGGATTTACAATAGAACCAATCAAGAAAATCATGAAAGAGGCTGTGGATTTGGCAAAAAGAGTAGGGAGGTGAAGGGTTTTAAGATGCAGATCCTGCAGAAGTCCAAGAGGTAAAAGACAACACACCAGAGGAATTAACAGAAGGCGACTGGATGGAGATGAGTGTTTCCAAACTAGTGCCAGATGAGGAGGAACAAGACAGAGAAGTGGTGCCAGAAAACAAATGGACACTGGACAATCTGGCAGAAGAGTTCTGATTCTCCAAGACTGCTTTTGACTCCTTTTATGACATGAACCATTATAGGATGTGGGTTCTGAACTAATGCTCACAGTGGAAGGATTGGTACTGTATAGAAACATATTTAGAGAGATGAAAAAGCAAAACAGTCAGAAATTACAATGTTTTTCCAAAGAATTACACTGAGTGTGTTGCCTCTCCCACCTCTCCTTCCAACTCGGCCATCCCTCAGACAGCATGGCCAACCCCTCATCCTCCCTCTCCTCAGCCTACTCAACATGAAGACAGGGGTGAAGACCATTATGATGACCCACTTCCACTTAATGAATAATAACTAATCATCAGGCCATATAGTTAATAAACTGATCTGTTGTATATGTAAACATCTTGTGTAAAAATCTAACCATACAGCAGTAATTGTACAAGATGCCTTTCTGCCAACATCACCATCGCCAAAATATTCATCATGTAGAACACTGAGTGTAAGTCTTGTATGGAAGTGGATACCCTGTCCTTACACAGGCACATGTGACTGATGTTTAATATACAATTAATAATGCCTTAGTTTTCCTACTGTTTTAAAATTTTGCTTTCAAGGAATTACATTACTATAGATTATGTCTCTCGCTCTTGTATCAGCCTATCATCATAGGTAAGTGGTTTTTAAAAAATGTAACAATGTTTCTAGAACTGTACTATGAATAGGACTGTACTTTATGCCATAAAAATTTTATAGGGCTTCATTCATTAGTGTACAGACAAGGCCACTGTGAAGAAGTGTATCAGTTCCGCTAGGCTACCATAGAGCAATCATACTGTTCTTGTTTCATTATCTGTGCATGAACTGTTATACTTATAAATAAGTATGCATTCCTTTTCACTTTTGACATCTAGTGTTAGCAATACATATAACATCTACAGTGTTTTGAATCCTATAAGACAAAAATTGTATAGGTACTGACAGATGGTTAATCATGTAAACAGACAAGGTAAATTTATGATATTGGTAAATGCAGTACAGTACTATAAATTTATCTTCTCTTATGATTTTTAATATTTTCTTTTCTCTAGTTTATTGTAAGATTCTAGTATATTAGACCTATACCATACAAAATATTTGAAATGACTGTTTATGTTAATGGTAAGGCTTCCAGTCAACACTAGGCTACAGCAGTTAATGTTTCTGGGAAGTCAACAGTTATACATGGATTTTTGAGTACATAGATGGTTGATATCCCATACTCCTTTGTTGCTCAAAGGACAACTGTAATTAGTTAAGGGATACACATGATAAAAAGATGTAAATTGTGACATCTAAAACATAAAATGTTCAGGGAGAGTAAAAATGTGGAACTTTAGAATGCATTTAAACTTAAGTTATTATGAACTGAAAATAAATGGTTATAAATCTAAGTTATACAAAAGCCTCATGGTAAACACAAAGCAAAAACCTGTGATAGATACACAGAGGATAAACAGAAAGGAACCTAAGCCTACCACAACAGAAATTTATTAAACTATGAAGGAAGAGAGCAGGAGAGGAAAAGAACACAGAGGAACTTTTAAAAAAACAAAGAGTTTATGCCTATCATTGATTATTTTAAATTTAAATGTACTCTATTCTCCAATTAAAAGACACAGAGTGGCTGAATGAGTAAAGAAAACCCATGACCCATCTATATGCTGCCTTAAGAGAGTCACTTGAGAAGGACATACACAAACTGAAAAAATATATCCCATGCAAACGGGAAACCAAAGAAAGGTGATGTATTAGACGAAAAACACTTTAAAACAAAGACTATAATAAAAGACAAATAAAAAGGTATTACATAATGATAAAGGGAACAATCCAATAAGAGGATATAATGTTTGTAAATATTTATGTACCCAACACTGGAGCACTTGAGTATGTGAAGCAAATATTAACAGACCTGAAGGGAAAAACAGCAATATGGTGATAGTAGGGGACTCTGATAACCCACTTTCATCAATGGACAGATCATGTAGACAGGTCAACCAGGAAACATCCACCTTAAATGACACACTAGACCAGATGGACTTTACAGCTTATACTGAATAGTGCATCCAAAAACAAAAGAATAGACATTCTTTTCAGTCACACATAGAACATTCCCCAGGATGGATCATATGTTAGGTCACAAGTCTTAATAAATTTAAGATGACTGAAATTAAATCATTTTCCCCACTATAATGCTATGGAACTAGAGATCAATTACATGAAGAAAACAGGAAAATTCACAAATGTGTGAAGACTAAATAACTAAATACTACTAAATAACTATGACAAAAGACTAAATAACTACTAATTGCTACTGAACAAGCAATGGGTCAAAGAAGACATGACAAGAGAAATCAAGAAACACTTTCAGAAGAATGAAAAAGAAAATACAACATACCAAAGCTTATGGGATGCAGGAAAAGCAGTTCCAAGAGGGAAGTTCATAGTGACAATGCCTACATATCAAGAAACATCTCAAATAACCTAACTTTATACCTGAAGGACCTAGGAAAAGAACAACAAATAAAGCCCAAAGTTAGTAAAAGGAAGGAAATAACAGATCAGAGTGGAAATAAATAAAACTCATAAAATAGAGATCAATGAAACTAAGAAGTGGTTCTTTGAAAAGGTCAACAAAATTGACAAAGCTTTAGCTAGATTCACCAAGAAAGAAAAAGACTCAAAATCAGAAATGAAAGAGCAGACACTATAACTGATACCAAAGAAATAGAGAGGATCTTAAGAGACTACTATGAAGAATTTTACGCCAACAAAGTGTGCAGAAGAAATGCATAAACCCCATAAACATACAATTTGCCAAGACTGAATCATTATGAGACTGACGTGCCACCTGCTGTGCTAAGTCACTAAGACTGAATCATGAAGGAACTGAAAATCTGAACAGACTGATTACTAGTAAGGAGATAGTTGGAAGGTCTGTTGAGTACTGATTCAAACAAAAACCCAGAAACAGAGGACTTTACTGGCGAATTCTACTGAACATTCAAAGAAGAATTAACCCTTTTAAAACTCTTCCCCCAAAAAAGAAGCAGTGAAAGGAACACTGCCAAACTCATTTTATGAGGCTAGCATTACCCACCCAGATACCAAAACTAGACAGGGACGCCACAGGAAAAAAAAAAAATCACAGGCCAATACCCTTGATGAACATAGATGCAAAATCCTCAACAAAATATTAGTAGATTGAATTTACAATATATTAAGAGTACCTCCTTATACTATGATCAAATGGAACTTGTCTCAGGGATGGAAGGATGGTTCAACATCCACAAATCAATGTGATATATATACCACATTGATGAAATGAAGGATAAAAATCATATAATCATCTCTGTAGATGCAGAAAAAGCATTTGACAAAAATCAACATTCATTTATGATTTTAAAAAATCACAAAAAGTAGGTATAGAGGGGATGTACTTTAACATAATAAAGGCCATGGCTGACATACTCCGTGATGAAAGCTGAAAGCCTTCCCTCTAAGGCCAGGAACAAGACAAGGATGCACACTCTTACCACATATATTCAACAAAATATCAGAAGTCCTAGTCGGGGCATTAGACAAGAAATAAAAGGCATCCAAATATGATGTAAAACTCACTATTTGCATGTGGTATGATATTAGACAACCCTAAAGACTCTACCAGAAACTCTAAGAATTAACAAAGGAGTTCAGTAAAGTTGTAGGATTCCAAATCAATTCACATAAGTCTGCTGCATTTCTATACACTAATAACAAAATATCAGAGAAATTAACAATCCCACTCACAACTGTAAACAAAAGGAATAAAATAGGAATAACTTTAACCAAGGAGATAAAAGACCTGCATACTGTAAACTTACATTAGATACTGATAAAAGAAAACTGAAGAAACAAATAAGTGGAAAGATACTCCATGCTCAGAATATAATTAAAATGTCCATGCTACTACCCAAAGTAATCTACAGATTCAGGGCAATCCCTACCAAAATTTTAACGCCATTCTTCTCAGAAGAACAAGCAATCCTAAATTTATGTAATTACAAAAGACTCTGAATAGCCAAAGCTATCTTGGAAAAAAACAAAGCTGGAGGTATTCACGTTCCTGATTTCAAACTATATTACAAAGCTATGGTAATCAAAACAGTATGGTATTAACATCAAAACACACACATCAATGGAACAGAAGCCCAGAAATAAACATATGCATATGTGGTCAATTAATTTATGACAAAGGAGCCAAGAATATACAATTGGGAAAGGATGATCTTTAATAAACAGTGTGGGGAAAATGGGATAGCCACATGCAAAAGAATGAAACCAGAGCACTATCTTACACCAAACCACAAAAGTTAACTCATTATGGATAAATGACTTAACTGTAAGACCTAAAGCCAGACTTCCAGAAGAAAACACAGGCAGTAAGCTCCCTGACATCAGTTTTGATGATGATGACTTTTTGGATTTGACACCAAAAGCAAAGGTTTGTTACCTTTGTTAGGTAAAAATAAATAGACCACATGCACACTCAAAAATTTCTGCACAGCAAAGAAAACCATTAACAAAATGAAAAGGCAACCTATGGACTGGGAGAAAATATTTGCAAATCAGATCTGATAAGGGGGTAATATTCATAATGTATAAAGAATTCCTATAACTCAATAGCCAAAAAACAAACCGATTAGAAAATAGGAGACTCTGAATAGATATCTTTATGAAGACAAAATAGAGATGCCCAACAGTTAAGTGAACAGATGCTCAACATCATTAATGATAAGGGAAATGCAAATCCAAAACCACAACAAGATACCACTTCACACTTGTTTTTTTTTTTTTTAATTTCTTTTCAGTGTAACAGAACTCATTGTTTTTGTACCACACCCAGTGCTCCATGCAATCCGTGCCCTCCCTAATACCCACCACCTTGTTCCCCCAACCTCCCACCCCCCCCCACCGCCCCTTCAAGACCCTCAGGTTGTTTTTCAGAGTCCATAGTCTCTCATGGCTCACCTCCCCTTCCAATTTCCCTCAACTCCCTTCTCCTCTCCATCTCCCCATGTCCTCCATGTTATTTGTTATGCTCCATAAATAAGTGACACCATATGATACTTGACTCTCTCTGCTTGACTTATTTCACTCAGCATAATCTCTTCCAGTCCCGTCCATGTTGCTACAAAGGTTGGGTATTCATCCTTTCTGATGGAGGCATAACACTCCATACCACTTCACACTTGTTAAGGGAAGATACAAGTGTTGGCAAGGGTGTGGAGAAAAAGGAGCCCTTGTGCACTGTTAATGGGAATGTAAAGTGGTGCAGCCACTGTGCAAAACATTACGGAGGTTCTTCAAAAATAGAGCTACCATATGATCCAGAAATTCCACTCTGGGTATTTATGTGAAGAAAATGAAACACTAGCTTGAAAAAAATATATATATAGCCCCAAGTTCACTGCACCATTATTTATAATAGCCAAGATAAGGAGACAACCTAAGTGTCCACGGATGGATGAAACACACACACACAGGAATATTACTTAGCCTTAAAAAATGAAATCATCTCATTTGCAACAACATGGATGGCCCCTGAGGGCACTATGCTGATTGAAATAAATTAGAGAAGGACAAGTCACAGGGACTACTGTGTGGCATTATTATATTATGTGGCGTTTGCTAAGAATGCATCTTAGAAGTTCCCATCACAAGGAAGAAAACACTCTGCAACTATGCAAGGCGATGGATACTAACTAGACTCACCAAGGCGGCCATTTCACAATATAAACAAGCATCGAATCATTGTGTTATACAGCTGAAACTAACATAATGTCATAATTAGTTACACTTCAATTAAAAAAACCCCGAACAGGCATCCCAGATGACTCTGGGGAGGTGGAGCATGCGTACCCCGAGGTCTGGGATTACAGGCGCGGCCGACCGAGGTTGGCAAGCCAGGAATCTGAGCACCCAAAACCACTCACCATGCAGCGACTTCATCCCCAAGGTGTAAGAAGGCCTCCGCAGCGGGAGAGACTTGGGCAGAGAAGGGTACGTGCTGCTGAAGAGGACGTCATTGGGCAGGGCTTGGTCCAGAAGCGATGCCCTGGAGGCAAAGAAGTGTTCCCTCTGGCCGCTGTAGATGCTCTCATCGGACAGCGTGCGGTGCAGGGCCCGTCTTGCCGTGGGTGTGGCAGGAAAAGGCGACTGGGGCGAGGAGAGCGCCTGGAACTGAGAGCGGCGGGCAGACAAGGATTTACATGATGGCCTAAGTCCTCATGACAGGGAGCAGCTCTAGTAGGAGGTGCCTCTTGTAAACAGCAGCTGCTAAGAGTCTACTGAATCAGTTTGACAGAATGTTTTTTAGGATGGATTTCTACCCACTAAAATAGAGAAGCCATCTACATACTGATACAGTTCTATATAAATGGCAGAAGTTCTAGATAGCTGTTCTCTCTTGTCCTTTGCATTTGTCACCAGATTTGACATTTAGTTGAGATCCTTTTGCAAAAAGCAAGCTTCTGAGAATCCCATTACTTGAGAAACATGAGACGCATTAACAGTATTTAAATATCCAGCCTCAGAGCCAGCAGAGTATCTGGTCGGTTAGCAATAAAGTTGTATTTATTCAGTCCTTCCTAGACGAGTGTTCACCTTGACAGGGAGAACGATGCAGAGGACAGGTGAAGATGTGAGTAGGAGGGCTGAGTCACAGCCGGTAGAAGGCCTCTGCGGGACGTTCTGTGACAATGGGAAGGGGCAGAGAGAGGACGACAACTGTGTCTCCACTGAGGATGCCGGGAATAGAGCTGACACTCAGGGTCTAACATGCTTCTGTTCATCAAACCAAGAGTTAATCAAGTCAAAGCTCCCTAGGAAGTGGTGTGCACAGCTGCCACATAAATATGAACAAATAATTAGTCAAACGCATTGTCAATGAGCCCCAGGTGTAGCCAACGGTGTAAAAATTATGCTCACTTCTAAAAATTCATGATGAGTTAAGTGCAAGGTACATAAACGCTTGCCAAGAAAGCGAAGCTGCTGAGATAAGGGCTCTGTGAGTCTGTAAATGCAGGAGCTGGGTATGGAAATGGTGGTTTTCCTTTTCCCCTCACCGAGAAGAGGGGGCATGACAGAGGTGAAATGGCCTGCTGATTATGATTTAAAAAAATATAGCCAGATCCTCTCTCTCCCATTGGCAAGCTTCTAGGACTGTCACGTACGACTCGTGCCTACCAGGCCAGGCCCCAGATCTCTCCATTCAAACACTGCTCCCAATCTGTTTTAGCGCCTCTGGGTTCAGCAAAGGGATTTCGTTTTCTAGTGAGTATCCCTGCCCTGATGGTTATACGGGAAGGTGGTTTTCCCCTAATTCTAGTTTCAGCCTCTTTGGGAAATATTAACAAACTTCAGGGCAGAGAACTGCCACCTTGAGGAGATCCTTGGAGCGGCATGCTTGCTTAGAAGTTCTAACATCTCGCAGGGAAGGGAGGCAGGGCAGGAGATGGAAGTGGGCAATCTGCCTTGATGCTTCGTGCCCATTAAAAAGTCGTCTTGTCCCAACATGTTGGGGTGGTCCCTCACCCCATCCCTGTTCCCCTCCAGTCTTGAAGGCGCGTGCACACCAACCTGGTTCTGAGAGCGCCCTGGGCCTGCCTCCCGGGGTGCTTGCTGGGCAGTGCCCAGTGCTGCCAGCCCTGGGAAAGAACCACCATGAGTCAACACTGACTCTCAAGGGCTCTGAGAGTGCATCAGGCCAGGGGGCTTTGCAGACTGTCCTGGGGACCCTACCGGTTCCTCACAGCATCACTGCTTGGGGAGCAGAGACATTCAAGTGGGACCCAGGCGGCCATGACACCCACCCCTCCCATCAGAGGAACTCCACTTTCTTACTTCTCCATATTAGACTTCCATGTTTTATTTTATTTAAAAAGGGGGGGGGGTTTCCCAAACTTTAAAACCATCTGGCACCACCAATCTATTTCAAAGCCAAGGAACACGGCCTAGAGGAGGGGCCTCTTGCTCCAGGTCAGCTCCTGTTCCTGCACTCTTCCCAGGCCTCCTGGCTTCATGAGCTGGTCACCAGCACCCGCTGTAAGCAAGCGCCAGCACTCCCCGAGCCCTGGAGCTGCCCGCAGCCGCCACCTCTGGTCTGTGCCTCACAGCTCTGGCTGCAAAGCGGGACCATGGGTTTGCACTGTGTCTGTTCACCTGCTGCTGGGCACAGCCCTCAGGGAAGGTAAAGTGATCCCTCTCTGCCTGCCAGTGAGGTTTCTTAGAAGGTCAGCAGTCTGCCATTTTCCTTGAGACAGGAGCTCCGTGGCAGGTGCTTAGGCCCTGTGGCCACCTACCTCTGAGCCACAGCTCACCACGTCCCACAGCAGATATCACACATTGCTGGCAAATCACCCTGTATTAACCCTCTCATTTGATATTAACGCTCACTCCCAGGTAGCACCTGCTCTCCAAGAAAGCCAGTGTTGTCCGAGTGCGTTCCAAGTCTCATAGCCCGAAGCTGGCCCCTGCCAGGACCCTGACACCTGATGCAGTGGCCTGGGGCCTTGAGCCAGGCCTGGCCTGGAAGACCTCTCAAGGGCATGCTGGCCTTTCTGACACAGCAGAGTCATGGGCATCCCAATGGAGAATTTCAGAAGATACACAGAGATACTTAGCTAAAGTCATCTGAAACCAAACCAAAAAGGAGGATACTGGATAAAGAAGAGCCTTACTTCCAGCCCTTCCCAGTAAGAGAGTAGCCTGTGGAGAGCCTTCTTTGCAGAGGGTCTCTCGGTAATGCAGTCAGGACATAGAGAAGGTGCACCCCTGTTTCAGGAATGTTAAAATATTTCATTTTGGAAATAAAAGCCAAGAACAGGAATGAAGGCAAAAGAGACATTTGCTTTCAATTATTTCTACTGCATGAGTAAATCAAAAGAATCAAAGCTCTAAGTTTGCCCCTTTCCAAAAATGTGAAACCGAGAATTGGAGGAAAGATTCCTTTCAGGGCAAGTTTTATTTTCCTCTAACCTCAAAGGAAAAAATCTGAAAAAAATTTTATTTTGAAACTGGTACTTAAACATTTTAATACACCTTTTTGGGTTCTGACGGATAAAAAAGTTTCAAGCACTGTCTTTTGTGAGGTTGCTAAGGAAACCATTTGTACCCTGCGTGATGAGTCAGAACGGTGAAGTGCTGGCTTATAAAACAGAAATTACAGAAATCAAGAATGACCAAGTCTTTAAAATGATTTATGATGTTAATGTTTATGTTAATAAATCTTTATTTCACAGCACAATGCCAGAATGGCCTTTGAAGTACACTTAATTTCTGTAAATGCGGATTTTTCAGTTTAGGGGCTATGTCTGACCTATCTTGAGAAAGGTGCATGCACACACACACTCTTGTGACGAGAAGCCTGAGTGAGAATAGACAAGGCCACATAGCTCATCCTGCTCAACCCTCTGCTCCTGGTCTGAAGACAGCAAGTGGTTAAGGAAACACTTCAGCTTATCTTTCCAATCAACTATCAGAGTTCCTCTTAAATTATACTCTCTAGTCACTTCAAACAGACTACCACTCACTCAACTAAGCAGCTGGACAACAGAACATGTCCAAGTTTGCTGTGCTGACCTTCCTGGGGGTAGATCCCCTCCTCCTGGGGCTACACAACACACCGCACACAGAAATGCCTTGTGCTCAGAGCTCTGGACCCCACTCAACAGAGGCCCAGCTCCAAGCCCTGGGAGGAGGAGATGGTACACTTCTGAGGACAAGAAAGACCCCCAAGTAGGCTTCAGGGCTCCTCCAAGCTAAGGCAAGCAGAACAAACTCTTCACGTGGTTGCGCCAAGGTCTGGCCACTGACCCACAAACAGTGGCACTCAGGACGTGATGGGGAGGGAGGCTGGCTTTAGGGAATTTCTAGCCTAGAATTCCTCAAGGGAAGTGAAGAGGTTTTTGCAAAGTAAAGAGAGTTTAGAAAGTTCTGAAAGTAAGTATGTAGACTTAGTTTGCTGGGCTGCAGAGGTGGCTTCTGGAGGATGAGGAGGTGAAGAGAGTGGGTGTAAATCAGGCCGTCTCTCTGAGTGACTGAATGCTACGTGGTGCACAGACAGTAGACCTGCCTGTCAGGGGGCAGAGGTGGGGCACAGGGGGAAGGATGTGAACTGGGAGCTACTTGTGGGAGGAGGGACCCTTTGGACGGAAGGCTCTAAGGCATTTACAGAAAACTCTGTGTGATGAGGGAGCCACAGGTGCTCTGCCAAGTTCTCAGAAGCACTGCCATCTGAGTTAATGTCTGTGAAAGAGTGTGGCTTGTGCACGGGGAGTGGGGTGCACTAAGGAAGATAAAGGGTGATAGGGACAGGTAAATATAAACCCAGACTGAAAGCCGTGGCAGCGGGGACGAAACGCTTGGAGAATGCCATAAGCTCATTTTAGGGCAGAGTGCATGAGGGCAGGAGCCGGGAGCCGACACCTCCTGGAGGGGCCACTGTGGTGAGCAGCCCCGTCCCTTCTGGCCACCCACCCTAACAGCCATGCGCCCCGAGCTCTGTCCTATACCTTAAAGTTCTTCTGGGATTCAGGAGTTGGGCTTTCCAGGTCGATGAGTTTCTTGAGGTCCTCCTCGATGGTGGACTTGGAGGCTGGCTTGGGGGATGCCCGGAGGTCCCTGGTTGAGGCGCGCAGCCTGGTGTGGGCCATCTCGTTGCCGTCACTCTGATGGCGCCTTGAAAGGAAGAGATGGGAGAAACCAAGCAGGGTGACGTAAGGCCACGATGGACCCTGAGGCGGTGAGTCAGGTGGGACATATTAAAGGAGAGCTAAGGACAAGCTGCTTGTGAAAGAAACACAACCAACTGGAAGCACAAAATAAGAATCTGGTGAACAAACTGCTCTTCTACAGGAAACCATTAGCCCCACTAAGCCAGAGTTAGCACGACTTACTAGTAAGACCACGGGCTACAAATCCCAAATGTTACTTCTGTACAAACTCAAACAACATGATCGAATGACTCATTTAGAACTTTTTTTACTCCTGTACTACTTTGTCAAAAAGTTCTTTATATTCAGGGCAGTCCCTCTCTAACACTCCCTCTGCTGGGCCCTGAGTTAAAAACCCCATGGGAAGGCTGTGATTAACATCACCAAAGGGAGAATGTCACCTTCGTGCCAGGTCAATTATTCTGCAGTTTGTTCTCCAGACAGACTCCTTCCTATGACATCTAAGATTCTCAAATCAGTGATTTGCCACATAACTTATTTAAGGAATGAAGCAGAGAAATAATTTAAGTTTTACTTAGGAGGGGAAAAAAATATCTCTTGACCAAACCCCAGCTGGCCGCCTCTGTGGTAGGAAATTGCCTCAACCTTTTCTGTTCTCCGTCCTGTTAAAAGCAAACCACCCAGTAAGAGAAGCGAAAGAATTCTTACTTTCTTGTGTCCATAAATCCCACAGAGTTTATGGTTCCTTCGGGTTTCTTCCACCCAATCAGGTACTTGCTGGTCGCGCCCTGGCGAGGGTAGAAGGTCCTAGGGCCAGACGAAGAGGAGGAGGAGGAGGAGGAGGGGAAGGTAGGTGCGAGCTGCGAGGTGGCAGGATGGAGCTCTTCTTTTGGGGAACTTCTGGCACTGGTGAAGACCACTGGGCTGGCAGAGTGTCGAGAGCTCATGGTACTGAGGAGAAGCGTGACAAAGACAAAAGGACCCCAGTGTGCATGTGTGCATTCCGGGGTCCACACGGCAGCTATCAAAGTGTCATTCAGGACAGGGGTTATGGCCACGTTAAAGAACAATGACTGTATCATCAAATATTAATGGGGCTGGCTGGCTAGTCTTTCTTGTTTTCTTGCTACAATTTAAATGTCTGCTGTAAAAATGAAACACAGTCACCGGGGCTTAGTCTGCACTCTAAGTTAAAAGGTAAAAACAGTTGAGGCTATCAGGGATGCTTTGAAACATGCTGGCACACCGGAGTTTGTTAGGGGGTCTAGAACAGGCAAGGAACAGGAGAAATGGCAATAAAAGGTCTGGCCATCTCAGTGGCTGTCTGCCTTGCCTTCCTCAGAAATAGGGGTCATGGTAATGCTCCCCAGGTCCAAGCTGGATCAGCATACAGTTCTCCAATACCCACATCCAAGGCCAAAGAGGGACACTGATGTCTCCTTCCCCATGGCATCCGGCAGTAAGAGGGACTCTTAAAAGCTGTTCAGTGGAGGGAAAATGGCCACTCTCCTACACCATGTACAAAAATCAACTCAAAATGGATTAAAGACTTGACTGTAAGTCCTGAAACCATAAAACTCCTAGAGGAAATCATAGGGCAATATCCTTGACATCGATCTTGGCAATGATGTTTCTGAATTTGACACCAAAAGCAAAGGTAACAAATGCAAAAATAAACATGTGGGACTATGTCAAATTAAAAAGCTGTACAGCAAAGGTAACCATCAAGAAAATGAAAAGGCAACCTAGTGAAGGAGAAAATACTTGCAAATCATACATCTGATAAGGGCAAAATACCCAGAATATATAAAGAACTCATATAACTCAAGAGAAAAAATCTGATTTAAAAACGGGCAAAGGATGTCTATCAACAGATGAATGGATAAAGAAGATGTGGTATATATATACAATGGAATACTATGCAGCTATCAAAAGAAATGAAATCTTGCCATTTGCGATCACGTGGATGGAACGAGAGGGTATTATGCTGAGCAAAATAAGACAATTATCATATGATCTCCCTGATATGAGGAAGTTGAGAGGCAACATTGGGGGGTTTGGGGGGGGTAGGAAAGGAATAAATGAAACAAGATGGGATCAGGAGGGAGACAAACAATAAGAGACTCAATCTCATAAAACAAACTGAGGGTTGCTGGGGGGAGGGGGGAGGGAGAGGGCAGTGGGGTTATGGACATTGGGGAGGGTATGTGCTATGGTGAGTGCTGTGAAGTGTGTAAGCCTGATGATTCACAGACCTGTACCCCTGGGGCAAATAATACATTATATGTTAATAAAAAATAATTTTTTTTTTAAAAAATGGGCAAAGGAATCTCAATAAACATTTTTCCAAAGAAGACATACAGATGGCTAACAGGTACATGAAAAGATGCTCAACCTCACTAATTATCTGGGAAATGCAAATCTAAATCACAATTAAATATCACTCACACCTGTTAGAATGGCTGTTATCAAAAAGCCAAGAAATAACAGGTATTGACAAGAATGTGGAGAAAAGGGACCCCTTGTGCACTGTTGGTGGGGATGTAATTTGGTGCAGACACTATGGAAAACAGTAAAATGTTCCTCAAAAAATTAAAAATAGAACTACCATATGATCTAGAAATTCCACTTCTGGGTTTTACCTAGAGAAAGTGAAAATACTAACTTGAAAGTATCTACAATCCCATGTTCATCGTAGTATTATTTACAAGACCCAAGCTATGGAAATAACCTAAGTGTCCGCTGATGGACGAATGGATAAAGAAAGAGTGGTATACATATACAATGAAATACTATACAGCCATAAAAAGAAGGAAATTCGGCCATTTGGAACAATATAGATGGACGTTGAGGACATTATGCTAATTGAAATAAGTCGGACAAATACTATGTCATCTACTTATGTGTGCCATCTAAAAAAACCCAAGTTCATAGATCCAGAGAACAGACTGGTGGTGGCCACAGGTGGGGATGGAGGATGGGGGAAACTGAGGGAAGAGGGTCAAAAGGTACAAATGTCCATGTGGGAGTCCTGGCGACGTGATGTACAGCATGTTGACTAAATATAAAAACAGAAAAGTCATCATCTGTGGATTTTAAACTTTGGTTCAAGATTACAAAACTAAAGTCTTCAGGACCCAAGGAGAAGGCTACTCATCACATACTAAAACTCGGGATTTCTAAGGCCGGGCCTGAGAGTTCAGGGGGTCTACAACGCTGGAGGCTCTTCAATGGCAGAATTTCCACACGTTCCTCCCCAGGATCTTCCAGGACCTGCGTCCACACCACGCGAGCCCTGCTGAGTTCTCCACTGTTGGCGGAGACCAGAGACGTGGGCTCCTACCACAGCGCACTTGTCACCGAAGGTTTAGCCACGAGGACGTGGTCTCACAGCATTTGCCAGCAGCGCTTTGTCAGAAACCAATGGTCCTGATCTGAATAAAGCACGGACTTAATAATGACGCATTAGCTACGACGCGTGTACCCCAGACCATGGGTGGGAGGGTGCACTGGAACTCTCTGCACCATCTTTGTAACATTTCTGCCAATCAAAAACTAGTCTAAAATAAAAACATTTTTTATTAAAAAAAAAACTAAGGGAATGAACAACAACAAAAAATCAAAACCACCCAATCTTAGTGGTGCTGAGAGAACACGCACAGAAGAAAGTCAGTGTTGAACCCCCACCTGCAACCTCACCTAAAAATCCATTCCCACTGGCTCGCATATTTAAGTGTGGATCTAAAGATTCTGGACCACGTCACGAAGAACATCTTTGGGACAGAGGCAGAGGTTTCTTTCATAGGATCATAAAGGAAAGGATTGAACCCCGCTGAAAGTAAGGACTTCTAGTCCTCCAAAGAAAGAGAAGCAGAATATGTGTAAAACATACACCCAATGGTGGGCTCCAATCCAGAATACAGAACTTCTGAAACTCAACATGACAGACAACCCAATAGGAAAAATGAGCCAAGATCTGAAAAGGAATTTCACAAACAAGGATATCTAAACAATTAATAAATAAACATTAATGCTTAACATTGTCAGTTATCAGGAAACTGCAAACTGGAGCCAATAGAAAAACCAGTTACACACCCAAAAGAAAGGCTAAAATTAAAAAGACTTCCAACATGAAGTGCTAGAACGATGTGAAGCGGCCCGAACTCTCCTACACTACTGATGTGTGTCACTGTCTTGAGATGAAGTGGCTCACATTCTCTGCTGAAGTTGAACGTGTGTGTATCGAAGGACACAGCAGCCCCACTCCTAGGTCTGTGCCTGCCAGATGCACACACAGGTGTACCAAAGGACATGTGCAAGAATCTGTAATGTCCCTAAACTGGAAACACTCCAAACACTCCACAGCAGAAGGGACACACGAGCTGTTCCATGTTCTCACAAGGTAAATTTGACGCAGCCATGCAGCTAAGCTGATGCTACCTAAGACATGTGGTGACCCTCACCGACGTACTGTTGACTTAGAGACACCAGACATGGAGTAAAACATATGGCGCGATTCCACTTACATAAAGCCAAAAATAGGCAAAATGTGTGTGTGATTTTAGGATTCAAGACTGTGTTTACCTGGGCGAGGAGGTGGGAATGACCAGGGAAGACAAGTGAGAGGAGGACGTGTCTGGATGTTGGCTCTGTTCCAGTGCTTGATTTGGGTAAAAATTACACGAGATATGTTCGTTTCGTGAAAATTCACGCCAATGGACAATATGACCTGAACCTCTTTCTCTACACGTGTCACACTTCAATGAGAACACACCCACAAAAATAAATCAGAAGTAGATGACCTGAAAGGAGAAGGCCTTATCAGTCCACGAGGCTTTGCCATGGACTAGAGGGAACAGGGCACGGAACAAAGGGGATCTGCAAAGTTCACCACACTAAATGGGCCTTATTGCCACAGAACAAACATAAACATCTTTATTTTTATAATGAAGGAGGAGGGACCAGGCTCAAACTTCACAAAAAATATGATAAAAAGAAATGACTAGCCATATTCTGATTGCTCTAACAGTTTTCTTTTTCCCAGAGACTTGTAGCTAGAGCGGAAGGGAAAGAAAAAAACATCTCAAGACCTCAAAGGGCAGCATAAATTTAAAGGCCATGTAATCTCATTTAGTTTTCACCTCTTGATAAAAAATATCCCATTTGTTTGCCTTTAAAAGGAAGAAAACGGATACAGAACTCTTCCATAAATGCCATACGTTAAATCAATAAGAACAAAATAATAGTAAGACTCTGTTGTGGAAAACAGACTAAAAGTGGAAAGATGAACCAGAAGGAAAAAGGAATCGGGAAGGACATAAAGACAGAGGCAGACAAGCTCAGACTGTGTCCTCCAGAGACAGAGCAACATGCAGTAACTCAGGAAGCACCAGCAGGAGCTTCCTAGGCCCTAAGAGTGGGCGTAGCCTTTGCAGTCATTTGCCACAATATGACAGGGTTGTGGTGGTTTATTGCTTCTTTAGGGACAAGAGCTTATCTCTGGCTTGTAGACTTGCCCCCCCCCACCATGATACCTCCCTCATACGCACTTATAACACAGATGTGGCGGTGTCTCCACTCATCCATGGTTACGGTCTGAAGCAGATTCCCATCAAGTCAAAAATAGTACATCAGTGTCTAACCTGTACATCTTCATCTTGGATAATCAGGGACTGGCTTTACCTGCCTCGATTAGCACCCAGAGGTGAAAGCAAGTGTTTGTGAATTACTAGTGCTGGAGCATGTCAGGGCATGTTTTATGTTGAAGGACCCCAGAGATTCTGATTGGGTGCCCTGGCAGACACATGGGAATCTGCGCTCTGACTCGTTCCCAGCCAATGCCGTGGTCCTTAACTCACAACCTGAAAACCACTGCACCAGACAAGCCTTTGAAACTCCCGTAGTTTCCATTTCTCAGCAAGTATCTTGATATGATAGCATGGGGATTCAGAACCCTGGGGCTTTGAAAGACTAAACATGTGGTCAAAATAGAAATAATTTGTCATGAGAATAAAATGTAAATTGCATAGTCCATTAATTTTTAAATCATTTCTCCCATGTTTTAAGAAACAGCTATGCTGGTTTCAGCCGTAATGTCTGGCCTCTGTGAAAAGGGAAATTATAGGAAAGGCTTAGAGACATCAAAGAGAGAACAATATATACAGCATATACAGTTTTTGGAGCTCTTTGCTTCCTGTATGAATTTAATTAGTACCATTTTCCTGGGAGGCATTCAGTAAGTTTTTGTACCAGATTATAAACTCTTTGAAGGCAGACATTTTTGTGTGTCTAACAATGCCAGAATATAGTGGACTCCAGATGAAATAGTTGTTGGACAAAGGGTTTCTCTTCAGCACATATGGACTCACTATCTATTTAACTTTCTTATATTGCTGATAGTCTGTCTCCCCCACTTAAATGGAAGCCCCACAAGGGCTGATCTTTTTCTCCTTCGCTGCTGTACTCTCCATGCCTACCACAGTCGCCGGCCATAGTAGGCATTCAATATGTGATGAGAGGAATGGTCAAATAAATCAGCTATTCATTTTAAATGTAAGAGAGAGTTAGGTGTGAAGACAATGTGTTTTACTCAAGCTGTATTCAAAACTAGGTGTTGCTTTATTTTTATTGCAAGAAATAATTAAATCTACAGATTATGCTTCTAAGCACAGTCTTAAAAGGATGATTACTTAAGTAAGACCATAGACCCCGATTATCGGGTTTTATCTGTGAACGTGATGGCTGGCACTAGCTCTCAGGTGTGAAATTACAGCACACTTTTATTCACTAATGGTTATAATCAAGACAGCCCTACTTAACAACTGATTAGATTTGGGAACAAAAGCAAAAGTAAAAACAAATGAATAATTCATCGGCAGTGCTTCCTTCTTTAATGTATACCATTCACAGCATGAAGCAAGGTGAGAATCTGGTACAATTGGCCTCTAATTCCAAGTAGGCACATGAAGATCACCTGGGAGCTTTCAAAACACACATTCTTGGGCTCCAATCCCAGATATTTTAATTTGATAAGAGCTGGGCTGATGCCTAGAGTATGGATTCTTATGGAATCTCCCCCTAAGTGAGCACACTGATTGAAAACTGCTCAAATCACTTGACTTATTCAGACTGTTATGACATCATCAAAATCCAACTTCTTATCGTCAACATCAAGAAAGTGAAGCCGCGGGACGCCTGGGTAGCTCAGTTGGTTAAGTGTCTGCCGTCCGCTCAGGTCATGATCCCAGGGTCCGGGCTCGAGTCCCGCATCGGGCTCCTTGCTCATCAGGGAGACTGCTTCTCCCTCTGCCCCACCCCCCTGCACACACTTTCTCTCCCTCTCTCTCTCAAATAAATAAAAATCTAAAAAAGAAAAAAAAAAAGGTGAAATGCTGAAGCCCCTGGAGCAGTGTTCCTCCAGCCATGACTGTGGCCACCTGCAGGGATTGATGTAAATGAAGATTCCTTGGCTTATGTCAGATCTTCGAGAGCCCCAGGAATCTGGAGGAATCCCCAAAGATTCCCATGTCCCTAGAGGTTTACGAACTACTGTGTTAGCCTCTCACCTCCCCCCACTCTAAAATGGGTGGGCTCCTCCTCGCTTTGCAGCCCTGTTCCTGGGCCCTGCCGGTGGTGGGGCTCCTTGAAGCTGCCCACCCCGCTGGCCCTGAGCATCTCTGAGGCGGCTTTAATTACAAAACACCTACAACGACGCCATCAGCTCCCTTGTACAGGGGGCTGTGTGGCTCCATTGCTTCACCATCCTGCAGATTTCATGTTAATTCAATATGCTGCAATCCGGTACTACCCTGGGCAAATTAGATCTCTCCACAGGAGTTGTGGAGGAAGGTAATGAGCAAGCAAGACGGAACAGAAAGAGAACAGCAATCGATACGTTAGGACATGACAGACACAACACCCGTGACTTTTCTCCCTGTATCAGAAGTGAGATTAACTGTGAGTATGGCCAAACTGAGCCATCCGGTCGGGGGCTCCTGGATGCCACACGAAGGGGCCACCAGCTTTACTTCTCATACAAACTATAGGGCATTTCCCCTTTCCTCAAAATGGACCAGGTTTCATTTGTCTGGTCATTCCAGGACATGAATTTTGGAAAAGGACGAGAGCTGCACGGACATATGCACTACCTCACACAAAAAGAAAGGAGGCCACGGGGTAACTAGACACGTGGGGCAGTCCATCCCAACTTCTTGTCTCAGCCCAGTGAAACCATGAACCCAGTGCCCCACGAGCTGGTGATTTCACCTTCCCAGCCGTGGTCAAACCTCCTAGGAGAAGATGCTGGACGACCTGAGAGTCACGACATGTACCGCGTCATGGAGGAGGGGCTACCTCTACTTGCGGACCTTGCAAAGGGATAACTCACGGAGGATGGAGCAGCCTGAGTGTCAGGAGACAAAAGCCCAAATACCAGAGCTCTGACGGCCTGGGGAGCCGTCCCGCACGTCTGCACTGTCACCGAGGCCACCACCTCCTGTGGGACACACTGGCTATGTTTGCTCTCGCGCTGCCAAAAGCTGCCGAAGGAAACACTTGGAGTCATCTGCCCTCCAGGCATGACACAGAGGGACAGAGTTTAGACAGGCTGGGTGTACTACGGATATTTTCAGGATGGGGAGACCAGCAATTAGTCACCACTGTAATGGCTACGACAAAATGTGCATGAAGGCTGAATGCTGGCCAAACATCAAGGGGAGGGGATCGGGTTTTCTGTGATCACTTGTACAAATAACAAATACTTAAGCCTCTGGGTGACAGATAATGTGGAGGATATGTTTAAGGAGGACTCCTGCTTCCGCTGTGTTCAACACTAGCTGATTCTGTCCAAGACTGGGCTCCAGAATTTAGGAGGGCTTGAGAAGCCTCATTCTAAAGGATCGGGGAAAAGAAATAGGAATGATTAAGCTGGCAAAGGGGATGCCCAAATAATTATGGTAAAGAAAACTATTCATCTAGAACGTGAGATACTTATTTGATGAGCACTGAATGCTGTGAAGCCAATATTGCCCTGTAGGTTAACTAACTAGAATTCAAATTAAAAAACAAACAACACAAGATATTTAGTAAGTCCAAGGGCACACTGATATATAAAGCGTAGGGAAGTGGGTGGCTGGGCATACACAGTAGAAGGGGCTTCAGGGGTCACAATGGACCACAAGCTGAACAAGTCTGCAATGCTGAGCTAGATAGGAGGGAGCTAATAAGAGAACTACAAATATTATCATTTTTATAAGCAGAGCTGAGAGGAATGTCATGTTCAGGTTTGGCATCTAAAAAGGAAAAAGAGGGGTGCCTGGGTGGCTTAGTGGGTTAAAGCCTCTGCCTTCAGCTCAGGTCATGATCCCAGGGTCCTGGGATCAAGCCCCACATCAGGCTCTTGGCTCAGCGGGGAGCCTGCTTCTTCCTCTCTCTCTGCCTGCCTCTCTGCCTACTTGTGATCCCTCTCTGTCAAATACATAAATAAAATCTTTAAAAAAAATGCTTAAAAAAATAATAAATAAAAAGGAAAAAGAAAAAGCAGGGAGCTTGAGAAGCAAAAATGTAATTGTAGAATGAGACACATAAAAGACAATTATAGGACCTGTGGGAGATCCATGTTTGTTGAAGGAAAAGGAGCAAGATAAACCTCATTAAGGCAGGTGATGGAGAGCTTAAAAAGGAAATGCCAAAAGCCTTTCACCTCAAAAGAAAATTTACAGTTTGCAATACACTTGATAACCTTTTCTTATTCTCACAGACATAGAAAAACAACCATTTTGTTAAGTAGGCCAGGTGTTATTCGATCCCAGATAAGCGACCCATGTGGTGAAATGCCCTGACTGGCTAGAGGGCTGTTGAGTGGCAGAATGAGACCTGTACCACCATCTCAGGATGCAAACCTACTTTCCCTCCATTCCCCTCTCAACTTGCCTGGGGGTGGAGAACTGTTATAAAATTTCTTAAAAAATATTTCTTAAAAAAAAAAAAAAGATATGTGTGTGTGTGTGTGTGTATATATGTATATATATACACACACACACACACATATATGTATATATATACGTATGTATATTTTGTATATTTTGCACGTGGTTTCTTATTGATATCTACAATTTTTATAATCTTAGCCTTCAAAAATCTTAATGTTTAGGAAAAACTCAGCTCAGAGAAACCATTTAGTCTCTCTTAATTGTGCATTTAAGCTGCAGTGAGAGGAATTTCAGGTAGGTAGACACAGGACAAAGTTTTTTTTTTTTTTTTTTAAGATTTTTTTTTTTTGACAGACAGAGATCACAAGTAGGCAGAGAAACAGGCAGAGAGAGAGAGGAGGAAGCAGGCTCCCCGCTGAGCAGAGAGCCTGATGCGGGGCTCGATCCCAGAACCCCGGGATCATGACCCGAGCCGAAAGCAGAGGCTTTAAACCACTGAGCCACCCAGGCGCCCAGGACAAAGTTTTGAAGAAGGAGAGGACACGATAAGCACAGGAACTGCTCAGAGAGGACACGGCCTCTCTCTCTTTGGGATCATCTTCCCTCTCCCCACATTTGAGGCAGCAGGGCAAGTTGTGATCCTGGTAGGATGGTTTCAATAGGACAAGGGATGGACTCAGTTCCTTCTGAATTCCTTTTGGTCTGATGATTTAATGGCATTGGGAGAACTGGGGCTGTCCATATTGACTGGATGAATGAATTAGCTGCATCGCAGATCAGAGCGGTAATAAACCTTGTGGCAGCGGGTGCCCCATCAAGCCATCTGATGTCTGTGGCTTGAGAGAGGTCTCATTTTCTCAATGTTCTCTTGAAATTTCAACCACAGTGGTTCTGTTTCTTAGTCTTTGAGGTTAACTGGACAGCACTGTATTCTGGATAAAATAATCACCCATTCCCATAAGCTGAAAGAAGTGGGGCACAACAGCTTAGCACAAATCTGTGCAAGTTCTGCTGTAGGTAAAAGCAAAATACAATAATCCGGAATGTCCACAGTGTGTCAGACCAAACAAGAAATGACCAATGAAAATGACCCAACCAACATAAGACAAGCAGAGCCAACCACATGTTGAAGATAAGTTCTGGGTTTATCATTTCAGAGGCTTCACATTCAAATTCTGAATTAGCTCATAACACTTAGAAAAATAATATTCTCATCTTAAGAAAAAAGCACAGATGAGAGGCAATTCATTGTTCACAATAAAAAAAAAAAAAAATTCCAGGCAGGAGAGATTTGAGAGAGAAACGTTCGCAGAATAAAGACAGCACAATAATTTCTAAACAAAGAAGGCGTATTTCTATGCCAAAGAGGGCAGAGAATGAAAGGCAGACATGCCGGCTCTAACGCAGACTCAGCGGCACACGGACAGTCCAGGGCGCTCCAGGAGGCCAAGGCACATCCTGCTGTTCTATGTGAACTCAATCGAAGAAGTCCTTCTTTACCTCTACTCTAAAGAAACCTACAGCTTTCCTGGCATGACTAGTGAACTTATTAAGTCAGCCAGAAAAAGCACAGTCATGAAATTGAACTGTACTGATGACCAGGGGCAGTCATTTTTCCTGGACTGAAATCAGCCCTTTTAGTGAATGTCAGACACTGACCAACTGACATCCAGATAGTGACTGATACTTGCATGGACACTATTAAAAAGTTCTCCCCAGCTGTATTTTGCAGATGAAACAAACCTTACGTAGAGATGACTTCACTCAACGTTCATGCTGTCCCGGGACTTTCGTATACTCTTCTCCATATACCTATTCATAAAAGCAGCACACCTCTGTGCAAATACGGACACTTCTCTACAACAAGCTTTGAGATACAGTCGTAGTCGGGAGTGGAGGATTTATGTTAGTTTTGAACTGGATTATTGGTGGAGGGCCTGAGGAGTCATCAGGCAAAAGGTGGGAACTTTTTTTATTAACATATAATGTATTATTTGGCCTAGGGGTACAGGTCTGTGAATCATCAGGCTTACACATTTCACAGCACTCAAAAAGGTGGGAACTTTAAGGAACAAGTTGTTCCTATCTGAGGACTGCGACGTCCTGAGCACTCCGAACTACACTCATGGTGGCACACGGTACGGAGAGGTGCTCAGGATGGACAGTGGGTGGGACAGTCTAGTGCTGGACATCAGGGGGAAAGGATGTCACCGCATGCGTGGGAACGCCTTGGCTGCCGAGCTCCGAGGGGCTACAGGCATCAGGAGGATATGGCAGAATGATTGGCACATGAGGGGGTTTGTGGAAGCCTGGACCCTGAACAGGTCAGGACGTTACAGAAGAAATGTGGATTTGTACCTACGAAGGGAGTTTTCAGCTTTATAACATGTGCTCCTGAATCTGGTTCTGACGGCAGTAATATCACTGGTTATGCGAGACGAGAGCACCATATGCTAACAAAGGGGTCTTTGGTCACCACACAAACCAGCACTGCCTACCGCCCAGGCCAGAACTCTAAGAAAAAGAAGAGCCCAGCTGGTAAGAGTCTTTTACTTTTATTTATTTTTATTTTTTTTTAAAGCAGGCTCCATGCTGGTTGTGGAGCCCCAACGTGGGGCTTGAACCCACCATGCTAAGATCAAGACCTGAGCTGAGATCAACAGTTGGATGCTTAACCGACTGAGCCACCCCCAGTTACCCTGGTAAGAGTGTTTTAGAACTGGGAAGGTCTTCATCTCTCTTATGGTCACCATAAGCCATTTTATTTTATTTTTGGAATGGTTTAAGACCTCAAAGTGAAATAGCTATTGCAAAAAACAAAAAATCTCTCCCTAAATTTCCAAACTTTATAGAAAACACATGTATATTCTAGGGAGCAACACTTCAGAGCCATGAATAGACTGAACTGTAGAAAGTTATCAGTGTGTGTGGTTTCTCTTAATGATATGCAAATAGAATAAGCCTGTGTAATTATCAACTTACATTAATGCAGTTCTCCTGGGGGGGAGGGCCACAAAAAACCTGCACGATCATCCGCAGTGAGACTGGAGGACAGAGGGGTAGGAACACAGCCCAGCCAGAAACACGTGGTGAAACTTAATCACTGTAATTTAGATTTTGTCACCAAGTCCCAGGTACGAGCTCTTTTCTGCATTGTCAAGAGATCTCCACATTAATTGCTATTCCTGTCTTCTGAGGACATGCACACTCTAATTTGCAGTGATTTTGGTTTCTCCAGCACCGTGCATTTGGTGGCTAAGTCCCTCTTTCCTTCAGAGAAGGAAGTTTGCAGAAGCTCTGAGGATCCAGCTCACTCTGCCAAGGTCAACAGACTGAAGGCACAAAGCATCCCTGCTTACCAGAGTCTAGCAATGACTGTGACTCAACCTGTCAGCGGGTGGGAAGCCCTCCACCCTCCCTGAAAGGCCACATTCTTCTCTACGAAGTTTGACTTTTGACAGAAGAGTTATTTCCAAATGATGATTTCAATGATCTCTGCATGGTCAGTTTGAAGCAGAAAATTTAGATAATCCTTTGAGGCCTTTGGGCAGCCCCCGTCAGCACATTCAGATCATGCAAGCCCAGATTATACAAACCCTACTTTTCAGGGGGGAGTCTGTAGCCCCAGCATGTGTTAGATGGCACAGCTAATATCTTTGGGCTTTGGCTTCAGAGGCCCAGCCTGTCAACCTTACTCCATGGGGATGCTATTCCAGATAAGACCTCCATAACTTGACTTTCTTCTGCCACCAAATTAGACCAGACATATATATCCCCAAATGGAATATCATTTTTCAAAGATTTTATTTGAGAAAGTGAGAGAGAGAGAGAGAGAGAGCGCACGTGGGCACATGCGTACAAGTCAGGAAGAGGCAGAGGAAGAGGAAGAAGCAGACTCCCCACTGAGCAGGGACCCCGATGTGGGGCTCCATTCCAGGACCCTGAGATCATGACCCAAGCCAAAAGCAGACACTTAACTGACTTAGCCGCCCAGGTGTCCCTGGAATATCATTCTTAAAAAGATAACTCCTTTCAAAACAACTGAACACCAAAAAGACAGGAGTCGAGCTAAACCTAGAAGCCACACAGAAACTATTCGGAACTGAAAAACAGTCTGAGTTAGGGCACAGGATTAGTCGAGGAGAAGGTGTGGCCTCAAATTGCCATAGCTCTCCGTCACGTGACCCTAGGTCTACGTTACAGCAGGGGCACCTGGGTGGCTCAGTGGGTTAAAGCCTCTGTCTTCGGCTCAGGTCATGATCCCAGGGTCCTGGGATCGAGCCCCGCATCTGGCTCTCTGCTCTGTAGGGAGCCTGCTTCCTCCTCTCTCTCTCTGTCTACCTGCGATCTCTCTCTGTCAAATAAATAAATAAAATCTTAAAAAAAAAAAAAGAACCTCATCAGTAACGGTATAGCACAACGAGAGAACTGAGTATTTCCCCCACCACATTAAACAAATCCACATTACACAGGGGCATCCTGTGTCATCTAGATTATCTGGGGTTTACTGACAATTTATGTGCCTAGATTCCCATCAAAAAAGGAAAACTAAATTCAGTTTCTCTGCTACTTTTCTTCAGGGTGTAATGATAAAGGAAGCCCAGCGGACAGCAAGGTTAGGTGCTGTCAGGCAAACTGATCAATGACCGACAACAACAAAAGGCAAAAGGAGAAACCACCACAGACATTAACAGGCCCAAAAACATCGTGGTGGAATATTTCCTCCTTGAAACGGAAAAATCCTGCCATACTTTGGATTTTAGGCTCAAATCCAAAAGAGGAAATGGAAAATGGCATTTATTTTGCCTATCAGAGATTGGAGAATGTGTACTTTTTTTATTCAGAAAGGTAGATTCGATGTCTAATTTTAGTCACACTTTTCTACTGGACACCCCCCTGCCCCCAATCAACATATTACTGTCAGGAGGCACTTCCTGAAAAAGAATTATCCTGCGAACACAGGCTGAGTGATGTTCTGTGACGGAGAGGCAGTGTGGAGGTTGTGTTCAGCGTCATAAATAAAGCCACGTTAGTCTAGAAGGACCCCTTTCTTTTAAAAATATGCTCAAGATTCTCTTTTAGTGTCTTTAAAAGACTGTTTCATTCTCTATTACTACCTGACAGCCAGAATTCTAAAATTCTTCTCTGATTCTGGTACAGAAAAAAGTCTTTTATAACATCAAACACAACTTCATGAAGACTAAATCTGCGAACTTTTCTATTTTCTATTTGCAGTGAAAGATAATGTGTTGGGATGGTAGGAATTAAGTGTCGGGTGGCAGATACAAGGCAAACGTAAAAAGGGCGTCACTGCCTCGGAACCCCCTTCTTTGGACACTGGTGGGTGCAGGAAGGCGGGATGAGGCTAGCCACTGGACTCAGGACCAGGCTGGGCGCGGCGGCCGAGGCAGAGGGGGACAGCATTACCTTGTGTGGGATGCAGCATCGTTTATGCTGAAAGTGCTGTTCTCCCTGGTCAGCGGGTTTGAGCCGGCCTGGCTCTTGCTGTGGATATCCAGGCTCAGGGAGGACTCTGCCTTCCGCTCCATGCCGAGGCTCTCTGTCTCTAAAGTCCGATCTGCCAGGGAGATCACTTCGCTGGAACTGTGCCACAGGGGGGCCACCTTCTCCTTGCCTGGCCCCGAGCGAGGGGACGACGTGGCGGCCCCCAGGGAAGCCGTGCTGCCGTGGCTGGGGCCGTAGGAGGTGGTGTCGATGCCGCTGTCGGCAGAGGTGCCCTGCAGATAGTTGTAGCTGTTGAGTTCCGATTCGGTGCGGTCCCCGTCATACCACTTCTCGTCACTGTGGGCGCTCGATGCGTTGCTGGAGAGGGTATTGCTGCTGGAGTGGCTTGAGTAGTGGCTATCGGACTGCAAGGGAAGCGAGACTGACTCAAGTGCTAGAACACGAGGGAGAAGCACCTCCTGGCCCATGCCTGGTTATGGGGTTCTCAAGGCACAAAAATTCCAATGACAACAAGCCAAAGAAAGACAGGAGGTGCCTGGACAAACCCATTTGCAGCATTTGTGGCAAAGAACGCTAGAGACAGGTTTTTTTAAGAATCCATTTTTCATTCCCTTGGGCTAAAATATCAACAGTATTGAGATCACCTTAATCAGAAAGTGTGCTGGATTCCAAAAGTCCTACCACTTGGAGTGGAAACAAGGCAGAACATAAGACTTATCCCTAAAGAGATCTCCTTCTCCTTCCCCAACTGGTGGCTCTTTAGAACACCACTCTCTTTCCAAGGAGTGCTTAGAGGGAAAATTTATGCAGAGATGCCAGGACAATTCAATGGGGGGAAATCATGGTGCGAGAACAACCGGATATCTGCATGCAAAAGAAAAGAATGAAGCTGGATCCTTACCACACAGAAAAATAAACTCAAAAAGATCAAAGGCCTAAATGTAGGAGCTAAAACCATCAGACTCTTAGAAGGAAACGTATGTATACATCTTCATGACCTATTTATGCAATGGTTTCTTGGATAGGACACCAAAAGCACAAAAGATAAAAAGAAACAATAAACTGGATTTCATCAAAACTAAAAACTTTTGTGCTTCAAGAAATCCAATTAAAAAATGGGCAAAGGATTTGAATAGACATTTCTCCAAAGATAGTATCGCATAGCCAACAAACACAAAAAGATGCTCGCGATCTCCAGTCTCTAGAGAGGTGTAAAACCCCACAGGGAGACAACACTTCACACACTAGGATGTTCTAACCAAAAAGGCAGAGAGGAATGATGGTTGGCACTGTTGGTGGGAATGTAAAATGGGACAGCTGCTGTGGGAAAACAATTACTATCCCATTCTCAGTATCTACCGAAGAGAGCTGAAAACGTGTTCATGAAAAACCTAAATGAATATTTACAACTGCATTATTCATCACAGCCAAAATGCAGAAACAACCCCAATGTCTGCCACCTGATTTAAAAACGTGGTATATCCATTCAATGGGATATTACTCAGTCACAGAAAGAAATGAAGTACAAACACATGCCGTAACACAGAGGAGGCTTGAGAGTGTTGTGCTGAGTGCAGGAAGCCACTCACAAAAGGCCACATATTGGGGCGCCTGGGTGGCTCAGTGGGTTAAAGCCTCTGCCTTCAGCTCAGGTCATGATCCCGGAGTCCTGGGATCAAGCCCCACATCGGGCTATCTGCTCAGCAGGGAGCCTGCTTCCCTTCCTCTCTCTCTGCCTGCCTCTCTGCCTACTTGTGATCTCTCTTTCCGTCAAAAAAAAAAAAAAAAAAAAAAAGGCCACATATTGTCTGATTCCACTCATAGGAAATGTCCAGAACAGGCACGTCCACAGAGACAGAAAGTGGATGAGTGGTGGTCAAGGGCTTGGAGGGAACGGGATCGTGATGATGGGTGCACAACTCTGTGAATATACGAAAACCCACTGAGTTGCATACTTCAGATGGGTGAATATTATGGTATGGGAATTATCTCAATCAAAAGGTGTATAGAACCATTTCCACACGGTAGCTTGCTTGGTTGCCTAGAACATTCTACAGTTTACCCAAGAAATAAGACTTCAAAAGGTATCTGAATAAAGTATTATTTTAAATTAGGTAGGAGACAGCACGTCCAGATACCTGGTAGAGATTGAGTGAAAAGGGGACAGAAGGAACTACATGCACGTGTGTGCATGTGTTGCCTGAGGAAGGGACACGCTCTTCACAGGCGAGGGGAAGGAGCAGGAGGAGGACGCAAAAATTTCACTTCAAATGAACAATCCCTTCTTAAACAAGAACCAATCAACCTGCTACTTCACAGGTGCACTCCAGTTTGTTTGCCACACCACCACTTGTGTTACGAGGCCTTCCTTTACTCTTATGTTTGTGGGGCAGAACTTCCTTAGCTCTGGATCTGTGCTGTGGGATTTGGGGGCCCCTCGCCATGTATGGCTACTGAGCACTTTGAATGTGGTTAGTCCAAAACGAGATGTGCTGAGGGTATAAACTACGTAACAGATTTCTACAGGAACGTAATAGGAACTACATTGTAATTTTAAACTTTATAGTAGCCACATTTAAAAAAGTAAAAGAAACAGGTGAACTTAATTTTAAGAATATATTTAATCTAACTCAATCTATTCAAAATATTATTTCACTGTGTCACCAATATAAAGGTGTTAATGAGGGAAGGGAAACTGACGAATGGGGTAATTTATCACTTACAAGTAGAACTACGACCACATCACATTTCTGCAGTAAGCCTCTCACCACACAGCCTCGTGCAGGGTGCTTGGCCACGGGCATGCGCTCTGTTTCTGTAGCTTCATATTCATTTTACTAGAGCACAACTTACATGAGCAAAACCTCTGATCCTTCATTCTACCCGTACGTGATCAGGAATTATGTAGAAGTATGGCAAAACAAAAATGTGTGCAGCTACACAAGACAAGAGAAGCAGGAAGGGCAACTGTCAGAAGCTCTCTGTCCCTGGATGGATGCTTCAACCATATCCCATGCTTGCCATTGTGAAAGCAAATAAGACCCATGTTTAGCACTTTCTGTTCTTAATACTTTAGGACTCCTTGTGAATGCATCATGTGGCCTTCCATCCAGATCTGTGGGGGTGGCAGGTGCATACCACAGAGGAATTTGAGTTTATCTCAAAGCAACCGTAGGACCACCGGCAACAGAAATTTCAGGGCCAGAGCAGTAAATGCCCACGTCCCGCCAGAATGGCTCCTTTGACCACATGGAAGAAACAGCAAAGCACGCCTGTGCCATTTTCACATTGCACGGAAGGTACGTTGTGAGGAATCTTATCATTTTCATTATTTTACAGTTAACTTACATGCCCTTGTTTGTTTGGAGACAAATGGACCACCGGATCCTGCCGCATTAATCTCCCACTGGGGCTCTCTCGGAAAGCAGGCAGTACCTTTGATACTGCGGGGAGATGGCACGTCGGCTCTGGAATACAGCACAGGACATTATGGGGCAGGCGCTACACAGGTACGAGCACATGTTGACAAATGAAGACGGCTTGCCATTGCATCTCTCAGGTCACTGACCAGCAAACTCTGAATTTCAGCGATAAGCTTGTTGAGAGTTTACACAATAGACAGCATGTCAGAAACTAAGTGGCTGATGGGTGAAGCTTGCAGCTGGTGACAGTGTGTCACGTCATACACAGTAGCAGAGCCAAGTACCACCAAACCAAAGGCCATGGACAACGCGGCAAAGTTAGGAATCAACTTTTGGTTTTGGGGGAAAGTAGAGACTATATGGATTCAATTTATGAAATTTGTTCATTGCCAAGTGTGGCTAACCTAGCTCGGTCTACATTACCTAGACAGGCACGGATGCAATCACGTGTTACTTACCAGGACACTTTGGAAATATTTTACCTGTATATTCATGCTGCTCGAGGACAAAAGAATTGAAATCCTGAGGTCCTCTATAACTGTAAGCTAAGCACAACAGAAAAGACACACAGCAACTAGTTTACTTAAGACAATTGCTTCCTTTTGGACTCCACGCCGGCGTTCAAGGTGGGGTTCCAAAGGTAAAAGGTGAGCAATTAGCTTCTTTAACACACTGATAGCTAAGAGCAACAGTTCTGGACTTCTGCGACACTATTCCTGAATGTAAAGGACGGGGTAACATCCTCTTTTACTCTGACTCTCGACCACCTCCGAAAGCAGAGGCAGAAAAACGAAACCCACCGAGATGGGTGAGCCAATTATGCTCAAGCCCTCACTTCCACCAGGGCACCAGTGTTGTCACACGTGAGGTACAGAGACAGGTGGGTCTGGCTAACAGATAAAAGTCCCCTCAGCATTTTCACTCAGTGACCTGAGAGTCATTAGAGAATTGCTCTTACAAATCGAGTGTATCAAGGTCGGCCCTTGATACATGCAATGTACAGTGCTCTGAGTAATGAGAACAGGGCAATTATTTTTCTTGGTTTCTCCCTAGCATGGCTTAGACCAACCAAGCCCCAGATTCCGTCTGATGTTCCAGTTAGAGAAAGCAAGGTTATTCCTCTGGAAAGGTAGAATTTAAAAAATTAGAAAAAAAAATTATTTTAACATTTTATTTGAAGCCATCGATTCTGGATGGAAAGGCCACCAGTTGGTGAAAAGGCTTCTCTGGTAGGTTCTGGGGTATCTTACTTTAAAAAAAAAAAAAAAAAAGCAAGCAAGCAAGCAAAAAGGCATATCTTACTAAAAGTATGAACAATTTTATTAAAAAGACTCATTGATATTAATTTCTAGGCCTTGTCTATGGAGAGTGGGACGCCACCAAATGAGAGCAGACGCAAAGCAAAAAAGACTGGAGGGAGGTTTATGTGAAAGAATGAATATGGGTCTAGGACGAACCTTGCAATTACCCTTTCCAGTCCCAAGATACCTTTGTGACTTCACATGAGTGGGAAGTGGGGCTCTGAACACTGCACAAAGACCTTGCTCGCAGCTCTGCTTGAAGCCCGCACTAGGAGCCAAAAAAAGCTGCTAAAGTCATGTTGAAGAAGGGATCCTTTTCACATGTGGCGTTACCATCTCAACAGCATCAAAACATATGGGATTAAAAACATTCCGTCAAGAGCAGAACAGCAGATCGGAAAATGCTCAGGTTTTCTGCGTTGGGGGTAGGTGCCGTGAGAGTGGGTAATGACAGATGGCTCTGGTAACAAGGCATGTCTCACTGAAGTTACTGGAACAAAGCAGATCTTCTGAACCTGAGAATTACATTTCTTTTCCTCACTTCCTGGCTTAGCTAAATACGTCTCTACTCCTTTCTACGTTTGTGCTTATTGATACATTTACAGGGTAATAGTCATTAGAACAGAGCAAAACAATGTATTTGCAAAAAAGGAAAAAAAAGATGGGTCTTTGCCTTAAAAGTTACCTTTTTTGGCCCTGAAGTTTCCTTCTTTTTACCCGACACTGGTGGTAATGCTACTAGAGCTAAGATAAAGGGGGAAAAAATAAAAACCCACCCCACGGTCCAGATTTGAGTCCCAGATGGATGAACAGTGTTGACACTAAATCCCCGAGGCTACTGTTTTGAGACTTGGTCTTGCTTCATGGCAAAATTTTATGGTATCAACGAGGGTTACGGTGTCACTGTGGAACAGCTCCACGTAGCGAGAGAAAGGGCTGTGCCAGAAATCCCAGCGGAGGCTCACCAGTGCGAATCATCCCCATCCAGCTGTTTTTTACTGCTAGGACCTGTCCACAGCTGACAGCTTAAGAGCAGAGCCGGGGGGAACGGCCCAGGCGGGAGGAGCGAGATGTCAAGCACACTACAGATAGGACCCAACAGCAACTGCATCTCCTTCCCACTTTGTACTTCTGTTTTGTTTCTTTAAACTTGACATTAAGAATACCAACAAATCTCCAGGGCACTGAGAGTAGGCAGCCACCACCCAACAAACAAGGGCTGAGGAAGATACTCAGGACACGGGCTTGGCAGTGCGGCATTTTAATCTCGATGACAAAACTAATTCCTATGGCCTTTCTCTGTCTAAATGGGGCAGGGGGAGTCACTTAGAATTCTTTGACTTTTCTCTCAGGTCTTATTTGCTGCCCTCACTCATACATAATTGAACTAAGACTTGATCCTCCTTCACATGTATTAACCGATGCTGTATTCTATCGCTAAATGCTGTCATGAGGTCAAGAGGTGGCCAACATCACATTGGGATAAAAGCAACTTGCTGCTTGTAGGAATTAGTTACTTACCCATTTGGTCAGCAATGCTGTCCTCGCTTCTTTGCCAGCTGGGTGTGGATTTCCCACTGCCGCCAACATCTGACTGGGTGTTCTGCCTGTCGATGGAGGCGGGCGACCTGCGGCTGACTCCAAACCTGTGGCGATTGCCCCCAAACAAAGGCAAAGACGACATCAGGGACCTCCAGCAGAAGGGGAAGATGGGCCTCAGGACAATGAGCAACACTCTAATGAAGGCCCTCGCCCACCCATGCTTGCGCTCGTGTGCTCGGGTGCCGAAACCTGTGAGTCATGGTCAACATACATCTGTTCAAGAACAGGGTGTATGTTCAATACATACTCTGTAGACAAGGGCTAAGAACATTAGCCTTGAGCTAACCCAATAAATATAGAATAGGAAAACCTAAATGTTCCAGCCCACGTGCAGCCAAGCTCAGATTCTCATTCATGGGCAAAGGAAAGATTTTACCATCTTCATGTTCCATGTCTATCTTCTGACTGGAACACATCAGGGGTTTCTCTTAACTCAGTAATCTGCTAAATCACTAAGTCACTCATTCTTGGGGCCAATATTTTCCGAATGTGTGCTCCAAGGTCTGAAAGACAAAGATTGCTAACATTTACGTTACAGAGTGACCACTTTCAAGATGTCTAAATTTTAAATTGCCTTTGGGAATGGCAATTTGGAAGTAGGAAACTGGCATACATAAAGGCAAGTGTCTATTTCTGGAAAGAATGGTTAGCTATTTAATGAGCCAGTTTTATTTTACTCTGGGTAGAATAATAATATATGCCTAATTATAAAGCATATGCCTTAATTAGCAATATCGGCAGGTAAATATTGAGTGATCCCAGGAGAAAGGGCCAGAGTGAAAAATTCAAATTCACGTGGACACTTACACATTTGTGTGTGTGGTTACTAACGAGCTTATGAGTAATCGATGTGATAAAAGATCAACAGAGCCCGACTGATTGAGGCTTAGGACAGGTATCCTATTTGCTAGGGACTGATAAATGCATGGGGAGGCCCAGCAAGTGGTGCACTGGAAAGAGCGGGAGATGAGGAGGCGGGAGGCCTGGAGTCAAGTTCCAGCCCCCCCTCCCTGCCCAAAGTCACTTGAATTTTATCTCCATGCCTTTATTTGTAAAATGGCAATTCTATCTTATGGATGGGGAGAAAAATCTATACAAAAGCATTTGCAAAGGAGAGAAGGCTGTTAACATGAACCTTGTACTCTAACATTTCCCTAAATTACTTCTGCACAATGACAATTGCTTACAAATTCAATCACAAGCCTCCCTAAACAAAGTTACCTCCCTTATGTTAAACAAGAAAACTGACTTATGAAAATTTCAGTGAAAGGTGCTGTTTAAGAAACAAAACAGTGGTTCCTGCAGACTGTGTGTGGATTTCAGTTCTGCCTTTCCTATACATTGATCCAAACATCTGGAAGAAAACGACTAAAACTGTTTGCATCTTTGTATGCATTTATTAATTGATGCGATGATGCTGATTTTCATTAATAATGACAACAAAAACGGGTGGTGGGGTGAGTCACTAATTATGAAATTTGCCATTTCCTCTCTAGGTAGGGTCCTTATTTAGCTCAAGAACAGTGAATATCCTCCAAGTGGCCCTATGATTTTATGATTTTATTTCAAATTCGCAATAAATGAAGACTTTTCCAAAAAGGCACAGATATAAAAGTTAGACACAGGTTCAATCTTGCTTTTCCTTTTTGGTAGCAATGGAAATCAAAGACAACTTTTAAAACCTCTGGATTTAAAGCTGAGTGCTTTTCTGGCTGTCTGGTTTTAAATAAACGATAAAGCAAGACTGTCCTTCAATCCTGCCTTGAGAAGCAGGTACCATCTGGCTGACACGAGGCATGTTCAGGGACCAGGGACTCTCTACCTCACGAGCCAGTCCACTGCTGCAGAGCAGGCTCATGGCCTTTCCTCATCATAGGCTGGAAACTTCTCTACAACTTTCCTTTCTTGATCTCAGTGGTCCTCAGGGACAAGCTTCCACCCTCACAGCAGAGTGCTAGAAGGAAGCTACAGTGGCCTGTCTCTGTCTGTCTCGCCTTTGGGCTGTGGGCCCTCCACTATGCTTCTGGACTCGATCTCCAAGCTCCTCATTCACTCAGCCCATCCCTGCCTCTGGCCATTGACTCCACAGCCCTCAAGCATGTAGCCCAAAGACAAATCTCCAAGGAGAAGAACGAACCCTTTGTCTTTTTCACAGTGTTGCTTTCTACTTATCTCTTGTTGCCATCCTAAACCTGTGCAGGTGCCTTCCCCCAACCTGCGTGGAACAGGCATTATCAGTGACCCTGTTAAATTTCACCTCTCAACCCATCTGGATAGTCTCAGAATTCTGCACTGGGGGCAGAAAGGCAGATACCGGGCCCCTTAAAGCAGAGGGAGGACTAGGAATGAGCAGATTACACTTATGGATGACAACCGTGTCCTGCTCTGATCTACTGGTATTACCCCCATGCTTCTGAGCTTCTTACAGCTGAGCAGGACTGAGTCTGCCGTGGACCACATACAGTCCTGCCCCACCATCAATGGTATATACCTACATGTACGGGGCTATGCTGTAGAGTAGAGGAGATCATCTTTCTCTTGATAAGGGTAACTTTAGAATCCAGCCTGGCCCATGGGCCAAGCACGTGAGTCAGACAGTGCACGGTCTCCTATATCACTGGTACAGGCAAAAATGCCCGGGCTCCAGAGAACACTGTATCATTACCTTCTTATGAAAGAGCAGCCCAGGTGAAAAAAGATGTTATGCAGTATAGTCAACAATTACCGGGTAACCTCACAAATAATGGAAAAACCCTCAATATCACCTACGGTAGGGCTGGTGTTACAGATCAGGTTGAATAATTAAAAACATTGCAGGATGGGCACAGGGACTGTGTTGCTAACATTCACCAAGACACTCAGATTTCGGCTTACATTTCTGGTACACGTTTCGAGTGTATCAGGGTCACAAGAAAACAGTGCTCTTGCTGCTGTTAGCTTGTTTATGTCTTATTGCTGTACCAACACTGAAGATGCAGTGAATTCTTATTTTTGAAGTCAAACCAGGCCATTTAAAATCTACTAATTAAAACAACAAATAATTAGTTGGGCCCATGGTATGGTATGATATTAATACTTAAATCATACAACCTTTTAACTCATGAATAAGAGCTAACATTTTTTTCTCATTGTCACTGAAGTAATTAAAAGAAGACATGTGCATTTTAGATATGCTACGAGGGGAATCCTCGGGGGTCACTGAGATGCGGAGGGAGTGGTGGTTTATTACCTACTTCCTGTTAACATAAATATTTAGCAACAACAACACTAAATGGTTGTAAAAACCAACAAAATGCTATAACAAAATACCCATTATGAAGGTATTCTTAGTAAGTATGACTATTTTGTAACATGATAAAATCTCAAGAAAGTAACCAAGTCATTGTGCATTTGTTAAAAATATATATAGGGAAAACTCAATAGAAACATGTTTTTATAAATGCCTCACATTTGATTTTCAAATAGTTCCAGGTTCTCTACCACCTTTCCCAGAGAGATGGCCCAGCAGGATGTCTTCGATGGTTCCTTTACTCTTCCTCAGGCAAAGGGGGCATGTGTGTGCCGTGTTAACGTTTTGCTGCTACTTATGTCCCAGCTTCAGACATTCCGGTGGTCGTGGTGGTGTTTTTCTCTTTAGTAGCCTCTAAAATCAAGTATGCTCAGCCTTTTATTTTTAAGTCTTCTCAGAAGCAAACAGTTAACTTTTGGGTGTTTGGTGTTTTCCAAAAAAGAAAGAAAGAAAGAAAAAGAAAGAAAGAAAGAAAGAAAGAGAAAGAGAAAGAAAGAGCGAGCAAAACTCTCAAGCTGAAGTCACAGAAGACTTTGAAAGTGTGAGAAAAGCAATTTTAAGTTTTGGCTAGGATGATTATTTCCCCTGCTTCAACGGCAACACCAACGCCAACTCTAGCCAGTACTATGGAGTTTGCTTCGGAGGAAGAAACAAAACCTGTACTATGAAACTACTGTACTATGAAACTAGACAATGCATACAACTGGAGACATGAACGTAACCTGATTTCTCTGCCATGGAGCCCTCGGAGGCCAGAGAATGATGAACTTCCTGAGAAGCAGTTTAACCAGACATTAAAACATGTATAGAGTTCTATCTGGGGTATTAACCACATTTTCCCTCTTGCTCCTTTGTAGATCAATCAAGGCTTGTCTGAATTACGGAAGAAAGACAGTGACGTCAACGGGGGCCACACCTACCCTTCGGGCATGGACTTCTGCCTGTAAGTGCCTCCACCAGAGCCAGTCTCGCTGGATGAAGACAGGTTGCTAGGGGAGTTACGGCACGGCTGGGACCTTGCCAGAGCCATGGAGGAGACCGTCACGTAGATGTCTGAACCGGGAGACAGCCTGTGAGCGCAAACCAAAAATATGAAGTCAATCCAAGGGAAAGCCCCAAGGCAGTGCATGATGGATAATATCATATAAACACGACAAAGAAAGCCACTTAGCGGAGGTAGTGAAAATGAAGCCAGCTGGAAGCCTACAAAAGAAACTTCCCTTAAAATGACTCCCTCAGGGAACAGCTGGAGAATGGCCTTGAAGGGGATGTGGTTGGGGGACGTCAAAAAATAACAGGGGGGGAAACATGTATGCTTCCCAAAGCTGCCAAAACTCAGTGGGCTGAATTCCTAGTACGGCAGTGCGAAGGATAATGGAACTCCAGTGACATTAACACAGCAATTAATTCCAGTTTCTCACATTGGTTCTTCCAGAGTGTGACCACAGTGAGACTAGTGCACTCTTCGTATGTGTCTTTGTTTTCCAATATTCTTACTCAAAGTGTGGAATGAATATTCAGATTATGCTATTTAGTATTTATAAATGGGGCTGATTGTAGAGCATCACCATCTAAAAACCCCCATAAAAAAATGCCTGGAGTGTCAGTTACTGAATTTAATCGGCACTAGTGAATTTATGTAAGGGTGTGGTAGAGGTGTGCCCCAGATTCCTCACTCTGCTGAAGGGCGCTGGGGACAGACACCGGAGCTCTGTCATCAGGACAGATTGTGTCCTTTACCTCCTCTGCTCTAGAGGATGACAGGGTAACCCCGGGGACATCAGTAGGTGACATGGCCATGTGAATGGACGTGAAGTCCATCTCACTACGGAGATTTTAGTTCGGAGGCGAAAGCTGGCTGCGATCCTGACTCTGTAGCAGGCAAGCCATTTCCATGGGACAGCTGAGGCAGCGGGATCAAAGTCACTGGTTCGGTAAGCTGGGACCCCTGACTGTGAATCCACTGCTCTTTGCTAAGCCACTGCTGTCCCCCAGAGAAGGACGACTCTTCTCCGCTTCCTGGGATAGCGTGCAGCAGGTCTGCACAGACTAAGGCGGTAACTGGTCTTCAGCCTGCTGACTGCCCTCCCAGCTCCCTCCCTCTGGCCTGGAGCAGCACAGCTCTGTTCTAACTGGTCTTCTGATTTCTAGGCTCTGTCCACCCCACTCCTCCTATCTCCACCAGGCCGAGCTATGGGACTAGCACTATGCTCTGCACGCCTTCCCATTGCCTTCAGAGTAGAGGACCAAATCCCCAGCCCCTTCTTCCAGGCCTTGGACCATCCTGTCTAAGCCCTTCCTTCTCTCTGTGCTCTTTGCCACCTCTGCGCACCCTACATCCTGGACACGTTCGGAGTGCCCCTGTTCTCAGACACAGCTACCACGTGCATACTTTTACTCATCTTGTCCTCTCTGCCTCTCGTCTCCCTTTCTGACATAAAATCCTTTTTCTCTGAGACCTAATTCCAACATCAGGTCCACGAATGCCTATTCAGAACTTCCTGGGGGGCCCCCACCATCTGCTGTGTCGCTGTCGCATATCCGTCAGCATGGTTAGTCTTATGTGTGTCTATCTTCCCAACCAGACTCGCTCCTTAAGGGGCAGCCCTGAGCTTTATTTCCCTTTACATTTCTGGTTGCTTCAAACACGTCTGCTGAATGAAGGAGAGCCCCGATCGGCAGTGCAGAAAGTGAAGAACAGAAGGCGGGTTCAGGATCAGGGCCCCTAGTGACATCAGAAGCCGCAGCCAGGGGTTCACAGCCATGGTGGGTCTACATCAGTTGGAAAACTGTCGGTCACTAATAATAAAATGCCAAAACCGGCGACTATTATTAATAATTACTAAAAAGCAATTAGAACAGCTTCAAAGTTAAGGTTCCTCCTTAAATGTGAGAAAAAGGGACGGTGGAATTACCCCCAGACACTCTCGAGCATATCCTCACTCTGACGTGCAGCGGCAAGAGAACTTCCTGATGATGGCTCCTCTAGGCATTGCCCAGTGCAGCGAATAAGGACACCAAGGATGCCGACTCTTGGGGGAATGGGATGAGGAGCTGGGAGAAGAGGCAGAGTTCCTAAGCTCCCCTGGTTATTATCACCAATCTTGTTCTTGCCACGCAGACTCACAGAAATACTAGCTCCACGGCTGGTGCTCTCAGGAGGATACCAGCTCGGGAGAGGGTAGGTGTGGGGCAGCCTCAGTGGGGTCAGGGACTAGCAGGGCCCTGGAACACTGGCTCATGCCTACTTTGGGTAACATGTTTTGATAAAGAGAGATCAAGAGACTTAGCTGGGTACCATAAAACTGACCTCCCTTTATTCTTTTCCATTAAGATATATCCCAGATTTCTCACTATTTACTCTGAGATAATCAGAAAGGGGCTGGAGCGGAGGAGGAACAGGAGAAGTAAGTTTCAAAGAGGACTGGGTAGGGTTTAAGGAGCAGTGTGGATCCCAAGGGCACAAGGTACCATACTGCTTTCTGCCTTAAGAATTTGGCTTTTATAGGCTTGTACCACAGACAGACTTCAGATGGAGCTGCATTTGTGCGTGCTTTGTGTTTCTGCTGCACAGAGGAGGAGGTATTACGGAAAGATGAAAACAAAGGAGACACAGTGTGAGCGTGGTCGCCTGGTCAGGGCCGCTGCAACATCTGGGGGGCCTGTGACCCTCCAACTCTCTTCAGGCTGAACCAGTCATGCCAGTGAATTAAACGTACAGTAAATATTCAAATGTTTGTGTTTCCGAAAGGAAGTGACAACGGACCCTGTAGGAAAAGTCAGATGTAACTTTTACATTTCTATTTAGAGCTTGCTTTGCTTACTCTGCTCACCAAAACGTACATTAATTTAACGTATCTCATGCTAGTTCTCAACCTTAGCTCTTTTATTTGGCAAATGTATCAGAAAATTTTACTTGGTTACTGGAGTTATCCCAAAGTGAAAAAATAGCATTTCCAGAAGGCCAGCATTCACTCCCATCCCTCTTCTGCATGTATAGTGGCTCAATAGTGGCTTTGTTTTGTCTGTTCACACACATAGAACACACAAACAGAAACCGATGGAATGCCATCCAAATGTTTTTACGACGCTAGATGTGTAGGTATGGTGGGCAAAGGAATTCTCAGAATTAGCTCTTATTCTGATGACTTACTATTCTTTTCTAACAGTCTGAAATGGATACCATCACAATTACTGTTTGAGAACAGACCTCGTTCAGTGACCGGGGGGTGCTGCCTGCTGGGCAGTCCACTTCTGCCAGAGAGAGCCTGGGGCTGGTTGCCACTTAAGCTGGGCCACATGCTGTCCCCACCACCTGGAAAAGGGGGACCCCCAAACTGGCTCACACAGGAAGCCAGCACGCTGACCTCTTGGCTCTCTCCACCCCCACCATTCCCTGTATTTGCAAGTGCCACTGAGAAGTCAGTGTAAGATTAGCGCTTCTCTTCTCTTTTGAGAGAAACTGAGATCTTTCTACTTTCTCTTAGTCTCAACGAGCCTCTGACATCTGGACATTAATGCCAAATAGGTTTAGAGGACTCACACTAACACATCCTTCAGCTGCTGTGAGACTTTTCAATTCTGTGGAATGTAAGAATTTTCAGGAATGTTCCGGTCACTGTGAGGAAATGTCTAAACCTTTTAGTGTTAATTTTGGTAGATTCTTTTCCCTACTTTTTTTTTTTAAATTTAGCCAAGAAATAGCTAAATGTTTTTAAAGCAACTAAAATTAAATGTTCTCTGGAGGTCCCTATGACTTCCCTCTGCAGAAACAAAACACCAGGGCTTTCTGATCCCATGAAAAATGCAGCAACTGAAAAAGTCATGATCGTCAGCCAGATAGACAATACCTCCAGAGTCCACAAGATTCCGCTTAAGACCAGCTTTTCATTTATATGCAATGCATTTCACTGCAATGAAAACAGAATTGAATGGAATGGACATTAAGGAAGAGATGGTCCAAGATCAGAATCAGTCCCTCATTTTCCAGAAGCATTCTCATACCAGGGCAAACGGAGAAGAGACTTACCCACAAAACTCAGATTTCTAATAAAGTAAAACTCTTGCACTCCATCATGCCCTTCCCATAAATCAACTCACAGGACTATACACGCAGTGTTAACATTAATAGAGTCTCATTAAATTGATCTCTTCAGATCATGACTGATTGTAATTTATCAACTTGTGGATAAAGAATTCTTAGTATCCGAGTGGCTAATGATAAAACATTTTCCTGAGTAGTTACATATAGATTTAATTATGCCTCTCTGTCCTGCTTTGTACTCCAAAGTGACAGCACTGCCTAGATGTGTCCAAGGAGACGAGGCCCTCCGTAACCTAAGTGCAAACAGTGGAATGATGGTAAAAACAAGAGAGAGGGTTTCAAATAGCACCAATGACTGACAAATTAGATACTTGAGTCCATAATTAAGCACAGCACTTTACCACAACTTAGCAATTAAAACGCTATTCACCCAGGGAACAGGACCAAGTTAAAATCTGTCTTCAGAAATGTAGATCAACCAGGATTCTTCCAGAATTATGTAAAAAAAAAAAAAAAAAAATCTCACAAATGATCAATGTAATATAATTTGGGTGTTATCTCCAGACCAAAGTTTGAACAAGATATTCTAATTCAAGCCACTTGTCCTCTGTCATTTCATCTCTTCCTACTGTGTTCTTTGTGAACCAGAGCTACCCCCTGGCTTTCTGAACAAGCAGTTCATATCAGCTGTTCAGAATGGATCATGAAAATCCTGTTCTGATGAGCCTCCTGTGACAAGGTCACTCTACAACAAGGGATAACTCCTTTACACAGTTAGGAAAATACGGCAATTCGTCACACTGAGATAAATGAATCATCACGTTACAGCTGCTGGCACGCTGTTAGAAGTTCCCAGCCTGGCGCCCATCATGGGGGCCTCTTGACAACAGTCAATTTTCTATCTAAGGGTGACTCAAGAGAACAGAAAATAAAAATGGATTGCTTGCAGGACCAACCACATAATTCATGGGACTCAGTTGCAAAACAAAAACAGAGAGTCCCCTTTCTTGAAACAGTCCTGCAAACTGTCAAGACAGGGACAGCAGAGCACAGAACCCAGCACAGAGTCTCGCGAGCGTGGGGCTCAGCGCACCTGCAGAGGCTGCTCCGCGAAGCCGGCCCAGACTGCAGTGCATGCGATGGGGCCCCCCCCAACACACAAACACGCATGCACTCATCTGACAAGCTCATCTGTCTTGAGCTCGGGTCTATGTACGGTGCTAGATTTCGCTCCTGTAGCATGGCGCTAGAGGCTATGGAGGCCGATGGCTTTGATGCTAACCCCAGCTCCACTACTGGCCTGCTATCACTCTATGCTAATTATCTCATCTCTCAATCCCTGGGCATCCAGTGTTTGAAAAAAGAGGGAAACGGCAACCAAGGTCCTGGGCTGCTGGGTAAACTGAGAAAACTCACACAAGGGACTGTGAATAGAGCCTGGCACAGAAGATGAACTCAATACTACCTACTTAGAGTTTTTAAATAAAACACAAATAAAATGTAAATGGTATGAGAGCAGAACACATAGGGTGTAAGGGGGCTCAGGCAGGTTAGAAGTCAACTCTTACTGCGAAAACTAGGAGAAAGGAAGCTTTATGAAGAAATGTATCCAGAATAGGTCTTGTAGGAAGCCAAGGATTTCCATAGAAGTCAGGAGTTGGGAAACAGGGGAGTGCGGGTGTGTGTGGCCGCCATGAGTTAGGTGAGAGCACTATCTTTGGTGGAAGATGAGCAGGGGTTGTGACTGGGAGGATGAGTGGGTCTTGCAGGGTGAGCCCCCTGTGGTGAGCCAAGGAAGCACAACCCTTCTCTGTCAAGTAACAGGGATGCACAGAAGCTTCTGTAGCAAAGTAGTGGTATGTCCCGAGCTGACCTTAAACAGTCAAATCTGAGGAAGATACAGACAGGTGAGGATCCATTAGCCCACCACAAACACTAGCTTCTTCGATTAGTCCTACCCTCCACCAATACCCACAATCCTTCATGAAAAGAAGTCACAACCAAATCCTTCTGGGAGAAGCTAAGTGATTTTTTTGTTTGGATTTGACATGCTAGAATTTTAAAGACTAGAAAAACTAGACGAAGTAAGTTCCTTCCCTGTCCCAGTTTACAAACAAGAATAAAGGAAGCAGAAGCTGAACGATGGCACACCACGTTGGCCTCCTCTCAGAGTGGCTGCCCACTGGCAACCCCCTCCAGGGGTCTCCAAGACCCCCAGTCCTGGGGGTCTTAAGCCCTTGCAGGCTCACCCTGCAAGACCCACTCATCCTCCCAGTCACAACCCCTGCTCATCTTCCGCCCCCCCTAAGCTGGGGGAGAAAAACACCATCACACAATCCCCTTTCCTTTCCCACTGGACCCTACTAGTACCCAAGTCTGAACTACCTGCTGTTTGCCACGGTTCCAGGCTGCAATCCATCTTCATCTCTACACCCCTACTTTTATTTCAGCATATTTCATACACTATGATCATCTGTCCTTTTAAAAAATATAATGGGAAGCTGAGAGAGTCAAACAAAAAGGTGACAGATTGGGACACTCCAGGCTGTTTCACTAGGCTGGGCTCAAAGTCTCTCCAGAGTGGGGACTGTAGGGGCCAGTGAACTCCAGCATAGACCTGGAAGCAGGCCATAGGTACAGGAATGAGCCCCTTCCCTATCATCCCTCCTTATGTGTTTGTACTGCGCTCCTTAAAATGAGCCTGCAGCTCCAGAGCCAGTGGCCCAGGGCAGTCTTTACATGGCCCGAAACAGGGTCTCACGAGCCCTCTTGCGGTATAGCCACCGCCGAGCACCCAGCACCCAGCCCAAATACACCCAACACGCAGAAACACACACTCTCAAGTGAGAGAGCACCTCAGCTCTTAAGACCAGTCCTAAGGGGCGCCTGGGTGGCTCAGTTGGTTAAGCGACTGCCTTTGGCTCAGGTCATGATCCTGGAGTCCCGGGATCGAGTCCCGCATCAGGCTCCCAGCTCCACGGGGAGTCTGCTTCTCCCTCTGACCTTCTCCTCGCTCATGCTCTCTCTCACTGTCTCTCTCTCTCTCTCTCAAATAAATAAATAAAATATTAAAAAAAAAAAAAAAAAAAAAGACCAGTCCTAAGGACCCTCTCCCCATCTAATGATACATAGCAACTGGTCCTGCAAATAAAAAGGAAATCAAATCCACTTTTCTCAGTAAGCACTTTAACGACAGGCAGATCCCAAACGGCCACTCTATAACCATACCGGGTGATTCTCACAAGTGGAAGCTGACCTTAGACCGTTCATTATCCAGGACCCTGAACAAAAAAGGCCTAGGGGAAAATTTCACACAGATGATTGTGGCAGTGGGTTTGGTGGCTCATTTGTCTTCATTATAACTAATTTCTACAAGTTTATATATATATATATGTATATATGTACAGTGCAATCAACAGATCTTAAAGAAAAATGTCAGTGGTTTCAAATATAAGGCAGCAGAATGTACTTTTCTCCCCCGTGAGTTATTTAAATTCTTGAGAAATGTATTCATGTAGTTGATGTGCCTTCATCAGGCAAAGGCCTAACTTCTCCACGAGGAGGAGGGTGACAGCAGGACATATGTTAGATGTGACTTCTAGAAAGGCCATCCCCATGTTGTGTGTGTGTGTGTGTGTGTATGTGTGTGTGTGTAACGCACACGCATGTAGGGGCGGAGGAAGCCTCAGGGCCATCGTGGGCCTCTGTAGAGCCTCCCATAGGGTATGGCCGGGCCAGGACTCCTCAGGCAGTCCTATGGTAGCAGCCCCCCAGCGCTGGGTTGGAGGGTAAGACCCTGCTGCTGGGCACTCACAGGAGTAAAGTTCCTTTGTGACACACAGAGCAGCATGGTCACATGCCCCCTTACGGCTCTCCCCAGAACACAACTGCTTCATCAGATCCTCTTGAAGGTCATTCTAATTTGCATGGATGGGTCTGCCAGAATTTCCTATACTTCCTGCAAATGCACAGCTCATCAGGACTGCTTTCAGCACAGCAGGCCTCCTGAACTCATCCTCTGTCTCACCGAAGTGACCCATGACACCGTCACTAAAGATAATACAACGTGCCTGTGAAAACACACTGATCCACCACACGCCTGGCCTGGATTAGGCTGCAGACAGATTCACCGGCCCAGGCTGGCCGAGCCACCACAGCCCAAAAGTGCTCCAGCGGAACATTATCTGCTCCGTCCCCGCTCAACAGCCCCCCTCGCCCCCACAATGAAGCTCTGTCTGGAAAAGCAGCATTAAGAGCCCAGTGAGGGGCGCCTGGGTGGCTCAGTAGGTTAAAGCCTCTGCCTTCGGCTCAGGTCATGATCTTAGGGTCCTGGGATCGAGTCCCACATCGGGCTCTCTGCTCAGCAGGGAGCCTGCTTCCCCCTCTCTCTCTGCCTGCCTCTCTGCCTACTTGTGATCTGTCAAATAAATAAATAAAATCTTAAAAAAAAAAAAAAAAGCCCAGTGAGTTTACATCAAACATGGTCCTCTGCTTTTCCTCCTCTTGGCCATAAATACAACTATAATTCGGTTTCTGCTAAACGGAAAGCTTCATAGGAAATTCAATCAAGAACAACTCACACTTCACTCTGAGTCAGTCTGAGACAGCTTTACTCGCAATATACTTTTAAAATAGGAGTATTTAAAACTAAGCCAACAAAAATCAAGGAATTCTACCTAAATCTAGCTTTAATTCTATAGCTTTGTCAGACTACCGAATGCTTCAGTTCCACTGATCTTTTAATTTTTATAAAAATGAACTGATTTGCCAAGTGCTCCCTGAAGGATGAATGGATAAACAGAATGTGGTATCTACACGGAAAGGAAAATTATTCAGGTTCGGAAGGAAGTGTCATGGACTGAATGTGTGTCCCCCGCCCGCCAACTGCTACCAAATCCATGTGCTGAAGCCCTAACCCCCATTGTAATGATATTAGGAAGGGAGCCTTTGGGGGAGGTGGTGACTGGTCATAGACAAGGTCATGAAAGCGTAGCCCCCACAACGGTATCAGTACCCTTGTAAGGAGAAAACGAGAAACCGAAGCTTCCCTCTCTGCCACGTGAGGGTATGGTGGGAAGGCTGCTGTCCACAGTTGGGAAGAGGGTCCTCATCAGAAACCGCAGCTGCGGGCACCTGACATTGGCATTCCCAGCCCCCAGAGCTTCGAGAAATCAATGTCTGCTATTTAAGCCACGTGGCAATGGAGTTTTGCTACAGCAGCCTGCACTAACACAGGCCAGAATCCCCACACAGGTGAACCTCGAAGGCACTATGTTAAAGTGAAACAACCAGTCCTGAAGGGCCTGAAAGGCGAGTATTTTATGATTTCATTTATATAAGAAACAGAAGTCACAGACACAGAAAATAGAATGGTGGTCACGAAGGGTGCGGAGGGGTGCAGGGAGGGATGGTAAATGACTGTTTAATGGGGACAGTCTCCGTTCTGCCAGGTTGAAGAGGTTCTGGAGATGGGACAGTGGGAGGCTGGCACAATAGTGAATGCTCCCAGAGCCATAGGACTCTACACGTAAAAACTGCCAAAGTGGTACATTTCAGGTCATATATATTACACCACAATAAAGAAGAGCAAAAAAATGAAAAAAAAAATGTAAAAGTAAAAAAACGTACTTTCTTCTGAATTGATTTACTTCTGTTCCTACTACTTCTTTAAGTAAGTTCTTTTGTTTATTGGTTTAATTACTAAATAAAGTTTTAAAAAATTGATTGTGGGCCCATGACAATGCCAGAATTTATAATTAATCCTTGGGATACAATGATGAATAAGACAGGCTAAAACTGGCAATATTGCCAAATAGGACTACAATGAAATATACAGCTGACCCTTGAACAGTGTGAGCATTAGAGGTGCTGACCCCTAAAGCACATGAAAATCCATGTATAACTTTAGGCACCCCCAAAACTTTACTAAGAGCTGCCTCATGACCCAAAGCCTTACTGGTAACAGCTGATTAACATATGTGTTCTATGTTGTATATATTATATACCATATTCTTGCAGTCAAGTAAGCAGAGAAAGGAAATGTTAGTAAAATACATTCACAGCACTGCGCTGTGAAAAAAAACCCCACACACAAGTGGACACATGCAGTCCAAACCCACGTTGTTCAAGGGTCAGCTGGAATATCGGTTCTGTGAAGGACCAGTTGTTAAGCTGCAGAAACAGGGAGCAGAAGGGCAGTCCGAGCAGGGCCACTCACATCAAGGCATCAAGGAAAGAAAACCCAGCCACGCAGTCCTTCAGAGCCCAGAGCCTGGGGTGGCAGGTGGACGGCGCAAGCCAGCTAAGCCAGGGCTCCCAGGCAGATGGACTCGCACTGATGGCTAGCAGAAGGCTGAGATTAGGGGGGCCTCCACTTCTATCCGCCTGCCCGCCCCCCTAAGTCTGCAACGTGGTCTGGGCCAGAATAGTCCCAGTGTGACCTGACACCCCTGTGACGATGACTGGGGAAGCTCGAAAACCAAGAGCTCAGAGAAGTTCGGGACTCCTACCTGGATGGGCGTGGGATGGGGCGCAGGGTGGAGAGGACAGTGATTAGGAATCCTAGCCCTGTCCTGGATACCTGTGGCCCCGGCACAGCCGTTCACCACGTCTGGTGACATGTGAGAAAGAGGACGGAATGGATGAGCAGGGGCGCAGCTACAGGCCTTGGCTGTAGGCCTCTGGGGCTTGTGAGGAGGAGACACTGGCGTGACCTTCAAGGGCAGACTCAGCTCGTCCTCAGGCAAACAGATATGAACAGTGAAAAGGAGGTCAAGGCACAGCTACACTACTGAGGAACTGCCTGCACACCGGGGATGCGGCGGAGATAAATGTGCCCGCCCTGAGGCACTGCACACCATGGGAGGAAGGAGTCTTGGAGGACACACAGTTTGGGGAAGCAATTAGACAGGTGCAAATAGCTGACCAAAAAAAAAAAAAAAAAAAAAAAAGAAACAAAATAAACAAACAAAAAACCAGGAGCGAAGTTTTGGAAGACAGAGAAAAGGAGTCTGAAAGCGGGAGCAGCTAATGGTGTCGGATGAACTGAAGACTGCCGCATCTGGGGGCCATAGCTCTAGAAACATAGAGGGCAGGGATGTAGATGGAGCGACAGTGACACTCTCAAGTTCTAGGGTTTCAGGGTCCTCAACTCAAGCCAAACAACTACGATCCAGGGAGACGGCACTTGGAACATGCAAGTCCTGAACCGTCTAACCACCGCTGATGGATCAAATGGGCGCTTGCCTTATGTCAAAGCAGAAAATGACAGTGAAGACTGGTGTGGGACTGCTGAAATAAATTCAGCATCTCCTTAAGGACACAGACTGAGCAGGCACATGACCGTCATGCCCTTTGTGGGGGGCTGGTGTCTGCTGAAGGGGCATGGGAGGCTGCACGCAGCCAGCCTTAACCTCCCAAGTGGGGAAGGACTCCCCCCAGCTGCTCAGAGCTAAAAGCAGGGGATGCAGGGAACAGTGGCATCCAGGCACGACTTAAAAGTACCAAAGCTGGTTAAGTTCCAACACCAAATATTTGCATAAAGGCTGGTGATGCTTCGACTAAAAAAAAAAAAAAGAGAAAGCAAAATTCCTTATGCTAAGATGCCTGTTCTATGGCAAAGCTCCTGAAATACATTAACACGCATCAGGGCTTTATGACTGGTCCCACACTATGTTTAAGCACAGTAATGCAGTAAGTTCAATGTGCTACGGTAGATATTTCAGTTCCAATTCTACCCTTACACTCTAGATAAATCTGAGGCCAAAATAGTGATATTTTTGAGTCATATTACCTATTTTTGTTGAGTAAATATTAATTCTGTTAATAAATACTACTCCCACAAATGCTATAAAATTCTGTACTCAAAAGGCCACCTGGAGTGCATAAAGCTCATATATTAAAGCCAAACAGAATTAGACTTGAGTCTATTTGGATGGCAAATGGACCCTCTGTTTGTACTGCATCAGTTTCTCTCAACAATGTATTCAGAACACAATTCAGTGAAATAATTCTTATTAGGAACTTTAAACACCAACACATTTTGGTATGTTATAAAAATCATGCCCTTGGTATTAAAGGAAAAAGGAAAAATCTGTTCCACAAGGATTAAAAAAAATCTTCCTAATGACCTTAAAGTCTGGGATCTTTCATAAAAATGCAAGGAAAACTAGGCTTCTACAAGCAGTAATTGGTGTTTTCATCGAAAGTGAACCAGGCTGGAACCAGCCACCGTGAAGGAAGCAGGCAGATCTGTGTAGCAAATGTGGGCAGGGCACACATGAGAGGGCTACTGGCTTCAGCTTAAATACAGCTGGTTTCTCTACAGTTCAGTACGACTTGCCTCGTGTTGGGGAGGAAAACAAATGGAATGAAAATTAAGTAAAGGCAGTACTTTGTTCTCAGTATTAGGCTCAGGCCATGATCAATAAGGCAAGATTCAAGGTATGGCAGAGGCTGGCATTTATTTTGACCACCTGCGACTCATCTGAAAGGAGTCACACTTTACAGACTGCCCAGGTACAAATGCAAATGACGCCGAGGGCAGGACCAGCAGGAAGGGGAAGGCCGAATGGATGAGGAAAGTCCGGCAGCCAGGAGCCCGCCTTCCGCATTTCAGGAAGGTGTTCCATTCTCAGTAACACCATGAGGGGATGCCTTCCGGTAACAATTTACTACATTTCAAGAAGAAAATGATACTTCCAGGTAAATTTACGAACCTGGGGATTCATGGAGGACTCAGGAAGTATTCCTGATGAATGTCATGTCTGTTCTCTATCGGATTATCCTTGAAACAATAGCAAAACAAAAGTTCTTAGAGAGCACCTTCTATTTGTGACTCCAAGTTAAAAACTTAAAAAGAGAAATAATGTATTACTGAAAATGAGCGATGACGGATTAGGAAAGTGAACTCTTAAGACTCCACAGAAGACGACTATCAAACCGCCACATCTTTCTAAAGGAAGGGGAGTCAAATAATCCGAATGTCCTGCATATATACAGCGGAGACTTCACAGGTCACATAAACCCTCCTTGTTAAGATACAAGATATCAGCCCAGTGTTCTGAAGATACCTGAAACTAAGAAGTTTTAATTGAGGGGAGGTTAAATTTCTCTGAAAACCACGGGCACCCTCGCTCCTGCCACTTTCATCTGAAAAGCGTGGAGGGCCCCAGGGCTACTCTGATGGTCTTCAGGGACAGCGCTCGGACTCCCCTTCCCCCAGGGGTGGGGGACAGGGAGTGGTCAAGGTGAAGGGCAGACACAAGTGCCCTCAGTAATCACCTCTCGAAGCCAGAGAGCTCCCTCTGGAAATAAGGGAGCTGATGCATTCTCTAGCACTGAAATCTGCCTGCATCATAAGGTGACAATTAGCTACAAAAAATATTTCCACTTTTGAGGTCAGGACGTTCAGCAACAGGCTTCAGTTTCTGTTGCAGAAACTAAATTCAGCATGGAATCAAAATATATCCTGTTCTGTTATTATACGGCATACTGTATAAAGAAAACCACACAAAACCATTTAACTTGTAAAAGTCTCATTGATTGTCTTGAAAGAGAAAGAAAATAGCATTGAAAAGGTCCTTCTCCAATCAGTTCCTGCAGTTCATCTTTCAAAATGTGGGCCAAATCATGAATTCCAGCTCACACACACCTCAGGGAGAGCCAAGTCTGGAATGTGGAGAACAAAGAGTTTATTCAGAGATCTCCTGGATGTTTTCCTCCTCGAAAATGATGAAAACAAGAGGAGTCCAGATGGGAAAGTAGCCACTTTGGGAAGCATCTTTTATCGTGGTGACTGGTGAAGCTCTGTAAGCAGATCTCCAGGACTAAGTGAGGAAGTTTAGAAAGACAGCTAGTTTTTTGTCATTGTTGTCTATAAATTATTTCTACACGATACTCAAATATTTCTGAGCTAGTTAAGTGACAATGTTTTATGCAATAGCGCACAAAACACATAAAGGTACAATAGTTAGACTAAGATAAGAAATGTCACAGTGTGGTTTTTAAAGCCTCCAGCTTTCTGCTCCCAGTCTGAACCAATCAATGGCTACTTAAGCAATGCTGGGGGCACCCTGTTTCTGCTGCTCCATTGGCCTAGACTCAGATTTTGGCTCCACCTTCCTTCTGCCCCGCAGAGCTCTTGGAACAGAGATCTCTCCCCAGCTCCGGGGATTCCTGACCCCTCTCCAGCATGGGGGCCACAAAAACATTCTGAGACATGATCAAGACAAGTAGAAGTGATGCAGAAAGGAAAGTGTACAGAGAGAAGTTGGCTTCTAGCGCGTGACTATCAGCTTACTGAATTCAACTGTCTCCCTTGTTGGCATAGGTCATTTACAGTGCTATTGTTTAAAATTTTTACAATCTTTATTAACAAAGTGACACACATACAGTCAAAAACCTGCAATCATTTGCTACTATCATATCACTTCTCCCCAAAAGACAAAGACTGTGAAAGATGATAATATGGCCAATGTCCCCTCAAGGAGTCTGCCAACTTCTAACCCCTGTTGCCACTAAGTGTGCAGTGACCGTTTCTGCTGCTGTCACATGGAAGTGAGAGCACAAAGCACAGATTCACTGCTCAGAGCTGAATGCTTTGCTGGAATGTATCCTCACTCATCCTTACGGCTTTAGAATGCCACCATGCTTTGAAAGCCACCAGGGCACACACCTGTTTCTATTTTAATTCCTGATTTCTTTTTTCTTCCTTCTTTTTAGAGAGGAGGAAGGGGAGAGAGGGAGAGGGAGAATCTTAAGCAGGCTCCATGCCCAGTGTGAAACCAATGTGGGGCTCGATCTCACAACCCTGAGATGGTGACCTGAGCCAAAATCAAGAGCTGGATGTTTAACTGACTGGGCCACCCAGGTGCCCCACAATTCCGGATTTCTAGTACAATATGAAAAGAACTACAGTTAGTGCTTGTGGGTTTAGTGCTCTGCATCTCTGGGGCCAAGATGCAGAGCGAACGTCTGGAGGCACACTCACCGCCGCTCCAGTGGGCGCCCATCACTGGAGATGCTTCGAGGGATGTTGGCAGCTCTCTCCGGAGGAGGCATCTTTCCATCTCCTTTCCCAGCGTTCAGCCTCGAGGTCATGGGACTCTGCACCTGGGAGGGGACTTGAGGTGAATGAGTCCCCTTGTTGGCATTCCTCTGCCATTTGTTATTATTTCGAAAGGGAAACTTGAATTCGTAGGAAACCCCTTCATTCATCTTGTATTCCATCACTGGCATACGGTAGGTTTCTGAGCAGCTCCTAGTGAGAGCACAGAAAGAAGAAAAATTAATATTGTTGTTCTTGTGAGTGGAATCACACTGCTTCTCATTAACAGTGAAAGTGGATCAAATACTTCATCCTTTGTTTCAAACTATCTTTTAATCATTACTGTCCTTTCAAAAACCAGAACCCCAGAAGTATATTACACTGGTGTATTTTCCCTTGCTCAGTCTCACCGATGGAGTCTTGAAAAAACAGTGAGACCCAGAGTCATCCCAGGGAGCAGAGGGAGCCGGTAGGAGCAGAGTCAGTCCTGAGGCCTGAGCAGGGAAGGCTGCCAGGCCGGCAGGGCAAGGCAGCAGAACCCCAAGACCAGGCCTCAGAAGAAGCAAGCAGTCAGCTCTATGCACCCTTCACTCAATATCATGACTGGGGATCTAAAAAGGTACTGAATTTGTTTGGGATCTTAACAGTAAAAAAATTAAGGGGGGGATAAATTTCAAAATCCAAAATGAGAGCCAAATTTAGTTCAGAAGGAAAAAACAAAAACCCAATTATAGAAATTTTGCAATTATCAAATCACCAGGGAACAAAGCATAATCTGAAATCAGACTCCTCTCACTGCCCCTACCCCTGACTACCCCAAGCCAAAAATCTCCCACAGCACGGAAAGCAGGGCTGGCCCCAGGGAGCAGCCTGAGTGAAACTGATGTCAGGCCCAAATGTCCTTCTGTTGCTTTAGCCCTTTTTCTGGTGCTACTGTCCCGACCCCCCAAACCTTAGGAAATGTGGAACCCACTCTCCATTCTCTTTACTCAAACAACCAAGGAATGTTCAGTCTATTATTAACTTCACTGAAAGACAAATTACTGAGAAAACCCTATGCCCACTAAGGCATTAACTCAAACTGTGTACTAAGCAAAAAAAAGAAAGACTTCCTTGCGTAAAGGAATTTCAAAGCTTGAGCAGCAGGGGGAAAGGAAGGGTTACTACATTTCAAGGAAGGGTTAAAGCTGATTATGAAACACTTCAGAGACAGAGGAAGGAGAGTCCTAACAGTGCTGTCCACTAGAGACAACACGAGCTAGGAGCCACATGAAAAAAGTCAAAGGGAACGGTGAAATTATTTTACTATTTTATTTAGTCTAATATATCTAAGATGCTGTCATTTGAACATGTAAGCAAGAAAATCAATATAAAAACTCAACAAGGAGATGATGCACATGCATATTCGGTGTGTACTGTACACGTACAGCACTTCTTACTTCGGACTAGTCCCCTTAGCCATGGACGACTTGTGGCTCCGCACGGCACAGCACAGGGCCAGAGGCTGGGTCTTGATTTGGGAAACGGGCTTGTGTTGGTTGAATAAGCACAGTGGAGGGTGTCACTGCATCGGGACCTTGTTTATGTGTCTCAGGTAGGACTCCTGGCATTTCCAACATCTACGCCACCGTGCGCCCTCTTGCACACCTCCGTGAGACGCGGATTTTAAGAAGGGCTGCTTCTGAGGTGCATGCACTTGCTGGGGTCCTTGCCTGCTCAGTCTCAGCCCCAGTCTCCAACAGGCACCTCTTCTCAGAGTTTTCTTACCACTCTTCCTGATTCCCTAAAAGCCTAAATCAACCTTAATCTGACTCTCTGCCCAAGGCTCCGCTGCACTCCTTAGAAGCAGTAAGGACCGTGGTTTTCAAACCTTTGGGACCATGAGCCCAGTAAGAAATACATTTTACAACGTGATGCAGCCCAGCCACACACACACTCACACACACCCTTCCACTCGGCTGTATACACACACACACACTCATTCACACACACACCCTTCCACTCGGCTATATGCACATACACACACACTCACACTCACACCCTTCCACTCAGCTGTATTTCGTGTTAATCCCCTTCATTAAAGAAACACACTGAATGCAGCTCCCTAAATGGATTTCACGATCTACTTTGGAGTTACAACCTGCGGTGTGCAGAACACTACTTTGCGGCACATCCAACACTTTCAGCAGCTCGTGACTTCTTATGTAATAAACTTTTCCTCTGATAGGAGGGACTGTCACTTCAGGCTTGGACGTAATTTCTAGCTTTGATCCTGATCGTTCTGACAAAAAAGCTGCGATACCTTTTTGGTTCTTAAAAGAGCTATCACTGTAGTACAGTTTGAAGTCTTCCATTTCTGACCAAATACGGCATATGACACAGTAACTTGTGCTCCGGGTCTATAAATGTAAGGCAAGAATGTTGCAGCTTGCAGAAGGGGCAGTAATAAAAACTTGCAGTGATCCCTGGGAAAATTTCCCTCCACGTCAAAATCAAGACTAGCTTCTGCTTCCCCCCCGCAGTGGTCTGTCTTAACTTGTAAATCCAAAGTGTCGTATCACTTACACAGCAAAGACGTATACATATCTTCTCTTTTTCTGTTGGGTGCTGGCAACCAGCACACGTACAGAACATTGCTGTCGTGTATTTTGGGCACCAACTTTTCAAAAATGTTCCCGTGGGCCATGTCTTCCCTTCAGCACACCCCACCCTCTGACAGATTCTCTTGCTGGGTTTTAACTCCGCGGCACTCTACATGCACCTTACAGGTACAGGCTGCCTCCTGGTAACAGAAACCAGTGTAACGTATTCTGAAACAGACAAGCTGCTTTCATCCCTGGGGCCTTAGCTTCTTTGGGAAATGAAAGATTGGGAAATGAAAGATTTGGAATTGGTGATTGCTGGACTCTCTTCTAGTTCAAAAACTCTTTGAAATAGTCTTTTAAGCTACATAACATTTCATACTAAAACCAGTTAAAAGACCCCGGTACCCCAAGACTTGGTCTTCTTCGTCTGTATCTTGCTTCCACCACCTCTAACGTGTAGTGAGAAACCTCCTGCACAGTCGATGATAACAGGATGCAGTATGAGAAAGCCTAAGCAGGGAGAGAAGGCTCATTCGTAGAGAACGAGAAACAGTGGGTCCGCAATCTTAAACTTCAGCTAACTCACCACGGCTCACTGCCGTCCGGGATGGGACAGCCCCCACACCTGCTTCCCATCACTGACTTAGCTCCGAAAATATAAGAATGATACATGGAGTCAGGAAGTGGGCTGTACACTGAAGAACAAAGATAAGAGCTGATTTCTAGTGACACATGAAAATTAATAGAAAGATTTTTATTATGTCATTCAAGAAAACGCAGTGTTGAATAGCAGTGAACCCTGACGGGCCAGGAGCTGATCTCGTGGCACCACCATGGCTCTGAAGTAGGTGCTATCGTTATCCCCACTTTCTTAGATGAGGAAACGGAGGCCTGGAGAGATGAATCTGCCCGAGATGGCCCAGCCAGGATCTGAACTCGCACAATTAATCTACATGGACACTGGCCTTCATCACTAACTAAAGGCTACATCCACGCCAAGTCCCCAGCCTTCTTCCTTTCCAGGGACTACTCGCTTCACTTGGCACAGTCGACAACAAAATGGAAAACTCAACAGTCTCTGAGGAGACTGAATCTCTGAGGAGCGATGGGCACTGGAATTACGATTTCAGGCCCAAGAGACACATGGCTACACACTGAAGCCTGCTGGTTGAAGAGCCACTCCTTGTCCCCAGTCTCTTTTCTCAGCCTTCTTAGTCTTCCTCCTTTAGGTTCTGATGATTCATCGTTTTCTCCTTTTTCCTCTCAACAATAGGAATGCAGGTAAGAGGAACCACTGTACAGCACACCCAACAGATCATCTCAACACTGCCGGAAGCAACCAACTCAGATGTCTGAGGACCGCTGGGGTCCTAATAGGCCATGTGATTTGGGTTTGGATAAAACACCTAACTTCTTTGCACCAAAGCTCTCTGCCTGAAAGGATGAGCGATCTGAACCAATGAACTCTCACAGCCCTTCTGGTTCCAAAGCAGCACGCTTTTGCATTTTGAATACTTGTGTTTTAAAATGAAGACAAAACTCTGTGATCTGTTCTACTTACAAAGTAATTTGGTCCTTTTATGTAACTGTTCGTTTTTAGCTCTTCCTCTGAATGGTCCCTGATTGCTTTCTTCAGAGGCTGTAGGCTTGTGGCCCTCAACAGAAGAAAAGTCCACCATCTCTGTGCACCACCACTCAGAACCTCATGATTTCATGTCGGTGAAATAGCTAGTGGGGTGTTTTTCATCTTGCCAAAAGCTCGGTTCATGAGGATTCAGAGGTCGCAGACACCAACAAATACATGGGGGTCACACACTCCAGCACTCTAGAGTCAGGGTTGGGCAGGGGGTGAGGGGCCCCTCCTGATGCTGGACATCTCCCTCCCCGGGAAACTTCCTGACGGAGGCTGCAGGAGGGCCTCCAGCGGGTGCGCGTTCTCGCTCGTCCTGCTCGCCCACTGCGCAGTGACGGAATCTCTCCACACCTCCTCCTTCTCGTTTTAATGGAAATGGATGACTTGACTTTATTTATTTATTTTTAATGCCCCATACGTAGCAGGGGCTCAGGGATTTTACTTCCCTTGTCCTTTTGTCTCTTAAAAACAACTTTAGCATGAAAGCAGTACATAAGAGGATCTGCTTATGTCCTAAAAACAGGGAAAAGAGCCCTAGTTCACTTTTATGATTGAAGCCCCAAGTTGCTGTTAAACTGTTCTTTTCATTAAAACAAAAAACCTGCCTTTCTAAAACCAAGGACTCTCCCATGTGAACACACATGGGTGTCCGCATGTATGTCCAGTCAGCACGCTGGGTGCCTGTGACCTCTCAGGACCCTGGCACCCCGGGAAGCAGGCCGCTGAGGGACTGTGGGACATAGGGCCTGGAGGAGGCCCATTCCCTCATGCTGGAGCGGCAGAAACAGCTGACAAAGAGAGTGACTCGTCAAAGAACAGAGTAATCAGCTGCTAGGAAAACAGCAGTGGGAGTGTGAAGTGTGGAGGAGAGAAAAATGACAGAAGAGCATTATCTTATTTCGTTGAAAATTACAGCAAAAGGTGTTCATGCTTCCAATGTTCCTTTGAAATTGTTTCTAAAGGAGGAAAGGGAGAGAGGAGAGTTTCCAGTCCCCCAAAAGTCATCCAAGCACCATTTCACACCTGCCCAGAAAGTGTGACTGGGGCTTTTCAGATGGAAACTGTCGTGGGAAAGGCAGAGTGTGCCTCCCAGGATTGGGGCTGTGCGGGGCACCCAGCCTGCATCCCAGCCTCTCAGTCCCCGCCCTAATGGGGGCAGGTTCCTAAAGCCTTTCTGTTGCGTCACTGCCAGGCTCCACTGGCCCAGAGAGCACCAACGGGTGTCTCAGCAGCAGTGCTGGAAAATGGAGATGAACGCGGCTCGCTCATTCGGAGGTGTGCAGGAGCCAGTCTGTCCTGGTTTGCAAGAGCAGACTGGGAGTATCTATCCCAACTGAGTCCGGCACTGTCACGCCGGGAGCTGGAGATCGACCCCAGAAGCAGTACTGGCACACGGGCAGCAGCAAAGGCTACAAATCGAGGTTCTGTTCTTCAGCAGAAAGCCAACGTACCAGCAGATCCCTGCTTATGCTGGTATATTAAAAAAAAAAAAAAAAAAAAAGGATTTGTGCCCCAAGCCCACTAAGTAGTAGTTAAGAGGTTGGATTCTGAAGTGAGACCTACATTTGCCAGATGAGCTTGAAAAGTGACTAACCTGAGTCTTGGTTTCCTTTAAATAGGAATCCTATTAATACTATTACCTCATAAGGTTGTTACAAGGATTAAAAGCGCTAATCCACGTAAAAGTGTTTTTTCTAACCTGGCAAATTAAATCCTCAGCAAATGTTAGTTGTTTTTACCAGCACTCCACAGAAGACATATCTGGCTTAGTATATCGCTGTAGATAAACCACCTCCTGCCGCAGGCCTATCTATCCAGAGTCAGGCCTTCTAAACCACCTTTCCGGTAGTAACCGCGCACAGTTCAACGTCAGTCATGCTGCCCGTCCATTCATCACATATTCATACTCACGTGTGCCTATTCCCCTCCCCTCTTCCCATACAAACTGGGGAGCCTATGAAGCCAGGGGAAAGGCCTCTGAGCAGACAAGATGGCACCACACCATCCACAGACTCATTCTTAGACCATTAGTCCATAGACCAGCGTCAATTCTGTACCGTGTGTAATTAAGGTTGACAAGTTACAAAGCTTGGTTCTCTTCTCCAGTTTATAGCTGCCCACTTAGAAACAACCAAGTAAACAATGTGAAGGGAAGACCAAGGGACAGAAGACAGAAGGACAAGAGAAGGAGCACAGAACAGCCAGAGAGTGCTATAAGGACCTAACCACCTCTCTGATCCATCACTAGAGTCATTCCTGAATCCTGGTTCAGCAAAATGTTTAACGTTAATGATGATGTGCTTGAGGAAACCAGGAAACACCTGGCTAACTGAGGCAGGGTCGTGTGTAAGACAATTTCAGGATATACACCCCCCCCCCAAATAGGTGAAATAATAAAAAGCTCTAGATACATACTTTGGTTTCCAGAAAAATCCAGTCATCCAAAAGGGAACATGTCTTGAAGCCATCAGACACAGGGAGTTCACCATATTGTGACACGGCCCGCCTAGTCTCTGGGCTGTCTAGGCTGTAAGCAATGCTCAGAAATACTACCTTGAGCCCAGTCTGTTCCACAGCATTGGTCCGAAGGACTGACATGCATGTAAACTGTCCTTGTTGCTGACTTTTTAAAGGACACAAATAACCCATTATAACGGTTTGCACATTCTGCCATCCACCGCTCATGAATCTGTAAGAGCTCAGGTGTAGGACAGGTCACATTTTGAGGAAAAACCAAACAGGTGAAGGATGTTTTGGCTTTAGAAGGCCTAAGAATTAATTGCCAAAGCTTAAGAGAAACTCTAAGGAAATAATGGGCTGAAAGTGAATTAACAGATTGGAAAAAATCAGTAAAAATAGCATGGACATGCCCAAAGGAGAAAAGAAAAAGTTGATTAAATTTGTTCCACCAAGAAATCTCCCCAGAGACCAAGAAATTAAGTTTCCAAGCATGTTGCTGGCTTGGCAGGAGCTGGGAGGGACAGGGAGCTCCCGGGCTTCCCTCTGCAAAAGGGCTGGGGACCCAACTGCCAAGCAGCACGAGCAGGACCAGCCGGCTCATTTGAAGCCAATTCCCGACACACACACAGATGCAGTTAAGAGAATGCTTGCTAAGTCTCGTCCAGGGCTCCAGGATGAGAGAGCAGGGGTCAGAATGGCACTCTGAATTTCGGACAGGAAGATGAATAGGAGTGTCATGAAGCCTGACAGTCTGTGCTGCTCAGTGTCTTCTAATGTTAAGCACTCATACTAAGATAGCTATCGGCGCAAGATCCTTAAGACCATGTTACCAGACTTCTCTATCTGTACTGGCAAGTTTAAAAATCCACAGATGTAAATCTGGGGAAGGGTCCAACCCAGTCACTCTTTCCAGCTGCTCTTGCCACAGACCAAAAGGGAGCTAGGTCCTGAGTCAGGCTTTCCATGGATGGAACTCTGAGCACTGTGTGTGACCCGGGACACCGCACAGCACCCTTCTCCCCGCCCAGCAGGAGATGTTCTATATGGCACACAAACCTGGCCTTGGATGGCCTGGTTCCCAGCTGCCGATTCAGACCTACCTCCGTGGGGTGCAGTCATCATGCGGGGGGATGATGACGACCTTCACTGTGACAGATGTTCTCAGGAGATCGATCATCTGCTCATGGCTCAGGGTGGCCACAGCCACCTTGCAGATCTCCACCAACCGGCTGCCCTGCCTCAGCCCCGCCTGCCAGGCATAGCCGTAGGGCTCCACGTCTGCCACGATGCCCTCATAGTTGACGTGGAAGCCAAGCTGCCCCAGCCCGTTCCTCCGCAGAGTCATCTCCACCGATTCGCAACCTTTGGATACAAACTGAACAAGGAAACAAAAGGTAGCACAGTTTAACGCCACGGGGTGTTGAGTGCTGGGCAGGGAGCTGGAGAAACACCGCCTGCAGGGTTATTGCCAAATACCAGCTGACGAGCGACCGGTTACTTCCCCTTCGCTAACCTCCATTCATCGGGCCAAAAAGAACACACTTGTTGTGTCCAAAGACTCAGTGGCTTTGCTGAGCTTACAAGGAAATCTCTAACAGAGAACCCACGGGGAGCTGGCAGCCAACAGAGACCGTATTCTGCTACTCACTTCGCCCTTAGAAAATTCAGGGCAGCAGATGCTCAACTGAACAGTGTCCCTCGACAGCCAAGGCAGACCGGCTGGGCCACCCCATCAGCCATCAGGGTAGTGGGATCAGGTCACGTGCAAATGGTTTCCAGCACACACGCACAGCCGGCGTGTCTTCTCCCACTTGCTCTACTTTTCCTTTCGGAAAAGGATGGAAAACGAGTGACGGAAACTCTGGGTTGCTTCACATCATCGAGGGAGTTTTCGGAGGAGCTGATAAAATTGCACCAGCTTCAGGAACTTGCTTCTGGTCTGTACTGAAAGCTTCAGGAAAGTGAAATGGAATGTGGGTAAGTTGAAGGAAAATACTCACCTGCAACCTTTTGACGATCTCTTTAATGTCCTCATTATTAATTAAACTCTCCACTGAAATGCATTCTCCTCGCTCATAGAAGATTTTGAGGCTGGTGTCAGTTGAGGTCCACCCTATCACATCTCTGCAGGAACAGTTGAAAACCACACTCTTGGTTTCCTGCTCAATAAGAACGATGAACTCGTTGGAGACCCCTAACAGGCAGTCCATTTCCATGGCCTTGTTGTAGTCCTTGGCCCGGACGGTCCACACGATGGCCCCCATGCTACTGAGCTCAGCTCCTGGATACGGTTTAGACTTCTCCTTCTTCTTGGAGGCCAGAGAGATGAATGGGAACTTGCCAGATGGGTCAATAGGGGTGTTGGTGACGTTCTTCTCTGCCAGATCTTTCAGGTACTCCTGGCGGGTCCGAGTGGCCATGGCCCGAAACTTCTCTGATTTATGAGCAGCATTTTCTGCGTTAATCACTTTGGCCAAAAGGAAGTCCCTGAACACATTTGACTTAGGGAAAGTGACCCCTTTGGGGATGGGAGGTCCAAAGGAAGGCACATCTCTGGACCTGGTGACAGCCACACTACGAGACAGAGCAAAGGTGAAAGAGTGGAGCGTCAGGAGTTCTCAGTCTCACAGCATGAGAATAAAATACACATTCTCAAAGAAAAAGACCTGTCCCACAAGAAATAATAGAAATTTCTATTTATAGAACACAATTTTTTTTTTTTTTTTAGTCCAAGAAACCCCAAAAAGCATCCTTACATTAATGGATAGTAAACCAACCATAACTCCATGAGGGAAAAAAGTGTACTGTAATATTTTACCTTTAAGTACCTACTGATTATTTCAAAGCATGGGTTACTATAATCAGCATAACCTTTTAGCATAAGCATAGATTTTTTAAGAACACAAATGTGGTCTCCATTTTGGATATGATGCCTATGTGCAGACAGCCTATAATGAAAATATCCCAAGATGCATGTCATAAAAGCTATGGATTAAATTTAAAAAAAAATTTTTTTTTAAATTTAAAATATTATTTGTTGGCCTATGCAACCAGACCAAAAAGCGTAATTTTAAAATGAAAATTGAAATTGCAGTATTAAAATGATTATGGTTTTTATAGTAATAGCAATCGTGCCTTAAAATCATAGTATTAAACTGAGCTATTCTCTGATCCACGTTCTCTACATTTGGTATTTGATTCTGACAATTTGTTTGTGAGGAAGTATTTCCCTTTTCCTATTCCTCCAAGCAAGATTAATTTGAGAAAGCCTGACCTAGTCACTTTTTCTGCATAATACTGTTAAAACTGGGACTAAGATAAGGACCATACAAGCATCTGTAATAGCCTATTATTTTTCATCTCAAAAAAGAAAAAAAAATAAAGTTTTTCCTAAAATAGTAACAACAAAAGTTAAATAGAAACAGAAGGGTTGTGTGTTTTCTGTCATGTTCTAAGACCTCATTCTAGGACCTCAAAGAACTTCGAGAGGGCTGGAAATGATGATTCTAACAGACTGAATGTCCCTCTTTTCAAATTACCTAATTATTTAAAAGTGAATCCATTATGCAATTGTACTAAGTATTAGAGAAGCAATAAAAAATATTTTTCTGAATTTCCAGAAAGGAAAAGTCAATCAGAGAATGTATATCTTTCAAAATAAATTGAAGACCTTAATTTCATTACTATTTTTGCTCTGCTTTAAGAAGGGCTTAAGATATTTAGCTTTGCTTTTCAAAAAAAGGATTATTTGTCATGGAAATAGGATAAATAAATAAAAACCAGGAAACCCAGGTCATAAGTTACCTATTTTGTCTGAAGATGCCATGGAATGCCCTATTTGTTGGTTTTCAAAACTTTATTTAAAAAAAAAAAAAAGATTATCTAGTTGGCTTCATGATGAAGAAAGGTGGTGAGCAACACTCCATTTTCTAACTGGAGATAAGAATTCACAGAAACCTCCATGTGCATTACAGCCTAATTACACCAGTATTAGAAAGGCAATTTTTCTTGTCTGTTGTGAGCTGTCTAGCTTGAATGCTGACAGCTGTATAATTTTAATTTGATCTTTTTTTATTTTTCCCTAAAAAGTCAAGCAAAAGATGCTAAAATCCAGATATGCTAGCTTTTCTAAAGAGGAATCCTATAAGGATCCAGAAACACTCAATTTTAAATTGGCAATTCCTTTTCTTGTTAATTTCACTTCAAATTGTTATTCTTTCTCAAGAAGCAGCTGTGGTTTCCTTTTAAATACAAGAGGAAAATGCTTACCAGGGGTGCCAAGATGAGCATCATCTATCCACTTGCCCCTTAAACTCACTGGCTTTCTAGAGATCTATTTATTAACTGTTAGAACTTTAGACAAACATATATTGAAAACCCAACAATAATTAGAAGCCTCTAGAATGAACTATGAGGGAAAAAAAGTGAAGCCTCAACATATAATTATCAATGATTCATCATGGTAGGGAGGTAAACGATACAGATGCTAAAATCAGTTTCGCATCATTAGAAATAGAACCCTTGCAGAAGAGGAGGAGGAGGCAGCCCAGGGATGCTTTTTTCATACAAAAGGTCTTGTTCTGGGTTAATCTAACTTCAAGGTTTTCTACAAGGTTAAAAGCACATTGATTTAGATGCCACACACTCTGAACTCCTGCTAATAATGCCTGCTTTAAGCTCAGAAGAGAGAATATTTTTGTCTTATAAGAAGGCTTTCTAGAACTTCAGTTTGCTATATATAGATCCTTAAAGATGTAGTAATTATAAATGGTTCTTGCTATTTCTAAAAGCAGATTCCAAAGGGCTTCTGCTTAGACACACTTCTGTTAGCCTCATATGCAATACTGTATCTCCTGAGAAATTATACATTCTTTATAATCCTAGTCACTCCGGATGTACTCCGCAGGGTTGAGGATTGGATGTTCTACCAGGAGAGTTATCCAGCAGACGGATGCTCAGAGGCTGACGCAATTATGGAAAGTTAGCACCAGAAGAGAACATGGAGAATTCAGTGTTCCTCAAATTCTGCCAATAAAATCTTGAGTTTCTTCTTAAGTCATCTTGATTTTGCATTCTACTGAGGAATATTTGTGCTCGTCTTAACACAAAAACATCTTCTGTCCCCCAAGTCTTGGGAGTACAACTCAAGGACTAGGAAAGTATCCTGCTTTACTGACATGCAGCACAGCCCTGAACCTCCATGTGAATGGCTGGTACGAATTTTTCACTTCTCCAGGAAACAGACTCTGAGAAGTAAAATGATGTGCCCAGAGCCTTTTACAGAGATCCAGGATTAGAATCTGAGCTTCTGGATGGCCAGTAGTGTGCTCTATGACAAGACCACACTGTTCCTTCTGAAGGAACATTTTTGAATGCCCCACTCTTGAGATGCTTACACAAGGCACCATCCACAAGAGTCACAGAGCTGAAGAGACCACCATTAGGCTGGGCTTTATAGCATTTGATGGCATCAGTGACCTTGGATAAAGTAGCAGATTTTGATACCCAAAGCCAGTTTCAAGTTGATACATGGGAACGTTCCAGAGATATCCGAACAGATGTCCCAATAGAAGAAAAAGTGAGAAGATGATGATGCTTGAATTTCTGAATCACCACAGAAATGGTAATAAATAATTCCAACCCCAAATTTAGAAGGAAGGGGACTCAGCATCAGAATGGTAGAGGGAGGCTTCCCTGTCTTGGGGGCTGGATCAGATTGTCAGCTTGGGGAGCTTTCTGAGAAAGCAGATCCGGGGCAAGGACAAGAAGGATCAGCAGCAAAACAAATGTGTGCCCATCGCTCTCTCCCTGGGGGGTTCTTGACCTCTACTAGTACTCATTCACTGATGTACACGGAGCACCTGCTGTAAGGCAGGCACTGCTGTCACACGCTTGGGCGTCCAGAAGCTCCAGGTCTCACAGGGCTGCATCCAGAGGTTTGGGTGCTCTTGTGGGGAGGTGTAGGGTTCTACTGGAAACACTTAGGAAGGGCAATTTACTTAGTCCTGGGAGGTCAGGGGAGCCCTCCCCAAGAAAAGAAAAGCAGGAATTCATCAGCTAAAGGAGGGGTGGGGTGTGTAAGAAGAAGCCTTTGTGCCTGGAGAGCAGCAAGTGCAGAGAAGAGGGCCAGGGCACAGTATGTTCTGGGAGCTTTAAGGAGCTCCATGCGGCTCTAGGAGTAGGGGTGTGGAGGACAATCGGCAGAAGCTCCAGTGGAGGCTGAGAGTGGAAAGGCTGGGCCTGAAGGACCTCATGCAGGAGGCTGTACGCTAGGGAGGCTGAGCTTTTCCCAAATGGTCTGAAGCACCAAGAGTGACATATTCCGATTTTTGTCTTAAAAAAGGTTGGCAACACTGAACGACAGGGATGCCGACTAGGCGTTGAACACTTTCTGAAAGAAATGTCTACCACTTGACCCACTTTGAATTGTTCCTCCGAGCTGAAGCCTGCATATTTATTTACTTTTATTCCAGAAAAGAAGGGCGTGCACATTTACCATGCATACATAGTATGCATGTACTACCTGCCTGCCTACAACTAGATACTTTACTTATGGGATTTTAAGTAGATGTCAAGCAACCTTCCACTGCATAGAAAGGGAAATTTAGGATCTGAGAGGTTTAACGGTCTGGTCTGATTCCAAGTGGTTTTTGGACTATATCATATTACCTCCTTTCAACACTTATTGTATTTTAACCTCTGAATATGGAAATCTTTCTCAGAGAAGAAACATACATTTCTACCTCTCTAAACATGGTTACTGACCACAATTTAACACTTGTTTTGAAGATTCAGGTTATTATTATAAAAAAAAAACCACTTATTACCATACTAGTTTTAAAATTGTAATAATTCTTTAACTTCACAGTGAGTCAATCTTCCAACTTTCAGTTTTAAGATGTTTTAACATCTTAAACAATGAAGATGTTTTTAACATTTTTTTTAAGATTTATTTATTTGACAGACAGAGATCACATGTAGGCAGAGAGGCAGGCAGAGAGAGAGGGAGAAGCAGGCTCCCCGCCAAGCAGAGAGCCCGATGTGGGGCTCGATCCCAGGATCCTGGGTTCATGACCTGAGCCGAAGGCAGAGGCTTTAATCCACTGAGCCACCAGGCACCCCAGAAGAGGTTTTAAAATTTTACGGAGGGCACGTGTTGCATGGAGCACTGGGTGTGGTGCATAAACAATGAATTTTGGAACACTGAAAAGAAAATTGAATTAAAAAAATTTTTTAAATCTTTTTATCTAAAATGAATCCAAGTTAGACCCACGTTTTAATTAATTTTATATTAAATTTTTTTATCTGTTCATTCCTCTCTACTTCTTATGTTCTGTTTTATTTCTTACATTTATGTGTTGAGGAAATTGGGCTACTTATCACACAGAGTTGCACGGTGCCTGAATTTTGCTGAATATGGGCATGTTCTTCTGTCTTTTATATTTCCTGTATATTGGCTTCTCCAGAAGTTTGATCAGATTCAGGTTCAATGTCGGGGGCGTAGGGAACAAGACTAATTCATAAGTGGGGTTGTGCCCTTCTTTGATGAGACACATGTTTGTCTCTTTTTGTGCTATCTGCAACCTCTGAAGATCAATGCCTGGATCTCCTAATTCACTGGTTGCTAAAAATATGTTGAAAATCATTTTACACTGAGTTTTTACAAAGTGAGGCCCCAAGGGGTGAATGAAGTATACTTGGTCCTTTGTTCTCAAACCAAATGACTCCAGACTGCTATGCTTATGGCTTTGTATCACTGACCTGAATAATTTCCCTGCGTCTCTCTTATTAGTAATCACTTACTGATGTTTTCAGTGCATTCTTGCCGCTGAACAGTTCCTCATCTTTTTGGTTTATTGCTTCTAACCTGCTCTATCAAGCAGGACCAGACAATTAAGCTCAGTACGATGATACCAAACAAAATAAAGAGACCAGAGGACTCTCTTAACAGGTATGGGCATAGTACAGACTTAGCGATTCATTTCTGAGTTCTCGGCTATGTCTACTGTTCAAAGTTAACTGGCCTCTGAAATTTGTTTGAAATAGTTTTTCCTATTATAAACTTTTCAGTCCCTGGGGAGATAACATGCAATATTTCAGGACCTCTTCTCCATATCCACCACAGGGATTTTTCTCTCTTGGCTTACCTGCTGCATCCCAGAGCCTAGAATAGTGTCTAGCACATATACGATAAGGACTGTAAAGAACAGGCAAAAAATCAATGAACAACAGCAATGAGCTCCAAATTTGCCTTTTTGTATACAAATTACCTTGCATGGTGACACTGGGTGAATTTCCCTAGAACTCCATTTATACTGTGCCTCTAGACAGCCTAGCATTCCAAGGGCCTCCACCGTCCAGTAACCCCAACTATTAGAGCAGCCTTCTTACTATACCTTCTACACCCCCTCCTGTGTCTATGCTTCTGTATGCAATGCTGGCCACTCCTAGAACTGTTTCTCTTTTCCCCACTGAATTTCATCCATTTGTGCTTTAAAACACATGCCAAACCCCATTTTCTCAGTTAAATGTTCCTTAAAATTTCAGCCTGTATTGACCCCACACTTTCCTACCTTATTATAGCAAGAAGCTCTTTTGAGAAAACAACTTTTGCACTTTCCTCATTGCAGGCACCAAGTAGATATCAATAAATAAATGTGAATGTTCATAGGGCAGAAAGTTCGGAACAAGAGATTTTCAATGATAAAAAGCATCTGAATCACTCTATCACTCAGGGACAGAGTTAAATTAGATTTAAATCTAATTTAGTATGACCAATGGAGCACTAAACTTTTCTACCAATGTACCTCTAATAAAAGAGGTCCATAAATTGATATCCCTAGTAGTCTGGGGAGTATGGGGTATGAGACAAACTCATATGTACAGAAATTCTTTGGAAGACCCATGTTTTATCTTAAAATTTATACAAATTTTCTATTCTGCTTCATAATACATTTCTTTTCTTTCTGGTTTTTTTTTTTTCCCCCTAAAGATTACTTACTTTAGAGAAGGAGAGAGCAAGGACTTGGATGCACTTGAACCAGGGGAGGGGCAGAGGGAGAGGGAGGGAGAACATCCCAAGCATACTCCCCGCTGAGTGTTGAGCCCAACACAGGGCTCGATGCCAGGATTCTGAGATCATGCCCTGAGCTGAAATCAAGAGTCAGCTGCTTTACCAACCGAGCCACCCAGGCACCTCATGACCAGTTATTTTCATGAGAACATGAATCCCTTCACACGCTTTCTCCCAAGCATTAACTACAAAAAACTGCCCTCTTCTGAGACTTTAAACATCTCCTGATGTCACCACACACCCCAAGAAACATGCCAACCCCCGTCTGAGAGGGACTGAGAACAATTAATACATGTAAAGTTTACAACAGGAAAAGATCACTACTTTAGCTTCTTGTGATTTCTTTTAGTGATGTTCCAAACTGGTATGTTCTCTTGGATTTACAGAGGACCCACATTCCCAGTTTACAAAGCAGTGTGCTGGGTCCCCAAACAAGCTTGACAACTAGGAAATCCCAGGCTAGCTCACGTGGCATGACCCAGGTTGACTAGTGTCCTCCCACAAAGGGTCCAGCATCACATGGCATGGTGGGGTTAAGAAGACAGGCTCTCCAGGCAACAGATTAAAAATAAGAGAGGCAGTAAAAAAGCATGATTTTCAAGGTGAGGTCGTAGGTGGGGTATAAAAGAGTAAGACAGACCTCACTTCGTCATCTAGCAAAGTGTGAACAGGGCTGGGAGACACTTTCTTCCCAATCTGTCTGTTTAGACTTGCACTGGCCACGTGTAGGCTACTGAGCACTTGAAATGTGGCTACTGTGACCAAGGAGTAGGAAGTTACATTATATTTTTAAAAGTGACATTCAACTCAGTTATTCGAAAGCTTTGAAAAAGGATGTCTGGAAAATCTGGGTATACGAATCTACTTTTCCAGTTACAAATTTTATGAAATCTCAACATAGATTACTTCCAATGAAAATCAAGCATCCTTACTGAGATGAGCTGTAAGTCTAAAACAGACTCCAGATTCCAGAGTCTTAGTCCAAAAATAAGTAAAATAGGCCAATAATTTTTAAAACTTCAAAATCACCTGTTGAAATAATAACATTTGGATATAGCAGGTAAATAAAATATATTCCCGGGTCAAAACATATTGCTAAAATTAATTTTACTTCATTTCTTGTTACCTTAAAAATATGGCCATTAAAAAATATAAATTAACATATGGCTTGCATTACATTTCTATGCAACAGAACTTTATTTAGACAATGGCTTTTAAAGAAGAATCTCTCTCTAAAACAAACTGCACAGCCTTCCACTTCCAAACGTGGTAGTGACCAATCAAAAAGGGATTCGCTTTCTACCAAAGCTGTATGAAATCCCCGGCACGAATCAGCGCGGGGAGTGTTTCAGTTGCTTGGGGGTATTTTCTAAATGGGAAGAGATATCCCTCCCAGTTAGAGTCAAATGTTCTGCAAACCTAAAACATGCAGCCTTCAGAGACCATTTCCCCAGGAAAAGGCTGCAGATCTAGGCCTCTTTTGTTGGAGTTTCCACCCCTTCGCCTAGAGTTCTGGAAAAGCCTGTGTGTCAGCAGCCAGGGCAGCAAGGACCCACGCTTCACCGGGCATGGGAGCGAGGCAGCACAGCAGAGCAGTGAAGGGCCCCGCTGTGGAATCAGACTTAGTGCATTACAATCTAACTACCTAGTCCCATTGCTTAAACTCCCTCATCTGAAAATGGGGATTTTTAAAAAACAGTACCTAACGCATGGGTTTTCAAAATTAAATGAGGTACCCCACATCGAGCACCGAGCATAGTGCTGGGCTTATCACCAGAGGCCAACACGTACACGGGACGTGTGCAGGGAAGGTGGCGGCTTGCAGGAGCCCGCAGGAACCTTTATTTGTTTCATGCCCAGAGTTTGCTCGCTCGACTCCTGCAATTAACCAGCACTGACACCTAGAATTAGACAGGTGTGGAGCTCACAACAAACCAGTTATCAGTCTGTGTGGGCCAGTTTCTGGGTAGGTGGCTGTATTAATTCAAAAACAAATATCCAAAATTAACAAAGCCTAATCTTCCAAATTTTAGGGATGGAAAGACAGGATAAAAATCCATACTTTAAAAAGACAGATTCACATTAGAAACATCTTGTTAATGCCAGAATAGCCTTCCACCTCTTCTTGGTACTATGCCCACATCAACCCAGCAATTCAGGTTCTTATCCTTGTCAACACCCAAAGGCCTCTTGCAGACAGACGCCTGAATTCTGATACTCATGAGACCAGGTCAACAAGGAGCATGGGAACAATTCCATCACAGGCTTACTAAGGCTGAGAAATGCCTCCAAGATGGCAGTCAGAAACATTAGCATGAATCAAATCGGTCCTGAGCAATGGTTTGAGCTTTTTAAATAATAATAATTAAAACAAAACTTTTCTACTTATTATGATCATCATTCTCTGCTCTTGCCACACCAAAAGCAAAGTATAATTAGCAGGATGAGTAATTAGTTGGTGACCAGATGGTATGGATGAAGGACACCACCTAAGGAGCAGATGCAAATGGAAACAGCAGGTATCTAGCCAACGTGTCTGGGCAACGTCAACACCGTTAGGTGACGTCTTCGTGTGACTTCAGCCATCTACACACACAGTTTAAAGACAAAAATAAGTATTAATGGACTTCCCACTGCCACTTGAGAAAGTGGAGCTGGAGGGGGCCCTCGGCGCAACCGCCACCCAACACCCATGCAGCCACAGCCGTGGGGCCAGTACCTGTAACAGACCCCGTCAGTGCAGGGGTTGTGGACCCGCACGATGACGAACACGTGCTGGAAGTGGGAGCGGATGTTTTTTGGGCTGAATGGCTGTGCTCCCGGCTCTTGGAAAACAATTGTGACAATATCATTTCCAATGTGCCGCTTCCGTAGGAGCTAAAAGAAAAAATAAGCAAACAACACAAATGACGACACTCTGCATTTTCCTCCCGTTCCCTTCTGTAACTGTATTTAAAACATTTATTATTAATCAGGACATATTAAGGGAGGTAATCGACACAGCTGCTGTCAATATTTTAGTCTATCTTAATCCCTCCCAGGAAGAATACAGAAATGAATATTCTGAGATTTGCATAAAATATAGAGCCCATTCAGGACCAAACCAATATCTGGCATATTATGCCAAGTTCTAGCCTCTCCAAATTCTGTTTCCATAACAACAGTTTTGTTCCATTTTCACATAAGAAAGAAACTTGCCATGGGGAAGATGTGTTAGAGAAGAGAATGGCTGAAGTAATTACAATGCAATTTATGTTCTGGTTTAATTCACTTCATTTAAAGAAATGTGGCTAAGGTGTTTTCGAAGATGCTTTCTGTGTTACCAGCTGGGAATGCAGACATTACTAATATTCCTAAAGTGGGTTAAATTTCAAGTTGAAACAGCTTTTTTAATTACAGTGAAAGCTGCTTAAGGCCACCTTCTGTTGCACATTAAATAGCGTTCTGGAAAGGTGGCTTTCAAATTCAGGCACCCCAAGTCAGGCTAGGTCAGTGGTTCTCTAAGAGGGGTTTACTAGATAGTTTAATTAAGTAGTGTGAAAAAAAAAAGGTGAACAAAATTTGCATTTCTCATTTATTATATAGAGGTTCTGTCAAGGAGAAAAATAACAAAATATACAATTTATATCAACTATCTATAAGGTATAAGCTTACATTTGTAAAACTTTTTTTTTTTTTTTTTTTTTAAATTCTCCAGTGACTTTAACCTACACAAATTACATACCAGTAAAATCAATGATCGGCTCCCAGCTGGGAGAAACAGTAGCCTTTTAGATTAGGGTTGAGAATTGGGAGTTAGAATGTTCCAGAAATGTACTTTTTTTTATTATTAACATATAATGTATTATTTTCCCCAGGGGTACAGGTCTGTGATTCATCAGTCTTACACAATTCACAGCACTCACTTTACCACATACCCTCCCCAATGGTCCGTAACCCAACCACCCTATCTCTCCCCTCACCCTCAAGCAACCCTCAGTTTGTTTCCTGAGATTAAGAGTCTCTTATGGTTTATCTCCCGTTTCAAAGCATCCCAAATTATCTTCTAATGAGGCCATTTATTTTCATTTCTAAACATGAGACATTATTGAATGTTACAGAAATAAAGGCTGGTCTGTACTGATTGCTATACAGAATATACCTATTATTAAACAGTATTAATCTACTCAGGATCTTAGGCACGCCAAAAAAAAGAAAATACAATTTGTCTAGGTATTACATCATTGAAGTACACATACAATGATGTCATTGTCTTTTTGATGCGATGTCATTCTTCCTTCTTGCTTGATATGTAACACTAAAGTCTTAGTAAAGGACCCAAACAGAAATAAATCCATTTATCCATCTCACATTATATATAATGAAAGACAGTATTTATAAATAAATTCCTGCCACAAGATTTTAAAGGCTATGTTTTGTTTGTTTTTTCTAAGCATAAAGTGATCTACATAAAAGAAATAAATTCTCTAGCTAGAGAATTAAAATTTCTTAAGATGTAGCAGCACCAACTACTCTTTCATTCTGATTTAGGACCGTAATAACACTTTTGCCTTGACTGAACCACCAAAATAAATAATTTGGATAGCTGTCTATTTAAATACCAACTCATGCTGCTCAACACACTTCAACTCATTTAGGAGAAATAAACAATTAACTGAATCTTATTAACTAATTTTTTATCCTTTCATATATCTTACTTTCTCTGCTGAGTAATCAGGTAGAAAGAATAATCCTTTAAACCTCACTTGCAAACATCCTGAAATTTTTTGTCTACTTACTGGTCAGAATAAGAAAAGTACATTTTCCTTACCATGATGTTTTCCTCTTTGGGTAATCTGGAACTTGGAATTTGCATAAAAAAACTGCAATCAAATTCCAGATCATAGAATTTATTCTAAATAGATTTATTTCAGATTTGTAGGTGATTCACTGCTTTGCTCCCTCTTTTTTATTCCTTTGGTAATTATAAGAAGCAAAATTTCATTACCTCGATTTGTGATTTAATCAAACCTGCAGTGATGAAGTGTTCGATTAGATCCCTGTTTGGTTAAATTCTGGGAGAGAGGATGTGATTCATTCTGCAGCTGGCCTGTGTTCTGTTAGCACAACAGTTGACAATAACAAAATCTAGATCCATTTTAAGGTCAGAAGTAATTCTGGACGGCTTGTGTTTATAACTGTTATGGAAAGGAGAAGCTGTTTGCTCTCTAGCTCTTTTAAATGTCAGTTTGGTATCATTTATTTTGATACATTTTTTAAAAAACAGCAACGACCACATACTTTCTAAAACAATACTGCCAGTTTCCCTTTTGCTCTGTGACAATCTGCCACTTGTAGGTTTCTTCATTTACTATGTCAACGACCACATTTTAGTAATACACATTGTGCTTTTAGATCATTTTAAAAAGAAACTGTGTATGATGTATACAAAGGTAATCGTTTTTTATCTTCTTTGTGGTCTCCTGGTAATTGTTAAGAAAATACCTTTTTCTGAGATCTCATTGACATTTATTTTGGTTTTGCTCCCAGTTAGTGTACCAAACCTCCTCTGAAATCTGCAATGACACATCAGTACTTTTCTGCTTTGTACCTTGGCCTCTTGAGATGGAATTCCACCCACTCATACATGTTCTCTGCAACCCTGCAGGGTCACCTAATCACCATGATTTCAACTTGTTCTCTTCAGATTCCATGAAAACCTCAGTCCCCGTGGGTGAAAAGCAAGTGATTAATTCACAAAGCCATCCAGCTGGCTGTTAACCTAGAATTTGTCTCTTCATTTGTTTTCAGCTCATTTGCTATTCCTTATTTCCGCAAAGTACAAAGCTTCCTGCTGTGGTGACAGGTGCAACATTAAATTCTGGTTTAAGATTTTACAAACTTGCCACTTAGGCTTCTGGGGAAATGAACAAGGGTGAAGAAACACAGACCACACCAGGGTCTGTCTCTTACCTGTTGCTTGTTGTTCGGCGTGTATGGCAGCATGGTGGAAACGTGGAACATAATTTCATAGTCTTTGTATGTTGTGTACAGAGAATGGGTTCCAGTGGAGTCAGCTACAGTAAAAAAATATATATAATGATGAGATGACTATAATAGGAAAAACAGTCCACTTATGGAAAATATCTTAGAAAAAAAAGGAAATGGTTTAGAATGAAAAGATGTTAGAATAAGATCTAGCATCAGTGTTTTTTCTTTTTTTTTTTTTTAATTTAATTTTATTTATTTATTTGTCAGAGAGAGAGAGAGCAAGCACAAGCAAGGGGTAGCGGCAGGTAGAGGGTGAAGCAGACTCCCTGTGGAGCAGGCAGCCCAATGCAGGGCTGGATCCTAGGACCCTGGGATCAAGACCTGAGCTGAAGGCAGTCACTAAACTAACTGAGCCACCCAAGTGCCTGAGCATTGGTGTTCTTAACCCATTTTTTGTATCTGATTCCCTTTGGTAGTCACGTGAAGCCTATGGGTCCCTTGTCAGAATAGTATTTGTAAATGTATAAAATATATATGATTACAACAGAAATCTATTATACAGCAAAACAGTTATCAAAAATACTTTTAAAATGATACTAGATTTCTCTAAAAAGCTTTAGCAATTGATCTAGTAACTACCATGCCTTTGAAGTAGTGATGTCCTAAGTAATATTTTGAAGGGTCTCCAAAAAAAAAATACAGTATGAAAATACCTATGCTTTCTACTTGCAATAAAATCATAGTTAGAACTTAAACAATTAGAGTTTGTTACCTTCAATTATGAAGAAAGTGCTAAGTTTTAGGGGATCAGTGAAAATAAAGGTAAAATTATTTCCCATCCAAGTTTACACACCCCTGAATTCTACCCAAACATCAGTCGAAGAACATCTTTTCTAATACTTCTCATTTAAGCAAGAGAAATGTTCTGTTCCTAAGAAACAGATGGAAATTTACCAAGACTGTAACACTGAATAACAAAGGTATTCTAGCAATGTCCAACAATGTTTTAAGACCTTTCTGCTCTCACCTTCCTTACGTCAACAGCAACCCCTTCCCACTTAATCATTAACAAATCAATTGCCCACAAATAACTGGAAACCAGAGAAATAAGTATTAACTGTCCAATCAAAAGGGAGCATCTTTAGTCTTAAAGGCCCTGGATGTATTGGCTACAAAATGACAGAACTGTGTTCATCCTGGGTAAACTCAAGCCTCCATCAACCATACTGCTGAGGACCAAAATGCTCGACTGCATTTTAGAGAAGCTGCAAGACAGAGCCCCTGGCATATACCAGGAGGCAGTAGTTCTCAAATTTAGTGTGTACAGTAGCATCTGGGGAGTGAGTTTAAAAGGCAGATTCCCAAGCACCACCCTCAGAAATCCTGCTCCGTGGGTATGGGGCTGGGCGGAGGAATCTATTTTAATAAACACCCGCAGGGCGACTGTAATCCAGGAGCTCCACTGCCCTTAGGCGCTGCTCCAAGAAGAGACTACCACCAAGGTGCCTCGAAGACAGACTTGTAAGAATGTTCTAGAGCCTGGAATTTCAACCTCAAGCTTCTCAGAGGACCTTAATTTTTGAAGCTGGCGTTAAATGCAAAGGGTTAGAATTAGAAACAAGCTAAAAGTTGGGGCGCCTGGGTGGCTCAGTGGGTTAAGCCGCTGCCTTCGTTCAGGTCATGATTTCAGGGTCCTGGGATCGAGCCCCGCGTCAGGCTCTCTGCTCAGCAGGGAGCCTGCTTCCTCCTCTCTCTCTGCCTGCCTCTCTGCCTGCTTGTGATCTCTCTCTGTCAAATAAATAAATAAAATCTTAAAAAAAAAAAAAAAGAAACAAGCTAAAAGTGAAAAAAAGTACAGACTACTCTTCAAAAATTGTAAAAATAGGTACCAACATATAACTTTCCAAGAAAAAAAATATCTTCTAAGTCCTTATGACCACCAACACAAAAAACTACAAAACACTATAATAAATAATTGAACTAGCTAAGATGGCTCTTGAGTATGAAGAACCTATCTACTGTTAAGGACTCCTGCTATAAATAACTCTTTGAACTGATTAGTACATTTTAAAACCTTAAAGTGAATGTGTCAGCTTTGACGTGTACTTACATGTATTTCAAGTCAATTTTGAGCAAAATTAATGAACTAGAAAAGAGACTGTCATCTAGTATTCATGAATTATATTCCACTTTTTATGTCTGTCTAATTCTAAAAGGATTACTGCCAGAAAGGATAGCTGATGTGGAAGACAATGTGGAAGGGTCATCTGCTTTTCTACTTCTGGCCCATTTTCGCTATCTTTTCTGCATGTCTCATTTATGTCATGAACGCTGCTTGACCAGCCTTTTTCTGGAGATCTCTGGAAATCCCCAAGTTTTGCTGATAATTTTAAACAGTTTAAATAGTTTCAAAATTTTAAACAGTTTAAATAGTTTCAAAAGTTTCAGAGGTGAAATGAGGGCCAAAATAATGACATTTTCCTTTCTGAGAAGAAAGGAATTCCAAAATCCTGAAAATACTATGTAGATACCAGAATTGTTAAACTTTATCAGAGAGCATGGAAAATGAATGTTTGTTATATTTTCTTAAAAATAAAGCATCCAATGTTGCTATTGTGGCATTTTTAGTGACCTTGAAACCCTGAAACCATGAAAAATTTAATAACATGACAATCAGGAAAATGAAAGTGACAAAAATCCTTTTTTCTCTGGCTGAAGAGAATATATATTAAAACATTTCTAAAGGGAAATATGCTTTGAGAAGAGGGGTGAAAGGAAGATAATGCTCCTTCATTCTTGTCGAGGGGCTTTAAAAGTTAAAAAGTAAATTCAGGCATCTTATGGGTCATCTTGATAATCACATGATCTGTCTCCAAATCATACTACCTGCAAGTGACGGACACCCACTAATAAAGTCAGCATTCTATGCAAAGTCAGAGAAAGTAAAATTTCTAATATTCAATGAAGATGATAGGCAGTACTGAATAATTGAGGAATGGTAACAGTATTTTTCTCAGCTGCTTTGAAAAAGTGTAAAACACACGATCACATCCTACAATAAGCATTTTGATTGAGGATGGTATGAACTGGTTAATGAGTTTGTAGAGCAGTTTCAGAGACAGTCAGTGTCATAATCACTCTTGACTGTTCGTGTAGACTCAACGCCTTGACTTCTCGGTAGTCTAAAGCTTGGCTGAAAAGGTGTCTGTGTACAAATCTGAATGAGGGCAAGTAATCAGACTGTTAAAACAACCATTTCTCAATCACTGAAGATGTATCAGAGTTAAGAAAAGCTCAATGAAGGCAAACAAGCCTATGCAATTTGATTTCAGGAAAGTTCCTGGTTTTAAATATTTATGAACATAAGAGAAAAGTAATCTCATTAACTAAATGCATGTAGGCTAAATAAAGTCAACAGAATGAAGAAAGCTTAAGCTCCCTTAATTAAACATACTCACCACTACAGAACACATCAAATGCAAGATGAAATCAGATAGCTTATAAGTCTCGTTTTTATCCCTTTATTTAATTTGAAATACAATAATTGTCAGTTGGCTCCTGGGGACTATCCCTTGATGTCCCATCCCCAGATGTCCCATCCATGCAACCTTGCCTTGGGGTATGGGGGATGCAGAACCCTGTGCCCACAAGCACAGCCAGGGCCAAGTACTGACATCTGGAACAGCAGCACATTTTCGAAAGGACACATGATTCTGCCTTTGTGGTACGATTTCACTCACTCACTAATGAAGTATTTGGGGAAATCAAGAGTTCTAACCGCTCTGGCATCTATCATGTTTACTAATAATTTTTCAAGGTACATTTAGCAGTGGCCTTTACTTCAGGGTCAGGATCAAGAAAAGTTTGTTGTCCTGCCCTTTGCCATGACAGGTGAGCCCATACTGTATCAGCTCAAGGCCTGTGTAAGTGTGCAAGTGGATACACCTGGGACTCGAGGCTTCTCAAAACCTCTAACACTTGGAGATGTGAGGAAGGAGGAGACGGTGGGGGCTGGCACTTAGGAGTTAGCCACTACGGTTTTCTGCCAACAACTCACTTGGCAAGACACCTGCAGTCACCTGGCTTCTCATTTCGCAAGTAAGATCTGAATTTGAGTGACGGTACCATCATTTGCTAAATGACCACAAACAAATCACTCTACTTCTCTGTCCATCGATATTCTTGCTGCTGTGAGGATTACATGAAATAATGTATATGAAAGTCCTTGCCCACAAAAGATGCTCAGGATGGGCGGAGTAGAATTTAGAATGTTGTGCAGTGGAAGTAAAAGAGGGTAGTTTTCTTAAAGAGGGACCTTTACATACTTTACATTCTTTGCCAGATGCATTCCAGGAATGCTCAAAGGAAAAACCTTACAGTGTAACACACAGAGTTACGGAGGTGAGAACAGAATCCTTTACTTCACTCATCCGTGGCTGCAACTCCAAACGGACATCTGCATATGCGAAAGCATTTGAGCAGTGTTAGTTTCATCCAGTTCCCTATCAAAGTTTAAATATTTATTCCAAATAAAGGACTTATTTTCTTTTTGAAAAAATATGTTACTCTTCCAAGACCCTGAATCTCAGCGGCTCTTGTAACACTACCGAAAAATAGGGGAAGTGACAGGCACTCAGGAACACTGCAGCAAATGAAAGAAGGTGAAAGCTTCGGGGACTCATGCTTTACAAAGGGCTTCTAAAGTCGCCCATGTCCTGCCTTGTCAAACAAGACTTGCCCAGGAAATGATTTCCCTCCCCCATATACACAGCTAAAAATGAAGGTGGCCTCCCGCTTCCAAACAACAAATTGCTTGGTGGGAAGTTTATTTCTGCATTTACTGTAGTGTGAGAGAATGGTAATTATCTAGAGGTTATGTCATCCAAATGAGGAGACAAAGTAAGGAAGAAAAAAAAAAAATCCACCACCGAAAATGTCTTCATTGTAAAACCGTTCCAACCACTGACACATCTGTAGCTTATTTGTGAATAAGACCTTATTTTTGAACCAGGAAAATGGACTTTGTATGAAAAACTGGGAAAAACAAGAAATGGTTCAAAAACTCCATCAATTCTTCCTAAAATCTGAATAGATTCGTAATACATAACAAGCAGAGCCATTTCTCGAGATGGCATGGGTAATGTGAACCCAAGGGCTTGAGAAAGGGGGACACAGCCACGAGGCAGAGCTCTGGGCTTTGCTGTACTTAATTCCACATTTATGCTTTCTCTGAACACGTTGTTAACCTCAGCATTAGGATCTGTTCTACCTCCCTCATGCTTCCCAGACATCTAAACTTGGGCACGTTAATCTAAAGAAGCCAATTCTGTGGCACCTGGCAAGGCCTGTGAGAGTTGCCTGAGATGACAAACATGAAAATATCTGGAACTTCTGCTTCCACCCGTAAGAGTACTTGGTACAGGACTTGTTCTCCCATTATAAGTAACCAGGAAAACTTGACAAAATATCTGAAACAAATTTTTTCAGGCATTTTATAATAGGCAGCGATGGATAGTGATCTTAGAGGAAAAAAGAGCCAAAGAAGAGGAACCCTCTGATTCCCACCAGGTTTTCCACTTAGAGGTGCTTTTGGAACAAGAGCACAGAGTATGGCTTTGAAGAGGGAAACCAAAACACACTGGAGTTCAGGAAGCCCAAGGTAGCTGATGCTTGCTGGGCAGAGTACCAAAGAGGAGGAAACTCCACAGTGAGAGAGGTTCAGAACTCTGCATAAGGGTCCTTCAGTCTTGGACTGAACAGTAAGCTGCACACACAGACAGTAAGATTCCAAAAGCCAGGCAAAGAAAAACTATTAGGGGAGTGTGCAGCATAGTGACTATAGTTAGTAATACTGTATTGTGTATCTTAAAGTGTCTACGAGTAGATCTTCAAAGTTCTCATGCCAAGAAAAAAAAATTCTGTAACCTTGTTTGCCAACACGTGTTGACTAGACTTACTGTGTGGTAATTTACAATATACACAAGTACTGAATCATTACATTCTACGCCTGAAACTAACAGAATGCTATATGTCAATTATACCTCAATAAAAGAAAGAAAAATTACGAGGGAAAGAAAAACCAGCAGAGAATTATGAAGCAAACAATTCTCACAGTTCACATAGGCTGGAAGACCCCCAAGTTCCAACGAGCCACAGGAAAGAGACCTCACTGCATATGTGGGTATTCAGACACAAGAAAAGTCATGCCTTAGTAGCAGAGCTAAGTTAGAGGGTAAAGAATGGCTCTAGGTACACTTTACTAAAGCTTAAGAACAAGATTCACAAAGATCAAGCTGTTTTGTAATTAACGTATCTGCCCAGCAAAACAAAACTCAACAGTCCTTTTACAGAAGACAACAAAATCTAGACAACCATAAAACCTTCGCAATATACACTCTCTAATCAAAAGTAACCAGAGACATGAAGCAGTAAAATGTAACTCAAAAGCCAGAGAAAATCTGTTAAATGGAGACCTCAAATGACAAGGATGAGAGAACTGGCACACAAAAACTTTGAAACAGCAATCATCGATATGTTCAAGTATTTAAAGGACAACGTGAACCTACAGAGGAGAAAGTGAGAAATATAAGAAAAGAGGACCAAATGCAATTCCGGCCCTGAAGATGACAATATCTGAAATGAAAATTTCACTGGACTGCATTAACAGCAGATAAGACACTATGGAAGAAAAGAAAAACAGCGAATTTGGAAGATATATTAAGAGGAATTATCCATATGGAAGCACAGGGAGAAAAAAAAGTTAAAAAAATTAAATTAATAGAGCCTCATTAACCCACAGTATGCTGGTGAGTGATCTAATGTATGTGTAACCGGATGATTCGGAAGATGGGCACAGGAAAAAATAAAGAAATCAAGATTGACAATTACTATTTTTATTTGATGAAAAGCAAATCCACAGATCCAATCACATCCAATCACTGCTGAATATAAAGGAAATAATCCTTTAGGAACACTGAACTGGAGAGCTTTCTCTCTCTCTCTCTCTTTAGAGGGGGGAGGTGCAGAGGAAGAGGGAGAGAACAATTCTAAGCAGGCTCCATGCCCAGCGCAGAGCCTGACTTGGGCTCCATCTCACAACCCTGAGGTCAAGACCTGAGCTGAAATCTAGAGTTGGACAGTTACCCAACTTAGCCACCCGGGTGTCCCAGCATTTTTCCCATTTTAATGATTATATTGAAAGAAAGGGTTTCCTGACCCAAAATAAAGTTGGACAAAGTGTGGTGAGATGACCTCCTAGCACACACAGCAAATTCTCATCCCTGGGTGCACCATGGCCAGGAAGAGGCTGCTGGGGTACGCAGAGGCTGGTTTTGATCCTGTCAGCTTGAAGTAAGAGAAATAAATATGCAAACTGCCTCTTTCAGGGCTGTAAAACAGACATACTTTCGGACTTCTGTTCCCTGGAGGAAATCTGACATTCTGGAAGGGCAGAAAAAGAAATTATGGACTCTTCCGCTCCTCAGTTTTGCCCTGAAAGGTTACGTGGGCCTTAAAGGAGGGCACACAGCTAAGAGGAACCCTTTGCTGCTGAACATTCCAGAACTGTGAAAGTGCGCCATCAGAGACAGTTTACTGATCCAGGCTTGTCCCCCTCAGCCTTCACCGTTATTAGGATTTGGAGGCAAAATATGCACAGTGCTTATCGAGCGTCTTACTCGATGCCACACTGCTTATGCATGGTCTTGCTATCCTCACTCTTGCTATTCTCACATTGCCTTTCATCACCCAGAGGCAGCTGAGAGTGTGTGAATGCATAAATCGTAGTCTAATTTCCAATCTGGCCACTCATGCATAGAATCAGGGTGTTTATAGTATCCACAATAGCTGAACTATGGAAAGAACCCAAATATCCATTGACAGATGAGTGGGGATAAAGATGTGGTGTATATATATACGATGGAATGTTAATCTACATACATACGAAATATGGAATATATATTTATGAATATATATGTATATAATGGAATATTAGTCAGCCATCAAAAAGAACGAACTCTTGCCATTTGCAGTGACATGGATGGAACTAGAGGGTATTACACTAAGTGAAATCAGTCAGAGAGAGACAAATACTGTACGATTGCACTCATATGTGGAACTTAAGAAACAAAACAGATGAACCTAGGAGAAAGGAAGGAAAAATAAAATAAGATAAAAACAGAGAAAGAGGCAAACCACAAAAGACTTTTAACTCAGAAAACAAACTGAGGGTTGCTGGAGGGTATGGGAGTGGGGGGATGGGGTAAACTGGGTGATGGGCATTAAGGAGGGCACTTGATGTAATGGGCACTCGATGTAATGAGCACTGGGTATTATATGCAACTGATGAATCACTGAGGTCTACCCCCGAAACTACGAATATATGATAAAAAAAAAAAAAAAGAACCAGGGTTCTTATTATATTCTCTTCCCAGACCCTTTCATATAGCTCTTTGCAGTGAGGATAATTTATATAACACAACAAATTGGGACAACAGGACTGAAGCGTATAGAGCAAATGTCAGAGTCTCTGGAAAAGAAGAGTCTCAGGGCATACTGAGATTTCACATTTCATGCAGTTGCAAGCAGAGTATGGAACGTTAAAATAATATTTAAGAGTTGAGGCTATTTATGGGCTTTCATGGTCTCTCTTGCATGTCGTTTCCAAGTTGGCAACAGCAAAACCATGGCAACAGGAAATTCTTCCCTGCAGTGGAGTTTATGAATGCTTTTCTGTTTTCATGACTCAACTCCTTATTTAATTTCCTGTACAGAAAACCGGAGAGATTACTACAGACTACAGTACAGATATGCTCATCCAAAGACCCTCTCTAAGCAAAACAGGTCACAGGTGTCCATGGACGGATTTTGAGATAAAATTTAAAACTGCCTCCTCACAGACACATAGCAGACGTCAACCTACTCTAGCCTCAATAGATACTTGAGAACTTAACTACTTTATTAATGACTTGGGGAATGGGAGTGTAGATGTATGTTCATGTACTTTGTATGTTCATGAGCCATAGCTAAAAAACCTTGTTCCATCATTGTGCTTTTTTAATCACCGAATTTCAGGAGCCAAATTGATACCAAAGTTAAGAAGCCTATTTTCTCGGGGATTCAATTAGACTCTGAACAATAAAAACAGAAAACAAGCAAACAAAAGCCCTCACTATTAATGGAATACAAAAATGAGTAAGAAAACCGTATGAAGACTGACTGCATAGATAAGCATGAGGATTATGAAAGAAATTAATGAAAGTAAAAAATTCTAGAGCTTACGACCAGATGGTTTGAAGATTCTGGAGTTTTCAATCCCTCTTAACATTCAGCTAAATAGAGGGAAATCTGTGTAACACTATCCAGGAGCCATCCTGCATGATCTGCACCCACGGCTCTACTACTCCGTCGACACTTCTGATAACATGATTTTCTTTTTTTTTTTTTTCACCAGTCCAATCCTAGCTCCTTTGATTACAGTCTTCAATTGTTTTGGTGCCACATCCTCCCTCTCTGGCTTCCTCGCCCCTCTCAGCAGCAGTGTTCTGCAGTAAATGGCAATGTTGTTTTATGGGCAATTTAGCAGATGAACATCAACGCAGCAGGAGGGAAATAAGCCTAGCAGGAGAGTATAAGTATTTCTTACTTTTGGTGTCAAGCTGTGCACGATACTTCTCAAATCCTTTGAGCCGAACACGTTCTCCCAAGAGCTGAAGGAATTCCTCAAACGCCGGGCCGGCAGACTCATTGTTGTACATCTCTTCTTCAGTGCTCTGCCCAGCTCTGCAGTACATGACGCCCACCTTCTGCTGATAGTTCAGCTGGGAAGAGAGGCAGTACAGGGCACGTAAATGTAGGCAGGTCCACCATGCCCCACTTTGATGCTCCTAACTCCTGCAGGGCACAGGCCCATCAGAAAGCTAACTTTTCTCTTCTCTTGAAATCCTTCTGTTTTAATTCTTCTGTCTCTAATCCAAAAAATACAGCAGAATAAGCATTTATACCTGTCATCTTCACAAGTTAAGAGAAAAGGCCAGGAAAATGAATTAACACTTTCTGTACGACAAGATCATGCACCCTTAGAAGGGAGGTTGGTACTTCAGGGGATTTCTCTGAATGGATTGCAGGGTATAAAATGAGACTCTAAAAAACAGCTTGACAACAAAAGGTATTTCTTTTTTAATCATCTCCCCCTTTTAAAACGGGGAAGTCTTTACAAATTTAAAAGCGGAGGTTCACTTTACAAAAGACACTTTAAAATAAATATTGTTTCACACTAAAAAGCCCATAAATGTACTGGCGAATTTTTAGGGGTTTTGTTGTTGTTGTTGTTGTTTTGGTTTGGTTTTTTTTTTGTTTTGTTTTGTTTTTGGTAAAACTGGAAAAGATTTCAATCCCAATGCCACTTTTCCAATATACTAAAGTATAAGCCTCAGTTATAGCTTTGTCAGAGCATTAACATCATCAACAATACACTTTTCAAATATTTTTTCTAATCGATGGGTGCCTGAATAGAAACTTGAAAAGGAGTTTCATAATGGCAAATCAGCTAGTGGCAAATATTCCCTCCTCAAAGACAGTTAAAACAAATCATTCAGAAGATTTAAATATGATGTAACATTAATCAAAATATTTACTCATCATTGAAAAGTCTAGTCATTCTGCAAACAAATTCTATGGTGATATTAGCCATTTAAGAAGACATTAGTTTTTTTTTTTCTTTTAAGATTTATTTACTTGAGAGAGAAAGAGAGAGCCCGTGCACACACATGAAGGGGGGAGGGGCACAGGGAGAGGGACCCAGAGACGCTCAGACTCCCGTTGAGCGTGGGAGACCAACCTGGGTCTGGCTTCCAAGACCCCGAGATCACAACCTGAGCCGAAACCAAGAGCCCGACACCCAACCGAAGGAGCCACCCAGGCATCCCAAGACATTTAGTTTTCAGTATAATAATTCAGACTTTTAATTCTCCAGTGAAATCGAGACACTGCATTACTGCTTTGGCTTCTTTCCAGGGTGACACTGTGGCCAGTGCATCCGTCAATTTTCATCTCCCAAAGCAAAAGGGGAAAGGGAAGAGGAAAAATTGTAACAGCTAACATTTACCGAATATACACTCTATGCCAACCCCTGTTTGATGTTTAGGAGCTGATCCTCACAACAGCCCATAGAGCAAATATTATCCCTTTGTGACAGATCAGTGGAGCCGGAGAGTGGAAGAGGAAGGGACCAGGGAGCAGGAAGAGGCACAAGACCACAGACTGGGTGCTGGCTCTCCTAAGTACCACCAACAGTCAGCCAGGCTTGAATCCACAGCCTCTGATTTGCAATTTTGGAGATGAAAAGTAAAAACCAAATTTAGGCAAACACATGTGGCAGTATCACTTGACGGGGCTGACATAAATATTTTCAATTTATTCCATGTTATATGAATATTCACATTTTTCCCCTGTGGAAATATTAATGTGATTGTGGGTGCTGTCTCAGACCCCAGTGGGAATATTACCATATGGTATACCTATTCTTTTGTCCTTCTAAAATAAGGACATTTCTGAATTCTGAAACCCACCCAGCCCCTACCATTTTACATAAGAGACTGTGAACCTGAACTACTCTTTCCAACTTTCTAAACCAAGTGATTCAGAATAGTAATGAGGAAATGTCACAGGGGCAACAATCTCACTCGTTTTCCTCCCTCCACAGCACACTACCTCACTGACGAGGAAGCACCGCAGCCTTAGTAGGACGCCCAGAGACAGGAGAGCTCCTAGGAGTGACTCTCCCTTGCTCCACCGACCCCAGCAGGCAGAAGGTCAAGTGCCAAGTCGAAACTTGCCACCAACCAGATAGAGTAATCATGGCATATCTTCCAAATAGCACGCGACATCACATTATTTCTACTTCGTTTAAATCATCGACAGAAACACGTTCAACCCAGTTCCTTTTTTATATACCACATGTAGGTAAAACAGAACAGAAGATGTCAGAATAAAACCTCCTGCACACCGCTGACATGTCTCCCTTCTCTCAGCCGGCCTGCTTCGAGTGTCTGGATGTGGCTAATGTCCGCAGGGGGACTCCCACAGGTAGGGATCTCACCTGGGCCTTAGAATTAATCTGAGTACCTACCCTATTAAGTCTCAACAAATAAAAAATAGTGGTAGGCTTTGTGTCAACTACAAAAGAAGTCCTTCATGTGGCCAGATCTCTACTGTCTCCCTGCAGGAAGGGCTATCAAAGAGATGAAGGCATGTGGAGAAAGGAAGGGGTTTTGAGCTATTTGCTGTTTGGCTCTGTGCCTCCCAGATCAGCCTTCTCAGGCCACAATGTAAAACAAAAGTCATCCTGTTCAAGAGAAAGCATCAGAGTGACACCGGATTTGTGGACGGCTTTTTGAAACTTCTCAAATAAAGGCCTAAGATTTCACTGTGCAAAATTCAAAAGGATTCATTTCTATAAAGAAAGGAGTTCATTACAGAGAGAAGTAAGGAAACATCCCCCGAAACCACTGGAGGAGCTGAATCCGAGGACAATGAGACAGTGTGCCGCCTCCTTCTGACGGATTTCTCATCCTCTGGTGAACTCCACTGGCAGCTCGGAGAACAAACTGGCGTCTGCTGCTTGTGAAAAGAAGGAGCCTTTAAGAGGATTACGAAATTTGTTCGAATGTCAGGTTTCCTCCCATCTGAAACTGTGCCAAATGTCACTGCTCTATCCTCTAAGGTGACAATCTGACTGTATTCGTGGTTTCTACTGCAATTAAATCAAGGTAGGTGGTATTCTCTGAACGCAGGCTCCTGCAACCCTTCGTTAGCAACCCTGCCCCTGCCAGAAGAGAGGAGCTGGGGAAGAGGAGTGAGGTAAATAGAACACAGACCATTTCAAGAGAAAGAGCGAATGTACACGGAGGCGGAGCTATGGTTTGGGGTTGTGAGTCGTTAGGAGGTTATTTAAAACAGCACTCTTCTTCTTTTTGAGACCTACACAAACACATCTGTATGGGTTTACATACAGGAATATATAATCCTTCCGTGTCCTTCTCAGAATAGAGTTATGAGGACACCAGAAGCCATCCTGGGAACAGGCCTGTGTTTACCCACAGTTTAGGATCTTCACTTTGGATAATCTCAGGGCCACGCTATACAATCCCAGGCTTGCACATCAATGGCTGACAGGGAGCTTTCTGGAAGCGTTTGGACCCCCACCAATGTTTCTACTATAACAAGGAATGATGGTCAATCCAACAGGGCAAAGGTTATAATTGACATGAAGGTCTTGAATCTCAATAAAGCAGAGTGTCCTTAAAACCCACCAAAGTGATATGGGCTCTCAGAGCTAGGAACAAACAGTAGATAAAATTGCTCTTCCTCTAATAAAGTGGAAACTTCAACACAGAATCAAAGAAACAAATACAAATACTCAGAGCCCTGAGTGTCTGGAAGGATGGATGATAAAGTCAGAGCCCTCCGCCAACAGAAACACAACTGAGTAAGCAACTTCTCAGTTCTGCATTTCCACCTCTTCTTGCCTGGTGTCCCGGCCTCAGTGAGGCTACTGGGGTGGCAAAGACCACGAGACAATCCAGTTTTGAAATTCTGATACAATCTTTACATTATTTGACTTAATCCGGAAATTTCAAACCGTCAGTATGAGTCATGGTATTTCACTGTAAGCCGGTTCTCAGACTGTGAGCCATGAAGCTGTGAGGGGGCCTGAGCTTTGCTCTGGGACACAGATATTTGGAAGTAGTCCGATCCTTTCAGTTCTTGCTTTTAAACTCCGTTAGGCCGTACAAGAGTAATGTCTAACTTAAAGATAATTTTGCCCCACTTCTGAGGCAAAACCATGCTGAGAGGACTCTCTGCCATGGGAACTAGGAGGTTCTCCAGTTGGCTTGGTGGAGGCAGAAGCTATTCCTGGCCTTGTGGGAGGACTGAGGATTTGCCCCCGTAAACCTGGAAGGTGGTTCTCACCCCGGACTCAAGTTGTTTCCTCAAATGCACGTACTTGCTAGTACTCATTTCTGCAAACACTGCCCTCTCCTTGGTTTCCCTGGACTAAGCTGTAAGTCTGACTTGGGAGACTGCCAGGCTTCCACAGACGCCCCCCACCCCCTCACACTCCAGCCCTGCACCGCAGTCTGCAAACTCTTCAGGCAGAAAGCTGGTGTGATCTCTCTGTCCATTTAACTTGCTTCCCACCTCCCAGAGATCACTGTCCTTTGCTGCCTAATGCCCCAAATCCTAAAAACCATTGTTTCATTGTTTTGCCTAGTTTTTTTTTTAAAGTTGTCTCAGATGAAAAGGTAAATCCAGTCCCTTTGTCTTAATCTTGGCTAGAAGCAGAAATCTGCCTTGAATTTTTATTTTTTTATTTATTTATTTTTTTTTTTTTAAAGATTTTATTTATTCATTTGACAGAGAGAAATCACAAGTAGGCAGAGAGGCAGGCAGAGAGAGAGGAGGAAGCAGGCTCCCTGCTGAGCAGAAAGCCCGACGTGGGGCTCGAACCCAGGACCTGGGATCATGACCTGAGCCGAAGGCAGCGGCTTAACCCACTGAGCCACCCAGGCGCCCCATGCCTTGAATTTTTAGATCAACTTTATTGGCATATAATTTCTGAACAGCAAACTGCATCCGTTTGATTTAATAAGTTCTAATACAGCTGGTATCACTATCAAAATACAGAAAATTTCCACCATTTCTGAGTTTCCTGGTTCCATTTGTAGCCCATCCCTGTATCAACTCAGATGATCATTGTCCCCCACCCCCAACTATAAATTACTTTTCCTTACATTTTTAAAGAATATTTTTGTTAAGTAAAATCCATTGTGAGAGTTACTCTTTTGGCACTCTAGAAACCTGTGCTGACTTCTACCTTTTCTTTAGGCTTCCGAGCCCAACAAATGGTTGATTTTAACAGGGGAGAACCCGAATAGATATATTTCTAAAGAAGACAAACAGGTGGCCAAAAGACACATGAAAAGATGCTCAACGTCACTAATCATCAGGAAAATCCGAGTCAAAACCACAATGAGATATTACCTCAGAATGACTAAAATCACAACCACAGGGAATAGCAAGTGTTGATGAGGATGTGGAAAAAAGGGAACCCTTGTGCATTATTGGTGGGAATGCAAATTGGGGCAGGCCCTGTGGAAAACGGAATGGAGGTTCCTTAAAAAAATTAAAACAGAAAATATCATATGATCCACTAATTCCACTACTGTGCATTTACCCAAAGAAAAGGAAAACACTAATTAAAAATGATAAATGAACCCCTATTATTATTGCAGCATTATTTCCAATAGCCAAGACATGGAAGCAACCTAAGTGTCCATAAATAGATGAATGGATAAAGAAGATGTGGTACATATATACAATGGGATATTACTCAGTCTTAAAAAGGAATGAGATCTTGTCATTTTCAACAATACAGATGGACCTAAAGGGTATTGTGCTAAGTGAAATAAGTCAGAGAAAGACAAATACCATAGGATTTTGTTTATATGTGAAATCTGAAACAAACCAACAAACGAAGCAGAAACAGACCCATAAATATAGAGAACAAACCAGTGATTGCTCAGAGTGGGATGGGAGGGTGGGAAAGACAAAATGGGTGAAGGGGTGTGGGAGGTACAGGTTTCTAGTTATGCAAAGAGTAAGTCAGGGGGAAGAGAGGTACAGCACAGGGAATAGTCCTTGGTACTGTCACAGCATTGCAGTGACAGATGGCGGCTACCCTTGTGAGCACAGAATAACGCAGAGACTCGCTGAACCACTGAGTTGCACACCTGAAACTAACATAACATTGTGTGTCAGCTATACTTCAATTAAAAGAAACAGCAAAGATATCAAACTGATCACTGTGAGCTGATGCTGAATCCTATAACCTTGGTGAACACACCTCCATAGTCCTAGGAAGTTTCTGTAGATTCCTTGGGGTTTTGTACATAGACTACCGTGTCACTGAAATAGGGACAGTTTTTTTTCTCTCCTTTATCTGTCCTTTTTTTTTTTTTCCTTTATCAGTTTTTTTTTTCCTTTTCCTTTTCTTGCCTTATTGCGCTGACTAGAACTTCCAGTATCATGTTAAACAGCAATGGTGACAGTGTTCTTGCCTTCTGAACACAAAGTCTTTCACAGTAAGGAGGATATAAGCTGATGTTTTTCATTAAGTTGAGCAAGTCCTCCCTACTTCTCTTTTTATAATGAATAAACCACTGTTGTTCCACAACTCCCATGATCCTTAGCCAATGTGCCTCCTTCGCTCCACTTTGCAAATTCATTTTATGTTTGCTTTATATACAGTGCACACGGTTTTTAGCTTTACTTAGCAGGAAGAATGGGCAAAAAATAGATCTACCCCATATTTCCAGAAGCAAAAGTACAAACTTACTTTTAAAAACTATTTTGTCCAGTGTTCCTGGTTATTCTCACTGGGTAAGCTGGTCTGCAGCAAACCATTCCGTCATTACTGGACGTGAAGACCTTGTTCATTTTTCAAAATCCTCATCATTCACACTTACAGCATTTAACATGATGAATTTCTTAACCACTTCTTAAAAGACTCATCACTACACTATCCCCTAAAAAGAATGTCAAAGAGACTGGAAAAATTCAGTGTTGTGGGCAAAAAATGCCATTTAGAAAATTAATCCTCACTGGAAATTACTAACAAAAATAAAATCACTTTAAAAATGACATGGATACTGGTCGGAAAGTTATTTTTAAAAGCTGACTGAGATGCTGTCAAAATTATTTTTATTTGTGCACAGACATATTCTAAGCTATTTTTACCTTAGCGTAACATAAAAAATTTTTATACAAATATGCAATAATCTTCCCTAATGTGCAAAATTTCTCACAAAAAAAAAAGCTTCATATTGTGTATTAAATTGATAATAAATGTACCTGGTTTTGATTTGGCATTAAGACAAATTTCTATTATTGGCATTAAGACAAATTTCTATTATAGAAAAAGGCTCTTCATTGCATCACTGTTTGTAATAGGAAAAGACTGGAATCAATCTAAATGTCCATCAATAAGGGAAACTGATAAATTATGGTACAGCAACACAAGAGTATTATGTAGCCATAAAAACAATGGGAAAGCTTTCTTAGATATTGATATAGAAAGATCTCCAAAATTCATTACTCAGTGAAAAACGAAAGTGTCCACAGCATGCTACATTCTGTATAAGGAAAAAATAAGACTCTATATGCATATATGATGGTATCTGTATAAAGAAAGACTATATAAGAAACTAGCAAAAGGGTAACAACTATGTAGGAAGAGAGGGGAGGAAATAGAACAGAGTAGGAATGGGATCCCTCAAAGTAAACATAATTAGTTTGATTTCTGCACCATTTGAAAATATTAGCTAGTTAAGATAAGTCCTGTAGGAAAGAAACCAGTTTAGATTTTTGTTCTAAAGCTGAATTTAAAACACAATCCACAATTTAAAGCCAAGACCGAAATACCTGCACTCCATTACTCCTTCTGGACTGTGAACCAAAGAATCCCCACTGCATGTCTTTACCATGCTCAAATCCACCTGGCAAACTGCAGTCCTACCACAGCCAAATGTCTTCCAAATGCCACGGCTATCAGCTGGGCTAACCAGAAAACCTTCCCACTGGACAGGACTCCAACCAGTCGTCCAACCCAGCCTCAGCCCAGCACAAGAGCACGGATGAGCCAAGGCAGATTCCTTGTGAAGAGACGAAATAAAGCTACAAATGCCAGTGCCTTCGTCCCTTGGCCTGATGATGGTCACGTGTGTTTCCCTCCTGATAACAACATATAGGTCCATGAGCGGTTTAGAACCAAAGTGGTGGCCATCTGAATTTAATTGGGCACTAGCTGTTATCATAATCTAAAAGAAGAATAGAATCTCAGGAATGGTAATTGTTCTGCCAAAGCTTCATTCATATAAAAGGGGTTTTGGGAAAGATGTTTTCCTTATGGTTCATTCTTTAAATCTGGCTGCCTGAATCAAAGAAGAAAGTGGCTGGTCAAAGTCATTTATCCTCAATAAAATAATGCAACGTGGCAATGAATATCCTCTGTCAGCACAGAATTTCATCCATATCTTTAATCAAAGAATCAGTGGTATTCATTATCAAATAACATTTGCTTCTTTCCTTAACATTTCTTCTTGAAATAAATATTGCAGACCTAATTAGATATGATCATTTTCCTCTTTAATTTCAATAACTTAGGGATAAGTTTTTAAGGAATAGAAAGCCCAATAAATATTTTCATTTCTTTGCATTTTTAATAATTATCTAGAAAAGTAGTGGAGATACTCATTTAGGTAAAACCACTACCATGTACATGAAACTTGACATTTCCTAATGAAACAGGACTACCAATTCTCTCTACTGCAAACTGGCAACTGTAATTTAATATGTTCTACTTAATATCAGACGCCGAAGCCAGCAGCAGTACTGCTTGGAGCCGTCTTTCCATTTTCTTCTCCCACTCAAGGGAGGTAAAGGAGGACAGGTTGTTCAGTGCACTGAGTAAGAGCGAAGGCTCTGGAATTCGAATGCCTGCACTCAGGACCGCTGCCACCAGACCCTAACTGTGAATGGTGGGGGTCTTTCGGCCTCTTTGTGCCTCAGTGCTCTTGTCTGTAGATCAAGAACAATAACAGCACAGACACCAAAGGATTCTGAGGACTAATTAAAATAATTCATGTAAATTGCTTCATAGGATGCCTCATAGGATGCTTCATAGGATGCTTGGTCACTGCTCAATAAAAAATAATACCTCTTTTTATTACTCTTAAATGTGCCTCCCATTCCTATGCAGCTAGGCTGTCCGCTGCCATAACCACACTCTGCTTCCATCCCTCTATATAGGCTTTGTTCTTACTATTCTGGGTCTTGACCACCGCCCTGAGGAAATCCTCCTCCCTTCCATGGCCCATCTTGGGAACGGGCCTCATCAGTCATGGCTTGGCCCTGTTGGCCTGCACCTCGCTACTCTTTGTTTGCAATTCTCTTTATTATACTCATTATATTAAACCTGACTTTCATTATAGTAATTTATGACCTTGTCTCCTTCATGGGTAAGGACTGTGTCTTACTAGTCTATTTATTCTCCACAGTATTGAACAATCCGCAGAGAGTGGTTCTCAATAAGCATTTATTAGATTTGAAACAGTTGTGCTTACCTATGACCATGAACATAACATATTATTCGGCCTGTACTAGCAGTGCTCTCACGGGATGCTCACAAAAGTTAAATGAGATAGTGCATGTGACGGGCCACTAACAAGCTAATATTCTATCATTATCAACCACAGCTAATAGTTCTTTGGAGCACATCATGTGCCCAGCACAGTGGCTTTCCATTCCCTTGGTACAGAGTAGATGAGATAAAGGTGTTTTTAAGTGATGAAGAAAATGGCTCTGACATGGCAAATTTAAAAGTAACTGTTAGCTATATTATTAAAAAGTTGGCCTGAAGAGATCATGAAATTCCTGATATTTTACAGCATAGTTTTGAATATCTAAATAATTCAAGACATGCAATAGTATAAAAATTTGCAAATCGTAAAAACAAAGGGCAGTATTCTGCAAATGTGTATACCCAGTGGTCAGGACTATTAAGGGAAAACAGCACTGAGAACTTCTGAAAGTCTCAATCTTCTCAAGCATAAAATGGGCCAATGATTAGAAGCCCTTGCAGGGCACTGTAAGGAGTAAGTCAGGACATGTGCTAATGTGCTTACGGCAGTGCACTAAGTAAACATACATGCTGATCTAACTTATTTGTATCATAAATGATGTTCTCAATTATCTAATAAGTGAAGGTCTAGGACCAAGATGGATAAACCAAATCCAGACCTGATCCAAATTTTCTGAGTCACAGTCTGTTCTAAATTACTGACAGTGTGAAATCACTGGGAGGGTACTGCCCTGTCTAGGACAATGGAAATGGACATCAATAAATAGAGCCCAAAAAGGGATAAGGAAGGAGAATGTGAAAGCTCAGAGAAGCCACATATAAAATGTGGATAAGCATATATTCATTTTCTAAAACCTCAGAAATTAAAAAACCTACCTTCAGTTCCCACAAACATATCAGTCTAATCAAACGAAAAACACATTTTTTATATTTTTGTGAAATGCTTTCTTTCATATATTACAGATAAAATTTTAATTTGTTCTTCTATTCATTTCAGCTTTTTAGAAGTGGTAAAATGAAAAAATAAAGCACCAGAGATCTGAAAGGCAAAATGTCGCAATGAAGCAAGCAAACAGTGTTTTCTTTTTCCAAGCATAATCATGTATGCTGTTTAAAGGAAAAAAGATACTAAAGGAATTGCTTAAATAAAACTTAAGGGGAGATCTAGAAGTTCTTTTCAGTAAGTTTAGTTTCCTGATATCATTCTATGAATCTTTTTAAATGTAAGGATGTACAAAGCATGAAATTTTTAAAAATGATGACATGGACGGAAACAAAATGCTTTGCAATGATTCAAATGTGTAATCCACTGCACTTAGATGCATTTCTTTTTAAAAATCTGTATATATAAACGCATGAAAATAATCATTTTCTCAAAATGATTCCAAGGCCTTAATGAGATTTCCTACCAAAAAAAATGACTCCCCAGACTAAACGCTCAAGTATGCATGTCATCTGCTTTTTATCAGCACAATCCTGGCTTTGAATGCTATGGAGATATAAATGAAAAGACAGAGGCCAAGGGAGTTGGGGGTTGGGAGAGGTGGGGTGTGGGGAGGTGCTCCTTAGTCCAGATTTAGAGCTGCAGATTAGAATAGCAGGCTTTAAACTTCTGGGTTTTACTGCCTAGTAAAATGTCCAAAATAAAACTGGGGAGACTATCTTAGGTTGCCAAATTTTAATTTCTCAGATGAAAGGCATTAGAAACAACTAACACATATTATCATCAATAATTTATGAAGGAAAGGATATTTTAATAACCCCTAAGAATAAGCAGCCCATAATTATAACATGGGCAAGTTTTGTGAATTAAATAAATTTAGCTTTAAGTTAAACTCACTATATAGTGTTCTTATCTTTTCTACGTTGATGGGACCAGAAAGTGTTCATCACTAAGAAAGGGCATAAGATGGGCCAGAGACCACACAAGATATCTATAATTAGGGCACCCACTTTTTCCTGAATATGGGTACAAAAACAGAAAAATGGCAAAAAATACCTCCCTTCTATAAAATAACCTGTTCTAATGTAGGATTTAGAATGTTCAATTTGTGATTACATTATCAGTATCTAAATATAATTCTCCTTGAAAAGCACAGTAACTGAAAAGACTGAATCCATAAAGTAGAACCTAATCCTCATTTTTCTATTCCTCCTCTGTTAGACTGAATTTCAGAACATTTACTGGAAAACAGCCCTCAAACAGTTGAGCTTACTGGTACATCGGTGGTCTTCTGAAGCATTCCAAGTGTGCCTGATTTGAATGTTATTAACGTGGACACGCAGAGCCTACTTGAAATCTATGTACAGAACAGACATCGGCTGGGCTCTCTGACAAGTAAAGTGAATGGACAGAGAGAGCAATGGTTTGAAAAGTCGTGTCCAGCCATTGGCTCCTAACACTGGCTGACTTAAAAGGGTACACCTTAAAATGGATTTTTTTAAAACTCCTATTTATTTTAATAATGTTGGAATTTTTGGTTAATTAAGGAGATGCCATCAAAATTTGTTCATAAAATGGCATTCAATAAGTGGACCAATTTTATATTTGGAGAATTTTTTTCATTGCAATAGTAAAGCTATAATTAGTCATAGTGCCAGGATGTAATATGGCTGAAATGTTCAAAGATGTTCAAAGAGAGAGTCAGAGTATATAAATACAGCATCTAACTCAACTAGCCCAGATGCTCAAACTATTCCAAGCAGAATGTGGGCACATCCCTGGTTAGTGAATTTTCCAAAGCATAACTTTCTGTTCTCTACCCTTTTGCTGTCTCTGTGTGGATTATCCTATCAACCGTCTACATCTTGACCAAATGGCCAAACATTAAGGTACAGGAAGTTTGGAAGTGAGAAAATCCTGAGCATTTTCCTTTTGTGACTAATTAGGACACAGATTTTTAAAATCTTGGCTAGCATACATCTTCGATGGTATAAATAGACTTTTGAAAACTGAAGCGTTTAAGAACGGCAGGGTACAGCGGCTAATAGCACAGGCTTCGAACTTACTGTGTGAACCTGGGCTTATACTCAATCTCCTGAGCCTCAGGGTCCTCATCTCTAAAATGGGGATAATAATGGTGCCATTCTTATACGGTTGGGAGAATAAAATGGGTAACATATTTAAAGCACTTAAAACAGAGCTTCTTTTTACTACTACTACTTATTCCTAGAGTATCTGAAAAATTCACTGCATTTATGGAAGATTTTATAGTGAAAGAGTTTATACTGAACACAGTTTAAGAACTGTATCTATCAATTCAGACAGAAAATTTTATCAGATGAGAAATGTTCAGAGAGTTAAGGAGAAAATGATTAATTGCAAAGAGACCATCCTTTGTCATAAATGGTATCAGTTTTTCCTGTCAAAAAAGAAATATCAAGGTCTGTATTCTGGAAACCTAGCACTTAATCTGAGTAGCAAGAATGCCCTCCCCCAGAAGTCAAACTCACCCCTTGTTCATCTAGTTTCATGAGTTGCTCCGTGACCTTGGGAGTGTTGAAGGCCAACCTCAGGCATTGGACATTGAGTTCAGGAATCACATGCTCCAGCACTTCCTTCAGGGGCAGTCCTCTGGCTGTCGAGTGCTTGGCTGTTGAGGGAATGGCGTCCTCTAGAACTGAGCCTCTCAGTGTCATGAGCTGAAAGATAGACACGCGCTCCATTGAGGACTCTGGGTGTGGGAGAGACTAAGTACATCGAACGCTACCGCCTAGGGTAAGGGGCTGCTGAGGAACAGGCAAGGACTTCTGAAGGGGAAGCTGGTGAGGGAGAAAGAATGAATGGAGGGATAGAAGAAGTCTGTGTATGAAAAGAGGCCAACACTTCCAAGACCCAGCCAAGTCCAAAGGCACTCATCATCAAGCCTTTCAGGGACACCTACTTAAAAACCATATACAGCATTTCCTTAGAGAGCTCAATAAGATCAAGGTCTTTATATGGCTGTAAAACACCACTAACCAAATTAAGAAGGACATATCCCGGGGAAATATCTGAAAAATAAAGGCTCAGGACTTAGATGTTATACCTTTCTTTCATTTTATATTACATTATTTTACTATGCAATTATATTTTACATTACATTACAAAATTTCATTACATTATTTTATTACAAAAGATAAAGGGAAGGATAAAGTTTAAATTTCATAACATATTGCTCACAAGCATATACTATTTATATTCCCAAATGCTACGATAATAAGACCATGACTGCAACTAGTACAGCAGCCTAGACAACAGCACTGAAAATCACTTTAGATTTCCCCTTATTTTTTTTTTAAAGATTTTATTTATTTGACAGACAGAGATCACAAGTAGGCAGAGAGGCAGGCAGAGAGAGAGAGAGGAGGAAGCAGGCTCCGTGCTGAGCAGAGAGCCCGATGCGGGGCTCGACCCTGCATCTCAGGGATCATGACCTGAGCCAAAGGCAGAGGCTTTAACCCACTGATCCACCCAGGCACCCCAAGGTTTCCCCTTATTTCTTAAAACACTTTCCATTATTATGAAATGCAAACATCACCAAAGAAATTTCTCCATGTAATGATGATTTGTTGGAGCAAACATGAAGCCTAGAGGAGTCTAAATTTCCAGAAAGTGTCATGTAGCAAAGCTGTTACTATAATGTAAACACTGTATGGTGACCCAAGAAAAAACCGTATCACACTGAACACCTTCCCATGAAGCCAGCAGGTCACCAGTCACCGACCCGCAGCAGGTGTGGCCAGCTGACAGAGGAAGGTGTGCCTGCGGATGGCCAGGTGTGCTGTGTGTGAGCGGGAGAGGGAAGCAGCCTACAGTGGCAATTTGGAAGGCTGAATTTGCTAAGAAAAGCGTAACAAGCTCAGGTTCTAAGAGAGTCCAAAGGCAGAGTAAGGGATATTGTGGCTCAGTGCATAAGAAAAGGCTCTCACGGAAGGCCTGGCACTAAAAAGGGGCCACGAGATTGGGGGTGTGTGTGTGTAAATTCTGTAAAAGAGCATGTGGGAGAGTGAAGGAAGAACAGGATAAGGGGTGGAAAGAGCCACCACGGGGGCGGAGTAGGATCTGTGGGGGAGCGCCCAGGAGGGCAGGCAGGGAAGTCGGGGCCCAGGAGCACGAGTGCGTGCGTGAGGGGCTGCACCCCAGCAGGCTCCCCCACGGAGCCTCAGACCTCGTTTGAATGGGGAAGAGGACGTGTACCCTAAGATGAACTGCAGGAGGAAGAAGCGCGGGAAGACAGTCCAGCTGGAAGGAAGCTGTTAGAAGGCTCAGAAATCAGGCAAAGGGGGCATGATACACGGTTAGCAGGGAAATGGAAACCAAAGGAACAGGCACCAGAGAAGTCAAATCTCTAACATTTCCCAGCTGATGGGGAAGAAAGAGAAGGGCAGGAAAAGCAAAATTTACCAGTATCTTGCTCTCCATACAAGAACAAGGTACTATCCATTTAATTAATATCTTTTCTTTCATTTACAAATAATTTGTTTTCAAATAACACTTGTGTAATAAAAACATCATTTTTCCTATGATTTAATATGGAATTTGACAGAAATGTTTTCTGGGGCTTTCTTCTGTTTGTGTTTTAAATCGTGGGAAACTGCAGAACAACCCAGTTACTGTGCCCCTGCTTCCATGGGACCACCTGTGCCTGGGGACAGGAAGCTACACAGGCTGAAGTCTGTTCAGTGGAGAAACCAAGACCAGGAAAGCTAATCCTGCACCACAGAAAGACAGCAGCTCACCTCAAGGAAGCCAAAGCAGAGGAAAAAAAGACAGACTCGTTTTTTCTATCTGGATCACTAGCATTGCTGCCATTTTTCTTAACGATTTCCAGAAACAAGACAAGGATCTTAAGAAGTCCTGGTGCACCTTTGCTTAAAAAATTCACATGCTGTGAGGTTTTGTTCATAAAGTGTCAGGCTTATAAATATGTTTACGTTTTCCTGTTTAGGTTGTGTACTGATGATTTCTACTGAAACGCAAGAGGAAACAGCGAAGTGTCTGTCGGACAGGGACCGGCATCTAGAGATATGTCTCCCAAAGGACTTTCGTTAGTTAATTTTTGTGAAAAGCCTAACTAAGATATTATAGTTAAACCACATTTAAGGATGACTTTGATTGGAAAGGAAAAAGTTAACATGAAAGCTAGGGACACTTCATTACATACACATTAGAGAGGACAGAAAGGAGATGGAGAGGAAGGGAGAGCACGAGCTAGGATTCTATGCATTAGACGTGCAGTCATGAGCCACTCAAGCAACAGTCCCACCTTCATGGGGCTTAAATTCTCGTGGGGGAGAGAGAAAACAAACAAAATAAAAAGTACTGCATGTGAGGTAGTATTAAATGTTCATGAAGAAAATAAAGCCTAGCATGAGACATGAAATGAGATGTGTGGGAGTAGAAATTTTAGATCCAGTGGCCAAAGAAGGCCCCTGTGATTTATGCATAAAGGCCAGGAGGAAATGAGAGGGCTGCGGCTGGCCGGGAGGATGCCAGGGGAAGGACTCTGCAGGACAGAGGAATAAGAAGTAGCTGAGCCCTGAGGCAGAGGCACTGAGGCGGCTGGAGGGGAAGGAAGCCTAAATTAGCAAGGACACTGACTGCTTTTACTCAGGAGATGGGAAACCTTTAAAGGATTTTGCACTGAGGAATGACAGATCTGGATTACATTTCTAAAGAATCCCTGCAGGGCTTAAAGGCAGAGCGGGAAGAAAGGCGCTCAGAGAAAGAGGATGGTGGCCTGGCCCAAACCAAGGTGGTGGGATGAAAGAAGGGGTTGAATTCTGGGCATATTGTGAAGATGGAGTCAACAAGCTTTGCTGACAGACCAGACTGGGGGTTAGGAGGCTAGGAGGAGACAGGAGTCCAGTGCGACTTTAAGTTTCTGGCCTGAACAACTTTAGTAACAGAGCTGTCAGTTAAACATTAATTTGACCATAAAAATAAGTGATGACCGTGTCTTAAAGCAGGAACAACGTTTGACGTGGATGTTCCAGTCCAGGACTAAGGCAATGGACCCAAGGGACCTTCAGACGGGCTAGCAGGAAGAGGACGGAACTGTCAGACCAGAGAAGTGGGGGTGGGGAGGGTTGTGTGTGCAGGCTGAACACTGGGCCCAGGCAGCAGGGGATGAAAGGACAGCAGTTAAGGCTGGAGGGGGAGGAGAGGCTAGGACCAGACAGGGAAGAGCTGGGAAGCAAGCTGCAGGGGACAGTCATGGAGACCAGTGACAGGAGCCAGGGAGGAATCCCTCTTAGAAAACTCTGCCCTCTGACGTCATGGATGGTAGGAATTGGAGTGGCCCTGGAAGGGGAAACAGGTAGGAACAGGAGGACAAAAACCCCAGAAGTAAAAAAACAGGCTGACAGGAATCCAAGAAGGCAGAAAGAGACAACTACCTACGTCCAGCTTCAAAAACAGTGTGTTCTCTGTGCTTTTTATGTTCACCAAAACCTGCTTACATATAGCTCTGGGTAAGAAAGTACAGTGGGGCGTGTGAGCTCTTCAGTTCTCTGTGGCCACTACGTACAACCCGTTACATACTGAAGTCATACCTTTAAAAATCCTATTTTTAATTTCCCCAGAGTTCAAGCTGAGGAACAATTACTAAGTGAAGCCAACCCCTGAAACCTGCTTTGTATCCAATGGGGGAAATGAAGTAAATGTCCTATTTAAACTGGTTTCAAAACCATTATTTTCTAGCTACCTCAGCGGGGTTTGGGGCATCAATGCACAACAGCAGTCCTACAGTGAATGTGGTGCAGAGAGGCAGTAACAAATTTGTAACTGGCACAACTGTGCGTTTAGAAAGAAAACAAAGGCGAAACCTCAGGGTCCCAAACTTGTTCATGAGTTTACAACAAAAGCACCACCAACAAAAACTGCTTTGGTGGCTATTTCATTTTTCCTTCCCTTTTCTTTTCCTTTTTCTTTCCTTTTCCTTTTCTTTTAAAAGAAAAAGTCACACATGATGTGTGCTTCGAGTCCTAGCGAGCCCCGAGAGCCAGTCTCCCACGCTGTGAGGTAGCCTCGGGTTTGCCGGGTCCCTTGGAGTCTCCTGACAGCTGGGGAAAAGGCCCAGGGGATGGACAAGCAGAAGTGGAAGAAGAAAAGTCTCTTTCCCTCTTCTTGGGTCAAAAACGGTCCTAAGCAACAGTGTGGAAGAGCCAGTTAACTCACCTGTCAGGCCGCTGGCTCAGTGCTGCCCGGCTGCCTGGGCACGGTACACAATATCCACTTGGGAATCTTGAGGACTCCAGCTTCCTGGGGCCACACTTACCTGAGTATCTTTCTCCAAATCAAAACCCCTCATTCATTTATCCCATCTACCAAGGGTCAATGGAGAGGAAGGATTCAAATCCAACCGTGATGTGCACCCCCGTCCCCAGCAGAACAGATGAACGCGGGGCCTTGGCAGAGTCTGAGACCCGGGCAGCTCTGTGCTGGTACCTCCCATGGCTGTGCTGCCGTGATTCCTCACTCCGGTCAAGACTTGGTCTTTCTGGTTTGCGACTTACCTCACTGGTTCTAAAAATTATTCGGTAGTTGTATGGAGATCCATTTTCCTTCGTTTCTTCTGGTTTTTCTCTTCGAATGCTCACAGCCACTGGACCAAGATTCTCATCGGCCCCAAAGTAGTTCCAGTGTTCTTGGGTAAAGTAAGACAAAGCAAAATTAGAAAAGTGACACGTCACTTTAAAAATGTTACATTCTGCCTGATATTTAGATCGTTCAGAAGTTATGTCAATAAAATGTAAACACGTTTAGCAAATATTCCTCAGTGAGTTATAAAAACAGAGATTTAGCTATACAAGTTTGGTCTCAGGGGAGGTAACACTGAAGAGCGCTGGCCTATTAAGTATCTTTTTTTTTCTTTAAACTACTCTGCAACTTACTACTTTATTATTATTATTATTATTTAGAGATTTGTGTTCTGTCCCCTCTATTCTACCATTTAAATAGGCTACACTGTGTGGGCTTCCTTGCCTAAGGGAAGGTTTGTGCCACTGCCAGTGTTTGAGCACAAAAACAGAAAAAAACCCTACACCTCTTGAGAATAGAGACTGAGAACAGAGATTGAGGGTTTTCCCCCAGATTAAAAAAGACTTCCCAGGGGACATTTGGGTGGTTTAGTCAGTTAAGCATCAGGTCATGATCTCAAGGGCCTGGGATCAAGTCCTGCATCCACCCCCCAACCCCCCCCCACTGCTCAGCAGGGAGTCTGCTTCTCCCTCTCCCTCTGCTCTGCCCCCAACTTATGTTCTCGCTCTCAAATAAATAAGTAAAAATCTTTAAAGGAAAAAAAAAAAAAAAGAAAAGAAAAGACTTCCTAGAACAGGAGAGAGGAGAAAGGACGGGGAGTCACTGAGCCACACTGTCTCCTAGCAAGAGTAGGGTCTACGGAGGAAAGAGCTTCTAGGGGACAGAAGCCGAGGGAGCCGGAAGCTGAGGCCCAGGGCTCTGGGCCTCACCAGTGGTTCCCATGCAGTGAGCACCAGAGCCATCCTGCAAAGCCATGAACCCGAAGGGCACATTTGGGGTGGGTGAGAGCTCTCTCCTGGGTAAGCAGTGTAGCCAGATGACTGACAATTCAGGGCCCTTTCCTCAACATGCTGGCCCTGCACATGACCCCAAACCCTGGCACAGCCTGGGGGGTTAGAGGGAAGCCACCAAATGACTGAGGCTGAATTCCTTCCTCTTGACCGGAGGGGAAGTCAGGATGAAACTCACGTTAATTAACAGAAAAAAACTGTAAAAATGATATTCACTATACACTAAGTATATAATTCTCTAAAAAAGTTAAAATTGTTGATACACACATGTCATTTTCATTTTCACAGATGAGGAAGCCCGTAAAACAGAAATATACAAAAAGCTAAAAAGCTAAAGTAGCTAACTTGTTTTTCGAACCTCCACAATACTTTACATTGTCCTAGCTCATTTACATGTGACATGGCTAGATGACGGAGTCATGACATGTTAAGTCGCCCTCATACAAAATGCATACATTTGAAAATACACATCATTCCCATGCAAGATATAAAAACATTTAAAAACCCATGAGAAGAAGAAGAAATAATGGCATAAAATGTCTAATCGTGTAGTCTTAAAATTCAAGTAATGTAGATGAAGACACTTTGCCGGTACTAAAGAGGGATTATATAAGGATACAGGAGGGCTCTCCAAGAATATGGTCATAATCCATGGAAATTCAAAATGAGAAAACTGGGAATAGAGGCACCGGACATCTCATAGGTGGGCAACTGAGAAGCGACCTGATAGGCGTCACGAAATCTGTGTACAAACACTCATGTACACTCTCAAACCACAGCCCGTGAGAATCGTCACACTCTGCGGCTGTCTACTCCTACTCTGCATCTCAGTTTAGTAAGCCTGGTGGTCTGGTCTTCCAAGCTCGTGGCTTCACTTCAGAGGTGTGATCCTTCCAGATGCTGACAACGTCCAGAGCGTAGGGCTGACACAGGCTTGCATGCAGCAAGCGATGTGACAGAACAACAGACACGGAAGAAGAAAACCAAGGCAGGAGACAGAAATCGTATGAAAAAGTGGACGAGAACTTAAAGGAAACAAGACAGCGGTCTGGGGCCATTGAGAGAAGGAGCGCTTGAATCACTGCCCGGAGCATTTTACTGCCGCAGCACAGGACTACACCGTGCCAGTGTCCGAGAGGAGCAGGAGCCACATGCATTATAGTCTGCTCCTTGCACTTTGGGGATCAGACTGCAGTCCAACTCTCTACAAAGTCCTCCAACACACCCACAGTCCTCAGGAAGGTGGGTGAGTTCGCAGTTCTCTGCGGCTGGGGACGTTCGGGGCTGCTCTCAGTTCCCTGCTGGTAACCTCAGCGGTCCTCAAGCTGTCCCCAGGCAGCTCTCGCTCCCCCTCCCCGGAGCAGACACTGCAAAGGTCCTTCTGTTCTCCTTCCACTTCCCCCACCTACCTTCTCCTTGGTCTCAGCAAATGACAACAACTGTCTACACCACAAGGAAAAAGAAGCCACATCAGAAGCAAGCATCCTCACTGTCTGCCATCATACACACAAACTGACCTGGATCCAGACTTGTATTCCTTTTCTTTACAGTCCCAAACCTGACCTCCCCCGCAATTCTGGCCTCCATTCATTGCACCTTCCCTGAGACTCTGATGCCTTGAAGTCCCCTCTTCAACTTCAGTGTCTCTTTTTCCTCATTCCTATCATCACTGAATCAGGCTCATGTCTCCAACTTTAAATATAAAACTTGTCCTCAAGTCCTTATCACCCTTTGGGTTCTCTCCTTTGTCTTTGCTTCCACTGGCAACCTCCTGAAAGGGCTACCTAGTTCCTCACCTCACAACTGCTACAATCCAACTCTCATCGCACAGCCACCACTGGCAGCTTTCAAGCTAAAGCAAATAGATCATTTTGGTCCTTATCGTGCTCCAATTCTCCAAAACATCTGGCATAGATGATCATTTTCACCTCCCAGCTTCTGTGATACCACGCCTGCCATCGTTCTTCTGCCATAGCTCTGGCGGGTCTTACTCTGTTGCCCTTCCTCTTCCCATCATGAATATTCCACCCACGCCCAGAAAGAACTTCTACTGTCACCTCAAAAGAGTCTAGGTGCCCACTACAGACATCTCGAATCCCCCCACCCAGATCTTCACATCTTCCTGATGGAACTCTGTCCGTGAGCATCTGCAAACAAGAACTCATTACCGTCCTCACAAACCCGCACAGCTCTCTCTGCAGTCCCAATTGCAACAATGGCCACATTCACCTAGCTGTCCAACCCAGACGCCCCTAGGAATTCCAGCTCCTGCACAGCTCTCAAATCTACCTACCTTCTTTCCCATCCCTCAGCCATCTAGACATTTGTGGGTCTTCTAATTAGTTTCGCACCACTAGCCAGATGATCCTTCTAAAAATGCAGACCTATCACTATTAAGTTTTAAATGCTCTGGTTTCCCAAGGGTCCTTGGATACTTTACATGCCTTCCCAAAGGCCCTCTCAGCCTGTTGTGAGCCTGTCACTCCAGTTCCAAGTCAGATCGCTCCATCATCCTTCCAAACCCACTATATGGAATTTTTCTCAGTTGCTCAAACTTCACTATGCCCTTTCTCACCTAAAAGACTGTCTAGAACATTCTTCCAACAGCTCTACTTTATTTGACTAAGTCCCCTCACCCTGCAGGTCTCAAATGAAATGCTATCTAGACATCCTCTAAAATGTGACAGCACTGGAACAAAATCAAAGTGTTTATTCTGTGTATTAATTCCAAAACGTCATTTTATTTTATTATTTTTTAAAGATTTTATTTATTTATTTGACAGACAGAGATCACAAGCAGGCAGAGAGGCAGGCAGAGAGAGAGAGAGGGAAGCAGACTCCATGCCGAGCAGAGAGCCCAATGCGGGACTCGATCCCAGGACCCTGAGATCATGACCTGAGCCGAAGGCAGCAGCTTAACCCACTGAGCCAGCCAGGTGCCCCCAAAACAACATTTTAAAGGAAGAATGCATAAAAGGACAAATCACTGAAGTGAAATATTTCATATATTTCAAACACAAAAATTTAGAAATATTATTAGGACCCCCAAAATATAAATTCATCATAATGTAAATATTAAACCCTATCACTCTAGTATAAATTGGCAGATAAAATTAAAATAGTATTATTCTGAAAAAAAACTAAACCTTACATAAAAATGAAGAATATTTATAAAACAGAAAAGTCTGGGTGTTTTAATCAGTTAAAGATTATTTAGAAGTTTTATGTGTGTCATCATTAAGTCCTGACCATATTTTTTTTTTTTTTTTTTTTTTTTTTTGCAGTTTTTCACAGCTGCTGAGTTGGGGGAATGTTCATGAGATAATTAGAACTAATTTCTAATGCTTTCTTCAGACTCTATCTTCAAACCCATTTCTGGTTTGATAACTCTAGCAGAGCTTTTAAAACTTACATTCTGTTTTGTTTTGTTTTGTTTTCCTTGAAAGAGAGCTCTATTATTTCCAAGAAAGCATTTCCATTTGTTGAACTATTTCAGTTTCACTGGGTTAGATGGAAATCTTGGTCTGGTTTCTGGTGTTAAATTCACTACTATCATGATCAGACACTGCTTGTTCAAAATGTCTTTCCACTTGAGTGAGAATTATTCACACAATAAAAGCCTTGTTTTTTTTGTGTGCACTGTCCCTGTTTCCTGCTCCCGAGGATTACAGAGCTCTAGAAACATACCCTCTCTACACGAACATAACTTTATTCAGTTCAAAATCCTAATGCACTGTGTAACTCTCCGACAGCAGAATTCAGTACGTCACCTTAAATCAAATTTCTGAGTCCTTACACTTTGATATCAAAACAAATGATTGATTATTTCTTTTAAAACCAAAATACCAGCCTTTGAAGGCTATCTTATCTGGTCCTTCCGGCCAGTCTGGGCTCTTCCTGTCCTTCAAGCTCAAGTGGACTCGAACCTTCCTCCCAGCAGCCATCTACCTGCACGTTTTGCTAGCAGAGTTATTCAACTGCAGAGAGCTCTTCCAGCCAGACCCACAAATCAACTCTGTCTTTTGCGGGAATGGAAGGGGGGTGAAAGGGGAACAAGAACGGGGGAGTTACAGAAGAGGGTTACAGAGAAGCCAAAAGCCTGTGATGAGAGAAATCAGGATGACAAAGTCTGAGGGAGGAGAGGGGAAGGGAAGAGGAACTGTATATTCAAGTATGGTGGGTAAATGGACTGATGGAGGAGTTGAAATACAGGTGTTGGGCCACCAAAGCTAATGACATTTTAGTGCCAGCATACCGGAATGCCAAAAACTCTGTCAGAATGATATAATGCAGGGAAGTGAGGCACTGTGCCAAGCATTCTATCTAATATTCATGTCCACAATGGAAATATAGGTATTTCCTTCTTTTCTATAGATGTGGCAGCTATGATTTAGAGAGAGAAAGTCGCCACCCAGCCATGAGCAACTAGCTGTACCAGATTTCAAACACGATTTTAACTACTGATTTCAAAGCTCATTTTTTTAGCCATTTTATATTAAAATTATCTTCCCCAAAGTTTCAGAAATTATATTATGAATACAAAAAAGTCTAATAAAATTTGATGCCTAAAGGGATTAACTAGCCAGATCATGCCTAAAGAAAGCTTTATTGAGCTCCAATTGCTTACGTGGCTAGAAGGGCAATTTTGGTATTTTGCATAAAAACCTGAATTTTGGATTGGTTTAATATTCCCCAAAAAATTTTAGATTATTTAAAACATCTTAATCACAAATCTGAGAATATCTAAAATCAGATTTTTTAAATATAAAGAGCTTGTATCAAAACAAAAGTGTTATTCCTTGATGTGCTGTAAGTCAAGGCTTCGCTGTGTTCAAAGGGAGAGATATTAACGTTTTATCCATTGATGGTTGATTCCCCCGTCCCCGCCTGCATTTTCTATATTTAACACCTAAACAAACGGATAGCCTGAAGTTTAGTTCTGGTTCCTGAGTTTTAACAAAGATGATACCAAGAGTGCCAATGAGCAGTTCTGCCATCACTAGAACAATCTGCATAAAGAACTATATATTTTGGTTGACACATTCACAATAATAAGTAATTTCACATTCAGAGAAAGGGGAAGTACCAAGTAGTTCAAAGCACCAAGTAATTAGATCAAGTACAGTCACATCACCTGGTTATGAGCTGTGTACAAGGCAAAAAAAATAAAAAATTTTAAAAAATAAGCCTGGTATTTTATCTGTAAAGGGGGAAGGGAAAATACAATCACAGGAGTTACAGGGTTCAACAGGCAATCTTTGTGCTGGTCTTCACGGTATTTGCAGACTCTGTATAAGTACTTCAGTTGTACGTTTCTCTAGGGAGACCAGTAGAATATGCACTGTGCGGAATTATGAACAAAACTACGTTTTTTATAAATAATTTGTAAAGTTAAAGTATTTCTTTAAAATTGAGAAATTTATATAGGGAGAACAGACATGATAAACACAAGAGAAAGCAAATGAAACACAGCTACTATTTCACACCTAACAAGCTGGCATCTACATTTGTCAAGTGACAACCGGTGTTTCGCGGAGTGGCCCCATTCATACTCTGTGACTGGCGCTGTGAACGGACAGCAGCCACTTCAGAAAGCATCGAGAAATATATGCTATCATCACAAAAACGTTCATATTCTCATCTTAGCTACCCTAATTGCCTGTGCAGAAGGAAAAATGAAGAGCCTTCCGTGGTCTCTAGAAAAGGCATCTTAAGTCACTGTGGAAGGGGACACTGAAGGTACTAGCACTGAGCACTTAGACCTGGTTCCCCCTATATGGCAGCAGGTCAAAGAATGGACCTGCCAATAACAATTATGTCACCATTTTCAGTATTTTAAGCTATTTTTCCCTAGAACAGTCTCTTGCTGGACTACAAGTGTGCCAGTGGTAGTGCCGTGGACCTAAAGGTGGACCCTCTGTGTTTTCATCAGGCAGAGACTCCAGGTGGAAGGGGAAAGGCCCCGCAATGTAGCATGCCCCTCTCTGCCTGCTGGGTTCAAGTTGTTCAGATGTTCTGTTTTTGTACAACTTGTTACATCTTAATAAGACTGACAACTAGGTTAGAAAGAGAGGACAGACCTAAAGCTAGGAGAAAAGCAAGCAAGCAAGCCAGCCACAGCAGCATATTCTGCTTTTTAAAAAATGAAACCCAGGTTTGGCAAAGTAGAGGTAATAAGAGGCCAACTTTTTAAAGAATGGCTCTTTCCGAGAAGTGCACCACTCAGATATTCTCAGTCTCCAGTCCCCAAAGGGCTCATCCTAATTATAAGGGTGGAGGTTCTATGAGAACTAAATAGCCCAGGACTTTGCATCATAATCAAAAGCAGGTCAGAGTAATGCATGGGGACATTTACACAGGACTGGCCATGTGCCAGAATTCTGTCCCAAAGCACTCCACTAAGCTTATAATTATTGTTGCATAAGAGTAATTGTGCACATTTACAAAGTACAGAGTGCTCTGAAGTTCCAATTCTTTTTCCCATAGATAATTCTTAAAAAGTAAGGTGGTCTACTTGCCAAAACTGCATGAGGTGGTGAGGCTTAGGAGAGCACGTGACTAAGCAGCCCATAACACCCCCATAACTTGCCAATACAAGGTAGGCTTTAATATTGTTACATTGACATTAATAAATTGCATTGAAAAGATTAAAGAAAAAAACACAAAGAAAACTCTTTTTGAAACAAAAGGAAAATAAATTATTTTCAAAATTTGAAAATAAAGGAAAATAAATAGAATCAAACTGGGGAAATTTTACTGGGCTGTCATAGATAATGACAACAACTGTATTTTTAAAAATTAAAGCTCATGAGTGATTTAAAGAAATAAAAATGTTTTGAGCCTATACTAAGTAATCAAAAATATAAACTATAAATATTCCAAGTAGGCAAGAAAATGTTCAACTGTACAATCTTAAGCATACCAGGCAGACTTTTCTGGTCTGTGCTTTCTTAAAAGAAGCAACCTGGCAGTAAAAAAAATCAAGGTTCCTATAAAGTTCACACCATTAGATTTACAGGACTCTACCTTACAGAAATAACAGGGTATGTGGGGGGAGAGTTACATAACAAGATTCATGTATGGCCAGAGGTTTTTAGTCTTGTCTATGGATAGAAATTAGGATGCCCATGAACTTGAATGAAAAAAATATAGATCTTTATTTTCATCAACTTCTAAACAAACATCCCCCATTTCTGTCAATGATAAACATAGGCAACAAACTACAGTACTATTAGCTGTACGTGTGACTTTGACACCAAAAGAAACTATAGATATTTTCATGTCACTTGATAGTTGTCGTAGACATATCAAAATGTCAACTATGCTCATCACTACTTTGAAAGTTATAAGACCTGATACTAGATCATTTTGTTAACACAGAAGAAAGAAACAAAATTTTAAACACTTAGGCAATTGTATTTTAATATGCTTGGATTGCTTTGTATTTTTACTTTAATCTGGGTGGAAAAAAAAAAATTATCCTAAGGTGAATCCATAGGTTTTGCCCAACTGCCAAAGAGGGCAATGGCGGGGGGAGGGGGTGCTTAGGACTATCTGATATAAACATTATGTGTAATAATAAAAAATGGGAAAACCTTAATTTGCAACAGCTGGAAAACTTTAAATGATGGCACAGCCAATTATGGAAGCATGAAAAAATTTATACACTGTATCTAATGATCCTATCTTACTGAAAACATGAATAGGCATGTATTAAGATGAAACAAAATCACTAGTAATCCCAAGATTAATTTTCTATAGTTACTATTTTTCTGTAATGAATATATATAACTTCTCTAATGGGAAGATTTTTAAAAGTTTTAAAAGATGTATTTGGTTTGCAAATGGCCAGTGAGTATTAAAAAGAACTGTAAAAGGCTGCATATTAGTGTAACTCTTTACTTTAAATGTTAACACTAATTCAAATGCCCGCTCAGGGGAAAAAAATGTATTTAACAACCACATACGAGAAATTACAATGAAACACCCATCACTAAGTCAACTTTTTTATACTTAAACACCCTTTGTCCCTCCTTACCAGGGATATTGCAGCAAGAGGTCTTCCTACCTAAAAATGCTTTTGAAGGGCCTGGAATAACGTCCCTCAGAGACAGCCAGAAATGCGGTTGAGGGCGAAGTCACCGCTGCTCAGCAGGACAGGGACAATGCGGGGAGTCTCACAAACAGTACAGTCACAGACTTGCTGGCTGCCTACACCAGCTGCAGACATTGCTTCCGCCGAGGCTCCTCTGCCATCGAATGCTTCTGCTTGACCTGAACGCAGTTAGAAAGAGGTCTCCCAGGGGGCTCAGTTGATTAAGCATCTGACTCCTGACTTCAGCTCAGGTCATGATCTCAAGGTGGTGGGATTGAGCCCCATGTCAGGCTCCTTGCTCAACAGGGAGTCTGCTTAAGGATTCTTTCTCCCCTCTGTCCCTCCGCCGCCACTCATGTGTTCTGTCTCTCTGTCTCTCAAATAAATAAATAAATAAAATCTTGGGGGGGGGTGTGGGAAGAGGTCCCCTGCTGTCCCAAAGATCAGATAGGGATGGCCTCCATGTACAGAGGAGGGACTCCATAAGAAAAGCCCAGGAAAGGAACTGATACAATAAAGCAAATATTTCTTGAGCACCTGATTTAGGAGCTCAGGACGGAAGGGTCCACTGGGTGTCTAAAGTCGTAATGAGGTACACGCTTGGAAGATAGGTGAGGCAGGCTTTATGTATCAAGTTGTACTGAATAATAGATCTAAAGAGTCCTTCTTCCCTTGACTCAGCAAAGAGAAGAGCCTATGGGAATCCGTAAGCATGGCAGTCATGTTGGTACACTTTGCAGGAAGTTGGGGAAGCACTCCCACTTCCCAAGTGGATGGTTCCTAAGTTAACCACTGTAACTGACCACACCTGAGGTGGTTGTTTTCCACTTTTCATCTTCTCTACTTTATAGAGAAAAGCTGCAAAAATGGTACAGGGAATTTCCACAGATCATGACGCAGCCTCCTCCAATCCTAGCATCTTCTGACTCCAGACAATACAATCATCATGATCAGAACCAGGAAATTCAGACGGGTACAATGATCCCATTAACTGATGATTCTATTCAAAGTCCATCACGGTTTCCACCATGCCTTTTTTTGTCCCGAAATCCCGCGCAGCATCCCATGGTGTATTCAGTTACTCCTCCTCAGTCCCCTGCAGTCTCTGACAGCTGCTGGCTCTTTGCTCGCCCGTCTTTCACGACCATGGCACCCTCGCAGAGTACTTCCCAACCCACTGGGGTCTCCCCGGTGGTCTCACGCGATCAGACCGAGGGTGCGTACTCTGGGCAAGAGAGCCAAGGAAATGATGTCCCCTTCCCAGTGCATCAATTCCGGGGTTCAGGGAACGGACCCTGATTCAACTCCATGCAGGTGGCACCTGCCAGTATTGCAAATACCTTCCAGGAGATGCTTTGAGATTACGCACACCCTGCTTCTCGTCACCGGTCACTCACTGATGCTAGCCTCTAGCCGCCGCGTCTAGTACAGTTCGCGACAGTAAAACTCGTTCTCCATACGGGTGTTCTGGGCCTGTGGGGACCAGCTTGGTGGTCCTGGTTAATTCCCACTAAACCACCATGACCACACACAAACTTGTTTGTGGTCTCATTTCCTGAAAAGGGAGAAAAAGGAACCGCCACACATTACTCAGGGCCTGCCGTGGAACTCGAGGTCATGCGCACAGAGGGCCCTCACGGCCTCTCCCGGGTGCCGTAGACAGGGGACACGCTCCACTCCGTGAGCTCACAGACTTCTCACCCGCACGGAACATTCCCTCAGCTGCGGCACGTTCACGGAGCCTGCCGAGGCGGGGGGAGGCCCACGACAGGCAGGAGCCGGTCAGGTGGTCGGGAGAGACGAGAACACAACACGCATGCGCGGAGGCGGAGGGGCAGCCCCATGCAGAACCCGGCAGGACAGTCACCCCCCCGCCCCCGCGGGCTCCCACGTGGCTCCCATCCTGCACCGCGGTCGCCGCCCCCTCACGCTCCGCGCAGCTCTCTGTGCCGGAGGTCGCGCTACCATTCCGCTTCCTGTCCACGTCCCGCAAGGCCTGCTGGGGACAGGGGCACATGGTGCCGAGGGGGAGGCCGCCATCCACGCCAATGCTACCTGGACCTGGTTCATAAACAAGACCACCAGACAACTAAGGAAACCAGCATAAGAGAGAAAAAGGAGAAAACAGAAAAAACAACCCAGAAGATACAGATCATTCAAAGAACTTAGGAGGAGAAATGTCAATGAACAGCAATGGAGGAATGTGGGTTAGAAAAAGGAAGGATAAGCTATTGTCAAGCGTAACTACAGGGAAACGAAAATAATGAGATCCTTGGGATTAAATATACAATTGTTGACAAAATTGAAAGGCCTAGATAACTGCATGCAGAAAGGTGCACACCAATTCCTCGTCCAGGAGATAAAACTGATAAATACAGAACAGAAACAAAGAGAAATTAAAATTACAAAGCAAAAAGCACGGAGGATAAATTCAGAAGTTCCACCATCCATCTAAATGGACTCCAGGAAAAGAGAAAAAATAAATTGTAGGTTTTTAAAACTATTCAGAAAAAAGTATAATGGTTGAATTATTTCTCATAATTCTTTTTTTTTTTTAAAGATTTTATTTATTTATTTGACAGAGAGATCACAAGCAGGCAGAGAGGCAGGCAGAGAGAGGAGGAAGCAGGCTCCCTGCTGAGCAGAGAGCCCGATGCAGGGCTTGATCCCAGGACTCTGAGATCATGACCTGAGCCGAAGGCAGCGGCTTAACCCACTGAGCCACCCAGGCGCCCCTCTCATAATTCTTAATTATTTCTCATAATGCTCAAATGTTTCTCATTTGTCTCAAGATCAGATCACCAATGGCAGACTTTACACACCATGAAGACAGGAGCGTGTGCTTCTGTTCTCTGCCAGGCACAGCAGCTGGCGCAGAGTATAGCTTCATCAATACTATTTAATGAATGAAGATATAAATATGTACTTTTTTTCCTAGTAAGCTCTATGTCCCCCACATGGGGCTTGAACTCATAACTTCTAGATCAAGGGGTACATGCTCTACTGGCTGAGCTAGCCAGGTGCCCCATGGGTACTTGTTTTCTTTTTTTAAATTTGTTTTTAGAGAAAGAATAGGCCCATGTGAGCGAGGGAAAGGGCAGAGGGAGAGAGAGAACCTCGCAGACTCCCTACTGACCACAGAGCTTGACTCCAAGCTCTATCTTGGGACCCTGAGATTACAACCTGAGCGGAAACCAAGAGTCGAACACTCAACTGACTGAGCCACGTGGGTGCCTCTACTTGTTGATTTTTAAAACTACTTTAAAAACATGAAGAACACTTGCTGATACTAAATAGGATAATGAATTTATGTGTAAGATTAAGATTATAAGCCAAATTCTTAGAATTAGGAGAGGGATTACTTTCTCCACTTCTGTATTATTAATTTTTATGAAGAGTATTATACTTTTGTGTGACTTATTGTCAGTGTCCTTTGCCCTCCACGAGGGTGTTCTCTGTTTTGCTTACCATTCCAGTCCCCCACACCTTGCCAAGCATGATGCAGGCACACGTGCCTATGTGGCAGCTATAGAGGACATCTAACACTTGGGTCTCCCTTCTAGAGAGGGCTTACAACTGATTGAGCCACGAGAAATGCAATTAGTTCAAAGTCTCTGGCTGTAGCTTCTTTGGATCTGCTACAGTTTCTCAACCCAGCCACTCTCTTCCCAGACAGCCCCATCCATGAAGTGAGTGTGCTGGGGCCAAGAGAGCCTGCACTCCTCTAAAGCTTACTCTTCACTCTACTGTATTGCCTACAACTTTGTTAGCTCTGTATCATGGTTTGAGGTTCCCCTTGTCCAATTTTGCTCTTTTCCTGTCAGGGGTCACATCTGCATCATGGACTGAAGGCTTTCCCTGTTCAATTCCACTTCTCCTTTTTTCTGTCCCAGGCATCATCCCCAAGTCCCAAACAAACCACTTGAAAGCCTATACGGTCTCAACATCTGCTTCTCAGAGGATTCAACTTACACAACATATTTGTTACAGGATTACATTTATGATATAAATTTATACTGTTGCAAGGTTGGATTATATTTGGCAAAGGCAGGAGATTGGATTTTGAGTAAGGTATACTAGAGATGGAGAGACTAAGATACCTATGCTAGAACTTGGACAAGAGGCAATGAGGGTCTCCAGCTATAGCCCTGGGAACAGGACAGAACAGGAAGTTAGCAGCAATCTGAAGATAGACCCAAGGGACCCTCCCAACTGATCGGGGGTGGAGAATAAGGGGAGAGAGGCATCAAAGAGGCTTCAGTGCTTCTAAGCCAAGTGATGGATGATATCAATGGCATTTACAGCAAGCGGGCAGTGATAAGGGAGACTTGTTTAGGGAGGAAAAACTAAGAAGTCAACAATTTTATGCGTGGCTTTGAGTTGTCAACTCATCAGCCATCCAGGTGGAAGGTGGTGACAGATGGTGAGAAACATAACTGGGGGGAGCCAAGGTGGCTCAGTCAGTTAAGCTTCCAACTCTTGATCTCAGCCCAGTCTTATCTCAGGGTGTTGATCTCAGGGTAGCAAGTTCAAGCCCCGTTTTGGGCTCCAAAAGAAAGAAAAGAAAGGCAGCTAGAATGGAGGAGAAAGCCTGGGAAGACAGAGATGCATTTGGTTAGAAGTATATGTATGCTAATTATCTTTTCCAAAGATAATTTTTAGGTCATCAATTATAAAGGAAATATGCAAATCATGCTGATGAACCAGAAATAAGCTACGCAAGTGGAAACAAGGTGTTACTAATGAAGGTTGTACAGTTGAGAATCAAATGTGGTTGTGGGAGCTGAAATAAAACAGGAGACACAGTCAACAAAAGAAGCAAACCAATAAAGTACTCCTATCACCAGAAAGCAGACATTTAGTAGCTATCAGAAAACAAGTCCTGGCATCACATTCTAAAATAAATTTCTCGCATGAAACTTCCCAAAGGGGCTAAAGAATGACATAATGGGCAATGCTTCATCACCAGTTTTATTGCAACAACAAATTCTGTTTTTATATGACTGGATCTTAAAAAGATGACCTTGAATAAAGTCAAGTGTTTGTGCACATGCGGCCTCTGATGGTTTATCTTGATTTAAAAATAAAGCAGAGGGAGGAAGAGCTGAGGCACATACCCTTTTAACCAACTTCCACAAACCACTGAGTGGAGATGGCTCAGGTAGTACTGCATTCTATTCAGAATATTGTTCTTATAGTGCAGAGTCCAGATCATCATCAGTGTTAAAATTTAAGGGATCACAGCTGAGAAAGAAAAAGAGGACCATTTTCAAAGGAGCAAACATGCAAACCTTCATACCCAATGGCCTCCTTGCTTCTGGAAGCCCTGAGCAGATTAAAACATGGTGGCAGGGGCGCCTGGGTGGCTCAGTGGGTTAAAGCTTCTGCCTTCGGCTCGGGTCATGGTCTCAGGGTCCTGGGATTGAGCCCCACATCGGGCTCTCTGCTTGGCAGGGAGCCTGCTTCCCCCTCTCTCTCTGCCTGCCTCTCTGCCTACTTGTGATCTCTGTCAAATAAACAAATAAAATCTTTAAAAGAAAAAAAAAAAGATGGTGGCAAATCACACTCCCAGGTTAGCTCTAGAAGGCATTTAGTGCCCAAAATCTCCCTGAAAGGGCTACCTAAGTAGAGAGCTACCTTCAAACCTATCATATACAGTTTATGTGAGCTCAGTGAAAAATAAAAAACAAGGCTATTAAAACAGTGCATTATTATACATGTATAAAATCTTTCCCTATTAATTGGCCAAAATTAACTGTTAAGTTCAAGAACCCAGAGGCCAGCAAAGCAGACTTGTTGGCTTACAACCTCCCTGAAAAATAAAACTGTCCACATCAAAACTCTAAACAACGTAAGTATCCTTAAAGAACTCTGAATATAAGACAACCCAACTTTTCTCAAGTTTGACATTGCGATACTTACAGGAGGATTAAAAAACAAACTAAACACAGATTTTTCAAATAAGCTTATTAGCTGGATGGTGTTCCCTGATGATCTACACAGGCCACAGTATAGTCCACTCACTTCACAACAGCTGCTTGACCTCATCTAACACGCTCACGCTTTAAGACCAGCTCTTGATAGCAAAATTGAGACTAGATCAGACTGCTAAAACTGTCACTTCCGAGTACACCTGAAGGTAAGGCATATATTCTAAAGAAATGTGATGCTGAAGACTGCTGATTATTTACCTCTCACCTTCTTATCAAGAAAACTGGATGCTATAAAAGCAACGGAAATCCAACTATCAACTGATAGTTCTGGGGTCCCGCATACCGCTGAACGGACAGGTGTGTGCATGTGTGCGTGTGTGTATGCACGTGTGGGAGCAAGCACAGACACGTGTGCGGTGGGGTGAGGAGAGGCAGAGGTGGAAGACAAGGGGAGAACAACAGAGACAATCAAACCTGATGGTTTAACATTATCGGAAGAATAATTAGACAAGCAATAGGAGTGGGAAGCTATCAGATGAGCTTCAGACCAGATAGTGGCAGTTTCTCCTGACCACTGCACAGTAGGGAGGGGCCTGCCGTTACCACAGCATCCCCAGTAACTTCGAGAGCGACACCCCACATGTCATAGGGACTAGCCTATCAACACTCTTGACCAATGGAGCAACAAACACCACTGCCAAGACCACGGGCCCCTCTTTTCCACATATGCTCACTCTGAATGGGATTCGGGGAAGACCTGCCTCACAGACAGGCACACTCAGTGCAAAACTGGAGAAGTCCTGTACGGCCGCAGAAAGTGAGGGGAGCGAAGGCTGGCAAAGTGCCCTCCCCAACAAGCCATGCTGGCTCTAGGCAACATCATAACTTTAACAGTTTTCTCTACTTAACAAACCTCTGGGGTATTTCGATCTCAGTTACTATCTAAATAAAAACTAGACACAAAATACACATAGGGACTCAAAGGGAGATGACCCTACTGATACTAATGCTATCCTACTCCCTGGTTTGGGTCTCTCCAGGAAGGCTGCGGTTGCATCACTTGCACTCATCACAATGACAGCCCTGGGGTCCTGAGAGCAGGAAGTGAAGTAGTCCACATAAAACACCAAGTAAAGACACAATACATGTTACCTATGTTATTCCTGTCATTTAACCTTGGGTGAGGGACCAGTATGCTAGCAAACCAGCAAAGAGGTGCAATCCAGAAAAAGGGGTGAGGAACAGAACCTTGAGAGTGCTGTGCTTATTTTAATAGCAAGTGCCAACAGTGGGCTTCCTGTATTGGCCCAGCCTCTACCCAGCAACACACAGGGCTTACACGGTGGAGTCAGATATCCTCTAGAGTCTACATTCGCAAAATAATGACATGCATAGAAACAGTGTGATATCAGAGAGTCACTGCAGTTTCACAAGCCCAATATAATTAAATTTTACATATAATGTTGACTGTTCCACGAAAGGGAAACCCCCTCCCCCTCCCACGCCCAGAGACTTAGCCACAGTGCAATCAGGAATGCATTAAACAGCAGAATGGCAAGGGTCTGGTCATGAAGAGGCTGGACTGGACTGCCAGCCAGGCCGGCAGCGCTGCCCTGGCTGTACCTGACACTGACGTCCTCCTTCAGCAAGAGGACTCGCTTGCAGATCCCGATCGGGAAAGGCGTTAGCCCACCCATCTCAGCGAATCAAGTTGTAGCGTAAAAATTATAAGAGGATACTTTGTTTAACCATATCCAATTGGTGACTAAATACAACTAAATAATATCTTAAGTATATAGTTATACCTTATGGGGCTTCACTTTAGCTTCAAATGAGGCTACCCGGAGCTATAATTTGTTGTTCATTATCCTACAGTGACAAATGACCTGCCTGATTTGAAAATTCTAAGTTGTGCAGCCCAAGAAAATGCAGCAGGCACTGTTGACAGTGCCTCCCACAGGACCGACTTCCTCGATTAACTGCTGCTCTGAGTCCCCCCAGTCCAGCACAATGATGAATGCCCAAGGACAGGAGCAGACCATCTCCAGGGCCACACACACTTTGTCCCCACCTGCTGGACTTCATGCTGACAGAGTCAGGCGGTGTCTTCCCAAACCTGTTTATGCCAGTCAACTTGTTATTGTAATTATGAAATTTAATTAAATATTATGAAAGCTGATGGAATAGGAGTATAAGAGATAAATCTTGTTTCTACTAAAAACTAAGCTGAAGGCCTTACAAAGACTTAATGAAAGCAAGTCACTAAAGAGAAAGCTATTGGATTAGATGTGGGCAAGACGACTATAAAAGATGAGAAAAAAATGAAACTTCAGAGTCCATAAAACTGGATTGCGTTGCTATTGTCTGTTGTAGCTCTGATGGTTTTATACTGTTAATACAACATAAAATTCAAAATAGTAGGATCACTGTTGAAGAAAAACCCCTGGCCTCACAAGAGCTTGGCAAGTACATTCTACATATTTTAGTGAAAACAAAATATACTGGGCATGTATAACTTTTAAAGATTCCCTACTTTTAACTGGTATTTTCAATTAACCCAGTTCTAATTGTGCTCGGTAGGAGGGTATTTTCCATGCCTCAAATTAGAAATGAATTTGGATTAGTGGCTTTAAATTTACGAAGTGTTATGATCTAAGCTGGATACCTCTAAAATAAAGATGTCCAAATTTTTATGCCATACAAATCTCTACCAGATTTAAACACAAAAACATACTCTTTTCCTTCAGTCTAACATAGCAGAGAGAAGAGCACAGTGGTTAAGAACACGACGCCAGTGAGATAGGAGGAGTGGAATCCGGGCTCCCACACGACTAGTTCCCTGTCAGCTGAACCACTTATGTCCACTGAACCACATGAGCCCTGTCTTCTCAACTGGGAGATGCCATCGTTAATGCTACCCACACCTCATTGGGCATTTTGAGGATGAAAGGAGAAAAATAAAGGGCATATCAAATACTTACTAAAACTTCCTCATAAATAATATGTGCTTCAAAATGTTCACTAATATTAATATACTGCTTAATAGAAACAGTGCCTGCTACTGCATAAGTAAAATTATAACCAACATGTTCTTAATGTGTCTGTTTTTAGGGAGATGGCCCCCAACAACAGACAGCTCAGAAACACCTGTGAAAAATTTCCCAGGTACAATAAAGCAGGGGTTCTCAGCTAGAAGCAACTCTACCTCCCAAGACATATCTGGAGACATTTCAGGTTATTACAACTGGGGGAGGGGCACCTACTGGCATTTAGGGTATAGAGGGCAGAGTTGCTGCTAATCTTATCTTACAAGGCTCATAGGATAGCCCCCTCCAGCAAAGAATTATCCGGGCCCAAATGCCAAGTTGGCAACACTGAGAAACCTTGTCAAGTTATATAGGACAGTGTATAAGAAAAGGTGATTTCTAAAATCCGTTAACACCATAAAATCATTGAAAAATACTGGTTGTTTAAAAATGAAAATGGGATTTTCATTATCATATTGTGAAATATCTATGACAGATATCTAGAAGACATGGATACTTGGCAGCAAGACAAGATTCTTATGGTCAATAAACCCTCGTGAATACGGTCTACCAGGTAATAACCTTAGAGTAAGTTTTATTCTACTGTGAACAATGTAATACAGCTACCACGGGCACTAGAAGTGGAACTTCATTTGGAAGAAGACGTCTAAGTCAGATTCAGAAACCCCGGAGCAGTAAGTGGAAAGTCAAACTGCTCTAGTACTTTGCATCTGGGGGGGGGCCCTCGGCTGGACCGCGGGGACTCCTGAGCTGGCTAACGGGACCACAGTGTAGGTCCTTCCTTGGCAAGCAGCCTGTTTTCTCAGCGTGGGTACTTGCTGGACTTAAGCTCACTCTTGAGTGAATAATGTGGCTCAAAAACACTATTAGATTGCTCCTAAGACTTCGTTTTAAACTACTGACTGTTCAATAAATCACAGGGCCTTTCTTTAAAACAGGAGCTAAGACCATACATAAAGTACAATCCAAAAACAGATGCATATATATCCCTCCCCCCACACAAACACAAAGTAGAAAAGACTAGAAAGGAAGTCACCAACATACTAAGGATACTTATCTCTTCAGTCCCTTTTCTACCCCATTCTGTAAGATCTAGATTTGACTCCTGCCTGAGACTTCCTGGCTCTGTGACTTTTGTCAAAGAATAAAAATCCTATCAAAAGGATAAGAATGTGTAAGTCCCATTTACTGATGAGAACACTGAGGCAAAAAAGAAATGGTTCCATACTAACTATAAAAGTGCTACAAAAAGGCAGCATCCCGATTGTTTTTGTAGTAAAAAAAAAAAAAAAAAAAGCTATATTTAAAATATTTTCAGCTTAATGGCATCTCTCTCTCAAGGTAACAGAGCAAGTGTCTTAGACAAAGGCTATAATTTCATCCACTACATTTAAAAAACCATTCCTAGTAAATGTACATTTCTATGCCTGAAAGGAGGAACTCACTCAAAAATGCAAAAAGACAAAAATGGTAGCAGATACATTTAACTACTTTATCCACAAGGCTGCAGGATCTCCACTCACCCTTCTGATAGAAGAACTTCCTGTAATAGTACGCGCCCAGGTCCACGTGCTCCACGATGTACCTCTTCACCCTGTCCAGATGCAGCACGAGGCCATCCTTGGGCACCTCGAGGACAGCCACCCCCGCGTTTGTGCAATGGGAACTAAGCGTAGACTCAAAGGAGGCACTTTCACACCCACTAAAGGAACCAGAATTTGATTTTGACAGGCTGATCTTCCTCTCACCTTCTCCCCCGATTTCGTTCCGAAAATATGGACAGCTCATTACCAGCTCATTGCTCTTATCATCTCCCTGGTCCATGCTGAGGCTCCCCTTGGAATTGAGGTCCTCGGTGCTGCCCATCGGGGAGCTAAAACTGGCTGAGTGGGACAAAGGTCCCGAGACCAGGGAGGCCACGGCAGCGGCTGATGCCCCCGTGGTGGTGTTTCTCCTCTTGATAACATTGTGCCTGTTCATAATTGCCTCATTCAAGTCAAATAATATACTCTGGACATCATAGTGGGCAAAGCACTTTGGGCACGTCCAGGGCCTGACAGAGTCTTCCGACCGGTTATCCTCCAGATCCGACGACTTTCCAAGTTCCTCACCTTTGGCATTGCGTAATTTCCGAAAAATGGACGAGTCTCCGGTTTCGGACTTGGACCGGCGCTTGAGTGGTTTTTCCCTTTCCTTAAAGAGCCTGAGGTTGTCCCTCTGGGAGATGGGCCCGTCAATAACATCCAGAGAGAAACCGGAGCCCTTGCTCCCGCCGGCAATGAGAAAGTCACTGAGCTTCGTTGGAGTTGGACCGCGATCGGACTTGTCGTCTTTGTAGCCCTTTAACAGATCGAAGAAGCTTTCCCCGGACGTTCCCTGCTTGTCGATGGAAGAGGTGCTACCATATTCCCTGTGCAGTGACGGCCCAGTCTTGTAGGTGGGCGAGACACATTCATCAAAGCTATCCACGTCAAGCTCACTTATGGTGATATCGCTGTTGCTCCGCTGCCGGATCCTGCGCAGCGCCTTCCTGGGGGAGCTGGGGTAGGCTTCGGGCATGAGAAATCTGGAGTCCATGCTCTCCGCCGGCCTCGTCTTGTTTTTCAGCGTGTTCTGTATGCTCTTCAGCATGGCTGAGTCACTGGAATTGAGGCTCACAGAACTCCCCTGACTCACAGGACTGCTTTTGGAGGACAGGCTCTCAAGGCAACTTGAGGTTTCTATTTCCTGGCTTGAACGGCTAGATTCTTTGACGTTTTCCTTTCGTGGGGGCCAATCCGCAATCCTAGCCCTAACCCCCATCTTGGGGACTCCGGGGGTGGAGGTTATATGGTGAGAACCTTCACTTCGGGGAGGCCCGACCGGAGCCATGACCGAGGACCCTAAGCTTCCATTCTGGGACCTGAAGCGCCGCATGTAGAAGTCGTCGGTGTGGACTTTGGGAGCGCCATCCGTGGCCACCACCGAGGCCCTTTCGGGAGCAGCGGGCCGCTCTGTCTGCGACCGTTTCAAGCTGGTCATGATGGAGAAGCAATCAGACTCAAATCCCTGCACAAAGGACCATCATAGCTAAGTTTTAAATGTGCACTTCCCTTTTGGAGAACGGTTTCCAGAGAATACAGCAGTTGCATGAGATCTTAATCTTTTTCATTTAAAAGGTGAAACGATGCCTTGTTTCCAAACCTCTGAAAATCCAGATCTTCAAAACATTATAATCCACAATGGTTCCCTTTGCTTCGCTTTCACAGACAGCTTTCTTTCAGAAAAAACTGAACGGAACTTGTGTTACTGGGCCTCTGTGATTGCCACAATCCCATGCTTTCTCTAAAAGAGAGAAGGACAATTAGAATTAGCATTTGATAAATACCTCTAAAAATAAATATGCAATTGCTAAAACCAGACGCATGAAAATAAAAGACTCAATAATGGACTGCGGGTCACAGTCCACAGCCCATCTTTTTAGTAAAGCAGGTTTAAAAAAAAGTGAAGGCATTTAATAAAATCCATCATTTAAATGATATAGGTTTTGAAAAACTACTAATACTTTAGCTTCATTGAACTGTTACATGTAATGGGGGTGGGGTGGGGTGGGGTGGGGAATCGCGTTCCAAGACATCAAGGCTCCTACCCCAAGTGCAGACCAAGTACAGGCTCCAGTGTTCTCCCATAAGGGAGAACATCATGAACCACTGTGCCGACCAGAAGTTCGAAACACGAGCAACAGAGTTCAATAATCAGAACAATGTAGAGTCAGTTTTTAAACCAGACTAAAAATCATGTTATCGAGTACACTGCAACACTCACTTTTTAACATCCTTCATATTTCAAAATCCCACTTGCTTTTGCAGTTTCTTTACAAACGCTTAACATAGTTGGCAAGAGCAGATACAATAGAGAGAAAATAAACAGGGTTCTCCCGGAGCCATTACCTCCATTAGCACTCCCCTGTATTTCCCTCACTTTATTACTTACCCCTCGAGGAGCAGCGCGAATCCCGCATTCGCCACCACCTCTTCCCCAGCTCTCTTTGGTCTACTCTTGAAGCTAGAAATATTCCGCTAATTAACAAAACGCCTGCATTTCCTTACGCATTGCTTCCTCCCCCACCCTCCGGTGCTGATGTACTAAGACAGCAGAAACAAAAATGCTGTTCTGGACAGACCTCTCCGTATTCCCCGACAGACGACAGAGAAGTGTTAGCATCCTTGCAGGTGACGGGTGAAGAACACCAACTTCCTTGTGAGCCCGTCAGGCAGGAGGGAAGAGGCACACATTCCGAGTACAAAACCCCGCATGGTTGTGCACATCCTGAAAATAAAGGCAGAGGACCCCTTTCCAAGGCTCCACAAATTACACAAGAGGTGGCCTTTAAATTCTTGCCAAATACACGTTTGGAAGGATGCTGCTGAACCAGCACTGCGCTGACAGGGCTGCATTGTCTACAAATCACGGCTGACACCCCGAGGACGACCCGCGCTTGCTGCACTCGGCTCCTCGGTAACAAGCACTTACTTCCACGATAATTAAGCATCTCACTCGTCGGCCTCCTGCCTCCGAGGCAGCCGCTTTAATTTCTCTTGGAGCACGCGGCATCGTTTTGGAAGACTCGCTGCTATTTAAAGGCTGGAACATTTAGGGGAGTTTCAGAAACTGCACGCTGCCTACAGAATGCAGTGCCGGCTCAGCTCCAGCTGGGCTCAGGGGCCGGCCAGGCAGCCCGGCAGAGAAGCGCAGATTGTTTTCACTCGGGCTCCCCCCCAACCCCCCCCCCCTTCTGTGCAGGGGATAAAGGCTTTGCACGGCTACCTAATTAAACCTGGCTTTTGAGCTCTCCAGCCACTTCTGCCCTCGGATTGCTCTGATTTCCTTTACAATTCACAAGGCTGCATTGCTCCTCTCGAACTGTAAGCCTTCAAGCGGAATAACGTGCTAACTGTTGCTTCCAGCGGCAGAGGGACAGCACATGTGGCCGCAGCTGAGGTTCGAGAAGTGCTCCACATAAAATGGGAGGAAAACCAGGCAACTGAGCCACAATGCAAAGTAACCTCCAGCCCATCTCCAAAGGAAAAAATCTTCAGGCAACCAAAGCTAGAATTTATGAGCTATTTTGTAACTGGGGGTGGGGGGTGGGGGGTGGGGGGTGGGAGGTGGGGTGTTGATTTCAATGAAACAAGCTTTCAGACAAAGAACACACTGGCATAAAGAACAATTCTAAGTAGCTTCTTATAAAAATCAGATGCTTTCAACATTTCTCACAAGCTCACAGAAATCCAAATAAATCTATTCTCAGAGCTTTCAGTCTCTAAAAGGCCAACACACTAATGCCACCAGGATAAAGACATTCTTGTCACGTTTCATTTCCCTCAGAAAATAGTTTGTTGCAGAACAGTGTTTTTTAGGATATGTGAAGTTGTATCCATTGTAGGAGGAAACTGAAAGCCAGCCCTAAAAGACAATAAATAGAACTGACTTGGAAATGCCCAGGCTTGGCTCTCTCTATAAAGACCTCCTCTTCAGAACCATCTCAAAGCCTTCCTGGATTTTTTAAAGAGCTTATAAAATCTTATATTTCATAAAAATTTCTTTGCAATTTGAAAGAAATGCCAAGACTCCTGCTACATCTTGCAAAACAATGCAATGTTTTCTTTTAATTTCAAAATATGGATGGAAACATGGGGAGAGAGCATGCCCAGAGTTTAATGACCTGTAAAAACCAAGGAGTTGAAGACAGACAAGTTAAATAACAGGTATTTTTTGTCTCTGTCATGGGACCTTCTTTACTATTCTCATTCCCTCCCTGCCCCATCTCCCTCACTTTCTCACCATCCTTGTGTACAGCATAACTCAAACCCCTTTCAGTGCAATATGAACTTTGGACAGAGACTAATAAATGTAGAAATATATGTACGTTTTGCATTTGTTAAACTAGTCAAAAATAAAGATGTCAACCATCTGTGTAATATTATAACAGATCAGTAACACCTAAAACCCATTCCTTAAGGTCGAGAGAAAAGCAAACATATGCTGACAATTATTAGCAATTCCCTTTATTATCAGCAAACCTGCCTAAACATCAATAAATACAGTAAAAAGCAATAGATTTAAATAGAAGAACAATACTCATTGACAGCACATCACTTCCACCTGTTGAAGGAGTAAGCTATATAGAAATTTCCTTGGTACACATTTAATTTTCCACCTCTAGGTACCAATACTTGTGTCTACGTTAGACCCATTTAGTAAGAATACCAACCCCACTGTTTAGTTCAGTGACTTGCTGCGGATTCTATCAGAAAATGATATAGTTTTTTCATCACAGCGTAACCCATCATTCTTTCCTGATAATATCAACCTTCCAGAAGTGCTTCCTCCTCACTTCTGCATCATCCCCAGCATTTCTGAATTTCTTCTGAGTGTCGACCACACATTTGGTGCTAGGGCCATTTGAGAAAACAACCCCTTCCTTCAAGGGAAGCTACAGGTATAAAAACAGTCCCCATCATTCTGGCTCTTTGAGACATTTACACTCTTGACCCCTCCCCTCCTTCCTACAACGCTCTTCTCTAGATCTCCATGCTGATCATGTTCTTCATTTCCCCTGCCTTTCTCTTTTTGCACACTCTTCAGTATCACCAGTGGGCTCCACTGAAAACTGGTGATTCATACTTTGAGGGGGCTATAAAAGGTATTGGTACTGGGATGCATGGGGGCACTGAGGGCATTAGGATGAGACAGCAGGCGTGGCTACACTCAAGTAAACATACTCCTCTGGAAAGCAGGATGCTGACTTGGTTGGATCACACAGTTGCCTGTGCCACTGAACACACACAGAATAATGGAGTTGCATGGGGCGGTGGCTGCACGGTAGCCAGTACCTTCTCGTGATGTCAGAAGTACCCAAACCTTCACATATAATCTCTGTGCGGTAGCCTCCACGTCTCCACTCACGACCCTCTTTCCCTAAACTCCAGATAAAATACATGCAAGTATTCATTTGATATCTTCCTTATTTACCCATTTTGTACAGTGAATTAACTACCAAAAAAATGGAAAAATAATTTTTTTCCAAGAAATGAATGAGGGATAAGGAAGTGAGAACAATAAAGAATTGAAGGAACCCAACAAAAGGAACAACATGAGAAACTTTCTTTATGCCAAGGGCATAAAAAATAGTTTAAAGGCTACACAAGAAGACGTGGGAAGGGAAAAAATAAAAACAAAACCAAAAACTGAAAAACCAACAACTACACTTCTTTGCCCTAAAATAATTTACAACACAATACAGTATATTCACCAAAAAGATGCAGTCCTTCTCATCAAATATGTCAATATTCCAAAATGGGATGTTGTTAGATTCATCCACTGGTATTTATTTAATATTAGTTATGAAATTTGAGTATTTATGAAAGTATCAATGTAAATACTTTACAAAGTTGTATATACACATTTAGAATGCCCATAAATATTCTTTAGAATGTAATAAGCAATTTTATTTTAAAATAGAAATATAAGCTTACAGTGCTTGAACATTAGGTTAGCAAAGATAACCAAATAAGGTAAACTCTTTTCTTTACATCCCTTCCTGGCTTTCTGAATTTCATTCACTTTACATAAAAACATCTCCGTTGGAAGGGCTGTCTCACTCCTTCAAGAGGGTCTGAAACACATACGAACATCTCAGTGCAATGTCAGGCATAATTTAAGATCTTTGAATCAAAACATAACTTTTTAGATAGGAATTTCCCGCTTTTTTCATTTCCGTTCTGTCCCTTCAACAAAAAGCAGGAAGGAAGGGGAAAAACAGGGTTGATAAATCTAGTTCCTGTTCTCAAAGTGTTCACTATCGGAACAAGACACCACTGATGGAGACAAAGGAGATTCAAAACACTTGCTCTGAAATTAACCGAATACAAAAGTTATGGGATACAACACCATGTGACAGGATCAAGTCACATTTGAATTTGGAGATAAGCAATTTAAAATGTGTCCATTAAGCCAGAGCAAGAACCAAAAGTGGGAGTAACATCTGGATCCTACCCACCTGCCCAACTAAAAAAGTTTAATGAATAAAGTTACATTTCAAAGTCCTGGTGCAGGACACAACAAACTGTGGCCGAAAGCTTGATGGCAAAAAGAAGAGATGATGGAATAAAGTAGGTACCAAGCAGGTTACGTGGTGCAGTTACTAACGAGCAGTGAAACGTTTCAACAGCTGGCCAAAGAAAAAGAGAAATAAATGGGAATATTTATCTCTTATACTTAAGTATGACTAAGGTAATTAACTATAATGACAAAGAGCTAGGTTTGAGGCGCTCCCGGTGGAATGGTAAAGGTAGAACATAAAGTAAAAGGGAATGAGCAGAAGGGTCACAGTGAATCCAATTTATTAAAGGGAAAATAATGGGTTTTGACGTTTAGTAAACTAATACTTCAAGGAAAAGAAATCGGAGCTCACCCACTTATCAGGGGCACTGCGTGTTTCCATATCTGGCAGCAAGATATTACAAGACCAGACTAGATCAGTAAAACAAGTATGTGTTTTTTATGTAATAATTTGTATATTAATATTCATTTAAAATACGTAAAAATTGTATTCAACAGTATCGTACACTGTGATCTACTACTACACAGCTGATTATCAAACAGGACTTCGTACTAAACCACTTAATACCAAATATGATCTAGAGAAAGGGGAACGTGAAAAATGGATGCCAGGGAAGAACCAATAAATGTCTCCTATGCAGGGGGAAATCCTCGTCAGCTTTTCCCAAATTCTGCCTCAAATTCTGCAAGTTATTAACCCACATAAAAAGGTCCCATAATTAAATAAGGCAGGGACACAGTATATATCACCTCCCTTAGGACACGATAGTAACTTTTAGTAGATTAAAGACTCCATGAGAAAAAAGAAAAAAAAACTAGTTTATTTAAACTAAGATTTCTTAATGGATATGACCATGGATTCACTTTTTAAAAAACAGAACATTTTTATACTGTGCGTCCTGTTGAACATAACTGGGGACAAGAATGCCCAATTTTAGAATAATCTAGGATAGAAACAAAATTGTATATACACTATAAATATAGCTGTTTCTTTTAAAAAGCTACATATAGATATATAAACATGCCAAAGGGAGTTCCCCAAAGGATTTTACAATGCTTGTCTTTAGATAGTTGGATTAAGAATAACTTCTGGGCTTTTTTCTTTTCTTTATTTCTCCCCTCCCCCTTTTTTTTTGTAGTCATACTATTTTCTAAAATGAGCATGTGTAACTTTAATAATCAGAAGAAAAAGCTTAAGAGAAAAATAATCATTTTATAATTTTTCAGAAGTGATTTTAGAAACAGAAAGAAATAATCATTCTGTTACAAAAAAAGAAAAAAACAAAACCCTGGGAATATAGTATAATGAACACACATCTGAATACTAATTATAAGATACAGCTCTGTGTTAAAACTCCAACCATTCGAACCACCAAACAACTCAAAATTCAACAGATCTGATGTCCTTCATAGGAGATAATACTGCACTAAACTGTCAGATTTAAATGAAATCAAAGAGGGCTACGTGATGTGTAGAGTATTCAAGACTGTGAGATCAGCAGTATTGACAGATCTGATTAATTACTTCATACAGATGATGAACACAACTGCCCATACTCCCTCATTTACAGATGACATCTTTAAATTTAATACTGATATAAAAGTCCCCTCCTGCCCAGCAGGCCTACCTTTCAGCCCCTCACTAGGTGGTGGTGACATGGAAAACCAGCTGAGGCTGTCTGACCAGAGTGAGGCTGGGCTGCCATCACTCACCCCCCTCCTGGGGGGCGCAACTCCTTTCCCCACATCCGCAGACATCTCACCTTCCGTCCTCACGGCCCTCCTTCCGCAGAGATTCAGGCTCAGTGTAAAGACTGTCACCATGTGACTCTGCTATGAGATATCGATGGCTCAAGAAACTGAGACTGTTTGCAACCTGGAGAGAAGAGCCCAATAGTATTGACCTTCTCCTCTGGGGACAGAAGGAAAAGATGTCTGAACTGTATTAAGTCAGATTTAAATTAGATATGCTGTGAAACCTGCCTTTGACCCACACATGAGGAACTGCCGCAGAGAATCCGCATCATGAAGACAGCTTGTCAGGCCGCCAGCACGGACACGGGGGCACCAGATGGTGCTCTGCCCTATGCTAGTCACCCTCCCAGGAGGAGACACAGAGGGAATATTTCCACCCTCAGGTCCCTCGAATGTACTTGGAACAGAAGAGAGGAGTAGGGGAATCCAGAGGGTTCAGTAAGATAGAGTATCACCAGTGGCTTTAATAAACATGGTTCTCAACTGAGTATTTATAGTCCAAAAGAATTTAAGAAAGTGCACTTGAAAAAGCACATGTAAATTCAGCTTAGAAAAAGAGCAGAAAGTAGCATCAGTAAGAATAATGAGTAAACATAGTTATTTTTACATACAACTCTAATATCCTAATAATTGTTAATCATGATTAATATCAACAGTAACCACATTTCACTTCGCAGATTTTAAAATACCACCCAAGGACCAAGACCTAAAAGAAAAATTTAAAGTGGGTGTCTAGGTAACTCACTCGGTTAAGAGGCCAACTCCTGGTTTTGGCTCAGGTCATGATCTCAGGGTTATGAGATCAAGCCCTGCATTCAGGCTCTGCTTTCAGCCTGGAGTCCACTTCAGATTCTCTCTCTCTCTCTGCCCCTCCCCCTGCTCATGCACCCTCTCTCTAAAATAAATAAATAAATAAAAGCTTAAAAAAAAAGAAAGAAAGAAATTAAAATCACCCCACACTGTCTTAGCATTTCCGTAGAATGCAGATGGTTCATTTGTCTGTTTCATCATGCCCTTATTTCTGACTAGAAGCTCTCCTTGCAGGGCTTCACAGTGTCAGGACTCCCATCCGCTTCACCCTCCAACAGGTGTTTATGCCTTCACTCCTCATGAGCACCCTGTGAGGTTATCTCCATTTTCAGGGAGGTAAGTAGACTGTGTATGACATAAAGTACTCACACCTGGCAGGCTTGCTCCCTGTAAATATAGGACTGGCAAAAAATTGATGACAGAAAACTACTTCAAAAATATATTGTAAAAGAAAAAAGGTCTCCCTTTGGCCTCAGTTATTACTTCTGAAGTCTAACTCCGATATGAATCTCTACATCTAGTAGAAATACATTTAGTGGGAGAAAACTATTGATAATTAACTTCCTTAAAATGCGAGGTGGTCAACTCACTTGTCTGTTCGGAACCTTCCTCCTCAATCACTACTCTGTTATTGTGTGATTTAGGCCTAGAATTCAGGACAAATTGTGGCATAAAGATCTATGAGATGACTGATTCAGATCCAGGATATCCCTCTCTGACCTTATGTTCAGCATTTAAAACTGTGAGTTATAAGAAAGAAGACCTTGTCCAAACCCTTCATCTTCCACAAGTGGTCTCTCGGGGTCAGAAACTGTAAGTTCACCGAAGGCAAACACGGGGCAAGCTCACGCATGAGCCAGATTTCCTCAAGCCCAGACTCCTATCCCATCAGTTATGCCATGATGTTCTTCCAGAACACGCTCCTCTACAATCTGTCGCCATCAGTTTGAACCACAGTTTGAGCATCCTTTGTGCACAACCTTGTTTACTCCCCACAGCAACTGCTCAGCGGTGTGATCCACAAAGTTCGTGTGTGAAGACCCTGCCTCCCCAACCGGGTCACGGCTCTAGGGGTCTGACCCCGAACCCAAGCTGCTGGCCCTAGAACACCCTCCCTCCTAAAAATGCCTCTCCTCGATGAGATGTTTCGGTTCCTGAGGGCTTTTTTTTTTTTAATCCCAAAAGCATCTAAGCTCAATATCCTTGAAATCATATCATTAAGAAACAAAAATCACTTGATCTCAGTTAAAATGGACTAGAAATTAACAGATAAGTTAATAGAATTTATCATGTAATCTAAAATGTACTTATGTTATCTCATAAATATCCGTGTTGAGGGGGACAGGTCAAGAAAAAAACCCACTTAACTAAAATTTAGTATCGATTTTGGCTTCATTTTTCTTTCTTTAGGAATCTTCACAACAAAAGTAAATGAAAAATAACAGCAATTTGACCTTCTTCCTTTCTATCCAATTACCATAAAAGGGCTTGAAAAACAGCCACATAAATGAGCAAATCTTTTAAAAGAGCGACCAGAAATGCATCCGTTAGAACTGGACAAGGCACCGTCACAGTGAAATCACCAAAAGGCAAACTAATGCACAATAGAATCAGCTCTTTAAAATCCTAGCAAAGTAAATAAACATGTTCACAGGAAAAGGAGGGCTGGTTAGTACAGCACAGGTGAGGAGGACAATAGAAACGAGAAATTACAAACAACCACCATCAAATTCATGATGGTCAGGATAATCATCTTTTATGCTTATGTGATTTTTCTCCCACACAAGTCTTCCCATTGTTGCCCCCTTTTGCAATGCTGTTTTTTAAGTGAACGAATTATATGCTTTTTGTTTAAAAAAAATGGAAATAGTGCAGGAAAAGTGAAAAATATATTTTCTCATTCAGGACACCCCAATACCAACTTCAAGGGTAGCCACTCATGATAGTTTGTGTACTCCCCCAGACACAGTGTGGTTGGGCACCCACAGTAAGATAGGCATCGAAAGATAAGGGCAGAAGAGAGGAAGGATCCAGGACATGGGACAGCTCACTTCTGAGGAGACTTAATCGAGTACAGAACCAGAAAACCACAGCAGAGGGGCAGAAGGTGAACAACAAAAGAATCTACCTGCTTCCGGGAGAGGCAGCAGACCTCCCCTTGCCAAGCTGACCTAAAATCCATGTATATACTGGTGCTGAAAACAGGAGCCCTCTACAAATGTTTCTGACAACTTGTCAACAGCAATTAAGAGAAGAGTGAATGAAATAACTTTTTTAAACCAATGCACACCACATTCCCCCAGGTTTTTTTTTCTTTACTAATTATGCACATATACAAATATGCATGCACATTTCTATATAACCCTCAAATAAAATTATTTTTATTGATTCCTCCAAACTTAAAAATCCCTGAATTCTAAATGAGATTTACTGACAAATTTGTTATTTTTTAAAAATTGAGGTATAAGTGGTATAACATTATGTTAGTTTCAGATGTACAACTCAATGATTCAGTATTTGTATATATTACAAAATGATAACTGCATGTTATTTGTAAGTTCAGTTAACATCCGTCAGCATACGTGGTTACAAAGTTTTTTCTTCTGATGAGAACTTTCAAGTTCTGTTCTCCTAGCTCCTTTCAAATACGCAATACCATATTATTAACTACAGTCACTATGCTGTACCTTAGACTACCATGACTTACTCATTTTATAACTGAAAATTGGTACCTGTTGATCACCTTGACCCATTTCATCCCATTCTCCCCAACCTCAGGCAACCACCAATCTGTCCTCTATATCCATGAGCTTGGCTTTTGTTTTTTCCATTTATTTCTAGATTCCACATTACCCACTAATTTATTAACTTTATCATTTAAACTTTCATTTACCAACTAGATAAAAAAAAAAATACTAACTAAAATGCAAACTAGCCAAGTGTTCAAAGACAAAACCTTGAGGCAGGAAGTCTTCTGTTTCCCGGCCATGCTTTTCATTTTTGTGACAAAGTGAAATGAATCCCCTTAGCTGGAATGGAAAGTTGGATCTTCAGACATCATCTTGTGTGTCTGCATTAGCACTCATGCTTTAAAATTTCATCACTCTGCCTATTCAGTACTGAGTGTTTACAAAGTGCATGCAAGCACAACACTTACACTCTCCTGCTTAAAACCTCACAATAACTTCCCACCACTTTCAAGACAAAACAACAATCTCCCAAATGCACGACAGATCCCTCTAATAGGCAGCCTTGGCTCTCTACTCTCCTAATCTTCAGCTCCAGCCAAGGGGAAAGAGATCCAGCTGCAGTTTCTTGAATGTAGCTTGAATGAGCCTTCAGGAGAAACCAAGTGGCAACCTGTGCTGGGATACAAGCTCACACAATTCTCTTCCCTCATTCTCATGGCTTGTTCCTACCCACCCCTCTTTCTCCTGTCCAACTCTTACTCCTCAGGACTGCATCTGGGGGTGCCTGGGTGGCTCACTGGGTTGGGCCTCTGCCTTTGGCTCAGGTCATGATCTCAGCGTCCTGGGATCGAGCCCCACATTGGGCTCTCTGCTCAACGGAGAGCCTGCTTCCCCTTCTATTTCTGCCTGTCTCTCTGCCTACTTGTGATCTCTCTGTCAAATAAATAAATAAAATCTTAAAAAAAAAAAGACTGCATCTGGCTGTAGTCCCTCCTAGGAAGCTGGCCACACCAGACCCCAGCCCCTGCCATGCTGCCATGTTACCTTTTACACAACATCCCTTGAGAGTACTACATGTAACTTATGGTGATTCAGAATCAAGACAGGGATTCTCTAGTTTAAAGAAATTATCACTTTACTATGCATCATTACCTTCTAACACCAGCTCTGCTGGCAATAAAAATGAGGGATTCTCAGTTTGAAGTTTTCTGACAAAATAATTGATTTTGAATTTTTTTTTTTACAAAACTGCAGTTAAAACAAGTTTAAAAGAAAAAAGAAGTTAGAAAAAAAATTTTTTTCAACAGAACACAAGTGGAAGAAAAGGCCTAACTAGTGTTATAAAAATCATGGGTATAATAAGCATCAAAGACATTCAAATCAAAATAATGCTACATTATTTTATACCCATTAGGAAAAATCCTAAGAATGCCAGGACTCACAGTTAATGGTGCACAGTTAAAACAGACATCCTTATGTTGACAGAGGTAATAAAAACTGGTAAAACCCTTTCAGGGGAAACCAAAAATTTTTAAAAACAACAACAACAACAACAACAGTAAACCAGAAAATATTCACATTTTTGGGCTTTGTAATCTCTCTTTCCACATTTGGAAATGTATAGTTGTCCAAGGGCAGAGGGATTTTCCTTCACTGAGCCCCAAGACTCCTCCTCACACTCTGGCCAGCTCTTTCTGATCTTTATTTCTCCAGCAGGACCTGGAATCTGTGTCAGACTTTCCGTTCCTTGTGAGCTCTAAGCATCCACTCTTTCTATTCAAGTCTCTAACACTCACACCACATCCTTGGTTCCCAAAGGACAATCATACAAAATATTCCGATGTTTCAAGGTCTTCTGATACACCACCAACTAAGCCACAAGTGGGCCATGAAGCAAGGGATTATGCCTTATTTAGCTTTGGATACTTTGTTCCTACAGAAGTTTAATGATAAATGTCATCCACATTTGAACACAAGTGGGACAACAAACACTGAGAAGTGATTTTACAATCTCTAGAAGGAAAACCTTGTACAAAGATACTCACTGCTATGCTATTTAGTTTGCATTTACATTTTTAACAAAGTACTGCATAGAGTAGTTAAAGGCAAATAGTATTACAACATATAAAGAAACAGAACAAAACCAGAGTGCTTTACCCCATCTTCTCCACTGGCAGGAGCTACCCCTTTCACTTCACACCACTGTTCTCTCCAGTATTTTCATATTCCTCACTAACATGTTCATTCTGCTATTTCTTGACTTACCTTAGATATTATCTTTTGAAGTTTTATTGTGGAAAATGAGAAATAAGCATACATCAATAAGTATCTCCTTTCTTCCCTTGCCCTATGCTATGTGCATATATTATAGCTACACATATAGCAGGTAGGATTTGTATTATTATGGCTATATTTGCTTAATTGCTTCCATTATTTTTCCTGGAGTTAATAATTGCTTCATTTTTTCCCATTTTTCCCATGTTCCTCTAGTTTCTATACACATACCCTTAATTTTCCCTGAACTCAAGAAGAGAAGGAAAAAAAAAGTTTTCATTACTGTTTCCCAGATGGTTAAAAACAACATGTGCCCTATCAATTCCATTTCTGTCTCCTGGAATCCTCTCTCCTAGAGCTCTCCATCCTTATACTCCCATTTGACCTGGCTGATCACTAGGTCTATTGTAATGGCATTCTCAGAAGCATCCCATCATTATCATCTTGACAGTTCCTTCTCCTTTCTCCTCTGATGGGTCCCATGCTTTGAAGATCTCACATCTTCCTCATTCTTAACTCCCTCAGTTTGATAACCATTACTTTCATTCAGCAAATGCCTAAGAAGTAGTACATATGTACAAGCTTTGAGACTTGGCAGGTCTGGCCTTAAACTGACAATTCAGTTGGGTATAGAACTCTGGGTTGGAAAACATTTACCACTGGAATTTTAAAGGTATTATTTCATTATCCTCTAGCATCCACTGTTGGACTGAAAAGTCCAGTGATAGTCTGATTCCTATTCTTTTATACATTACATGTTCATTTGTTTGTTTTTAAGGTCTTTTTAAATACTGGAGTAGCCTTTCTGTGAGTCTTTTTATAATCCTCGTACTGGACACCCAGTAAGCCTTTTAAAAACATATCTCTTTCACTTAAGTGAAATTTTCTTTCTTTCTTCCTTTTTTTTTTTTTAAATAATTTCCTTCCTTCCTTTTCTCTTTCATTTTGAAAGTTCTATTTATTAGATATTGGATCTCCTGAATAAGGAGATAAGCTTATCTCTTCTCTCCCACCACCCATTTCTTTTTCTTTCAAGTACCAGGGAGAAATTTTTTACCTTCATTTCCCAACCATACTATTAAATGTTTTATATTGCCTCTTGAATTCCATTCTGAAAAAACTTTTGTTTTCAATGATTGTTTTAATTTCAATGATTGTTAAAAAAATAAATTGTATTTTTATTTCATAATTGCAATACTCATTCTCATCCCCTCTAATGTTAAACTACTTTTTAAAGCTCCTTCTTCATATTCAGTATCTGTATTTTCCCCACATATACTTTTCTTCTGTTTGTTGTGATCACTGTCTTTCTCACTTGGAAGGCTTCTGGTCATCTGTCTGCTATCATTAGCTATCCTTTTATATTTAACACTCAGGCATTAAAAAGACAGAAGCTCTATGTAGAAGCAGGGCTTGTTGACTACTACACAAACTTTCCTACAGGGGACTGGTTAGGTTCCAGTTGTTTTAGTTGTGGAAACTGAACACAGGGAAAAATATAATCATGACTGTCTAGTACCTGTTTGGTCTCGGAGCTCTCTTCCTATATCCAGGGCAATTCCTTGCCTTATACAGAGAATCTACCTTCCACAATAGAAGTTACAAATGCCGCAGTGTCACTCAAGCAGACATTCTTACAGATAGTCTGTAGACGTATAACCTGCCCCTTGGCCAATGACATATGCACATCTTTAACTCTGAATTGAAAAGTAGTATCTGGAAAGAGCAAGGAGTTAGTGAATCAATTTACGTGGGAAGTGGTGGTAGCAGTAGTGCCTCCGGCGCATGGGGCTGCCCTCAGTAAAATGCCCATGCTGGCAACACAAAACTGGACATTAGTGCTCAGGAGCAGCACCACGCTGGCTTTCTGTGTGACTGAGTGTCCTCTTAGCCCTTGGCCTCCCTTGCTTTCACCCATTTTCCGAACCTAGTTCTACAGCCTTCCTAGTGATTCTGCAAGTCATTAAATATTATTTCCATAAACTCTTCCAGTTTAACTCAGAGGGTTTTCTCTTTATACAGGGGAAATCCACACATGGAAGGTGTATATAGGTCACTTCAGTCATTCACAGGTTCTCTAGAGAAGAATGGTTACATTTCCCACCTAGTGTTCAGCATTCCAAGAACCAAGCTCAGTGAAAAATGTTTCAAATAATTCCTCCTGCTTTCTGGAGGCTTTATGATTATACCAGGTTAGGGAACGGACCCCATATCTATCTACAACTGGTCCCAACTCTCCAATCTTCCAAGCAACTTGGGTCCTCTAATTCTGGGGTTGTACAAGATCAACATTCCCTAGGACCCCTCTATAAAGGCATTCACTCTCAGCTCTGTCCACATCATTAAATTCAGTATAAACATCCATCCCTCTAATTCTAATCTGCTCCTATTTTTCTCTTATTTGTCTTTGTATGTTATTGCTTTTTATATCTCTTGAATAAGGCATAGGGTTTAAGGAGGGGAAGGAAATAACTGTGGCGTATGTTCAATGTGACATGTTTAACTGGGAACTGTGATGCTGTTTATTCTAAACTAGAAACTTTCAATGATGAAATATTTGAAACATGCAAAAACATAGAGATATCTATTATCCATCATGTGGATTTAATAAATGTCAGTATTCTGCCAAATTTGCTTCAGATTACAAAGAAATAAAACATTACAAGTACAGCTAAAATATCAGTTCCATTCCATTCTCAGCTTCTCTGAAGAAACTTTCCTCCCAAAGATGCTCTGCGCTTCTCCTGTAAGTATTTTGTCTATTTATGAAATCTATAGAGATGGTATCATTTGGAATCCATCCTTTTACAACTTTTTTTCACACAAAGATTGTTTTTAAAGATGTATTCAGGGGTGCCTGGGTGGCTCAGTGGGTTGAGCCTCTGCTTTCAGCTCAGGTCATGATCCCAGGGTCCTGGGATCGAGTCCAGCATCAGGCTCTCTGCTCAGCAGGGAGCTTGCTCTCCTCCCCCTCCGCCTGCCTCTCTGCCTACTTGTGATCTCTGTAAAATAAATAAATAAAATCTTAAAAAACAGATGTATTCATGTTGATACAGAAAGATATAGAGCCTTTATAATAACTTGTATGTTTTCCATTCTTTGTATATGCTAGATTTTACTGAGTGAAATCTATGTTGTTTCCAATTTTTTAGTATTACAAACAATGAAAGAATGGCCACTGTTTTTCTATCTGCCAATGCCAAACCAATTCAAATACCATAAAATTATAATAAACACTGCTGACCCCATCAATTCTCCCCTTCAATTAATTTTAGTATCATTCTTGTCAAGTTTCATGGCAAACTCTCATTTTGTTTTGTTTTCAAACTGCATTAAATTTGTAAGTTAACTTAGAAAACATTAAATTATTTGTAATATTGAGTCTTCCCTTTCAATAACAAATATAGCTCCTATTTATTTAGATCATCTTTTAGATCTTTTCATCCAATGGTCATTGCTTATCATTTTTTAAAAGATTTTATTAATTTATTTCTCAGAGAGAGAGAGCAAGCACAAGCAGGGGAAAAGGCAGGCAGGGGGAAGCAGGCTCCCCACTGAGCAAGGAGCCTGACATGGGGCTCGATCCCAAGACCCTGGGATCATGACCTGAGCCAAAGGCAGGTGCTTAATGGACTGAGCCACCTAGGAGTCCCTGCTTATCATTTGTTATATTTATTATCAGGTACATTATAGTATTTTCTTATTCAGAATAGGATCATTCATATAATCATATTTTTAATGCAGTGTTGCTGTACACTAAAAAGCTTCTTACTTTTAATTCATTTCACCCAGGAATCTTATTAAACTCTTATTATTACTAGAAATTTAACAGTTCTCTTTAATTTTTTACAAAATGAATTTTTTTTTCCTGTTTGTTGTCTTATTGAGTTGGCTAGTAGTTAACATGGCTTAAATTCAAGATACAATATTGAGTAAAAAAGATATGCTATATTCTACTTGGTTGTGTTTTGTTTTGTTTTGTTTTTTAAGATTTTATTTATTTATTTATTTGACAGACAGAGATCAAAAGCAGGCAGAGAGGCAGGCAGAGGTGTGGGGGGAAGCAGGCTCCCCACTGAGCAGAGAGCCCAATGCAGGGCTCAATCCCAGGACCCCGAGACCATGACCTGAGCCAAACGCAGAAGCTTAACCCATTGAGCCACCCGGGTGCCCCCATATTCTACTTTGTAAACATATATTTATATATACAAAAACACAAGGACTTCAAATACAGGGAAATGCAAGAGATGGTGTAGTTGAATGGTTGAAACAGCTGGCTTTTGGGAAGGAAGGATTTTCTTCTTTATAAATGTTTGCTATAAAGTAGTTCTTTAAAAAAAAACAAAATTACTTTGGAATATTTAAGAAAATAACATAGACCCCATAATTTTTACTAAAACTAATGAGAGATCAGTAAGAAAGTCATGAAAATATGCCAGAGTATTTAAAGAAGGAATAAATCTTACCACACATGGGTATTTGTGCAATGGTAAAGGATTTGTCAGCTAACAAACTGCCACTACTCCATTAGGCCCATTATTTTCACTAAAGCATATGGCAAGGAGTACACTTTAGATTGCGTTCTTACATTACCTTTGGTATGATTTTGGCAGAGAAAAAAGATGGATTACACTTTCAAAGCCATTTTTGAAATACTAGTAGTTTGGACTTGATTATAAAATCAACGGAAGATCTAACCTTCAATGAAACCACGAGTCAGGGCTACCCACTTCCTTCCCAAAATCAAATACAGGATCTTTCTGAGAGCACATACATGAAATTAAATCAAAAATGTCTCCTTTGGGGCGCCTGTGTGGCTCAGTAGGTTAAAGCCTCTGCCTTCGGCTCAGGTCATGATCCCGGGGTCCTGGGATCGAGCCCCACATAGGGCTCTCTGCTCAGCGGGGAGCCTGCTTCCCTTCCTCTCTCTCTCCCTGCCTCTCTGCCTACTTGTGATCTCTATCAAATAAATAAATAATTTTTAAAAAAAAAAAGTCTCCTTTAAGACTAGGTATTCAAGACCTAGTGACTTAATTAGAAAACTGACAAAAATGAAACCCTGACCCAACTGAAAAAGTTGTGTGGTACAGGTAAAACAAAAATTGGACAATAACGTGAAGGGAAAATTGTCAGATAAATAAAGTGAATGAGAGACATCAGGGTATATATGAAAATGAAATACACTAGAATAAAAGTGATAATTTCCAAATAGAAACTCCAAAAGAGAAAATATAAACAAATAGAAAAGCACTAATGTTCTTAAAGAGAGGGTCCATTTCTCCACATTCTCTCCAACAGCTTTTAATTTTTGCCAAACTGATAACGTGAAATCTAAGTACTTTCTCTACAGACAGAAATGGAAGGGCATGATTCAGAGGATGAAAGGAAATGATAGAAAGGTACCTTTAAGTCCGGAACCAGGGTATGGAAAAGTACCAGTAAAAAGCTGTTGGGCTCTTGGCTGGCTCAGCTGGTAGAGCACGTTACTCTGATAGAGTACTTGACTCTTGATCTCAGGGTCCTAAGTTCAAGCCCCACATTGGGTGTAGAGATTTCTTTAAAAAAAAATTTTTTTTTAACCGAGAGCAACAAGGAAGGGAAAGAAATATTGCTCATATTTCTAAGTGGAGTACATGTTGGAACAGAGCAGACCTCCATATATTTGGGAAAAAAAAACCTCATAAAAGTATATCGTTTATTCACATGAAGCCAAAGAAAAGTGTGTCTGGAGAAGAAAGAACAGAAAGGCACAACTACCTTGTAAGTTACAGATCAAAAGAGCATCAAGGAGGAAAAAGAAAAAAATACAGGGCGCCTAGCCATCCTGCCCCTTTACATCCTGTTTGGGAACACGATACGGTATAAATAATAAACAAATAATACTATAAAAACTACAGAGAGCAATATTTATTCAGCACTTAGTGCGCATCAGGGACCATGGAAGGCATGCTGCATTAGAAGACACAGAGTGCAGTATGAAGGCGCAGGAGAAGTCCGTAAGAGGGAAGGCTTCATGGAGAAAAGAGTGAGCTTCTCCTGAAGATAAAACAGGGGGTAGCTGGGATGCAAAGCCTGGACACAGTAGTTCAGTAAAAAAGGAACAGGGGCTAGAGCAGTGAGAAACTGATCAAACCATACTGCACTGTGAGGTATACACAGTGATCATGATGGATTAAGAACATGGATATAATAAATACATAAATAGGTCATGAGAAATGGTTTGGTCCAGAGATTATGCTCCAAGTCACATGAGGGTATAAAAGGAAACAAATCATGGTCCAAATATCAAAAGGAACTGATTAAAATTCCTGAGGGATCAAAGCTTTTAAACTACCAAACAGCTTCTCAGATTTTAAATAACTGAGTAATATAAATAGGAAAATGAAAGCAAATTACTTCAACTGATAGAAAAGAACCCAATTTGTAATAAAAGAAAACAAAACAAAACTTCCCAACATGTTTTCAAAATATGTAAGCCTGAAGAGGACAGAAAATTTTAAAGGTGATATTTTACAAAACTGGATTAAAAAAAACAACAAAGGAAGCCAATTATTGGATATCAAGTTTAAAATAAAAACATCAAGCTGGTGCTATGATAAAAGAAAGATCTGTAATAAAATATGACATTTTATGTCAAGTCATAAAAAGAAATCAAAGAAAAAACTGAAACATAAAAGAGAAATCAAGTGAAAATAATCACATTCAGTTATTAATTAGACAAATATTTATTGTGTGTCTACTCTATAGCAGGTTATTATTCTTGGCACCCAGGCTACAGCACTGAATGAAAGTGACAAAATTCTTTGCCTTCCTTGGAGTTACAGTCTAGGGAGAGAGACAGACAAAAAACAAATAATAATATATATTTTTTTGACATGCTGCAAAGCACTATGAAGAACAAAGCAGGAGAAGAGAGAATGAATGCCGGGAATCTCAGTTCTAAGTAAGGTCGGGAAGACACAAAGCGAGGCATGGACATTTCTGCCAAGAGGATGAGGAAAGGGAGCAAGGCAGTCAGTGTCACACAGATCCAGCGTGCACAGTAATGACAAGAGACAAGGAAGGACAAAATTCATGAAACAAAGTTGTCCTCACTTCTATGTCCTAAAAATAGAATTACCTTTCTAGTCAGTTCACTGTCTATGGTATGTATATATAAGCTGAGCTAAAAGTATTTAAAAAACCTAAAATTTTGATTATTTTTAAAAATGGAGTCTATATACTCGGATCAAAGTTTAATTTTTAGGCATGCCCAATAAAAACAAAATAATAACTATATATAAGAACAAACTGAAACATAAGAAGACATTGTTTATAATTCCTGAAAATTAAGGGGCGCCTGGGTGGCCCAGTCAATTAAGTATCTCTTGATTTCAGCTCAGGTCATGATCTCCAGGATAGAGATGAAGCCGACCTCATTGGGCTCTGCACTGGAAGTGGAGTCTCCTTAAGATTCTCTCTCCCTCTCCCTCTGCCCCTCCCTCTGCTTGCACTCTCAGGCACTGCCCCCACTTCTAAAAAATTTTTTTAAAAATAAAAAAACTCTTAAAAATTCCTAAAAATTGAAAAGTGAAATTTCTAACCTATTGGATTAAGTCAAAATCATAGAGATAAATTTATAACTTTTAATACAAATGATAAACTGAGAATTCAACTCATAACCTTCCCAAAAAATACAGGAAAATGTAAAGAAGAACAAGAAAAAAAGATAAAATTAGCTAAAGTAAATTAGCTATAAACATAAACACACAAGAATAAAGTAAATTATGTCTCAAACAAGATTCTTTGATAAAAATAATAAAATCTTTATATCCCTAGAAATCATATAAGTAAAAATAAAAGAGAAGCAAATTGAGATTAGAAGATATATACATAAACCAGTGGATATTTTTAAACATCTGAAAATGAATAAGCAAGGACACAGGTGATTTCCTTTTAAAACATAACAGTATAAAGCATTAGAATACCAAAAAAAAGACCATTAGAACAGTATAAAGAATTAGAAGAGCAAAAGAAAGCCAAAAAAGAAGAAACAAAAAATTATCAATAAAATGCTTCCTAAATATGAGATACAGAAATAGCGGGAAATTCTTTCCAACTTGAAGAAATTTAAACTTCTTAACTAGGAGATCATGCATTATATATTCTATATGCATAGGAAAAAATACATGTAAAATACAAACCATAGAGTAAAATAAAAGCTGGCAGGTTGTCTAATCAATTCTAAGTTAAACAGCGTTCCAATTTCAACACTCAAGGTATTAGAGAAAACTAAACTCTTGCATTTTATTTATTGAAAAATTACTATTCACCAAGCACTGTAATGAAAACTTTACATACACTATCAACATACACAAATGAAATTTAAGGCAATATTATTATATCTGTTGGCATTTCACATAAATTACTAAGACAAGACCAAAAGTTTAAGATCACTTAGTAGATACAAAATAATTTAATAAAATTCTATATAAGAATTCTGTAGGAATCGCTTCTATTTTTGGAAAAGGTATTTATTTTAGATAGCAAGAAGACCCATAAGTTACTATTGGAAATTGGATGATTTACTATGACCTAAAACGAAATGACACAAATAGTGGAAAAAAATGAGACAAATGTACCATTTTTTATATCACGGATGTGATAATTGTTATAGTGACCATAGTATTCCTGGGGCCTCACACTATCAGGCACACAGATCAAAACAAATAACTAGTATATATACTATGAATAAAATATATAATCACTCACATAAACAGCTTTACACAAATTGTTCAGAAAGTATTAGTGTTGTTTGCAAGATGACAGCACTTGGGTAACACATGTTCTGAAGTGAAAATGTGTAATTTTACAATGTAAAAAATGTTATTTTGTTATTTAGAAAAATAAATTGAAAAAGAAGAAGAGCCTATTCACAAGAAAAGAAAATAGTTTGAAAGATAATGTTTTACTTTACTACTGTAACAAACAAAAATAAACAAAATTCAAACTAATTCCTAGTTACAATGCTATCAGGATGCAATTAGCCAAATACCTCAAAGGCCAGGGATTCTTAAAGAAAATAATCCATAACATTAAAAATCAACCTATACAAATAAAGATGTAAATGAAAGCATTACTAATAGCAAAAAATGAAAGTAAATTTAACGTATAATTGGAATATAGTTACACAAATTAAGACACCAAAGGATTTTTTAAATGACATAATACTACAAGTGAAACATAATACAATGTTAAACTTAAAAAGCAGAATGTGAATTTGCGTGTGTATGGGTGTGTGTGTGTGTATGTATATATATATATATATATATATATATATATATATATATATAGACTGTTGCCTATATATTTTGAAAATGAATCACCTTCAGGTTTTAATCACAAATACGACAAAATTAATCCTGTAGGCAACTACTAAAAAGAACTTTTAAAAAGTACAAATTCTTCAAACAGATTTCAAAATCCAATTTTAGAGTATTACCCTAAAGTCCCATTTTTTTCATCATAATATTAGGGAAGAGTCTAAAACACAGTATTTGCTGCCCTAATACCTGAGTCATCCATGAAAATGACAGGCTGTGACTAGATAAGAATATCTGAATTGAAATTCTGAAAAAATATCTTTAATTTATTCCCAGAAATCAAGGGGTTCAGGGAATTGAAAATGCACAAGGTTTCTAAACTTATCTAGTACATATTGTACGCATTCCAGCAGGTATGGCAGACACCGTGCATCACCGACCTCAAATTTATCCCTCCCAATTCTTCCCTAATGATAAATTCTCAGATTGTTCAGGCAGCCATGGAACACCTTGGTGCACATCATCTATCCAAGCCCCAGGGGAAAAAGCAGGAATTCTTTAAATCAATCATGGACTCTGGGGCCCCGTGGCCAATGACCGGTCTAGGGGTAACTACCTAATCCAGTCTGGCCAATGAGAGGTAAGCAGATGTCTGCAGCCACGTAACAGATTTGGCTAGCATGCCCTTTGCCTACCACACCTTCTTCTTCCTGGAAGTACAAGGAGCCAAGAAGAGCAATGGGCATCTTACATTAACCAAGGCCAGCCTGAGAAAGGACACGAATGGAATGAAGAACAAAATCCAGGGTCCTTCATGGCATCCCTGAGCATGTTCCCCAGACCCGAAGTGTTGACTTTATTGAGACGTTAACTTGGCTTTGCTTAAACCACTACAGTGATTTTTAATACTTGAAGCAGATCACACTCCTGATATAAGAAATTAATCTGCATAAAGGTGATTTCTATTTATAAATACTTGCCATTTAATTTTTACCAAAAGCTATTTTGATCAAAGGTATTTAAACAAGAGGTAGTAGGTAGAATAAAGAAATGAAGAAACAAATGAATAAATGGAAGGTAATAATAGGATCTTTAAGACAGTTCTTTAAATTTAGCTCCTACAATAGAGTCCACTAGAAAATACATGAAAAATCATACACGTGAAGTATAAAATTGGGGTGTTAATAAAGAAGTCCCTTTCTTTCAGCCTGTATTTTAATCATTAGCCAAGAAAAGTACTCCACATCAAAGCTTGCTCCAGAAAATGGTATGAATCTTCACACAAAAAATAAATTTACATAATTCTTTCCTACTTTAAATGGGAGTTGGCTTCTTATTTTTCAAGTTAGAAAACCTGCTTTTGGAAATCCCCAAAATTAAATTTTACATAAGGTATGAAAAAAATGTGGAAAACTTCATATTGTTTATAAAGGTGAATCAGGCTCAAAGTATTCTAGCGAGAGTCAGGAATGAGGTCCAAATTCTTTGATTAAAAAAAAAATCAAGTTGATTGAAATCAAATGATTACAGTAATCACATGATTGCTCTACATTAATCTGTCAGATAAATTAAAAGGTTATGACATTTCAAGTGGCTATCTCTTTAAGATTATTACTGTCCTAGACAATGGCACCATAATCTTCCATAATGTTCTAACACAATCCTGGTTTCCTGGTATATAATTATTCACAGGGGAGTCCAATGTCACTGGAAACAAAAGTCCATGAACAGTGCACATTAACAAAAACTATTAATACTTTTTTATCTTGCTTTGCTTTTCTCTACAAAAACTGAAGTTGCAGTTAGGTTTGATCAGAAATGAAAACGTGACATCTGCTGCTAGCTTGCATACATTTAAAATGCTTCAGAAAATAAAGCAGGTGACTTAGATTATTGAGATTCATAAACTAAAGCGTCATGAGCAAATCACCGATACGTGTGGATGCCAGTTCCGCAGCACCCACCAGCTCTGCCCAGCCTTCCACACCACTGCTGACCGCGGTCAGTTAAATGGAAGCACGGGAAGTGGTTCTCTGTGGCTCCTGACATGCCTTCTCTCAGAACGGAAGTCTACCTTCAAACCGGTGGGCACTCTCCTCACGTCCAGTTCCCTACTGTCTCCTAACAACCTACTGCTCCTAATGTACCCAGAAAATCAGAGAAGGTAAAAACCAGGTTCATCCTTTAAAAAGCAAGGCTCTCTAGACAGTCATAAGAACAGTGAGTATCTATTGCAAGGCTTGGTACATTCTGGACACACAAGCAAAAGTATGCTTTCCCCCTATTTTTTCAGTCTGTGCCCTTGCAAAGATGAGTTACATATTTCTTAAAAACTGAACTTGTACAAACCTAAAAATCAGTAGTTTTCATCATAAAACAGCCAGAAATAATATTTTGCATTCTACCTGGCAGTCAACTCACGCCTAATGTTACAGCATTCCCACATGGAAAAGCAAGGTAGGTTTCTTTCTATCAGTTACAGCTGACAGGAGCCAAATTTCATTGCTGGGCCTCTTAAAACAAGTATGAACTCAAGTAGGAGTCGATCAAGGCTTTAGTTTAATTTTACTTTACTTTGTTCATTTTCATTCTTTGTATTCTATAAAGTACGTCCACGAGGGCCCAAGTTTAACAGAACCATAGTCATATGAATTAAACAGTCACTCCTGGATTGAGAATCCAAGCCAGAAGGTAACAAGTAGCTTCAGTGGTCCCGCTAAGCAGAGAAGCACAGAGACACAACCCACAGTAGCCCTCATAGGCAACAAGGTCCTGCTGATTCACCAACAGCAGACCTCCTTGCTTATGAAATCAGTGACTGCAAAGAAATTAAGTAAAATTATAATAAGATGGCAGGGGAAAGTGATATATAATGGAGAACGATATCCTATGTATAAAAGTAATGAAGGAAATCAGAAAAAAAAAAAAAAAAGGCCGATATATTTGGTTACACAAAACTTGAAGACATCTGTGTATTAAAAGGCAAACCGAAAACTAGCAAGTTCAATACAGGTTTACACACTGAACATCTATGAAGAGTCCCTATAAATCAAGATAAGGAACTAAAACTCCAAAAGAAAACTGGGAAAAGTTGTAACAGGCAATTAACAAAGGAGAAGACAATAAATAATTGGCTAATAAGCATTTAAAAATATTTCTCTGCAGGAATAAATACAAATAAAGAGGCTTGGGGGGGGGCAGGGATTGTTCTCCACCCACCTTGCCCCATAAAATGTGCTCGCTGGCTACAGGGAGGAGTGAAAACTAGTTTAAGGGGGGAAAAAAAAAAACTTTTTGAAATATGTACCAAGAGCCTTTATAAAATGTTTATATACTTTTTACATACCTAGCTATTTCATTCCTGAAAACTTCTTAAGGAAATAATCCAAAAGACACAATCTTATGGAGAATATGTTCATGATAGCATTATTTACAATAGAAAAGAATTATATGGAACCCCAAAAGCCCTCAAACAGTCAAAGCAATCTTAAAAAAGAAAAACTGGGAATATCACAATTTCAGATTTCAAGTTAAATTTAGTATTTTAAACAGTATGGTACTAGCATAAAAACAGACACACATATCAACAGAATACAACAGAAAATCCACAAATAAACCCACAATTATACATGTTCAATTAATCTTTGACAAAGGAGAAATGAATATCAAATGGGAAAAGTCTCCCACAAATAGTGTTGGGAAAACTGTCCGGACAGCAACATGCAAAAGAATGAAACTAGACCACTTTCTTATACTATACATAAAAGCAAACTCAAAATGGATTAAAGACCTAAATGTGAGACCTGAAACCATAAAATCCTTGAAGAAAGGACAGGCAGTAATCTCTGACATGGGGCATAGCAACCTTTTTCTCGAAAAGTCTCTGGAGGCAGGGAAATGAAAACAAAAATAAACTATTGGGACGACCTTAAAATAACATGGGAAACAATCAACAAAACTAAAAGGCAACCTACTAAATGGGAAAGGATATTTTCAAATGACATATCCAATAAAAGGTTAGTATCCAAACTATATAAAGAACTGATACAACTCAATACCCAAAAACCAAATAATCCAATTTTAAAATGAATAGTGGGTGCACCTGGGTGGCTCATTCAGTTGAACCTTTGATTCTTGATTGTGGCTCAGGTCATGATCTCAGGGTCATGAGACTGAGCCCTGCATGGGGCTTCATGCTCCGCAGGGAGTCTGCTTGAGATTCTCTCTCTCCCTCTTTCTCTGCCCCTCTCCTGACACATGCTCTCTCTCTCTCTCAAATAAAAAAAAAAAAAAATCTTTTTAAAAAAATTGGCAGAAGACATACAGATGGCCAAAAGACACACAAAAAGATGCCCAACATCACTAATCATCAGGGAAATGCAGATCAAAACCACAATGAGATATAAGCTCCTACCTGTCAGAATGCCCAACATCAAAAACACAAGAAACAAGTATGGGCAAGGACGTGGAGAAAAAGGAACCCTCGTGCACCACTGGCGGACAAGCAAACTGGTACAGCCACAATGGAAAGCAGTATGGAGCGTCCTCAAAAAGTTAAAAATAGAGCTACCTTACAATCCGTAATTACACTACTGAATACTTCGCCAAAAAATACAAAAACACTAATTGAAAGGCTTACATGCACCTCTATGTTTATTACAGCATTATTTACAACAGCCAAACTATGGAAGCAGCCCAAATGTCCAACACACACACACACACTCATACTCACAATGGATTATCAGCCATTAAAAAAAAAAAAGAATGAATTCTTACCATTGGCAACAACATGGATAAAGCTAGAGAGGAAAATCCTGAATGAAATAAGTCAGTCAGAAAAAGACAAACACCATATGATCTCACTCATGTGGAATTTAAGAAATAAAACAAGCAAAGGGAAAAAAAAGAGAGAGAGACAAACCAAGAAACAGACTCTTAACTACAGAGAACAAATTGGTGGTTACCAGAGGGGAGGTGGGTGAGGGGGAGGGAGAAATAGGGAATGGGAACTAAAGAGTACACTTAGCATGATGAAAATACAATATAATAAAATACAATGATAAAAAAAAAAAATGAAAGAACTCTAAGCATCCTAAATGTCCCCAAACTAAAGAAATCATGTTATGTCCACAAACTAAAGAAATGTCCCCAAACTAAAGAAATCATGTTATGTCCACAAACTAAAGAAATGTCCCCAAACTAAAGAAATCATGTTATGTCCACAAACACAATACTGTATACTCATTACAATTATGTTTAAGTTTAACTACATGAGAGAACAAAACAGAATGTTAAGTTTAAATTTAAATAATATGATCTCAACAATGGAAAAAGAGAAAAAACCTGATTACCAGCACATGTGCAGATGGGGAGACTACCACAACAAGCAGGATTTCAGGATTGGTAATGTTAATAGTGATTGTTATCCTTCTGTACGCATGCTACTTTGTACTCGAAGTTTTCTACAGTCTCTAAAGAAGATAGGGTCTCTACCAGCTCATCACACTTCCAGCACTGGGCACCGCACTGGGCACATAGTAGGTATCTGCTGCTTAAACTGAAAGCCAAAGGAAAAACATTCACATAGAAGAAGAAACACACATCACACATATACACACATGTGTAAATCTACATGTATGTGGGTGGGTGTGTCTATATATACTTGCAAACCGAGTAGCAACACTATAAAGGTAAGAGGAAGAGAGTAACTTTTCTGCACGCGTGTTTATACTCAACCTGTAGGGACGCCTGGGTGGCTCAGTTGGTTAAGCAGCTGCCTTCAGCTCAGGTCATGATTCCAGCGTCCTGGGATCGAGTCCCGCATCGGGCTCCTTGCTCATCAGGGAGCCTGCTTCTCCCTCTGCCTCTGCCTGCCATTCTGTCTGCCTGTGCTTGCTCTCTCTCCCTCTCTCTCTGACAAATAAATAAAAATCTTTTAAAAAAAATGTTTTATACTCAACCTGTAAAAAGCAGGGTCGTCTGGGTACTGCTGGCAAGGTGAACAAGAAAGAAAACATCCAAAAACTCGCCAAAAATATTTTTTAAAAATAAAATCAGAGGATGTTGTAATTTGTGAATTGTTATCTTTGTTCTGATCAATATACAAATGAACAAAGAGAATCTCATACCAGCAATTCATACAGAAGGGAGGGGTTGGAGTTTTACTCAAGAATGCGAGGAATGTCTCCTTAGGTTTCATCCTGGGGTAACTGATAAGAAGCAAAGGACTTCACAATATAGAAAAAGACCTTCTTCTCTCATTAGCCCATAGCACAAAACCAGATACGAGTTTTTCAACTTCCTGTTTTTTTAATCTTTGCAGTTATTTTTAAGTCTGACGTTTAAATTCCATAGTTTAAGAGTCATCCACGCTTAAACTCAATACCATGTCTTCATTCATGCAAAAGGAAGCACTAATGTTGTTTAGAAAGAAATGAGGCATCGACGCATTCTGAAATTAATGTTGGAAGGTTTCAGCACAGTGAAACCACCACTAGATTACTAATTGATATTAAAAGACATTAATTTGTTTAGAAAAAAAATGCAGTATTTAAACAGAAAAACTCTCCAAACCACCTTTGATGAACAGAAACAATGTATCAGTGCATGTTCCTAGAAACTAACAGAAGATGCCACTGTCTGTAAATATTAGGGAAAGAGAATTTTTCCCCATTGGCTATTAATCCTTGGTACATGTGAAAGTACTGAGCAGAATGTTCCACTCAGACAGGTCAAGGCTCAAAGAATATAACTGGGTGAGGGCATGATTTCAAATAAAAACCCTAACCTGAAAAACACAAATGCGGATGGGTGCCACCTTTCGCTCTCTGTGGACCGGAAATGACTGATTCCAGCATGCGACACCCAACAAGCTGCAACATCTCCACTCCGAAGGAAGGAGACTAGAAACTCAAACTCTTCAATTAATAGAGAATCTCGGAGTACTGAATGCTTCACAGGCAATCCTGGGCTAAGTTCTCAATTTAAGAAAGCTGGTAAAAACAGCATTTATTCAAAGAATCAATCAGTTCTGCACTAAAGACAAACATACACACATTTTGATATTTGCTTTCCATATGTTAAAAAAATTCTGTATGATGAAGAAGAGTCCTAAGCAATTCAGTGTGTCCTGTGTCATACATAAATCTCTAAAATGGGTGCAGGCCAAGGAAAAAGGCTCCTTCCTGGTTCTGGTACGCTTTGCCTTGTCTTAGAATATCATCAATTCATAGATCTGCTCAAATTCTGATGCGAGCATTTTCCAAGGGGGAGAGAAACACATTTTCCAAGGTCTGAAAAACACACCTTTCCTACCTTGATGCCCAATTTAACAACATTCACATTAAAGACCCCATTCGGTTGACTGAGGGGTAAAGAAGAACTGGAGAGAAGGAAAAATGAAGCAGAAGAAATACATTTTTTCCTCTTCTGTCATTACTGTTTTTAACCTAACATGTCTCTCAAAGCGTTTAGCTCCATGGTGATGGGAGCAGGCGAAAAATATAGAAACACTGAAAGAACAAATTCCCTCAGAATATTTTAGGGTTTCTAACGCAAAGCTTACCGTGGAACTAAAGAGGCATACTAAGTTGAAAATAGAGTCTTATAACTTAGTAATGATGTAAGATGAGGAATCTTTCTTTATAATAGCTTTTTAAAAATCTGCTACATTCCTCCCTGCCCCCCCACCCCCAAATCAGCCATCAACTTGATTTTTTTGCATAGTAATTTCCCAAGGTAAAGAATATAAAAGAAAAAGAGAGGGCGGTTTCGAATAGTAGGCTTCAATTTTGTCCCCAAGGGGCCATTTGGCAGTATCTGGAGACATAGTACGGTTTCAGCTGGGGAGTAATGCTACTGACACCCACCGAGCAGAGGCCAAGGGAGACTGCTGACGTCCTTCACCGGAGACAGACTCCGTAACAGAAGCATCTGGCCCCAAGTGCCAAGGGTCCAGAGGTTCCCACCCTGGTTTAGAAGTATCTTTAGCACTGAAATGCATCGATTATAATCACCCAAGTTCCAAACCTAGTCCCTTGGGTTAAACAAGGGAGGAGGAAGGTTCCAAGGCTCTTTATAGCACCCACACACCAATGTATATGATGGTTCTACTTTTACCCTCAGGGGTGCAGACCTGAAAACCACTATCAGAGGGGAGTTTGCCACTGAAAGACTTACGAACTGAAAAGAAATATATGACATAGGGAAATATATTTGCAAATAATCCTTGAAAAGGTTATGAAAGAATTTTAACTAACATAACGCAAAGGATGATGTTATTAAATGAAATTATATCGACGATATTCTATACATTTTGTAGCAGCGATGACAGATACCCCACAATTTCCATTTACTGATCCTTGCTTTCTAAAAATCTTCCAAAACCTTCTTTCCCTCAAAGTTTTAATTAGATGTCTAGAGGTAATTAAGTTTATTCTTTATTTTAATTAATGATATTTCCTGAATACCTACCTATCTGTGAACTCTTCTAAGATGTGAGGATAGGCTGGTGAACACAGGGGCAAAGCTGTCATTCAAAGAGCTTACGTTCTAGTAGGGAAAGATCAAGAACAAGCCAATCAATAAATCATACAAAGGTCAGAGAGTGAGAAGTGCCATCCGGAAAAATAAAATTAAAAAAATAATGTGGTCAACATGGCTGGTTGGCGGCTCTCATCAGTTGGTTGGTCAAGGAAGGCCTCTCTGTGAAGAAGTCATTTAAGATAAGAACACCTAAACGTCAAGAAGGAATCTGCTACCCAAAGTAAAGACATTCCTGGGGCACCCAGGCGTATAGTCAGTTTGGGGTCTGACTCTTGGTTTCAGCTTAGGTTGTGATCTCAGGGTGGAGGGACTGAGCACCCCCCTTACTCCCACAGTAAAATAAATAAACAAATCTTTAAAGAACAACAATAAAGGAAGGGCATTCCAGGCAGAAGGAAGAGCAAGTAGAAAGACCCTAAAATAGGAACAGACTCAGCATGCCCAAAGGGAAGAGAGCCAGTACGGCTGGAAGGGAGGGGGGTGACTTGGGGTAGGAGAGACAGATGGCGTCAGTCTATAAGGAAGGTTGGAGGCCTTCGTAAGTAGCTGCAGGGCAGCATGGCCTTGTCTCGTGACATGACCGGGCGTGAGATGCACATGGCATGCATTAGGGTAGGATCAGCAGAAATGGAGAGAAGTGGACAAGGTGGGTGTTTCTGAAGGTACAGACAACAAGGCATGCTGAGAGATTAGATGCTGGTAATCCACATGGCACTCTGCTGGATGTAGAACACAATGAATCAAGGGTAACTCTTCAACGTCTAGATGGGTGGATGGTTCTGGGTGGATGAGTCTCCCAAGAAATTTGGAGTATTAGGGAAGGTTAAGGACTGTACGTAGGATGGCCATCGACACTGGTCTGCCTAGGACTGCGAGGCTTTCCCAGAAAGTGTTAAAACCAAGAGAGTCCTGAGAAACCATGTTGAGTTTCGCGCTTAACACAGAAATCAAGAGTTTTGTGCTGACCACTGGAGATCTATGTGGAGATATCAGGGAAGCCGCCAAAAATACAAATCTGAAATAAGTCTGAGCTGGAGATAGAGCAGCAGGTATCACGGAGGTATGCGGTTGGCAGTGAAAGTCCCAGAACTAGATGACATCACCTCCGAAGAGAAGAGGCCCCCAGAATGGAGCTGGTATTTCTCTTTTTCACAGGTAACATGTTTATGGTCCAGTTCTCTGCCTCATGGCCATGGCTCTCCAGACTTCACACTCCATGTTTTCGACTCTTACTTTCCAGATCTCCCCAGAAAATCAGAAACACAAAGTAAAATGCACACTTCAGATGCTTCGGGCAAGCCATTTCCGCTCAAACCCTCCATTCTTACTTCCCCCATCCCACCCTTCTGAGCTCCTCTCCTGAGTCACAGAAAAGCCCAAATGTACAGAACAAGTTTCTCATCCATCCTCTCCTGTGCCTTTCTAAAAGCTTCCCAGCAAAGAAATCCACTATTGCTACTGACAAATGTTTTCATTTTCCTACTCCCAATCCCACATCTCCCTTTTTCTAATTATCCTCAACAAGCTTGACCTTCAACTTTTACAATCCAAAACTCTCACAATTAAAAAAAAAAAATTCTCAAAATTGAGGAAAAAGAATACAGAAGCAAGTAAGTAAACAACAGAAACCCTCCAAGGGCAAGTTTCAGTTGAGGGGGGCCCACAGTTCAGTGCATTAGTGTCTTTGAAAAGACTCCTAACACCCTCGGCTGTAGATTAACTTGGGTACAGTGGCATTCAGAAAGGGAACAATTAGCAGGGTGACTCAACAGATGGCCCATTTAAACTATGGGATTAACACAATGTGTCTGGTGACCTAGTTCAAGTAACTAAATAGAAACCTCCCGATTGGCCAATTTGTGATTGAAAATATCACATGCTTGCAGCTGACCTTTGCCAGATCTGACTCTATCTGGACAATCTGGGCAGAGAGAATAAGAGGATAAATAAAACATCAGAAATAATCAAAAGAGGCCCTATGGCTTGGAAGGGCTATAGCAGAATTACCTGGCTTCCCTGTGGGACGGTCCCTTCCCTTTAAGGGCAAGCAAGCAGCCTGCCTAGGGAGAATAAGACTCAGGGCATAACAGGGGAGGGGGAAAAATGTTCTCCCACAAAGAAGGCTCTGCCTAAGGATGATAAGATAATTGAAATAGTAGGATTCAGAGAGAGTAATCGATGAAAATAAATTATGTCCACAAAATCCCAATCTATTGATAAATGAACCCTGCATTGTGAGGTCCTCTTTAAGGCCAAGGGAGCCATTGTGACTGCCCTTCTTAAGGACTTCTCAAAGCTTTCTCTGGCACTGAAAACCACTCAAACTGAATCACTATGAACTCTTATTAGGCATAATAAAGGTGAAGTTCTTTTTTTTTAAGATTTTATTTATTTGAGAGAGAGAAAGAAAGAGCAGGGAAAGGGGCAAAAGCAGAGGGAGAAGCAGACTCCCCACTGAGCAAGAAGGCCAACACAGGGCTCCATCCCAGGACCCTGAGATAATGACCTGAGCTGAAGGCAGACGCTCAGGTACCCCAAAGTGAAGAATTTTTAATCATATATTAAGAAAAAGAACAGAAAATACAGACTTGAGTTTAAAAACAAGAACAGGAATAATACAACCTCTGAGAGGAAGACCCAATAATTGCTCCCGGTCAAATAGTTTAAGAAATATCTCATTGTCCACTCATGTCTTTTCATTTCACTTTTATACTGAATACCAGACTTATTTTATTTTTAATTAAGAATATAAGAATTATTTATATCCTAGTATAAATTCTATTTAAAACACTGATTCTCCTGTTGACTATATATTGATAATTGCATTTTTAGGGCACTTAAAAAATCACAATAAAACATACATCCATATACAAGAATTTTATCTGATACATAAACACCTTCTATCATCAGTACATTCTTCTCCGTAAGGATATAAAAAAAATCCATTGGTAATAAAAGATAAGTTCTTTATCTTTCAAAGTAATTTAAATTTTGTAAATGACGGAAACTCAGTGAATAAAATGCCAGTAACAGACTTTTCATTACATGATTGGGTTTACAGACTTCTGACATGATGATCAAACACAGTAAAAGCTATGCAGACACGTTTAATGGATACTAAGTAGCATACATTTGCCTGAAATAAGAAATACATAATTCAATTTGTATATATTTAATGTATTTAATTGCTTCACCTTCGTGCCAGTGAAATCACTGAACAATGCTTCATGTATCTATTCCATTAGCATTAATACACTATTCATGGCTTTATAATTTAATGATCTGAAAATACATTAATCCTTAGTTGGTACCTCCTTTAAGAAATGTATTCTGTGGCTTCATTATAAAGAAGCATATCTCTTTAATAAGAGAAGCATTCTGACAAAGGAAAAGAAACAGACATTGTTTGGATAAAGAAACAGAATGAAAACCCTAGGTAGGAATCTTGAAAAAGTGTAGCTCATGAACGTTTACTCATCAAGGAAAGAAAGAGTCTGCTCTGCCAACAGTAACAAGCCTGGGAGCCATCCTACCGTCCAGTAGCTCAGAGGTAAAGGAGCCCTGCATGGGAACATTCCAACAAAAAACAAGAACAAACAAACAAACAAGAAAAAATTGTCCTGGAAAGTTAATACATTCCCAAATCACTTTCATAATTCAGTTAATTAAAGTGTTTATCTAGTAATAAAATACAGGATAAAAATAAACAAAAAACAAAGTCTTCTGTGAGTTCATTTATTCAAAAACATTGTTTCTGATGTATATAAAGGTCTACAGAATCCCTGAAGGTACAAAGCAAGGTACTACCATCAGGTGCTGAAGGACTGTTAGGCTAGCTCCTTCCATAACCAGAGAACAGAAAGCAGTAAGCAGCGCAGTTATTCCAACACCCGTGCTTCTGGCTGGATGCGGAAACGGCCTGGGGATGGACACAACTGAGAATAGGTATGTGACCACATGCAGAGGACTAGAGAAACACCCCTCATCTCGGATGAGCCATTCATTCTTTGGAAGCACTTCCCATGGTTTTAGAGTGAGCTCTTTGGGGGCAGAGACCAGGATGTCATCAACCTGGACAGCCCCAGACACCAGCACAGCGAGCCACATTGTACCTGCTCAATAAATAGTTGATAGAAGAATAAATGAATGAGAAGAAGAAACGCTAGTGAAAGAGAAGAAGCAATTTTCATTGAGGTAGGTGGATGAAGAAGAAAAGGAGGACAAGGGGGAGGAGGACAAGGGGCAGGAGGGAAATTACTTTTAGGGAAATGAGGCAGAAAACAAAGAGGGTAATTCAGTACAAATGTCACAAAGGAAAGCCCGGGAACATGTAGATTGAGAGCTCCATACCTGGAACTAAGGAGATCAAAGAATTCTTGGGTTTAGCCACTGTAAAAAAAAAAATAGGTATAAACCAAGCAGGAAAACACTGAATATGTTTTCCCTGAGATCACAAACAAGGAGATTCCATTCTTAGCACTTCTAATCAGCCTTATACTGAAAGTTCTAGCTAGTTCAATAAGGCCATTTAAAGCAAATCTTTGGGCACCTGGGTGGCTCAGTTGGTTGAGCGACTGCCTTCGGCTCAGGTCATGATCCTGGAGTCCTGGGATGGAGTCCCGCATCAGGCTCCCAGCTCCACGGGGAGTCTGCTTCTCCCTCTGACCTTCTCCTCGCTCATGCTCTCTCTCACTGTCTCTCTCTTCTCTCAAATAAATAAATAAAATTAAAAAATAATAATAATAAAGCAAATCTTTGCAAAAGGTATAAATCTTTAAAAAGGTATACAGATGGGAAAGGAAAAAGTAAAAGTGTCGGGATTCACAGATACCTAGAATCATATATGTCAATAATCCTAGAAAACACACATGCACACAATATTAGAACCAACAAGAGAATTTAGGAGTTTTGCAGGTCAGTATGCAAACAGCAATTGAACAACTGGAAATGAAATCTTAAAACATCATTCACAGAAGCATTAAAAAACTCATATACCAAATGGAAGATGTGAGAAACCTCTATATTGAAACCAAATGGAAGATGTGAGAAACCTCTATATTGAACACTACAAAAATGCTCAGAGAAATTAAGTGGAGAGGTTTATGGATGAGAAGACTTAGTATCACCAAATGTCTATTCTCCACAAATTGAAAATTAGGTTCAATGAAATCCCAATCAAAATCTAGAAAGCTTGGGCGCCTGGGTGGCTCAGTGGGCTAAGCCTCTGCCTTCGACTCAGGTCATGATCTCAGGGTCCTGGGATCGAGTCCCGCATCGGGCTCTCTGCTAGGCAGGGAGCCTGCTTCCCTCTCTCTCTCTCTCTCTGCCTGCCTCTCTGCCTACTTGTGATCTCTCTCTGTCAAATGAATAAATAAATTCTTTAAAAAAAAAAATCTAGAAAGCTTTAGGGGCACCTGGTTGGCTCAATCAGTACAGCATAGGACTCTTGATATTGGGGTTGTGAGTTCAAGCCCCATGTTAGATACAGATAGAAAACTGTATCATACAGATACAGTTAGATCTCTGTATCTTTCCCAAGCTTTATGGGAAAAAAACACAGTTGATTCTAAAATTTAAATGAAAATGTAAAGAATCTATCATAGTCAAAACAATTATAAAAACAAGAACAAAGTTAGAAGACTTCACTATTTCACTTCAAAACTTATTATAAAGCTGCAATATTCAAGACAGCAGGTAACTGCCCTAAGGACAACAGAGCAGCGAAACAGAAGAGAGTCCAGGAGTAGACTCACACAAAGATGGGCAACTGACTTTCAACCAAAACACCAGCTCAGTTAATAGAAATGTCTTTTAATAAATGGTACTAGATGTGTGTATATATATGTATACATATACATATATATGTGTGTGTGTATAGGAGAAAAAATATATATGTATTTTTCCCTATATATATATATATTTTTCCTATATATATATATTTTTCCCCATATATATATATATACATACATATATGGGAAAAAGTCACCTCAACAACTGTCTTATTTCATATCCCTAAAAGATTAAAGTTAGGTTATCAAGCTAAATGTAGAAGATAAAACCCTAAAGCATCTTTTAGTAAATATAGGAAAGTATACTCCCAATATTGTACAGGCAAGGATTTCTCAAATAACACACAGTAAAGCACTGACCATGAAAAATGATAAATTTAAAATAAAACCTTCCTCTCACCAAGAAACATTGTACGTGTCTGTGTTTATGTGTATCTTTATTACTTAAATATATATAGTATTTTAATATATATTTAAAATCTTGCAGCTAAATAACTAAAAGATAATTCAATAATAATTTAGAAAAACAGTCAATACTTGAAAAAAGATACTCTGCAAAAAAAAGAGAGAGAGAGATAAATGGCCAAGAAGCACATGAAAAGATCCCCAAAATTATTAGACTTCAAGAAAAGACAAACTAAAACCACAATGAGATAGTGTTTCACACTCAGTCCACCAGAAACGGCTAAAATGAAAACCAAAACAAAACCTGACAATACCAAATGCTGATAAGAACGGGGAACAATTAGAACCTCACACATTGTTGGTATAAAATGGCACAACCACTTTGGAGAAACAGTTTGATGGGTTCTTAGACAGCAAAACATCCATCTACTCCATGATCTAACAATTCTACTCCCAGGTATCTACCCAAGAGAAATGAAAATACATGCCCAGAAAATGACTTCATAAGGATGCTTATAGCAGCCTTATTCCTAAGAGCCAATGACTAGACACAGCCCAAATCTTAATACTTAAGATCTGTGCATTTTATTGCATGCATATGACATCTCAAAAAATGAAAAACAAAAATCTTGAAGACAAAGGGTAGAAGAGTGATGATATAAGCTCCTCTCCCCCACGTTTGTCTTCCCTGTGCAGGGAACGAAAGAGGATGACAGATCTATGACAGGTAGGAAGATCTGTGCTGCACAGAGAAAGAGCTGGAGGGTGTTGACAGGCAAAGTAGCGATGAGCTGGGAGAGATGGAATGACACAACTAAAGGTCAACACCTGGAAGGTGAGAGGACCACGAGATGGACGGGATGAAGGGGTCACCTGTGGACAGGAGCAGGGCCTCACAGAGCACAGCGTGAAGCAGAACAGAGCGACGAAGGAGATGGGAGCTGGGAAGTAGGCTTGCCCTGAAGCTGCCTTTGTCTCCTCCATCTCTTCCAGTCCCCAAGTGTGAGGAAGTCCTCTGCTCCATCAATGGAAAAGGTATGAAAGGAGAACGTTGAGGTAGCACTGCCCAGCGGCCATAGGCCCGCCTAACAGAACGAGAGCGTGCGAGCAGAGCTGGACTCTCTCTTGTTAGAGTGAAGCCTGCATTGTGTCAACACGGATTATCTTTCTGAGAACCAAGTATGTAAGGACCCATCTGTTCCCTGCCCTTCAAGTGACTTGTTTTGCTACTTTTAACACAGAACTATGTCGCTGGGCCTGTATTTACTTTCCTTAAAATGGAGATATCACAGACTAATAAATGCACGAGTCCTTAGGTTAGCCAAACATTCTCAATATGGAACATGTTCTCTAGGCTGATTTACTCACCAATAGACGGAACTTAACATTTAATAAATGACCCAATAAAAGAGTTAATTCACCTCTTACGGGGTCCTGAATTATATACACGGACTAGACGTGGAGACAAGAAATTGCTTCTTTGTAGCGTAAACAAGTCTGGTTGTTATGGAAGTTACAACTTGGACTTTCTTTTCTTTGCATGTTTGAGTCTTCTTGCTTTCCCCCCAATTCCAGTTTAAAAGGCCTCCAGGGGCACCTGGGTGGCTCAGTGAGTTAAAGCCTCTGCCTTCAGCTCAGGTCATGGTCCCAGGGTCCTGGGATCGAGCCCCGCATCGGGCTCTCTGCTCAGCAGGGAGCCTGCTTCCCCCTCTCTCTCTGCCTGCCTCTCTGCCTCCTTGTGATCTCTGTCAAATAAATAAATAAATATTTAAAAAAATAAAAAATAAAAAATAAAAGGCCTCCATAATTAAGTTTAAATATCACTTCTCTTTTGAAGGAGGAGACTTCTATGCTAACAAGAGTTTAAAATATTTTCATCAAGGTCCATCAAGTGTTTCCACAGCCACTTTCTTCTTTTTCTTATTCAGCCAAGAATCACTTCCAAGATAACTGATAACTTTTGCGTTAGCCTCGTTATAATTCTGTGCTTAAAAAAACAAATAAACAGGGGCGCCTGGGTGGCTCAGTGGGTTAAAGCCTCTGCCTTCGGCTCAGGTCATGATCTCGGCGTCCTGGGATCGAGTCCCGCATCGGGCTCTCTGCTCAGTGGGGAGCCTGCTTTCCTTCCTCTCTCTCTGCCTGCCTCTCTGCCTCCTTGTGATCTCTGTCAAATAAATAAATAAAAATCTTTATTTAAAAAAAAAAAACAAATAAACAAACAAACAAAACCCAAATACCTAAAAACAAATTCCATGAATCCACTTTATCACAGCCTTCCGTTGAATTTGATTTCAATATACAGACAGTCCCCAATGTATGATGGTTCAACTTAATGATTGTTTTCTTTACAATGGTACAAAAGCAAGAGAATGCATATTTGGAATCTGGAATTTTGATCTTTTCCCAGGCTAGTGATACATGTTAAGATCCTGTCTCCGGATGCTGGGCAGTGACCGCCAGCCACAGGGCCCAGTCAGCCACGTGATCTCGAGGGTAAACCACCAGTACACCGACCGCCATCCTGTACCCATAGCACCGTTCTGCTTTTCACGCTCAGAGCAGCGCTCAATAAATTACATGAGATATTAAACACTTTATTGTAAAACGGGCTTTATGACCGACGATGTTGTCCACCTTCAGGCTCATGCAAATGTTCTGAGCACGTCAAGGCAGGCTAGCTAGGCCAAGCCTCATGTTCAGCAGGATCGGAGTATTAAATGCATTTTTTACTTCCACGATTTTCAACTTAGAATGGGTTTATTGGGACAGAACCCCTCCTAAGTCGAGGAAGATCTGTATATTGGAAAGGAAGAACCTACACCGTCCCTCGAATCAGACGGCCTTAAAACACATGCCGCCATCGGCCCATCTCCTCCCCTGAGTGAAGCAAGCCGCAGAGACTGAGCCATTAGTGTTTGGAAACAATTCCAAGAGGCCTGGGGATGTAAATGAAGACAGTATTTTCAGAGCTCCCCGAGAGTCAGCACGGGTGCACTACTGAGAGCCGGGGAAGCGTTTCTGATGAGGCGGTCGCCGCCAATGCAGAAGCACCTATCGTCCTGTCTGCGGACGTGACGTGGCCGCATCCCACTGGAGGCACCTGATCAGACAGTACCTGCAGAAACGGGGTCGCTTCACCCACAGAGGCTTGAGGACTTAGACGAGAACAGTTCTGCTTTGTAGATCCTCTGGGAGAGAGAGGAAACAAAGTCTTTTTCCCCCCTCTTAACTGTCCTCGCAAGTTCTACTTTCTGTAGACCAGGTCACATCTCTAAGTCAGAACGGTCTTTCCCATGGATTTGTACCAACTAAAAAGCCTGAGGACAAAGGGTTAATCCAAAACAAAAAGCAATATTCTATACAAAAGCTCAACCAAGGCAACAAAGTCCATCTGCCAGAGAAGCAGGCCCCTGGCTGAACGAGGAGACTGAGACTCTGAAGCAATTTTTCACATGGCCAAGAACTTCATGGTCATTGCCAACAGACAATTACTGCCGTATATGAAGGGCAGTGACTCCTATGTTTGTAAATATTGTGAAATGTCAGGAACTCATTTTAATGCAATATACATTACAACATTTGTTCAATATGCAAATCATTTTTCTGCCATAAAAGGTCCAGGCAAATTAAAAAAAAAAAAAAAACACAAAAACAAACAAACAAAAACGGCATCATCAAGAACTAGCTATTCCCCAGAAACAGGATTATCAGAAGTAGCCGGTTCTTAGATGGAAGGTCATGAACTAAGCAGAATATTTGTAGTCACCCACTCTAGCAGAGAATAATAGTGAGGACGATTTAAGATATTTCTCCTTTTTATGATATTTTATAGTTTACTAGAGCATTTTTGTATTCATTATCTCATTTGGGAAAATGGGCCAAGTCCATGCGGGACTACAGGGAACATCCCAGCGTCAAACAGACCACTTGGCCTTAGGAAGCTCACAGAAAAACAATGTTCTCCTCTGCCCTTAGAGGAAAACAACTAGCAAAACTGAAATAATTGCATCTTCTCTTGTGCTAAAGAACAGCTGAGAAACCATAACTGAGAAACTATTTTATAGACCATGGTGTTCTCCCAGATTGGAAACACCCTGTGCCTGCAGTCCGTGGCACGTGACATTCAATAATCATGACCAAAAAAGGATCTGCAAAACAAAGACAAACTACTTAAGAAACCAGACTCTTTTCCTTTTGTTCTCTCCTTTCTTTCTTTCTCCTTCAACTTTGTTGTTGTTTTTCAAGCATTGAAACCCAGAAGAATGGTCCTGCTTTGCCTTTTGTATCCAGAAATAGCAGAAAACAGACACAAACTCCTCCAAAAAGCACCATGACCCTGCCTCTATTCTGTAACATCAGGAAGAGAGTGAACTTGACAAAGAAGTTTAAAGACCTGGTGATAAGGAAAGAGATCCGAGGTAGCAAACCAGAAGAGGCAGAAGAGAAACACTAAAGCATCCAGGCAGCATTCCTCCAGACTAACTCCAGATTAACTGCCTTTCTGGCCAAGGGATTATCCCTAATGCAGTGATTCTGAGCTGTTGTTTCATGCCACCTCTAGGGGACTCCAAGAACTCAATGCGACAAGATTTCAGAACAAAATTTTAATTCAACGAATTTACGGAGAACAATGAAATGTAAGAATGGCTAGAAATCACCTCTGTGGGAACTAGACAACAATGTACCTTCTTAACTTGAAACCTGAATGATTTCTCACACTTTTCATTCCTCTAGAGAAAGAAAAGAAAAATCCTGGAGTATAACAGTAGGGAAGAAGATTCAATTTTTTTAAAAAGCACCCCCACTTACCTCCTAGCCTCCTCACAGAAATAATGAAGGAGGAACTCATCTAATAGCAAATTAGAAGGGCAGTTTTAAGGACTATTTTCCTTTCTGCTAACTCTGCAAATCAAACTTTCTATTAACTGAGCATCTACTATGGGGGAAGAGGGGAAAAAAAAAACACTGACAAGTTAACTATTGCTCAAAAGCTGTCCTCAGACGCTGGTTAGGAAATAGTGGCTACCTGGTGCAAGGAAGTCGACAGAAGAAACAGCTGATGGAGGAAGGGCAGAGCTAGCAACTTCCCTTTGGTGTTTCACTTTTTAGACTACAAATTCCTTACCCGAACTCTTTACTCTCTAATTTTTTTTTCCCAGATCAGGTCCACCACTTCATTCTTTACTTGAACTTGATTTTATTCTCATCCTCCACTTTGAAAAAGTCAAATCTAGGGGCGCCTGGGTGGCTCAGCGCGTTAAGCCTCTGCCTTTGGCTCAGGTCATGATCTCAGGGTCCTGGGATCCAGCCCTGCATCAGGCTCCTTGCCCAATAGGAAGCCTACTTCTCCCTCTGCCTGCCGTTCCCCCACTTGTGCTTTCTGACAAATAAATAACTAAAATCATAAAAAAAAAAAAAGACAACTGTTCAAAACTACTAAATATCATTGTGCAATATCTAAATGTCCCACAGGTAAAACTGGTAGAAAAGATAGGATTATTATTTATTAATGACTTTTAAAAATTAATTAAAATTTGCTTTCTTCAACCACTGAAATACAAAGACCTCAATTTGATATTTAAAACTAAAAACACTCTCTGCTCGGCAGGGAGCCTATTTCCCTCTCTCTCCGCCTGCCTCTCTGCCTACTTGTGATCTTTCGCTCTCTGTCAAATAAATAAAATCTTAAAAAAAAAAGTACTTAAAACTAAAAACACATTGTGACATCAATGAACCTAAGTTTGGGTGTTTTCCAATAATACAAACTTACCAAGTAATGTCAAACCTGGCACTATTTGCCTGACAGAATTCCGTGGTCTCTCAAGGGAAAACACTGAAACGGCAAAAGTGAAGTCAGCAAGCTGCTGCTGTGTAACAAACGTTCTAACATTAACAGCTTCGGCATTAACACTCTTCCAAAAATCCTCACTGCCTTCCAGGGGTGGAGCCTCCCAAGGAATTCCAGGCTAACATTTAACCAGACGCAGCGCCAAAACTGAATGACACCACAAAATGCAGACTTCCTCTAAAACAACTTTTACACTCTCTACTTGGAAGAGAGGACAACGGGCAAAGCCCTCATCATTTATTCTGTTTACACCACAATGGCTTCAGGACAAGAAACTGGGGCGGGGGTGGGGGGATGCTCATTACCCGCCAATCGTCTGGAGCGCATCACTTCTCATGGAGAATGGCTCGGTGAGGGACACTTGAAAGTGGCCCACTGGAAGCCGAGAGGGCTGTGGCATGCCACGTTATTTTGGGCCTCTGAGAAAGAGGCCCACAAACAAATGCTCAGAAACTATCACAACACCACAAAGGACAAATACTTTTAGATCCAGGGAGAGGTCTGTTGCTTGAGTTTTTGTGGTGTGATGATTTGCAAACCACACAGTCGCCCAAGTTATTGTAAACCGAAGCCTGAAGCAGGAACATCAGAGTGCGAGTCAGTGCAGAACTCCACAGATTTGCAATGCTGCGTTGCTCAGTTGTGGGAAGCTGTCACAGGGCAGGGAGGGGAGAGGAGAGATGAGGCACATCGGAGAGGAGGTAGCAGGGGACAGATATGCCGTATTGAAAGAAAGAAAGAGAGCGAGAGAGAGAGAGAGAGAGAGCCAGCCCAGGAGAGACTCTGACATTCAGTTATCCCTGGAGAATTACCACACGCAGCCTCCGGTTGCTTGACTCTTCTCTCCTATCTTTCCATCAGGGAGCAGAATGTATTTCTTTTAAAAGCACGCTATTCTCCTCTTTCTATAAAGCAGCTTATTTCACAAAACACCTTCACTTAAAAAAGAAAAACAAGAACTATGCCATACTCATGAAAATCTCTCCCTCAAAACGGATGGTAACAAAAGGTAGCCAGTATGGGCCCCGGTCCAGCTTGTCTCTGAAGAGGCTATCTCCTTACCCTGTGACGACGTGATGACAACCTGTGGAACTACACACGGACAGCAGTTTAGAGGATACGAGGTTTAACACGTACCATATAGAGGTGCTTCAGGGTTTCTGGTGCCACCACCATCCATCTTTATTCAGAACTGTCCGTGTTTTAATGGCGTGCTCTGTGTTCTGTGAGAACACATTATTAGCCAATGTTAATAACAGCTACTTCTAGATGGCACAATTCTACATGGCTCTCATTTTGGTTTTCATCTTTATGGTTATCTGTTTTTACATTTTCATAAGGACATATTATTTTTATTAAAGTTATTTTTTAAATATGCTGGGAGACAGTATTAAATGAGATTTTCTTCATGCTTTGAATAAATACAACTGAATGGATGTTATTCCAAATGATCATCAAAATACAAGTCAAGGATCAAATTAGAGCAACGATTAATGCTGGGCCTTGGCCTAAATCTTTACAAGCAGTAAGTTCTATACCCTTGCAGAGCATCGAGATCCACTGACCTCCATCTTTAAATGAAGCCTTTATGTAGTACAGGGAGTACATTATCAAATTTTAGGGATGGGGTCAAATATCCAGACAGAAATAGAGACAGCTGGTCTATCTTCACACACAGTTTAGCAGAGTTCTCCGGATTACAGAGGGGCACTTAACCCTACAGACCAGACTAATTCTATTTAATTAGTCTGAGAATTTAAAAAAAAAAAAATGAGATGGGAAGTGTTGGTGAGGAATTAGCATTCACTCAGAACACTGAGATTTCCTTGGCACAAAGTTAGAAGGCATTTGCTCCTGAGGGGATAGGACAGAATCAAACATAAAACTCCTTTAGGTATTTTTACATTCACTAAGAACTTTAGAATTCTTGACTAAGGTTTTACAATTCACTGTACCCATCAAACAAGAAGTACTGACTGGCATGGAAGAAGTAATTTACAGAAAGTAACCTGGAAACCATCAAGTGATGTTAAATTCCCACTAGAGATACAGCTTTCACACACCTCTGTTTATGTATTAGCTAATGACCCAATTGTTTACACAATATGCAAACTCAGGGGAAAAAGGCTGGGTGATTTGTATTTGGTACCGAGGCATGGTCTCGTGGTTCCTAATTGCAGAAAGAAATTAAGCGGAAGGTTAATTGCGAACTAAGCAAGTACTTTGTGACAAACAGGATCCCAGTTCTCCATGAACACACCCTAAACTGCAAATAGGAAGGTCTCTGTTTGTTTTTAGGGAAAAAAGTTTAGCTAACCACATTAATACAGAATTTTGCCAAGGGTATTCATAAAATACTTCACCTCTTTCTTAGAAACTCACTCTAACATCTACCAACTTAAATCAGTATATGCTAATAATAATTTTATAATTTGAACTCCTGATCTCCAACAACTCCAAAGTGAATGTGGCCATGTCTAACAGGGAGCCAATGCCCTAGATGAAGAGAAACAACCTAACTCACATGTTTATGCACAGATACCCACAGACACAAAACAGTGGATAGATCCACAAGATACGCAATTACACGGTGAACGGTGGCTTTCTTCTGCTCCCTGTCAAAAGATGCATTCCTAGGAGATGCTCATTCACATATATTCTAAAATGAAAATAAAGATTTATCCATGCACCAAAAGGTCAACTCACACTACAAGTTGAAAATCTGGTCTTTTTGCTATGGATTAGTCTGCTTCTCTTTTTCTCTTTAGAGCAGACACAGTAAGATAGTAAGCCCTGGGCAAGACCCCTAATGCACCATCAGAAAAAACCCAGAGGGGAAAAAAAAATTAAAAGGCTGACTTTCTATATATAGTCTTATCTTTAACCTAAATGATTTATAAATGTCTGCCACTTCAGAATGAATATGAATATTTTCAAGATTTTGCTACAAAGTAAGTTGAAACAAAGTACACTTTTTATTTAGTGAAGATAGAAACTTTCACCAACTTCATTGCCAGGTACCTAACAGGTCTCAACAGGTCTGTTGACCCTTTATTTTGAGAAAGGGAAGAAAAGGGTAACAAAATTCTATCCTAAATATGAGAGATATTGATGAGTGGGGCAAGTTAGAAGGAAGCAAAATAAACACAATAGAACCTTCTAGGATTTCCCCGTAACCCCGGTTGTGGTGTGGAGGTTAAGCTGAGGCTCCAGAGAACAAGAGCGTCCCTGGATTCCCTTTCCTGAAAGACGGACAAGCAACAGTTCACCAAAGGGAGGGATATAGAGCTTAGAGGAATATTCTAAAGCAAACCCACAAAATCAAAACCGTTTAACAAATGTCGAATATTCAACTGCTTTCCATTCTATGTAGAAAAGAAATCCAGTTCCCCAAATGTGTAAGTATCCTCTTGAGTATTTTCACAAAGAACAAGTCTCCCTTTCTCAGTCCCTCAATCCAAATAAAGAATAGAAAACATTTAGTAGCATTCCAGATAATTTGTGCCAATTTAGATGATTCATGTATTGCTTTCCCAGACTAAATGGTCTATGGCCAGTGCTTTCAAGTCAACAAGGGTGCGGAGAGCAAGACCTAATTACAGGTCTGAGTCACTGTCTAGAAGTTCTCTCAGCCCTATGGACCATCCCCCACAAAGGCACCATTTCATTTTGAGGTATAAAATCAAGCCAAGCCTACCAATCCCTTTATATAAAAAAATAAATAAGAAGATACCATTCCACACACACACACACACACACACACACACACACACACAAAACAAACACATCAGTTCACAATACCGATTTCTCAAAAAAAAAAAAAAATTTTCAGTAGGCTTCGTCCATTAAAAAGCAACTATAACATTAAATTTTTTAAATGAGAAAATGCATATAAAATATACTATGGGATTAAAATGTAAATATCTTGCATTTCTTATATTTGGCCTGATGTATAACATGGCATGTGCTATCTTGAATTCTGGTCATCTTTCAATGGGAGAGTAGCTTTTTTCACAAGGGCCTCATTGGGCAGTTCCACTGATGGCTATAATCATCTCACACTGGCAACATTTTAATTTAAAATCCTGGGTCCACATTGAAGGAAAAAAAGCTAAGATAGTTACATTTAAATAAAATTAAAAGGAGGACCCATTCTTTTAACAACAGAAAAATGCATGTACACAGCACAAAACCCCCATTTGATTCCAACAAAAGATGTTATTGTTTTCCTTCCTGTAACATGTACACAGTATATATGAACCAAGGAGAAAATGTCTTTTGAGCTTACTTGTTTCCCCCATACATCAAACATTTAAACAAAAATAACATCCTAGGAAAAAAGAAGGAAGTTCTCTTCTAATGATTGTCATAAATCTTTCTCTGACACTCTATCAGCAATTATGTCCCCAAGTGAAGGAATTAATGATCCCTGAATGGAAATGACTGTTTAGTTCTGTGCAGGCCACATTCCAAACAAGAACAAGGGGTAACATGAATCCTCCAAGAGCAACAGAAGGAGTTACTTGATCCCAGAAGTTAAATGACTTGAGTTCTATTTCCAACAAGAACCATACAAAATGATCTCCAGCTCAGACACAAAAGGAAATAATGACACAGTGCCAGTGACTGAGGTCCTGTGTTTCAAAGCACCATGCTTCCCAACCTGTTCACAGGAGTGGATGCCTCTTCTGGAACTGCTGCCACCAATACAAGGAACAAACTGACGTTTCAGAATGCATGAGAGTAAATTCTGTAAGTGTGATGTCGGGAAAATGCAGATTTACCTAAGTCTGCCAAAAGCAAGCCTTCTGAGCACAGGCTACTTAAACACAAGTCGAGCCTGCATGGGAGTACAGAAGCAGGTGAGGAAAGGGAACTCACTAGCAGACCAGACACCGATTCAGAGAATAAGATAAAACGCTGTCCACATGTTGATTAAACTCAACAATTTATAGTCTAACACATTTAGTATAGATCACTGGGATGTCTACAGTCTCAGAACAAATTTATGGCCTCTTTCCATGATCCTGAATTTATTCTCAACTCCTCTGTGATTTTAAAGAACAAATGTACATAGTATCTACATTTACCTGAAGTTAAAGAGCATACAGAAAAATCGTACCGCACAAATGTGGTAAAAGCACAGGCAAATGCATGGGGAAAAATACGGAGTAAGAGCAGGATAATGAACGGTTCCTCGGAGCCAGAGAAGGGCGCTGCTGTTAGGGGCATTACCCTAGATTTTTAACTGTTCCATAGAAGTGGTAATCATTCAATTTCGCTAGTGTATTACAGGGAGAGTACATATGGGTATGTGTATTATTCCTTATACCACTGTTTTTAAATCTGAAAACACAAAGAACAGGTCCATACTGTCAAATATACACCTGGACGGGGGCTGGTTTTCAGGCAGGAAAAGGCCAAGACCCTTTGCAGAGTTCACAGGCCAAGTGGGTTGTTTAAAAGGCAGAACCTTCTGGAGAGAAAGAGAGAGAGTGAAAGCAATCTATTTTACTCTCCTGTCTCTGAATCCTCAATCACTCCATCAGTTAACTGTTCAGAGTGGAGAGGGCGCCAGTCAACACCAGCAGCACATCCTGCCAGCTTAATTTAACGGAATTATTTTGCCTTGCTTTGCAATTACTCCCACATTCCCCAGGGAGAGACTAATGGATTACTAAAAATAAAATGGAGATTAAGTGAATCACTTCGGATGTTTTGGCTCCCAGTGTAAACTGGCTTCAACAAAAAGGAAATGCATTGGCTCAAAAGCTGGGCCTTCGGGAGGCCTCAGGGCTGGCTTCTCTGTCCTCCGCCCTGGGTGGCTTCTTGCTCAGGCTGCAGCCACAGCCGATCTCCTGCCAGCATGGAACAGCACCCAGAGGAAGAGAAAGGGGGGCGGACTCTTCCTGCAGGCTCGTTTCAGGTATGAGACGGCCTCGGCCAGGAGCTCCTGGCGAACATGCCTTCCAGTCTCACTGGCTGGGATAGGATCACGCAACCTTCTTGAAACCATACTTCTGTCCAGGTAACGCCCAACACTGGGCATTTGTCCATGAGGACTCAAGCATGGACAAAGCAGGGATGGGCTTGCCCCTAACCAGGGCGGACCCTGGAGCTCCCACAGGGGAGATGGATGGGCTGCGGGATACGGATCCAACCCTAATGTCTGCTCTGCTAGTACTGACCGGAAACAGGATGAACACGACTGTTTATCTGAAGATGAAATTAATCACGGCCGTGATGAATTTCGGTATAAAGCTACCAACTCAAGAAGTAGATGACCAAATGAAATGATCCCTCTGAGAAAAGCAGAGTGTTAAAAACTTTTGTTTCTGTACTTCCTCTGCTCCAATGAAAAACCTGAATACATCATGTCAACACATTTTAAAGCACGGAGGTCATAGGAAGTAGGGGATAGTACTTACCATATTCTTGTACCATGGCTGCAGAAATTTAGACAATAGCATCCATATTAATAGTGAACAACCTGAAAAGAAAAGAAAAATATACGGTAGTTTTAAAAGCAGTTTAAAAAACAGAAAAAAAAATAGCTAAGTGCACAAGAAATCTCATTAAAAGAAAAGAGTTGCAAAAAAAAAAAAAAGTTTTATCTTTTTTCTGAAAGAGGCAAACCAACCTAGGCAGCTGCATTTAAATTAGAAGTTAGAGAAAACAGGGGTGCCTGGGTGGCTCAGTGGGTTGAGTGTCTGATTTGGGTTTGGGTCACATCTCAGGGTCCTGGGATCAGGATCCTGTGCTGCATCGGGCTCTGGGCTTGGCGGGGAGTTTGAGTGTCCTTCTGCCCCTCTCCCCACCCTCTCCCTCTCTCAAATAAATAAATAAAATCTTTAAAAAAAAAAAAGAAGAAGAAAACATCTAGTGTTAGAGTATCTCTAAATACCTTCAAATCATCTATATCTACTGTCAAACAAATTAAATATATTTTAATCAACTAACATTGCCCTGGACTGCTGCTTGTAAAACTGAAACAAAAACACAATTATTAAATGGACCTCAAAAACCATGCAGTCCATCCCCTAGAAAACCTACCTACCCTCTTCAAATCACTACGAACTGAAGTCAGATAAGTCAGCTTCAATTTCTACATTTCTAAACTCAGGGATATGAGGGAATAGGTCTCAGAATACATACATATATTGGATCAAATTTCTGACAGCATGTTTATTAAAACTTTGAATAGTCAGAATACCATGGAACACTAAAGAAACACACCCACAGAACTAGGAACCCCAAGACCCTGGAAAGGTTTTGAGCATTTGAAAGTGAAAGGTGAGAACTTTGTCCCTATTCAGACTTCAGGACAAATAACAATATAGCAAATCACACTGTTAATTAAGAAGGACTTAAAAACATAAAAATCGTTCTCTGCTATGATATTTCCGGGGGATGGCGTGCCCTGACAAGGCAGGGAGTAGGTATTGTCCACGTATCTACAAATACTGCGTGTCTAACTTCACCTTCCTCAGTGTTTGTAAAGTTCACCAATGTTGTGGGCATTCATTAGCTTGTAAGGAAGAAAAGAACTTTTGCTCTACCTTTTCAGGTTCAGTTTCTAGGGGACTGCTAATTAAACTGACAAAGACAAATTAACAGAAGGAAAGGTATATGTTTCTTTATTGATGTTAATATTTTTACACCCATGGGGATGTCACAGAAAACTAGTAAAAAACAAGAGAAGCAGTTTGACGCAGAGGCTTAAATACCATCTTAATAAGGGGCAATAAATTGTGCAGAAATGACTAAGACAGGAAAAGGAGATCGGAGTGCCTATGGATGATAAACTGTGGAAAGATGACCAGGACTAAGTGGCAGATAGGACCATTTAGTAAGATTATGTGGACCCAAGTTTCTCCAATGAGAAGAATGGTTCTTCTCTTCCTGGTATAGAGATGGGATGCGACCTTACAAATGGAAATTTATGCCCCAATTTTCGGGCAGGAAGGAAGGGAGGAAAGAGAACTCTCCCTGCATCTGCCATTTCTCAGTTTCCTTCACTCAAAATAATCCTTGTGCCAAGTGGCATATTTTGGGGTGGCTTATTCTGATCATCTTCAGGTTCACAGAAATAAAAACACCATTAAAAGAATAATGCTGCAAGTCTCAGAATGGAAGAAGATATTTGCAGTACATACATCCATCAAAGGACTCACTCAGAATATATGAAGAACTCTGATAAAACAATAAAAAGACCACTCAAACAAGATACCCCAATGGTCAATAAGCATATGACAAGGTACTCACCCTCATTCATTACCATTTACTATAAAATAAAGCTACAATGAAATAAAATTACATACTGATTAAGATGGCTAAAACTGAAAATCTGACAATACCAGGTCTTAGGAGAAACAACAATTTGGCTCTCATACACCGCTGGTGGGGGTGTGAACTAGAAAACAGTTGAGCAGAACGAAATAAAATAGAACATAAACTTACAATGTAGCCCAGCAATTCCACTCCCAGCAGGATACCTACCAGGAATGCACATTCATAGCCCCAAAGACACACACAGAAATAGTCAAGCATTAATCTCAATAGCCAAAACTCAGTGACAAACAAATTGTCGAGTATTCATACAATGAAATATTATACAGCAAGGGTCAGTAAGCTTTTTCTGCAAAGGCCAAACAGTAAATATTTTTGGTTTTTCAGACCATATAGCCACTGAGCCCTATTGCAACTACGCAATTCTGCATTTGGGGTACATTTACATAGATGAATATGTAATTGAATGGGTTTGGCTGTGTGCCAGTAAGACTTAATTTACCCAAAAAAGCAGCCAGCCCACACGCTGTAATTTGTCTGCTATATGGTAATAAATATAAATGAATCATAATTAATACAACAACACAGATGAATCTCACAGACATAATGTTAAGACAAAGAAGCCAGACACAGAGAGAATACACTGTATGATTCATTTTAGGAAGTTCAAAAATAGGTAAACCTATGTAAGTCAGGATAATAGTTACCTTTGAGGTGGGAAGAGGGGTAAGAAGATACCAGAAAGGGGTGGAACAGGAAATTTTGGTGCGTTAGTAATACTGCACTCCTTGATTTGAGTGGTGGTTTCATGATCATGCTCAATTTGGGAAGATTCATCAAAGGGCTCACTTACAATCTACTTATCTTCATATGTGTTACACTTAAATAAAAAAGTAAAATATTTTAGTTTTTTGTTTTTGTTTTATAAATAAAGAATACAGGTCAGTAGTACAAGTGGATGCTTTCTCAAAGTCCAGGCTCCCTGGACATCAACTGCTCTGAGCAGCAGCAAACCTTGAACCTCCACAAGGCAGGATCCTGAAGCCCTCCCTTATCTAGCATGATGTCTGCCCGGCAACCAAACCTTTGCTCTGAGTTCCAGGTGGGGGGCTGTGGAGAAAGAGCTGTGATGAGACAAAACACAGAGAAGTGGCGGGAAGGGAATCCAATCCAGAGGGAGGAAGGAAGGTAACAGATGGTGGATGAGGAAACTGGTGGAAATAAGCCCCACATGTTGACATTATCTGCTGGATAATCTATACACAGAATAAAAATCACACGAGCAGCTTAGAAACACAGTTTGGAAGGTCAGTGAATGTGCCCTTTGGACAAAAATAATGACATTTTAAAAGCTAACTAGGGTTCTTAAAACACTGTTGAACAGATTTGTTTCCAGTACAATTTCTTCCAGCTTTTCAAGTTGAGGAAGCAAACCTGACAGACAAAATAGTCTTGACTTTCTACATTTGCATATTTCAGTTTCTATACCTTGACCTCGTCTTAAACATCCATACCATGTCTAAAATTTAATTAGATATGTAACATTCCAGGGATCAGAGGAAGACATTAAACTACCAGGGTTATGCCCAAATATACTGGGAGAGGCAGAGAATACAACAATGCCATGAACAACAAGATCAAAGGTATAATCTAAGGATTCACATTCTCTACAGCTGCTTATACCATGAATGAAATAAAGAGCAAAGGAATTAAAAAAAAATGAAAAAAGTGAAATCCACTCACTATACTGCATTTACTGCATAACTGAGATGTGTAAGAAACTGACCTGGATGCTGAAAACACAAAGATAAAGTTCCTGTCTTTAAGGAGCTCACAGTTATAAAGAAGCTGACAAGCCTAGGCATCGATAATTTAAGTTAAATGTCTTAACAGTATACAATATTCACAAGCGCTATGGAGCTAGATTAACGAGAGAGAATTATTATGGAGAAGGAGTGGGGAGAAAGGGTAAGTAAAGGAAGTCTTCCTATACATAACAGGCAAGAGCTAAAATGGATTTTGAATGACTAAAGATGAGCAAGGTAAGAAGAGGAGAAGAGCATCATTGTAGGCAGAGAGAGAGAATGTACAGAGGCAGGAATGAACCAGTCCTATCTGAGGAGTAACAAGAAATCTGCAGCAGCCAGAACATGGTGGACAAGGACAAGCCAAGACTGAGATGGCAGAAGAACCTGTCAGTTATACTAAGTTGGAATTTTTTTTTTAAAGATTTTATTTTTTTATTTGTTGGAGAGAGAGGAGTGATGGCGAGCACAGGCAGACAGAGTGGCTGGCAGAGGCAGAGGGAGAAGCAGGCTCCCTGCCAAGCAAGGAGCCCGATGTGGGACTCGATCCCAGGACGCTGGGATCATGACCTGAGCTTAAGGCAGCTGCTTAACCAACTGAGCCACCCAGGCGTCCCCTAAGTTGGAATTTTATTCTACAGATATTACAAAGTCATTAGGCTAGGAAATGGGGGTTGGAAATGGAATACAAGGAATAGAGAAAAGATGGGTCTCCAAATATAACTTCTTGTCTAGTTTTGACATACATAAACATGGTAATTCTTCACAAACTAAAAAAAAGTAAATAACTAAAATCAACCAGTATGTGGGGCAATTCAAAATGAAAACACAATCAGTGATAAATGGACTGCATTATAAATGGACAACATAATACCACTCAAGAGAACACGGGGAGAACAAACCTAGCCTCTTTGGAGACCACTGTCTTGGCTATAAACTCTGAGGCTACAGACAAAACAAAGGAAGAAAAAAAGAAAGGCTGGAATGAATTCTGTGGTGTTGAACTCAAGTCAAAGATATCATGCTTTTGAATATATATATTCAATAGGTGATGATAGACACAGGCACACCTTGGAGAAACTGTGGGTTCAGTTCCAGACGACCACAAGAAAGCGAGTATTCCAATAAACTCACTGGTTTTGCTTGTTTCCCAGCAAAAAAAAAAATGTTATGTTTACAGTACAATAGTCTACTAAGTGGGCAATAGCATTATGTCTAAAAAACAATATACGTAAATTTAAAAGTACTTTATTGAAAAATGTTAACCATCATTTGAGTTTTCTGTGAGTCATAATCTTTTTGCTGATGAAGGTCTTGTCTTGATGTTGATGGCTGAGCAGGGTGGTGGCAGCTGAAGGTTAGGGTGGCTGTGGCAGTTTCGTAAAATAAGACCACAATGAGGTTTGCTGCATTGATGAACTCATCCTTTCATGAATAATTCCTCAGTAGCACATGAAGCTATTCAACAGCATCTCACCTGTGGCAGAACGTCTTCCAAAACTGGAGTCAATCTTCGCAGATCCTGCACTGCTTTATCAACAAAATTCACGTAATACTCTAAATGGTTTGCTGTCATTTCAAAAATCTGCCCAGCATCTTCATTGGAAGGAGATTCCTTCTCAAGAAACCACTTTCTTTGCTCATCCACAAGCAGCAGCTCCTCATCAGTTAGAGTTTCATCAGGAGCAGCAAGTCAGTCCCATCTTCAGGCTCCACTTCTCACTCCAGTTCTCTCGCTATTTCCGTCATATTTGCAATTATGTCCTTGACTCAAGTCTCGAACCCCTCAAAGTCATCCCTGATGGCTGGAAAGAACTTCTTCAAAAATCCTGCTAATTAATGTTGGTATTTTTACCTCTTCCCATGAATTATGAATGTTCTTAATGGCATCAGAATCGTGAACCCTTTTTAGAAGGTTTTCAATTTACTCTATCCAATGCATCAAAGGACTCACTATCTGAGCCCTTCTGAATACATTTCTTAAATAGTAAGACTTGAAAGTTCAAATGACTCCTTGATCCATGGGCTGCAAACGGATGTTGTGTTGGCAAGCATGAAGCCCTTCACCTTGTCCATCTCCATGGAGCTCTTGGGTGACCAGGTGTACTGTCTATGAGTAGTCATATTTTGAAAGGAAACTTTTTTTCTGAGCAGTTTTCAATAGTGGGCTTAAAATACTCTATAAACCATGTTGCAAACAGATGTGCTGTCATCTAGGCTTTCTTTTGTCTTTTTAAGATTTTATTTATTTATTTGAGAGAGAGAGAGACAGTGAGAGAGAGCACAAGCGAGGAGAAGGTTAGAGAGAGAAGCAGACTCCCCGTGGAACTGGGAGCCCGATGCGGGACTCGATCCTAGCACTCCAGGATCATGACCTGAGCCAAGCAGTCGTCCAACCAACTGAGCCACCCAGGCGTCCCTCATCTAGGCTTTCTTAACCCATTCAGAGAGCACAGGCAGAATAGAACTAGTATCATTCTAAAGGGCTCTAGGATTTTCAGAATGGTCAGTGAACCCTGGCTTCCACTGAAAGTCACCAGCTACCTTAGCCCCTAACAAGAGAGTCAACCTGCCCTTTGAGGCTTTGAAGCCAGGCGTTGACTTCTCCTCCCTAGCTATGAAAGCCCCGCATGGCATCTCCTTCCAATGGAAGGCTGTTTCATTCACACTGAAAGCCTCTTGCTTAGGGCCGCCACCTTCATGAATGATCTTCGCTGGACCTTCTGCAGAACCTGCTGCAGCTTCTCCGTCAGCACCTGCTGCTTCACCTGGCACTTCGTTGTTACGGCGACGGCTTCTCGAGACTTCTCTCCTGCAGCTTCCCCACCTGTCTCAACCTTCACAGCACTGAAGAGAGTTAGGGCCTCGCTCTGGATTATTTTGGCTCAAGGGAATGTGGCTGGTTTGATCTTCTCTGCAGACCACTAGAAGTTTCTCCATGTCAGCAGTAAGGCCGTTTCATTTCCTTATCATTCATGTGTCCCCTGGAGCAGCACTTTTAATTTCCTTCAAGAACGTTTCCTTTGCAGTCACAACTTGGCTTTTTGGCACAAGAGGCCTAGCTTTTGGCATATCTTGGCTTTCGACATGCCTTCCTCTCTAAACGTAATCATTTCCAACTTTTTATTTAAAGTGATAGACATGCCACTCTTCCTTTCACTGGAACACTTAGACGCCATTGCAAGGATATTAATTAATCTAATGTCAAAGTATTGTGTCTGCAGGAATAGGGAGGCCCAAGGAGAAGGAAAGTGATGGGTCTGGGCTGGTCAGTGGAGCAGTCAGAACACATACAGCATTTGTCAGTTAAGTTAACCATCTTATATGGGCATGATTTATGAGGCCCAAAACAACTACACCAGTTATAATTATCACCTATCACAGATCACCCTACAAATATAATAATAAAAAAAAAGCTTGAAATATTGTGAGAATTTCCAATATGTGACAGAGAGACATGAAATGAGCCAATGCAGTTGGAAAAATGGCGCCAAAGCCTTGCTCAAACAGGGCTGCCACAAACCTTCAATTTATAAAAAAACACAGGATCTGTGAACAGCAATAGAATAAAGCACAAGGAAACGAGGTATGCCTGAACTGTTATTCTTTCTTATAATACACTACTACCATTATCCATTTTGTAACCCAACCTGTCCCAGATCTGGCCAGTGGAAATCCCTTCAAGATGGCTTCTAGGTCATTTTCATATGACCCTATCATTCTCTAAGCATTTCCTTACTTTTTGAAAATAGATGTTTCAGTCTCATTTTGTACTTTCTTTCCCTGAAATGAGCCAAGGAGTTCTGAGTCCTTTAATTAGAAAGTGGTATTTAGAAATCAAAATCCAAGTGCGAGATGTGTTCATTGCCAGTGGAGACTACTCTGACACACACTCACAGTGACAGAGGTGGGGAATATACATATGTATGTGCTTATACATACACACATGAACACACATTTACATTCACAACCACAGGGCTTTTCAAGACACAAGACAAGGTGATTATATATAAAGTTTACATGAAAACTCAATGTTCTTCTGCACAAGAAGAAGATGGTAGGGAGGCACCTGCCCTACCAACTATCATTCCAACACAGTAGGAATTGTAGATTAATACAGAAAGGTGGAATTATTTAATAATGGTGCTTGCACATGTGTTTATTCATGTGGGGGGGGAGATTAAATTGAATCTCTATTCCACTCTTTATTGAAAAATCAATTCTAATTTAACTAAAGACTCGCATATAAAAGGCAGGATTAAAAAACTTTTTTTAGTAGACAATAAAAGAATATTTTATGGCTTCAGAATAGGTTAGCAACATAAAAAAGAAAAACCATAAAGAAAAATAAATTCATTCTACACTAAAATTTAAAAAAAATTTCTGTTCATTAAAAGTCACCATAAAAAAGGCAAAACCACAAACAAGAAAATGTATAACCAACAAAACAGTAAGTATCTGGAATATATCTTTTATGAATTTCTAAGAAAGATGATCCAAGAGAAAAATGGGCAGAAGTTATAAAAGAAAATATAGAAGGTCCTTATGTACATGAAACAATAGTTTCTTTAGTAATTAGGGAAACAAATAAAAAGCCCGTTTACACACCCATCAACTCGACTGCTTTTAACAAGTGAGACAACGTCAAGTGTGCGGCACAGATGTGGAACAGGGCAAACGTTCAGACTCTCAGGTGGGAGCTGCACTTTGGTACAGTCGCTTTGGAAAACAGTCAAGCGTGGGTATATCTCACTGGCCAACAATCCATTCCTGAGTTCATGGTCACCAGGAGAACTGTCACCCAGAGACAAACACAATTGTTCCTAACCTCAGAAAAGTGCAAACAATCCAAATTCCAATGGAACGGGAAAATAAAATGTGGTTTTGTTTGCAGCAGAATCAGTGAACTCTGATGCTAAATGCAAGAATATGGAAAAATTCAAGCAGACAATCTCCCTAAATACTTGTACAACAAGATTTTAAAATATAAAATTTTAATGAATTAGATTACAAGCTCACTATAGGCTGGTTCAAAACCACTTAATAGTCATTAGAAGCCTCCTACAGGGTTTAGGTTTTTTTTGTTTTTTTTTTTTTTTTTAGATTTTATTTATTTATTTAACAGAGAGAAAGATCACAAGGAGGCAGAGAGGCAAGGGAGAAGCAGGCTCACGCTGAGCAGAGAGCCCGATGGGGGGCTCAATCCCAGGACCCTGAGATCATGACCTGAGCTGAAGGCAGAGGCTTAACCCACTGAGCCACCCAGGCGCCCCATCCTTCTACGGTTTTATGCTCAGTATTGTGGATGTTTCCAAGACATAGACTATTAAGTCCTCCGAGAGATAATAATATAATTCTCTATAGCTTTGAACACAATATTGAGCCCATGGCAAACATTAAACAAAAGAAAAAATTGTACATCTCATTGTTACCTAAAGAAGAGGATACTTATTTCCCAAAGTAATTAAAACACTTGAGAAGGCATCATCCACACTGTGGTTTTTCAAAAAAAAATCTATACAATTAAAGAAAAGACCAAAAACACCGTTATTCTGTCAACTACCAGGGCGGAGGAGATCGCTTCTCTTAGACTCATACCCATTTGACTACTGATTCATTTAAAAATATGTATTATGACGGGGGCGCCTGGGTGGCTCAGTGGTTAAGCCGCTGCCTTCAGCTCAGGTCATGATCTCAGGGTCCTGGGATCGAGCCCCGCGTCGGGCTCTCTGCTCTACGGGGAGCCTGCTTCCTCCCCTCTCTCTGCCTGCCTCTCCGCCTGCTTGTGATCTCTCTCTCTCTGTCAAATAAATAAATAAAATCTTTAAAAAAAAAATATGTATTATGACAGTATAACTTTCTACAAAAATAAGTAACTTCAAGTCAACACTATGAGATTAGAAGCGAAACATCTGTATGAACACAGCTGCTCAGAGCTGTAGCATTAAACCTCTAATAGTGATCAACACTGATGTCACCCACCATTTGCTAAGCTGACCTGGCCAAGAGGTTCCCTAAGTTAACTGTACACTATAAGGTTAACGTGCTTTAACAATGTGGAAAAAATCATAGGCTACATATTTAAATTTGACATCAAAGACATAATGTATTTTTTTTTATCTCAAATGTCATGAATAGTGTTCAGAACTTGGGACTCTTACGGTCCATACTTTATATGGGTAGGAATATGCACAAAATCTTTTTTTTTAATTTTCAACAGTTTTATTTAAGGAAAATCTTACATAATACTTACAGTGTTTCAGATACATTATAGTATCAACTCTCTGAAGCCCCTATGAGCTTATACTCATTTTATAGATGAGGAAAGCGAGTCCTTCAGAGGTTAAAGAACTTGTCAAAGTTCTCTGTCTTGGTAAGAAGTGGGCCAGATTCTACCCTAGTAGGATGGCTGCAGGGTTTATACTTTCGTAACCACGATTCTATGAAACTTCTTGATCATAGTGACAATTATTCTCCCACATCCCTCCTAAGTCCTTTTTCAGGGTTCTGAAGGAAGGTCACTAATGGAACTTTAAAGCTCCTCTGAGGAATCCTAGCTTTCAAGCTACACAGGGGAAGGGAGGACCTAGTCCAGTAGAGAAAGGATGTTTGAGGCCAGTGGCCTGCCCTGTGGAGAGGGGTGCAGAAGGGGGAGTATATATCACTAATGAGGCAGTCAGTGCTTTCCTGGTGCCAATATGAAAGATGAAATTGAATCATAACTGTAGTTAGCACAGTAGTTCCCTATGACCCTGCAAATGCACAAAATCTTTAAAACGAATCGTTACGTCGCACAGAGACAGAGTGTGACAGTTCTACCTGATTCACCGCTAATTCATTTTGTTTGCCTCCTAATGGCGTTATTTTAAAAAGAGCAATTCCACAGCCCATAGAGGAGATTTCTATTTTAAGCAGAGGTAACAATCTTTCCTTATGTAAGAGGCAGTTACGCAGGGTAAGAGACGAAACAAAGCGCCGGGGTGCACACAAGCAGCAGGCCAGGGAAAGCATTCGCTTTCATCCTCAAGGGTATGCCCTAAGTATACCAGTCTACCAGGCACTGAATTTATTAAGCCATAATTTTGCTACATGAATTTGTCATTCTTTCCTTTAGAGAACACTGAATAATCAGAAGGCAATGTTTGCTTTCCCCTCTACAGTAACAACTGTGCATTTGGCCTGAATTCTAAACAACCAGGTTCTTTTGAAATTCAGCCAATATACAGATCTTTTCACTAAAAATAAGCATGAAGGAAACAGGCTCAAATCATAAATGTCATATTTATAGCTGCTCAAAATGGGAGAGAACAGCCTTCTCCGATAATTTGGATAAACATGCACAGACCTCACCATCACCATACATGCTCCACCACCACTAAACACAGAATTGCTAAGAACTTGAAGCATAAATATTCAGTTGGATATTTGATGACATCAGCACAGGTGGCCTCAACTCTACTGATAGAATGCTTAACCAATCATGCGGTGTCTTTCTGTACTGGTTAAGCCTACATCAGGTGTGAGTTTCATATATTAACTTGGCTAGATAGTGCTCAGTTAATCAAACACTAATTTAGGGGTTGCTGTGAAGGTATTTTGTAGATCGAATAATGGCTACAATCAGCTGACTTTATGAAAAGAGATTCCCCTTGATAATGTGAGAAGGCCTCATCTAATTAGCTGAAGGTGTTAATCCCAAAGACTGAAGTTTCCTAAAGAAGAAGGAATTCCAAAAACCATCAGCATTAACTTCTGCCCGAGTGTTCAGCCTTCTGGTCTGCCCTGCAGATTTCAGACCTGCAGCCCCACAAATCCATGAGCTACTTCTGTGTGTATACACAATGGATTACTAGCCATAAAAAAGAAGAAATCCTATCCTATGCGATCACATGGATAGACCTTGAAGGCATTATGCTAAGCGAAGGAAGTCAAAGAAAGACAAAGACAAATACTATATGATCTCGCTTATATGTGAGATCTAAAACAAAACAAAACAAAATTCACAGAAAAAGAAATCAGACTTGTAGTTATCAGAGGCAGAGGGTGGGAGGAGGGGGAATTCGAAGAAAGTGCTCAAAAGGCACAATCTTCCAGCCTTCCTTCCAGTTATAAGATACATCAAGTACTAGGGATGAAACATACAACATAACTACAGGTAACACCTCTGTATGATATACAGGGAGGTTGTTCAAAGAGTAAATCCTAAGAGTTCTCATCACGAGGAAAACATTTATTTTTCTTTTCTTCTTTCTCTTCTTTTTGCTGTTACCTACATGTGAAAATGGGCACTAGCTAACCTGTTATGGCAATCATTTTACAAGATATGTGAATAAATCACCATGCGCGCACCTTAAGCTTATAACAGTGATGTATGTCAATTATTTCTCAATCAAACTGGGGGGAAATATATTTATGTATATGTATAAGACACATATGTGTGTATTCCTACTGATTCTGTTTCTCTAGAGAGTCTTGACGGATACACTGGGCAAAATGAGAATCCTGCCACGAGTTTTAACAGTTGTGGTCATACAAAGAAAGAAATACCTTCATTTAACTCAGTTTACCTAGGAAAACAAGGGTATCACTGGCGTACTAGAAGAGCACTCCCTGCTGACTAAAACAGAAGCCGACTTACGAGAAGGGCACCCCAGAATCAGTATAACAAAATGCTGTGGCAAGAACAGGGGAACAGGAGTTCTAACTTGGGGTCTGGGGAGGAGGCAGGAGAGCAGAATATCCCATCTAAGTGTTCACAGCACCATTAAGGGGCAGATGCTAGTATTGTTCCCAATTCTCAGGAGGTCAGGGAAGCTAAAGATGTAATTCTACAAGGTGACATGGCCACTAAGTGGTACTGGATCCCAGTTATGAACCTAAACTTGAGGTCAAGCTACCAAGCTGTAAGTTTCCCTAACAGTACCTCCCAGGCAGAACAATGGGGAAAAAACTTCCAAGCCCAAGAACCTTATGAACAACGCCATAAACATATCACAAGTAAAGGCATACTACATTTGATGTCTGTCCACAGAAAGGGGGCTGAGGGGAAACAGCATAAGCAGAAACAGAAAGGTAAAACTGTATAAAAAGAGAAGATTCCTGGTTCAAAACTGCTAATAACTTACAAATTTATCTTTTGACCTATAAAATGTCTAATTTTGTAAGAAATATTAAAAACAAATAAATAAATGCACAGAAATTACAGGAAATCCCAGTACAGGTGGCACTAGCAGATCAGAGTAGTGACAAATTCTAAGAAATAAAAAGCATACTGAAGCAGAATGAAAATGGAATTCAACAGAACTGAAAGATCCCTTAGAAATAAGAAGATGGACCTCCAAATAAATGTTCCCAGCAGACTCTAGGAAAGCCTGACACGTGTCAGCAGAAATATACCTTGGACAGTGAGCCAGGTCATTAATGAACGTGACACCTGCATCAGTCCCTTCTCCGTGAAAGCATAGTCTGTAGTATTAGCCCCTGGATTAAAGCCACTGAGAAACACCCACAGAGTGATCCTTTGGGCCTTTGGGAAATAAACGTAATGAAGGGTGGATCACACAGCTAGAGTCTACACCCCAGAGAAGCTAGACAATGTCTCATGTAACTAATAACGAAGCTTACCTGCACTGAGAAGACAAGTGACCCACACATCTTCCGGAAAATTCACCCTACCAACATGGCTGGCCCACCCGCCATGGCTCCTGTAAATCAGAGCCCACACGCACAACCAGGTAAGCAGAACCTCCACGACAAATGCTGAATTCAATCTTTTGGCTCTATCATATACTACAAATAAATCTATGATAAACAGCCAAAGGAGTTTAGAATATGACACCCCAAAACATGCCAATTTGGTATACTGACTTTACTTAAAAAAAACCACAAGTATAAGAAAGATGCACTGACCTCCCCTTTTCTTCCTGAGAACAGGAGATAAAACTCCCATATGAAAACTCCCATTCCTGTACCTGGAGGAAAAGGACATTCTGATCACCAGAGACAGGTAGTCGAGGCTGAGAAGAACATATACAAACAAATCTTTTTAAAATAAAATCTATTATCTTACTTTAGCCTCCCCATATATTTTAGTTTCTTTTCCACGATCGTTACTCTTTGTTCAACCTAATATAGAAACATTTAGGCCTCAATGGTTTTTTCAGGTCTTCATTTTCCTGCTAAAACTCCCATGTACTGTTCAAAAAAATGCTTTTCTAATGTGTCGCATGTCAACTTAATTCTCAGACCCAGTCAGAGACCCTAAGAAGGTAAAGTTTTACCTCCCTTACACAATCACTATCCACCCCAGAGAAATCAGCAACATGGAAAGAAACATTGAATTCAAGAATGTCAAAGAAAAAAGGGTTAAAATGAAAAAACAAAGAACATGTTTCTAAAAGGATAATAAATTTCCTCAAGAAATTTTAAGGAAATACGGTATTCACACACCAACTAAAGAGAGAATACTTGGTTTTGGTTAAAATAAGATCATTGGGAGAAGGGTAGATCAGCAGATCATGAAGGTCCTGCAGCTGGATCCACCCCCAAGTGGACGTCCCAGGCTCTGTCCATTACCCTTTCTGTTTGGCTTTGTCCCTTTTGCCTATTAACAAGTCCAAATCCCCCTTTATTCATAAAAAGATTTTCCCTTGACCCAGACCTCTTCTCTCCAAAATAAAGAAGCAATGAGGTAAGAAGGTGTCAGTGATGATTTGGAAGTTCCTCACTTAAATAACTGGGTGGATGGTTCTCTCATTAGATGAACAAAGACAGAAGGGAAGAATGGGAGATGGGCAGGGGAGTACTTGACAATAACCCAGAACACAAACTGCCTTTACAGAAAGACCTTATAAACTAGGAGCCTATATACTGAACTTGGTCCATAGACATATTTTTTTTTGGCCCCCACAGTGTTCTAAAAAACTTCAACCCATCCTTTAATATTCAGACTGTTTAATGAGCAAATCCTCATTTACAGCTGTTCTTAAAAAAAATAAAAATTAAAAAATTTTAAAAACCTGGGAGATCTGGTAACCTTGGGCTCACATTCCCATATAACATCAAATGGCCAGAGCTAAATGGCCTGCATGGGGTCTACAGTCTCCCCTCCCCACTCCCTGTTGTCCCCAGCTCTGTCTTTCTGACCTTGAGCCTATGTCAATGGCCATTTATCACTCCACTTACTCTGTTGCTTTTCTTAGTGTAGAAAAATATTTTTTCTTACCCTGAGGCCTGCTTTTACTCATTGACATTGTTGGCCAGGCACTTAAGCTTGCAAATCTGCCGCAGAAGCACAGAGTCAAGAAGGGAGTGGAAAATATGGGTCTTTGGCTATTCAGGGGAGACAGGGCTTGAGGTGTGGCTTAAAGTGGGTCTGAAATAGGTTAAATGGAAGAGGGCTGAGCTCACAAAAGAGAATGGATGGAACTCTAGGAAATGCCCACAATTCAAAACAGTAAAAGAAAGGTAAAGTAAGTGAAAGTTAAGTTCAAGGAGTAGATATTCAAGAAGGATTTAAGTACATGGATGGTGTACAGATTACAGCAAAAATCCACTCAGTTGTGACACCAGCATTGCAGGGAGAGATCAGAGTCCCCCACAATGTAACTTATTTAGTGACAAAATCAAGAAACAACATCAATCAAAATCTACGACAAAATCCACTTAAACTTCCTGGAAAACTAGACTACTTAGCAATTGGTTAATGTAGAAACAGAAGGATGTGTCTCTGAATTACTGTCTATGTCAATACTATCACCAAGTTCTCAAAAGTCATTTTTCATTGGCCAGAATTGTCATAGGGTATCTAAATTATTAAGTTTTATCTTACCTGTTAAAATCTTTCCTTAGCTCCTAAGAAACGGAATATAAGCCCCAACTCCCTAAATGCCAGGGAATCTCTTACATATTTAGGGCTCTTAAACATACAAAATTCAATTTGTTTTTATCTTCCTTATGTGAATTTAATTATTAGACCAGCCAAAGAACCTAGAAGGGAAAAAGAAAAAAATTTCCTCCCCTGCAGTTTTGGCACCCAAAGTGGGGCTCTCCACTGGCTGGACATTACAAATATTTGGGGGCTGCTGAAGCTGACAGGATACCACAGAATGTAAGGATTCTTACCACACCAGTCCCCTGGGTTTCTGCCTGCAAGGTCATGTGGAAGTGAGAGGGATAATAGTCTTTTTTTTTCCCACTAAATTCAAATCAGTGGGAGAAAATATTAACTCTGTGTGAATCTGTTTCTTGGGTATAACAACTCCAGTAAGATTTGTTATGAGTGCTCTTATTTTCTTTTGATCCCCTTCCTCTTAGAGATGATCACTGGCTTCTTTTCTCTCTGTCTTTTGCATTGTTTGTTATAAGAAGAAAAACCATAGGGCAGAATGAAGGCTTGCATTCTGGGTCCTATAAGCCTGTTGTTCAAGCCAGCCTCACAGACCGGTGAGTTGATAGTTCTCACCAGACCAGGGTCTGTCTAGATAAATTTGCTATGGGTGCCCTATGTAAAAACTAGTTGAAGTTTTCCTTTCTTCTTGCTCTAAGCCCTGAGACATTGGCTTTGTGACCAGTGAGAATGTTCTCTCTGGTCTCCACCATCCAATACATGCAAGTACTGATCTGCAACTGGTGATCAGTCAAATGGACCAGGATTCCAAGACACAAAGTCACAAGCAGCATCCTCTTTGTCTGGCCATGCCAGGTTTTAGGAGTTTGTCATGTGGGGGGCTGGTGCTAAGGGGGCCTTTGTCCCCTCAACCTTCACTGTCCTGTTAGTGGTTGAGAAGTCCCATTCTGATGGTGCCTACCCCATATCACGGATTCCCAGGTCTTGCTTCTTCCACTATACCATTCTTACTGCCTGTGATAAAGAAGGTCTTCCCTTTCCCAGGCAAACCCTTGGAAAGAACTCTCTGGATATGGTAAGGGCTGTATTTTACACCCTCTTTTGGGAGGCTTTCGATGGTTACGCCATAAAAAGTCTTCTTGGTTTATGTCACTGCTGAGATTACTGTAAGATCTAACCTGTCAAGGACCAGATGATGGCCATATTGAACTGTCTATATGTGAAAGAAAAAAATTTTTTAGAGTGTTCTCATCCTACAAAAGACAAAATTCATAAGAGAACACAAAGGAATATAATGGCTAATGTTAAAGTCTGCCTTAATAAGACGAAAGAACAGAAATTAGACTTAGTACAAAAACTGGCATCCACATCCAACATAAATCCTCTCTTTCTTAAAATCCAGCCCCATCTCCCCAGCAAATTCCCTTACCTCCCAAACCCTTCCACCCTCCTTAGAAAAATCGTTTAAATACCCCGTTGCCTATTTTAACTTTCCTTTCCCTACAAGATTTACAAACAGCACTCCAGCCTAATCTCTAGGTCCACAGTACACAGGTTACTCATGGGAATGACGCAAGCCAGGAAGTGAATTTAGCAGAAGCACCCACACTACACTAAGGCTTGCTTTGCTTGGCTCTAAAAATCAGGCTCTGCCAGCTTCAGGACTTCCTATGTAATATCCTTTGTGGATATATCCTAGATCCTCCCAACCACAAAAAAATTCATGCCCCATTAATAGGAACATCTTTTAAATCATAAAGCCCATCTAACTCCTCTTTCAGGAGATCCAACCAAATTTAAAGAGAAATTAAAAAGGTGAATGGCCACTCACATGGACCTTGTTTTGCTGCTAAGAAGTGTTCTTCCCACCCACAATTATACTGTAGTTACCAGACAAGCCAGGGCAACCTGGAATGGGATTGGGAGGGTGGGAGGGGAATTCAGAAAAAAACAGATGGCCCAAATTCTCTCAGGCCACCTGCAAATGGCCAAGAAATGTCTCCGCTGGGGGCGGATATTCAGGGGCTAATAGAAACATTAGTAGAGGCTCTCCTCTCTAAGGTGAATTGGTTTAAGGTTAAATCGTGCACCCAGAAAGAAGGAGAGCACCTGAAGGTCTCTGTTGAACACTTTATAGACTTCTCAAAGGCATACTTCACTATACCCTGAAGTTCCAGAACACAGAAATCTTTGCGTTTCCACCTTAGTAAGGCACTTTCTCCCTAGTTTAAAAAGACAAATTCAAAATAACATGCTTAGCTAGGCTAGTCAACCTTGAATTACTACAATGGAAGCAGCTACCCAATGCTTTGAAGACAGCTTGCACGAATGCAAAAGAAAAGGGGTTAACATCAATAATTCTTGATTTACAACTTGCGTCTTGAGAGAACCAAAAGTTTAACTCTAAGAGCAACTCAAAACCCACTCAGTTCCTTTCCCATTTGCCTTCAGACATTAGCAGATGGTTCAAAAAATGAAGACACTGGGAATACAATTGTCCTGCATGTGAGAAAAAGTAAAAACTTAAATAGTAATTACTCTAGGCTTCTGATAAAACATAAAAATATCCCAAACTCGGCCATAATGTATATTCATTCTCCATCCCTGGAAATCTTGTAAATCTTACCATTGTCCTTAAAAATGTATAAACCACAGCAGATAACTAAAACACAGCCCACAATCTCCTAAAATGAAGGGGAAAAACGGGTGTGGGGCATGCTTTTTAAAATACAAATTTCTAGAAAGGCTCCCTTGCCCAATCTACTCCACAGCCTCCATAACATTACTTCTTATGGACAAATATAAATTGTAAAAGCCTTCTCCAAGTGAGGCACCTGGGTGGCTCAGTCAATTGGATATTTGACTCTTGATTTTGGCTCGGGTTATGATCTCAGGGTTGTGGGCTCAAGCCCCACAACAGGCTCCACACTTGCCAGGGAGCCTGCTAGAGATTCTCTCTCCCTCTGCCCTCTGCCTCTACCCTCCGCACTCATGTGAGTGCGCATGCGCTCTCTCTCTCTCTCTCTCTCTCTCTAAGATAAACAAATAAATCTTTAAAAACAAACTGAAAAAGTCTTCTCCACAAATATTAGTAAAAGGCCTTAACCATTTAAGTGGATAACCGTAACTTGCTCCTTTGCCAGAGACACAATTATTTATAAACCAGTGAGTTTTGTGTTATACCTGATTCATAGCTAAAATTTTAGAACAGAAGCCACAGGATCTCGGTTTACGTCTGTGTGTTTACTTATGTCTATGAATGTATTTTATATATATGTGATATTTTTCTACCACCAGATGGTATTGACAAAGTTAATTTGTAAAGAGCTCTATTTTAGCTTTTCCCCTAAGGTAAGGAATACAGCAGGGATGTCCACTATCACCACTACTATTCAACATAGTACTAGAAGTCCTAGCCTCAGCAATCAGACAACAAAAAGAAATTAAAGGCATCCAAATCAGCAAAGAAGAAGTCAAACTATCACTCTTTGCAGATGATATGATACTTTATGTGGAAAACCCAAAAGACTCTACTCCAAAACTGCTAGAACTCGTACAGGAATTCAGTAATATGTCAAGATATAAATTCAATGCACAGAAATCAGTTGCATTTCTATACACCAACAGCAAGACAGAAGAAAGAGAAATGAAGGAGTCGATCCCATTTACAATTGCACCCAAAACCATGATACCTAGGAATAAACCTAACCAAAGAGGCAAAGAATCTGTACTCAGAAAACTATAAAGTAGTCATGAAAGAAATTGAGGAGGACACAAAGAAATGGAAAAATGTTCCATGCTCATGGGTTGGAAAAACAAATATTGTGAAAATGTCTACGCTACATAAAGCAATCTACACATTTAATGCAATCCCTATCAAAATACCATCAATTTTTTTCAAAGAAATGGAACAAATAATCGTAAAAATTAAATGGAACCAGAAAAGACCCCAAATAGCCAGAGAAATATTGAAAAAGAAAGCCAAAGTTGGTGGCATCACAATTCCAGACTTCAAGCTCTATTACAAAGCTGTCATCAGCAAGACAGCATGGTACTGGCACAAAAACAGACACATAGAGCAATGGAACAGAATAGAGAGCCCAGAAATAGACCCTCAACTCTATGGTCAATTAATCTTTGATAAAGCAGGAAAGAATGTCCAATGGAAAAAAGAAAATCTCTTCAACAAATAGTGTTGGGAAAACTGCATAGGCACATGCAGAAAAAATGAAACTGGACCATTTCCATACACCACACACAAAAATAGACTCAACATGGATGAAAGACCTCAATGTGAGACAGGAATCCATCAAAATCCTTGAGGAGAACACAGGCAGAAACCTATTTGACCTCAGCCGCAGCAACTTCTTCCTAGAAACATTGCCAAAGGCAAGGGAAGCAAGGGCAAAAATGGAACTACTGGGACTTCATCAAAATCAAAAGCTTTTGCACAGCAAAGGAAATAGTCAATAAAACCAAAAGACAACTGACAGAATGGGAGAAGATATTCGCAAATGACATATCAGATAAAGGGCTAGTATCCAAAATCTATAAAGAACTTATCAAACTCAACACCAAAAGAACAAACAATCCAATCAAGAAAAGGGCAGAGAACATGAACAGACATTTCTACAAAGAAAACATCCACATGACCAACAGACACGTGAAAAAGTGCTCTACATCACTCGGCATCAGAGAAATACAAATCAAAACCACAGTGAGATACCACCTCACACCAGTCAGAATGGCTAAAATTCACAAGTCAGGAAACAACAGATGCTGGTGAGGATCTGGAGAAAGGGGAACCCTCCTACACTCTTGGTGGGAATACAAGCTGGTGCGGCCACTCTGGAAAGCAGCATGGAGGTTCCTCAAAAAGTTGAAAATAGAGCTGCCCTATGACCCAGCAATCACACTACTGGGTATTTAACCTAAGGATACAAATGGAGTGATCCAAAGGGGCACATGCACCTGAATGTTTATAGCAGCGATGTCCACAATAGCCAAACTATGGAAAAAACCTAGATGTCCATCAACAGATGAATGGATAAAGAAGATATGGTATATGTATATACAATGGAATACTATGCAGCCAACCAAAGAAATGAAATCTTGCCATTTGCAACCATGTGGATAGAACTAGAGGGTATTATGCTGAGCGAAATAAGTCAATCAGAGAAAGACAATTATCATGTGATCTCTCTGATGTGAGGAATTTGAGAGGCAGGGCAGGGGTGAGGAGGGGCTTGGGGCGTAGGGAAGGAAAACATGAAACAAGATGGGATTGGGAGGGAGACAAACCATAAGAGACTCTTAATCTCACAAAACAAACTGAGGGTTGCTGGGGGGGGGGGGGGCGGCGGTAGGGAGAGGGTGGTTGGGTTATGGACATTGGGGAGGGTATGTGCTATTGTGAGTGCTGTGAAGTGTGCAAGCCTGATGATTCACAGACCTGTACCCCTGGGGCAAATAATACATTATATGTTAGTAAAAATAATCAAAAAGAGCTCTATTTAACTAGCCTAAAGACACATAAGTTCTTATCACATTAAGCATTTCTAAAATTCAGAAATACGATAGAAACTAACCCAAATGTTTTTTACGTCACATGATCTGGGGTAATTTTTGGTAAATAAGAGCTAGTTTGTGAGTTTAATTAATACGGACATATCTTTAAAGTTACCAGCATTAAGAATAATACTTTTATTCTACCTAGCTTGACTAAAGGTCAAAAAGCTCACATTACAAGTGTTGAAAGTTGCCATCAAGAAAAAAAACTGAAAATGATGGCTAACTGATTTAATAGTTCATGAAATTTTCATAAGTAATCTAAATACAGTTGTTAAAAACAAGTTAATTAAATAGATATAAGTGGGGCAAAAGTTTTTAGGTGAACTTTTCAGCAATAATTATGTTTTATGCCTATCTACTTAAAACAGTTTCCCAAATTTTTGGTAACTTCCACCAATAGATTTGCTAAGTTAGGTTAAATGATGGAAATTCACTGAATATCTGACCACTTCCAAATAAGACAGAATACTGAATTATCATTACTGACCACAGGTTTATTTATTTTTGGCTTACTACAGAGACACTAAAGATAAATTTGGGTGTTGTTAACATGTCTTCTACCACACTGAAAGACTGTATTACGAGGCAGCTTATAATTCTAGAAATTATAAATTGTACTCAAATTTGCCAGTAATACACAACTATATGCCTAATTTTCACTGGAAATTAACTTTTTAAGGGTCTGACATTCTACTATAGATAACTAAAGCTACTTGAAATAACTAGGGAATATCTCTATATGCAAGCAAAGTAAGATGTGTGTTTTTAGCAAGCAAAGGTACGAGGGGTGGAGATATATTTTTGAGTGAAAAGAAGGTAATTTTGTCCTAAAGTAAAGCTGGTTATTTCAGAAGGGAAAGAGGAAAAATTATAGTCCAAATCTGAATGGAGATTAAAAAAATAAAAGTTGTAGAAGGTTTATGGAAAAGGAATCTTGGGAAATAAATTTTATGTGTGGTCAAGTGGGCTAAGGCTGGAATGGATTTAATTAAAAATGAATTTTAATATCAAAAGTACTTGTGCAAAATCAGAATGTGGTTATCTCTTTGTTAAAAGGACAAAATTTTCTTTTTTTTTTTTTTTTAGTACTTTATTTATTTAATAGAGAGAGAGCATGCACACAAGAGAGCACAAGCAGGGGGAGAGCAGAGGGAGAAGCAGGCTCCTTGCTGAGCAGGGAACCTGATCCGGGACTCAATATCAGGACCCTTGGATCATGACCTGAGCTGAAGGCAGACACTTCACTGACTGAGCCACCCAGGAGCCCCAAAAGGACAAGGTTTTCTTAAACTTTTGGTCTGCTGTTGGTCTGCTGTTGGTAATGGATGGTGAAAAGTTTCTTCACATTTTAAGTAAATTTGCCTGGAAGGCAAAGATTTTGTGTCTTGCCAAAGTAATTCACTGTGCTTCATGTTGTCTTTACCAGGTCTTTGATTACTTAAGAAAACCCAATCTTCTAAATATGAAGAGATAAGTTTTATTCACAATGTAACTTCAATATTTGCCTTTAAAATCTTCTACTGTCACTTTGGTTAGATATATAATTAAGCATTATTTCATAATGATCCATGATCTTATTTAGTCTCACATTCAAAGTTTTTGAAGTTTTGACAAACTTCCCAACTATCAAATTCTAAACAAAGTCTTTTGGACCCTGAACTAACTTTAGGATTTCTCAGAGGGCCCTGGAACATCTCAAAGGGTGTGTTCCCTTTCTTTATGAAAAAGAGAGAGAGAGGTTACATGAATGAGGCTTATCTGGTATGTTAAATGACATGGGAAGCACTGTCAAATAAGTGGTGATAAACGTTCTTAGGTTAGATTGTATAAGTAAGGGTTATTGATGTAAGTGTTCTAGAATTTGTATGAAATTTCTTAAAATATCTCATACGTCCATATAATGTTACCACTTGTAGTTCTAGTTATTACCTTAAAATGTTGTATGTCACAGAAATAACCAAATTTTCTTGTCAGTATCATTATGATGAACTCTTGTTAGGCCTTTAGCCATGGCTTTTTAAGTCTTTGTCATTTCCAGAGAGCTACTGTCTTACTCTGATGCTTTCGCAAATACATTTCACCTTCAGAGAGATTCACAGGAAGGACTGGCAAGTAGTCTAGTGTACAAGTTTCTGATCATTTTAAGATCATACTAGTAAACTGAGTAAGAATTTATAGAACTCTAATGAAGAAATTGGTGGTTTCATAAAACTGCTAATAAAAGATCAAGGTCAACATCAAGAATGAATTTCATGATAATGAATGAATGGGTGAGGATGATTCTAATTTTTATTACTTTTTGTTTGAAACATTCTTCGTTCTCTTATGGTTTGTTTTTCCAGATTTAAGGAAACTGTTTTTCTCTTAAGCTATCAGCAATTTGTAAAAATGTATTTTTGCGAAGATAAAAACACTTATCTTTTCCTCCTTACTTGATCCCTCCAGAGTTCAAAAACTCTTAGAGAGTATTCTTATTTTCATGGCAATATAGTTACTTCCACAAGTTCAATAAGAATCTGTTCTCCTTATAACAGGTCACACTTGGAAACTGGTTACGTTACTAAGGTTTTGACTGGAACGTCGTATTTGAAAGAGACACAAATAGACTCAGATATGACCAGGCAATTTAAGAAAATAAGGTTGAATTTATGAAGGTTTAAATAAAGCCCACTGGAAAAATCCAACTGATACTTGCTTACAGAGTTCCTGGCAGCCTTATCAGGTAGGTAAAGAATGTCACACTTTCTGGCAGGCACAAAAACCTGAGGATATTTTGGGGAACTCAAGAGAAAAAGGAATTAACCCAAATCTATAGGTATTACAAGATAAATCTTGAAGGTAAATCATTGGCCTGGCTTCCTAGCCTTGAGAGGCTTTTACAAGTCTAATCTGAGATTCCTTATAAAAAGATCCAGCAAAGCCGATTAAGAGTCTATCCAGTCAATCCCTGTTCTTGCTGCACTTATGTAAATAACCAGGCCAAGTTTAATGCAAACAAATTAGATTTACTGTAATAAATAGGTGATTATAGAGAGAAAAGTTGTGTGTCACTAATACTCCTTTGTGGGTATCAAATTCTAGCACTGCTCACTGTTTTTAAGGTTCTGTTTGCTACCTATAAAATGGACTAGATCCTGAATTCTTCTCATTTCCTCCAATATTTGGCTACAGTAACTCTCCAAACTAACAATTTTAATTTTTCTCTCACACTTCTGACTTGGAATCACTGAAAACTCACACTGCTCTTTTCCTGCAGCCTGCAAGCTGAAGTGGGTCAGCTTGGTATAAGCTACAGAGAAACCACAATAACCGTTCACGTGCAGAACATCTCCATGCCTCTGGCTGTGCAGGACACTGAGCAGGACCACCGGAGACATTCAGCTGCAGACCAGGAAAGTCTGTCAGACTGCCCCTCCCTCTGCGTGCTCTACCTGAAGATGCTTCAAGCCTGACATCTAGGAATCCCAACTGGCCTCCTCCCAGAGCTCTGAACCTGGACCTACAGTCTCCTCCGATTAACCACGGCGTTTTTGTTTTTTTTTATTTCCACAAAACTGCTTCTTACTAAATACTTGTCTTCCTGACAGGAGGGTAAGTGCAGTGGCCTACGGTCAGGACCAACAGACGGGTCCAGTGAGATGGAGCAACCGACCAGCTCAGCCTCTGGACTGTGAGAGCTCTCGGGGAGGGTTCAGCCGTGAGACTCAAGTGCAGCGGGATCCACGTGGGCTCCACTAACGTGCACTATTTTGAGCTGGAGGCAATCAAGGCCTATAGACCCGAAAGAGGGGCTTTGTTTTGTTTTGCTTTGCTTTTACCTCTCCCTTCACTGCCTAGAAGAATTTAGATAGAGGGGCCTGTACCAGGAAGACCACTGATATCAAAGATCACTTTTTTATATGAAAAGTCGTATCTGCATGGCCTGGCAAACATTTCTGGACCAAACATTCACTCTTCTCGTCTTCCTGGGATTTGTTTTCCCTCCCTTAGGGTCCCAGACCTGTGTCCCCTTCCCCTCACCTCGTAAAAATGGACTGAGCCTCAACTGCCTGACGGCTGAGGAGCTCTTCACATCTTTGGGACTTCCACACACAGGAAATGAAATTTGTTTTTCTCCTACTAATCTGTCTTAGGATATAATTAAATTGTTAGACAAGCCAGAATGGAAGCCAGGAAAGACAAGCTAGAATGGAAGAAGGGAAAAGCTTTCCTTCCCTACATTGGGAAAGTGATTCTTCCACCTTTGACACTAGTAAGCCTGAATTAAAACTGCTTGAGGGGTCATAAACTGAGATAACACCTTTAAAAATAGGTAATGTTGGGGCACCTGGGTGGCTCAGTGGGTTAAAGCCTCTGCCTTCAGCTCAGGTCATGACCCCAGGGTGCTGGGAGCAAGCCCCACATCAGGCTCTCTGCTCGGCAGGGAATCTGCTTCCCTCCCCACCCCCCACCACCTGCCTCTCTGCCTACTTGTAATCTCTGTCAAATAAACAAATAAAATCTTAAAAAAAAAATAGGTAATGTTTAGCAGAATGTTCATCACCCTTGTCACCGATGACACTCCTGGAAATGGATCTCATGTCAATAATATAACAGAAGTAAAAGGTTATATGAGTGAATATATGCTCTACTACAATATTTTTTAAATAAAGCACAAAGAATCTAGAGATGAGTCAACTGTCCAACAACAGAAATACTATATAAAAAAAATTACAGTGCATCGACACTACCTCTCTAATTTACTGTCCCATAATGTAACAATACAGAAGACCCCAAGAAGATAGCTGATATCACATGAAGGCAGACAATAAAACAATATGGTTACCAAAAAAACTCCCCCAAAACCCAGTATGCCTACCAAGATTACAATGACGGAAAAAAATAAAATAAAAAAGGATTGGCATGTGGTCAAGCCAGGGATGGAAATATTCAAAATGTGGAAATAATTGATAATACACTAGAGTGATAGATTTATGGAGTTTTTTTCATGTTTCAGTATCCTTGCAATAATACAGTAAATGCAATAGGAAGAAAATCTGGCACCACGGGATTCCAGAGTTGGCAGAGAGATGGAAGCGGCAGCCCACGTGTGAAGGAAAGAGCCGGAGAGAGCCAAACACAAGAGAGCCAGAGAGAGGAAACTGAACAAATGCACTCAAAAGAAGCTACCAGCTTTAGAAAATCAGAAGGCTACTAGGGACCTCGAGAAAGCAGTTTCAGCACAACAGCAGAGACATAAATCTTCTGCAGAGCACCGGTGTACAAATAACGGAGGCGGGAAAGTGCCTGTGACCCAGGCAATGCTGGGAAAGAAGCAGCTGGTGGTCTGGGGGAAAAGAGGAAGGTGACAGCAATTTGGGGAAGGATCGGGGTTGAGCCAAGTGCTTTCAGGTTATAACCCAGGAGAGTGAACAATCAGTAAAGAGAAAAATTAAAATTTCAGGAGAGAAGGGACATCATGGAACGTGTTCTGGAGGCCACGCGGGCAAGGACTAGAGTTCCATGAAGCGGCGTGTGGCTTTTTCTTCTCAGCCCCCGGAAAGCACTCTGTCTGTTTCCAGAGGTAAAACTCCAGTGAAAATTTTCCTGTCCTCTTAGAATAAGAGACACATTAGAACATGTCTCCAACAGGATCTGCACATAAAAGCCACACAATTCAAATAAATGATTCTCACATTGACAGTGACGATGAGTGCCTTGCACAGATCTAAAATTCACATCTGACTTCACTATAACACCACTGAAATCATGACCAATCTTATAATTGGTGGCATCTTAGCACTATATCACAGTTTTAAAGATTTTATTTATTTATTTGACAGAGAGAGATCACAAGTAGACGGAGAGGAAGGCAGAGAAAGAGAGAGAGAGGGAAGCAGGCTTCTTGCTGAGCAGAGAGCCCGATGTGGGACTCGATCCCAGGACCCTGAGATCATGACCTGAGCCGAAGGCAGCGGCTTAACCCACTGAGCCACCCAGGTGCCCTATATCACAGTTTTAAAAGGCTGTGGGGTTTTTCCTTAATGACAGATAAAATAAGACGACATAATGAGACATAAAAAAATGATGTGTCTAACACATTGAAAGTATCTTCCACTCAATAAAACGTGGTATCCCTCTGTCCTCGCAGAGCCCTCTCAGGTTACCATACAATTACAATAGAAGCGAGGAAAGGGAAATAAAATCTTGGCAAACGCAATTTTAAACTACCTTATTTTATAAAAATATAAAACTGTGAACATTTGGCCAGACAGATTTCTGATCATATCTATAATTAAATGATCCCCATGGTCCTGATTCAATAAAGTTTATTCATGCTCATAAATATAGCACATAAATCACACATACACACATTTATGTTTCACAGCTCTCCATGTAAGTGATAGCCACTTCATAACACAGGGAGAGTGGCATTTAAGAAAAAAGGACTAAATCAGCCTACTTTCATGTAAACATATACTTTAAAACCAAATACTCTTCTATGGGACAAAAATTAGAGGCACGTGCCATCTTTATTAAAAATATTAAACTTTCATAGAAATACTAATTAAGGAACTATTACTGAAGACAATTTAAAATACATATTCACATCTTTGCATGTTTTCTGTAAATCCAAGTTTCCTCCAACATAAAGGGTTTACTAAAATAAATAAGTATATATAGTTGACCTCCAAACAACATGGGTTTGAACTGTGCAGGTCCACTTACACATGGATTTTTTTTTCAGTAAACCCAGTACAGTACTGTAAATGTTTTCTCTTCCTGATGATTTAATAACATTTTTTTTTTTCCGGTAGCTTACTCTGTGGTAAAAATACAGTTTTTATACATATACAAACTATGTGTTGACTGTTTTTGTTCTCAGAAGGCTTCCAATCAACAGTTGGCTATTAGTAGTTACACTCTGGGGGAGTCAAAAATTATATGTGGATTTTTAGCTGTGAGGGGAGTTGGTACCCCTAACAGCTGTTCAAGGATCAAGTGAATGTGTGTGTGTGTGTGTGTGTATCCATATGTGTGTGTATACACATACATATATAAACAAATTTTAATGGCAATTTCACTGGTTTTTTAACTCAACAAATGGGTTGTCTGGGAAAAAAAAGTGTAAAGAAAAATACTTAATGAAATATTTACAACATTAAACACTTCTGGAAATTACCACAATTACAATTAACCCCTCCAAACTGGCATGCACCACAAATTCCTTAATGTTTTATACAAATGAGGAAACCAATCTTGCCAGCCAATACATTTATTATACCCCTGCCTATACAACTGAAAACATACAAGATAATCAAGTCAATGAAATTAGCATCTTAAATGTCTCTTCAGCACAATCAATTTATGTTAGGCCAGTGATTGTCTCACAAAATATTTTAAAGTGATTCTGAATATAAACATAGGTTCAGCATCAATGCCAAAATATGTACCATGTCAGAAAACTCCTTCATGACCCTCTAGTTAGAGAACTATTACTATGATTAACTGTATTAATTTACAAAGCACTTTCCTACACTATCAAATGTAATAAGTCCAGATCTTCCAATTTTTAAATAATATTGCTTACACCATATGAGGATAAACTTAGACTAAGTTCATCGTGCTAACATATATTAAGCACATTTCTTCAATGGAGACCACAGGCATTAAGACTAAAAAATTTCAAGACCATCAGCTGGAACAGATGTTACATGATCATCACATCATCAAGCAAAAATTACAGCTAATTTTGTCTCATGTATGGGGAATACACAGTAGAATTCCATACTTCCAGGATTTTATAAACTGTCTTCTATAAAATGTAGACAACCAGCATTTTCTGCCTTTTTTTTTACTTGCTAATTTGTTTTTATTCTTTTTTTAAAAAAACATTTTCTGATTATTTAATATAAGCAATGCATTATGTTAGAAGAAATAAAGAAACAGTTCCTGCCCTCAAGAAAATTAGAATATACAGTAGAAAGAAATATAAATAACTTTAACATATGGCAGAATATGGTTAGTGCTAGAAGGATTTTATGAGAACACAAAGATGATAAAATTATATTAAACAAGAAGTATATTAGACCATAACTAGATCTGCATTATTGTAAGTGAAAAATATTCTCTCTGGACTAACAGGACCACCATTAAGAAGACCTTATCAGGACACCTGGGTGGCTCAGTCGGTTAAGTGGCTGCCTTCGGCTCAGGTCACAATCCCAGGGTCCTGAGATCAAGTCCTGCATTGGGCTCCTTTCTCAGTGGGGAGCCTGCTTCTCTCTCTCTGCCTCTGCCTGCCTCTCTGCCTACTTGTGATCTCTCTCTCTCTCTGACAAATAAATAGATAAATCTTTAAAAAAAAAAAAAAAAGACCTTATCAACACCTCATTTTAGTTTTCTGTAACATTTTTTAAACATTGACAGGTTTTCATATATAATAAACCCACTATAGTTTGTTCCTAAACTAAAAGCCAAGAAATTTTCTTTCTGACCCTTTAAAATATTCCAACCTCAAAATAATCCTCATATTACAATATTGTGATTTGTAAGAAATAAGAAATATATATTTGGTCATTCAGATAACCAAATATATATTTCTGATACATTTTTGGTCTTTTCCCAAGGTTTTTGGTTCACAGCTCCCCAAATCCTTGGAGTTTCCTATGCGATGAGAGCTTGAAAATATCTCTAACATTATGTTAATGAGGTGTCTTTTGTAATGCAATGAAGGATGGGGGATGGTAGCCAATGGAGCCAACCAAGCAGAGGACTAGAACTTTCAGTCCACCCATCCCCCACAACCTCCAGGGAGGGGAGATGGGCAAGAGAATGGCCAATGACAGTCAATCATGCCTGTAATGAAACCTTAAAAATCCAGAAGGATGGGATTTAGGAAGCTTCTGGGTTGGTGAGCACATGGAGCTTTGCAGACAGTGGCATGAGTGGAGGTCAGGAAACTCCATGCCCTGTCCCCATTCCTCCCCCTAGGCATCTCTTCATCTGGCTGTTGATTAGTATCCTTTAATGTTCTTTGTAATAAATGGGTACTCTAGTTAATAAACAGGTTTCCTAACAGGTTAGTAAACAGGTTTCCCAGTTCCGTGTGCCACTATAGCAAATTAATCAAACCTGATCTACCTAGTCTGGGTATATGGTATCAGAATGAGGTTCAACGGTAAAACACCCAGCTGATGTCCATAGAATTGCTTGGCAGTGTGGGGAACTACTCCAGTCCCAATGGAATTAGGTCTAGGAACCCAAAGAAAGAGTAAAACTAAAATAGCCAAATAAGAGCATCAGTCCTGGGATGTCTGGGTGCCTCAGTCAGTTGGGCATCAGCCTTTGGCTCAGGTCATGATCCCAGGGTCTTGGGATCAAGTCCCACATTGGTTTCCCTGCTCCGTGGGGAGCCTGCTTCTCCCTCTGCCTGCTCTGCCTGCCACTCTCCCTGCTTATGTTTTTTCTCTCTCTCTAATATATAAAGTCTTAAAACAAAATTTTTTAAAAAAATCAGTCCTTGAAGGAAAGGAGGTTTTTAAGAACAATTATGGCTAACATGAAAGAATTCTAATTACCATTTCCATGTCAGAATGAAATATGCAGATGGAAAAAAAAAGGGGGTAAATGGATTTTTTTAAAGCAAATCTTTATAAAAATTGAAATATACATACATGTATACAAGCACACACCTTTCAGAATTTTCACAAAGTGAACCCACTTATGCAACCACTATTCAATCAAGAAAGAGCACTACTAACACTTTAGAAGTCACTCTTGTAGGTCATCAGTAACATCCAAAGCCATCAACCATGATGACTTCCAATGCCTCAGACTGGTTCTACCTACTTATGAACTGGTCACTTTATGGTTCACGGAAAGTACAAGGTTGGCAAGCAATTTATATAAATAAGGTCACAGAATATGCTTTTTTCTCACAACCCTGGGAAGGTCATCTGTGTTGTAATAGGAAGCATTATTGCCCCAGTGATGAATATACCACAGGTTATTTCCCCATTTATTACTGAGAACATTTTCATTTTTCCTTGTTTGGCATTAGTACAAATAATGCTATGAGTATTTTTAAACATATTCTTTGGAGCACACAGGCGTGAGTTTCTGTTGGTTCTGCTGGACCACAGACTGTACCTACTGACATTGCCCCTAGATGTGTGTGTGTGCATCCCAGTTGCTCTACACTTAGAATTATCAGACCGTCCATTTGTCATCCTTGTGAGGATATAATATTACATCATTATGGTTTAATTTTCATTTCTCCCTGATTTTGAGAACCTTTCACACCTATTGCCAAACTAATATCTTCTTTTGTGAACTATCTGTTCAAGTGTTCTGTCTTTGGCTGGCAGAGGGTAAGACAGAATGGAGGGCCTGACTTTGACTGGTTTATAGTTTTTTATATATTTTCTAGGAGTCTTCTGTTGGATATATATTCTGTTGGAGATATATAGATATATATATAGCAAATATCTTTCCCCACCATGTTTCTTGCTTTTTCATTCTTATGAGAATGTTTTTTGATGAAGAAAATTTTTTAATTTTAATGTAGTTCAATTTATCAATTTCTTCTTTTATGTTTAATCTCAATGAAACTAAAATGTGACAATAGGAACAATTAGACTTTCAATTAATACATTGGCATGTTTCATAACATAAAGTTCATCACTTTAAACAAGCTTATACAAAGATTTTAATTTCTAACAAATTAAGTGTAGATAATTGTTCAGTAAAACAACAACAACAACAACAACAACAAACACTCTTCTGGGTCATTCCAGTGGGAAGTGATTAGGAGTTGCATCCCTGCTGTCTGGTGGAGCACATCCCATATTAATTTATCCCCACCCTAGTCAGGAACATTTCTTTTCTTTTTTTTTTTAAGATTTTTATTTATTTATTTGACAGAGAGAGATCGCAAGCAGGCAGAGAGGCAGACAGAGAGAGAGGAAGGGAAGCAGGCTCCCTGCTGAGCAGGGAGCCCAATGCGGGGCTCAATCCCAGGACCCCAGGATCATGACCTGAGCCAAAGGCAGAGACTTAACCCGCTGAGCCACCCAGGTGTCCCAGGAACATTTATTTTCATTTTGAACTCTCATTCAAACAATTTTGAAAAATGGTTCTTAAAGATAAGTTTTACTTGAATCTCATAAAGGAATTTGGGAATCACAGTGAATGTGATAAAAAGAGCCCCCTCAATAAATAACACAGCTGAAAATCTCATAACTGAAATCAGGGTGCTAAGCATCAACAACCTTTTTCTTGTACTTTTGCCCAGATAATTTCTGTTAACATAAAGGAATTACTATCTTACTTCACATCTGAGAACCAAAAATAACTAAGGAAAATAAAGCTGGTAGATTGATAATTTAAGACATGATATCTGCATAACAAATTACCATATTATGATATAATTACACACCCCTTGAACAAGAACTTGTTTGACAGTATGAGGCATGCAAAGCAGCAAAGTACTTCAGAGACTTAGGTAAGAATCTGATCAAGAACACACAGGCAGACATTGTGCTTATTAAAAAGTACATATACAGGAACTGTTTCCTTGTCTAATTTTAAAATTTATGTATTAAACCACCAAGCTACTCATCAAGTTTATTTATAACAAATGCATCAAAGTGACATGATGAATATGAGAAAAGAATCAGAATCAGCACCGCAGCCCATGATTTAAAAATGTCACTTATGCAACAGTGACTTGGAGAATACACTTTTTCTTGTCACTCTTTAGTTTAGTTTACATTGTTGTTAATAAGAATTTATAGAGACTCTCTCATTTGAAGAAGTCAAGAGCTTACAAGTATCCTAACTAAAACAAAACTAAACGGAACTGAACTCAACTAAAAGAAAGACTTCACCCTGTCCTGGTTAATCAGGAACACCAATATTTAAACCAGGAAGGCCCCAGGTGGCAAATTCTACTTGCCCCACAACAGGCAAGAAAAAGGAAAGAAGCAAAAGAGGTGGTAGAGAAATGACATCGAAAAACAAAGAACTATTAGATAAATTCAATCAAGGTTACTCAGAATACTTTGCAGAATACTTACTTGGCAAGTTAGACTGTTCATTCAATGCTGAATGCATATGGAGTCACATCCACAGACCAGTCCTATCAATTTCATGGCCCCAGTTTCAGAAGCACTAAACCAGATGTCACTGAGGTTAGGTACTTTACTTGGAAAAGAGCTCCTGTGGCATTCAGAGAGGCACTTTACTACTCTTTCTCAAACACAATTCTAACAGGTTTATTCGTGATCATTTCACAAAAGCTGTAAACCAGAAAGAGAATGGGAAATGGGACTGCTGCCAGAATCTGGCACGCCAAGGGCAGAAAAGTAAAGCCTAAAAGACACAGAAGCAGCCTTAACACCACACGGTAGTCCCCAAAAGTGTCCCAGTAATTCCAAACCCATATAATAGTTTTAGATCATAATAATAACCTCTGTTATCAAAAAGAGATTATATTCAGAGTACTTAGAATAATTTTTCTCAGAAATGTTTAATATAGAAAATTTAAAGCATCATTCACCACCATGAAAATGCAAGTTGAAACTATGATGAAGGACTGCTACACACCTAATAGAGTGGCTAAAATAAAAAAATACTTGTACATCCCACGGTAGCAAGTCTTCAAGAGTGGTTGTATCATTTTGCATTTCCACCAGCAATGTTTGAGAGTTCCATTTGCTTCCCATTCCTGCTACCAAATGGCAGTTTCTTATGAAGTTAAATATACACTTGGCCTACAACCCAGAAATTACACACCTGGGAATCTACCTAATAGAAATAAAAACTTACATTTACAGAAAAACCTGAACAAAATGTTCAATCGCCCAAACTGGAATATATATACCAAACTGGGTGGTGGGTGAATATATAGTGGGTGAATGCACAAGCAAACTGGGTCATCCCCACAATGGAGTAATGAGCAATAAACAGGTACAAACTAGAGAAACAGCAGTGCCTCAAATGAATCTCCAAGGCATGCTAATTGAAGCAAGCCAGTCTCAAAGGGATAAATAATCTATGACTCTATTTATATGATGATCTGATTCACTAGGTGAAATGCCGTCTTCAAAAAGACTGAACTGGAAGATGGTGGAGGAGTAGCAGATGGAGATGACATTAGGTCACAGGAGTTCAAGTAGATAGTTATCAAACCATTCCGAGCACCTACAAACCCAACAGGAGATCAAAGAGAAGAAGAGAAGCAATAATATCTGTCTGTCCAACAAGAAGATCTAACAATTTTAAATATCTACGCCCCTAACATGGGAGCAGCCAACTATATAAACCAATTAAGAACAAAATCAAAGAAACACATTGACAAGAATACAATAATAGTAGGGGACTTTAACACTCCCCCTCACTGAAATGGACAGATCATCCAAGCAAAAGACCAACAAGGAAATAAAGGCCTTAAATGATACAGTGGACCAGATGGACATCACAGATAGATTCACAACATTCCATCCCAAAGCAACAGAACACACATTCTTCTCTAGTGCACATGGAACATTCTCCAGAATAGATCACATTCTGGGTCACAAATCAGGTCTCAATTGGTACCAAAAGACTGGGATCATTCCCTGCGTATTTTCAGACCACAGTGCTCTGAAGTTAGGACTCAATCACAAGAGGAAAGTTGGAAAGAACTCTAACACATAGAGGCTAAAGAGCAACCTACTAAAGAATGAATGGGTCAACCAGGAAATTAAAGAAGAATTGAAAAAATTCATGGAAACAAACGATAATGAAAACACAACTGTTCAAAATCTGTGGACACAGCAAAGGCAGTCCTGAGAGGGAAGTATATAGCGATACAAGCCTTTCTCAAGAAACAAGAAAGGTCTCAAATACACAACCTAACCCTACACCTAAAGGAGCTGGAGAAAGAACAGCAAAGAAAGCCTAAACCCAGCAGGAGAAGAGAAATAATAAAGATCAGAGCAGAAATAAATGAAGCAGAAACAAACAAACAACAACAACAACAACAACAAAGTAGAAAAAAAATCAATGAAAATAGTAGCTGGTTTGTTGAAAGAATTAATAAGATTGATAAACCACTAGCCAGACTTATCAAAAAGAAAAGAGAAAGGACCCAAATAAATACAATCATGAATGAAAGAGGAGAGATCACAACCAACACTGAAGAAATACAAACAATTGTAAGAACATATTATAAGCAACTATATGCCAGCAAATTTGACAATCTGGAAGAAATGGATGCATTCCTAGAGACATATAAACTATCAAAACTAAGCCAGGAAGAAAGAGCAAACCTGAACAGACCCATAACCAGTAAGAAGATTGAAGCAGTCCTCAAAAATCTCCCAAAAAACAAGAGCCCTGGGCCAGATGGCTTCTCAGGGGAATTCTACAAAACATTTAAAGAAGAATTAATACCTATTCTTCTGAAACTGTTCCAAAAAATAGAAATGGAAGGAAAACTTCCAAACTCATTTTATGAGGCCAGCATTACCTTGATCCCAAAACCAGACAAAGACCCCATCAAAAAAGAGAATTACAGACCAATATCCTTGATGAACACAGATGTGAAAATTCTCACCAAAATACTGGCCAATAGGATTCAACAGTACATTAAAAGGAAAAGTCACTGCAACCAAGTGGGATTTATTCCAGGACTTTAAGGTTGGTTCAACATCTGCAAATCAATCAAAGCGATACAATCCATGAATAAAAGAACAAGAACCATATGACACTCTCAGTAGATGCTGAGAAAGCATTTGACAAAGTACAGCATCCTTTATTGACCAAAACTCTTCAAAGTGTAGGGATAGAAGATACATACCTCAATATCATCAAAGTCATATATGAAAAAACCACAGCGAATATCATTCTCAATGAAGAAAAACTGAGAGCTTTTCCACTAAGGTCAGGAACACGGCAGGGATGTCCATTATCACCACTGCTATTCAACATAGTACTAGAAGTCCTAGCCTCAGCAATCAGACAACAAAAAGAAATTAAAGGCATCCAAATCAGCAAAGAAGAAGTCAAACTATCACTCTTTGCAGATGATATGATACTTTATGTGGAAAACCCAAAAGACTCCACTCCAAAACTGCTAGAACTCGTACAGGAATTCAGTAAAGTGTCAGGATATAAAATCAATGCACAGAAATCAGTTGCATTTCTATACACCAACAGCAAGACAGAAGAAAGAGAAATGAAGGAGTCGATCCCATTTACAATTGCACCCAAAACCATAAGATACCTAGGAATAAACCTAACCAAAGAGGCAAAGAATCTGTACGCAGATAACTATAAAGTACTCATGAAAGAAATTAAGGAAGACACAAAAAAATGGAAAAATGTTCCATGCTCATGGGCTGGAAGAACAAATATTATGAAAATGTCCAGGCTACCTAAAGCAATCTACACATTTAATGCAATCCCTATCAAAATACCATCAATTTTTTTCAAAGAAATGGAACAAATAATCGTAAAAATTAAATGGAACCAGAAAAGACCCTGAATGGCGAGAGGAATGTTGAAAAAGAAAGCCAAAGTTGGTGGCATCACAATTCCAGACTTCAAGCTCTATTACAAAGCTATCATCAAGACAGTATCGTACTGGCACAAACAAAGACACATAGATCAGTGGAACAGAATAGAGAGCCCAGAAATAGACCCTCAACTCTATGGTCAACTAATCTTCAAAAAAGCAGGAAAGAATGTCCTATGGAAATGCTTCAACAAATGCTATTGGGAAAATTACACAGCCACATGCAGAAAAAATGAAACTGGACCATTTCCTTACACCACACACAAAAATAGACTCAAAATGGATGAAAGACCTCAATGTGAGACAGGAATCCATCAAAATCCTTGAGGAGAACACAGCCAGTAACCTCTTCGACCTCAACTGCAGCAACTTCTTCCTAGAAACATCACCAAAGGCAAGGGAAGCAAGGGCAAAAATGGAACTATTGGGACTTCATCAAGATCAAAAGCTTTTGCACAGCAAAGGAAACAGTCAATAAAACCAAAAGACAACTGACAGAATGGGAGAAGATATTTGCAAATGACATATCAGATAAAGGGCTAGTATCCAAAATCTATAAAGAACTTATCAAACACAACACCAAAAGAACAAACAATCCAATCAAGAAATGGGCAGAGAACATGAACAGACATTTCTACAAAGAAAACATCCACATGACCAACAGACACGTGAAAAAGTGCTCTACATCACTCGGCATCAGAGAAATACAAATCAAAACCACAGTGAGATATCACCTTACACCAGTCAGAATGGCTAAAATTCACAAGTCAGGAAACAACAGATGCTGGTGAGGATCTGGAGAAAGGGGAACCCTCCTACACTGTTGGTGGGAATGCAAGCTGGTGCAGCCACTCTGGAAAGCAGCATGGAGGTGACTCAAAAAGTTGAAAATAGAGCTATCCTATGACCCAGCAATCACACTATTGAGTATTTAACCTAAGGATACAAATGGAGTGATCCGAAGGGGCACGTGCACCTGAATGTTTATAGCAGCGATGTCCACAATAGCCAAACTATGGTAAGAAACTAGGTGTCCATCAACAGATGAATGGATAAAGATGTGGCATACACACACACACACACACACACACACACACACACAGACAATGAAATATTATGCAGCCATCAAAAGAAATGAAATCTTACGATTTGTAATGACATGGATAGACCTAGAGGGTATTACGCTGAGTGAAATAAGTCAATCAGAGAAAGACGATTATTGAACAATCTCTCTGTTATGAGGAATTTGAGAGGCAGGGCGGGGGGGTTAGGGCATAGGTAAGGAATACATGAAACAAGATGGGATTGGGAGGGAGATAAACTGTAAGAGACTCTTAATCTCACAAAACAAACTGAGAGTTGCCGGAGGCAGGGGCATATGGAGAGGATGGTTGGGTTATGGACTTTGGGGAGGGTATGTACTATGGTGAGTGCTGTGAAGTGTGTAAGCCTGACAATTCACAGACCTGAACCCCTGGGGCAAATAATACATTATATGTTAATAAAACAAACTTTTTTTTTAATTAAAATTGAAAACAAAAAAACTAACACTGTAACTCCTTAACTAGCACAGGAAGTTCTCTAATGAAAAAAGGTTAATCATGCTGTAGTTTTTGTTTGTTGTTTGCTTTTGAGTTTTCAGCAATTATACGAAGTCACAGGAGGGATAAAGTCAGCTATTTGCACACCCCAAATGGTAATTTTTCATGGGGAAAAAAAAAAAAAAGGCCTATTAAAAAAAAAAAAAGACCAAACCAATAGGAATAGAGCACAGATCAGTAGTTGCTAGGGGATGGGGGTGGAGGGAAGGTAACTATGAAGGGCTAGCATGAGAGGGCTAGGGGAAGGTTAGGAAACTGTTTGGCATCCTGACTGTGATAGAAGTTATAGGACTCTATATGGGTGTTAACTTTTACAGAACTGTACACAGGTATGATAGTTTAAAATTGTTTGCTACTTTTAAGAGGGTTCTCCTTTTACTTTCAGGTGGTATCACTATCATGGATATAAACAAAATGTGGCAGGTTTGAAAAAAGTATAATAGGATCACACAATAACATTCTCATATTGATTGACACATGACTCATTCTGATCACCTTCAAATATTGAAAAACATATAACAGAAATAGTAACCATAAGATAGCTGGAATAGCCATACTATTATTAAACAAAGTGTACTTTAAGACAAAAAATATATTAGGGGGGATAGTTTAAAACAATAAAAGGGTTGATTAATCAGGGAAATACAATAATTATAAAAGTTTGTGTAATCTAACAACAGAGCCCCCCAAAAAATGAAATGAAAATGAGCAGAACTGATAGGAGAAAGACAATTCAACAGTTAACCGGAGACCTCAACAGTCCACTCAAAATGACTGCAAGTAGACAAAAAAATCAGCAAGGATTGGGACATCTAAATAACTCTAATAACCATACTGACCTAACTGATTTCTATAATGCACTCTGTCTGACAACAGATTACACATTCTTTCCAAGGCTCAAGAAGAGACCATTTGTTATGCCATGAAATACATTTAAGTACTGAAATAATACAAAATATGGGACTCCAAAGAATTAAAGCAACAACTGAAAGAAGTGTAGGAAATCTCCAAGTACTCGGAAATTAAACAATAATTTCTAAACAACGATGGGTAAAAAAAAAAAAAAAAAAACTGTAAGCAAAATTAAGACATGTTCTGAACTGAATGAAAACAAAACAAACAAACAAAAGCCCAACATGTTAAAATTTATAGGATGTAGCTAAAACTGGTTCTTAGAACTTTACAGCTGTTAGGAAACAAGAAAGATCTCAATTTATTTCCACTTTAAGAAACTAGATATAGAGTAAACCAAATCCAAACCAAGCAAATGGAAGAGAATTAAAGTTTAGAGCAAAAATCAATGAAACCGAAAACAGAAAAACAATAGAGAAAAAACAATGAAGCCAACTGTGGTTCTTTTAATTTACAAAGGTCAATGAAGTTGACAAAACTTTTAAACTGACCAAGAAATAAAGTAAAAGACACCAGTTACCAAAACTGGGAATGCAAGAGGAGTCATCACTATTGACCCTACAGAATAATTATGAAAAAGTATATAGCACCCAATTAGACAATTTAGATGAAATGGACAAATTCCTAGAAAGAAATAAATTAGCAAAACTGATTCATGAAGGAACAGGAAATCTGAATAGACTTATAATAAGAAATTAAACTGGCAAATTAAAATCTTGTCACAAAGAAAATCCCAGGCCCAGATGGCTTCACTACTGAATTCTATCATGCATTTATAAAGAATAATGCCAATTATTCATAAAGTCTTCCAGGAAATAGAAGAACAGAGAACACTTATCAACTTATTCTATGAATTCAATACTATCCTGATACTAAAGCAATGCAAAGACATTACAAAAAAGGAAAACAAATCAATATCCCTCATAAATATTGTACACAAAAACTCTCAATGAATAAACCCTATCCAGCAACAATAAAGAAAGACTAGATATTGTTACCAAATAGGTTCACCCCAGGGACACAAACTAGTTTTAACATTTGAAAATCAATAATGGAACATCTGAAAATTAATTTAATGCAGTATATTAATACAGTATAGGACAAAAAGGATGATCATATCAACATACAGAAAAAATTCAACACCCATTCATGATTGAGAAAAAAAAAAAAAGCCCTCAGCAGACTAGAAATAGAAAGGGAACATCCTCAATCTGACAAAGGGTATTTGCACAAATGGTAAAAGACTGAAAGCTTTCCCCAACATCAGGAACAAGATAAGGAGGTCCATTTTTCATTCTTCTGAACGTTCAACTGGAGGTTCTGGCTAACACAGTACAGCAAAAAAGGAGGCAAGCAAAAACACTAAAGGTATACAAATTAGAAAGGAAGACCTGAAACGGATAGTTTCCACAGCTTCAATTTTCTAGATTGCTAATACTCCCACCTCACACACACCGCCCAACGAGACAACTCATATTTAAAAATGAGAGCCAATGTGCCATTTGTGTGCTAAATATTAAACCATGTCTTGTCAACATTATCAGCGATCAGGAGTACCAAAGTTCTTCAGTGAAATTAACAAACGCAAACAACACACTGAATACATCAACTTAAAGATCAACAAAGGACTATATGTGCTGAACCAAACTTATTCATCTTAAACTGACATATTTTCCAAGTGTAGACAGATTTTATCTTAATCCATTTGAATAAAATTCTATGGGCTTTATAACATCAGCTTCACTTCTGACATAACAGGCATGACTCTTGTTCCACTGTTTGTAACACAGGAAGCAATAATTCCGGTTTCCAATATGAATTCAAGTCATATATTTTGATGAGGGTTACTTTCACAGTGACACTTATAACAAAATGCTCCCCTTCATCTGTCAATGCGATGTCCTTGGAGAGAAATAATGGTGGTCTCCTCCGTCATACTGGTCAATCAATTTAATTACTTCACTAGTCTCTAGTCCCATGCACAAAAAAATGCCAACTGTATTGTTCACAACACAACACCAAAACAGTATCTGACACGTCTGCATGTGGCCGTTCACGGACTGTTTTTGAAGGGAGGACTGGAGGGGCAGCCATCTCCGGTGAGCTTCTCTGAAGAGAACTGAGCTGGAAACTGGGGACTAGTACAGAAGGAAAACAGATCCCAGACCCTGTCTTCCAGAGCAACAAAAAGGGAGATTACTGCCTGAAAATGCCATTCACTTCCCTCAAGGAGAAAAGGAAGAAATTCATCCCAAATTTTACAACTGAAGTCACTTACAGACCCATTTACAGCGCAGATAACCACCTCGGTGATTTCCCCACAATTCCTGACCACGAGAGCAAAGACAGAATTGGTGCCTCAAATGCTTCTTTCACACTTGAACTTTCACATCATTAAAGAGTGAATGCACAAGTCTGGTCCTGTCACCCAGTCTACAAGTCTCAACCTGAGAACGAAAATCATTTATACTCGGAGTTTACATAAACATGATCTGTATCCGAGAATAAAACTGCTCTCGGCCCACTGGATGTTCACACTACTGAACGGTTTTATCTGCCAAGCTGTTTCAAAGTCAAAGATCTCTGTTAAAAAAAAAAAAAAAAAAAAAAGGAACCTTGATTACATACTGACAATGCAGCCTCAAATCCCACCTCTTGTTTCTTCCTCTTTTTTTCTTAATAAAGCATCAAGCTGATCTGTTAATATAGTTGGAAAAAACATGGTTATACTGAAACTTAAAACTTCTGAACTAATAAAACCGCTACCACATTCCAATATGCTGGCATGTCTGACCTCCCCCTAACTCCAAGCAACCCACACTGGCTCCTTCCTGCCAAATCCTTCTTGTAGCTATCCCATTAGGCAGCTAGCACAAAAATTAAGCTAATAGACCTTCTTTGCACTTCAGCCCTGGTACCTGCCAATATTTCCCCAAGTATGCAGACAGAGACCTTGTTGTCAAGGACGAGAGTCCATGCCGACCTGACTGCCGTGGCCCCTCACCATTAGATGGGTCTACATATTGTCAGACCACCAGGCAGGCAGCAGAGGAGAAGACGCTGACGGACTCAGATGAGCTGGAAACAGAAGCACATTCTTCTCGGGCCATCAGGTGGTCAGTTCAGAAATCTTTACTAAGCACTTTCTCTGTGTCAGACTCTGCTCAAAGTTATGGGCACACAGCAGGGAAAAAGACCAAACCAACCACAGGACCTCAAGGAACCTATGCTCTATTGGGAGAACTAAAGATCATCCATAATGCAAAAACTAAAAATTCCAGCTCTAATTGGGGAAAGAAAAAAAAAAAATGCCCTCAACCCTTTATGTCCCAGAGACAGACTGCAACCTGACTTTCCCGGCTCTACTCTCGCTACCTTCGAATACCTTCTACACACTGCAACCCTTTAGAGAGACACAGTACACCCTTGCCTAAAGCCATTCAGTGGCTTTTCATTACACTAGGCATAAAATTAAAAATGCTTGATGTGGTCTAAAAGCCCCTACATGATAACCCAGCAAGTCTTTCCAACTTGAAGGCGTGACCCATCTCCCCAGTTAGTATAGTCCGACCACACTAACTTTAAGCTTGTGAAATGCACTCAGCTTTCTTGTCAGGAGTGAGGGTTCGTCTGGACATTTTCCTACTTTCCAAGTCCCAGTTTGGACACTCCCACTCATCTTTGTCAGGAGTTCTTCCTCCCTCCATTCCCCTTTCTGCTTCCCCACCTTTAACCTATACACACCCTGAACTAAATCATAGGATCAAGTACATCCTCATATTTCCAAATAATTGGCTTTTGTGTACAATTTGCTAAAAATGCAGCCTGCACACCCCATCTCCTGCTTTTTCTGTGTGTGTGTGTGTGTGTGTGTGTGTGTGTGTGTTTAACAAGCCATCAGGTTGCTTCTTGATACTATTGGAAGACCAAGTTCCATTGTTTCCAGAGCACTTCTTAAAGCTTCTATGTACTGAACTGTGTGACCACATTCTTGTTCACGTCTCTTCCACTAAGCCATAAACTCGCTAAAGACAAGCACAGTGTCAAGTGTGAAAATACAATGTCCCCAAGATGATGCCTGGCACACAGAAGGGACTCAAGGGAAAACCATGAATGAATGACGATCACTAGCAATGGGACAACCATAATCAAAACTCCAGAGAACCGTGCCTTGAGATAGCTCTGCTTCTAAGAGCTACACTTAATTTTGCTTGAATTTTCTGTTACAATAAAGGGTTTGCTGGGAAAACAAACTCCAGACTGATTTAAGAGACTGCTGACAATCTACTTGTAGTTGACACTTCCTTTCCAGTCAGTTAGAGATGTACCTAATATATGGATTTGGGGTTTTTTTGGTTTTTAAATGTGGATACCCTATTTAAGAGAATGACTCTGAGGACCAAAAGGGTGTTAATTACTTAAGCACTGAGAAAGCTACAGAGCAGTATAAAAATTAAGACATTATAAAGAGTATTTTTAAGTTAAAGGAACAAACTTTCCAGTATCAGGAACAGAAATCTTCATTCCCATTAAAATACTAACTTCAAAAACGTTTTTTATGACACAGCTGCTTAATACCTAAGGCTGCCTCTTTGAAGGAAATTCTACTTTATATAGTTTCAGCTTTTATATTATGATGGAAAATGACTATTGCAAGTACTTTGCCTTTATCCAAAGAGGTGTACAACAAAGAAAAAACTGTGTATACACATTCACAAATGTTTCAAACCATGTCAGTGTATGACATTTCTATCCTAGGAGTATGGCAGGGTAATCATGGGAGATTTCCAAACATTACCCGTGCAATGCACAGTAGACCTCTCTCAGAAACTCATCAACTATTATAACGTGAACCACAAACACACACACCCACACAGTATATACCATATACTCTGACCTCTTTAAAAAAAAAAAAAAAAAAGCAAGCAAAAATCCATATTGCCTCTTTAAAAACATTCCTTTTTCTTTTTTTTTTAATTAACACATAATGTATTATTTGCCCCAGGGACACAGGTCTGTGAATCATCAGGCTTACACATTTCACAACATTCACCATAGCACTTACGCTCCCCAATGTCCATAATCCAGCCACCCTCTCCCTACCCCCCCAAGCCCCAAGCAACCCTCAGTTTGTTTCCTGGGATTAAGAGTCTCTTATGGCTTGTATCCCTCCCCGGTCCCATCTTGTTTCATTTTTTTCCCTCCCTGCCTCCCATGACCTCCTGCCCTGCTTCTCAAATTCCTCATATCAGAGAGATCATATGGTCATCGGAAAGACATTCCCTTTACTGTAAAAAAATTATGTTACAAAAGAGGATCACAATATGTAACTTCGTGTTGCTAAATGTACCAAAGAGACTGAATGTCAAACACTAACTCTGTTTAAAAGTGTAAGAGCCTCCACGAAGCTTATATAAAAGTTGTTAGTAAGTTGATAACCATTAAGACTATAAGAAAAGTGGTGTCCAGAAATGAAGACAGATTTTACTGGGTAAAAAGAAGTATCTGTTTTACCTTTTTAAATAATGAAGGAAAAAAAATCTGTCCTTGAGGGTTACTTTTTTAATGAAGTCTAAATAATTCAAGTATCTGGAACTCTAAGCTTACCATTTCGTTTCAGTCTGGGACAAAATTTTCGGCAGTAATTCATACATCCCTGCAAGCTCAATATATGCTTGCGTCTCTGAGCATACAAAGGCCAGGTATAAACTTCTTCACAACCTCAACCTTACCCCATTGACTTTTCTGCTGAACACCTTACGTAAAGCCGAGACTTGGGTGTGCTAAATGAGACATGAGAAAATTACTCCATATTTTGATGACTGATTATTCACTTACATGTGATGAATGTTAACTTACATCATTTGATAAACTTTGAGCTCCAAACAAAAGAACCTATCATATTAATACCTTAAAATTCATCTGCTAGATCTCCTATGTTCTCCAGCCTGGCCTAGCCAATAAAACGTCCAATAAAATGTAACAGAAGGCAGATTCCATTCCATGATGCAAAACCTCTCATCTTGCCACAAATTCACTGGAAGGAAAGGAGGCATGGCATGAAGATAGGGGTCCCACGTTACAAGGATACTGGATTCAGCAAGCCTAACTGTGTACCACCTCTCAGAGTCGAAAACAGAGCTGTGGGAATTACAAGAAATACCTTATCAGATCCTCAAGCCCCAAATGGACCAGAGGTCAGCTTTCTGAAGGCAGTGCCTATTTTTAAACTAAGTTGGGTTCTAAATTTGACCTGCATTTAAATGATCATCTGCTGAGGAATGTCCAGCTGGACTCATACACAGTTCAAGTTGCTCGAGGGAGGTCCGAACAAAGTGCATTTTATACGCAACAGACAAAGCCTTCTCTTAGCAACTGGCGCCATCCACAAAGGAAGAGCGGCAGCTGTGAAGAGAGAGCCATCCTGCAGCTGAGGGTCCCTGCAGTTTACTTCTTCACATAACTAATAAAAGCAGGCCATTCTTCATGTTTAGAGAGTTGGGGAAAACCAATTTCCGATTGCTCAGCACAACAGAATGAAGTATTAGAGCATATTTTCAATGGCGTGCAGAGTACATGAATATCATCCCAAAGAAGAAGCCAACAAAAACCTATTTTTAAGGTTCCTCACAGAACATTTCTTTTTAGAAAGTACAAGTTCACAGGGCCATCATGACCAAAATAGAATCACGGACAATGAAGACAGTTTTCTGTTGCATTTATGTTCACAAACTGGAAGAGAAAAGAAAGCTGTCAATATCCTCTCATAATAATTGTTAAATCATTACAGCATCAAATGATGATAATTTTGGAGGTTGTTATCCTCAATTCTGAGGAAGTCTCAAAGTACTTAGAACTTCCACTATTTGTTTTAAGAGCTCTATTTCAAGATATCACAGAAGTGTAAGACTGGCACTAGCACATTCTGTCACTTAGGAAACTACGCCCTATCAACCTTAGTATCCGCATGAGGAAAAGTGCCCCCAGGACAGAAGTGAAAACAGAAGACATAAAAATCTCTGTAACATCAGTAACAGACTGCGAACTGTCCACGAATGTAATAATGTCTATAAATACAAAACTACATAAATTATCTATTTCTGTAAATGAAACTAACCGTAACTTAGTAAAATCCATAAAGAAATTATTACAAATCAAGAATAAAGGTAAAATACCAGACATGGCCATTATGTCACACACAAAATCTGTCTCTTCCAGCGAGCCTACAATTCCGGCCCGGGGGCCCCCACGCCCAAAGATAAACCAACTCCGCAATTCAGAGGGCAGGGCTAATCCAAATATTTCATTTTCTAGATATCTGAAAAGCCAATCTGATTTTAAGATTCAAAAACCGTAGACCATGAAAACTAAATGCTTAGTGTCTACACCAAAGGCCCTGATTGGGTCAGGCCTGGCTCATTTATTCACCCAAAGAACATTTCTTGAGGCACCACGTAGCTGACAGGGGCTTGTTACGACCCAATACCCACCCTCCTCTTGTTCCTAACAGAGCCCACACTGATCAGAGAAGCTGGGCATCTACCTAAAGACCACCTTCAGAGCCCACTCCGCAGCCAGGTGAGTGCCCATGACTCACTTCTGGCCAATGAGAAACAGTCGCAGGTGTTTGGAGAAAATTAAGCAAAGAAAGGTTGCTTAGAGGGAGCTGACTCTGTTCAGAATTCTGCCCTTTTTTCTCTCTTCTTCCACCTCCTAGAGTGTGAATGTGATGCGCCCAGAAGCTATCTCCTAGCAAGCAATCACCTTAAGGATGACTGCCAGGAACTTGAAGACAAGATCTAAGCAGCATGATTTTCAGTGTTTGTCACATGCGGCAGGAGTGGTCAAAGATCCGAGCCCTGTAGAGGCGATCTAGTCTCCTCTGGTGCTGCTTTTGCCTCATTATGCCAGCAACAGCCTGGTGTCTCATGCGTGTGAACATAAACAGGCTTATAAAGTCTCGGAAAGAACAGGGCTTAAGGAACAGTAGATTACTTACCTGCCACAGGAGAACTTAATGTTCTTAAGAAAAAAGGAAAAAACATAAGACTCACACGTCCCTCCTCTGTTCATACCTTCAGTCTTTCACTTAAGCACTTATACACTAAAGACGGTGTGTGTGTGTGTGTGTGTCCCCACTATCCTAAAAGAACTTAAAGGCAAGGACCACCCTTAATCACTTCTGCAGCTGTAGAGCCCAGCACAGGGCAGGTACTCAGTAAGCGAAGCCAATGATCCAGATCCGCTAAACTCAAGAGGCCTCCAATGACAGAGAATTCTAGGTTTCAGAAGGATGCCATAGTGTCTACAAGAGGGCCAGCTCATTCACGGAGACAAAAGATCAGTAGGGAAGCTGGCTGCCTGCTCAGCTCCGGTGCACCCCCCGCCAGATGCCGGGACCCCCCTCCCGAACGTCTCTGCGTCTGAGTGCGATGAAAGCAGACGCTGGAGAGCTCCAGTCTTCCTCTCCCCGGTGCCTCACTCACACTCGCTCACTCACGACCTTCACTGAGCACCCACTACCCACCACACTCTGCACAGGGTGCCAGGAATAACTCAAGCGAACAGAATATGGAAACTCTCCTGAAGGAACCTATGATCCAGAAAAGCAAGAGGAAAGTGCAGAAGCGATTATAAGACAGTGTGAAAAAGGGATCTACCCTATGTGTGCTTCCTGAGGCAGGCAGGGAGCATCGGAGCGCCCTACAGACCACCTCACGGGCTCCACACCATCACTGTTGGAGTTCCCCACTGTGACACGGGCAGCAGGGACCCAGAGGACACTCAGCAGGAGCACCGAAGCAACCGCACCCAGTCAGGAGGTCATGGGACGCAGAGGGTAGGGGGCAGCTAGGAGGAAAAGCTAAGTAGTCAAGTATAGCCTGGAGGATAAAGAGAATTTTCCCAGGTTGAAAAGTATAAGCAGAACTTTTCATGCAGAGACCACAGGACCTCAGAGGAGCATGTCTGACTCTGGAACATGACGACAGACACCTGAAGCAGTTTTCGCCACCCGATGGACAGAGCTGTTTCCCATTACATGTAAAGGAGGGGCTCGGTGAGAAAGACCTCATGATTTTTCGCAGCGATTTCTAAAACATATGCCTTTAGGAGAAGCATGAAAGAGTGTTTTATTCTTTTTTTTTTTTCCTTCTTGAAGATTTTTTATTTTATTTATTTGACAGATCACAAGGAGGCAGAGAGGGAGGGGAAAGCAGGCTCCCTGATCAGAGAGCCCGATGCAGGGCTCGATCCCAGAACCCTGAGATCATGACCTGAGCCGAAGGCAGAGGCCTCAACCCACTGAGCCACCCAGGCGCCCCGGATCTTGTTCCTTCTTATCTGTATCAAAACTCATACTGAGCCATGAGTTCTGGGTTGCAAAAGAGGATTTATTTTTTGCACTTGGTCTAAGTCTTTGTTCACAAACTAAACAAAAACAGCAAAAGTGCGAAGAGTGTTTTATTTTGAAGCATGTAATAATATCAATCCTACTCTATTTTTAAGCCCAGATTATTAATATTTATAATATTAAGAGATTATTTATTCAAGAGAAATAAAAGAACATTTTACAAAAAGCACAGTCATAGACTGGGGGAAAAAAAGTTCCTAAAACTGAAATATTTCCTTAAAATATCCTTACATAATACGGCTGCCTTTAAACTCTGAAAAGATAGTTAAGCAGATTCATGACTTAAAAAATAAACTTCATACTTGGTGGCAGAGTCAACCCTTTTAAACCTAATGTCCACTGCCCTCCCATTGCTCTTTAGTCACAGAAATCTGACTTTATTTAGGCTGGCAACATGCCCACTTAAACACCACAGTTGAGCCTCCCTTGAAGACAGTGGTCGCCAAAAAGTTTCAAGAAGTCAGTGGGTGGAGATTCCAGGAAGTTCCTTTTGCCACTTTTCTTTTCTCCTCCTCCTGCAGACAGCTTGGCTCGAGCTCCAATAGTGTCCCATGATTTCGTGGATGATGGCCTTATGCTGCTTAGGATGTTAAAAGCCAGAGCAGCCTAAGTCCCTCCCTGATGATTTGTGGAACAACCACTCCTAAGAGGTTTCCCTACAGACATTTCACATGAGAGATCAACCATGCTGAATCAGATCCATGTTCCTACTAGTCGAACACAACTTTCACTGCAGACGCTAGAAAATACTTAAAGCATACATGGCAAGATTTGGCAAAAAAGCAGTTTCAAAAAGTTTTGTAGGGGGAATACTGTTATGCTGAAAAAATAAAAATTAATTAAAGAAAAAAAAAAAGTTTTGTAGGGGGCACCTGGGTGGCTCAGTGGGTTAAAGCCTCTGCCTTCGGCTCAGGTCATGATCCCAGCGTCCTGGCATCGAGCCCCACATCGGTCTCTCTCTCTGCCTGCCTCTCTGCCTACTTGTGATCTCTGTCAAATAAATAAATAAAATCTTTTAAAAAAAAGTTTTGTAGTATTAAAACATATTTTATGATTCACTGTTTGTCACACATCCATGTCATTACTAAATAGCCTTTTAAATCGGAATACATCTTTTCCAATATTTTCCTTTGGGCACAGAAGACATTTCATTCTTGAAACATCTGATCCACTCTGGGAGCTGAACTGGGGAGTGAGTGGGGCCAGAAGTACAAACCCAGGAAAGCAGGCAAGGGGGACCCTGTGGAGGGGGCGTGGGGGAAATAAACGCCAGGAACACGGCACAACTCAAGCTGCTCGCGGAGAGCTTCTCGGTGCTTTACCAGCCAGGCGAATTGTTGGTAAGCGTCATTGGAAGATCTAGGATCTGAACTCACCCTGGTTGTCACTGTCACTTGAACCACATTGCGATTTCTATGCCACAGCATTTTTATCCTCCTCGATATCGTCATTTTATTTTGAAGAAGTAGAGTTGCTTTACAACAACTTGTCTGATAGAGGGGAGAGGCATTATTTTCTTACATCTTTGTAGAAATGCTACTGGACACCTTCCTCCACCTCTTACTGTCAAAATAACTAAGGTATTATGTGCAAAAGATGATGTCTAACATAAAGAGAATAATTCCACAAAGCTGGTGGGGCGGCGGTTGGGGGGCACTGCTGTCTTTGGGGAGAACCAGAAACTTACAGGGTATAGAAAAGAAAGGTCAGGAACACCTTCTTCATTTTAACTCGATGGACAGGTTTTGTTTAAAGCTAGAATCAAAACCCAAATGGAGAAACTAAACAGAAAATAATTCTACTTCTATGTTGATTTCTGTTCACCTTTTTAAAAGGATTATTCCTTTCTACTTCAAAGAGGGTCATCAAACTAACAGCAAGCCTTCTATCATTTCAGCACTGCCTGACAGCAGAGGACTTCCTGCTGGGCGTTAAATTAGTACACAAACATCAGCTTTCTTTAAGGGCAAAATGGGACAATGAAATGTACATAATGTCCAGATTCAAACCCAGATTTGAATCCTGGTTCTAATGACTACTAACTGTAGGTAAAACCTTGGGCAGACTAATTTACCTCTCTCAGGCCTCAGTTTCTACAACCATAACATGTAAACAGTGCTCACTCCCATTGTTGGGAAAATTAGTGTTAATGTATGTATTAGGCATTTTGTAGCTATTAATATGATGTTAATTACTAAAAAGGTTTTATTTATTTGGTTGTCAAAGATGAAAAATAAAAACGTTTTTTAAAAAGGCTAACTAAAAGCATCAAGTAAAATGAAAATAAAATGAGAGCTAGAATAAATTCTGAGTAACAGAGTCCTCTCAGCTCCTCCCCGAAACATTCTCGGGGCTGGGAATTTGGGAGCTGGAAGGTAACTCTATCACTAGGCATTAACACGCACTGAGCACAATATCTATAATGTGTCAGTTACCGTGTCAGGCTTGAGGGAACGGGTAGTTAAGACATGGCGCCCTGCTCTCAAGGAATTCACAGCACCCTCACATCAACAGACAAATACAATCCAGTGACAGGGAACAAAGACGGGGAGATACAGAGTGTCACAGGAGTTCAGGAGCTGGGCACACCACTCAATCTAGCGGGTGTTAGAAGAAGGCACCCCCCTGAGTAAAATCTTCCAGAACCAGAAGGTGTTAAGGGAAGCACTGAAAGGGAACAGCGCAAGCACCGGGAGGTGAGAGACTGCCCGGTGTGCCAAAAGGACCAAGTTCAAAGCCGGCCTGGCAGATAACGTGGATGCCCAGGTTCCCACCAGAGGTCTGGAAGGCCACAGAAATTACCCTGGACTTTCTCCCATAGGCTGTAAGGAGCCTTGCAAATGTTTCAAGCAGGAGGAGGACATGGTTAAACATGCTTTGCAGCACAGAAATTATGGTGGCAAAGGGGAAACTGAACAGGGTGCAGGGGCAGAATGGGACGGTCAACTAGTATCCAAGTGAGAAGAAATAAGGCTACGGTCAGAATTCACATTTTAAGCTCGATCTGTTATAAGATTTTCCTAAGGCATTACAATGAAGCTGGGTCTTCCTTGGTTTCTGTATTTATATTTTATATCTATGTAATGTCCCAAGAATACCAACGGCTCCAGAAGAACAGAATAAAGTGGTCTGGTTTTAAGTGGTCACTTAGTCTGGTGCCATGCGAATGAAAGGTGAATCTGGAGACATCTTCAGAGAGAGGACTGTGCAACTTCGCCACCAGATACCGCTGAGCCCATTTCTCACTACCAGTTCCACTCTTAGATCCCTCTACTTAGGATCCACTTTTAGGAACAGAAATAAAAACTTTATCTCAAACACTTGTCAAATGTCTATGCAATGAGGATAAACTACTAGCAACCAAGTATGTGGAGTTAGACAAAGGATACAATTTTGATAGCCCTCAAATTTTGACTTTTTAAGACTTTTTCCCACAATGATTTTAGTATGTGCTTGGCCTAGAATTATGAAGTCACTTATCAAAAAGAGGAAAACAGCTCTGTAGGCATCAAGAAAAGATCTTATCTATGCTTAGCTATCAGCCAAAATTGTTCATAGGAAGGAAGGATACCACACAAGTTGTCTGGCCGACTCCAAGTTGGCTGCTGTCTGTAGATTCACAAAGAAAAATGTGATAAACACGAACATCCAGGCACAAATATCCATCTGGACAGGATGTTAACACCATTCCTCAATTCCTTAAGGGTCTTAATCTCTCTTAGAAGTATAAAATCAATCAACTGGTTTAAGAGCAATTTAATTCATTGCAATAACAAGAAGGAAACTCAGAGAGGAGTCATCTCTTTTGAACACTCATAAAGACTCATTTCCTACTATCATTTGGGAAGCTTAAAATACTAAGTGTATTAGGACCCTGAATTACCCATATGAAAAAAGTGCCAAGTTCCTACTTCCACGAACCTCAACCCATCTGATTCTTCCTTTAGATGCAGTCCCCTGGCACCAGGTTACCGAAGCTCACTGTGGCACAGTTCTACCAAGCGAGATGTACTTAGGAAGCGGGTGGTGATAGAAAGCAGTTACTTACACTAAGCTAACATGGGGAAAACTGGCAGAAGAAACATTCTGATAACAGAATGAATCATAAAACAGAGACTGTTCCCGTTCCCTCTTCGATTTAAGCTGGATAATCACTAAACGCAGCATATGATTTTTGAAGCTCCTACACACCTAGTCAAAATATTCTTTATTTTCATAAAATTCATAAATTCATAAAATTTTCATAAAATTAATTTAATTTTTAGTATTTAATTTGGACTTCTCAATCCCCTCCTTCTGAGAATCTTCCCCCCTGCAACTCAGTAATCTTATAGCTAAAAAGTTAAAAGTAAAGCAAAGCTCCAGAGCCAGACCACATGAATTCCGTCCTCAGCGCTGACCCACCACATGCCCAATCCCTCTCCTGTCAAACAGACCAGTCTCACAAGGCTCTGGTGAGGAAGACATGGGATAACACTGGAGGGTGCTCAGGACAGGGTCTGTTACAGAGGTCCATAAATGATCACAATCATTAATAGTCTTAAATAGGAAAAGCATGGGAACGCTAGGAGAGCCAATGGAAGAGTCCTCAAAGACTCAATCATTTTGTGTAAAATAGATGCCAAAAGCATAAAAACACCAATAACAATGACCACTGTGATGTATCTATAAAGGGATACCACAGGATTATGCAACTATCTTCCCTCTTCATATATTACTGTCACTTTCTATATTTTTAATGCCAAAGGAGTTATTCTTAATTACCTTAAACTCGGCCTTTCTAATTGTCTGCTCCTATAACCTGCTGTGCTCCCATTAACAGGGCCTCCTGAGGTTGATTTCAAGAGATTTATGATCACCGACAGTTGATTCCTCCCTCACTAATTTTTAATGGGTTTCTACTGATAAATAATTACCTAAATTAGCTAATTCCTAGACCATGTAGTTGTTTCCACTAGGAGGCCACGGCGCTATATTTGCTTTTTACCAGCTGTCTGGAAAATTATATTTAGTCCATATTTTTTTTAAGTCAGAAGAGAATGAATATGTTAATAATTTGTCACTCTTTTTAGGACTTCCCTAAGTCTTCTAATTCCTCTCAAAGCTTAAGCAAGGGGTTCAGAATGTAGATATGTCAACTCACATCTCAGAGGCAACTCAATACTGGATGTTGAGGGTATAAAGTCAGACAATTCTTGCTATCACAAAAGGTAAGAATTACAATGTAGACAGCATATTAAATGGTTCCGGCCTCCCAAGTGCATCCAGGTGCAGTAGTGAGACTAAAAACACACAATACTAAGTGTAAATCTGCATACAGTACTAAAATGTTTGCCTTCAACATTTGCTCATTTTTTAGTAGGAAGAAAATCTCACTGTAATCTCAACACACAATTTCCACAAACCACAAGGTTTCCACTCTGTTCTCATATTTACAAATGTAAATAAATCAATTCAGCCAAGATACTATGACTTAAAAAAAAGAAAGCCTGTGAGAAACAACTGTCCAAAGAATACCTATTATTTTAAGGTTTATGTAACCCACCCAAAACAGTACTCCAAGTTTTGTATTTCAAAACAACATAGGGGAGTCTGGTCTCAGGCAAGATGAAGGAGGCACACTCCATCCAGCCTCTTCACTGCAAGCAGCTGTAACACCTGGACAGAGTATCTGAAACAGCTGTTTGAGAGCTGGCTCTGGAAAGTAAATGACCACAACAGGCTCAAGGGGGGAGAAGAGTAAAACTCAAAGTATTACCCAACCAGTGACGAATTTCCCCATGTTTTCCTCCAAAATCTCCCAGCCTGGAATCGAGGTAGCCCCACTCCTGAACATGAGCAAGCACCAGAATATAGACAGAGTGGGAAAAATCCATAAATACTCCAAGTTCTAGCTTAAAAAGCAGGAAAAGTGATTCCTAGAATGGGGGGAAATTCCTCATTATTCTTTTTTATTTCTCTGTGTTCTAGGTTCCCAGGCCTAGGTAATCAATCACAAGGTGGTAGTGAGCAGAGGGAAACAGTCACCTAAACCTTGAGGGAAAGGAACCTTTCTTCCTCACTGATCAGAAGAGCTACACTCTCACCATGTGAGTCTGCTGCTCTCTGTCTTCCTGCCCCCTGGCCCAGAATGGAGACAGTCACAGGAAGTGCACTGCCCCATTCTAAAGACCCATCTTTGTGTCTGGAGGACTAAGAAAGGGAACCTCAGAGAAATAGGAAGAGCTGGAGAAACTGACCCACACAAATACCAAGCCAACTGATTTGGGGCCAAGGTGGAAAGGCAATTCAATGGACAAAAGACTGTCTTTTCAACAGTACTGAAACAATTAGATATCCAACCTTGACCTAAACCTCAGATCTTATAAACTATAAATTCAAAATAGAGCATATGGATCTAAGCATAAAATGTAAAACTATAAACTTTTTAGAAGAAAGCAAAGGAAAATTGGTATGATGTGCATTAAACAAAGAGTACCTGGACATTACCCCCAAAGCATGAGCCATTAAAAGACTATAAAGATAAACCACACTTCCAAATTTAAAAATTCTTGCTCTAAGAAAAACATTGCTACAAGAATTAAAAAGTAAGATACAGATTAGGGAAAATATTTGCAAATCACATAGGCAACAAGGAATTTTTTTTTAAATTTGACAGAGATCACAGGGAGGCAGAGAGGCAGGCAGAGAGAGAGAGAGGAGGAAGCAGGCTCCCCGCTGAGCAGAGAGCCCAATGTGGGACTCGATCCCAGGACCCTGAGATCATGACCTGAGCTGAAGGCAGAGGCTTAACCCACTGAGCCACCCAGGCACCTGCAACAAAGAATTTTTATCCAAAACATGTTTTTTTAAAAAATGAAAGCTAAACCAAGAAAAGAAACAACTCAAGTAAAAATATACAAAAGACTTGAAAACAAACAAAACAGAGACTTAAGAAACAGTAGAAAAGATCAATGAAACTAAAATCTGGTTCTTCGAAGAGATAAATAAAAAACTGATAAACCTTTTACCAGACTCATAAAAAGAGAGCAAGAGAGAAAGGACTCATTCAAATAAAATTAGAAATGAAAAGAAGTTACAATAAATGCCACAGAAATACAAAGGATTATAAATAGAGGCTACTATAAAAAGTTACATACCAACAAATTAGACAACCTAAAAAGAAATGAATAAATTTCTAAAAAAGCAAAAACAACCAACAAAACTTCCATGATTGAAACAAGAAATAAAAAATCCAAATAGACTGATTACTAGTAATGAAATTGAAACAGTAATCAAAAAACTCCCAACAAGCAAAAGTTCAGGAACAGATGGATTCACAGATGAATTCTACCCAAGTTTTAAAGAACAGTAATACCCATTCTTCTCAAACTATTCCCAAAAATAGAAGAGGAAAGAACACATCCACATTCATTCTAAAAGGCCAGCATTACCCTGATACCAAAACCAGACAAAGACACTACAAAAAAATAAAACTACAAACCAATATCTCTGATGAACTCAGATGCAAAAATCCTCAACACATACTAACAAAACCAAACTCAACAACACATTAAAAGGATCAGTCATCATGATCAAGTTAAGACTGATCTCAGCAGGGCACAGATGGTTCAATATCCATAAATCAATCAAAATGACACACCACAATAACAAAATGAAGGATAGAAATCACATAATCATCTCAATAGATGGAGTAAAAGCATTTAACAAAATTCAACATCACTCATGATAAAGGTCTCAACAAAGTGGGTTTAGAAGGAACATACTTCAACATAATAAAGGCTATATATGACAAGCCTACACCTAATATCATACGCAATGGTGAAAAGCTGAAACCTTTTCATCTAAGATCAGGAATAAGAAAAGGATGTCTACTTCTGCTACTTTTATTCAATACAATACTAAAAGTCAGAGCTCCAGCAATCAGATAAGAAAAAGAAATAAAAGCACTCAAACTGGTAAGGAAAAACTAAAACTTTACTATTTGCAGATGACAAGACATTTTATACAGAAAACTGTAAAGACTCTACCAAAAAACTATTACACTAAATGAATCCAGTAAAATTGAAGGATACAAAATTAACATACAGAAATGTATCATTTTTTTACAGTATTAAGAGACTAGCAGGAAGAGAAATTAAGAAAACAATCCCCTTTATAACTTCACCAAAAAATAAAATAAAATAAAATACTTGGAATAAATGTTACCAAGGAAGTGAAAGAACTATACTCTGAAACTATAAGACACTGATTAAAGAAACTGAAGGCAACACAAGTAAATGAAAAGATATACCATGCTCATGGATTGGAAAAATATTGTTAAAATTTCAAAACTACCCAAAGTAATCTAAAGGATTCAATGCAATCCTTATCAAAATACCAATAGTATTTTTCACACAACTAGAATGAATAACCCTAAAATTTATATGGAGCCATAAAAGACCCCAAATAGCCAAAGCAATCTTGAGAAAGAACAAAGCTGGAGGTATTACAATTCTAGATTTCAAATTATACAACAAAGCTATAATCAAAACAGTATAGTACTGGCACAAAAACAGACACATGGATCAATGACACAGACTGGAGAGTCCAGAAATAAACCTACACATATATGGTCAATTAATCTACAACAAAGGAGGCAAGAATATACCATGGGAAAAAGACAGTCTCTCCAATAAATGGTGTTGAGAACACTGCAGAGCTACATGCAAAACAATGAAACTGGACTACTTTCTTACACCACACAAAAATAAATTCAAAATGGTTGAAAGACCTAAATGTGAAATCCTAAAAGAAAATACAGGCAGTAAACTCTTGAACATCAGCCTTAGCAATATTTCCTGAAACTATTTCCTCCATTAACAGAAACAAAAGCAAAAATGAACAATTGGGACTACATTAAAAGACTTTTGCATAGCAAAGGAAACCATCAACAAAATGAAGAATCAACCTACTGACCAGAAGATTTTTGCAAATGTTATAGCTGACAAAAGTTAATATCCAAAATATATTTTTTTTAAAATCCTATAACTCGACACCAAAAAGCAAGTACTCCAGTTGAAAAATGGCAGAGGACCTGAATAGACACTTTTCCAAAGAAGACCTATAGATGGCCAACAGACACATGAAAAGTTGCTCAACATCACTATTCCTTAGGAAAATGGTAATCAATATCACAATGAGTGAGCACATCTCAGCAGTCAGAATGTCTAGTAACAAGAAAAGAAGAAATAACAAATGTTGGGGTGGATGTGGAGAAAAGGGAACTCTCACGCATTGCTGGTGGGAATGTAAATTGGTGCAGCCACTATATAGACTAGTACAGAAGTTCCTCAAAAAAATAAAAACAGAAAATAAAATAAAATAAAATAATAAAATAAAAACAGAAATACCATATGATCCAGTAATTCTGGGCATTTACCCAAAGAAAATAAAAACACTAATTCAAAAAGATAAATGCACCATTATGTTTATTGCAGCCTTATTTATAATAGCTAAGGTATGGAAAAGCCCAAAGCATCCACTGATAATGAATGGATAAAGATGTGGTATACATACACAATGGATTATTACTTGGCCACAAAAAAAGAATGGAATCTTGCCATTTGAGACAAGATAGATGGCCCTAGAGGGTATTATGCCAAATAAAAAAAGTCAGAGAAAGATACCATATGATCTCACCGATGTGGAATCTAAAAACAAACATATGGCAACAATAACAAAAACAGAAACAGACTCATAAATACAGAGGAAAAGAAACTGGTGGTGGAGGGGGTCACAACAGGTGAAGAGGATTAAGAGGTACAAACTTCCAGTTGCAAAATAAAGAAGTCATAGGGATGAAAAGTATAGCAGAGGGTGCAGAGTCAATAATATTATAATAACTTTGTATAATGACAGATGGTAACTACACTTATCATGGCATTTTGTGAAGTATGTAATTGTTGAATCACTATGCTGTACACCTAAACGAACAATATCGTATGTCAACTATACTTCAAGCAAAAATTTTTTAGAAATAAAAAAAAAAGACTTGAACAGACACTTCACCAAAAAGAATATACAAATGGCTGCAGATAAGAACACAAAAAAAATGGGTCACCTGGGTGGCTCAGTGGGTTAAAGTCTCTGCCTTTGGCTCAGGTCATGATCTCAGGGTCCTGGGATCGAGCCCCGCATCGGGCTCTCTGCTCAGTGGAGAGCCTGCTTCCTCTCTCTCTCTCTCCCTCTCTCTCTCTCTCTGCCTGCCTCTCTGCCTACATGTGATCTCTGTCTGTCAAATTAATAAATAAAATCTTAAAAAAAAAAAAGAACACAAAAAAATGTTCATTAGCCATTAGGGAACTGCAGATTAAAACCACAATGCGATACCATTTCACATCTATTAGGATGGCTAAAACAAAAAATACTATAATATCAAATGCTGACAAGGATGTCAAGCACCTGAAACTCCTACACGGCTTGTGGGAATGCACAATGTTAACTCTAGAAAATGATTTGTCATTTCCTTAGAAGGTTAAATGTACACCTACCACATAATCCAGCCATTCCGCTCCCAAGTATTTACCCCAGAGAAATGAAAGCATGTGTTCACGTAAAGACCTGTACACAAAGGTTCACAGTTAGCTTTATTTGTAACACCCACAAATTAGGACAACACAGATATTCTTCAGTAGGTTAATGGACAAACACACTGTAATATTTCCACACAACAGAATCCTATTCAGGGATTCGAAGGAACATGCTATTGACACCCACAACTGAAATGACACTGAATGAAAAGGCATTACATTGAATGAAAGAAATCCACTTCAAAAGATTAAACACTACATCCTTCCATTTAAACAACATTTTTACAAAGACTGAGCTATAGAGCTGGAGAACAGATCACTGGTTGTCAGGATTCAGGGAGTAGGAGAGAATGCAGCATGAGGACCCTCTCTGAGGGGATGAAACAGTTGTGGGATGGTTACAAAAATCCACACGTGTTAAAATTCACAGAACTATACAGAAAAAATAATTTAATCCATGTTAATCTTTTAACCAACATAAAAATACCTCAAATTTACAATAACATCTTGCATAGCTAAATTGTGTAACTAATTGTGCCGAATATTGCCACAGAAATGGGTTTTAAAGACAATGGAACATGTAGAATTAAGTATTATTTAAACCAGGTTTATTTATAAAACATTTTAAAAGACACCACAAAACTGTTTCTTCCCAAAGTTAAGCGCTCAATCACAAAAAAATAAGACTCTTCCACAGTAGGAAAACCAATATTCAATAGAGCCAACAATTCTAGCCATATAAGCATCTGGCTTTTGAAATGTTGATGTTACAAAGCAGGTGAGTCATCAGAGAACCAGACACATGGTCTTGAAGCTCTCTAAAGTGTGTCCACTACCACCCAGGGTCCCGACTCTAGCCCCACAGAGCTTCACAAACCCCCTCCATTTCCTCAACAGGAAGCACTCAATGCACATAGTTTGTTTTAAAGCTCAAGGAGTAGGAATACAGAAGGAAAAGGTCAAGGAAACCAGTTTCACTGAGAATGCCTGCACATCATCATTCCCACCATAGAAGGCGGGTGCATCCACAGTGTGCCCACGCCTGCCCCTAATTTCCATACACCTCACATTAGAACTGCTGCTCTACCCAATGGAGTGAGCGAAGGGGAGGAACAGCTCTCAACCACCAACGTTAAACTGAAATTTTCCCACCCAGGGCTAAAATACTATAACAAAATCATATTCTTAGACACATCTCTGCACTATTTCTGTCAAAATAGGTTAGTCTTCCATTTTCTCAGAGCATTTCTTATTGGAGTCGTTTTCGCCTATTTCAAAGAAAAACAATTTAACTGTTCAAAGAGTAATGCAGAGGCATCTGGGTGGCTCAGTGGGTTAAGCCTCTGCCTTCGGCTCAGGCCATGGTCTCAGGGTCCTGGGATCGAGCCCTGCATGGGACTCTCCGCTTGGCAGGGAGCCTGCTTCCCCCACCCCACCCGCCTGCCTCTCTGCCTCCTTGTGATCTCTCTCTCTGTCAAATAAATAAGTAAATAAAATCTTAAAAAAAAAAAAAAAGAGAAAACAGCATGGAGGTTCCTCAAAATGTTGAAAATAGAACTACCCTATGACCCTGCAATTGCACTGCTGGGTATTTACCCTAAAGATACAAACGTAGTGATCCGAAGGGGCACGTGCACCCGAATGTTTATAGCAGCAATGTCTACAATAGCCAAACTATGGAAAGAACCTAGATGTCCATCTACAGACAAATGGATAAAGAAGATGTGGTATATATACACAATGGAATACTATGCAGCCATCAAAAGAAATGAAATCTTGCCATTTGCGACGACGTGGATGGAACTAGAGGGTATCATGCTTAGCAAAATAAGTCAATCGGAGAAAGACAACTATCATATGATCTCCCTGATATGAGGGAGAGGAGATGCAACATGGGGGGTTGAGGGCGTAGGAGAAGAGTAAATGAAACAAGATGGGATTGGGAGGGAGACAAACCATAAGTGACTCTTAATCTCACAAAACAAACTGAGGGTTGATGGGGGGAGGGGGTTTGGAGAGGGGGGTGGGGTTATGGATATTGGGGAGGGTATGTGCTATGGTGAGTGCTGTGAAGTGTGTAAACCTGGTGATTCGCAGACCTGTACCCCTGGGGATAAAAATATATGTTTATAAAGCTGTAAAAAAAAAAAGAAAGAAAAAAGAAAGGATGAATACCCAAGTTTTGTAGCAACATGGACGGGACTGGAAGAGATTATGCTGAGTGAAGTAAGTCAAGCAGAGAGAGTCAATTATCATATGGTTTCACTTATTTGTGGAGCATAACAAATAGCATGGAGGACAAGGGGAGTTAGAGAGGAGAAGGGAGTTGAGGGAAATTGGAAGGGGAGGTGAACCATGAGAGACTATGGACTCTGAAAAACGATCTGAGAATTTTGAAGGGGTGGGGGGTGGGAGGTTGGGGGCACCAGGTGGTGGGTATTGTAGAGGGCACGGATTGCATGGAGCACTGGGTGTGGTGCAAAAATAATGAATACTGTTATGCTGAAAAAATAAAAAATTAAAAAGCTGCCTTCTCTGGAAAAAAAAAAAAAGAGTAATGCAGATGTCACCCACCCCACTTTCAGCGATACACCTTTCCTTTACGAGTACCCACTGGCCAAGCAATAGTGCAAGGTAATCAAAACCGTGTTACTTTAAAAAATACTCTTGAAATAGAACTTTTATTTCAATGATGAAGCTATGGATAGTTTCTTTTCCTTTCTATTTTTCTTACTTTTCAAAGGTTCCCTCTACTGAAACATTAAAATAGTTGTGTTCCCTTTCATCTACTTTTAATGTAATTTGCAATAAATTACAGCTGAAGACCATTATGTCTTCATTATTAATACTCTTGAGGAAACCCTACTTTTTAATCTAATATCCCACCATCACCACCAAAGGGGGCGGGGATAACACACACTAAACTTTCAGATAACACTGCTCTCACCAATTATTACAAAAATAATTTGAACACAAACATAAGGAGAGTTTGGATATTTTTAAATGGGAGAGACTCCTCCTTGATCTGTTTAACTTGCTTGAGAACAGTGCAGAGGAACATATGAACATTTAATAAGCCAACTCTGTTTATAATATTCCAAGCCTGAAGTACATATTACATTATTTTTTAGAAAGTGAGAACTTCTTGGGTTTCTTACGTAACTGAAAAACAATCCATTGACCATAAATGATGAACCTTGATGTACCCACAGGGAACGCTGCCTTCTGTTCAATGTAAGGAGTGGGAAGTGATGTCAAGGCCCAGCAAGGCCATGCTTAGATGCTATAATTTCTATTAGTCTATGCAGGCAAAGATACTCTGCATTCAAAAAATAAGTCAATACACAGAACTTCACACATGCAATTTTTTTTTTAAAGAAAACTCATTCATTTTACATGATTTAGAGCCTGAAGTTGGGGGACTTTTTTTTTCCAGGCTGGAATAGATTAGCAATGCCTCCTGGGAAAAAATGCAAGTTAGAAAATCAGGACTGAGAACTCAACTGTAAACAGCAATGAAGAAAGGAAAAACTGGATACGATTTTGCGATGCTACCAAGTCAGGGGAGAAATTTCAATGGCTCCTAGGTACCGACAACACGCCATCAGTGTGCAGTGTGTGGCAGAGAAGTCCTAACCTAAACAGTAATAGGGTTGGGTGAGATACTCCACAAATCCCCTAAAACTAAAAAATTCTTAGTCTATCATTTTAGCATAAGAATGAGACCCTTTTAGACTGTAAGCTCTTGAAAGGCTTTGTCTTTATCACACTAGCCTGGTGCCTGGTACCTGAGGGATACTCAGTAAATGCAGGTTAGAAAGAATCTAAAGTAGAAACTGGACTAGTGACATGGCCATACCCCCCCGGCGGGTGTCACCCACTGTTGCCCAGAAGCACTCGGGGCACCCCTAGGAGTGGCCATCAGCAATGACACCTCCTCCGCTTGGGAGGGGTTTTGTAACCCCAACAGCAGCCCACAGAGGAGAACAATTTTCTTAGACAAAATTCACTCTTGGGCTAATTTCATAGTTGATAATAGCTGGTACTGAGGGAAGTCTCAGCTCTGCCAATTTTTCACAGCTCATTTGTGTTAGCATCATCATTACCTTCAACCTATGGTTCTTCGTAGGAATCTTTTTAAGCCAGGTGTCAATTTTGTAGCTGCTGTTTTAATTAACACTGACTAGCATAACCTATAAGCCTACTGAACAAACACGGGAAGCGACAATAGGCCAACAGCAAATGAGAGGAAGGCCGCCTGCTCCTCTGCACCGTGGAGTCCCACACAAGCCAGCCCCCGGAGAGCTGAGCCCCAGACAGGATACCTTCCATCAGCCACAGGACCCGCACAAGGGTCCCAGCTTCGAGCCCCATGTTGAATGTTGGAAAATTTTAGTGTATTTCTTAGAATGGCTTAATAATGGCTCTACGGTCCTGCTCTCCAACAGACGCACTCATTCCAGAAACCATAAACCGAGGCTCCTTCTGATAGCATTTCTGCTCTCAAGTTGTTTTTTCTTTAAGTAAACTCTATACCCCAACATGGAGCTCGAACTCACAACCCTGAGATCAAGAGTCACATGTTCCACTGACTGAGCCAGCTGTGTGCCCTTCAGGTTCCTGTTTCAAAGACAGACTCCTACCTCGCCCAGGTTATTTAACCCTCTTCTATTTACAAGCAGTTCCTCAGTTCAGGACCTTTAAGCCAGATTCCCATGACTCCTTCCTTCCATACCTGACTTTGCTGGGGAAAAGACTGGAACGCAGTGCAGTGCCAGGAACAGTAAGACCAGTAGATTCAGAATCACAGAATCTGGCTTCAAAAAGTTGCCATTACCAGCCGTGTGACTTGGGGCAGGGAAATGACCCTTTCTGAGACTCTATTTCTTTATTTTCAAAAGGAGGAACATTCTATTTTGTTCACCTGTCTTGGTCATTATAAAGATTAATAGGTATTATAAATGATTAATAATAACTAAGAAGATTAAAAACAATTTTACTTCTAGATTTATAAATACCAACATGTTAATTATATATTATAGTCACCCTCATATAACAAATGAATAGTAAATTTACTTGTATATGTATGTACTTAATATAACAATAAAGGTAAATCTTTTATATTTTTAATTACAAATAATTATTGTATTTTCTTTTTTTAAAGATTTTATTTATTTATTTATTTGAGAGAGAGAGAGCATGAGAGGGGAGAAGGTCAGAGGGAGAAGCAACTCCCCGTGGAGTTGGGAGCCTGATGCGGAACTCGATCCCGGAACTCTAGGATCATTACCTGAGCCGAAGGCTCAGTTGGCTCAACCAACTGAGCTATCCAGGCATTCCACAAATAATTATTTTAAAGACTAAAAGTAATCTTATTGTTTTTATTCATGTTCTCTCTTAGTAAGTCCTGCTATGACGTACCACCTCTCAAAATCAACCAAATTCAAAAGCCTTCTTTGTGAGGGGCGCCTGGGTGGCTCAGTGGGTTAAACCTCTGCCTTCAGCTCACGTCATGATCTCAGGGTCCTGGGATTGAGTCCCGCATCGGGCTCTCTGCTCAGTGGGGAGCCTGCTTCCTCCTCTCTCTCTGCCTGCCTCTCTGCCTACTTGTGATCTCTCTCTGTGTGTCAAAAAAATAAATAAAATCTTTAAAAAAAAAAAAGCCTTCTTTGTGAAGTTTCAAACCATCCACTGCTATAATAACGTTACTATGTAATTATAGAAATAACCCAAGTGGAAAATTACAAAATTGAAACAAAGTATAAAATACAAACTCAAAAGTCACCCATAATCCTACCACCCAGGGGTAAACTCTTCATACTGTAACAGTTTTTAAGAGGTTATGTAACATGTTTTGTATCTTTTATAATTTCACATTATCCTGTGAAAACTTTTCCCTATGGTTAGTGTTTCTCAAAAATCTGATGCTTGGGGCGCTTGGGTGGCTCTGTGGGTTTAAGCCTCTGCCTGTGGCTTAGGTCATGATCCCAGGGTCCGGGATCGAGCCCCACATCCGGCTCTCTGCTCAGGAGGGAGCCTGCTTCCTCCTCTCTCTCTGCCTGCCTCTCTGCCCACTTGTGATCTCTGTCTGTCAAATAAATAAATAAAATCTTAAAAAAAAAATCAGATGCTTGATCATAACAGTCTTCTCTATACGCACGGGTCACAACTGAACCATTCTGCACTATGTGACAGAAAGCTGCACTTAATTTTTATGTTACAAATATTACAGTGATCAACATCCCTGAACATAAATTTTTATGAGTTGAAAAAAAAAAAGTGTTTTGCCACAAATTAAAGTCCTAGAGTGGTAAGGCAGGACATAATCACTGTGAAGGCTTTGGACACATACTGTCAAAAAGCTTTTCACAAAGACCACACGGTAAAATCCCAATGAACGAAGGTAATAGGACGATAACCGATTTAGAAAATGAAAAAGCTGCTGCAGGCAGAGAACCATAAACACACACACACACACACAGCTGAGCCATCTAATTTGAAATATACATTCTTTCACCAATTTCCTGATGAAGAGTGAACATCTGTGCCATGAATAATCGGTCTCCGACTGCAGGCTAGTCATTTTTACACAAACCACGACCAAAACCCATCATCCACATCTCCCACTCTCCCTGTCTTATTAGAATGGAATATGAACTCAAAGGCTCTCAGGAAACAGGCTGAGAATCCTTATGGAAGTTCAACTACTCCCCAGTCCTTTGCAGTTGCCACGATCATACCTCACAGCATTCTTTTTGGAGGACTGCCTTTGGAAGCTTTCAAAAGTATTTAGCATATTTTTGTAAAAAACTAACATTTAATCATATTACATAAAATTTCAACTATGTAATTATACAATAACAAGCACTACTGACAAAAACCAGCTTTTGTTATCAACGAAACCGACCCTTGATCAACATTCAAGTCAATCGGCTGACCTAGAAAGAAGTGGCTGCCGCACACAGTGTAGACATCACTGGCATCCATGAGCTTGGCAGGAGGAAGAGGCGAGGGAGATGGAAGTCACCAAAGAGAGCTCTTCCCTCTCAGCACTTTGCAAGGACTCAGTACTGTGTTAAAAGTCATTTGTTAAACGTTACGTGTATACGTAGGTGCCCTGTAAACTTCTACAGACACAGGTAGTGCCTGAACTCAGAGGAAGGGCCAGAGCCCGTGTTAGTATTTAACAGATTTGCCAAATGGAAGCCAAGAGCAGCCAACCAAGTTCCCTCTCTCCTATCCCCCTCCTTCAATGAACCTCCCAACGGAGCCCAGGCTTGGTCCGCATCTCCTGCCCCTTTCTTTCTAAAGCTAGTAATCAGTTGAGGTCATCCAGCCTCAAAGCTTCAAATACCAGGTCCAAAGTGAAGACTCTCAAATGTAAAACTCTGGATGCATGTCAAAGAGCAGAGTGTGGATTTCTCACCCCGTAGACCTGCTCCACTCTCCAGACCGGTAACCACCAGCCACTGAGGCCAAGAGGCTGCTGTCCACGACTTTTCCCATTTGTCATTTCACATCCAATGTAACAGTAATTCCTAGCACACCTTTGTGTTTGTGGATTTATTCCTTCTCCTTAAAATGTAAGTGTCTACAGGGCAGGGACCCTGCCTTATTTCACGGATCTATCTCCAGCCCCCAAAGTAGTAGTCTCAGGTACACAGTAAGTCCTTAATAAACATTGTTGAGTGAAAAGAGGTCCTAAAAACTTGCAGACTTCTCTGGGAAATTTCCATGTATAATTAGAATACCAGGAGAAAATTTTCCAGGCCCTTTGAAATACACAATATTCACAGCACGGCCATGACAACGGACCTCTACTCCAACACCCTCATTTTACAGATGTGAACTTTAAGGTCCAAAAAACTATACAAAATTTATGAGATTATGAGAGCACAAGCAGCTCCACCAAACCATCACCCCTGGCCTCCCTTCTCCCTGTGTTTATACACAACACATTTCTTGCCAGTATTTGGAGAACAGAAGTGGTTAAATCAGAGATGTTTATTCTTTCATTCTGGTGTATGTAAGAGACTACTTGCAACGTCCCCAGCTGCACAGCCACTTGAAAGCCCACAACTAATGTGGAGACTCTTGAAGAGCCAGAAAACAATACACAGCAACAGAAGCTAAAAGTCCAGTTACCTGGAGTCAAAATCCCACAGTCACTGCAGGAAGCTGTTGTTGCTAACTTCTCTCTCTTCTTTTACTAACCCTTCCCTATGAGAATCTACTGTGAATTTCTAGGAGAGAGAGGGAGAGAGAGAGAGAAGCTGGGTGTCTGCAATTTGGTACTTATCATTTGGCTTCATATTTTTTTGTCCCAAGGTTCTTCATAAATTGCAGTAACATAAGCTCCACCCCCACACCCCCACACTAGAAAACTCCCTAAGGTAAACTTCCCACAGGTCTGAAGTAATGTTAGCACCTCACACACTTTATCCCTGTCCCAATCTGAAAACCCTGGTGTTTACAAAGCTTGAGGTATCACTTCGTTGGGTTCCCCTGACACCCCATAAGGGCCCTGCCAGGTACCCCAGCTGCTGTTACTAGCTCAGGACCAACCACTGAGGCAGTCAAGGTCAGGAAGCCCCATGCTGCCTCCCCAGCCCTCCAGCTTCTACTCACCCAACCACATCAACCTCCTGGCTTGGGCTGAGCATGATGTGTGAACTTTTCCAGAGCGCAGTGTGGCGATGAACAATTCTGCCTAACGTATGTTTTTATGAGAAACAACTAATAAGCAGTTTAACATTAACAAATGGTTTTCCACAAACATCTCATATTATCAACACCACCCCACAGAGTAAACATCATGTCCTCATTTGTCACATGACAATGTGAGTGTCAAAGGGGTCAAAAGGGGGAAATACATCACACTGAAGTGAAGTCCTACCTGCACCCGTCCTTCAACATGGAAGCCCTTGCTCTTTTGCCCACACTAAGTACACGGCCTCTTGTGAGAGCTGCACCCGAGTCCACGGTTCCCAGCTAGTGGAGGTGCTACACCAGGCACAACGCCCTTCAGCTCACTCGCTCATTCATCATGGCTCCCTGTTGCCTTGACGTGGGCTGGGCGCGGGAGGCGCAGGCAGCAAACTAGGATGCATTAACTTAGAACTTCTGACTTAGGAGCTCTCAGTGAACATGGCAGAGGCCAGTGGCGGGGGTGGGGGGTACCATGAAGGAATGACAGGATAAATATATATTAGGTCAAAAAATCATGCAAAAAAGAAATGGCAGGGACGCCTGGGTGGCTCAGTTGGTTAAGCGGCTGCCTTCGGCTCAGGTCATGATCCCAGCGTCTTGGGATCGAGTCCCACATCAGGCTCCTTGCTCAGCAGGGAGCCTGCATCTCCCTCTGCTTCTGCCTGCCTCTCTGTCTTCCTGTGCTCTCTCGCTCTCTCTCCCTCTGTCTCTGACAAATAAATAAATAAAATCTTTAAAAAAAAAAAAAAGACATGGCAATGTTGCCCCTTACGTCTGTGCTGTCTGTACTTCATAATATGCAAGGAGGCTTCACGTACATTTAGTCCCCCCCACACAACCCAGAATAACAACTGCATCTAAGTCGAAGCTGGAGAAGCTGGGGCTCAGTTCGGGTGGTTGGAGGAGGCATCTTGGAACTGAGACTGGGGAAAGGTCTCAGAGAGGCTGAGGTGAGAAAGATGGGCATTCCAGAGCACTCCAGAATCAACGCAAACCACAGTGGCCCAAAAGTGTTAGAAGACCTGGAGAGCCAGGACGCTCTGGCCTGGAGCACTCGGCAGTAACGAGAGCTATAGATGAAGACAAGGGAGATGTTTAAACAAAAACAGGGGACTTAGAACACATCTAAGATTAATGACTCGCTCTGCTAGAGAACAATGAACATAATGAGCTTTTTTCCATGAAGTCATATGGTTCTCATAGGCACAAAGCTGAGATTTTTTTTATGGGATTTTTACATTTCCTGTCCTCCAAGGTCAAAAGTCACCTTTTATACTTCTTCATCCCCTCTGTTTTAACTGAAGATTATACCTTTTCACTTACCTAACACTCACTTGTATTTATCACCGTTTGGGCACCTACTTAAACACAGTGCAAGCTTTCAATGTAGGAACCATGCCTTACATTCCTTTTGTATCCCCCATAAAGCCTAGAATAATACTTATCATAACAGTCATCCTATAAACATCCATGACCGATCAAGACATCATGGACTTACTTTAAAAGAACTGGAGGGGCGCTTGGGTAGCTCAGTCGGTTAAGCGTCACACTCTGATTTTAGCTCAGGTCTCGCTCTCGGGGTCATGGGATCAAGCCCCGGGTCAGGCTCCACACTCAGCAGGGAGTCCGCTTGAGACTCTCTCTCTCCCCCGACCCGTGCTCTCTCTCCCCCGACCCGTGCTCTCTCTCTCTCTAACAAATGAATAAATCTTTAGAAAAAAAGGAATTGGAACTGATTGCAAGAGAAGCCCCTGTAACACACACATCTACCTATATCACCATTTGCGGTCTTGCTCGTTTGTCCTTACCATGTGCCAGGCACTGTCCTAAACACATTATTGATATTAACGTGTTTCAGCCTCCTAACAACCCTATGAGGTACACACTGTTATCGCTATTATTACTACTTTACAAAGGAGGAAACTGAAGCACAGAGAGATTATGTAACCTGCCCAGCATCACAAAGCTGATAAGTGGTACAGGTAAGACTTGAATCCAGGCAGTCTGCTTCCATTTAGTCTAATGCACTAACCCTCTAGGCATGACACAGTCTCCAAGAATAACACATTATATTGAAAGCATATGGGCCAGATTTTGCTTCTTCAGTTTTTAAGCTGTGGCAGCAATCACATTTTTTTTTTAATTTGACACAATGCAATCCACAATTACTTCTTTAAATCACACACACACACACACACACACACACACACACACAAATACAAAGATTTTAATATGCTCCTAAATACTGCATTTAGATTTGGGGCTTTGCGTGCTGTTTATACTAGGAAGTGCATCTGCTCGTGGCATTAAACATGACAAGCTAGTTTATGATTACACAATAGAACGTCGGCATCACCATCTGATCAAACAAACAGTGAATGATTAATGCCTCTTCGTAGAGAAATTTCTTTTTAAACATATTAACATATAAATAGCTAGGCAAATATTACTTGATACAGATAACCTAATATCTACAAAGACGAGAGAGTTCTTTACCTATAAATAATAGTCAACACTCACTTAGACACAGCGGCACAAAACGTTGCATTTGTAAATGCCCACATACAGTGTGGACTCCAAGAACCCCCTGCTGACTGTAATTAATACGGACATAAATCTGGACACAGGGATGGCAAGGAAATCAATGGCTGGTTTCACATGACAATTCAAAGTGTTGTTCTGAGCAGTCAGAAAATTTTTCTGTAGAAATATTCTAAAACCTTGTCTGTAAGTTATAAGACAAAGCCAGTTTTACTTATAGCCTTAAAATCATTAACTACCACATACATCAGTAACTGATTCATAGATCAAAAGCACTCAGTGAAACTTCATTCAATCAAAATGGAGAGAACAAATATGAAAGAGAAAACTGTTCCCAAAATACACCGAAAGAACAAATAACTAAGTCCATTAAGTTTGGTTCCTCTGCACAATATAGAGCAGCTCATAAAAACTAATTGGTCAACATGCTTGAGAGTATAAACATCCATTTTAATCAGAGAGAGTAGCAAACATTAAGCAAAACAAATATTATTCAGGAAAATGTTTTTAATTTGGTTCACAATGCATACAAATTTCTACTTCAGTCATGATTTTTAGATTAAAAAATTAACATAACCTTGCTAAGAGGATACAATTAAAACACAGTGGCTTTTTTTTTTTAACTGTTGCTTTCGGCATGGCTGCATTAATGCCTGTTGTTTATCTACACAAATAAAGAGCAGCCTGAGAACTGTCCTAGTTTCTTTGAGAGTTATCAACTGAAGCTAATGTTTCCTTGGTGAGGCCACTCGAAGAGTGCGTGAACCGGGCCAGCTGCCCTTGTTATTTACACAGACGCAGGCCCGATCTGTAGCATGGGCAACGCCGGCCTTGCCGTGGAATCTGAGTGTCCTTAAGCGATGTGCCTGAACTCTCTCCGTTAGGCTCAACTGCTCAGCTCACAATGAAGGGCAGCCTTTCTCCCCGATAAACAGCAAGCTTCAAATGAGCTTACTCATACATTCTAATGGACGGCAGCCCAAGGACAAAGCAAAGCTCCCTTTAAGAGTAACGTTAGCTTCCTCCTGTCCTGCTCACCTTCGCATCCCCCTACAGTACAGCGTCTTGGACCTACAGACGTCTAATACAGGGAGCCCCTTGTCCTCCTCCCAAATACTCCACACATATCTCCGAATTGACTCAGTTGCCAGCATATTGTAGTCTTACTTATCTCAACCCAGACCCATGAAAGGACTTACGAGAAATCACCACTCTGAAGCTTTCCTAGAGAACTAGATTATGTTCCCCCACATGCCACCCCCAAGAGTGTGCTGTGAAAATCTTCCTTTCCTTCTGCTTTAGAAGGAAACTGTTGGGAGGAATATAATGTTTGCAGGACGGCTAACACCTAGGAAACACCCAAAACATATACCCTCCATGACACATCGATTGCTGGGCATTCTCTTGAGCCCTAGAGGCGGGGACCAGTGATGGTTCTACAGTATCGGAAGAGAGAGCCTAAAGGGTAGGAACCACAGCCTGACATCAGAGCAGAGCTAGTAAAAACGCTTAATTAGACCAGGTTAAAGAGCTCAATCATGCCGATTGTTTCACTTTAATTTCTTTTTTTTTTTTTAATATTTATTTATTTATTTTGGAGAGAGAGACAGAGCACATGAGAGTGGGCGGGGGGGGGAGGCGAGAGAGAGAGAGAGAATCTCAAGCAGACTCCCCACTCAGCACTCTCATGACCTTGGGATCATGACCTGAGCTGAAACCAGGAGTTGGACACTCAACCCACTGAGCCAGCCAGGCGCCCCTGTTTCACTTTAATTTCTTATCACAGGATGATTGTCTTAACAGGCAAATCACACCAGGCAGCTTCAAAGGACATTTGTACATAAACACAGTATCTCTCCTGATAAAATACACGCACGCCAAGGTTGCAGTCTTATTCCTCACTTAACACGGCTGGTTTCATTATGGGGATGAACCCGGACAAAGAACATTCGTTTGTCAGCAACAATGTTTTTGTGACCATGAAGATATGCCTCAAAAATGTTCTGAGCAAAATGGTTTATACGATATGACCTACAATACAGCTTCATTATGATCATCCACAAAAAGTTCTAAAATTATAAATCAAATTTACCATTACATACTACGGCTAGAGTGCCAAATTCTCAGATTGCCAAAATCCTCACTTATAAAACAGAGGTAATAAGATAGCATGTCAAAAAACGTGAACTCAATATGGATCACAGACCTCAATATACATAAGCTAAAACCATGAAGCTTTCAGAAGAAATGTCAGGATGGGGGGGAGAGGAGAAGGCAAAGGCCTCCTAAGACACAGAAAGTAATAACCATTTTTTTGAAATGGACACATTAGATCTAATCCTGTTTAAGACTTTTGATTATCTAAAGTTTGTGAAAAAAAAAAACTGGGGGAAAATCATGGCAAAATAGAAATCTAAAAAAAAAAGGACTGGTATGTAGGCTCTATAAGGAACTCATACACTCATTAATAAAATGTTCACCAGAGCTTGTTTGTAACAGCCTGTGCTGGAGGGGACAGCTCGACAGGGGAAGTGGAGATGCTGGAAATTTTCCCTCTTGTGAAGAATAAATGGTTAGTAGCTAGATTCCCTAGAAGACTACTTGATGGAGAAGACAGGAGATAAAAATTAGACAGATGCCAGGACAGTCTGAACTTCTAAAAAACACACTGTACACAGCGCCAGTCAATGCACATTCAAAAAAGTTCTGGATTTAAAGTGGCAGTTTTGTTGTCCTATTATGCTGGTTTCGAAGAGCTTCTACCCAAATTTAATGCTGGAAGCAATAATTCTTTTTTTAATTTTATTTTTTATAAACATATATTTTTATCCCCAGGGGTACAGGTCTGTAAATCGACAGGTTTACACACTTCACAGCACTCACCATAGCACATACCCTCCCCAATATCCATAATCCCACCCCCCCTCCCAAGCCCCCTCCCCCCATCAACCCTCAGTTTGTTTTGTGAGATTAAGAGTCACTTATGGTTTGTCTCCCTCCCAATCCCATCTTGTTTCATTTACTCTTCTCCTACCCCCTCAACCCCCCATGTTGCATCTCCTCTCCCTCATATCAGGGAGATCATATGATAGTAGTCTTTCTCCGATTGACTTATTTCGCTAAGCATGATACCCTCTAGTTCCATCCACGTCGTCGCAAATGGCAAGATTTCATTTCTTTTGATGGCTGCATAGTACTCCATTGTGTATATATACCACATCTTCTTTATCCATTCGTCTGTAGATGGACATCTAGGTTCTTTCCATAGTTTGGCTATTGTAGACATTGCTGCTATAAACATTCGGGTGCACGTGCCCCTTCGGATCACTACATTTGTATCTTTAGAGTAAATACCCAGCAGCGCAATTGCTGGGTCAGTTCTATTTTCAACATTTTGAGGAACCTCCATGCTGTTTTCCAGAGTGGTTGCACCAGCTTGCATTCCCCCCAACAGTGTAGGAGGGTTCCCCTTTCTCTGCATCCTCGCCAGCATCTGTCATTTCCTGACTTGTTAATTTTAGCCATTCTGACTGGTGTGAGGTGATATCTCATGGTGGTTTTGATTTGTATTTCCCTGATGCCGAGTGATATGGAGCACTTTTTCATGTGTCTGTTGGCCATCTGGATGTCTTCTTTGCAGAAATGTCTGTTCATGTCCTCTGCCCATTTCTTGATTGGATTATTTGTTCTTTGGGTGTTGAGTTTGCTAAGTTCTTTATAGATTTTGGACACTAGCCCTTTATCTGATATGTCATTTGCAAGTATCTTCTCCCATTCTGTCAGTTGTCTTTTGGTTTTGTTAACTGTTTCCTTTGCTGTGCAAAAGCTTTTGATCTTGATAAAATCCCAAAAGTTCATTTTTGCCCTTGCTTCCCTTGCCTTTGGCGATGTTCCTAGGAAGATGTTATTGCGGCTGGGGTCGAAGAGGTTGCTGCCTGTGTTCTCCTCGAGGATTTTGATGGATTCCTTTCTCACATTGAGATCCTTCATCCATTTTGTCTATTTTCGTGTGTGGTGTAAGGAAATGATCCAATTTCATTTTTCTGCATGTGGTTGTCCAATTTTCCCAACACCATTTATTGAAGAGGCTGTCTTTGTTCCATTGGACATTCTTTCCTGCTTTGTCGAAGATGAGTTGACCATAGAGTTGAGGGTCTATTTCTGGGCTCTCTATTCTGTTCCATTGATCTATGTGTCTGTTTTTGTGCCAGTACCATGCTGTCTTGATGATGACAGCTTTGTAATGGAGCTTTGAAGTCCGGAATTGTGATGCCACCAACTTTGGCTTTCTTTCTCAATATTCCTTTGGCTATTCGAGGTCTTTTCTGGTTCCATATAAATTTTAGGATTATTTGTTCCGTTTCTTTGAAAAAAATGGATGATACTTTGATAGGAATCGCATTAAATGTGTAGACTGCTTTAGATAGCATAGACATTTTCACAATATTTATTCTTAGATTGGAGTTAATTCTTTAAATGTTGGGTAGAACTTAGCAGTGAAGCCCCCTTTACTGCCATTTTGTTATTGTTTTATAAGGCATACCTTTTTAAAATTCTCAATTCTTCTATTTCTGTTTTCTTTTGTGTTTGCACAGCTGTGTAGATTCATGTTTTTCCTCACATTTGGGAAATTTTTCGCCATTATTTCTTCAAATATTTTTTTCTGGCCCCTTCTTTGCTTCTGAGACTCTCATAATGTTGATGTACGTGTAATCGTAGCCCACAGGCCTCTTAGGTTCTGTTAACTTTTCTCCATTCTTTTTGCCTTACGTACTTCCAACTGGGTAATAACAGTTTATTATCTTCCAGTCATCGATTCTTTCATCTGGCTGCATTAAATCTGATGTGGAACTCCCATGGTAAAATTTTTATTTCATTATTTACATTTCAGCTGCAGAATTTCTCTTTGATTCCCTTACATAATTTCTATCTCTTTATTGATATTCTTTTTTTGATCACACATCATTCTGGTTCTCCTTAGTTCTTCATCCATGGTTTTCTTTAGTTCTCTGAGTATATTTAAGACAACTGACTTAAAATCTTTGTCTAATAAGTCCAATGTCTGGACTTCCTTATGGACAGTTCTGTCCATTTCTTTCCTTCTTTTTTTTTTTTTCTTTTTGTGAATGCACCATGCTTTCCTGTTTCTTTGTATGCCTTATATGTTTTTGTTGAAAACTGGACATTTAGAATATTATAATGTGATAACTCTGGAAATCAGATTCTCTCCTGCCCTTCTGCCCCAACAGGGGTTGATTTGTTGTTTGCTCTGAGACATAGACACCCATTCCTTTAGTGACTTTTCCAAACTATTTTTTGCAAAACTGTATTCCTTGTCATGTATGTTCACTGAAGTCTCTGTTCCGTTACTCCCCAGTCAGCTAGTGATCTGAAAGAGATATCCATGGACACGTGTCTGTCGTGCGGGTAGGAGGACATGAAACCGGAATTCCTATCTGGAGAGTTGGGCTCCAGAGGCAGCTGTTACCCACTACGTGGTGATCTTTCTTACCAATGTCCCTGGAAGCAATAATTCTTATTGAGGTTTATTCAATTCTCCCAATTCAAGAAACATGTATTTGCATGGAAAATACATTTAACTTAAAAACTAGATTCATATCATATCGCACTTTAGACACTTTCTGTTCTGCCTAAAAATAAACTTTAACTCCTTTACAGCAATAGGCCAAGAAAATAAGGATGCAAAGTAAGACAAAATGGCACACAGTTGCCAATAATTATTAAAGTTTTTCAGCCATAGTCCCCGAGCTGTGATTTTATATAATTACACATCTGGTTCTGTCTAGACATGTTAGACTGGAAAAGCATACCACCCTACCCCACAAGCACTGGCAGACCAGTATATAATAAAGTTATCCACTGTAGCATTACAGGCCATGAAATTGATAGTTATGTTTTTATGTTTCTAAAATGTAGATGTTAACTTCTTGTAACAGTAAGAATTTTTGACACTTACTGAAAGGGTTTCGTTTTATGTTTCAGGTTTTTATTTATATTCCAGTTAACATACAGTGTCATACTAGTTTCAGGAGCAGAGTTCAGTGACTCATCAGTTACATACAACACCCAGCACACATCACAAGTGCCCTCCTCCCTGCCCATCACACACCAAGCCCCTCCCCCACCCACCTACCCACAGCAGCCTGTAGTTTGTAGGAGTCTCCCTTACGGTTCTATTGCACGTTTTATTGCACGTTTTTCTAGGAGTCTCCCTGACGGTTTTATTGCACGTTTTTCAAATCTAAACATGTTATGAATGTGTACCAGAACTTTCTCAATGGATTTACCCTTCTCTCTGCGATGTGACCTCCAGCACACAAGGGCTGCCCTGTTCTATCCACGCGCTATGTTCCTGAGCAGTTACAACACACGATGTCTTGAGATGCTGTTTTGCACAAATTAGCAAAAGAAGTATCTAGACTCCAGGGTTTTGTCTCAGAGGACTGTTAGAAGCTGTTTAGACTAAACTGCCAGTTAAAAAAAGGATACCAACATGTGAAAACTAAATAATTCACTTTTTGGCTGCTAAGTGGAAAAACCACACGATATCTAAGTACAGTTAACACCACAGTAAATGAAAGAGTTTTCATGAGAGTAGCAAAGATGGGAAATCAACAAATATTGTTATATAAAGGATTAGTGACAACTAAAAGTGTGTTATTTTAAGCTAAAACAGGGATACATCCTATCACCATAATATGGGAGGAGAAAAGCATAAATATACAGAAAAAAAAAACCCAGGGAAGAACAATTCAGCACAGTGGCTCACGCACTAAAGCAGACAGATGTGGGTTCAAATCCCAGCTCAGCCACTTAGGAGTGATGAGACCTTGACAAAAAATCGTTTAGCCTTGCATGTAACATGAAGACGTCAGTCAACATCTCACAGGATGATGCAGGTCAAGGAGGCAAAAGTCTAGCAAATTTCTGAGTACAAGTTTTTCAATAATGGTTAACTATTATTGTTATAATTAACTTAACATTTCCTCAATAAGGATTTGGAAGTATTAAAGGCTATAATGTGAAAGAACCAGATTTCGTCACACAAAAAAATGCCAAGTAACGATTTCCAGGTTAGGAATTTTTTCTCATGGTCCCCACAACATCGTGGGAAACCAAAAGAATTTTAAACTTTAACTTAGCAGTAGAGGCAGTAGGTGTAAGTTCTTATCCTTTCCTTCTGGTCCAAACAAGTTAAGAGAAGGAATGAGGAAAAAAACAAAAACAAGCATTCAGAACCAACCTCTCTAAGCAAACATTCCCGTGACCCAACAATGGCACACATACAATCGGAGCTAATGGTAAAACGGTTTCCACACAAAGTCACAAACCTGCACACTTGGTCCCTCCTGCTTGGGAGCCAACTTGATGCAGTTACGCTACAATGATCTTCTGGGACAGCCTGTAACTAACTGAGCAAGTACTTGTGCATGATAAAAATAGGAACTCAGTAAAAAGGCACAACATTCTATTTCATTTAGTTCTTCATTCGCGCTCCATTCACAAAGGATCTATCAAATGCTTACTCTCCCAGGCTCTCCCAAATATTTACATGATACAAGGACAATCCCTAACAGGGAGAAGAGCGTTCATGAAAAGTGGAAAGAGGCATGGCCCGGGATGTCCTGTCTCACACAGCACATGTTTCTGAGCCTCCAGAGCGAAAGGGCAGAAAAAGGTAGTGACTGGGGCTGACATTAAGCAGAAGAGACCAGAGCCAAAAGTAAAAGGTGCTTTGCCTAATCTTCATCAGAAACATCATGGTTTTACAACACATACCATTTGTTGTTGATAGGGTAAATTTCTTAAATTTTATTTAGAGTACTCATTTCATTAGCGTATTTATTCAGTTATAAAAAGATAAACTCTGCAGCGGCTTTGCCCCCAACCAGATACCAATTTCTAGGTCCCCATATTCTCTCTACCCTTCAAGGGTGGTTCCAAAACTACCTTCTCCAGAGCTGATTTTTTTATAGGTTTCAGCAGAAACTTGTCTTTTGCTATGGAATCCTACGGAACTTTGCCTGCAATGAACTACTTCCTATCAGCTTCCCTTTCTACCTCTTATTGAGGCTGCTTTCCTATACATCCATGAGAACTCAGGTTCCTTGGGAACAGATTCATATATGATTTACCTAGGACAGAGAGGCCTGCTGGGGCTGTAGCGTTCAAAACGAACATTAACAAATGCATGCTTTTGTTGCTTTAAGCTTGAAGCTCAACCATAAATTTCTCTAACTTTACCACCGCCACTGGTGGTGTTATATTTACTGAAAAATGTGTCTTTAATCAGGATGATTGTTTGAAACCCTTGACAGATCATGAGAAAGAATGAAGCTAGAAGAAAAACTTTCTCCATAAAATACCCTACCTGGCCTTCAACTGAGATTCAAACACTACTACTCTGTTTTCATACATTACTGGTGTCCCCAGGACATCTAAAGAATTGACAGAGTTGTTCAATTTAAACCAAAGGCCCCACATACTATAATTTTCCATCACACAGTCATAAAATCAGAGTTAGGAAATTTCCACTCACCCTCAGTCATGATGTGGCCCCCCCCTTTTCTGACCTCAACGTTCTCATGTATGAAACAGGTATAACATTCCCTGTCTCCCACTACTGGTGAGGCTTAAATGAGAAAACATGGATGACAAGGCCTGGCATCCAGCCTGACTACCCAGGACATGTTCAGTATCAGTGTTATGTCAAGATGGCAGGGCCAAGGGGTGCCTGGGTGGCTCAGTGGGTTAAAGCCTCTGCCTTCAGCGCAGGTCATGACCCCAGGGTCCTGGGATCGAGTCCCACATCGGGTTCTCTGCTTAGCAGGGAGCCTGCTTCCCTTCCTCTCTCTCTGCCTGTCTCTCTGCCTACTCGTGATCTCTGTCTGTCAAATAAATAAATAAAATCTTAAAAAAAAAAAAAAGATGGCAGGCTCAAGTTCTACCCTGAAGTCTCTCTATTCTATCACCCGTAATTTGATAACTCCAGGATCTCTTAGTTCCATAATCCAAAAAAAGTTAATACTAAAAGCTAGGAACTGGATGCAAGGATTATCATTCTTCTCCAGTATTCCATGTAGCAATTAGACCCAGCCTTAAGTCTCAGATGCATTTCTACCTACATCAAATTTACTTGCAATTTTCTACTGTGGAGTGGGATTCTTTTAAAAGTTACTCTGAATAACATAGGATGAGTCATTCTTAATATACTGACCTAAAGAAAATCAGTGCACTAAAGCCAAAAAGATTTTCTTTTTGGGATTTCTTAAATTGAATTCTTTGGCCAACATTTTCATCAGTCATGATGTGAAATGAATAGGTAACTTGAAATATTTCATGATTTCAAACGTTCACTCAATACAGACTAGAAAGTCACGCAAATTGGAGCATGAAAGAGGAAAATCTGGATGCATGACAAGTCGCATCTATTAGGGACTGCCCCACTTAACTGATGCGGAAGAATCAATGCTGGGTCTGGCAATGAAAGAAATTGGGAGCACAACACACCCTCAATGCCAGAGGAAGGTAACAGGTTTTGTTATTGTTGAAATGAAGTTGATTAGCACAAGATTTAATAACAGAAGATTTCCTCAGAAGGGAATTGACTCAAATCAAAGTGCAATTTCTCACTAGTCCTCAGGAAAATGGAATCTGAACAACAACAGCTACCACTCCGTACCCTCTGGAATGGCTAAAAGCCAAAACTAAAACTAAGTGTTGGTGAAGATATGGAGCCATTGGAACTCACCGACTCTGTCAACAACGGTGAACAGGGCACCTCCATTAAACTAAAGCACCTCCATCTACTAAAAATGAACAAACACAGATCCCACCTCAGGAGCCCACTCCTAGGTACAGATGCCCACCAGAAGCGTACACACAGCTGCCCCCAAAACACATACAGGCAGGCTCGTAACAGCATCAGTTGTAACGGCAAAAACTGACAGGGAAAACAACTACAACAACAACAAAACAAAAGAACCAGAAACAAACAAACAAACAAAAAAAACCCAGATGTTCAGTAGTAAATAAATTAATTGCAGTATAGTTAACATGTCAAAATAATACATGGGGAGAGGGGAGCTGTTCTACCCACAAATATAATATTGGGCAAAAGAAGCCAGACTAAGCAGAATATTGTCATATTAGTCCATTTTGATGAAGTTCAAAATAAGACACATCTAGCCCACGGTTACCTTTCCTTATATTGGGGCGGGGAAAGGTAATGAAATGGAAGAAAACACAAGGAAGCTTCTGGAATTTGATAATATTCTAATTCTCTAACATTCTAATTTTTAATTTAGGTAATGGTTATACAAGTGTGTTGAGTTTGCAAAAGTTTATCAATGGTAAAATGCTCAGAGTCTGTGCGTTTTTCTATATGCATGTTGCACTTAATTTTTATTTATAAGAAAAAAATCAAGGTATTCATGAGTGCATGTATCTACGTATTATATGTAAATATAAAAATACACAATGCGTACAATTCCTAGCGTGCATTTTTCTCTTATTATACCATGACTATTTTCCCTTCTGTCAAATATTCTAGAATGTAAACTTTTATGGATGCACTGCTGGATAAAGTACTGCATTTCATTTCCAAATGTCTGCCTTCATATGCAATGCTGCAGTGAATGTCATCGTACAGCCATGTTTGCATATGTTCTCTGCTTCATGAAGACAAACTCCTAGAAATAAACCCCCAGGGCCAAAGTACACATTTAAACATGCTAAAAGTGTACAAGAACTCTGGAAAATTTTTCATCCATATTGTTTAAGAAATCTTAGAAATCATCAGCTTACACTTCACTACATGAAAAACTTGGCTACCCAGAACAAATAATTTGTCTGACGTTTTGCTTAATTAATGGCCTCCCCTTCTTACAAAGATTTTAGAGCATTTCACATAAATGGTACAGAGTCTTGGAGAAAACACTCTCTGGCTATAAGTAGATACCCTGAGAAATAAATATTGACATCAGTACAGGACTGACCAAAAAATCCATAAAGTCCCCAAACAGAAATGGAACAATATAAAACCAAATAAAAAGTGGTATGTACATATTTTACATTACATGTGTACAAAAAAATTATATAAGGGTTTTTAACAAAATGTTAAAATATATTGCTAGGTTGAGGACTTGGGGTGATTTTATTTTTTGATTTTTCCTTTATTTTTTAAGTCTTCTTTTATTGTTTACGTATTTACAGTGAACACATCATTGTTAAGATTAAAAAATAAGCTTAAGACCTGAGAGAAATACAGTCTCCTGATAAAAATAAGACAACAGACATCTTCTTCCCTTTCCACAAAACAAATTAAATTGGCAAAAGAAAACTTTCTCAGTTTTAAGATTTTTCTCTCATATACTTTTGACTTATTTATTTATTTGACAGAGAGAGAGCAGGAACACAAGCAGAGGAAGTGGGAGAGGGGGAAGCAGGCTTCCCATCAAGCAGGGAGCCCGATGTGGGGCTCGATCCCAGGACCCTGGGATCATGACCGGAGCCGAAGGCAGATGCTTAATGACTGAGCCACCCAGGTGTCCTTCATCAATCTTCTGGCATCTGACACAGGGTTTCCCAACAAAGCACATACAGCAGAGCAAGGAAGTAAAGGTGAGCAGCGGGAAATTGTCACCCCCCATAAAGACATGAAAAAGTCATGCCCAGCTGAATCAGCTCTCCACTTCACCTTCAAGTCTGAGCCAGCCAGAGCTTCTGACAGATGTGGTCATCTGTCTTTACTTCAGAGATGTGGTCATTTTCTGCTAATGAAGTCATTCACAGTTCCTAATGTATTATCTATTATGTATGTACGTATGTATGTAATTATGTATTAATGTATCGGTATTTCCTAGTTTGCTATTAAAATCACTATGGCTTCCAGGTACTCTGTATCTGAACAAAAAAAAGGACCTAGAAACTTCCCTGTTCCCAGAAGTGTAGCCCCAGGTCTAATGTTCATTATATCCTAGAGACCCACAAAGGTTAATCCCACTCCCTAGGAACAGAGTAGTAAGTCATGCACCAGGTAGAATTTTGGCCATTACCTTCATTACCCTTCCTTAAGAGAACTAAGGTCACTTTGTTTACTCAGACAAAATAAAACAAAAGCCAAGTGGAGTTTTCTCTTCCTGACACTCAAATCATCCACACTGAGTTAGAGAACTGAAACCAGAAATAGAATCTGAATTTCCTAGATTCCCTCCTTCAAGGCAGTGTCTTGTTTATTAATGGTAATTTAAAACAGGGCTTTAGCAAACCAAAGAATATCAAAACAGCAGCAGCTTCCTTGGTGTCCCATCGGCTTCAACCTGTGAGAAAGTCACTACTCAGTCTTGACTCCACCACAAACACTCCTGCTTTGGAACAGGCTGACTCAGACTTAACACCCCACTGACAGTACTAGCCTATTCTCCCATCCTAACATCAAGCAAGACAAAAATAAGAGGGTAAACAGCCACAATGTGTTGTCATTTTTTTTTCTTTTACAATTGGACTTTTAATGTAGGCTGTTATGAAGAATCTCTTGGCTACAGTTCAAAAGAAACAGAACATCCTAATGCAAAAACATTTTCAACTTCCCCAAATTCCACTTCTTTCAGCCAATTTTGGAAAGTTCTCTTTATCTCGGCTAGAAAATTCATGTTATACTTGTTTGAAATGTCCTGCTGTTCTTCAAAATACAGAAATCTAGTGGTTAGAGTCAGCACAAAGGCCATTTTAAGTGTGTCAACACCTCAGAACACAACCAGTCCCAGGGGGACGTGCCCCTGGGACAACGGAAGACAAGGAAGCAAGTGGTCCAAGTCCTCTAGGATCAACAGATTACCAATCTATGCAGATTTAGCATGATGTCTTGATTAACCAGGTTGATCAACGAGATGATGGAGAGCAAAACTGGTATCAAATCCTACACCCCAGGATACAGTCACGCCATACATTTGAAGGATCATTCAGCAGGAATATCAGCAAGGTGCCAAGTCTAGACCAAGCCCTAGGGCCACAGCAGCAAGCAAGACATATCCACCGCCCTCGATGAACTCAAGGGCTAATGAAGACGAAGACACATAAGCAGAAATTTTAATGGATACATGTTTAATGGATAATGGATACATGTTACAGTCATTGTAACTACTATCATTTACGGAGAGCTTAGAACCTGCGAAGAATTTCACATATTTTCCTTTGAGATTCGCAATAATTATCAACAGACCTCGGGCAAGTTCCTTATCCTCTCTGTACCTGGTCTCCTGGTCTGTACAAAAAAGGTAACACCTCCTCCCTGGGAGTGAGGTGAAAGTCAATACGTGTAAAAACACACAGAACGCTGCCAGGCACGTGGCAATTGATGGATAAAAGTCAGCTCTGATTCTTACTATAATCACCGGTGCAGCTTCTGTTATTATCAGTGGAAAAGTGGGATGCCTGGGTGGCTCTGTTGGTTGGACGACTGCCTTCGGCTCAGGTCATGATCCTGGAGTCCCGGGATCGAGTCCCGGCTCCGCGGGGAGTCTGCTTCTCTCTCTGACCTTCTCCTCGCTCATGCTCTCTCTCACTGCCTCTCTCTCAAATAAATAAATAAAATCTTAAAAAAAAAAAAAGAAAAGAAAAGAAAAGAAAAGCAACCAAGAAAAAAAGGACAGCGCACTAAGAGAAAGAAGAATCATAATTGCCATCCATAATCAAAGGGCATTAGACAAACCCCTTCAGCTTCCTCGCGTGTAAAAGGGATGAGGGTACCTGCTTGGTCTTCCTGCTCCCAGGGCTATCCTGGGGCTGCCAGAAAGCACCTGCAGCCACAGGACACAAAGTGAGTGTCCTGCTCTGTCACTGACCAGGGGGCCTCCACAGACCTTGGAGAACAAGGACCTTTCACAATGAGCCGCAAGTCAAATAACTATGGGCCTAAAATTAATGTTCTGGACATCTCTCTAATGAAAAAGAAAATCAAAAGCAGTTAAACTCTCCCCCACCTGGTGACACCTAAGAGCGTCCCTGGACCCTGCACTGGCCACACATTCAGAACTCGGAGGGAAGTACTGGACATCACTTTTTTTTTCCATCAAAACGAAAGGCTATCCCGAAGAGCTGAGACCCCCGACTGCGTCACGGCACTGCAGGCTCGTGGGGGTTAATACAAGACACCGGGGTGCGGAAGATTGGAGCTGCACTTTATTTCAGCTGTGAACTTCTGAATAAAGTGATTTTCAGGTTTTATTCTTCCTTTTAGTATGTCTTACAAAGTTTCCTTTCACTACAATACTAGTTGTAAAAGTTAATTTAAGGTGAAGTTTCCAAAATTTGGCTTCTACAACTTCAAACACACAGACACAAAAGCTTCTGGCACCACTGTCATCGTGTGCTCAGTTTCGTAAGCTCCGAGACACCAAACAGACAACCCTGGTCCTGTGGAATCTTCCAAACACAACCATCTCTATCTGCAGGACCTACTCGGCTCATTAACTGGCAAATGCACTTTCAGGCATGGTTTGAATATTCAGATATCTGAAAACACACACACACACAACAAAACCAGAGCTCTGTAACACCACTGACATCTAACCTTCAAAAATGTCTTGTTCTGTTTTGCTTTAATGACTATAATAGGATTGCCTGGACAGGAACTGATAACCAAAGAAAAACATGTCCAAGACTGTCTGGATTTCACATGTTACTTATCTCCCGTGGGTCCAAGAGATAAAAAGTGTAACTCTAGGCTCTTCTTCTCCCTCCCACCTAGCCAGGTGCCAAGAGATGGACTCCTGACCTCAAGGGCTGGGGGAGGGGGTCCTGGTGCAAGTTATTTTCTGCAGCCGGAGGCTGAAAGTGAGCCATTCTTGGGACAGTGTGGCACCACTGCATGGAAGTGGTGCCTCTTGACCCCCCTTCCTTTCTAAGACAAGGGTTGCTGCAACTCTAACTACAGATATATGTATGTACCATTTAACATTCTGAGCTCAGTTTGATCTTAAAAACCTAAATTCTACATAGAAATTATTCTACTTAACCTGCTTAGCATAACAAGATTGTAAGTGTCAAGAAAAATCACTGAGTCTTAACAGAGAGTGCCGAGGAAGGGCTCCTGCAAGTATATCTGTGGGTCTCCCAACAAATATAATCATCTCAAGTATATTAAATATCGGCAACATCCTCTGCATCAATTTGACATGTGGCTTCTGTTTGAAAATCAATTTCATCTTTACTCATTCAAAAGCCCAACAGAAGGATTACCAGGAACTACAACAAGTATAAAAAGGTAAAATTCTTTATCAATGATTAAATTTGACCAATTTTCAAAACTGATATACTAATTAGCCTAAAAGATAATGTCCTTACAAGAAATATTAAAAACAGGGTTGCCTGGGTACTCAGCTGGTTAAGTTCCAACTCTTGATTCCAACTCAGGTCATGACCTCATGGGTCCTGAAATGCAGTCCCGTGTCCAGCTCCACACTCAGGAGGGAGTCTGCTTAAAGATCCTCCCCCTCTGCCCCTCGTACCACTCATGCTCTCCCTCTCTTTCCCTCGCTCTCTCTCAAATAAATAAATCTTAAAAAACAAAACAAAACGATATTGAAAACAGCAGACAGTACCCAGAATACCACTAAGACCTTATGTATAATGCATCAATTACTTCCTTCACACTAGGTATTGTGCTATAAAATTATAAAACAGAATTATGAAAGTCTAAATATTTTCAGAGACAGAATGACCACTGTGAAATTTCTTTTAGTCTAAAAATCGAATCTCGGGATTTTATTTTAAACTCAAGAGCTTCGGCTCAGGTCATGATCTCAGGGTCCTGGGATAGAGCCCCGCGTCGGGCTCTCTGCTCAGCGGAGAACCTGCTTCCTCCTCTCTCTCTGCCTGCCTCTCTGCCTGCTTGTGATCTCTCTCTGTCAAATAAAAAAAAAAAAAAATCTTTAAACTCAAGAGCTATAAACATAAAATTTATCTCCCTGCATACTACTATAAACTGGCTCCCAGATGAATTGATGTCCCCAGGATATTCCAACACTCCCTTCAGTGTGCAACATGCAATATTATGCTATGTTATCTAGAAGAGAATGTTAGAAGTCACAGAAACATAGGCTCTATTAGGATGATTGACTCTTCAAATAATCACCTCTTCCTCATATTTTGCTATCACTCTATCAGAAAACAAGTCACATTTAATATTTATACACATTTATTTCAACTTTCTATAAATGTTAACAAAATAACATTTTTTTCATAATTAATTACTAGAATTATAAAAATAAATTCCAAGTTGCCAGGGAGAAAAAAAATCTTATTACTGTTCCATGCTTTGGCAAATCTTGTAGTCCCATCTATACTGTGGGCTTTGAATCAAGTAGAATGAAATCTTGGCTAGAAAGGAGATATATCAATTTAGTAATGACCCCTTCTAAAGAGAATGCGACAGCATGCCAATAACACACGTTCTGTAGTTTTTAAATTAGCCCACAAGACCTTACATTTTTATTTCTTTAAAAATTTTTATTTATTTATTTAACAAACAGGGATCACAAGTGGGGGGAGGGGAAGAAGAGCAGGCTCCCTGCTGAGCAGAGAGCCCAATTCGGGGCTCATCCCAGGACCATGAGCCAAAGCAGAGGCTTAACCCACTGAGCCACAAAAGCCCCCGGATTTTATATTTTTGGTTACTCCTGCTCTATTTGGCTATTTTATCTTAAAAGAATTTGCAAGTGTTGGGGTGCCTGGGTGGCTCAGTGGGTTAAAGCCTCTCCCTCAGACTCAGGTCATGATCTCAGGGTCCTGGGATCAAGCCCCACATCGGGCTCTCTGCTCAGCGGGGAGACTATTTCCCCCTCCCCTTCTGCCTGCCTCTCTGCCTATTTGTGACCTCTCTCTCTCTCTCTCTGTCAAATAAATAAATCTTTTAAAAGGGACGCCTGGGTGTCTCAGTCAGTTAAGCAGCTGCCTTCAGCTCCGGTCATGATCCTAGGGTCCTGGGATCGAGTCCCACATCAGGCTCCTTTCTCAGCGGGGAGCCTGCTTCTCTCTCTGCCTGCCACTCTGCCTGCTTGTGCTCGCTTGCGCTCTCTCTCTCTCTCTGACAAATAAATAAATAAATCTTTTTAAAAAAAAAATCTTTAAAAAAAAATAATAAAAAAAAAATAAAGGCTTCCCAGTCTATAGCCCATGAGAAAAAGTCCCTCCACAAGACCCCGGATCTGAAAGGGACCCATAAATAGCCTCCATCTGTCAAACTCAGTAGCTGTATGTATCAAATAAGTCACACACATTCCACTAGTCACATAGATTTACACCAACACCATGTTTCCATGCATCTCACAGCCATGAACTCACCAAGCTGACAAGATTCTGAAAATTCATGTCATCAGAATTATAGTCCATGAAGCAACTAGGTTTCATGATCTTTCCTAAAGAGTAAACCTTCTGTTTTTTTCCTACTGAATCTTAACTTTCCTTACCCCATCTTTTAAAAATTTTAGAAACAATTTATATAGAGATATGATATAAATAAAAGTTATAAAATTCAAAGTCAGTATGAAAAAGAAATCCTATCAGCCACCTTCACCTGCCCAAAACCATCAAGGGTTTCTCAGTAACTAAATGAAGAGAGTCCAAATTCTTTAACCAGGCACTCCAAGTTCTACACAAATGAGTTTCACGCTGATTTTTCAACTCCTTTCCCCATCCCACTCCACCTGCCATCACTCCAGGCAAACTGTGAACTACTCTCTCCTACCTGGACACCCTCGTCACTTTACTTCTTTCCAGGCCTTCGCTCATATATTCTGTCTGCATTCAGTGCCCACCGATAAAGTGCCTTTCCATTAATTACAAATTACACGCACCCCATTGTCCCAACTGAAGGGCCACCTCTTCCCCAAGCCTCCGTTAGTGCCCCTTCCACTGAATTTCCATAGGGTGGGCTCTCTCCCTGGAAAGGTATGCGCTTTGGCAAAAACATCATTGAAATCTCAACTCCGCCCCATACAAGTTGGGCTGTGAGCAGGGACTTGCCTCGCTAGACTCAATGTGAACAAGACAGGGGTTACAGTAACGACTCTAGCAGTTTCTGGACAACACGGCTGCCACAGGTTCGAAACTCAATGCTGCCACAGCAGATGGACTGACCCACCACGAGCCTCAGCCTTCTTCCTGGTTAACCAGGAGGGGCTCCAACTACTTCACGCCGGAATGACAAGTGTCAGGAAGCCACTGCACAGCTCGGACTCCCATGCCCAGGGCCCTGGCGCCCCCACACCCCCTCCTCAGGGTTAGCAGCCCTTCTCTCTCAGGGCTCCCACTACACCCGGTGCTCCCTTCTGTCACAGTATCACACAGGAGACACGCGTCTCCTCCATCCAGGGGCACGCTTACAGCCCAAGTCTAGACGGTCTGGCACTCTGATAAATACATATACTGGAAAGAAGTATTTTGAGGTGTGAAGCGCTTCATAGGTATAAAGCAAAGCACATCCATAAAAATCGGGCCACTTTGAAACTCTGAGGCTAAGAAACAAAGGAAAACACCTGTTGAGATGCTGCTTATTCTTTAGATCCAATTCAAAGAGTAATACTTGTGACTTATTAGACAGTGGCCACCTCCAGGAAGGCCTCTGGGGCTTCCCAAACAAGGGCACTTAACTTTGGAGCCACCACCACAGTCCATCAATTCATCTCTAACACGATGCACTACACCCTCCCCTATACACTTTTTTTTTTTAATCATCTTATTTCCCTGATCTGAAGCTCAAGGAGAACTGGCCTTCCTTCCCAGCCCCTCCCCCTACCACAGAAAGGGGAACGGAATGAATTAAAAAGGAGTGCTGAGGCTTCTAGAACTACATCATCCAAATCACGAGGTAATCTAACATTGCATGATTGCTCTGCCAAGTGACTCATCACTTCTAAGACCCCAAAGTCAAGGTCTGAACAGATCGAGACAGCACTCTTACACCTACAGGAGGAATTCGACAAAATCTCTCAAAATCAAAAGAAAAGCTTTTCCCTGAGTGAGGTTTTCACTCACGGTGAAAGAACCAAAAACACCAGAAAACAACGAACTGAAACAAAAACGTCAGGGAGGAAAACCCTGTCCTCTTAAGCCTTATAATGTTCACTATACTTCAATATTCTCCTCAAGTCCAGTATTTTTCAATTAGCAATAATCGCGCCTCGGATAAACCTCACTGGCTACGATACTGCCACTGCACAAAGCTTGTGCAGTATTTTTCTTAGAAAAACAAATCAAGGGCGCCTGGGTGGCTCAGTGGGTTAAGCCGCTGCCTTCGGCTCGGGTCGTGATCTCAGGATCCTGGGATCGAGGCCCGCATCGGGCTCTCTGCTCGGCAGGAGCCTGCTTCCCTCTCTCTCTCTCTCTCTCTCTCTGCCTGCCTCTCTGTCTACTTGTGATCTCTCTCTGTCAAATAAATAAATAAAATCTTAAAAAAAAAAAAAAGAAAAACAAATCAATGCTTTACATTCCATATTCATGAATAGTGATAAAAATAAACTAGCACACACAACGGTAGAACTTTTTAAATTACCGATTAATCAAATTAATGAAAGTTGACTTATAAAATGTATTTTGAACTCCCTATTTCCCACTGTGGGTATCACTTCATTAAAACATCTGTTTTCTCTCTCTGACATTTCAGAACCAGCAAACTGGTAACAAACCCTGAAGGCGCCCCCCCCCCACCCTTTTAGGGAGAGGTAATGGTAGTGAAGACGCGGGGAAGGTCGTGATTCCGGAATTAAATATTGACTTCCCATCTCCTTGTCTGTGGCACATTCCCTGACAGTGTAAAAAGAAACAGAAGCTTGAATTTCATTCTGAGCTCACTGAAGTGTGCGGAGCCAACTGTGAAAACAAAAATTCGTCGTTGGGCATATTAGCAATCCTTCATGTTGCCTGGTGTTCTGTGAATCCTGCCTGGGAGAGGAACCCCCCCAACCTCTTCTTAGGATGCCAGAGGTGAGCTTTTGGAAATGCTCTCCCCAAGCTAACATCAAGTGTGTTCATCCAATGCAAGAACAGTGAGCAGGGAAGCCAGAGAGGGTGAAACCCTGCTCTCCTAGATTTCTGTAACAATTCCAAGAACTTTCCTTCTCTCACTGCCAGCAGCACCCATCAATTCCCATAGTAACCAGCCCACGGCTTTCCAACTGGTCCAAAAGGGAGGCAGGCATGCTGCAGACAGAAGCACGTGGGAGTGTGACCCAAGCCCCAGGCACCCATCCAGCGTGCCTTAAACACTCCCATTCTATCTCCCTGCTGCCCTTAATTCCCAGGCTACCAGATGGTTCTCTCCTTTCTTCCTTCAACATGCTGCTGAGACAATGAAGGGGCTATTTGACTAGGACTCTGCACGGAACAATTTCCTGTTTTCTGATGCAATCTTGGTTCAGGTCTACTGGGTACTGAAGCAGTCACGTTCCCCCCACCTCACTGTGCATAAATGTTTGCTGACTGAAGGGATCCTCTGGTATAGAAATAAAGATTTCAAAGCTGGTATAGATCTGAGATCAAGCATGTGCACAAAGAGGCTGCACTCCCAAAAGGAATGAAGAAGAGATAAAGTAGTCCTGAAGCAGGTGCAGACCACCCTGTCTTTGAGAACAGGATTCCTTATGCTGAACGAGCGGGAGTGGGAACAGGAGAGCCACACCCAGGGAACTGAGAGTATTTCTGTCCCCAACACACTCACACTGCAATCAGGAACCGTGGCTCATGACGGTGATCGGGTTTATATGGTATGAAAATCATACACAATGATTTCCAACAAGGAAAAGGAAAATGATCAAAATTGAGGGAAGATATTAGGTGATAATCTAAGCAGTTTGGGAGGAAAGAAATAGCTGATTCTGACATGTTTCTCTAAAGGATGACTATGTTGAAGGGTTTTGTTTTTTTTTTTTAACTAAAAAGGAAGGTAGAGAATTACATTAAAAGTGCTCAACATGGGCTATGATCCCATTCTGCAAGATTTCATATCTTCAACAAAATGTAATGGCTGAAAGAAGAAGAGATCATGAGGATGCTGGGGGCGCCTGGGGGTGCTCCAGAAAGGGGCACCTGCCTCTGCCCTTGGAATCCATGCCTCAGCGCGGGGACGAACATGCTGTCATTAGGGCAGATGCTGGGTAGGGCACCTGCGGGCCCACAGCACATGCCTATAGGCACACCAGCTCGATCTCAGTGGACTCTCCCATGCCACTCTCCAGTGAGGGTCCCATGGCAGTATGCCCGAGTTTTTTAAACATTCACCTACTGGATGCAAGGCACTGTGCCAGTAACAGAATATAAAGTAATAAAAACCCAAAAACATGACTCGGTATCACCAAAAGTGGAGGGGAAATGGAAGGTGAGCTATGGAAACAATAAACTGTCCTGGGAGAGGAAGGTGAGATTATGAATGACTGCCCTTTATATTATCAGTGATAAATCTCTTTAAAATTAAATATTTTCAAAAAAACAGAAGATGAGAAACATTTGAGCCATATAAAAAAAATTCCCAGAAGGTCAATACTTAAGCAAAAAAATCAAAATTAATATGGCAATGTATCACAATCCCACTAAGATTTACAGGATATTCTTTTGGAAATTCAGAATCGAAATGTGAAGTTCAAGTAGAAAAATGAATGAACAAAAATAATGAGAGTAATTATAAAAAAGGAGAGTAATAAAGGAGACAAAGGCTTAATACTTGCCTAAATGTGTTATAAATTCGTAATAATTTAGAAGCATGAAATTGGTAGATGAATAGGCCATCAAATCAGAAGATAAAATAAAAATTCTAAAATACTTCAGAGAGTTTGCTATAAGATAAAATGTGACATTTAAAATCCATGCAAAAACAAAAAAATTACTCTATAATGGTTTTGGCACAGCTATGCAGCCACACGGAAAAAGAATGGGATACCAACTCACCAAAAAAAAAACAAAACAAAACAAAAAAACAAAACCTCAAATTGGTCAAAAAAAATTATTCTTTTCAAGATTTTATTTATTTACTTGACAGAGAGACGGCAAGAGAGGGAACACAAGCAGGCAGAGGGGGAGGGAGAGGGGGAGAATCAGGCTTCCCACCCAGCTGCCCAGCCAGATGCCTGATGTCTGGGGCTTAATCCCAGGATCCTGGGGCTATGACCTGAGCCAAAGGCAGACACTTAACAACTGAGCCACCCAGGCGTCCCTGGTCAAAAAATTTAAACATTAAAAAAAAAAAAAAAGAAACAAAAATATTAAAAGAAAGTAGGAGATACTTTTCATACTTCTGGAGAGCATAAGACCTTTCTAAGGAGGACATGAAACCCAAATCCCATAAAGTAAAATATAACTAAATCTGATTATCCTATCATAATAAATTTATACATCACAAGTTACCATAAATGACAAAATATATACCCAGTGGGATAACTTCTCTTTTTAATTAAAGAGCTTACTTATCTCAGATAAATGAATGAAGAATCATAAAAGTCAATTAATTCACAGAAAGAAAAACTGTTCTTAAACACATGACAGTACCTACAACCTCATTTATAATGAGAAATGCAAAGGAAAATGACAAAAAGATTCCCTTTTTCAGCTATCAAACCGGCAAGGTTTAAAAGGTTTAATCACAGGAAGAAGGAGAAAGGCATACATTGCTTATGGAAGCGCAAACTTGAACAAAGCCTATGAAGGGCAGTTTGGCAATACTTATCACAGATATGAAGATACAGATGCTTTAACCCGGAAATCCCTCCATGTAAACCTGTACACTCTGAAGTTCAAGGACAGCCGCAGAGGCACTGTTAATAATATTGAAAGATCAGAAACAACTTAAACTCCATCATTAAGAGACTCGATAACAAAGTACAGCCATAAACTGGAATGGAACAGAATAAAACCATAGTGCGGTCTGCCATAATTTGTGTAAAAATAAACTTTAGAAAACATATATACTAAATGCAATATGACATTTCTAAATTGGATCCTGGAAAAGAAAAAGGGCACTGGTAGAAAAACTCATGAAATCTGAATAAAATCTATACTGTTCAGGTTCACTGTATAACCTTTTGGATTTTACTCTATGGGCATATATTGGCTATTTAAAACATAAAGTTTAATTTAAAAAAAACAATAATTCTGTGATTAAGTTTATTATCTTCCATGATATTCATATCCTTCTACATACTATTGATGAGACACATCAAGGGTAGATGCATGACTTCAACACTTCCAATACTTCAGTTGTCGCCCCTAAATATCCACCTGCCTACCTCACCTACCAGATTTTGGTCCTTAAAGGTAGGGGCCATGTCAACTCATCTCTGTACTTGAGGAATCTGGAGAATCTCTGTCACATGGTAAGAGTTCAACAAATGAGAGTCAAAATTCATATGTTCTGGTCCAATGATCCAATTTTTGATTAGTAAGAAATTTTGAATTTCAAATATCCAACAATCCTTCTAGGGATCTCCTTTGGTCCTTAGTTCACAATGACACCGAAGAGAAAAGAAAAGTAAGTAATTCTCACTGAGGATTCAGCTAGGGAAACAGAAAGGCAAATACAGCTCTGTGCTGAGAGCTGTAGGGAACAGAATAAAGAAGACACAGCCCTTACAGTAGAAGTTGGGCATAACTGAAGTCAACACATGAGAAGGTGCAAGTGTGCTGCCACTTTGCATTTTCTGAAATGTTTTATGCAAAGGCTATTAAAACACTTTTCAAAGAAAAATTACTTACTTCATAATTTAAGAAAAATTATAAACTCCAATTCAGACAAAGTTATAGTTTTCTCTGATGTCTTCTCAGGAAAAACCTTGGAGATAGCATGCTTAAGAATGTCCACAGAAAAAATTCTAGCCTCAAGCCCCATCAATACCTAATTTTCTAACTATTCAAAATGCAAAAGATAAATAACATAGCGAGTACTGAGGTCCCTGAATAGACAAAGAAATACCCTACTGAGTTTCTTCCCCAAAGCACCAGTCGTGCTGCCCTATGCCTTCTCCACAAACTCAGCTCTGAGTCTAGGACCAGCACCATAAAGTAATACAACTTGGGCAACACTTCTGATCTCTGTGAACACCCATTTTCCATCTACAAAGCACACAGATGGCAGTTAAGGCTCCTTCCACATCTAAGAGTTGATGATCTCTCTTTTCCTTCACATCTCGAATGTAAACAAAGACCTTGGAGTCCTCTGATACAAACAGAAACCAACACAGGCATTTGTCCGCCTGTACCGGGGGAAGGAACAACGTGTAACACTTCCTTCCTATTTCTGGTGTGGCCCAACACAACAAAAACAAAATAACACTGATTACAAACTGAAAGCATACATAAGTGTCTGCAAATGAATGGGGAAAGGATTTACTGAATTCAGAGTTGAAGTTAAACTGTGTATACTGTACAGTAAAACATCCAATCAATTGTGCATTCACTCATTTAGGATTACATAGGCTTCGAACTTGGCTTTCATAGACCTTTTATGTACTACTTAGTCTACATATAACTTCTGTGAGTTATGGGTTTTTTTTTTTAAAGATTTTATTTATTTATTTGAGAGAGAGTGAGAGCTATCAGAGGGAGAGGGAGAAGCAGACTCCCTGCTGAGTGGAAAGCCCCATGCAGGGCTGGATCCCAGGACCCTGAAATCATGACCTCTGAACTGAAGGTAGCCAATTAAGAGTTTGACTGACTGAACCACCCAAACACCCCTCTGTAAGTTATCTTTTTTTTTTTTTCCTCACCATAGCACATACCCTCCCCAATGTCCATGACCCAGCTACCCCATCCCTCCAATCCCCTTCCCCTCCAGCAACCCTCAGTTTGTTTCTTGAGATTAAGAGTCTCTTAAGGTTTATCTCCCTCTCTGGTCAGGTCTTGTTTCATTTTTTCCCTCCCTTCCCCTATGATCCTCTGTCTTATTTCTCAAATTCCCCGTATCACTGGGATCATATGGTAATTCTCTTTCTCTGATTGACTTATTTTGCTTAGGATAATACCCTCTAGTTCCAGCCACATCATTGCAAATGGCAAGATTTCGTTTCTTTTGATGGCTGCATAGTATTCCATTGTATATATATACCACATCTTCTTTATCTAATCATCTGTGGATGGACATCTAGGTTCTTTCCATAGTTTGGCTATTGTGGACATTGCTGCTATAAACATTCGGGTGCACGTGCCCCTTCAGATCATTACATTTGTATCTTTAGGGTAAACACCCAGTACAGCGATTACTGGGTTGTAGGGTAGCTCCATTTTCAACTTTTTGAGGAAACTCCATGCTGTTTTCCAGAGTGGCTGCACCAACTTGCATTCCCAACAACAAACAGTGTAGAAGGATTCCCCCTTCTCCGCATCCTCGCCAACATCTATCGTTTCCTGACTTGTTAATTTTAGCCATTCTGACTGGCGGGAGGTGGTATCTCTTTCTGGTTTTAATCTGTATTCCCTGATGCCGAGTGATATTAGCACTTTTTCACGTGTCTGTTGGCCATGTGGATGTCTTCAGACATCAGACGGCAGAAATGTCTGTTCATGTCCTCTGCCCATTTCTTGATTGGGTTGTTTGTTCTTTTGGTGTTGAGTTTGATAAGTTCTTTATAGATTTTGGATACTAGCCCTTTATCTGATATGTCATTTGCAAATATCTTCTTTGTGAATTATCTTTAAGAGCATATACGGCTACTTGGTAATTTTATTTTGTTCACCACTTTTCACGGCATGGAAAAAAAAGAACACTGGGGAAAGTTGCAGGCATATAGGAATATGCAAAGATAACATGAATCATCAGTGGAGAGTTTTTATTCTAATTTATTTAACATAAGCCTCAACCTGGACCTACTGGTTTAAGGTGATCAGGAGCTAACGCTGAGAGTTTACCTCTGTCAGTTGAAATTTTCCCTTTCAATACACAGAAATAACATTGTGCCACTAATAAATAATGGTTTTCTTCTAAAGTTCCTTTAGTTCCTTTTCCCTAAATAACCAGCATTTTATGGTGTAAGGTCTTCTATAAATAACACAGAGAAGAGTTTTCCAAGAAACCACTTCCAAGTTTTCCAAGAAAATCTACGCCAGTGGATGAGGATATGAAATAGCAGCCAGCTGTAGGATGAGCCCACAATGCCTTCCTGAGGAAAGGAACTCCAATGTGTTTCAAAGGAGGGAAAGGCGACTGACAGGCGGCAAGGAGAAAAAGAAATTCCAGGCAAAAAAAAAAGACGGGCATAAAAGTTACCCCTGTGGTTGCTGGAAAGGCAGAGCCACACGGTGATCTGATGCATGGCACAGGGTATGTTAGTCACAAAAGCAGCCTCTATCTCCTCATCTGTTACAGAAGACGGGGCCACAGGGCTTCTCTAGCCTGGGCAGCTGGGAGCCCGCCAACTACGAGGCACACTGTGCAGGCACCTGGAACCCAGCAGGCCTGGCTGACAGATGCAAATCAAAGGGCAAGGCTCAGAATCCCCAGGAGGCCTCGATTAAAGCATTTTGGAAATTAAAAGAAATATTGTGTAATAACTATTGTGCAGAAAGAAGTCACATTTTAAGACTGACAACTTCAAAACCCAGAGTTCCTGAACATCATCAACAGATAAAACAATGATTACATTCTTTCCTTAAGAGACTGAAGGAGGGAGGCACTGTGCCTGTCTTCCCTGACATGCCAGACAACCACACAAGGGCAAGGAAAAAGGCAAGTCCCAATCTTTACCGCGGGGAGTGTTCTTTATGGGAAACCAAAGGGCACGGCGGTATGCCTCTCCCTGCCTCAGCAGAGGCCCTCATTTCATCATGTGTTCCCTCTGCCTGCGGTGGCCGTCATGTGGTGGGTGATGCTGAAGACACAACACATTCCTCAGCCATTACAACAGGGCTTAGCGGTCCGAGGAGGAGGCCTTCCAGACCTCGGAGACACTTAATACGATCCCCACACCTGGCTCTGCCCCAGGGCACAGATTCTATAACTAGGTGTTATTTTTACACGAGAACACGGTGGCCATTATAATAATTTACTTGTTAATCATTTAATTGCAGAATTCTCTACATATAAATAAATGCACATCTGGTAGAAAAATACAGCCCAATAAATAAAACTAGTCCTTTAAAGAGAAAACTTAGCGGCACCTTGTGCCTCAGTTGGTTAAGTGTCCAACTCCTGACCTCAGCTCAGGTCTTGATCTCAGATTCGTGAGTTCAAGCCCCACATCAGGCTCCACGACCAGCACCAAAAATAATGATAATGATTAATAATAATAATAATCAATTTCAAAGGCAAATATTAGAAGTTAATAAGGTCTACTTATTTGTAAACCACAAGTCAGCTCTTAGATTTAGCTCCTGTCCTGTCCCATTTCTCTAGATCAACTCCCTCTGCTAATGGGAGTCACTCTGGTAAAACAGTTTGGGAGTAACTGTTACAACATCCGCTGGCCTGACAGCCACTGAGAGAAACACATGCCCGCGTGCACAGTGCCAAGGATGAGAATATCCTTCGCAGCTGTACTCGTAACCAGGGACTATGGAAAACCTAGGAATTCAGCCACAGGAGAATGGCAGAAAAACCATGCTCTATTCCCATGATGAGTCTACATAACAACAGACAGCTGTTGAAAAGGACAAACCAGGTTTCTCATGAAGTAACACGGACCTCCAAAGCACGTACCCGAATGACAAAAAGTTATTGATACTAGATATAATACCAATTATATAAAGTTTTGAAACACAAAAATACCAAGCCTTCATATTAGAAGTGAAAATATAAACACTACATCAACAAAGGGTTTAGGTCTGAAGAGCTAGGAGGGAAACAGAAAGGGGCAGGTGTGGAGAAAATCTTATAAGCAGATTCATTTATTACTCTTATAAAAATTCATCTTAAAAACATCTCACAAGGACTATACAGGGTTATTAGGTGACTTTGGATTAAAGAAAAAGGTGGAAAAGGGGGTGCCTGGGTACCTCAATTGGTTAAGTGTCTGACTCTTGATTTTGGCTCAGGTCATGATCTCAGAGTCTTGAGATGGGAGCCCCACATTGGACTAAGCATGGAGTCTGCTTGAGATTCTCTCCTTTTCCTCTCCTCTCCTCTCTCTCTCACTCTAAAATAAATAAATGTTTAAAAATAAAAAGATTACATTAACATCTCAACTAAATCAGGCATGCTCTCTTTTAACTACTTAAGAGTCCTTTCCCACCAGTGGCCTACACTTTATGAGAAAGCAAACTTAACTTTTTTCTTTTTTTTTTTTTTAAAGATTTTATTTATTTATTTGTCAGAGAGAGAGAGGGAGAGAGAGCGAGCACAGGCAGACAGAATGTCAGGCAGAGGCAGAGGGAGAAGCAGGCTCCCTGATGAGCAAGGAGCCCGATGTGGGACTTGATCCCAAGACGCCGGGATCATGACCTGAGCCGAAGGCAGCTGCTTAACCAACTGAGCCACCCAGGTGTCCCCAAACTTAACTTTTTAATAAAGGTCAGCTTATGATAACAATGATAAGGGTCCCCTTCTTGAAGTGGCTCCTCAGAAAATCAAGGCCTGGAGGGGCACCATGGAACTCTACTGTCAACCCTGTCAGCATACCACCAGCCTGGCTTTCACATACCCTCTATCTACATGGCTCACGGAAAATGAAACACACTCTCGATTCCGAGAACCACATCTCCAATGTTCTAGCTACCCATAACAGCTAGTTGCTGGAGTGGAAAAGAAAAGAAGAGAGGAAGAAGGGAGGGAGGAGGGAAGGAACAAAGAAAGGAGGAAGGATGGAAGGAAGGATGGAAGGAAAGGAAGGAGGAAGGGAGGGAAGAAGCAATTTTTTGTTGAAATACCTATGATTAATTTAAGATATACTTTAAATATAACCAAATGCATCTTTCTCATTTTTTGTAACTATAATGCCACGATTTAACAGAAAATAAATCGTAGAAAAGTAAATAACAGGAAAACATCCTCCTTATAGAACTAACTATAAAAATAGCTTCTAGAACAGCATGCACAGGATCCCAATTTTGCTTTTAAACATGTACATGGTCACAAAGAAGAACAAAAATGAAAGAAAACTATTAAGATGTTAGCAGTCCTAAAAAACAAATGACCTAGTTTCTTCTACAGTAAATTACATGAAGAGAGGGGGGGAAGGGAAAATGTTACAGATTAAGAAAGACTTAAAAGAGACAAATGCAATGTATTATCCTGCTTGGATCCTGAGTCTAACAAATTAATTGTAAAATCACAATTATGAGACAATGGAAGACATTGGACAGAAACTGGGGATTATAGGACTGGCTAGTAAGTCATATGAAAGAGTAATTGTTGGTTTCGTTAAGGGTAATGATATTGTGACTTTTTAAAAGTCACTATCTGTTAAAAAACATTTACTGAAATATTTACAGGTAAAATGATATAATACCTAAGTCATGCTTTAAAATAAACAAACAAAAAAAACCCACAAAAGCAAGAATAAGATCAATGTAACAAAAACAGCAAAATGTAATTGTTAAAGCTAAGATGATGGGTACAGGGGGGGATCACTGTGCTCTTCTCTCCACTTTTGTATATGCTTAAAATTTTTCACAAATAAAAGCAAAAATGCTAACAAGGATAGGTACTTCTGATTAGTGGGGACTGAGTGACCTGCTTTGAACTGGATGATTTTTATTTTGATCTGTGTACCTTTTAGGAACATCCAGATTTTATACAATAAATATGAATTACTTTCGTTACCTGAAGAAATAAATGTTACCCTTTTAGTGGATGGAGGGTGGGTAGACAATGGACGGATGGATGGATGGATCTTTCACTGTCCAGTTCCAATGATTCCGTCTCCATAGATTTAATTATCCCTCTACAGACACCTCAATGCATTTTACTTTTATTTCCACAAAAGGTATTTGGTCATTTCTTATGGCAATTTTTAATTGTGTCTTATCTCCTCCTCTAGAAAAACAACTTGATTACAAGAGGCATTTGGTTTTTTTGTATTTCCATCCTGGTCAACATCAACCAGGTGTTAAACAGTTGTTTGCTTAATTAACTTCTCCACTAATAAATCCAGAGGGGAGACAAGTGGCTACAGAAGTAGAACATCTTGTTTCTTCTAAATACAAGGGCTTTAAGGCTAAGATACACCCAGAGGTCCCTATATAAAGACCAATACCCAGCAAATGTTACCTCATCAATTTCTCGAACCATTTGTTTTCCAGCTGACTAGGGGGAAAAGATCAGCCAATAGCAGAAAAAGCCCAGCTACTGAATTAAATTACAGACTTAAAAAAAAAAAAAATTACTCTTGGGGGGAGGGGAAGGGAATCAAAGTTCATTAGGTCTTCAGCAACCATTTCATTACTTGACCTACCTAGACTCACCTAGAGTAGCAGCGTGTCGGCACATTTTTTTTTTTTTTTTTTTTTTTTTTTTTTTTATAATTTTTTTATTTTTTCAGCATAACAGCACCCAGTGCTCCATGCAATCTGTGCCCTCCACAATACCCACCACCTGGTGCCCCAACCTCCCACCCCCCACCCCTTCAAAATTCCCAGATCGTTTTTCAGAGTCCATAGTCTCTCATGGTTCACCTCCCCTTCCAATTTCCCTCAACTCCCCTCTCCATCTCCCCTTGTCCTCCATGCTATTTGTTATGCTCCACAAATAAGTGAAACCATATGATAATTGACTCTCTCTGCTTGACTTATTTCACTCAGCATAATCTCTTCCAGTCCCGTCCATGTTGCTACAAAACTTGGGTATTCATCCTTTCTTTCTTTCTTTCTTTTTTTTTTTTTTTTTTTTACAGCTTTATAAACATATATTTTTATCCCCAGGGGTACAGGTATGCGAATCGCCAGGTTTACACACTTCACAACCATAGCACATACCCTCCCCAATATCCATAACCCCACGCCCTCTCCCAACCCCCTCCCCCCATCAACCCTCAGTTTGTTTTGTGAGATTAAGAGTCACTTATGGTTTGTCTCCCTCCCAATCCCATCTTGTTTCATTTACTCTTCTCCTACCCCCTCAACCCCCCATGTTTCATCTCCTCTCCCTCATATCAGGGAGATCATATGATAGTTGTCTTTCTCCGATTGACTTATTTCGCTAAGCATGATACCCTCTAGTTCCATCCACGTCGTCGCAAATGGCAAGATTTCATTTCTTTTGATGGCTGCATAGTATTCCATTGTGTATATATACCACATCTTCTTTATCCATTCGTCTGTAGATGGACATCTAGGTTCTTTCCATAGTTTGGCTATTGTAGACATTGCTTCGGCACATTTTTATTAAGGACACCATCATGGCGAGAACATAGAGCCAGCCATGTGCTGGGACAAACAGTGGTTCAGGAAGCATCCCTAGCTCTGAAGAGGCTGGTGCCATGGAGAAAGGCTACGTGTCCACATCCCTCTCATGTCTCCTTCATCATCCGCTCACTGGGGGGCCTGGCATGTTTGCTGCAGGTAGGGGCAGTAGCTTTTTTCAAGCCTAGGGCATTCATCTCTATAATCTCTTGCTTAAAAATCGTTTACAAAAAGATACAATAAAGGCACCCTCCCAGGTGCAGCAAAGGCCCCAAAACAGGGCATACTGCACTTCCCTAAATGGAGGACATCACGCACCATGGCCTTAAGTTCGCAAACACGGTAATGATGAAAGCCCCTCAAATACTTGTGAAGATATTTACAACTTCCTTTTATATACAAAATAAGCTTAGGTAGTAACAAACATTAAAATAAAGGCTAAGTTGCAAGATAAAACCCCCACCACAAACAGTTTCCCAAACCCTCTGGGAAAGGTATATTGAGAAGAATTGGCGGATGCAGGCTCCCCACAAGTTTCATGTCTAGTTCCACACTGCGAGCAGATCCCAGAAGCCACGTCTTCAAAATTCCTTCACAGACCCGACCTTCGAAGGCAGGTAGTGGCAGAGGTCTGCACCATTCCCACCCTGACTTCCACCACATCCATTCAGTGCTCACGTTCTCGCTTCTCTCTTTTCTGATTTTTTACTTTAGATATTTGCTCAAATCCACTCCTATTAGCAAATTTTAAATTTGTTAGATAGTCAACAAGAAAACAAATAGTTTAATTGACTAGGTAATACAGTATCCACACCAACAACAACAACAACAAATCATATCCATACAAACTCAGGGCCCAACATAAGGACCGGGTACTAAAAAATAAGGCACTCTTCAAAGATAACTTCGTTCAACTCCTATTAGCATTTGGTCTATTTGCCACTACAATGAATTTCAAAAAGGCAACTCTTCATTTGATGTGGACAGCTGTGCTCTTATGTTCTGAAGAATGTAAGGATAACACTTCAGTGAGGATAAGTCGTTCCTACCCCAGAGAGAAGGGGCATGATATTATTAGTAAATGTGATGGGGGTTGTACCACAGTTCTATAGGCTGGTAAAAATGTTTCCTAGGCCAAAGGATTTCACGTGATTTTCTTTTTCTTTTTTTTAAGATTTTATTTATTTATTTATTGGACAGAGGGAGAGATCACAAGTAGGCAGAGAGGCAGTCAGAGAGCGCGGGCGGGGGGCGGGGGGAGCAGGCTCCCTGCTGAGCAGAGAGCCTGATGCGGGGCTCAATCCCAGAACCCTGAGATCATGACCTGAGCCGAAGGCAAAGGCTTAACCCACTGAGCAACCCAGGTGCCCCAATTTTCTTTTTCAAGAACAAAGAAGAAGGCTCTGTATAATAAGTAAGCATAGTGAAATAATTCTGAAGTGACCACAGGCATGCCAAACTCCATTCCCATTAGCCATGGCCAAAGAGGAAAGGAAAACTCTGCAATCATTCCTTTGCTACTATAAAATTTTAATATTTTCCTATTATATTGTAGTCAGCATTTAGTTAATAAATTTCATCTAGTATTTATTCTAAAAAGTTGTCTCCCTTTTGTACTTTCGGTGCTACAGGGAAACTTCAATGTAGGCTGATCCAAAGACTGTCACAAGTGTGCCCGACAGAAGCATCTGAGTTCTTCTCTTCTTAGAGTTCGTATATTCAAACACCTCTATTAATTAACCTGTTGTCTGTCACTGGACTAGCTTTAACGAGGAAACTGTTGGCTTCGGCTTTAAGGAAGACACAGTGTTAGGACGGTGGGCAGGAAAAGGAGAGCCGGTGTGTCAGGGGACAGGCTGGGCAGCCAGGGAGGAGGTTCCGTTTTTCAACCGACCTCTGACTCTGACTCAGTCATTCTACCAACTGGAGGGCCAATGAAACACGTTAATGGTTATTAGGTTTCTAATAGGTTAGGTTTCACATATAACACCAGGAGAAGTCTAGGAGAATGCACCAAGATGCACTTTTTTCCTTTTTTTTTTTTTTTTACACTTACTAAAGGTTTGGGACTTCCACGAAACAGTAAGCAGCACATCTTTCTGAAGCACATCATATCTGCAAACTATTAGTCTATGCAAATGTGACCATTTTTATTTATTTATTTATCCTTTTTATTTTATTTTCAAGAAAAGAAAGAAGTACGGAGCTTTTTAAAATTTTCTCAGCTACTCTCCCACTAAAAGCAGAAGCCTGGGATGCAATAACTAAAATGAAATAAGAGAAAAATTTAAGCAGCATCCCACTTACCTATGAGCACATAGCTGTCTATACAAGAACGGGAAAATTCAAAGCAAAAATACAATACTTGAGAAAATTATTCAAATGTTTCAATGTGTAAAAGCAAATAATTTAGTCAGAGATTAACATCAATTAATAGCGCTCTATGTTTCTCGCTGGGGATTTAGAGAGACTAGAGTCATACAATTCTTTTTAAGGGAAGGAAAAGAAGGTATAAGGAAAGGAAAAGAAGTATACTTTCTCAATTCAACTTTGTATTCTAGCACATTGTTACTCAAAAAATAGATAGATAAAAATGTTAAGAATGATGGATTTAATAAGATCCACATAGGACTGTCTAGAAAATAAAAGGTTTTGTGAGTTTATCTGGTTTGGTTTTCTGGATTTTTGTTTTCTTCTGATGAAGGGAATTGATTCAGAGTTCCCTGAAGTAGAGAGTCTCTAGAAGGTAAGTGTACATTTAGAAGGCCGAGAAAGAGTCATGCCACTAACAGGTCTGGAAAACTGCTCAGTGACGCCTCCCTCATCTGTCTGAGCAGACCCGAGCCAGCAGGAATGCTTAAGAGAAGAACCTCCCAACCGACCTGACAGAGAGCACCCTAGCACCATCAGATAGTATTGCCATTAAAAGAAGTGTTTTAAGTGCCCCAGGGTTCAGGCTGTGAAGCTGAACAAAACTCAAAAGACAAGGGGTAGCTGCTACAAGACAAAAGCCAAACAAGCTCGGCCTCACAGTAACCCTAGAACTTAAGGCTTCTGCTAACAACTGTCATACTCAAGTTCAATCAGGAGCTGATCCTTACTTAAGAGTGTTTAAAATACTATAGGACACACAGGGGCGGCATAGAAGGTGTGTGTCTCTATTGTATACAGGCACTCTAGAGGGGAAAAAAGTGAATCTTGAAAAACAACTTCCAAGCTGAGGTGAAGACCAGAGGGCACTCCTCCCAGGCGCAATTTCTCTTCCTTCAGAAAGGACAGGAGCTACGGTCATGGGACGTGCCTGCAGGATGCCTGTTGTGCCACTAAACAATTCTTGATGCTTCCAAATACGCTACACTCTCAAACACGGGTTTTCCGCTGTGTTGGCAATAAAAGACTTGGGCTTTTCAAATGGCTACAAATTACAGAGACCTAAAAATCCTCCTGGATTTCACTTTATTAAAGAACAATACTGGGTTTGATCAAATAAATGCTACCAGGGAAGTGTCCTAATGCACTTTAAAAACAAGGTCAGAGATAATAATTCCTCGATTCCTCTTACGGAAATTCAAGGAAGGTCAAAGACAGCCAGCCACTTTGAAAGCACTGCTCCAATTACCCAGTGAGCTTTGGAAAAGAAGCCCTCAGCTCTGCACAAAGGTTTACTATGGGGAGATACTCAGATAACCTTGACCGTCCTTTGGAGGCTGCAGTGCTCCAGAAGAGTCAACTCCTTAGGCAGTTTGCTTCTGTTTCTGACAAAGCAGCAGGTAAGAAAAACCCCCAGATTTTCAGTGCAGCAAAACTGAAGAAACCCACACATCCCCAAACCATTTGTTTTATCTGAATTTAAGAGTTTAACATATTCCGGGCACCTGGGTGGCTCAGTGGATTAAGCCTCTGCCTTCGGCACAGGTCATGATCCCAGGGTCCTGGGATTGAGCACCACATCGGGCTCTCTGCTCAGCGGGGAGCCTGCTTCCCCTTCTCTCTCTGCCTGCCTCTCTGCCTACTTGTGATCTCTCTCTGTCAAATAAATAAATAAATAAAATCTTTTTAAAAAGAGAATTTAACATATTCTAACACTTGAAGCTTGTGGAAATGTCTCTCTCAATCTGAGTGAAGCTGTTATTTTTCTCAATATGAGTATATCCTTTCACAGCTGATGAAAATGTCTGAGAAGTGTCCACTGAAACATTAGAGCAGACCTAAGGTGGGCCTGGGGTTCCTACCTGGGGGTAGTAACCAAGGGGAACCACTCTGAGACCATGATAATACCCATATCAGGAAGTACATCACCCAACCATCTCTCCGTTTTTCGGAAGTCTGCTATTCCCAGTTACACACTAACGCACCACAGTTAACACAAGTTGAGGTATAAACTCCCACCAGATTTTAAGAAAGATGTAGAAGATTTTTTGAAACGTATTTACTATGGAATGAGAACATAAGTAGGTGACAAAAACCTTATTATTATTAATTTAAGTAGCCAGGGGAAAAAACCTGAACTATTTTAACTGTAAAGACAACAATGTTGAATTCAGAAATCACAGAGTAAAAGCTGCCAGTTTCCCTTCCTCTCCAACTCCCGTTTCTGCCTCTCTACAGTAGAACAATGGAGATAAAACCAGGGAGGAAAAACCACAGGGTCTAATTGTGGTAAATCCAAATATCCCTACAAGGAGCAGGTCTTCTAGGCACAAGCATCTGAGCGGCGCTCCCTTCCCCCACAGGACTCTGTGACTCACCCACCAACTCACCTTCTTCCACTTCGAAGTCAGTAGTAAATCTTGCTTTTGAGTCCAACTTGAGGTATTCTCTCAGAACCTAGATTAAAATAATTATGAACTTTAGTATAATAAGTCTATTTTCGAATTCTGAAACACATACAATTATACCTCACAATACTAAGGGGGGGAAATCACTGTTATAAATCACAGTTACGATTGTAACCATGAAAGAATAAACTCTACCTCTGAAACCCTCTTTAACTGGTCATCTCTTCATGCGTAGTGCAACGCACACTTAAAAGAAAGCCAACCAACAGCCACTCCCACTTCAACAAATTCTTCAACCCAGTTATTCAATCTCCAGGCAGACTGCTGATCTAGGGCCTCAGCCCTATCCTCTGTTCAGGAAGTCTGAGGAGAAACTCAGGAACCTGAGTGTGTATGAAGGCCCCCAACAAAGTGATTTTTGATGTGATCAGCCTGTCCCGTGCCTACAGGAACCACTGCTCCAAACCAGTGGTTCTCAAAAAGGAGTGACTTTATACCCCAGGGGATATCTTTTAATGTCTGGAAATCTTTTTGGTTGTCACAACAGGGGGAGGAGGTATGCTACCAGCCTTTAATGGGTAGAAGCCAGGGATGTTGCTAACCCATCCTACATAGCACAGGACAGCCCTCCACTGCAAAGAATGGTCCAGCCCCAAAAGTCAGCAGTGGTGAGGTTGAGAGACCCTGTTCCAAAGCAAACAACTATTCTGATCACTTAGAAATTTTACAGTTCTCACAGTGGTCATTTCAGATAGGCTATAAGCTCCCACTACAGATACGAACATTTCCTGTGACTGGTAAAGCTTATTGTTACTTAAAGGAGTATACATGTTTGCCTCATATTAATAATATGCAGTATATGTACTCATTCTAAAAACACTAATCAGAGTATACATCCTTAAGAGCCTTACAAGAAACTAATTTTTTGAAGTTCACTGAGGTGAAACACTATGTCAAACTATGTTAACCCCTCAAAACTTTGTTCCCAACCATATAAAATGGGAGCTAAGAACAATGAATTGAAAAGAACCAGAACTTAGTTTCCCTCACAGATATTCTCCTTTCCTAATAAGGACAAGAGGATGACGTTCCTCTTCCCAGCCTGTCACCCTAGATAGTAGGAGTCCCACCACTTATTCAGCCAAATATATAGGCACTTCAAAATCCACTTTCGCTGCGCTCAACATGAGACTTCTGAGGGCCAGCCATGTCCCCACACAGAGCAGAACAGAGCTTGGTCAGACCCTGCCGCAGGTCATTCCTACCCTACTGCAGTCACATGGTATAAATATCAGGAAGAAACCATGGAGGAAAGAAACCTACGAAGTCAAGTACCCCAGATACTAACCCTTGCAGATTTCACATGATTGGTCTACACACTGCACCCACAGAATAAGGACATAAGTACAGAAACCTGTAACACCCAAAACATATGTTTTGTTTGGTCAAGCTTAATTAACGAGCTATAACTGCCTAATTACATAATGAAGACATACCCGACAGCTGATGTGCTCCAGGAATCTAGCCGGGTACGTGAACAAACATGCAACGTTTAAGCTCAAATGAAAGGCTAGGCTACACGAACACACTTAGAAGATTCCATCGGAATGAATCCTTTCTGACTGGACATTTCCCTGATGTGGCATATGAGTTTATATTCTAATTATAGACTGATTTCTCCCTCTGAAGGCTCAGTGTGCAAAGCAACTAGTTAAATTGAACTCAAGCACAGCCCCCCAGGCAGTGAGCACCGGGGTGGGTGGCAGGCGCTGGTGGGCAGACTGGTATTCATATCCCGGAGCACTGCTGGGGGCGCTGGCGGGGGAGGCCGGATCTGGGTCAGAGGCGGTGTTCCCATCTGGAGCCCCTACCCCTGCTCCAGGAACCTCTGCAACCAGCCACATCATTAGGAAGCTTTACTGAGTCCTGTGCTCATCCAAGGGTAGGGCTAACATATGTTCTAGATTTAGAATGCCTGTGAAACCAGGTAGAGCCCATCACTTCTCCACTACAGAAAGAAGACCACTGGGGAAGGCAGCCTCAAATACAAGCGAAAACACTACCAACCTGGTCAAAGACGACTTCTTAATACCCATTAGGGGCTAAGAGAACAAAGGAGAGTCTTTTTGTTTTGTGAAGCAAAATAATTTCCAGGCCTTCCTTGTCTTTTTAAAAGAAAGGAAGAAAGAAGAGAAGGCCTAAAAATTACTAGGGAGGCTCAGAAATATTAACACACAATATGACATCTACTTAACCCAACCTCCATTTTTCTAGATTTAAATCAGTCTTCAAATAAAAATTCATAATTAAATTTCAAAACATAAACACTTTATTTTTTTTCCTCTCACCAGTAAAATATATTCTGTTCCAAAAAGGAAAGGTTGCTCAATTTCCTGTCAAAAGCAATCCAGAGGCCACCTACACTGTAAAAGCAGCAAGAAAAAAAAAATAATAATAACAAAATGCTGAAGAAAAGCCTGTGTGTGTGGGTGTGTACTAAGGCAATGTAACTACTGGTCTGGTTTTTTAAAAGCTTTTTTTTTTCCTTGATCATTCGGAGAAATATGAAAATTAGTGTAGCTGCTAAAGAGAAGTTTGTCCTCCAACCTACCTAAGGAAAACAAGCCCTATGATGGATTTTGGTTCCACCAGAGAGAGAGGAATGGGTGGACATTCAATGCCTGACCCATGAGTCTTCGTTCTCACAAGAAAGGGCAGATTCTACCTAACAGACAACTTACATGTCATGTTTTCAGAGAGGGAAGGCTGCTCTGACAATTAACCTTCTGCCCCTGGCTACCCCCTTTTGCCCCAAACCTCTGGGGGCTAACCACTCACATAACCTGCCTAGATTATGGTTTAGTATAGCATCGAATTCACCACTCTGCAATTCCCCTAACTCTATTTATTCTTTCTGAAACTCTAAATTCTAAGATAGCAATCAACCAGCCCAACACTTTTTATTAAAAGCCTACTGAAATATATTCAATGCAAAGATAGATACAGTGTAGTGGAAAAAAAAAGAGAAAGAGAGAGAGAGAGAAAGAGAAGGAAAGATTGAATAGCTCACTAGCAAACTGAAGATAAAAGAACAGAACATACAAAGTCAAAGTTAAATACAGTATTATCACTGAATTGTAAGAGTAAAGGCCCTATTTCTATAAATCATACTTTCTATGAGAAGGAGTTTTTCATAATAAATAATGAGCAGGGAAAAGAACATCGTAATGATGGTAAATACTTTTTTAAATTTTTACTTTATTTTATTTATTTTATTTATTTTTATTTATTTATTTTTTATTTATTATTTTTTATTATTTTTATTTTATTTATTTATTCATTATATTTATTTATTATAATTATTATTTTTATTTATTTATTATTTATTTATTTATTTATTTTACTTTTTTATTTTAGTTTAGTTTAGTTTAGTGGGCTCCGCACCCAACATGGAGCCCAACGTGGGGACTAAACTCACAGCCCTGACATCAAAACTTGAGCTGCGATCAAGAGCCAGATACTTAATAGACTGAACCACCCAAGTGCCCCATGAAATGAAGACAAATACTCTAAAACCAGCACACCATAAGACAAATCGAGATGTGGCAGAAAGCCTACTCTATGGGGCAGCAGCACAACAAGACAGCATGAGAAAGCAAACCTCTTGAAGCTTACAAATGATCTGTCCGATAAGCTAACAATTAACTACTACATCAACTAACAAGAGAGGCTTCTTATTCTATTTTGCTTAATAATCTCAAATCGACCGACAAAAAAAAAAAAAAAAGCAAGACTAGTTAGTACAAGTAACATCATTTCTCAGAACCACTTGAGAGTAAGTAGCCAACATGAGAGCCTATCACCCCTCCAGAGTTTAGACAGTAGTTCCTATAAATAAGGGCATTCTACAAAACTGTCATTGTGGCCATGAAAATCATCAGAATTACATGGTACCATCATCTAATCCACAGACCGGATCTTATACTCTCCAATTACACCAGTAATGTCCATATTAGTAGAAGGACCCAATCCATCCAGGATCTCACACTGCACTTAGTTTTCACATCTCATTAGTGTATTTCAATCCAGAATTCCTCACTTTCCATGACTTTCATGACCTTGAAAACTGTGAAGATTCCAGACAAGTTCAGTAGCATGTTCCTTAACCTGGGTTTGTCTGATACTTTCTTATGATGCGCCTCCAGTTATGAATTTTCAGCAGAAATGCCAAAAAAGAGAGCTCCCTTGCTGTATCCTACCAGGTGGCGCTACTTTCCCCTTTTTCCATTACTGGTAATGTCAATTTCTATGCCTTGATTTTAGGGGGGACTCTGTCAGATTTCCACTACAAAGTTACTCTACTTTGTAATTTATAAGTACTTTGTGATACGATACTTTCAGACTATATAAATATCCTACCAACCAACATTTGTGTCCAATGATAATTCTTGGCCAAATTAATTATTTTATAATGACTGCCAAAAAGCGATTTCTAGTCTAATAACTCCTACCATTCTAGAAGGGGGGAAAATGGCATTTAGAAACCAAGATCTGGGTGTGCTTATTGCAACTGGGTTACTGCTGCTCCTAGCCGGGAGAAGAGAGGAGCACACACAGATGGACAAACACGTCCTTCTTTATTTCTTTCAATATCTATGTATATTGCAGACCAGGAGTTCATAGAGATGCCCTGAATTCCTGCCCAACTATGGGGTCTTTCTAGCTCTCCTCTTTCCCTTCTCTATAACAGCAGTAAACGTGGCTCTTTTTTTTTTTTTTAATTTTATCCATCTATATGACAGACAGAGATCCCAAGTAGGCAGAGAGGCAGGCAGAGAGAGAGAGAGAGGGAAGCAGGCTCTCCGCTGAGCAGAGAGCCCGACGCAGGGCTCGATCCCAGCACCCTGGGACCATGACCTGAGCTGAAGGCAGAGGCTTAACCTGAGCCACCCAGGTGCCCCTAAACGTGGCTCTCTTAACCTCACTTTTCCTTCTTGGACTCAGCCTTCATGTCACCTAATGCTACCCCAACCTCTGATCTAGTATCAGAAAAAGCCCACTTCTCTAACTAGAGGACCAGAGTAAGGGAGAAACCCAGAGAGATAAAAATGTTATTAGAGACTGTACAGGATGCCATTTTTGCAGAGCCCAAATAGGCAGAGCTAAAAATATACTGTTTACAGATACACTCATTTTTAAAAAAGCAAAGGAATGCTGAACATAAAATTCAGGACAGTAGTTTACCTCCAGAGGAAGACAGAAGAATAGAATTATAGGGGAACACACAACTTCAAAATACTTGATTGTGTTCTAGTTCTTAGTGAGACTCTACAAGCCCTAAAAGCAAGTTCCCTGGCATACACAACTATGCCTCACTAAACCACCAGGAGATCATCAGCAGTCGCAAATTTATATTTAAGATCTGAGGTCTAGAAAGGTTACGTGTGTTGCCTGAGGTCACACAACTAACAAGCAGGAGCTCAGACACAAACCAGGTGGACCTCTGTCTACTGTGCCCTTAGCTATTCCTCAGATGGAAGAAAGATGGGCAGGAGAGAGAAGCTATGGTTCTAAGGCTAAGATTCCTGTGCCTCTGAACCATTTCCAGACTGGTTTTTAGGGTACAGGCAAGTCTAGGCCCAAAACTGGTGGGGGGCCGGGGGGGGTAAAAATCTTCCTAAGGGCAGGGAGCGGGGAGAGGCACAACTCTGGGCCATACTGAGACTGAAAGAACAATATAAACAATCCTTTAGAGAGCGTTTCTAGCACATTCCATAGGCTACAAATTCTGGCTCAAGTAAGTCACTAATCTCCTCTCAGAAGACTCTGGCAAAATCTTATTACTAATAGTTTTGTTTTGTTTTGAAATCGAGAAATTAGGGAGAAAAGACCAGCAAGCCATTCATGAAGTTCCAGGGCTCACCTGGGCAATGCCTAAATAGGGAGAAAGTATTCATCACCTAGCACATTGCATGAAACATGAAATGAGTGACAAAGTGGTGAGCCCTTTTAAAGAATTTGTATAATGGGGTACTGAGGCAGAGCAACAGTACTTCTCTGAAGGAAAGACGGAACATCCTGGGAAGCTTAAATCCCATTCTGCTACCTGGCTGTGGTTTAAAATTACTAAAACCCAAAAAAGATGGATCTCCATAAGAAGGAAAGAAAAAAACATGTTAATCTTCTCAAAAAATCAGATGTAACAGCATTCTAACCGCACTTCTGGTAGAATTATCTCCAGAGACTATTAGTGATTAATAACAACTCATACAACCCAGAAAAGTCTCATGATCAGCACTAACGATTTTGTGATCTCATTTCAAGCTTTCTCTGTCGTTACATGGAATATGTTTTCCCACTGTTGACTTGCAAGGAGTGGAGTATACATTGAAATCAGCAGAATTTGTGGCCTAGCCTCCTTCCCAACTCCCTCAAAAACCTGCTAATAAATTCTATCTTCCCTTTCCTTTTCTTTCCAAAGAGCAAAAATCTAGACCTAGCCCAAAGACTAAAGAAAACACCACAGAACAAAAGAAAACAAAGGACGTGTACAAGATGGTACAAAAATAATTCAAAACTCATGCAAACCTTGTGCTGGAGCCCAAAACTGTCTATAATACATAAAGGTTAAGAAATGCAAAATGGTCCTGTAAAGACAATAATCGCATGAGAAGCAGACAAAAGGATAAATCTTATTAGATTAAAAAAAGAAAGCGATTTAACAGGATTCTGCAGGGACGGGGCTTTCCCCCCCTCCCCAGCTTTTTAGTTACTTTCTTTATGAAAAGCAATCAGGTGCTGTTGAAATCAGCATCTGGTATTAGAAAGACAGGAAGTTATTCTGAGGTGTTTCTAGATGAAAATGACAAAAAGAATAAATTAATCCATAGGTACCCTTTTCTTATGCCTTACTTCATTAAGCTTACATGATCACAAGGTGAGCAGTAATTATCCTTGAGAATTTAGGGACAACAGCCCAACTTTAAAAGAAATTTAGAATCTAGAGGCGCCTGGGTGGCTCAGCTAGTTGAGCATCTGACTTGATTTCAGGCTCAGGTCATGATCTCGGTGTCTTGAGATGGAGCCCGATGGCAGGCTCTGCGCTCAGCGGGGAGTCTGTCTCTCTCTCCCTCTGCCCAGCCCCGCTCATGCACGCTCTCTCTTTCTCTAAAGTAAATAAATCTTTTTTAAAAAATTTAAAGAAATTTAGATTCTAAAAAATATGAAAAAAATGTATTACTCCTTTAACGTTGGAAAGGGGGAAACCCTGAAACATATTAAAGAGTTTACTTGTAAACTCCCAGATAATGAATTTGGGGCAAATATCAATATGGCTATTTAATAAATAAATCCTCCCCAGCTAATCTAATTTAGTGATATTAAGATAACCCCCTTAACAAGGGACAGCAGGACTTGAATTTCTAAACATTAATGGATCTGACAGCTCATGAAGACACAAGAAAAATGTTCTTCTCCTGTAAAGTACATACAATGGTCCTTTGATCCCAACTCATACAAACTACTACTCTTCCTTTCCCTGAAATTCTAAACACGAAAGTTAGAAATAAGTCCTTTTACAAGCTAATTACCTTCATCTTGAGGCTTCTCCAACTCAAAGTCACTTTTTTTTTTTTAAGATTTTATGTATTTATTTGACAGAGAGAGAGAGAGAGAAATCACAAGTAGGCAGAGAGGCAGGCAGAGAGAAAGGGAGGAAGCAGGCTCCCTGCTGAGCAGAGAACCCGATGCAGGGCTCAATCCCAGGACCCTGGGATCACGACCCAAGCCGAAGGCAGAGGCTTCAACCCACTGAGCCACCCAGGTGCCCCTCAATGTCACTTCTATCTACCCATTTGCTTGAGCCAAAAACCTAAGATTGTTGGAAGAAAGGAATGAATATTCATTCCTTTCTTCCACAGCCTGCATCCATTCTTCCAAGACCTATAAATTCCACCTCCTGAAGAGCACCCTGAATCCTTCTCTCCTCTCCACTGGCGACACACTGGTCCAAGCCACTATTATCTCTCAACTAGACAACTGCCCCAGATTCCTCATTAATTTCTACCCATGATCATTTTCCAAAGAGTAATCAGAAATGACTTTTTAAAAGGTTAAACTACATATCTTTATTCCCCTGCTGAAAACCTATCAGTGGCTTTCCATATCCTGAAATGTCAAGAAGTGTGAAAGGTTTAAGATTTTACTCTAATTTCCAAGCTAATAAGTTAGACTGTCACAGGTGTATGGATACCGCTGAGGACATGAGACACGTGGGTCAGAAACAAAGGATTTCATTACTCACAGCAGGAGCAGTAAGGAGCCCAAGTATTGGCTTTTTTGGTGCCAGTCCCTTAAGTCCCAATTCTTTTTTTTTTTTTTTTAAAGATTATTTATTTATTTATTTGACAGAGAGAGATCACAAGCAGGCAGAGAGGCAGGCAGAGAGAGAGGAGGAAGCAGGCTCCCTGCCGAGCAGAGAGCCCGATGTGGGACTCGATCCCAGGACCCTGAGATCATGACCTGAGCCGAAGGCAGCGGCTTAACCCGCTGAGCCACCCAGGCGCCCCCCTTAAGTCCCAATTCTTATGAGTTAACACCTGCACAGCAGTGGGTTGTGTTACAGAAGAGTAACCCTGAACTTAATGAACCCAATGGGCAGTATGCCTGCCTGAACTTTACTCCAGAAGGAGACGTTGTCCTTATTATATAGACCGTAGTGTGGCTGACTTTGCTCTGGAGGGTGTCTTCCAAGGCTGCTGACTATACAAATCATTCTTAAAAAGACAGTCTAGAACAAAAGTTGTCAGTCGGAAACACAGGACACATGGAAAATTGTCTCCCAACATTAGAATAAAAGCCAAATTTCTTACCATGGTCTACGAGGCCCTATATAATTGGTCTCTTTCTCTTCAATTTCATGTTGAACTCCTGTCTCTTCAGCTTACTATGCTCTAGCTCCACCGCCATCTTTGGTGTCCTCAAATAAGTCAAGTTCTTTCCTGACTCAGGACCTCTGCATATGCTGTCCTTCTGTCTGAAATGCTCTTTCTCTGGCTCAGATGTCACTTCCTTAGAAAAACCTTCTGTAGTCAATCTAACTATGTGAGACCCTATTCCCTTTTTATCACATTGCCCACTTACTCATTCAGTCGGCAAACATTTACTGGGCACCTACTATGTACCAATCATTATTATTGTAGGCACAATCATGACCTTATCTACTTTTTATTTATTAACAGTCTATCTTGAGGGTAGAAATCTTTCTTTACATTCATCCACAAAGACCTAGAACTTAAAACTATGCCCTCAAATAAACTGTTCGACACGAAGTACTAAAATGCTTCCACAACAATATGGGGGAAAGCATAGCACTGAGCAAAAAGCATAAAATTAGAAGCTAGAGGGCCGAAATTTAAACCCTGGGGTCATCATTTAGTGACACCTAAGCAATTCTACTAAGTTCCCAGCAAAATGGAGAAAATTCCTCTCATGCCTAACTCACAAGATTATTATGAGGATCAAATGACAGAATCTATTAGAGACCCCTGCAAATGCTAAACATTTAAAACTGGTAGCAAATCAATAGTTCATAGTCATGAGACAGTCGTTCAATCAGTAAGAATATCCTGGGGCCCTACTATGAGGGTAAGTATTAATGAAAATTAAAATTAAAACGGTGGAATGTAAGAAAATTAATGAAAATTAAAATATCAAAATGTAAATTAAAAATGTATAACATAAAATGAGATTAGAATATAGTTAGTTCTTTAATAAAATTGAAGGAGAATACTTTTTCCGCTTTAAGTACCCTTTGGACATGCTTTAAAAACTTTCAGACAGGGGCGCCTGGGTGGCTCAGTGGGTTAAAGCCTCTGCCTTCGGCTCGGGTCATGATCTCAGGGTCCTGGGATTAAACCCCACATCGGGCTCTCTGCTCAGCAGGGAGCCTGCTTCCTCCTCTCTCTCACTGACTGCCTCTCTGCCTACTTGTGATCTCTGTCAAATGAATAAATAAAATCTTAAAAAAAAAAAACAAAAAACCTTTCAGACAAAAAGTGAGTCACCTTTATCAGCTCTTGATCCCCGGATATTAAAAGAATGTCTACTGGTTACTTTTTTTAAACAAGCCTTTCAAATGCCAATTTAGAAAAAATTTAGACCATCTTTACACCCCTGAATGCCAATCCCCAACACAGAAATGTGTAGTTTTCTGGTAAAATTTATGAAGTTATTAATTTCATCCCCTTTTACTGACTTCATCTAAACCCAAATGCAGTCTCTTTACTTTGAGGCAGAGTGTGTGTGTGTGTACGTGTGTGTGTGTGTGTCTGTGTGTGTGTGTGCAATGAAGAAAAAGTTAAGCTCCAACTTACATTTTTTGTGAGGGCAGCTTCCGAGTCAATGCCCAGGGCTGCCAATAGGAGGAACCAGAGTAATCACACTAAGGTCCTACGCACAGGGCTGGCAGCCTGAGCACAAACCCGGACAGTTGACTCAAACAAGCCACATACCTGGCAGGAGTTTACCAAGCAACCCATCATCTCCCATAACCCTACCATGCAATCACAGAGAAATTCACTAAAAGGGGTACTGCTGGGGCGCCCGGGTGACTCAGTGGGTTAAGAGTCTGCCTTCAACTTGGGTCAGGATCCCAGAATCCTGGGATCGAGCCCCGCATCGGGCTCTCTGCTCAGTGGGAAGCCTGCTTCTCCCTCTCCCCTGCTGCTCTGCCTGCTTGTGCTCTCTCACTCTGTCAAGTAAATAAATAAAATCCTTTAAAAAGGGGAGGGTACTTTTTCCATGACATAAAATGATGATGTATAAACTGATAAAAAGGAAGGGCAAGGCATTCATTATTCATTATTAAGGAAACAGAGTGGAATGTAAGAACAGTATGATCAAGATTCTTTTCGTATGACTTTTCTCAAATTCAATGCACACACATATAAATACCCAACACAGGTTCCACATGACTGCAAGGAGGAGGGATAAGGGGCGCCTGGGTGGCTCAGTGGGTTAAAGCCTCTGCCTTTGGCTCAGGTCATGATCTCAGGGTCCTGGGATGGAGCCCGAATCGGGCTCTCTGCTCAGCAGGGAGCCTGCTTCTCCCTCTCTCTCTGCCTGCTGCTCTGCCTGCTTGTGATCTCTCTCTCTCTGTCAAATAAATAAATTAAATCTTTGAAAAAAAAAGGAGGGGGGCGCCTGGGTGGCTCAGTGGGTTAAGCCGCTGCCTTCGGCTCAGGTCATGATCTCAGGGTCCTGGGATCGAGTCCCACATCGGGCTCTCTGCTCAGCAAGAAGCCTGCTTCCCTCTCTCTCTCTCTCTCTCTCTGCCTTCCTCTCCGTCTACTTGTGATCTCTCTCTGTCAAATAAATAAATAAAATCTTTAAAAAAAAAAAAAAGAAAAAGAAAAAAAAAGGAGGAATAATAATGTGAACTGTGCTCCTAAATAATAAAATCAGGAAGAAAATATGAAAATGAGGAAAAGTACATGGGAAAGCTCCTGGGAGCTAAGAAAGAGATGCAGGTTGAGAGGGATGGAGGCAGACGATCGACAACCTACACATGAGAAGCACTCATAGAGGCACAGATCTCAGTACACACACACACACACACACACACACACACACATATACACAATTATATTTGGTAGTTTTTATTACACATTGAAAGTGTCTCAAAACTGCTTCCTTACAAGTTATCTTAATGATGGCCACCTACTCCCAATTTGGGGACAGGGAGCAGCAGCAGTCATATTCACACTATTCACAAAGTCCTCAATAACCACCAGTACTTGTATGATAATAAGGACAAATAAAATCAAGGACATCTAGAAGCTTCTACCTTGACTTAATTTAAATAGACAATGTCTAAACCTGTCTTTCAATTAAGTAATGCCCCTTATTAACAGAGGCTCCTGGGTGGCTCAGTCTGTTCAGCATCTGCCTTCAGCTCGGGTTGTGATCCTGGCATCCTGGGATCGAGTCCCTGCCGAGCAGGAAGCCTGCTTCTCCCTCTCCTTCTCCCTCTGCCTGCTGCTCTGCCTGCTTTGCTCTCTCTCTGTCAAATAAATAAATATTTTAAAATTATACATATGTTTATCAATGACAGTTACTACTTAGTAGCTTAGTAAATCAGCTTACTGTTTATTAATATTAAATTAAAATGCACATGATAAACCAAGAACTATGTTAAAATGTTATAAATATTTTTTCAGAAAAGAACTGGAAAGATAGATGTCAAAAAAAATTACATGAGTGATAGGATCACTGGCAAACATTTTTCTAATTTGTTTTCCTAGTTTCTCCTTAATTATGATATATACCTTACATAAAGGTAAAACACATGTACACACAAAAACCTACACTTTAGTAGATTTTTTTCCCCTCTTTTCTCTGGAACCTATCAAAACTAAATTTCAACTAGAAAACGTGATGTAAGTTTAACATATCTCCAGAACTGAACAAATGGTCAACAACAATTTAAGCTATGCCACAGAATGAAATCATAAGGACCTTGGTAGCATTAAGGAAAAATAAATAGCTTTTCGATTTTTCTATCATACTTACCCAAAAAAAGAAAGTAAGTAAAAGAGACAGGTATTCAGAATTCCATAAGTTGGATGAAATGCTTGGAGGAAAATTATCAAAACCAACCAAGTTCATGCAACTCAAGAAAAATAGACTTGAAACTACAGTACAAAATCTTCACAGAAAAAAAGTCCGTTTTAGTGACCATCCAGGCGTTTGAGATAAGCAGTTAATCTGAAGAAATGACGGTGACTCTGAAATGTCATTTAAACTAAATAACCAGAATGTGAATGCCCACATTTAACCAAATTTACTTTTCAAAATATGTGCGCTTCTCATCTTGTTCACTGACCCCACATCACCTCTGTAAAAACCTCTTCAGTTTAACCATATCCTGCAAGTGGGAGGTGTATAAATTTCATTTCCCTAATGGAAACCACCACTCAACTACTCACTGGGTAAACTGATAGAAATCCAGTATTAATTTTCGAAGTCATCAAATACTGTGCATTCCAAAAGAAGAAAACAGTGTGGTATTAGGAGGGAGAAAGGGGGAGCTTCAACTTTTTCAAAAATGTTTTATAATCTCAAACAAACATGGCACAAGGTTAAGATTTGATGATGCTAGAAGGTATTATATAATTCTCTATCCTTTCTAGTCTACTCGAAATATTTTTAAAGTAAACAGAGTAATAAGGTTTAATATCTATAAGTCAACACAACACTCTTCCTCTTAGTATACTTATATTGATTAAAACACACACACACACACACACACACACACACCATCTCAATATCCTACCATTTTTACCACCCAAGGAAGCCACTGTTGAAATGAACACCAAACAACCCCTAATATTTAGTTTGTTCCTTTGCAAAGCATGAGTTCAGAAAAATTACCATATGATGGAACCAAAAAAAATTCAAAATTCTTTATGCAATGATGCCAAACTAGTCATAAGTCCCGAGATGTTGTATCCATTTCAAAAATGAAAATAATAGGTTTACCTCTCAAAATAGCATACTTCCAGAACAGACAGTCCTAATCTCCCACAGGAAAGCATGGGCTCAAGACACCTTACAAAGTGTGCCACCTACTCTTCACACCAGAAAAGTCATTTTTGGTATTAAAGTGACAAGAGAATACATTAATGACAAGCTTGAGGCCTGAAAAAAGTAAACAGATCCGAGGAAAGTTGAGTAGTTAACTTTCCTCTCCCTGAAAGGACCAGAATCACATTCGTATGTGCTCCTGACCCCATGGGCAAAGGCACGGAGTGGAAACGGCTGTCATACACAGGAAACAGATGGGGGGGATAATGCAACTAGATAATCAACTGCCCCCCTTCCCGTCACTAGAATGTAAGAAGCATTCCGTTAATAACGAAACAAACTAGAAAAGCGGAAGTTCACCCTGACGCAGGACTTGAACGCATGAAGGAACATGCTACTACAAGCACCACACGCTGGTTAGAGCTAAATGACAAAGTTTCAGCTACGTGTTTCCTCACTCTCGAAAGTGACTGTGACACTTGCCACAGCCCCCACAACAGCCAAGACCCAGCTGCACTACACTTGACCAACCAAGTACCCTGACTTGAGGTGCAATTATTTGCTCTATTTGAAGAACAAGTATTTAAGTAAATACACTTTCTTTTAAAGTTAATCCCAGTGTAGTTATCATATTGTGATACTAGTTTCAAGTGTACAGTACAGAGATTCACCAGTTCCATACACCGGCTCATCAAGGTAAGAGCAGTCCTCATCCCCATCACCTGTCTCACCTGTCCCCCCACACACCTGCCCTCCGGTAACCACCAGGTTGTTCTCTATAGCTAAGAGTCTATTTCTTAGTTTGCCTCTTTTTTTCCCTTTGCTTGTTTGTTTTGTTTATTAAATTCCACATGTGAGTAAGATCCTACAGTATTTGTCACCTCTGATTGACTTTTTTTAAAAAATATTTTTTTTTTTTTTTTTTTTTTTTTTTTTTTTAAAGATTTTATTTATTTATCTGTCAGAGAGAGAGAGAGGGAGAGAGAGCGAACACAGGCAGACAGAGTGGCAGGCAGAGGCAGAGGGAGAAGCAGGCTCCCCACAGAACAAGGAGCCCGATGTGGGACTCGATCCCAGGACGCTGGGATCATGACCTGAGCCGAAGGCAGCTGCTTAACCAACTGAGCCACCCAGGCGTCCCTAAAAAATATTTTATTTATTTATTTGACAGAGAGAGACGGTGAGAGAGGGAACACAAGCAGGGGGGAGTGGGAGAGGGAGAAGCAGGCCTCCTGCTGAGTAAAGAAGCCCAATGCGGGGCTCGATCCCAGAACCCCGGAATCATGACCTGAGCTGAAGGTAGACGACTGAGCCCCCCAGGCACCCCATCTCTCACTTAGCACTATACTCTGTAAATCCATCCACATCGTGGCAAATGGCAGGATTTCATTCTTTTTTATGACTGAGGAACATTTCATTGTGTACATATACTTATTTATCCATTCATCAGTCAAAGACTTCTGCCTCATATCTTGGCTACTGTAAATAATGCTGCAGTAAATGTAGGTGCATGTATCTTTTCAAATTTGTGTTTTCATATTCTCCAGGTAATACCCAGCAATGGAATCGCTGGATCATATGCTGATTCTATTTTTAATTTATGAGGAAGCTCCATACTGTTTTCCAGAGTGGCTTGAAAACAGGCTGCCAGTTTGCATTCCCACAAACAGTGCATGAGAGTTCCTGTTCCCCCCATCCTTGCCTACACTTGTTTGTGGTTTTGATTTCAGTCATTCTGACAAGTGTGAGGTGAGACCTCATTGTGGTTTTGATTTGCATTTCCCTGATGCCGAGTGATGTTGAGCATCTTTTCATGTGTCTGTCGGCCATCCGGATGTCTTCTTTGGAGAAATGTCTATGTCTTCTACCCATTTTCAATTGGATTATTTGGGGGGTTTTTGGTGTTGAGTTGTGTAAGTTTTTCATATATCTTGGATACTAACCTTTTATCGGGTATGTCATTTACAAACATCTTCTCCCATTCGGTAGGTGTCTTTTAGTTTTATTGACTATTTCCTCTCTGTATAATTCAAACACTTCTTAACCAGCAACTGGGTAGAAGGCTCTGAGTTTCAAAAAGTTGCAGAGCTCCAAAGATCCCAATGGCAGACTTCCCCCTCAACAAGTTTACAACCCAATTCATGGTAAAGGACATGTAAATACAGCAATAATAACAGCCAAAGTGTTGGCCTGTACAACCTCAAGAAATGGCAAAAGGACGTAAAGCTTCTAAGATCAACTCAGTGGGATCAAGGAAGAGTAACAAGTAAGTTTCCAATGGGCAAAAAAGACAGAGGCAAAGCAACTGGTGGGGGGCCGGGGGGGAATAAAGACAGAAAAGGCTGTAATGCACATAGTGTGTGAGTAAACAAAGACTATAAACCACAGAGACACATTTTAAATATTAAACATATGAAGAAACACTTAAGCTCTAAAGACCGCGTGGAAATCTTCCCTAAGAGCCACCAGAGACAGACTGCCTTTCCTACTGATTCAGCGTCTCATCTAGCTTTGGCCTCAGAACCAGGGAGCCAGATGCCTCCCTCAACACCATTGCTGGCACCCACGAACTTGTGTGGGATCGAACACCACGCGATGACAATCTCGTCATCCTCACAGTGTCAGTTATGGGTACAGGGCATGTCACTTGGAGTTGCTGTAGTGTGAATGCTCACCTTCAAGTATAGAGAAGCACTCAGATGAACTCAGAATGGCTTGCGATTCTATCAGGTCGCCGAAGTATTTTTTTTTTAATCTATGTTGCTGCTAATGCTTTATGAAGTTTTTGTTACGTTCATTGTACAAGGTGAGGTAAGCTAGCAGAGTGAGCGAGTATGTTTGGTTTTCCCTCCCAGCTTTACTGAAATCTAATTGACATAAAATTATATTAGCTTAAGGTGTACAATGTAATGATTTGATAGGTGTATATATTATAAAATGATCAGTACAATAATTTTAGTTAACACCCATCACCTCACACAGCTACAAATATTTATTATTGCAAAAGAAAATGCAACACATCTAATGATGAATCTGAAAATGTAGTACTACAAAAATAGATCAGAGCTTTCAAATAGTGCCTACATTGGAAAACAATAATCTTCAACAAATTAGTCTAAAGAACAAAAATTACATTTCAGTTCTTTAATTCCATTTAAGCCATAAGCCTTTCAAGAAAAAAAAAGAAGTTAATCTATGTGAGAAATTTTCACATCTTCTAAAGCACAAAAAGCAAACTCTGCTAGCTCAGATGGTAGAAGTGCCTCATGGTGCCCCTAAGTGAGGTGTTCAAACAAGATGAAATAGTGGCTTCCACATTTAAAAGCCTACCTGGACAAAAGAAAGGCTGAATACTGTACATGGCAAATATGTCAATCAACCACCACTAACAACCAAATGCCAAGAAAGTAGTTCATTGGCTGGAACCAACCGGAAAGGCAAGGAGAAGGGACTGAGGGGTTTGTGGTGGAAAGCTGGAACCACTCCACAAAGTTCTGAAACAACCTGCGAAGGAGCTTCAACCGCCCTGTAGGCAATGAGGAGCTAGGGAAGGTTCACGAGGGACCATCACAATCAGAAACAAACATGCCTTGATGTATGTGTGCCCATACCACACACATGGCATTCACATATTTTTTTTTCTTTCCCCCCCCCGAAATCATCAACAGTAAAGTGGAAGAGAGCCCGAAAGAGGAAGGCACTGAATAAGGAAATCCTAGCAACAAGGTGTTGCAACTTCCTAGGTGAGAGATGACTGAGGCCGGAACTAGGAGAGAAGGATTAGAGAAATGAAGGAATCTGAAAGAGGCATGGACATAGAACTCACACCACCAGGAAAACAATTAGATGTGACCACTGGGAAAATGGAACTGAGGTCAAAATAAGAAATTGCACCACCACAAAATGAACAACCACTTAATTCTCAAAAAATAGTATTTTTATCAAAGTTACATTAAGTGATCTTTGAAGTTATTAGTATTTATCTTCAACACGCTCTGAAACCATTCATTAGCCACACAGAGACCAGGTTAAGAAACATTCAGCTCTAGAAGGGCATTTCGAAATGTGTCGGTCTAGTTCCACTTGAAAATCTATAAGTAGTTTAAATTTATCAAAAGATAACAAGATATTGAAGAAGTCCCAAAAGTTTATTTTCGCTTTTGTTTCCTTTGCCTTTGGAGACATATCTTGAAAGAAGTTGCGGTGGCTGATATCGAAGAAATTACTGCCTATGTTCTCCTCTAGGATTCTGATGGATTCTTGTCTCACGTTGAGGTCTTTTATCCATTTTTAGTTTATTTTTGTGTACGGTGTAAGAGAATGGTCGAGTTTCATTCTTCTACATATAGCTCTCCAGTTTTCCCAGCACCATTTATTGAAGAGACTGTCTTTTTTCCACTGTATATTTTTTCCTGTTTTGTCAAAGATTATTTGACCATAGAGTTGAGGGTTCATATCTGGGCTCTCTACTCTGTTCCACTGGTCTATGTGTCTGTTTTTATGCCAGTCCCATGCTGTCTTGGTGATCACAGCTTTGTAGTAAAGCTTGAAATCAGGTAATGTGATGCCCCCAGTTTTGTTTTGTTTTTTTTCTTTTAACTTTATTTTTTATAAACATGTATTTTTATCCCCAGGGGTACAGGTCTGCGAATCACCAGGTTTACACACTTCACAACACTCACCATAGCACATACCCTCCCCAATATCCATAACCCCACCCCCTCTCCCAACCCCCTCCCCCCATCAACCCTCAGTTTGTTTTGTGAGATTAAGAGTCACTTATGGTTTGTCTCCCTCCCAATCCCATCTTGTTTCATTTACTCTTCTCCTACCCCCTCAACCCCCCATGTTGCATCTCCTCTCCCTCATATCAGGGAGATCATATGATAGTTGTCTTTCTCCAATTGACTTATTTCGCTAAGCATGATACCCTCTAGGTCCATCCACGTCGTCGCAAATGGCAAGATTTCATTTCTTTTGATGGCTGCATAGTATTCCATTGTGTATATATACCACATCTTCTTTATCCATTCGTCTGTAGATGGACATCTAGGTTCTTTCCATAGTTTGGCTATTGTAGACATTGCTGCTATAAACATTCGGGTGCACATGCCCCTTCGGATCACTACGTTTGTATCTTTAGGGTAAATACCCAGCAGCACAATTGCTGGGTCTTAGGGTAGTTCTATTTTCAACATTTTGAGGAACCTCCATGCTGTTTTCCAGAGTGGTTGCACCAGCTTGCATTCCCACCAACAGTGTAGGAGGGTTCCCCTTTCTCCGCATCCTCGCCAGCAACTGTCATTTCCTGACTTGTTAATTTTAGCCATTCTGACTGGTGTGAGGTGATATCTCATGGTGGTTTTGATTTGTATTTCCCTGATGCCGAGTGATGTGGAGCACTTTTTCATGTGTCTGTTTGCCATCTGGATGTCTTCTTTGCAGAAGTGTCTGTTCATGTCCTCTGCCCATTTCTTGATTGGATTATTTGTTCTTTGGGTGTTGAGTTTGCTAAATTCTTTATAGATTTTGGACACTAGCCCTTTATCTGATATGTCATTTGCAAATATCTTCTCCCATTCTGTCAGTTGTCTTTTGGTTGTGTTCACTGTTTCCTTTGCTGTGCAAAAGCTTTTGATCTTGATAAAATCCCAATAGTTCATTTTTGCCCTTGCTTCCCTTACCTTTGGTGATGTTCCTAGGAAGATGTTGCTGCAGCTGACGTCGAAGAGGTTGCTGCCTGTGTTCTCCTCAAGGATTTTGATGGATTCCTTTCTCACATTGAGATCCTTCATCCATTTTGAGTCTATTTTCGTGTGTGGTGTAGGAAATGGTCCAATTTCATTTTTCTGCATGTGGCTGTCCAATTTTCCCAACACCATTTATTGAAGAGGCTGTCTTTTTTCCATTGGACATTCTTTCCTGCTTTGTCGAAGATGAGTTGACCATAGACTTGAGGGTCTATTTCTGGGCTCTCTATTCTGTTCCATTGATCTATGTGTCTGTTTTTGTGCCAGTACTATGCTGTCTTGATGATGAAAGCTTTGTAATGGAGCTTTGAAGTCCGGAATTGTGATGCCACCAACTTTGGCTTTCTTTTTCAATATTCCTTTGGCTATTCGAGGTCTTTTCTGGTTCCATATAAATTTTAGGATTATTTGTTCCATTTCTTTGAAAAAAATGGATGGTACTTTGATAGGAATTGCATTAAATGTGTACATTGCTTTAGGTAGCATAGACATTTTCACAATATTTATTCTTCCAATCCAGGAGCATGGAACATTTTTCCATTTCTTTGTGTCTTCCTCAATTTCTTTCATGAGTACTTTATAGTTTTCTGTATATAGATTCTTAGTCTCTTTGGTTAGGTTTATTCCTAGGTATCTTATAGTTTTGGGTGCAATTGTAAATGCGATGGACTCCTTAATTTCTCTTTCTTCTGTCTTGTTGTTGGTGTAGAGAAATGCAACTGATTTCTGTGCATTGATTTTATATCCTGACACTTTACTGAATTCCTGTACAAGTTCTAGCAGTTTTGGAGTGGAGTCTTTGGGGTTTTCCACATACAGTATCATATCATCTGCAAAGAGGGATAGTTTGACTTCTTCTTTGACGATTTGGATGCCTTTAATTTCCTTTTGTTGTCTGATTGCTGAGGCTAGGACTTCTAGTACTATGTTGAATAGCAGTGGTGATAACGGACATCCCTGCCGTGTTCCTGACCTTAGCGGAAAAGCTTTCAGTTTTTCTCCATTGAGAATGATATTTGCAGTGGGTTTTTCATAGATGGCTTTGATAATATTGAGGTATGTGCCGTCTATCCCTACACTTTGAAGAGTTTTGATCAGGAAGGGATGCTGTACTTTGTCAAATGCTTTTTCAGCATCTATGGAGAGTATCATATGGTTCTTGTTCTTTCTTTTATTAATGTGTTGTATCACATTGATTGATTTGCGGATGTTGAACCAACCTTGCAGCCCTGGAAAAAATCCCACTTGGTCGTGGTGAATAATCCTTTTAATGTACTGTTGAATCCTATTGGCTAGTATTTTGGCGAGAATTTTTGCATCTGTGTTCATCAAGGATATTGGTCTGTAGTTCTCTTTTTTGATGGGATCCTTGTCTGGTTTTGGGATCAAGGTGATGCTGGCCTCATAAAATGAGTTTGGAAGTTTTCCCTCTATTTCTATTGTTTGGAACAGTTTCAGGAGAATAGGAATTAGTTCTTCTTTAAATGTTTGGTAGAATTCCCCCGGGATGCCATCTGGCCCTGGGCTTTTGTTTGTTTGGAGATTTTTGATGACTGTTTCAATCTCCTTACTGGTTATGGGTCTGTTCAGGTTTCCATTTCTTCCTGGTTCAGTTGTGGTAGTTTATATGTCTCTAGGAATGCATCCATTTCTTCCAGATTGTCAAATTTGTTGGCGTAGAGTTGCTCATAGTATGTTCTTATAATTGTCTGTATTTCTTTGGTGTTCGTTGTGATCTCTCCTCTTTCATTCATGATTTTATTTATTTGGGTCCTTTCTCTTTTCTTTTTGATAAGTCTGGCCAGGGGTTTATCAATCTTATTAATTCTTTCAAAGAACCAGCTCCTAGTTTCGTTGATTTGTTCTATTGTTTTTTTGGTTTCTATTTCATTGATTTCTGCTCTGATCTTTATGATTTCTCTTCTCCTGCTGGGTTTAGGGTTTCTTTCTTGTTCTTTCTCCAGCTCCTTTAGGTGTAGGGTTAGGTTGTGTACCTGAGACCTTTGTTTCTTGAGAAAGGCTTGTACCGCTATATATTTTCCTCTCAGGACTGCCTTTGTTGTGTCCCACAGTTTCTGAACCGTTGTGTTTTCATTATCATTTGTTTCCATAAATTTTTTCAATTCTTCTTTAATTTCCTGGTTGACCCATTCATTCTTTAGAAGGATGCTGTTTAGTCTCCATGTATTTGGGTTCTTTCCAAATTTCCTCTTGTGATTGAGTTCTAGCTTTAGAGCATTGTGGTCTGAAAATATGCAGGGAATGATCCCAATCTTTTGATACCGGTTGAGACTTGATTTAGGACCAAGAATGTGATCTATTCTGGAGAATGTTCCATGTGCACTAGAGAAGAATGTGTATTCTGTTGCTTTGGGATGAAATGTTCTGAATATATCTGTGATGTCCATCTGGTCCAGTGTGTCATTTAAGGCCTTGATTTCCTTGTTGATCTTTTGCTTGGATGATCTGTCCATTTCAGTGAGGGGAGTGTTAAAATCCCCTACTATTATTGTATTCTTGTCGATGTGTTTCTTTGATTTTGTTATTAATTGGTTTATATAGTTGGCTGCTCCCACGTTAGGGGCATAGATATTTATAATTGTTAGATCTTCTTGTTGGACAGATCCTTTGAGTATGATATAGTGTCCTTCCTCATCTCTTATTATAGTCTTTGGCTTAAAATCTAATTGATCTGATATAAGGATTGCCACTCCTGCTTTCTTCTGATGTCCATTAGCATGGTAAATTCTTTTCCACCCCCTCACTTTAAACCTGGAGGTGTCTTCGGGTTTAAGATGAGTTTCTCGTAGGCAACATATAGATGGGTTTTGTTTTTTTATCCATTCTGATACCCTGTGTCTTTTGATTGGGGCATTTAGCCCATTCACATTCAGGGTAAGTATTGAGAGATATGAATTTAGTGCCATTGTATTGCCTGTAAGGTGACTGTTATTGTATATTATCTCTGTTTCTTTCTGATCTACTACTTTTAGGGTCTCTCTTTGCTTAGAGGACCCCTTTCAATATTTCCTATAGAGCTGGTTTGGTATTTGCAAATTCTTTCAGTTTTTGTTTGTCCTGGAAGCTTTTAATCTCTCCTTCTATTTTCAATGATAGCCTAGCTGGATATAGTATTCTTGGCTGCATTTTTTTCTCATTTAGTACTCTGAATATATCATGCCAGCTCTTTCTGGCCTGCCAGGTCTCTGTGGATAAGTCTGCTGCCAATCTAATATTTTTACCATTGTACGTTACAGACTTCTTTTCCCGGGCTGCTTTCAGGATCTTTTCTTTGTCACTAAGACTTGTAAATTTTACTATTAGGTGACGGGATGTGGACCTATTCTTATTGATTTTGAGGGGGGTTCTCTGAACCTCCTGGATTTTGATGCTTGTTCCCTTTGCCATATTGGGGAAATTCTCTCCAATAATTCTCTCCAATATACCTTCTGCTCCCCTCTCTGTTTTCTCTTCTTCTGGAATCCCAATTATTCTAATGTTGTTTCGTCTTATGGTGTCACTTATCTCTCGAATTCTCCCCTCGTGATCCAGTAGCTGTTTGTCCCTCTTCTGCTCAGCTTCTTTATTCTCTGTCATTTGGTCTTCTATATCGCTAATTCTTTCTTCTGCCTCATTTATCCTAGCAGTGAGAGCCTCCATTTTTTATTGCACCTCATTAATAGCTTTTTTTATTTCAACTTGGTTAGATTTTAGTTCTTTTATTTCTCCAGAAAGGGCTTTTATATCTCCCGAGAGGGTTGCTTTAATATCTTCCATGCCTTTTTCAAGCCCGGCTAGAACCTTGAGAATCGTCATTCTGAACTCTATATCTGACATATTACCAATGTCTGTATTGATTAGGTCCCTAGCCTTTGGTACTGCTTCTTGTTTTTTTTTTTTTGTTGTGAATTTTTCCGCCTTGTCATTTTGTCCAGATAAGAGTATATGAAGGAGCAAGTAAAATACTAAAAGGGTGGCAACAACCCCAGGAAAATATGCTTTAGCCAAATCAGAAGAGATCCCAAATCGTGAGGGGGGAGAAAGGGGATAAAAAGGGGTTCAGAAAGAAAAAAAAAAGAAACTATTAAAAAAGAAAGCCGATAAAAAATATAAAAAGGAAAAAAATATATATATATATTAGATATACTATTTTAAAAACGTTAAAAAAGAAAACGGTAAAAGTTAAAAAAATTTAGCAGAAGAAGAGAAAAAAAATTGAAAAAGAAAAAAAACTTAAATTAACTGCAAGGCTAAAGAATCATGGGGAGAAAGCCATGAGTTCCGTGCTTTGCTTTCTTCTCCTCTGGAATTCCGCCGCTCTCCTTGGTATAGAAACTGTACTCCTTGGTAGGTGAACTTGGTCCTGGCTGGGTTTCCCGTTGATCTTCTGGGGGAGGGGCCTGTTGTAGTGATTCTCAAGCGTCTTTGCCCCAGGCGGGGTTGCACCGCCCTTACCCGGGGCCAGGCTGAGTAATCCGCTCGGGTTTGCTGGGTTTGCTTTTGGGAGCTTTTGTTCCCTGAGCGCTTTCCGTAGAGTTCCGGAAGACGGGAATGAAGATGGCGGCCTCCCGGTCTCCGGCCCGGAGGAGCCGAGAGCCCGGGGCCCCACTCCTCAGTGCGCCCTCAGAGAACAGCGCCCAATGACTCCCGCCACCCTGGCCTCCGGCCGCGCTCCGAGCTGACCGAGCCTGCGACAGGTTCAAGGCAACCCCGAGCTGAGAGTCACTCCTCGGCTCTGTCTCTGTAGCCAGCCTCCCCGTTCTAATACCGGTAAGCTCTGCGACACTCAGACACCCCTGATCCTTCTGTGACCCTGTGGGACCTGAGGCTGCGCTGACCCCGCGTGGGCTTCACCCCCGTTAAACTTCTGGAGCGATGTCCCTCAGCGGAACAGACTTTTAGAAGTCCCGATTTTGTGCTCCGTTGCTCCGCCGCTCGCTGGGAGCCGCCCCCCACCCCCCCGCCGCGGTCTATCTTCCCGTCGCTTTGGATTCACTTCTCCGCCAGTCCTACCTTTCAGAGAGTGGTTGATTTTCTGTTTCTAGAATTGCTGTTCTTCTTCTCTTCAATCTCCCGTTGGATTTGTAGGTGTTTGCAATCTTTAGATAAGCTATTTAGCTGATCTCCCGCTACCTGAAGTAGTCTCAGCCTGCTACTTCTCCGCCATCTTGACCCCCCCAGTTTTATTTTTGTTTTTCAACATTTCGTTAGCGATTCAGGGTCTCTTCTGGTTCCATACAAATTTCTGGATTATTTACTCCAGCTCTTTGAAAAATACCGGTGGAGGGGCGCCTGGGTGGCTCAGTGGGTTAAGCCACTGCCTTTGGCTCAGGTCATGATCTCAGGGTCCTGGGATCGAGCCCCGCATTGGGCTCTCTGCTTGGCAGGGGGCCTGCTTCCTCCTCTCTCTCTGCCTGCCTCTCTGCCTGCTTGTGATCTCTCTCTGTCAAATAAATAAATAAAATCTTTAAAAAAAAAAAATACCGGTGGAATTTTGATCGGAATGGCATTAAAAGTATAGATTGCTCTAGGCAGTATAGACATTTTAACAATGTTTATTCTTCCGATCCAAGAGCATGGGATGGTCTTCCATCTTTTTGTGTCTTCTTCAATTTCTTTCATGAGTGTTCTGTAGTTCCTCGAGTACAGATCCTTTACCTCTTTGGTTAGGTTTATTCCCAGGTATCTTATGGTTCTTGGTGCTATAGTAAATGGAATCGATTCTCTAATTTCCCTTTCTGTATTTTCATTGTTAGTGTATAAGAAAGCCACTGATTTCTGTACATTGACTTTGTATCCTGCCACGTTACTGAATTGCTGTATGAGTTCTAGTAGATTGGGGGTGGAGTCTTTTGGGTTTTCCATATAAAGAATCATGTGATCTGTGAAGAGAGAGAGTTTGACTTCTTCATTGCCAATTTGGATACCTTTTATTTCTCTTTGTTGTCTGATTGCTGTTGCTAGGACTTCTAATACTATGTTGAACAAGAGTGGTGAGAGTGGGCATCCTTGTTGTAGCAAAGGAAACAGTCAAGAAAACAAAGAGGTAACCCACGGAATGGGAGAAGATATTTGCAAATGACAGTACAGACAAAAGGCTGATATCCAGGATCTATAAAGAACTCCTCAAACTCAACACACACAAAACAGACAATCATATCAAAAAATGGGCAGAAGATATGAACAGACACTTCTCCAATGAAGACATACAAATGGCTATCAGACACATGAAAAAATGTTCATCATCACTAGCCATCAGGGAGATTCAAATTAAAACCACATTGAGATATCACCTTACACCAGTTAGAATGGCCAAAATTAGCAAGACAGGAAACAACATGTGTTGGAGGGGATTGTGGAGAAAGGGGAACCCTCTTACACTTTTGGTGGGAATGCAAGTTGGTGCAGCCACTTGGAGAACAGTGTGGAAATTCCTCAAGAAATTAAAAATAGAGCTTCCCTATGACCCGGCAATTGCACTACTGGGTATTTACCCCAAACATACAGATGTAGTGAAAAGAAGGGCCATCTGTACCCCAATGTTCATAGCAACAATGGCCACAGTCGCCAAACTGTGGAAAGAACCAAGATGCCCTTCAACGGACGAATGGATAAGGAAGATGTGGTCCATATACACTATGGAGTATTATGCCTCCATCAGAAAGGATGAATACCCAACTTTTGTAGCAACATGGATGGGACTGGAAGAGATTATGCTGAGTGAAATAAGTCAAGCAGAGAGAGTCAATTATCATATGGTTTCACTGATTTATGGAGCATAACAGATAGCATGGAGGACAAGGGGAGTTAGAGAGGAGAAGGGAGTTGGGGGAAATTGGAAGGAGAGGTGAACCATGAGAGACTATGGACTCTGAAAAACAATCTGAGGGGTTTGAAGCGGCTGGGGGTGGGAGGTTGGGGGCAGCAGGTGGTGGGTATTAGGGAGGGCACGGATTGCATGGAGCACTGGGTGTGGTGCAAAAACAAGGAATACTGTTATGCTGAAAATAAAAAAAAATTTAAAAAATTTAAAAAGATACAAGATAATCTACAAAAAAAATCCCCAAAATAAAACCAACTCAAGATTCTCCACAACGTGTAACATTTGTTCAATGAATTTCATAATAGGATCTAACCTCATGCTCTTAATGAGTTTCAGCACTAACTCGTTACCTCACACGGTAAAATATAATAAACCTTTTAAAACGACAGACAATATATGGTAAATTATTAACAAGACACTGACAACAATTTAGTATACGTAAACAGGGTGCCTGGGTGGCTCAGTGGGTTAAGCCTCTGCCTTTGGCTCAGGTCATGATCCCAGGGTCCTGGGATGGAGTCCCGCACCGGGCTCCCTGCTCAGTGGGGAGCCTGCTTCTCCCTCTGCCCTCCCAACTTGTGCACCCATGCTCGCTCACTCACTCTCTCAAATAAATATTTTATAAAGCATATATACAATGTAGTTAGGATTAATGCCTATACAAGAACAAAAATGATTTAACATTTTAGAAAAAAATTACACCATTTTTATAATACCACCTTCTTTTTCCAGCTTTGAGGTATAATCAACTAATAAAATTGGGTGCCTGGGTGGCTCAGTCAGTTAAGAACCCGACCCTTGGTTTTGGTTCAGGTCAAGACCTCATGGGTCATGAAATGGAGCCCCGTGTCAGACACCACACTCGGCAAGGAGTTTGCTCAAGATTCTCTCTCCCTCTACTTTTGCACCTTCCCCCACCCACATGCTCGCACTCTTTCTCTCTCTTTCTCTAATAAGTAAATAAATAAATCTTTAAAAATTTTTAAGATATTTACAGTGTACAACAGATTATTTGATATATGTATATGCTATGAAATGATTCCTTCCACCTAATTAACAAAAACATCATTTCACATATTTACCTTTAAAAAAACAAACTTTTCAATTGAACAATACACTGTTAATCAATTACAGCCACCTTGTTATACATTAACCCTCAGAACTTATTTGTCTCATAACTGAAAGTTTATGTCCCATACCACCTTCCTAATACTCAAAATCAGAGTGACCACTTAGATGAAATCTCTTTGTGGACCATGCTGGTCTCTAAAGATTAACAGACTGATCTTGAACTGAGAAGAACACACAAACCCAGGTCAACAATTCAAAGTACAACCATAAATGAACAAACAAGAGACAATATTTGACCAGGCACATAAAAATTAGGTAAAAAGAAGCGGAGTAAAAAAAAAAACCATGTTTGTTGAGGGCCTCCTAGAAGTCTGACATGGCTCACCAGACATTCTCTCCCACCACATACTCACTGTAAAATGAGTCTTTCGATAAGCGAGTATAAGCCACATAAAGGCAGAGAGAGCTTGGTAACCAGATTTCTGCAGGTTCTCAAACCGCACCTGGCACACAATAAGTACTCAAAGTGTCTGTTAGATACATGGACGAATGTATGCATGGCTAGATGGCTGGTGGATGAATGAACAGCTATTTTTAGTAATAATGGTGGTCTAGCTCATATATACCAAAAGTGACCCTGGCCACTTAGGAGAAAAGGAGCAAGAAATGTGCTCCAAGTCACTGTATTCCCTTCCCCAAACACAGGTTGTCACAGTAGAATGAATAAAGCATGGTCTCCACCATCAGACCTGGATGGGAAGCAAAGTTTCAGATGTACCTTTAGTGGGCAAGTTACTACTCTATGACTGAAATGCACAGACTAAATCTCTAATCTTGAAGTTGTAAAAAGGCTTAACTGAAATAACATATGTAGAGTACATAGCAAACGCCTGGCACATAATTAGTACTTAATAAATATAAATCTCTCCACATATTGGGCCCAGGGAAATAACCCCAGTGCTCATACAAGTCTGGGTCTTTGGGATAAAGTCCAAGGGAGGGGTCCCAGTGAAAGGAATCCTAGTTCAGTCCACAGCAGGACAACTCTTGAGTCATTTTCAAATGTCAGTCAAAGGCCTGGCTCGTTATATCATGTTGGAGGAATTAACGATCATAGCATGGGCCTACATAAAATTCGAAGAGGGTACTGGCCTCTGCCAGTGCAAGGAAATACAAAAGAAAACAACTAGCACATGTTCTGTGACTGACAATTTCACACTTGCCAAAATTAGTATACTTTTCTTCACGATTATGTCAAATCTACTTTATTGACAATATCTGAAGCATACATTGATCCTTGAATAACATGGATTTAGGCTGCACGGATCCACTTATACACAGATTTTTGTTCAATAAATACAAGTACTGTAGATGTATTTTCTCTTCCTTATGATTTTCTTATTAATATTCACTTTTCTCTAGTTTAGTTCATTGTAAAACAGTATGTAATACACGTAACATACAACATGTGTTAATTGACTCTTTATGTTAACGGCAAGGCCAACTTGCTATTAGTAGTTAAGTTTTGGGGAAGTCAAATCTCATATTCAGATTTTCAACTGTGCAGGGGATCTGCACCCCTAACTCCGACATTGTTCAAGAGCCAACTGTATTTTTTTGATTTGATGAAATTATGGATCATCAAGGATTCTTTTCAAGAAAAATTTCCCAAGGCCCTATCCAGCTCCATCTCTAAGAAACCAATATTAGTGCACATTTGGTTATAATTATGCCCTTGTGTATTCTCTCTTTCATACTTCCATTAACATTGTATCATATGGTGCAGCCCAATTATAAAACATGACTAATATCCTCAAATTTTGTATCCATAATTGAATATGTAAAGCATTTTTTAAAGTTCTAATAGTTTTCTCTTGAGTTAGTAGCAAAATAAATTACAAAATTTGTATATTATCTTTCTAATTATTGCTTATCCATCAGATGAAGTCCTCTTAATGAGTCAATGAGAAAATTACTTTAACTTTGGAAGGTGCTTTGAGTATATTATTCAACTACAGCATCAGGAATATGTAAGATGTTGGTTTTCTGCAACATGAATCTGCATCATTTAAATCAAACCTGAATCCAAAATCATTAAATTTAAATATGCAGATGAATTGTTTGCTTTTGGACAAAGGTCATCTTAATCACTGCTGATTTTTTTGTTTGTTTATTTATTTGACAGAGATCACAGGTAGGCAGAGAGGCAGGGAGAGAGAGAGGGGGAAGCAGGCTCCCCGCTGAGCAGAGAGCCAGATATGGGGCTCCATCCCAGGACCCTGAGATCATGACCTGAGCCGAAGGCAGAGGCTTTAACCCACTGAGCCACCCAGGTGCCCCAATCACTGCTGATTTTAAATGAACATTTTACAAAGGATGTATATAGCTGGGGAGGTGAGAATAAGAGAACAAATTAGGATAGAGGGAGACAGTCACACCAGAGAAAGCCTCTCAAGCAAGAAAGTTCTTTCTTACAAACAAAAATTGAGGTATCAGTCATCAAGTCCAGAAAGTACACCAATGGGACAAGAGATTGATAGCACAAAATTCTAAGAACTTAAACCAATTTACAAAATCTCTATCTACAAAGTAATAGTCCCTTACAGAAGGTTCCAGTGAATGAATCAACTTTTGGAAAGGAATATGATATAATTCTGTGAACAGAGGAACTGAAGCTATTTAGAATAGCAGGGGAAGGCACACCCTGTTTTGATTAGAATCAGCCAGAAGCTATGAGAAAAAGGATCTGTGCCCAGTAGAACAAATCCCTGAAGAAATCTGGGACGGTATGTTGGCAGGAACAAAGCAAAAACTTGGGCAGTAAATTCTAGGCTTCACCCATTGGAGCACCAGCAACTCCATCCACCCCTGCCAGCCTTGACGCCACTGACGTACCAGGAAGCTTTCCGGAGATCGAAATGCAGGCTTCCCTTGCTACTCAAAAGAAGAGTACTCCTAGGAAACGTTTCGTAAGCCGGAACAGCGTAAAGCAAAAAAGCAATTACCATTTCATAAAAGCAAAAATCCTCTTTGGATTTCTATCGGTTAGCGAAAACAGGTACTAACACAGGTCTTTTGTGAGAGTGAAGTGGCAGAAAGCGCACTTTGCCGTAGTGGAAGAAACCGATCCAGCCCTGGTAATCTATCACCTGGGAACCGGATTCTCTTATCGCAGTATAAAATACCTGTCTCCTTGGAAATACAATTCTCATTGTTAACAAGTGATTTTCCAGCAGACATCAACATTCGGGAATTTCTGTTTAAGCGCATCAGATTTCCCAGGGTCTGATCAGCCCCATAACCAGACCACCGGTGCTGATGAACTACCAAGCTCCTTTGAAAGCAATTTCTACACACAAGAGCACAGTCAGTTATAAATCAGCTTTTGCAAACTATGTGCTCTACATCGTTTTAGAACAGAACATGTTCCTGAGTTGCCCGCAGTATACATTCAATTTTACTGGTAACATATCTTAGTACAGACTTACTTCACTCCCAAATGCTAATGTCATCTTTCTGTAAATGTCTATCACTTCATCACAATTACCAAAAAAATGACAATTTTCAATTTTCTCTTAGCCTCATTTTTTAGTCCTAATGAAGCATGTCTGGTATGTTCACCATGGGTGTCTTTGCCATAAACATCTTTGCGGCTGCAAACATTTTCACCACATCTTCACCTTGTAACTAACTGACCTTAAGGCAATTTCCATAAAAGATAAAATAACTGGTTGACAGTTTGGTTTCATTTAAGATGAAACAGCTTGGGGTGCCTGGGTGGTTCAGTCGGTTAAGTGGCTGCCTTCAGTTCAGGTCATGATCCCAGGGTCTTGGGATTGAGCCCCACATCACGCTCTCTGGTCAGTGGGAGTGTGTTTCTCCCTCTCCCGGCTGCCCCACCCCCACTTGTATTCCCTCTCTCTCTCTCTCAAATAAATAAAATCTTTAAACAAACAGACAAATAAATAAATAAAACAACTTGTTAACAATTTGGTTTCATTTCTCCATTGAAGAATTAATCCCCTCTGACACAGTTCATGTATTGAAAGCTAGTTATCAGTTTGGTTTCATTTCTCCGTTGACAAAGTTCCCATTTTTTATTATCTAAATGTTACCCAGCCTTCCTAACGGTCTATACACCAGGAGCCACCGTGGTCTTAAAATAGTGGATGATGACTACATATAACAACGTGACGGAAAATACGGTGACAGAGCTTACAAGAGGGGTCAAGTGAGAGCACCATGCCAGACTGTATACCGCACTATACTAGAAAATGACAACACACCATTTACAACAATAACAAAGCCCAGCTGATTACAATATTACATCAGCATTCCTTCCCTGTTTCCCGTACAACTCTGGGCTGTCTATTAAGGGGCATATGACAATGTGCCAAGAATGAACAACAGGGTAGAAGACTCTCACAGTGCAATACGAAACTCAGGTACAAATACAGCATCCTAGTGTTTGGAAAACGGATACCTCTTAATGGGGAAGAAATTAATAATGAATTTTATCAAGTTTTTCATGTTTCATTATGACCTTATTAACATCCCTCTTCTTTCATTATTTTATCTTTTATGACAAAACTACCTTATAACCAATGAGTGACACAGCAAAAATGTTTATGGCAAAACTACCTAGAAACCAGATTAAGATGTGGTTCTTCTTTAAAAAAAGAAAAAAAATGTGATTCTTCTTGAAAATATGATTTTAAAAATTGACAACCTTCTTTGATCATTTTTTAATTTAAAAAGTTTTTTTATTTGAGTATAGTTGACACATAATGCTACATTAGTTTCAGGTCAATTTGATAACTCTAAAGAAGTTTTAAAAGGTCACCCAAAATACAAAGTGGTCTTGCGTTAACTAGGAAAACCTCGCCATATAATGACGCCCTCTCTGTTGGCATCTTTAATAGAGGATCCAAGAAAACTCTACCCCTGACCATCTAAAGGTATTAATCGGCCAATGAAAAAGCTCAGCTATTTATCTCACAGAGGTTAAGTGCCAAAGCCACAATAAGGTGTCAATATAGTAAAGCAAATGTGAATTAAATTCATTTCCTCATGGGGCACCTGGGTGGCACAGTCGTTTCAACTTAGTTTCAACTCAGGTTGTGAGACTGAGCCCAGTGCTGGGCTCTGTGCTCAGTGAGGGGTCTGCCTGTGATTCTCTCTTCCTCTCCCTCAACCCCCCCACCCCCCATGCACACAGGCTCGCTCTTAAATAAATAAATAAATAATAAGATTCATTCATTCACACGTTATTGAATACTCTGGATATACCATTTATAGACTGTCTTTCAGGCACTGAAAAGTCAAACAGAATACATAATCCCAATACTTTACAATCCAAAGGAGCAAACTAAGCAACTAAATAAAAAATTTCAGTAATACTGTAATAGAGGTATGTGTTATAAAGTAACTAACTCTAGGAAGCCAGAAAAACTCTACAGATGGTAACTTTTAAGCAAGTCCTAAAAAAGAAATTTAAAAATTTTTATTTAGCAAGAGAGAGGAGTGTTTAAGAAAGAAAAAAAAGAAAGAAGGAAAGATACCAGTAAGGGCACCAAAGGACAAGAAGTCACCTTACGCAAGAAATTTCCCCATCACTGGAACAAATAAGGCTTGGTGACAGAGTAAGGGGAGAGGAGTGAGAGGAAGCAAGATGACCTTCTGCCCAGGTCGACGCCTTCAGACTTCCTCCTATGTGTTACAAGAATTCCTACAGTGCTTGCCTGCAAGAGCTTGTCCTCAGGAGATACCAGTCACTGCGGGTCACAGCTTTCCCTCACGTCCTTCTGAAAAGGACAGATGGGAGGGGTCGCCATGCAGAGAGATGGCTAGACACTCTTCCTCTCCATCTAAATTTACACAGGCTGACAACAACCCTCAGGGTCCTCTTGGTACCCACCAGACACTGAATGGCTTCAGATAATCTTAAAAGTGTGGAGTCTTAGAATGGAAAGGGAACTAGCAGAACAGTCTCACTTCCCATCAACTACCAGAATCTCTTCTATACACCCTGATAAATGGCTCCATATTGGACAACAACTAAAACGTCCTCCCTGTATCCTCTCTTCCTCAGAAGCACTTACTACAGTTTTCCTAACTGGGCCTTATTTGAAATCCTTTCTAATATCTTCTCCAACGTGGGCCCCTCCTTATAATGTACTCTTGTTGGTCAGAGCTGAGCCCAAAGAAGCCCAGGGCCCTCCAACCACAGCAGAGCACTGAACCACATCAGGTTCTTTGTGTGGACAGAGTATCTCTCGGTTGCACAGACCTTTATAAAAGTGCAAGACCTGGATCACATTAAATCTGTGGTCAAATAAAACACCTTGTCCTTCCTCATTTGAACTGTTTTCATAAGCACTGTTTACCTCTCCTTTAAATCACTTACGATCATTGTGAGTTAACATTTATTTGTGTGATTACCTAAATAATGCCTTTGTATCCCCAGGCCAGGTGTCGATAACCTGAACGCAGGCACAAAACTATCTTATGGTATTTTGCCTTTTATTTCCTTTGCATTACGCTGTATTATGAGGTCTGTGCATAGTACTTTTTCCAAAGGAAGGGCTGAAGGGATGTCAGATGAAGAATCAGATGTGTACACAAAAAAATTACACAAGGCAAAATATGGTAAGTGTTATAGGAGCACTGACATCCACCTTCTGTGGAAACTCAGGGGAGAGTCTCCTGACTTCCTTCGTGAAAGAAAGGCATCACTGAGGAATAAAAGCATCCAAGCTTTTTACTGAACGGTGTTTCAACCAGAAACTCAAAGCAAAGAAAATATCTGGGCAACAAAACAACCAATGAAAACCATTATTTTTGAAGAATCATTATTTACATGGGAAATTACTCATAATATTAAGTTAATAAACAGGATACAAAACAGTATGCACCACACGCACACGCGCGCGCGCACACACACACACACACAAAAACCCTGAAAGGAAATAGTTTGAATATTAACAAGAGTTACTGCTGAGTTGTAGGATTACTGGCACTCTTTATTTTCTTCTTCATACTCTTTTGCAGTTTCCCAAATTTTCTATAATAAAGATCTTCATAATCAGTAGGGGAAATATTTGGATTTTTAAACTCACTTAGGATGAAAATATAATAACATTTTAAGTCTTTAAGCTTTATCAAAAAAAGTTTCCGGACCATTTTGGCTTTTGTTTTTTTTCCCCATGGTCATACTTATGTGAATATTGTAAAGCAGAAGGAATGCCGGGGAACAGATTTCAATCCTAAAGAAATATTATAATGCTCCCACCCACCCAAACAACTACATTTATTCTCTACTTTTTTGCATCTTGAGAACTGGTGTGAAGGGACTTGCATTTACAGGTTAATACAGGGAAATCAGCAGCCAGCATCAGTGACAGCACTGCTCCCGGGAACATCGATTCCCTTTCACGCTCTCAGCGGGGTTCTTCAAACTATGAAACACACACGGACACCACCACACAGCAGCCAGAATATCAAATGGGGGGACGTTAGATCTCTGAGAACAGATCAACATTATTATCAACAAAGATCCACTTGGGGCACCTGGGAGGCACAGTCAGATGAGCACTGGATTCTTGGTTTCGGCTCAGAGGGTCATGATCTCAGGGAGGGGAGATCAAGCCCCGGGGCAGGGTTCCCACTCAGCAGGGAGTCTGCTTGAAATTCCCTCTCCCTCTGCCCCTCCCGCTGCTCAAAAGCACGTGGGCTCTCTGTCTCTGTCAAATAAGTAAAATCTTTAAATAAAGGTCCACTCTTTGAATTAACAGATAACCTTAGTCTAAGTTAACAAGTTAAGACATATCCCACAAAATACTGTCATTACCAAATAAAAGAAGGGAACTATACCAAGTCTTCAGAAACATGAGCATCTAACTTGTCCCCAGCAAACCCCTGGAAATCTGAGAGTCTAAAGTACCCTCCTCTATCTAAGACTACATAAAATATAAAAATTGGTGGAAAAACTACCACTCGCAACAGATGGCAGACTCCCTACAAACAGTACTAACCTAAAAACAATCTAAATGGAAGGGAAAGGTTCTCTGAGCAATGGTCAGCAATCATGTCTCTTCCTTACTCTGACAAAGAACGGCAAAAGGGACACATGCAAATCATGAAGAAGGGCAGTTTGCAGGGAATTAAAGGCACAGCCCCTGAGCCGTCTCAGAGAGGCTCCCTGCATGACTCATCTCTTTCTCTCCCTTAGAGGCTCTCAGCTTCGGCCTGCTTACCCCCTTCTTTCCAGGTGCCACCACCTCCTCACTCTAGGGCTCTGCTCCCCGCAGGGCTTCTTCCAGAGGAGCCTGCCCTAGTTCACCCTTTACCCAAGCTTCCCTGTCTCTGAAACCAACAAACCCTCCTGAGCATTTTGGAGATTCATCAGAAATCACTACTGATAGACAGGTATGGTAGTAGAAAACAAATCACGGCACACCATGATTAGAGATTCAGTAAAGCTCTTCAATGGGAAATTAAGATCCTCGCTGAAATGTAGGTAAAGCTGGGACGCTTTGGTGTGAAACCAATGGGTCTAGTCAGCTTTAGGGTCCTAAAGCGCCTCAGTTGATTCTGTCATTGAGCCAAGGCTGGGAACTGCTGTCCCAGACCCATGCTGTCCCTTAGGCACCAAGTGTATTCAAGATTCCCCCACATTCTGCAGGGAGGATCTCGGTTCCCCGGGCATTGAGATGCTGAGCTACAGGTTAGGAAAAATGAGCAGATGTGACTTTACCAGCCTCCGGAGTCCAGAACCTAGCACAGAAAGGGTCAGCTACAGTCACGTTAAAAATTCAGTGAACTGGGGCGCCTGGGTGGCTCAGTGGGCTAAAGTCTCTGCCTTCGGCTCAGGTTGTGGTCTCAGAGTCCTGGGATCAAGCCCCACATCGGTGGGCTCTCTGCTCAGCAGGGAGCCTGCTTCCTCCTCTCTCTCTCTGCCTGCCTCTCTGCCTACTTGTAATCTCTGTCTGTCAAATAAATAAATAAAATCTTTTAAAAAAATTAAAAAAAAATTCAGTGAACTAATGGCATTCCCCAGGCTATGAAAAGAGAAGCTGAAGGTTGTATAGAAGCTATCCACACGGAAATCCTCAGCACACCTGATAGATAATGACAGTCATGTGGTTTTGTAGAAAATTCCTTATGAATGACCTCCCAAATATGCAAGACACATTAGAATTAACTTCCTTGCTTCTGGCTTGGATCAATTAAAATCTAAGTGGTGGCTTTTGCTATGACAAAGACCCACACAGACATTTATTGACGAATAACTTCTGCAATACTGTTTTCAAATTCATGGTACATTATTTTAAACTGAAAAAGAACGAACAAAATGTTTTGCAGTATCTTCTTACTATGGGAAAGCTTAAAATCACATTGTCATTTTCTGTAAGCTAGAATTGTTTCTCACAAACTCAAATATTTGAACACGCTGTATGAAGTATCTACTGTGCCCTGGTATCTCACCAACACACTATGCTCTGCAGAGTAGGATTTAGATACAAAGGTGACCAATGCTGGCTTCCATCCAAAAAGATGTCTCCTTAATATCATACTGATGCTCTAGAAATTAACCTCCACTCCTCTTTAGCCTTTCAGCCACAACAAACTGAATCCTATCAAAAGTATCTATTTTAGGGTTTTATTTAAACATTAAGCACAGGACACCTGGGTGGCTCAGTCAATTAAGCATCTGCCTTTGGCTCAGGTCATGGTCCCAGGGTCTTGGGATTGAGCCCAGCATCTGGCTCCTTGCTCAGCGGGGAGTCTGCTTCTCCCTCAGCCTCTGGCCCACCTCCCCACTTGTTCTCTCTCATGCTCACACGCGCTCAAATACATACACACATACATACATATCTTTTAAGAAAACATTAAGCACAATAAAACCAACCATTTTAAGGCCTAAGAAACAAGAAAGGCACAAAATCCAATGACTTACACACTGGAGGGTTATTATGCTGGTCTTTCACTCTGTGAAAGAGACAAGACGTTTTTCCATGTGCTAGAACAGAAAATCCTGACACATGCCTACCAGAGGACAATCTGAGAGATAAAATGGTTATACAAAGGGACAGGCTCAAACACATGTATGCATACCTTGTCATAAACAATCTTTTCACTCACATTTGTATGCGCCTTCCATAATTCAGAAGATGCTAACAGCTAGAGAAGCCACACACATACATGTATACCGGCCATAGTATACACCCCTATCTTTGATTATTGAATTAAAAACAAACCTTAAGATATGACCTTTACTATTTTTTAAGTAGCTCTATATTAAAAATATTTATTCAGTCTATCTTTTAGTATCTATCCATCCCACCAGTGTTCACAGGAAAGTATGAGTACACCTAACTAACATAAGCCAAACGGGAAGGTACACAGTGGCGAGCATAAAGCATGGCACTAGGACTCAAAAGACCTGAGTTTGAAACCTGGTTATACCAAACACACTGAACGTAGCCTAGCTAAGCCTCAGCTAGGCCATCCATAAATTAAAGACAGTAAAACCTGACCTGTTAAAATAGTGTTGTTGAAGGTATATATCCATAAGATAACACACTTGCAAATGATCTTAAACTAAAAATGTGAAGCATCATTCAGCAGCTGTTCTAGTTAGAAAGCACTAGGACACCCCAAGACAAGTCAAACAGTGTTCCTCTGTTCACTCATCTTTTAGGTTTTTCCATTTCCTCCTTCCCTCCATCCCTCCCTTTCTTCCTTCGTGTAACAGATATTTGCCAGGTTTCCACCATAGACCAGATACAGTTCCAGACTTGCTCTTTCCAATACCATAAGTGGTAGAAACATGTAGCTATTAGGCATTCAGAATGGCACTAGTCCAAATTGAGACATGCTATAAAGGTAAAATACACACTGGATTTTGAAGACTTGGTATGAACAAAAGAAAGCAAAATATCTCAGTAATTTTTTATATAGATTACATGTTGAGAAGTTAATATTTTGGATATTAGGTTAAACATATGTATTATTCAAGTTAATTTCTTTGTACTTTTTTTTAACATGGCAACTAGGAGTTAAAAAAAAATTTTAAAGATTTTATTTATTTATTTTTGAGAGAGAAAGATCACAAGTAGACAGAGAAACAGACAGAGGCAGAGGGAGAAGCAGGCTCCCCACTGAGCAGAAAGCCCGATGGGGGGCTCGATCCCAGGACCCTGGCATCATGACCTGAGCTGAAGGTGAGGCTTTAACCCACTGCCACCCAGGCACCCCAGAAGTTAAAAATATTTTAAATACATGGAGGCTCACATTATATTTCTATTTGGCATTGCTATTTTAGACCCTGGGGATATTTCAGGGAGCAAAACCATGAAGCTTCTATTTCAACACCTATGGCCCCAAGATCTTCAGTAATCAGTAGAAAAGAAAATTTAAAACCAGCAACTGTGTGTAGAGAGGACCCTGGGATGGAGGCCACACACACGAGAGACAGACCTTCCCTCTGGCCCTTCTTCTGCTCATAGAAGGGCCCACAGTCCCCAGATTGATCAGGCAGTACCACGGTGAACTATGACCTCGACCATCTTAGAGAAGACTGTCCATTCCCTCTTCTCCTAAGAACACACCCACTATCCCTCCAAACTTGGCGAGGAACAAAGCTCTTCATTGAGGGCCGTCGCTAGTTCTCTGGCATCATCTGTGCTACTTTGATTCGTGCCTCAAGAAGCACTTTGAGGGGCGCCTGGGTGGCTCAGTGGGTTAAGCCGCTGCCTTCAGCTCAGGTCATGATCTCAGGGTCCTGGGATCGAGTCCCGCATCGGGTTCTCTGCTCCGCAGAGATCCTGCTTCCCTCTCTCTCTCTCTGCCTGCCTCTCCATCTACTTGTGATCTCTCTCTGTCAAATAAATAAATAAAATCTTTAAAAAAAAAAAAAAAAAGAAGCACTTTGAAAAGGTTTCCAATGGTAGGTAGGAAGAGGTTCTTAACAAAGACAACCTTGTCTGGATTCCAACACTCCCCTTCATTATGAGAGTTCCTCATCACCTTCCTCTCCGTGGGTCCGAGGAGCCAGGCCTCTCCTACATACCCTCAGCTCCCGCATCATACCCACCATGCTTCTAGATAAAGGGCAAGAGGCTGCCTTCAACAGCACAGGTCGTAACCGGAATCTCGAGGTCCCTGCTGGTCCGAGGCAGTCAGGCTGACCACATGCCAGCTAAATGTGAGGTTACTTGTTGTAAGATTTTAAAGAATTTCTGGAGGGTGAGCTGTTTAATTTAGTCCAAATGGGCCTGTTTTTTAACAGCACTTTTCCTACCAAGAAGGCATCACGTTTGAATCTCATACTCCATGTGTTAGGAACTTACCTTAAATTCAAACCACAACATGGCAAATGCTTTTGCTGGCCCATACAACTTTCTGGCAGAAGATAAAGAAAATTCGGGCTTTCAAGAGATTCTATATGTTATCAAATGCCCTAGTGGGTGTAGCAGGAAGCCGAGGTGCTCAGGTGTCAAGGTGGGTAGTGTTCCTTCATAATTGACCCATCCTATGTCCTCTGCTCATGCTGTTCTCTCGCTGGCGGGCCTTGTTCCCCCTGCCAACTTAAAGGTTACACATCTATGAGGGCCCAGCCCAGAGCCTGGCCCTCCCAGAAATTGTCCCCAGCAACCTCAAACCTCTCTCTCCTTCTTTCTCAGAGGAACCCAATCAACCAAAACATCCTATCATCTATTTATCTCTTCTCTGGGTATTCAAACACCTGTAACTCAGAAGGGAAGCAATTTAAAAAGTCAGTATGATGTCTGAAAATTTATTAGTCTCCCTTTCAATCAGTTGGGACTTACCTGAGCTTTATTCAGCAACAAAGTTGAACCCGACACCAGGGATACAAAGAGGATACACAATCCCAACACTCACATAATTCACAGTCTAGCTGAGAAACAAGTGAACAACGATCCCACCACCTAAGAGAACAGTGTATTACAGTGCTGGCAAAGAACCACTGGAACCCACAGGAGGGCTCTTCTTCCTGGGTGACTGAGGAAAACCTCTTACAGAAAGGTGATACATAAGCCAAAAATTGAGAACCGAGTAGAAATTGACAAGGTAACAGGGGAAAGGCCTTTCAAAGTAAAGCAACCTTAAAAGAAATGAGAGAATGTGTTTAAAACCCCTAGATAGAACCACAGGGGGAAAAAAAAATCTTCCAATATATTAAATTATTCATGTGGGCATCTGAGGCTCTACAGACAAACCCCAATTCACCTTTTCTACATTTCCCATAGTACAGCACAGCAAGTAAGGGTGGGCTCTCCAGAACCAGGCTGGGGTCAAATTCTACTAACTACATAGCCTTATCCAAGTTTCTTAACCTATCTGCTAAGAAACTTCTTCCTCTGTAACACAGGGATGACAATCTGTCTACCTCATAGGGTTGTTACAGTATCGTTACAAGAAAATGAACTGAAACCAACAATAACTATCACAAATTAGGCATTCAATAAATGCTTGTATTGGCATCATTATGACTGTTACTGGTTACTTTTCCATACTAGACTGAGTACCAAATCTGAACCCCAGCACCTGCCCATGCCTCAATATGAAGACCTCTGCCTACAACCACATCCCACCCATCAAGACACTGCTCAAATCCCACCACCGGCATGACGCTTCCCTGAGCCCGCTCACCTCGTGCATTAGGAAAATGCATGTCTCTCTCCCTCTTCTGAACTCCCGGAGCAGGCTGCAGGTCTCTCTTGGGGCACTCTTCACTCCAGTGCCGTTATGCCCACAGCTGATTTCCCTACAGGCCTACAGCTCTTTACGAGCACAGGCTACCCCTGCCCAATCTCCGCTTCCCCAGAGAACCGACAGGCCTTTTCACCTATGGGCACTCAGGGTTTGCTGTTGAACAAATTAAAATACTCTCCCCTTTAATTAAGTCAAGAACAGACTAGAGCTTTTAAAACTGCTGTAGCATCTACCAAGCTATTCTTCCTAATAAAAACTCTTCCCCAGAGAGAAAGTCAGTTCAATTTTACAAACAGCTCCTTTGTAAAGGAATCCTAAGAGAAGTCAGCAAGATGTTCTTCAAGTGAATGATAACTAACAAAATGGAGTAGAAACAGTAAAAACGGCTGGGGAAAACAATCTCTCTCCTTTCTCCATTCTCTGAACAAGTTCTAATGTAAATTTGTTTAGGCTATTGTTGCTTTTCTATCCCATGTTTACAAAAGGTGGGACAAAGTTTCAACAGTAATGCCATTTTCATTGTGTATCTGGATTCTGAAGCCTATTCTGTCTGGTTCTACCATCCATGAAAAGGAGGGTTAGACTGGAACCACCCAGACTGCTTGGTTTACACAATTACCAAAGTACACAGGACCCTTGTGCCCCTGTCCTTAGTGAAAGTACACTGGAAAACCGAAATCACCATTCTTCTCCAAAACCTACCTAACTCAAAAGGTAATTATTGCTAAGTACAACTTGATTAAAATCCTAAACTTTAATTAGAGAAAAGAGTTAACGAGGATTGGCTTCCTCTTACAATAAAAATATTTTGACATTCGAGCCAATTCAAAGACAGTCTTCATTTACTATGCCATATTGGTGATTTTTCTAAAAGAAAAGCCTTTATTAAAAGCGTCTAGGGGCGCCTGGGTGGCTCAGTGGGTTAAGCCTCTGCCTTCAGCTCAGGTCATGATCTCAGGGTCCTGGGATCGAGCCCCACATCGGGCTCTCTGCTTGGCAGGGAGCCTGCTTCCTCCTCTCTCTGCCTATTTGTGATCTCTGTCTGTCAAATAAATAAAATCTTAAAAAAAAAAAAATATGGTCTAACAAAGCAAAAAAAAAAAAATAAAAGAAAGAAAGAAAGAAAAAGGAGAAAATAGAATAAAACAGAGCTCAAGTGGTACTTCCCTGTCTTTTAAAAATATATATGCAACTGTTGGACATAATATCCCACTGTATTCAAAATGAAGAAATTAGGCAAACAGAAGTGAGGTTATCAACCCAGAAACACATTCGGTGACAAGGGTACCTAGAATGTACAGCCTGACCAGCACACAAAGTATATCAGAAACCCAAAAAATCATCACATTGCCGTTCCCCACAAAGTAACAAAGTAAGATTGTTCAATTCAATAATCATCCTACCTTATAATTAAGATTATTTAAAATACTTCTAGGACCAAAAAGATCATGAGCAAAGGCAATGCGGTACAACAGCTTCTAAAACCAATATCCCATGATTTTTCAAGCACTTAAGGTATTTACACCTACGTCAACAAATGTAAAAGTTCATAGCTACATGACTCTAGTTTTTATTTTTAAAAAACACTACTTCTAGTGCATTGATCACCATTATCCCAATTGACAAAACCACTACAAATCCACCATTTCCTCTACAATCTGGGCGCTTCTAAACACACTGAACAAGAGCAGAAGGGGGAGGGGAAGATCCCAAGCTCATTCAGCGAGTGACATGGCAGTAAATGCTTTAGACTTTGTCCATATATCAATTGTGTTATGGTAAGAGCTAGTTATTAATATCTTTTTTCCAGTTCTCCCCATTAAAAGTGGGATAAGTTCCATTTTTCTCACATCTGGAACATGTTTTAAGAGGCTTATGTGAGCAGCATATAAATGCTGTTAAGCCACTAGTAGTTAGATTTTTGGTCTTCAAGTGCCATGGACCTAATGTTCAAATATGACCATAACCATGGAAGTATTATGGTGATTAAGAGATCAGACATGGCTGGATCTAAAAGTACTCTGAAACACCCATATTATCCATACTCTACTTGAGATCACTGCCTTGCTTCCCAAAGCTAACAGCTACGCCTCTCTATCAAGGCCTCCTGTCCCTGACATTGCTCTAAATTTCAGATTTGTTCTTCCTTCCCCTATAAAAAATTTAATGGACCTAGATCCTATTCCCTTACAGTCCCATTCTCCAGGTAAACCATATTCAGCTTGAATGCAGAGGCAGATGATATTTCAAAATATAACTTCTTCAGTGATAATACACACAATTTCTAATGAAATAGTAGTGCCCAAGATCATCATCCAGAAACACCAGACACTAACCCCACCATGCATACCACTGAGTCTCGAAACAACTTTTAAGACAAAAAGCATGACCAGAGAAAAAAGAGCATTATATTATACAAGGAACAACTTATCATGAAGGTACAACAACTACAAATGTATATGCATCTCAAAATAGAAGCAAAAATAGAATCAAAGGAAGAAAAGGACAATGACATGATTATAGTAAGAGATGTTCACACTCGATCTCAGTAATTGACAAAATTAGACCAAAAAAAAAAACACCTCAGGAAAGACCTAGAAGGTCTGAATAACACGACCAGCCACCTTGACCTGACAGACATTCGCAGACAATCTAAAACTGAAGAAGACACATCCCCTTTGAACGCACCTGGCACGTTACCAGGACAGATCATACGGTGCGCTGTAAAGTAAGTCTCCATAAATGCAAAAGGAATGTCATCACAAAGTATATTTTCTGATAACACAGAATTAAATTAGAAATCAGTAACGATAAGGTATCTGGGAAATTCCAAATGTACAAAAACCAAACAGCACGCCTCTGAATAGCTCATGGGTCAAAGACAAAATCACAAAGTTAATCAGGAAATATTCTGAACCAAATAGCAACAAAAATAAAACATATTAAAATTTGTGGGATGCAGCTAAAACAGTCCTTAAAGGGAAACTTTAAACTTTAAAATGCTTAATATAAGAAAATAAAAAGGATCTGCCACCATGTCCTTAAGGTTCTCCCTTCAGAAATCATAAAGAACAGAGCAAACTAAACCCAAAATAGAAGAAAGAAAATAATAAAGAGTGGAAGTCAATAAAGTAGAAAACATACAGACACCGGAGAAAATTAATAAAACCCAAGAGGCAGATCTTTAAAAGGACTGTGAAAACTGACATACTTCTAGTTAGATCAAAAATAGAGACAAAAGACAAATCACCGGTACCAGAAATGCCAAAAATACATACCATCGGAGGTCAAATTTTAAAAGATAGTAAGAGAAGAATGTGTGACCTTTGTGGCCAACAAACTGAGCACAACTTACATAAAATGGACAAATTTCTTGAAAAGTAGAATCTATTAAAATTGGCACATGATGAAACAGAAAAATCTAAGAAGCCCTTTACCTTTTAGAGATAATAAATCTGTTATCAAAAAACAAAAAACAAACACAAAGAACAACTCCAGATTATTTCACTGGTAGATTCTACCAAACATTCAAGGAAATTTAATACTTTCAGAAAACAGAGGAGGAAGGAACAGCTCCTAACTCATTTTATAAGGTTAGCTTAAAGCTAATACTAAAACCTGACAAGAACATCACAAAAAATGAAAATGACAGAGCTGTATCCCTCACGAATGTAGACATGAATATCTTCAACACAATGTTAGCAAACCAAATCCAGTAATATATTAAAAGGTACATTATGAGCAAGTACAGTTTATCCCAAAAATTGGTTCACATCTGAAAATCAGTCAGCATACAGACTAAAGGACAAAAATCTCAGGATCAGGTGTTTAACAAAATTCCATGGCCATTCATGCGAATACTGCCAACATCCTGGGAAGAGTTAGAGAACTTCCTCAAAGAGACGAAGAACAAGTGTGGGAAAATACCAAAGGCAACATCACACTCAAAGGTGGAAAACTGACTTGTTTTCCCCTGAGATGAAGAACAGGTAAGAATGTCTCTCCTTACCACATTTTAAACAATGCTAACCAGAAGTCCTACTTACTTTACTAAAAAAATAAGTTTAAAAAAACAATAAATATTTCAAATAAAAATCTATTATGTCAACCTTGAGGCCTCTGTCAAGGAAGTATTTTTAACTGGATTCAGTTTCTCTAAGCAAATTTCAGCCATGCAGGAAGGCAAGAAAAACAAAAGGAATAAAGATCTGAGAGGAAAAAGTGAAACTTCTTATCTGCAAATCATATGATCATTTAGGAACAAAATTCCAGGGAATGTACAAAACAACTACTAGAGCTAATAGATGAGGAGGAGTCAAGATGGCGGAGAAGTAGCAGGCTAGAGCTAATAGATGAATTTAGTTAGACTGCAAGATACAAAGTTGATACAAAAATAAAGAGCCAAGTATTTTCTTACATATTAGCAGCAAATGATTAGGGGATAAAGGGGCTTTTTAAATCCCATTCGTGGGCGTATGAATATTGGAGTGTGTGTGGGTATGTGCACATGTGTGTATATATCCCACCAAAATGAGAGAAACAACAGGGATGACAACACAAAACCCAGGAAACAGAAGAGTCATCAAAGAAAAAACAACCAAGCCTCACCAAGATGGTGGTAAAGAGGAGTCCCACAATGGCAGCCCTGTGGAGGCTGGACAGCAAGTCATTTACCAACATGACATGGAACTCTGGGATTGACAACACCAAGAAAAACTGAACTGACAGACACCCTAATATGTTTTACCATGTGAGGCTTCATGGTTCTATCAGAATATTTAGTGCAAAATTATTGATCAATAGAGGGGCGCCTGGGTGGCTCAGTGGGTTAAGCCGCTGCCTTCGGCTCAGGTCATGATCCCAGGTCCTGGGTTCGAGCCCCACATAGGGCTTTCTGCTCAGCAGGGAGCCTGCTTCCTCCTCTCTCTCTGCCTGCCTCTATGCTTACTTGTGATTTCTCTCTGTCAAATAAATAAAATCTTTAAAAAAAAAAAAAATTATTGATCAATAGAAAGTTAAGCCAATTAAAAACAAAGTAACCACTATGCCTAAGTTAAAGAGCGAGTGACCACTGAGTATTCTGTAGCCATAGTCCTCAATATTCAAATGATAATACCGTAAATATTAAATGACACTTTGACCAAAAAGTAAATAAAATTATCATTGGAAGTGGGGTGCCCAGTTGGTTCAGTTGGTACAGCGCACGACTCTTGGCCTCAGGGTCGTGAGTTCAAGCCCACACTGGGTGTGAGCCTTAAATTTAAAAAAAATTTTTTTTAATTATCATTGGGAGGATGGGGAAAGAAAGATCAGGAAGTTAAATCCTCATCTTCTGTAGAAAACAGTCAAAAGGTAATGTTTAGAGTTGAAAAGCTGAGCCCCAGGAGTAAAAATTGGTTATTTAAAAATATATGGCAGTAAATGCCAGAAGAAACAGCTAAAAAAGAAACCTGAAAATGCTTGCTTCTGAACAACAACATGTGGAGCACAGGATCTTTTCTTTTCAAGTCTGAATTACCATTTCAGTTACTATTTAAACCAGGGATATTATTACTTTGCTAAAAAAAAACAAAATAAGTTTAAAAAAACAATAAATATTTCAAATAAAAATCTATTATGTCAACCTTGAGGCCTCTGTCAAGAAGTTTTTTTTTTTTTTAAGATTATTTATTTATTTATTTATTTATCAGACAGAGATCACAAGTAGGCAGAGAGGCAGGCAGAGAGAGAGGAGGAAGCAGGTTCTCCGCTGAGCAGAGAGCCCGATGTGGGGTAAAGCCGAAGGCAGAGGTTTTAACCCACTGAACCACCCAGGTGCCCCTGTCAAGAAGTATTTTTAACTGGATTTGGTTTCTCTAAGCAAATTTCAGACAAAATCAGTTTGAATAAAACACATGAAATGTATAAAAAGTTACAAAAAAGTTAAAACACCTTTTAAAAAAAAGTAGTTCCATAAAAACATTTAGCAAAAATTAAGGCTATGGAAACTCAAATATATCCAATTTCTTGATAAATACTGTAAATGGTAATTAAGTAAAACATTTTTTCAAAAATATTCACATCAGCCTCAGAACATATATAATACGCCCAAAAAGGCCTTCCTACCCACTATAATAGGCATTTTATTTCTGTTCTTCAGCTGCCCACAGTAACATGGAGTATTTTCCAATACTGCCTAAGAGCTCCAAAGACCAGTCCCTCACATTCATACAGAGATGCCCTCTATGGGCACATTACCCGTCATTGCAAGTAGAATGACTCTAACTTCCACCCCATCCAATCTCTAGAAGATGAATTATTTCTTAGGGGATATTTTGCAAAATAGCTTGCAAGTCACAATTCCAGGAAGAGAGGGAAGAAAGAAAGGCGAAAATACGACAAAATCCTGAGAAACATACACATTTTTAATACACTTATAACATTCTAACTCATCCCTCTAGATGTTAGGTGGGAGGCTTTCTGAAACGCTGGAATACTATTCATAGTTTCATCTAATCAGAAACATTCCAATTAAATGAATGATATTAATATAATTATCTAAGAAAACACTCAACGGAGCTCTACAGACAGTTTCTACAGTAGACTCCAACCTATGGGGCAATTTCTGACTGAGGATGGATGAGGCCCACGGACTCATTCCTGTGTTTGTCAGGTGTAATCTCTGATTACGCAACTGAACATTACAGCCACCTCAGGCCATTCTGTGTTTACCACCATATCCTGCCGAACAACCAAAATACTACTTAACCTCAGTTTAACCACTGCCTGAATGAACTTGTTAGGATTACACTGAGATACAGACGCAGAACAAATAATAGGCCAAGAAATGTATGTCCACACAGTGAAGGGGGAGGGGGTCCTTACATAATACCCCTTAGTCACCAAGGCAAAATGCACTTGGGAATTTACATTCTAAAGGCTGAAAATTTAAATAGAGAACAGGGATAAAAATAACAAATGCCAAATTCCAAAAAGAAATGAATTCCTCTGAAGGGTGGGGTTGTGTCATCTCAGAAAGCAGCCACAAATACAATGTGGTTTCTGCATCTACCCAAGCAAATCAGTAAATCTACAAATAAGAGGAAAAAATGAACCAGAGAACACTTCCACAGCGTGCTGTCTGGAGCAGACTGCACTAGATTATTGACTGGAATTGACTGCCTATCAACAGCAACTAAAAGTCACTGCCGCCCAACTGCTTCCTGTGTTGGAAGCCCGCTCTGGTGCCACCCTACCTCGGAGTGAACAGATCCACACGGGACGGTGAACCAGCAGCTCATTCTCCTCCACCAGCCAATTATCAAATAGACATTGGCCAAAAATATTTCTTTTTAAACATGCTTTTAAGTTAAAGATCCGGAATGAGACAATACGATGGAGTTTGAAGTGTGCTTTGCCATATGTTTTCTTACTTCTTAATAGAGTTCCATCTGTCCATCAAAAGATCTATTTCAACCATCCAGCCGCCATATTTTAAGGCTTAAAAAGGAGACATGTTTTAAGGAGACGGAAGAAAGGGTTAAGAAGCCGGCACCCACCATTGCATGTACTCCAGATTGTGTCACTCAGACCTTGACTTTATTTTACCATTCAAGTGAAAGGTGATGTAAGAGTACACAAGGAATATGTGAAACCATCTTTGCTAAAACTCCATCTATAATGATCACTACTGAGAAATAACCACCACCCACTGCCACTCAAAATACTCAAAACGTTAACTATAACAAAATTGTAAGAATATATATTTCAACATGCTTAAAAAACTTTGAGGCTGGGGCACCCAGGTGGCTCAGTCAGTTAAGCAGTGACTCATGATTTCCACTAGGTAATGATCTCAAGGTCATGAAATCAAGCCCCCTGTTGGGGCTTAAGATTCTTAAGCTTAAGATTTTCTCTCTCTCTCTCTCTCTCTCTCTCTCACTCTGTCTCCCTCTGCCTGCCTCTCTCCCTTACCCCTCTCGTTCTCTCCCTCTCAAAAAAAAAATTAATTAATTAATTAAAAATAAAAAACTTTGAGGCTGCATTCCGGTACTTTCATTAACAGAGATAGAGCATTTTAATCTTTCATTTGTCATGAATGAACAAACCCTTTTGGCAGTATTCTCCTTATTACTCAAGGCAAGGGGAAGCATTACTAGAATTCCATTTCGCAATTCATCTACATTACCACTGACGAATGTTCTCCCAAGTTTTTCTTACTCACACTACTATAATTTAAGACTGGAGGCTGATGAAGTATAGAGTGATCTATTTAGTACATTATTATGTTATCATTGAGGAAACATTCATTTACGAAGGTTATTCTGTTAATTAATAAATAGAATTCAACATCAATTCCCCATTTAGTGGTCTCTTTCACTCCAACATACCACTTATTATATTCAATAAGTATTTGTTTTTATTATATTACAATATTGCTTTTATTATAAATACTTTCTACAAAGTAGATACTTGAAAGCATAGACTACTTCTGCAAAGGTTAAACTATTACTGGTACTAAAAAGCAAAATACCCAAATACAAGTAATTTACAAAGTAACTACTGTGACATCATTAAGTAAAAGTACCATCTCTGATTCAGTGAATTCCTGGTAGACTGTTTAGCATCATAGGTGGAAGCAGGACCTCTGAATCCTAGACCCATTACCAGCCTTGGACAAGTGATCTGACCTCTCTGATCTTCCATTTCTGATTGTTTACCCTGGAAAACACTACCAATTTCACTGGGTTAGTGAGGGGAAGAAATGGGACCATGTTCCTAACACAGGGCCAGGTATCAGGAAGTACTGGCCATCTCGCTGCACTGTGGTTGTTAGTCAAGGGAAACACCTTAACACCTAAAGGAGTTAAGAAATATACATGCTGGTCTTCAAAAGTCTATCTAAATACCGAAATGATAATACCACAAAAATAAGACAAACTAAATTTACAAAGATCATATGAAAAAATTCTCCAAGGTCTAGTATATTTTACTACAATTTTTGACAGTCTAAGTTCTATCCTGACTTGAGAAGAACAGGTCTAAGATTTTGTTCATGAGACATTTATTACTTCATCTCCCAGTATCTGTAAAACAGAATATATGTTTTACCAAGAATTAACTAATGGTTTCCTAAGAGCCAAGAATGTTCACCAGCATTTTTTATAAAAGTAAAAGACTGGAAACAGGCTAAATGTCCACTGCTATGGAAATATATGAAAAAATTATGCAGCTATAAGAAGAATGAGAGGGGTTTATATATACTAATATGGAATAAAAGAAGACATGTTGTCAAATTAAAAAAAATATATAAAATTTATAAGACTTTATGTTAATACAACCAAAGGAAAAAAAAGTATGTCACATACATACATATTTATGCACTTAAATTCATATACAAAGGATCAAAATTATGCAACCAATGATGACCTCTCAGTTTTACTCTCCATAAATCTGTTAATTTCCCTATTTCAGTGAGACCACACTTACATATCACTTGTGTAATTCATGAACCTCAAGGAAAGTTAGCCAATAAATACATGAAGCTAAAATCAAATAAAAACAAGTTTTAGAAAGCACTTTATAGTTTACAAAAGGATTTTGCAGTCCTTTAAATAAATCGTTTAAAATCCTTTAACAGGGGCATCTGTTAAGCATCTAATTCCCAATTTCAGCTCAGGTGTTGATCTCAGGGGTCATGACTTCAACCCCAGGTTGGGCTCATGGAGCCTACTTTAATGTTAATGGTAACATAGTATCTAACCGAATCCCCATAATAAGTTTCTAGAACTTCAGGTAGTATCCTTATTTTAAAAGTGAGAACAGACTCAAGTATTTGTTAATCCAAGGGTAATAAATGCAGAGCCCAACAGACACATATTCCCCTGACCCTCAGTTCAGGGTTCCGGCCTTCACACTACAGTACCTCCAGAATTAAAAATGCAGGTACAGGATTCTATAAATCTCTGCAGTACCTCCATTCACGTGAGAGTCCAGAGCCCGGAGGAAAAGGCGTTCCAGCAGGAGCCAAGGATCAGCATTCCAGTCTCAACAACATCACCACTGAGAGTTCCTGGTAAATCACACTCTGGAGCAATGATTCTCCAGGGGCTGCACATCAGGTTCAACGGTGATGTTTTTAAATAATCCTAATATTCGGGCACCTGGGTAGCTCAGTTGGTTAAGCGACTGCCTTCAGCTCAGATTATGATCCTGGAGGCCCAGGATCGAGTCCCGCATCGGGCTCCCTGCTCGGCAGGGAGTCTGCTTCTCCCACTAACCTCTCTCCTCTCATGCTCTCTCTCATTCTCTCTCTCTCTCAAGTAAATGAATAAAATCTTAAAAAAAAAAAAAAATCCTAGTACTCAAGCCTGATCTCCAGAGATTAGGACTGAATCCGGGTCATTAGTATGTTTATTAACAGCTTCCCAGGTTATTCTAAGATACAGCTTGGTCAAGACCATAGATATCCTTATCTGATAAAATAAAAATAAAAGATATTAAAAATCGTTTGTGCTATATGACTTGCAGAGCTGAAATGAGGGATGCATGTTATATGGGAAAGTCTTCTAAAAACAAGAAAACACCTCATAAATGTAAAGGTACTATTATTCATTCATTTAAACATGTACTGCATCTTCCATGTGCCGGGCGTGTATGTGGGACAGAGAGAAGGCACAGCTCTCCAGAAGCTGGGGAGCTACCACATCCTCAGTAACTGCTGAGCAGTGGGACAAGGCACGGCAGAGGCACAAAGCTGGTGGTGACCAGTCCAGCCTTGAGGCCCAGCCTTGGGTGACGGTGGGGAGAGGGCTAGGAAAGGCCTGCAGAGGGGCACCTGGGTGGCTCAGTCTGTCAAGCGTCCAACTCTTGATTTCAGATCATGATCTCAGGGTCATGAGATCAAATCCCATGTGGGGCTCTGCTCAGTGCAGAGTCTGCTTGAGATTCTCTCTCTCTCTCTCTCAAATAATAAATACGTCTTTAAAAAGAAAGAAGAAGAAGGAAAAAAAAAAGAAAGGCCTGAACAGAGGAGACCTTGAGGTAGATCCTGGCGTTTTAAACAGAGGGCACGTCACACACAGGCAAGTAGTTCAAGACAGCCAGAGGTCCTCTGAGAGCCGGCTCAGGCTCCTGGGGGTCCTTGGGACCCTCTCAGGGGGTCTGGGAGGTTATAACTATTTTGATATTAATGCTAGGACACATCACCACCAAAACCAAGAACCACCCAAGTGTTCTCCAACTTAAACAAACCGCAGTACATTCAAACATCAGAATAAGACTCAGCAATAAAAAATATTAGTGATAAAACAAGATGACTGAGCCGCAAATGCACTTTGTTAAATGAAGGAAGCCAGATTCAAAAGGCCATGACTGTGTATTTCCATTTAGATGACAGTCGGGGAAAAGCACAATGAAAGGACAAAGAAAAGGTCAGAGGGTGCTAAGGCTAAGGACAGGGGGACATTTTGGGGTGATGGGGACGTTCTACATCTTCACTGTGTTTACACAACCATATGCATTTGTCAAAACCCAGAGATGAATCATACACCAAAATGGGTGGATTGCACTGGATGGAAGTTACACCTCAATAAATCTAACTTGTAAAAATAATAGTATGCTATTTGCCTTTTGCTTCTCTTTCTCTCCTAAATGTACACTGTTTGCCAGAAGCTCATAACTAATGATGTCATCACTCTCCAGCTAAGGGAATGCAAGCTTATATATTCTTACGTTCTAAATTTTTCTCCATTTCAACACAGTAAATAGTGATAGATACAATCAACATAAACACAAAGGTCTCTTGCAGCTTCAACAATTTTAACAGCAGGGTTCCTGAGACCCAGAAGTTTGACAACCACTGCTCTAGGTGATGGGTAGGCCCAGAAGAATTCTAAGCATAGGGTAACAGCACCTAATCCCACGCGGAAGAGCCTGCAGGCAGATGAGTCAAGAGGTACTATCAAGGCGCCTGGGTGGCTCAGTCAGTTAAGTGTCAGACTCTTATTTTCCGCTCAGGTCAGGATCTCAGGGCCGTGAGATCGAGCCCCGTACCAGGCTCCCTGCTCAGTGTGGAGCCTGCTTGAAAGACTCTCCCTCTCGCTCCATCCCCCGCAAATAAATAAAGCTAAATCTTAAAAAAAAAAAAAAAAGTTACTACACAGGTCTGACTAAGGCTGACTACAGGAACAACCGGAAGGGAATTATCTCCACACACCATCTGCAACTTATTACAAACCCCCGAGCCAGGTTCTCTCCACGGAGTTCTCTTTGTCGGTGTGTTAACGTTTTGCAAACGAATTTCTGACAACTTGTAACGTAGTCAGGAGATGAAGCCTGCTACAAGAGCCATCCTACAGTGCATTACTGGTACGACTGTGGGATTACTCACTCTTTAAATGATGCCAATAATTTAAAACTGAGTTTTACATATTTTAAACTTGAAAAATAACCACCATGAAGAGGTATAAGAGCTAATATCGGGGGGGGGGGTTGCAGCTCAGTACCTCAAAACCAATTAAAGAAAACAAGGTAATTGATTAAAAACCAATATTTCACTTTTCTGAACTACGCTTTCATTTGTATCCACAAAGACGTGACAATTCTAACTCAGCACAACACTTTCTATGTAAATATGGTTTTTACTAGATGGAGGGAGAGTGGGTTCTTTCTTTTTGGTCTACACAGTACCCTCTCCTCCTGAAGAAAACTCCTTTCTAAATACTGGCCCTATACCTTCCAAATTATTACAAGTTCAGAGCTTTTTCTATAACATTCTTCTGCCTACAACTGTTTAGTATTGTGGGATGCCAGGGAGGTAGAGAAATTAATCTGAAAACAATCTGTCTTTGAACTTTACTGGAAAACATAAAGATGATAGCTCAAATCGATCAACCACGGGAAGGAAGTGGTAGTTAGTTATTAGAAAGATGATTTCCTCCACCCAAAAAAAGAAACTTACACCACTTTATAAGCCATTTTAACCCACTGAGCCACCCAGGCGCCCCTTTATAAGCCATTTTAAATGAGTGTGTGTATGTGTGCGTGTGTTAACTGCCATCACATATTGCTTCTCTAATAATTTTAAGTAGCTGACCCCACTGATACCTCTTAGGTAATCCCAAACAGGTGGAAACCTGTCTAGAGCAATCAATTTGCTGCCTTTTAGAAAATTCACCTATCCTTCTATTCATGGGAAAGGGGGTAGGAGCCGGACTTTTCCCATGAAAAGCCGGACTTTTGCCAAAGCAGCTGTGTATTATGAAAAGATAAAGTCAAATGAGATCCTTACCTGAACGTGTAGGCCTTCTGATCTACTTCTTACACAGAAATCTTGGGTATTAGGTTTACTGCCATTCACATTCAAAACTGAACCTAAAGATTGAAAGGGGGGAAATAATTAATTTGAAATGCATGCACGATGAAGATAAAAACATCAATTTGATCAAAGATGAAATTTCCGTACACTTGTTGAAGCCAAATGGTTTCTGCAGGAAACCTGTTTTCTGTGACTCAAATCCAAAATGGAAAACGTGGGTGGTTCTTCCTGTCTCACCATTAAGAGTCAGCCAATTGGCTGATGAAGTTTTCACACAACTTAAGCTCAAACTCCAGCCTTCCATCTGCTCTAATACCGCCATACCTTCGGGAAATGAAAGAAAAATAAAGGCTTTCTTCAGCCTCAAAGTAAGTCTTTAACAGGTACCTTATTCCATCCAGACTCTGAGTATAAAACTTCAAATCTTCAAAACTTCAAATCCAGATGTGAAAAATAATGAGAGCTGAATCACAAAATAACTGAGGGGCTTTACAGCTGTCTCTGACTTTGCAGCTGTGGTTTCGAAGAAAATGACGCGAGACTCGCACTTGGGTACTAGACCACGGTCGCCGTGTGACCATGGGGCAGGGGCTTCCAGCCCAGTCAGCTTTCCCGGAGCCGCGCTTCTCCCCACCCACAAGTCCCTCACCATGTGCCAAGACGTGCCTGCCAACAGATACTGTATTTGGGCTCCTACCCATCCAAGCCTGCCAGATTGGGAGAGGAATCTGGTAATTCTGCAGGCCATTTCTTCATACCCACCTAGAGCTAGTCAACTAGCCAGCGTGACACAGACAACTGAGAACACACACACCACAGCACACCTTCGAGGAGAAAGAGACTCTGCGTACATGAGACTAGCATGGGGAGACACTCACGCAGACCCTTCTGCCAAAGGCCTCCTCCCATGTACACCTATGATCTGTGGAAAATCGGCAAATATAAGACCATAAAAATTTAGATGGCTACTTCCACCACTAATACAAGGACTCCGAGTGGCAAACCGCTCAAGGAGAGCAATGGTCCAGTTCCTAAAGATGCCAGGCCCAATCTGAACATTCCTCATGCCCAAGGAGTCTGTCTCAAAAATGCTAAGAGGCTCATGGAGCTCAGGCTACTTAGTGGAGAAAGGGCCTTTTGAGAGCCACCAGTGGCTGCCCAGCAGGTCCCTCCAGAGAGACTCCCCTGCAGTAACACAGGAGAACCCACTGGCCAGACTAAAGCAAGGGGCATTGGCTCCTGAAGTATTCATCTTGAGAGAGCTGCTTTGTGGGGAGACGGTGAGACTCGAAATACGCACACGGTCTGTACTTTGACATTTTAGGGAGTATGGATATGAGGCACTAAGCAGATGATAAGCAAATACGTATCATAAGTTTTCCGAGCTGGAAGAGGCTACTCTACCCCATTACCACTGTAAAACTATCATCCTACAGACAAGATGAAGTCAAAATCTTCTGACTGCCAGGCTGGTGCTCTTCCTATCACACCCTTGTCTTTAATCAGCTGGGGAAACGATCTTTTGGAGTATATTAAAATCAAGCTACAACTCTGTGGCAGGATAAAAATCTCATTTAACCATGTGTTGCAAAAAAAAGATTAACATAAAAGATTAAGAAGCAAAGCTTTAGAGTAATTCCCTACTGGGGAAGGGGGTAGGGCGGGGTTGGCTGTCTTTCTCCATACAAATATGATCTAATCTTTAGGGAAAATGTACTTACAAAATTATATACAAAAACCATCTCTCTCTTTTTAAAAAAAAAAAAACTCACCACTTCCAAACTTATACCTCCAGCAAAAAAAAAAAAAAAAAAAAAAAAAAAAGCCACAAAGCATAATGCCTTACTTCACTTAAACAGAATGTTGAATTGACAAAAATAGCAATCCTTTCTTCCCAAGTTGAGGTTGAAAATATTTTCTAAATAAGGTATTTTCACTGTGCTATAATTAATTTCCTCCATTATAATTAACTTCAGAGCAAATCAAGTAGATTTATTCCCCCATTGTAGTTTTCTTTAAAGCTCCGATTTAACACTAACACAATAACTTCAGGTGATCTTTCATTCTGCTCATTTTCTCCAATTCCAGATGACAATTCTGCAGACTAGCACAAAAATACGCGTGTTTGGGGTGCCTGGGTCGCTCAGACAGTTAAGATCCCAGAGTCCTGGGATCAAGTTCTGCATCAGGCTCCCTGCTCAGCAGGAAGCCTGCTTGTCCCTCTGCCTGCCGTCCCCATGCTTGTGCAGGCGCTCGCTCTCTCTCGCTCTCTCTCTCTCTGACAAATAAAATATATTTTAAAATATGCATGGCTCTACACATAAAAAGAAGAACATGACTTGCATAAAATGGAGTATCTGCATGCATTTTTGAAACTTTTAAGATAAAACATAAATCTTGGGACAAATTCCTAAGTGCCCCTAGGTTATCAGAGAGAGGCCTGTCTCTTATTAAGGATGCTTCAGTTCTAATTTGGGACCAAAGTTAGTACCAATTCTGCCATGAATTAACTGTGCAGTGTTGGGCGAGTCATTAAACCTTTGGGCTTAAGCTGACATGAAAAGCCAGCATCGTCCATTTCTAAGGTATTTTCTAGGTTTCTTAATATCTTCCTAAGACATTAAGGATCATCTTTATTTCCCTTGAATCCTAAAAATCAAATACATCTTTAAATAATAAAAATGAGTGTTTTTAAGTTACATTATGCCCCCAGAACTTATTGGGAGGTTACCAGCAGATTAGATAAGTGAAAATTTCAGAACATTATGGACTTTATCTGAATTAAATGGATCTCGGTGTCTCGTGTTGTAGTTTCTTTGAGCAAGTGCAGAAATGTGCTTTCACATCTGGATGACTCTGCTGAAGGGTTTTTCCAACTCTCCCCAGGCCTTAATTCCTTCCTCTTCCCGTCTGCTGCCTTAGCACCTTGATTCTCTGAAATCTGACTCTATTTGCCATAATGCTGAAAATGAAAAGCTTTTCTATCAATTGGGTTTAAACCAGCTACCATCCAAATTTATATCTGTACATTTTTATCACTGAGTAATCTAGATTTTAATGTCTAAAGATTTGTTCCACTGATATCTGAACAGTTAGTGACTTTTTTCATCTGAAGCCGAGTTCCTTCTGTATTGCCAAAGCAAGGAAGTTCCAGAATACTTTATAACACAACGCACAACCTGAGGATAATTCCCTTCCTTTACGTCCCAACTGGTGATTTTGCCATCCTCCATGAGTTCGTGAATAAAATAAACATTAGGACTGAGAATCTGGCATTTTACTAGTAGAAATCCTAAAGAACAGTTGCTTTTTGCCAAGTTCATTGATTCACACACTGACTATCTCCTACAGGGCAGGCACTATTTCTTCTTCGTGCTGGGCATACACAAGCCGACAGAAGCTTCGCAGAGCTTGCAGTCTGACGGAGGAGACACCCGGCACAGAGACTATCTGGACGTCATACAGACATAACACGTATCATGTACTCACACGCAGTAAACGTCACATACAAATGACATGGGAGACACATATTGTATATGTATATATACGTATACATCGTATGTGAGAGGAACCATGTGCTACTGAAAACAGGAGGCCAGGACGGCACAGTACAGAGATGCAGGCGTGAATGGAGGGAAGGTGAACTGTGGGTCAGGGTACAAGACTCACACGAAAGACTTGGAGGAGCAGAGACATGTGTCAGACTCAAGTTTCCTAGTCCTTTTTACCTTGTACTGACTGGGCGAGCAACAGCAATACCGAAACGACGGTGCACGAGCAAATTTATGCACAGCCCAGAAGAGTAAACAGCAGAGAGCTGTGCGTGAACCTCCTTCATTTTTGCAGCTCGGTCTACCAAGTGAAACCCACATCTTCAATTAGGCACGATCACCACGCGGTTTTTTTCCTTTCCCAAGTGTTCGATTGAACAAAATTCTTATCTCTGTGACCCATTTTCCTTAAAAGCCCAGAACAAATTTCCAAGTATTACTTAATGCAGGAAGGAACAACAGTATTACCCAATCACGAACCCACTGAGACGTCCCAACCAGGACTTAAGTCTCGTTATGGGACCCTCATGCCACTGGGGAGAAATCTGTGCTTTCCCAGAGGGGCTGGTGGGGAAAGACCAGGCAGGCTGTGAAATCAGGGCCTCTCCCCCTGGCCCCCAACCAGCTGTCTAACCTTGAGCAAACCTCTTGACCCCCTGGCCTTTGATTTCCTCAACTACAGAATCAGGGCCCTGGACCATGTGATTTCCAAGCCCGTCCAGGGCTAGGTCCATTTCAGAGAAAAAGTTAGGTCAATAACCATAACTGAAAAATTGGAGCAATGCCAAGCAGCCATCACAGATCCATACACTTTAATTTGTTCTTCTGAGAACAGTAATGAATTTATCCCGACTCACGCATAAACCCTCAACTCTCTCAAAGCAAAAGATTCACAAGAATGGGTCTGGACTGGTTCACCAAGGACAAAAGAACTCGCCAAAAAAAGACAGTATTTTTGTCTCGGTTACATTACCAGCACACTCTTACTGGGCAAGTAGGGAAATCCTAAACGAACAAGAGCATCCACCTGCTGGGTTTCCAAATATTCTCTATGCACCACCCCCCAAACGTAAAACGTGTGTTTTTAAATAGTAGGCCTCCTTCAAAGTTCCTTGCAATCCATTAGTCTTCTTACCGAGGTATTATTTTTAAAAAGGTGCTGTGATAAACATTTTATTCAGAGAGGCCCAAAATCTACCCTCCCTCTCACCACCGTTAACAGCTCCTTCTATGTAAAGCCCACCTTCTTGAAGCAGAATTAATAAAGAAAGCCAATAAACCAACTGCGGATGGAAGAATTCTGTTCCCTGCCTTCTCTGCCCTCTAGTACAGGCAAGGCTTGGGAATCGGTTCTGCCAACCTGGCACCACATGCGACTCCTTCAGAACAGAGTCCCAGCACGTGGGAAAAGCAGCAAGGTGGAAGGATGTGTGGCACGCACTTGGCTGGCAACGTGGAGTGCTTCGGGCTCTGGCTTCCTGATTTGGAGCATCCTGACCCAGGCAGGGGCAGCAGCACCTCGGAGGGCCAGTCCCCAGTACCGGCACCCACTTCCAGAAACTCGGCCTCAGGGCTCTTTCTTCAGCCCTCCTGGCGATTTGCTCAGCTGCCTATCACCCCTAATAAACCCCTTTCTGTTTACACGAACTAGAATAGACCTTAGCATCTGTAACCAAAAACCCTGACCAATTCACATAGCACATATTCCTTTCATTATTTCCATATATGAGAGCGGAGATTGAAAGACACAAGGAACACACAGAACATTCCACTATAAGTCAAGAGTTGTTTCCAGCCAGGGCTCAAATCCACAATCAACACTCCCAACCTTTCCTTATATGTACCTTCTCATAAATTTCATCACCTCTCCCATGCAAGGAGAAGAAAATGATTTTTGCCTAACTAATTTTCTATCAATAAAGAGTCTGATGACAGTAACTTGGCGAGATATTTGAGAACAGGATACAGTAAACATTGCTTTCTACACTAGCTCAAGTTTATGGAGAAGCCTGCAGTGTTAGAGAACATTCCCAAACTGCAGACAAGGTGATCTAATGCTGTGTTGTAATGCCAAAACGATCAGCCCGCTGTGCCAAGGCACAACTTAATTCACAAAGCAGCAATGAACTTTTCACTTATTTTCACCCATCCCTCGGGGCAAGATAATCATGTTAAAACCACAGACACATCAAGTAACTAAAATATTACCCTATGACCCAACACCAAAAGCGGACTGGAAATGCCGAGAAGTGATTATGTATGTCAAAAATTCTCTTCTCAGTAGACAGACATTAAGTCCCATAAAATCAGTAGACAAAGATGAGAAAAGTAATCAGTTGTTAGTAATACTGTTCTTTGAAATTGCAGGAGAATCTTACAAAGGACATTTGATATCTCTGAATAATCAAATTACTCTGTACTATCAAACTGCACACAAATATTTCTCAGGTAATACTCAAAGGCAAAACTTTTATAAAAAGATCACTTGCACACTTCTGAAGCCAAGAATGACACTGATACTCACTCAGAAGGCGACTCGATAGTCTGCCAAATGAAGTGGGTATTTGATTCAAAGGAGAGCACAAGTATGCGTCAAGGGAGACTCCAGACAAGTCTACTAACGTTGGTGCCAAACTCGCCATGGATCACAGGTACTCAGAACGCCCCCAGCTTCCCGACTGCGGCCCCAAACTGCTTTCGTCAAATCCTCTGTAGCACACTTAACTTTAACACTGGTGATGGGGAGAACGGGAATACACAAAAGTCAAAAATAACTATATCTTTCCCTAAGGATGAGACAAATCAGCTTGCTCAAGAAAACTCAGAGCTTGGCTCCTTCCAAACAAAATTTTAGAAACAATAATTTCATAGAGCCTCTGGGCAAGGAAGTTACTAAGATGAGTATGGAGCTTTACTATGATAACACGTGCACCATATGTGTCCTTGAGATGCATCTGGCTCGCGCTCTCTTTTTTTAAGAAATGAAGTATTTCTGGGCTAGAAATGACACGTGGCCTACTTTGAAGGCTTTTTTTATGGTTTCTCATATTTAGACTCTAACCTCAATCTATTTATTGCAGGCTGAAGGAGGGATACGATGCACATTCATTAATAGTATCAAAGTCAAAAATACATATGTAATATATTGCAGATGAGTGATTCCCAAAGCTAGTGTGCAAAACGATACCTCGACTGTAGGTCCTCAGAGAAGGGGGGAGGGGAGGGACATAAAACCTTGTTCATGAGTACTTAATAAAGCCAGCGAAATAGAGCCTATTCAAAAGGTTCCTCTTTATTCTGAGACTATGTCCTTTCTATTCTTTTGGCATTCGAATGGCCTTTTTCATAAAATGCTGAAAAATTTAATTTCTTCAATGTAAATTCAATTAGGTAGCATATACTGTATTATTAATTTCAGAGGTAGAGTTTAGTGACTCACTGGTCTTATGTAACACCCAGCGTCCGTTCCATCACGTACCCACTCTGATGCCCATCCCCCAGCTGCCTCCCCTCCAGCAACCCTCAGTTTGTTTCCTATGGTTAAGGGTCTCTTATGGTTTGTCTTCCTCTCTGATTTCGTCTTACTGTATTTTTCCCTCCCTTACCCTTTGAGCCTCTGTTTGTTTCTTAAATTCCACATATGAGTGAAATCATATGATAACTGTCTCTCTGATTCACTTATTTCGAAATGCTGAAAATTTTTAAAAATTATATCTGTAACCTGCACCTTCTCTATCTCCAACATCCTAACTCCCCTCCTTCCAGTGGCTCAGGCAAAAAAAATAAATAAAACCTAATGCCATCCCTGCCTCCTCTTTCCCACTCCACATGTCCAGACCGTGAGCATATCCCATCAGCCTTACTCTCAAAACACATGCATAACAACCACTTCTCACCACCACAGTGAAGATATAGGACTTTCCACTGCCCCAAAAAGTGATATCAAAATGGCCAATAACATATGAAAAGGTCCTCAATTGCCTTGGTCTATGGGGAAATGCAAATTAAAACCACACGGAAGCTCTCTACCACCCACCAGGATAGCTACAGTTCAGCAGCAGGCAATGCCCAGTGTTGCCAAGAATGTGGAGCTCCCAGAGTACGGTGCTGATGGAGAACCATCGGAAAGCGGTTTCTCAGTGTCGACTACAATGAATATACACAAACCCCATGACCCAGCAAGTCCACTTCTAATTACATCCCCCAGAGATGTCTTCACCAAACACACACACAGAAAAGGCAGCGCTATGCACTCGCCAAGGGCAGGAAACAACTGCGGTGTCATCACACAATGGAATGCTCTACAGCAACAACAATGAATCAGCTACAGCTGGAAGGACATGGACGGATCCCACAAACACCACACTGAATGAAAGAAGCCAGTAACAGAAGAATTTATCATATTAATTAATAAAGCATTCATATAAAGTTAACAGGCAAATAATAAGTTATGGAATTAGTAGTCAAGGGGTAATAATTTGGGAAGGGGTGACTGAGCCTCCTGAGGGGCCAATAACATTCTTTAAAAAAAAAAAATTTCTTTATTGAGAAATTATTTTCTTTTCTTTATTTGAAAGAGAAAGAGTGAGACAGAGCAGGAGCGGAGGGAGAGGCAGAGGGAGCAGGAGAAGCAGACTTCCCACTGAGGAGGAAGCCCTCCCCTGCCCCACCCCATGGGACTCGATCCCGGGACCCTGAGATCCTGACCTGAGCCCAAGGCAGAGGCTTAATCCACTGAGCCATCCAGGCGCCCCATGGGCTAGTATTATTCTGTTCTTAATCTGAATGCTGATTACACAAATGTATTCACTTTGTAAAAACTTACCCCACCACACCCACCCACAGGGTACTTTCTGTACCCTTCTATATGTTTTTTTATACTATTACGTAAAGTTTTGTTTTGTTTTTAATTACCTTCTCAATAAGGCCTTCTCGGGCCAGGCTTTATGAACATGTCCACCAGTACCCAGGATTTTACAATCTTTCCGCCCACTCCCCCCCCACCCGCCTTATTTTTCCTCTTTAGCACTGTCAGTATCTGAATGCTGTCTATTTTACATACTGGATATATTTTACAAACCAACGTGTTTATTGTCTGTTTTTACACATGAGAAGTTCCATGAACATTCATATTTTTCCCATTTTGCTAAGTAAGTCTAAGTCTCCAGTGTCTAGAACCATGCTAGCTAGTGTCCATAGTAGGCACTTAATAAATACTGATTTAAACTTGTTTATTAAGTACACAGCCTTGCCCAATTCAATTATGCTCGTGGATCTGAGCTGTAAATTCTTCATCACCACCATGGTATTCTGAACAATAAGCCAGGTGTGTTCTGGTCTGGCTTCATACTTCTCCATGGGGTTCTCGGGCCTCTTGTCTGCCTGATCATCTGCTGGATGCTCCCACTTTTCCTATTCAACGATGAGGTTCTGTCAAGTTTGGGATACGACACTAACTCTCTAAACTCTGGAACATCTTTTTTACGTTTATAAAGGAAACCTCAGGCTTCATTAACTTGTTTCTTAGCGAAGCCCACCCTGGGGACTCTACTGAGTTCATGGCCAAATAAAAGTAACAAAGAAACTTAACTCTATTGAATTTTTTTTTCCTCCACATAAACATATAAAGCGAAAAGTATTCACATCTTATAGTGGGGTCTTTGGTTTCTGGTCCTAAATGAAGGCGTTTTGGGGGCTCTCCCCACCCATGTCTAGGGCAAGTTTTAATTCACCATTCCAACCCTTGAATTCTTTTTTTTCTTTAAAGTTTGCGTTATGTTTAAGTATCTCTACACCTAATGTGGGCTTGAACCCACAACCCCAACATCGAGAGTCACATGCTCCTCCGACTGAGCCAGCCAGGGGCCCCAACCCTTGAATACCTTTAAGGCAGCGTTCCTCAAACTTTTGTTGATATCGCTCCCTGAGAAGACTTTTTAGACATTTTCCTTAATCACAATCCCCCCCAAAATTTTAATACCACACACAAACTGTACCTCCACTCAGGTACTAACATACATTGTACTTCAAATATTAAAGAAGAAAATTGCTGTCCTGCCCCAATTTTACTTCCTCCAACATGCATCTTTTAAAACCTTGCTTCTGTCACAACTACACTACCTTACCTTTCTGAGTTTGCTTCACATGGACATCTGTCAAGAATAAATTCTTTCAATAAAAGGTAGAAGTTGTAAGGCTGAGATCAAGAGTCCCACGGTCCACTGACCGGCTTGGGCATGTGACTTTTGATCTCAGGATTATGAGTTCAAGCCCCATGGTGGGTGTGGAGCCGACTTTTAAATAAACAAACAAATAATAAATAAATAAAATAAAATAAAAGTTGTAACCCATAGGAGTACAGAGTCTAAAGGTTTCCCTCCCCGCTGAGGCAAATCCATTAAAACTACTATTTTTAAAGTACACTTCTCAAGAAGCAACAAAAGCCACCAAATACACAGTTCATATTTTCCATCTTGTTCTCAAGGACAGCATTTTGTTAAACTAGACATTTTGTTGACATCAAAAGATAGCGGTCCCTTAACTAGTAGCCTATCTTACCTTCTTAAAATCTATTTTTAAGAAGAACACACGATTAGCACAAAATGACCTATTTTAGTCCCTCCAAAATCCCTCTAGAATCTGTTCCTTTTCTTGGTCTCCTGGCCTGCGTACTCCCTACCTCCACTCTCCTAAGAGGTGTTCCTTGCCCTAGGTTCAGATTAGGACTTTTTATTTTCCACGTTATTAGCAGACTTTTTAAATGCAAATCTGATCTGTCTGCTCCCCGGATATTTTAAATCTTTCCAGAGTTCTTCCCTGCCAATAAGATGAAAGTCCCAACTCCTCAGCATGATATGCAAAGATTTTCACTGTGAGGCCAATCAGTGGCCAGTCACATCTTCCCATTTCTAGAAAGCTTTTCATAATCACTTTACCCAGGATAGCAGAAATGCTCTTCTACCCACACCAGCTGGTACCCGCCCTCCCCACCCCATCCACTCGCCCCTGGTCTATTCCTATTTTAGAAGCAAGGTCACCTCTTCAAAGGCTTCCTCTTCTCCCCTTCTCCTTCTCAGGGCCACAAAGCACCTCATAACCAGCTTTGCAGGCACTCTGCATACATTTGGTAATTACTTGCTTATCTGTATGGGTCTGTTCCCCCCCACAGTTGAGCCATTTAAAGGACGCATGCAAGGAAATGCATTAAGAATACGTGCTACAAGCTGATATCCTAAATTGGGAGCCTGACATTCATCTTTGTATTGTAGCACCTGGAGTACCAGGAACCTATGGGAATTGGAAGCCCAGTAAGTATTTTTTGGCAGGCGAGAATTCTACCACTGAACCGCCAATGCCCAATAAATATTTTTGGAATGACAGACACTCTGCCTGCTCCAGGTAACCGCTACCTCTTTCTCTGTGTATTACCGAATCACCTGTTTAACCCAGACTCAATTTCTGCCCGAAATTCACATGCAACTTAATCCAGTTTCCTTTCTTTAGAAAACAAAAACACTGATTTCAGGAGCTTCTCTCACCTTCTCGTTTCTTGAAGTTTCCAACTGGGTTCCTCGAAAATAACTGCAGAGTTTTCAGTATCCTAGGAAACAACTCATTTCAGCCTGGAGATTTTTACCTACTTTAACTGAGTGAGAACGCTCTCACTTTGCAGCATCTTTTGTATTCTACCCTTCTCGGTCTGAAAACCACTTTCTTCGCTGGAGAAGACAGCAGGAGGAGTGAAGGACTCTGCATTCCCTCCTTGAAGATTAAACAGTGAGTCTAGCTTCATTCTTCTTCCTCATCTCGTTGTATAGACTGATCACTAATTTGCGTATACCCTATCTTTATTAAAGCTGAACCCAAATATACTTGACAGCACAGCAAACCCACCCTTAGACGTATATCCAACAGAAATCCATGCCCATGTGCATCTCAAAGGACATAACAGCCAAAGATCAAAAATGGAAACCCAGATGCTCATCAAGAGTAGAACATATGAACAGTTGTATATTCACACAATGGAAAACGATAGAGCAATGAAAAAAGAACTACACCTACAAGCAACACATAGATACATTTTACAAGTTAAATGAAAGAAACCAGGCACAAATGAAAACACCCTTTATGATCCCTGTTCTACAAATTTCAAAAATATGTAAAAACCAATCTATGGGGTTAGAAGTGAAGTGTCATTACCTTTGGGGAAGAAGGAGGCTAGTGATGGCAAAGGTGTGTGAGAAGGCTTCTGCGGGCTAGGCATGTTCTCTTTCCTGACCCTGCATGGTAACTACACACGGGTATTCATTTTCTGATGACTGAGCTCTATCTTTGCGATGTACCTGCTGTGTGTTATACGTATAAAAAGTTTTCTTCAATCTTTGTGGTAATTTCAAACCTTTTCCTACAAGTCACGGGTCATTCGAGATATAATCTTTCTAAATATCTGCTGCTCTTCAGTCTGTTCCTTTGTTTGCAGGCTTACGATGCGCCCCTTTCTCTTTTCTACACCACTTCATATGTGGCTTCCCAAGAAAGCAGAAACAAAACCCAGAGAATAGGAGAAAATTTTTTCAAATCATATTTGGTAAAAACTTTGGATCTAGGATATATAAACAATTCTTAAGACTCAACACTAAAAAGACATAACTTAATTTTTAAATGGGCAGAGGAGAGGCACCTGGATGGCTCAATCAGTTAAGCATCTGCCTTCAGCTCAGGTCATGATCCCGGGGCCAGGCTCTCTGCTCAGTGGGGGGCCTGCTTCTCCTTCTGCCCCTCCCCCTGCTTGCGAGCTTTCTCTCTCTCTCAAATAAGATAAATAAAATCTTTAAAATAAATAAGCGAGCAAACAAATAAATAATGGGAAGAAGATCTGAACAGACATTTTTCCAAGTAAGATATACAATGACCAATAAACACATGAATGATAGGGGCACCTGGGTAGCTCAGCTGGCTAAGCGTCTGTCTTCAGCTCTGGTCATGATCCGGTGTCCAAATATTGGGCTTCCTGCTCAGCGGGGAGTGTAACTGTCCCTCTCCCTTTGCCCCTACCCCCCTGCTTCCCCCTGCTCCTGTTCTTGCTCTCATGTGCTCTCTCTCTCCCTCTCAAAAATAAATAAATAGAATTGTTTTTAAAAAGCACATGAAGGATGATCGACATCATTAGTCACTAAGGAAATGCAAATCAAATGCACACTGAGATTCCACTGCACACCCATGAGGACTGCTAAAATAAAAACACCGAACAGTAGAGCAACAAGCCCTGGCAAGGATGCGGACAAACAGGAACGTTCACACACTGCCACTGGTGGGAATGTTGGACGGTACCGCTAATTTGGAAAACAGTCTGGCAGGTTAAACACAGAGTTACTACCGAAGTCAGCAACTCCACTGATAGGTGTACACCCAAGAGAAATGAAAACACGTACACACAGAAACTTACACATGAACAGCAGCATTCTTTTTAACACACAAAAAGTGGTAACAACCCAAATGTCCATTAAATGATGGAGAAACAAAATGGCATATAACCACACAATGGAACATTACTCAGTAATAAAAATAAAGTTTGGATGCACGCTTCAATATGCACGATCCCTGAAAACATCGTGCCAAGCACAAGAAGCCAGGCACAAAGAACCACATGTTACAGGATTCCATTTATATGAAACATCCAGAACAGGCAACTCCATAGACAGCAAGGAGGTCAGGGCTTGCTTAGGTCTGAAGGGATGGGGTGGGGGTTCCCTCCAGAGAAAAGGGCATGGGGTTTCTTTCTGAGGTGATGAACGTGTTATGTTCTCAAACGAACTGTGGTAACGGTGGCACAAAGCTGTGAATATCCTAAAAACCAGTGAATTGTACATTTTCAATAGGCTAATTAGGGTATGTGAATTATGTATCAATAAAGCTGTTATTATTATTTTTTTTTAATCTGGCTTCTTTTGCAATGGCCCCAAACAGCTGCACTGCCTTCTCAGAAGCCGGCCCCATGTTTGCTTATCAGTGTGATTTGGAATCTACAATCACAACTTTTGTTTCTTGGAGCCTCCCACCCATCTGGATGAAACCATACTCCTTTTTATAGTTCTGCTGGCCTTGGAGGTACCCTATCTTTTCCCTGAGCTTTGTGAAATCTCCTTCTAAAAATCTAGGCTGTGAGACTCTTCCATCATGAAGAAATGGAAGCCACCTTCACCCAAAGTTCTCAGCATGAATCAGTGCGTCACAATTTCTATCTTCTGCCTTCTAAAAACAGATCAAGGACTTATCAGACGTCTCCACTTATCGGGTTGAGATTTCCACAAATATATGAATAGTTGAGATGCACCATTTATAAACTACCTTCTCCTTATGCCAGCTTTGAACTCTATACATATTTATGCAGGGATGCATGTAAGATTAGGCTCTGGGAATACAAAATTGAAAGGCACAGTCTTGGCCTTCAAGGTCTAACAGGAGAAGCAAACACAGAGAAATAACTTTAACATATTCTGACAAAGCTCCCCTAGCTTCTCTCTCTCCTGCCACTTAATAAGTGACTTGGTAATTCTCTGTTTCCCGTCTGTCACCCTGGCTTGCTTTCATGAGAACGGATGCGCCCTGTGAGTCCTAAAGACTGACAGTGACCTGAACCCAGGAGAGCTTCAACAAACTCTTGATTGAATATATGAATGGAAAAGCCAGGACTATGCAAGGAGAACCAAGGATGTCCTACGTAAGCAGCTGTCCTGCCCTCTTGACCTCTTCTCAGTTACAAATCTCAGCCACACTTGGCCTTAGCTGAGGCCGGCAGGGAGCAAATAAAGCTGGGAAGATACCCAAGCTAGTTCCTCCCTCTCTGCCTCCTGACCTCTCCTTCACCTGAGCTCTTAGCTTTCCTACTCTTGCCTTCCTCCATCTGACACCTGGGGGAAAATGCTCAGGGTAACCTTTCAAAGACAACTGTGACCAGATGGGATATTCCTGTGTAATGTAGATGAAATTTATGTCTCTGAGACCACTATAAAAACCCAAATGAAGGGGCGCCTGGGTGGCTCAGTGGGTTAAGCCGCTGCCTTCGGCTCAGGTCATGATCCCAGGTCCTGGGTTCGAGCCCCACATCGGGCTTTCTGCTCAGCAGGGAGCCTGCTTCCTCCTCTCTCTCTGCCTGCCTCTCTGCTTACTTGTGATTTCTCTCTGTCAAATAAATAAATAAAATCTTTAAAAAAAAAAAAAAAAAAAAAAAAACAAATGAAATGTATCTTTCCATCCGGGTCTTTAAAAACCCAAGGGAAAGAGACCAGGACAGCTGAAAAGCTGGGAGGGCTTGCAAGAAGGGAAGATGGGCAGTAATACGACTGGGCTGGGTGAGTGTTACGTGCCAGACCCCGTCCCTGCTGTCACACAATGCCATCATCATTAGAGTTCCCAAGGGGGCCCGGGTGGCCCAGTGGGTTGAGTGTCTGGCTCTTGATCTTGATCTCACAGTCATGAGTTCGACCCTGAGTTGGGCTCCATGCTGGAAATGGAGACTACTTAAAAAATTAACAATAATAATAATTAGAGCTCCGATCTATCGGTACTAAGCCCAAACTGTGGAGAGGGCATGACATACATCGTCTCATTTCTTCTTGACAACAACCTTGTGAATTAAAGCATCACTGTCCCCTTTCTTAAAAAGAGGGAGGAAGCTGAAGAACCACGTGAGGTCACGGTGGTAGGATGGAAACTAGCACTCAGGTCCCAAAGCCTGTATGTACCACTTCCACTTACCAAGAAACACTGTGTAACATGGGCACACAAATTGACCCCTACACCCATGTTCTAAATCTAAAGTGTAAGAATGAGGGAAATTCCTTCCTCAAAAGTTGGTTTTGAAAATTAAATGAGACAATATATCCAAAAACGTACTAGTACATAACAGACCCTCAAAAAATACAACTGTTTCTTTCTGCTTCTCCTGCTGTGAATGTCCTGGCTTTAAAGCATGAGCACACAGTGGACACACTGTGATTTGCAAATCAGCTCTCACACCCTGTCCTTGAGGCCAGGCTCCGGCCTACTCAGAGCCACCAGGTTAAAATAAAATTAACCTTTGAGAAAAGCATCTAGACTGTCAACTACCACCTTACAAAGTTTTAGAACACGAGTCGCTTGCAAGTCAGAAATGATTTACAGAGAAATCTAAGGTCAAAGCTGCTCTTGGTTTTGTTCCCCAGCATTTTCCTTCTGAGAAATCGCAGACACCCCACCCCCAAGGCTGCTGCGCCCGATGCCATATGCCCATGGTGGAAAATGCTGCCATCTTCCCGGGGCCTCTTCCTTCTCCCCATCAGATTCCACCTTCGTGCCCCTTTTCCTTGTTTTCAGAAGCCATTTTTGAAAGGTAGGAAACATGGACACTTTATTTGTGGTTAGTTATCATTGGGTAGTAAAATGATGGAGGGCTATTTTCTTCTTCATACTTCCTGCTATTTTCCAACTTTTCAAAAAAATAAAACCTTATGCAGTGCTTTCCTAATACAAAAAAAAGGAAATGACAAGAAGAGAAAAGGAAAGAAAAGCCAATGCATTATAAATGTTCTCCTTCATCTCCTGCTGGACATCTCTCTCTTCTTCCCGACTCAGCTCCCCAGAGAGCTGGAAGCATCTTGAGAACAGGTCTGCTAAATCACCGGCACACCACTCAGCACAGCCCCTCGTCCACACCAGGGGGCCTGACACAAAACAGCTCAGTGAGTGTCTGCTGAGTGAATGAAGAGTATTCAGGTAGTATTTAGAAATGGACTTTTTTAATGGATGGTGGGTGGACCAAGGCATGAATGTGGCATGTCTTTAATGAACTGGGATTATCATAGTTAAATATCATTATTAAAAAGTTAGCTTTCAGGCGCCTGGGTGGCTCAGTGGGTTAAGCCTCTGCCTTCGGGGTCCAGGTCATGGTCTCAGGGTCCTGGAATTGAGCCCTGCATCGGGCTCTCTGCTCAGCGGGAAGCCTGCTTCCTTCCCCTCTCTCTGCCTGCCTCTCTGCCTACTTGTGATCTCTCTCCTTGTATTAAATAAATAAATAAAATCTTTTAAAAAATAAAAAAAGGTAGCTTTCAAAAAACCAGAGCAGTTAAACACGACAAGTCTAACAAACCGAAGACAAGGTAAACTACTCAAGGTGACTCCCTGTTGCAGAGGTAAACCAAGAACCCAATGGCGAACAGACCTGAGGTCTTCATGCTTCTTGCTCTAAATGAGTGCCCCAGAAATTGCATTCATTAAAGAACCCCAGGGCTCTATGCCCCATTTAGAGGGCACATCATGGCCCTGCTCAGCTACCAAAGTTTAAGAATACTCTTCCAAATTAATCTTTGTTCTTAAGATTAAAAAATAAGCCTAAATCTGAAAGCAAACAGAGGATTAAGCTAAAACCACCCTAGCCATGTTATCACTCCACCAAAATCCTTACCTAATAAACCAAAGCAGAAAATTTTAAGGACTGATTTAACATGAAAGAGAACTCTCAAATATTTGGTTTGGAGAAATGACCTGAACATAAAATTTAAAGAAGGATGTATTAGAGTCAGTAAACATACAAAGCCCGTAAATCAGTAGAGAAGTTAAGGTAGTAAAAATGTTTTCCTGTTTCACCATGACCTCAGTTAACTAAATTAGCTTTTACTAGTGACTTCAGCTATTTGATCAGTTGAATGTATGTTTCCTAGAAGCACACCTGATTGCCAGGACCGACCTTACACTTCTTTTTGTATTTTCAATTAACTTCAGTTCTATTAACCTCTCTTTAAAAATCTGTATATGGCTAATATACCTCCAGACTCCTAAACCACACTTATTTCAAAACAAAGCAGATGCTGACTTGATGACACTGTGATCATTTTAGGGCAACAGGAGGAAGTCAGTGAGAGGATGACAACCTCCGAGCAGAATCCATGCTGCAAGATGAGAAAGGCGGCATTTCACCCAGAAAATACAGCTCTAACGTTTCCTGTCTTGCCTGCAGTTGGGAAGGAAAGTGAAAGTGTTCTTATCAGAAAATAATTCTGTGGTTATTACAAACTCCGTAAAGATTTATATTTATTTTGCCACAACCATAAATATTTCTATTCCGTCGAGCTACTTGCACTAGAAACATTTGCAACCCTGGGCCTTGAACTTCTGTAGCAGGTGTGAGCCTCCTATGAGGTTGCTTCCCACATCTCAGTAAGTTCAGCTGAGCAGAGAGAATATGCAACCACGACCAACAGCCTGACTCTACCAGAAGGGAGAAAATTCAACACACTAACCATGAATTTTCTCTAGGAGTCAGAGATGCTTGCTTCTGCACCTCTCCTAACGTTCACTCACCTACCACCTCATTTTTCTTGAAACCAGCAACAGGAGGAGGTGAGAGAAATGAAAAGAAATGGCATAATGCCTGTGCAAACCATGCCTGAGTCCCTGAAAAAATGCAAACAGGCAAGGGTCTGCAAGCTGGGCCAAGTCACTTAGCCTTTCTCAGCTTTCTCGTCTGTTGATAACACCTACTGCACAGGAATTCCACAGGGATAAAATCAGATGATCTAAGCAAAGAACCTATTCATTGGTAGAGCTCAGCGAAAGATATTCAGGACTATTATTAACTGAGCACTGTGGAGGTCACCTTGACAGGCCGAAGTCCTACAGGAGATACAGGAAAAGAAACTGCCAAGTGGTCACATGCTAGTTCTGGGAAATCCAGATCATCACTGCCGATACAGAAGACAGGCCCTGACTCTCTTTGGTGGCACAACACAGACAAATGAGAAACTACATACCATGTTTAAAAATTTACCAGCAAGACCGGCCTTTCACTGGAGAAATGGGTGGAGAGCGTCTATCATCAGCATGGACAGTGTTTAAAACAAAAGGGTGATGGGCATAGCTGCCCTATTATATGTAGACAGGCTTTCCGTCATTTCCAACAATAAAATATATTCTATGCACACAGCCAAAACATGGGTGCAACTACTCTAGTCCCAACACGTGACAATTTCCCAACTCAGTAGCTGCTGCACTGGAAGTTAGTGTAAGAACCCTGGGAACAGGAACTCAGCAGCTTGGCTCCCACTCATGGAGTCCTAATGTCTATCTCGTAGGCTTGTTATCAAGATTAGCAATGGTGAGACATGAAGTGCCTGGCATACTGGTACAATAAGTGGTAGCCTTTATAAACTGTGTAACGAGGAAGCAACAAAATCCAAAGGCTGAGCCTGCCATTAAACAGTGGAAAACAGAGGTGCTTCCTTTCGACTACGAAATCAAGTCGTATGAAAACAATTGGGTAAAGAACACAGTAATAAGCCTTTTGACATGGAAAAAAAATCAGTAACCAGCAGATCAATCAGTTTGTCACCCAAAAATGAATGACAGTGTGCCCATTCCTCTGGGGCGAATAAACACAGAAAGTAAGAGATGGTCCCTGTCCTCCAAGGGTCTCCCCATACCTGAGGAGAAATCACATGGCGGCACCTGTCTGCATTCCCCCCACCCCTTGTCCTATGAAGGCAAAACCCACAACCTGACACTGCTGTAGTGCAATCTCTCAATAAAAACGTGTTAAGCAAATGACACACTCATAGGATCTCGCAGACTAAAAGAGCTACCTGCCTCAGAAGCTTCCAAGCCTGGCTTACAGACTGCTCAAGCTGAACACCCAAGGAGACACTGAAGCGTGCTCCCTTGCTGATTCTACCGCTCCACGGAGACTAAGAACCACTAACCTCGTTGAGCCCCACCAAGAACTGTGTGAATGGCCTTTACAAGGGCCCCATCCAGAATGACCCAGCCTGGGCCTGCGATAGGGAATGCAGCCAGTCACTCCTATAAGAGAGTCTACTAGCAAAGTCCTTTCTTTCAAATGTTTGTATTTACTCTATTCGCGTTCTTCTCTGTGGGGCCTGGGAAGACAAAGTTCTCTCCTCCCTCAGTATGATGGACCATCAACCCTTGTGACAGGGATGACATCCCTTCTGAGTCTTCTCCAGGCTAAATGTCCTTGATGAATTGTGCATTAATTACTTAATGCTAAGTTCCTTAAGCATACAACACAGTACATCAGCATATCAGAGAAGGGAGAACTCAAGGTGAGTTACACTTAACAGAAAAATGACAGTGAAGGAAGTAGGCACAGAAGGATGAGAAAGACACATAAAACTGTAACTCGGAGGCTGGTACCGCATCAGAGGGGATAAAAAGAAAACTAAATAATGGTAAGGGGCGTGATCTGCAGGGAAGGGGATAAGAGAGATAAAGCTACGGGTGAGGAATTTAGAGTTTTAAATTGAACAGAACATGGAACATGAACAATGGCTCAAAGAAAGTTCGGAATCCTTGGGAAGAGGAGAAAACAGAGGCCCGTGTGAAGGCAGAGACACCACCGTGGAGCAGCCAAAGAAATCAGACAAGCAAGGACGGAGAGACCTAAGAGAAAGGTCACAAAAGCAAGCAGAAGAGTGTGAGTTTGACAAGGTACTGAACCACCTTAGTCCCCTGAGGGGGCACACACACCCAGGCGGTACTACATTAGACAGAATAATCAGACAGGATGGCCTAGACAGGGGGACAGCAGGAGAGGTGCTCACAAAGGAGCCTGCTAAGGCCACCCAGGTACAAAGGTCAAGAGTCTGTCCTACGATGGTGGCAATCAAAAGAGGAAAAGTTGAAAAGAATCTATTCAAAAGAAGGGGAAAAAAAAAAAAAAGGCAGTGCTTGGTCTCAGACCAGCCCAAAAGAGAAGAAAGGGAAGACTCAGAGAAGACATCTGAGAGCTATCTGAGCATGGGGGCGGGGGGAGGGGGGAGCTTGTTTACAGAAGCTTCACAGTCCCTGCTCCACGAACACATGGCAGCTCATGCCTTTGCTCTTCTCTGGTTTTGAGTCCAAAATCTGTAACATTACCACCAAAGTTAAAGAGCTTGGAAAAAAGTTAAAGTTTCCGGTAGAGCCAGCTGAACAAGTCAAGCGCAAAAGAACACATATTGTGCAAGCCCATTCACGGGAAACATCCACAGGGGGCAAGTCTATAAAGTGGATTAGTGGTGGCCTAGGGCTGGGGACAACAGGGACTGACAACAAAAGGGGCTGGAGTTCCTTTTGGGAAGGACGAAGATGTTCTAAAATTGTTTATGGAGATGGTAACACAATTCTATGAATGCACACTTCAAATGGGAGAACCATATAATAAGTTAATTATAACTCAATAAAAGTGTTACATAAAGCAAAAAGAAAGAGTGCATAAACAGGCACTGCCACTTCAGAAACTTACAGCCTATCTGCCCAATAAAAATGATTACTAGACTTGAGTTCAAATAAAAAGCAATCAGGCGGGCGCCTGGGTGGCTCAGTGGGTTAAGCCGCTGCCTTCGGCTCAGGTCATGATCTCAGGGTCCTGGGATCGAGTCCCACATCGGGTTCTCTGCTCAGCGGAGATCCTGCTTCCCTCTCTCTCTCTCTGCCTGCCTCTCCATCTACTTGTGATCTCTCTCTGTCAAATAAATAAATAAAATCTTAAAAAAAAAAAAAAGCAATCAGGCAAGCTGGAAAATTCTAAAAGATATTTTAGAGAATCGAAGTAAGCTTCTAGGGGAAGAAAATGATTAAGCCTGGAAAAGACAGAGATTTATATATATAGATCCCTTTAAAATTTTTTCTTACAACTGACCTGAATTTCCTAATAGGTGCTTTGAAAGTAAAGACAAAGGCTGGGGTTTTCTCAGACAATGATGTCAAGTGATAGGACAACAGATAACGATTGCTCAGTTTCTTGCCAGCTGAAATCAGATAATGTATAGTTAAGTCCATTCAACGCAAAGCAAAAGGTTACATAATTTAACTACGACTGCACGGATGGGTAAACTTATTTTATAAATGTGAAGACCTGAAAGAAAAAGAGAGAGATCCTCTTGTCTGGAAGGTATATGAGAATATCCACATCCTTCCCAACTCCACAATATCCTCTGAAACACATGGTTCCTGATGCCTCCCCACATATTAAAGCCATTACCGCTCTCGTGGCGCTCAACACCTAGTGCACTTACTTAGTTAGGCACGTTCCCCACAACCGTCAGTCTTTCATCAACCGTTATGCTCACTACATGTGCCAGGCCCTCAAAGGCTCCCTGACCTTCTCTTCCTGAATCGCATAACCTGCAGTGGGCCCCCTACGGACGCACCACAGAAGCAGCAAACCAGGAGGGCAGTGGAGGGGTTGGCAGTGCCTCTGTGCAAATGGGCTGGGGGGGGGGGGGGCACATGGGAAGAGCCAAGAACAGAGAAAATATACCCCAGGATGCTCCTAGAGCAACAGTAGACTACTGGCGAGGTATCAATCATAGCAAAGGCCGCATCTCAAGGACACAACTTTCTACTACAGTCTCTAAGGAAGGACATTTAATAAGTTCCAAATGCCACTGACTGAACTATAAGACTGCTGCTCCCAACTTTTTCACTTGGATCTTAAATTTTAACTCAGTGGGGTCAAATATATATTGAACATACCTCATCTGGTCTACAGCAAAACTGGGAGCAATCCAAAAACCTAGGAATACATAAATAGGTATTCTGGGTCAAGAGCCATGGAGAGTGGTCTCCCCAATAAATCTGACCTATGAGACCCTATTTGTTAACTGATGCAAGGCATGGGAAGCCTCAAAGAATAAAGACGTTGAGAAAGCAAAGAGCTGGGGGTTTTCTACTATAATATCCTTCCTCCTAAATAAAATCCCTTCGGCTCGCAGGGATGTTTATTAAGGCCAAATCTGGCACCACACGCCCACACGGTTCTCCAGCTCCCTGCACAGAAGGAAGCCCTCTGACACCCTAAAGGAAACCAAAATACCGAGTTCTCCCAGAAGCTGCCCAGGAACCACAGAATGAATAAGAAAGAACGCAATCCCATCTACTGGGAAAGAAAACCAGCCTTTGAAAGGCCAGCGCCAACTTTCCACAACACATTCTGGCTGACGGCCTGTGGCTTAAGCCCTGCACAGGAGACCACACAGTGCCTAAGGTGGTAAGCAGTCTACTTTGCAGAAATAATGCCACCACCACAGACATGACTTCAGAAGTTTTCACTTTTTTTTCTTTTTTCATTGGATCTCAAGAATTCTGAGAAGGGCAAATACTTTCCCCATTTCACAGATGAGAAAACTGTAGCCCATGGAGGTCCGCACAGCAGCCAGCTTCTCCTCTTGCATGTCCAGCACATACAAACCAGCTCTTAATCCTCACCAAAACCTCTTCCCCCTGCCTTCCCCATTTCAGCAAATAGCACGTCCATTATTCCACTTGCTCAGGCCAAAAACCCTGCTGTCCTCCTTGACTGCTCTCCTTGCTCTCTACACCATCAGACCCTTCAGGGAGTCACATCAGCCCCATCTGACATACATCCAGAACACAGCCACTTCTCGTCACCTCCACTGATCATCATATCTGGCCCAGATCATTGCTAGGACCCCCTGAAGTCTCCTTGCTTCCACCCCACTCATACATACTTTATTCTGTTCTCTGCACAACTGAGTGCTTTGCTTTCAAAATATAACAGATTGGACCCTTTGTGGAAAATCCTCTGGTGGTTTCCCATCTCAGAGCTGTTCACTGCCGTAGATCCAGGATGAGAGCAGGTACCTGCCATCTAGAAGGTGCTCAGTGAATACTGCTGATGAGTAAACAAAAGAAAAATGGCCAAATTCACAGAGCCAGGATTACACAAATCTTCCAGTGCTCTCGGTAACCATGAGACCACATTTACCATAGCCAACAATCCACACAGGAAGAAATTCTTCAATCTTACTTTGAATAACTGAACCCTATCACACATAATCAATACTAGGCTGAATTTCTCATGACAAATTAATATGAAAATACCATTTTCATTTTAAAAAGCCATGAATCCTCACACGAGGTTATCTGAATCTTCCCTACTGGGCAGCATGGGAAACTGCCAGCTTGCTTCTCACAGAACTGTCCTCAGCTCTGTGACTCTTCTGTATTCAGTGACATGATGGCATCACATCTCAAGACTACCACCACATTAATGAGACGGGCTCTAAAAGACTCAGAAAGAAGCACCCTGGAAAAGGGGTGGTAAGCATTTCTAAGTCTAGCACTAGCCACACTAGCCACACTAGCACTACGCCAATCTCAAACAGGAATCAAGTTTCTACAATATTGCAAGGTACAGCAGAAAGGTGAGATTGTCTCCTACCAAAATTACAACAACTCTCAGGGTTGAGTTAAAATGTTGATTGTTTGCAGAGCAAAGTGAAACTAATGCTAAAATTATCCACCATTACAGAATTTCCTCACTAAAATGTTTTAGAGTTAAAAACAAATTCTCTGAATTTATTTCTTTAGTTCTTTCAAAAACATTTCTACTACCTGCTAAAAGCCTTCAGTCTCACTAAATCACAATAATAAATTCACAGGATTTTAACAGTTGGCCTTAAAGGAAACTTAATTCAACCTCAACTTTCCTCCTCTTACAAAGGAAAAGATACTTGGTCTATAACAAAGTGAACAATAAAACTTGTTAAATGAGTGAATGAGTGAAGACCCGAAAAGGGTATATGACTCTTTTAAGATCTGACAACTAAGGGAAAAATCCATTAACCAAAACTAGACTTCTAGATTCTTTTGGAACCGCCATGGAAGTAAAGGAAACCACCAAGACTTGAAAACTTTATCTGGGTCCTCAGGAAAGAATTAGCCAAGATTCATTAAAGCCTGTTTCCGTTAGTTCTGTTACTTAGAAAAGCACTTGATAAAATAAATTTTGCCAAGACCTATCTCCTTGGAAACCAAAAAGGCAGAACTGTCTAGGGTTTCTTTTTTCTTCTATACAAAGAATATTTAACGCAGGACTATTTTCATAATAAACAACTACAACTGTTTTTGCATCAGCAGTAAAACAGGTGGTCTTTGACTAAAAGAAAAATCAATCAGATGAGAGGAACAGAACACTGAAAAGGACCATATCAATCACTAGAAGAGTATCAGCCACATGAGACCAGGAACTATGCATTCCCTTGTCACTAATAGCAGCCATTGGCCGCTGGCATTATAGTGGGACTCAATAAATATTTAGGAAATAAATGAGTAAGTTACTCCTTAAAGATTCACCCACATAGACATAAATTCGTTTGGTCACCACCAAACAACTCTTTACTTCAGGTATACTAAATGCAAGCACACTACACTTTTCCTCCACAACAATTCTAACAATTTCCCTTCAAGTAATACACTCAACCAAAATTATCCCCATAGTTTTATTAAGAAGGTAAGAAAGTATGTCTTATGTAGCCTAAAGTACTTACTAAAACAGCCACTTCATTGGCTCTTCTGGTTCCAATCTCTCTCATTCAGTTCATCCCACACAACCCAGCCAGGTTAGTTTTCTCCTCTTTGCACATCCCAGAAAGGAAACAGTGCTGTGGCTAACAATTCTATCTTTGTATGAGGACTACAGCTCTTCAAGGAGCAGATGGGGAAAAGCAGAGTCTACCGGAATGGAGTAGGAAAAGCAATACAGTGTCAAGGAAAACAATACCACAAGTGACAATTCGTGTAAAAACTGACACCGTTGAAAATCCTGAGATTACCACTAGCGGCTTTCAGGAAAGACCTCCATTAACACTGCGACCCAACCGATACAGATGGTTTGGGGTACTGATATCCAGTGGGGTCCACATCCAATCTTCAAGGTCCATCACCCTTTGGAAGTTTTCCCAAGCCATTGGCATAAGTATTTGTGAAAGTACTTTGCAAACCAGTAAGTGCTAGACACACAGCTCTTACTCTACTAGCTGTCAACTGATAGCCTTGCAAACATTCTGCCATTTACATCACTACCTCATTCTTTATGTGTCTGATACCTCAAAAAGATGAAAAACTCTGTGAACTGTTTTCTCAATTGTCAACTTCTCTATTCTCTATCATTTAACACCGAGAATAGCATCAATTAAAAATAAGTGCCACTCACACTTCCCAATTTCAACATATCAGAAAGCTAGTGTAATCCAAATAGTTGTAGTACTGGCATAAAGACAAACAAACAGACCATCAGAATAGGCCAGAAATAAACCCTTGTGTATGTGGGCACCTGATCTTCAACAAGGGAGCCAAGACCACTCAATGGGGAAAGGACAATCTCTTCAATAAAAAGTGCTGAGAGAACTGGACATTCATATGCAAAAGAATGACGCTAAACCCTTATCTTATACCATACACAAAAATTAACTCAAAATGGATTAAAGACCTAAACACTAAGAACTAAAACTACAAAATTTCTAGAAGAAAAACATAGAGGAAAGCTTCAGTGACACTGGTATTGGCAGTAACTTCTTGGGTATGACGTCAAAAGCACAGGAAACAAAAGCAAAAATAGACAAATTTTATAACTTTTGTACATCAAAGGATACACCCCACACAGTGAACAGGAGAAAATATTTGTAAATCATTCATCTGATAAGGGGTTAATATCCAGAATATATAAAGAACTCCTACAACTCAACAAGAAATCCAATAACTCGATTAAAAAATGGGTAAAGGTGCAGGGAAGAGAATAGGGAGAGGGTGGTTGGGTGATGGACATTGGGGAGGGTATGTGCTATGGTGAGTGCTGTGAGGTGTGTAAGCCTAACAATTCACAGACCTGTACCCCTGGGGCTAATAATACATCATATGTTAATAAAAAATTAAAATTTTTTTTAAAAAATGGGCAAAGGATGTGAACAGACATTTCTCCAAAGCTGAGAGACAAATGGCCAACAAACATATGAAAGATGCTGAACATCACTTACTGTTAGAGAAATGCAAATCAAAGCCACAGTGAAATCTCACTTCACGTGCATTAGTACGGCTACTATGAAAAACACAGAAAATAACAAGTGTTGACGAGGATGTGGAGAAACTGGAACCCTTGGGTGCAGTTGGCGGGAATGTGAAACCACTGTGGTTTTAGAACTACTATGAAAAACTGTATAGAGATTACTCAAAAAATTAAAAATAGAGCTACCATATGATCTAGCAATCCCACTTCCGTGTGTATATTCAAAAGAATTAAAAGCAAGATCTTAAAGATATGCTGGTACACCCATGTTCATACCAGTATTACTCACAACAGAAGAGGTAGAAGCACCCTGAATGTCCATGAGTGGACGAGTAGACAAAATATGGTCTACACATATCGGAATATTAACGAGCCTCAAAAGAAGGAAATCCTGTCACATGCCAACATGGATGAAACTTGAGGCCACTATGCTGAGTGAAATAAGCCAGACACAAAAAGACAAAATACTGCCAGATTCTCACTTAAATGAGTTGTCTGAAGCAGACAGATTCACAGAAACAGAAAGTAGGATGGCAGGAGCCACAGATAAGGGGAGAGTATGATTTCAGAAGTGCCAGATGAGAAGGCTCCGGAGGTCTGTTTCACAATAACATGAATGTACTTAGCACTGCTGCACTATATACTTAAAAATGGTTAAGATGGTAAATTTTATGTTATGTGGTTTTTAACACAATAAATATAAGTAAGTGCCCACATACAGTTACCAAATTGGATTTACATGTTCTACCTCCACCGCAGGGGTATAAGTAGCCTGACCCTTTTAGCTGTCTGCAGGTATTTCCAGAGTTTCTTCCAAGCTGTCTTTTTTTGTCAATGGGACAGCACAGAGGATCAGAGGCTCCCCTTCTCCCCAGTTCAAAACAAAGCTTCCACAACCCCCAGCCAGCAACTGTCAGTTTAAGCCTACTACTTGTTTACCTTATTGTCAAGCAAAGGTTCAAAAATGATTTTAAATAAAGACTGTGCTCTCAAGCCGGTGGAGGAGAGCATAACTGAATCAACCGCTGAGTTTCTTCACACCACCATCCCCCTGATATGCTGCCCCAGACCTCACAGGATCCCCTAACCCTCTCCACCCAAGCACTCACTGCTTGCCATACGCAACACCCTCCCCAAACCGCTGAAAGCCACTACTGTAAAACATTACCTGGAAAATGGCCTTCAGAACAATCCCAAACAACAAACCAAACCAAACAATCAACAAACCAAAACCAATTATTCTGCTGACATTCTTGAACTCTGAATAGGCCTTTCCTATGAACCCTGTAGTTCTCCATAACCTATCATTTACCTACTGAAACATTTTGTTATGCAATTATCGGACCTCATTTCCTATTACGCAGGATCAGCACTAAGATCCTCATTAAAAAATAAAGTAACATGGAGCCGCTTCGAAGAACCATAGGCACCTCGCAAACTGATAAAGAGACCAGGGTTAGGAACCACAGTCAGACCCCCACCCCCACCCTGCAAACGTAGACACACACACACACACACACACACACAGCACACTCTCTTTACAGAGGAGATGCCAGCAGAGCAGGAACTACACTCAGACAAAGGATACTGGCAGAACCTTCTGAGGTCTTCCCGAGCAGCCAGCACTAGGCTTAGGAAGACGGGGGAGGTCCATCAACCACACAACGACCCACAGCGCAGAGTAAGAACATGCGTTTGTACAGCCTTCTGAAGAAAAGTCGTTCGGTTCCAACAAGTCATAAACTTACATTTCTTGCAAAACTCTGGGAAAATACTGCTTTCCCCTCTTTTCCTAGGGACACAAAGGTGAAGCAAGCAATAATAGTCAAATTGGGTGAAAATTTTAGGACATGCAACGATAATGATAATCTCATGGGCACCTCCCAACAAGCACCGTCTCTTCTTGAAAGCATGACATACCACAGTTTGGTTGTCAGCTGCTTCCCCAAAAGCATCAAGTACCAAAAAGAAACTTGTAAAGAACCACAGTCCATCAATTCTGGGGACCAAGACTGTTAAAGGGAACATAAGGAGCTTGCAATTTATCCAACTCGCCTAGGCAAACACTCTAGAATATGAAAAAATAAATAAATAAATAAGAGCCGAAGGAAAAGAGACTGATCACACGCGAGTCTGGATTACAGAAACGTAATCATTCACAATGAAGCTGTTTTTTACTTCTCAGTAGCTTCTTCTGAGTAGCTGAAGAAATTCTAAAAGGAAGCAAGACCCTGAACCACAAAACCAATTAATGATTATACCTATAGCTTCGGTAAAAGACTTCGTGAAAAAAGTAAAAGAGGAAAGAGAAAATAAGCAGAATTAACTATTGTATCTGCAACAGGCATTTAACCCAGACCTGTTCTGGGGGAGGAGGGAGGAGAAAGGAAAAAGAATCCAGTGGCGGCCAAGGCTAGACATCCTGTCCTATCCACTCAAGTCGCCTCCAAGTGACCCCTGTGCTTGTGCAAACCAGAAACCAACCCTCTCCAAGCCAGACACTTCAAGCGTCCATGTTCCTGCCTCTGCTGAGCTGAAAAGAGGGAAATGTAACATTATGTAATTGCCTGTTTCCCACAATTTAAAGCGAGGCAGACTATAATCCTAATTAGAGGGAGAAGTCGGTGCAACATGACAAGTAACAAATTAGAAATCTAAAGACTGAAAATTCTCATCCCAGACCTCCAGAGGCCGCCGAGAGCTGGGGTTTCACCTGACTCCGCGGCAAGTCCACTGAGGCAATGCTATTTCCTAGGGTCCAACTAAAAAAGCTCCTGTTGTTCCTCCATGTCATTTAAGGGTCATCCTTCTTGATCTTCAAGAAAACACTCATTATTCTCTTTATTCTCCCCAGGACAGAATAAAAGGAGAAAATGGATGTGCACTGGGGCCCCTACCCTCAAAAGGTATACCCCAGTGGATTTTTTCTCACCCTCGTGATCACAAACACAACCACACTCAAGTTATTCTGTCCCTCACTCAAAGCGTCCGTGTTTGAGAGATCCAAAGCAAAGGGAATCTTTCCCATGCTTCTGACCCACTCCACAGTACATCAAAAGCCCGCCAACAGAATGAAAGAACGAGTATCTAAGCATCATTAACTTAGTTCTAACCTTTGCAAAGTAAAATGCCATATAGGACGTGTGGACTTTGTTTGCCTTTTTTTTCCCCCCCGATTAGCTAGATGTAGGAAAGGGGAAAGAAAACAAACAAACAAAAAACTAAAAACAAAAATCCAATGAAGTCAATTTACTTCTTATGCCAAAAAGTAGAAGTGCAGTGGATAGGTTAGATGGTCAACCTCCAGTGATCGAGGAACACCCATATTTTAAGCAGCACCAGATATGGAACAAGACACAGATTTTTGGATGAGCACCAAGAGAGTAAGATAATGCTCAACCCTTCCAGGAGAAGGGAAAGCCCCTCATCTAAAGGGCAGTCACCCAACCTGCAGGGATATTTCTTCTCTCCTGGCTCAGATTACCCTAGTGGAAGGGAGGGTGGTGGTGCTTATAAATCACTCAGATCTTCAACAGGAAACTCCTTCAACATGTTCCTTTTTTCTGTGCAATTATCCCTCCATCTGACCCATCCCCCCACCTCCTGTAACACTTAGCTGAAAGAGAAGGTCTACAAGTTGCCACTGTTCCAGAAATAAGGAAGGACAGACACTTCTTTTACAAATGAAAAATTATATAAAGGGAGGAAAATGGTAAGCTAGAAGAAATGAAGTTTGGCTTCTCTAAAGAGCATACAAGTGTATTATGCTCTAAGTTAATAAAGTCTATTCCTCCCCCCCCCCAAAAAAAAGAGGGGGGAGCCTACAGGCTCTACCATGTAGATATTTTAACTAATAATTTCTTTTTCCATAACTTTGTAATTTGAGTAACTCTAAAACTTACTTGCCAAACACTACATCAACACTGTTTTCAAAGCTCTTCGAACTTAATGTTGATTTTGTTTGTTTCCTTAAGTTTTGCTCATTTAGATACTTAATTAAACGCTGAACAGTTTTGGGGAGAGGGAAGTAGTAAACAAATTTTAATCTACAGACTCAAAACAAAACAAAACAAAAACCAGGGAACAAAGGAGTCCAGTTAAATCTGGAAATCTGCCTTCCAATCACTGCCTGATCACTAACTAGTTCTTCTATAACCTGCAACAAATCACTTCAACTTTCTGGGCCTCAGTTTTATCATCTTGCAAAATGGAGAAAAATAGGTCAAATGATTTAAATTCAAAATTCCTTCTAGCTTCAACAATCTATGAATCTTCTCATCAGAAAGAAAATGCAATTGCAAATAAAACTTTGATTTGCAAAGTACTTTCATACATATTTTCTCATTAATTCTTGCAGCAAAGCTGCAAAGCAAGCATTATGTCCACCTTTGCCAAAAAAGACAGTTTTTCAGAAAGAAAGTTCAAAGAGGTTTGATTATTTTTTATGGCCAGAAAATCTGAGACCCAGAACTGAGGGCAAATACTGGGCTCCACTATTTCATAAAATAATAAAAATCATTGATTGCCTTCTATCCAAAACCTTTATGGAGGCATCAGGGTACCATACACCAAACCCAGAAAAGTTACTACAAATGGCCCCACTGGACTAAAAGTTCCATGAAACACACTTTTACTCACCACTGGAACCATGGAAACTGACAGCACACTTCCTGGACAGAGAAACTCAATAAATAATGCCTGACACCATAAACTACAAAAGGTTAGGAATATAGTGATATTATGAGGGGGGGACACTTCTTTCTGAATTTCAGATATGAACTTCTGTCATTTGCATCAAAAGGAAAAAAGAAGCATTCTATATCAGAGATCTAGTTCTCCATTAGAGGAATAAGACCAATTTCATCAGTACACCAAAAATCTCAAATGTGAGCTGTCACCTAGAAATCTTCAGGATATCCATACTTTATATGTGCCCTGATAGGGACCAGTATGTGTATGATAACACAACCATATGGACTGACAGGAAGCACATAATTCTCGTGAATCACTACGTACTTTCCCCTAAATTGGAAAGATTCAAGGAATCTGTATTTTTATACTTTTCTGCCTCTTTTCATGCTTCTGTTTCACAGCTCAAAGAGATAGAAAACAGACATTTATTGAAAAATTCAAACTGCAAACCAATAGAACATACACATATCTCAACTCAAAGTCAACCAAGACCCCCCAACGTTTACAAAACCACTAAATTCAAGCAATCTTCAATCTACGACTTCAACAAAGCTACATGAAGATTTTTTTTAAGTTGTTTAAAAAAAATTGGGGGCAGAGGGTAGGGGCTTCCCTAAAATTACTCATGTACTTCAAAGCAAAAGCTAAGTGAATAAATACAAAAGCCAGAAAATAATAGTGAACGGATAGAGTTAAATGAATCTCAGTATAAAAAAAATCGAAGTAAGGTGCTTTAGATTTATTACCAAGAGTTCAAGTCAGTCTCACCACAGGATCCCAAGGACTGCCTGACACTTCAGATCTAAAAAGTTCTCTCTTATCAGAATTGCAATTTCAAACCAGAGCAGCAGAACCAGGAACTGCAGAGAAGCTAACAGCAACACCTACTGACTATCTTGAGCCACTTGCCAAACTTGTTCTCGCAGTCAAACTAGAGAAATCTTATGATACAGTCAACTTCAAGAGTCCTTTACTTAAGCATAATGAGATAAGAAAATAAGTTGTCACCCACATAAAGCCATTCATCCCCAAAATCTCTTGTTTTGCCCCTAACCATTTACGAGCAAATCATCACCCAAGTCATTTTAAATGCACTGTTAATTGCTGATGCCTCAGTACAAATAATTTATTCCATGGGAAAAATGTTTTACTATTAATATTCTTGTTAATAACTGGTATGTCATCTAATAGTTGGACACATCAGTGACCATAAACTGCTTTACGTAAACCTTTCATTTGAGACTACTGCTGTTACCACTGTTCTACATTATTCCCATCAGGTTTTGCTTTTTTTTTTCCCCCATCCCGGTAAAGATGATTTAATTGCAGCCTTCACAAAATGAAAAAGAGAAAAGTGAAAGTCATTAAATCAGGATTATATAGAAAATTAATGTTACTAGACTGGCTGCAGAGAATGATTCTACGGGACTTCAACCTTGTACTTTTCCAAAAGATTAAGTCAGAGAATCTTTGCCTTGGACAAATATTCCATATGAGAAAAGAAGAGAAAGTTGACACTTAACTCCCACAGAGTACCAGTATAAAAACAATGGGTTTAAGAGTCTGAGTCAGAGTTTCAACATGAAAGGCTTACTTTATAGAGGAAACGCCAACCCCAGTTCATCCAGAGAGACCTGGAACCTGATGAAAGTCGACAGACACCTTTACTCTGAAATTTGCATCGTATCACTGGCTCCCAGTTTAGAAATATAATCGTTCAGCAGGTAGTAAGAATTTCTGGGAACGCTACCTCTAAAATACCCGTCAGGAAAAATTAAATCTATTAAGGTAAACGCAGTCTCTAGGAGCCATCAGTCCCCAAATGCTTCCCTTCAAAAACGAATGCCAACAACTCAATTAAACATCCTCCCTGAAGTGAGCCATTTCCCTGGTCTCTAGATTTAACAAACGGCGGAACCAGGTGAAATTTCAACCTGCCCCATACGATTACTTGTCCACCTAGAAATGCCCTGAAGCGACAGGGAGGCTCGCAAATTTCCTTTAGGGTCAGAAGTTGGAAACAGATGAGGCTAAAGAGGAAAAGTTCTTTTTGAAGCGCCCTCACGCCTCCCCAGGCTTCTCGAGGTTTACTCGCTCCAAGGAAAGCAGGTTAGAGCATCCCCGACTTTCGCTGCCCTCCCCCCCCCCCCGCCCCCCTCCCCCGCCCAGACTCTCAGGAGAGAAATTAACCACCCGCGGGCAGCGAGCTCCCTACTCCCTTTCCCATGATTACACCCCTCGGCCTGTCCTTTCCAGCACAGCCTGCAAAGCGCTCACCAGGTGACCAGGGGAAGGGAGCCAGATGACGACGGGAGCAGCCGGGTGGGCGCAGCCACCCCGACCCGGGCGCGGGTCTCCCGGCCTCTCGCAGAGGCGCTCGGCGGGTAGTTATGCAGATTCGGATTCCGTGGTGCGTGCGCGCGCGCCGTACGCGGTGCAGCCCGGACTCGCCCCCGCCGGGCTGCGCTATCAGCACGCCACCGAATCGGAAATAAAACTTTGACCGGTCTCCCGGTGTCCTGCTCCCGGCCCTGGCCCCGAGCCCCAGCCAGAAATGCGATGCGGGCGGGGGCAGTCGGCAGTCCTGCACCCCAGCTCCCCTGCGCGGCCCCAGGGCGCGGGAGCCACTTACCGCTCGGCCCGGCCTCCCGGTGCCACCGCGCGTCCGGGGTGGGTCCGCCGCGCGCTCTCCCTGGGGAGAAAGAGAAACCGTGTGGACGGTCGACGCGCGCTCACTCGCCACCTCCTCTGCGGAGAACGGAGGGCGGCGAGGCCGGGCTGGGGCGGGCGCCGAGCGGAGGGGGGCCCAGGGGAGGTGGGGGCGGAATCTGCCCAACTCCTGAGCCCGGCTCCGAGGAGGACCCGGAAAGCAGGCTGGGGAGCAACCGGCTAGGGAGCAGCCGGCAGGGGCCGCGCTCCTGGAGTGGGGGGTGGGGGCGGAGGTGCCCCCTGTCCCCGGGCATCAACTATTGTCTGGGCGTCCTGGTCCCCGATCGCGCCGCCTCCGAGGCTCAGCGCCCCCCATCCCGCCTGTCTGCCCCCAGGAGAAAAAGCTGGGGATGGGAGCCGGCGGGTAAAGCGGGTTTGGGGTGGCTGGGGATTCGGGGTCCGGAGGTCGGAGGTGGGCGCAGGGGAAGGGGAGGTGAGTACCGAGTGGGGGAGGGGACAGGTAACTGCGGGCGGGGGTGGGAAGGCCCGAGAGGGCCGGTGGGGGGAAGGAAATGGGAAGGGAGCCCCGGAGGCGGGAAGGGATGGAGTGGCTGGGGGGCGGCCTCTGAAGCCCAGACCTGGCCCTCCCCGGGGACCCTCCTCCCGGGAAGTCGGCGCCGCACTGACTTTTTCGCTCACTCGCTCAAGCACGCACTGAACTCGCTCACAAAGTTGCCGGCGGTGGCGGCGCCGCACTCGCCCTTCCCTCCCCTCCACTCCCCTCGCCTCCCCGCCTCCCCGCCCCATTCCTTCCCCTCCTTCTCTCCCTCCCTCGGCAAGTCTCGGGTGAGATCACCGCGGGGCTGCTCGGCACAGCGCGCAAATCTCGCGAGAGAAGCAGCCTCTCAGCCGGGCCTGCGGGGGAAGTAGGAGTTGGAGGAAGGTGGGGGACCGCGGAACTCCTAGTTGCTATGACGACGGTAAAGCCCTGGATTCCTGTCTCCTGCAGAGAACCAAGGCAGCGAACGTGGGTGCAGTTTTCAACCTGCCCCCTCCCTTGCCCGACACCCTCATGGTGGGGAAAGATGGCTTGAAACGGGAGGAGGATTTTTAAACCTATCTGAGAGGGCATCTGTAGACCAGCGTCATGGTATCTGGCCAGATTTGGCAGATGAAGCTAATTGTTTGGGGGTTTTTCTCCAGAGGTTCTGGGGGAGATTTCTGCCATAGAAGCCAGCACGAATCTGTACCCCCAGATTTCTACCATATATTCACTCCTTCAACCCTGCCGTCTAATCTCATCCCCCAACCACCTCTGCACAGGCTCCCTCTCTCCTCCCTTCCCTCGCCCCCGCCTCCCCATCACCGCCACCACCACCAGATTGGGCTCCTTGAGGATCTGCCTTATTCATCTTTGTGTTCTCAGCGCCTCCACAGGCTTGGTACATAGTAGATATTTACTTAATGTCTGTGCAGTCGTCTGCAAGTGTCCTCGGGACTTTCCTTTCACCCTACCCTGTAGAGTATGTACCTACTTGGGCTTAGAATATAAGTTTCTGCTCCACAGCCATATTTTTTAACGCCATTACTGTCTGCGCATTTCTGTTCACACAGAATGTGTCTTTTTCAATAGAGTCCTTCCTTTCTACGGCTTTGTCTCCTGAAGACCCTGGGGTGGGAGGAGATTTATTTTTAGTTTGTTGTAGTGTTTAAATCACAACCTTTCAAACCCCCTCAAACCTACTTTAAAATCCTGCTAAGGATCGATTCGAAATCTTTTCACGCTGTCTTAATTGTAGAAACTTTCCTTTGGGGGGTTCAAGTAGTCACTGCTGACATAAAATGGATACTGTGAATAGAAGTGAAGCTTAAACTCTAGATTTCAAAAGGGAGGAGTGAAAAATAGCTTCCATGGTATGTGAATTATATCTCAATAAAAAGCTAATAAATCCCATTCCGACTTACATTAATATGAGAAAACTGTTATTTAATTCAATCCCACAAAACTAGAAAACCCATGAAAGTATATGAAGACTAGGCAGTTAAGACTCTCTTAGGTCAAGTGCAAGCTTCAATCCTAGATTGATGAAAGTTTTTACATTAGAAACCTAAGTGAATACAATGATTGAAAAGCACTGGACAACTTCAGAAAACTAGGTTTGAGTTTTTCTATGTCACTAATAATTGAGTCTCCTTGAGAAGTCATTTAACCTCTGATTCTTCATCTGAAAAATGAGGGGTAGCCCAGATGTGATGTCAGCTTTAAAATTCTGTAGCTCTAGGCCTATAAAAATTTCTAATAAATAACATATTTTCTATTTACATAAAAAAATAAAAATGAGTGTTTCGTTTTATAGGTCGGTTTCACAAAGTTTAGCTAAGTGTTGACAAGTTGATTGTAAAGTTTCTTTTGTCTCAACTGTAAAAACAAAAATATTGACCATGCTACAGTAATTTCACAGGGAATCCATTGTTCATGATTTGCTTTTACACTAACTCAAAACAGATTCCTTGTTATTTAATAAATATGCTAATTCAAACCAAAGACCTAAACTGAATATATCCACACCCCCACCAAAATAACTATAAGGAAAGAAGGGAGGGGAAGAAGACAAAAAAGGAAGAAGTGAAGGAAGGGAGGGTGGGAAAGCAGGATTTAAGTTCACACACTGGTGTTTTTAATATATTTTTTACAAAGAGGAAGCCCTTAGTGGCTCAGTCAGTTAAGCGCCTGCCTTTAGCTTAGGTTATGATCTCAGGGTCCTGGCATTGAGTCCTGTGTTGGACTCTCTGCTAAGTTGGGAGTCTGCTTCTCCCTCTCCCTCTGTACTCTTTCATTCTCTCTCTCTCTCTCTCAAATAAATAAATAAATAAAATCTTAAATATCATTTCTTTTACAAAGAAACTCAATAGAGCATCACTATTCATGCCATTGAGGTGTATTAAGGAACCATCTTTCACAGCGTAGTACACTATTGTAAATCAGTTGCTCATTTGCTCTGGCTCAACTTGGGTAACATAGGGTAACATAGTTTTACCCGTAAAGGATAGCTACCAATCTGTATCCGCCAGCGCTGTACAATTTCAGAGCCACCTGTTTTATGACTCCCAGATAGCTATTTGATAACATTTGAAATAATTGCCCCAAGTGCTAGCCAAATCTATTAACTTTATTCAATGCTTATGAGGCTCAAGAGTGGGTATTGGCCTCAGATTATGAAGGTAACCTCCCTAACCTTCAAATAGAGTAGAATAGAAGAAATGACCCCGGGGACCTAAGACTGTTCTTTCAAGGCCCTGGGCTACTGTTTACCAGTCACTGGTGACAGAATTTTCACCTGTTTCTGAAGGAGATAAAAGGTGAAATCCACCAAAGCTATAGGTTCCAATTACATATTTCTGGCTCAGGCACTCCCTCTGTATTCTCCTTGGCCTTCTGGGGGTTTCAAGATAGCAGAGAAGAGGCAGCAGAAGAGTAAAAGGGGGAACACAGAGTCTGCCAAACCATCCCTGCCTACTCTCCCTGGGCTCTTCTACCCACCTCTGCCTAACCCCCTCCCACACGGAGGGACGTGTGACCTTCCCTAGTATTAAGGAGAACACCTAGTCATTTCCTGTTCCCCTTCCCTATTCACTCCTTAGTCTGTTAGAACACAGTTGAATTCATTTCCTTCTGGTTGTTTCTATACAACAAAACACCCTAACATATCTGATATGGAATGATTTTGACACAGAAGCCTACCAAGCAAGCAAAATTGATATTTTTTAATATTATAAATATCAATTCAAACTTGCAAGCTTTTCAGTTAGTCTGGTTTATCCAGCCTATCAATTCAGAACTTCATATTAGTAACTATACATCTATAGGGAAGTAATAAAACATATGCAGAAAATTACTCTAAACTATTAAAAAAAGATCAAAGTGCTCCTAAATCATCCAAAATTAAATTATATTTAATGCTGTTTCAATTTTAGGGTTTTATGGTTTTAGCCCTATGCGGTGTAACTTGATTTTTCTGAATACTTGATTTCTTAGAACAATTCAGTCTCCCATCTATGTGATAATATTTACCACATGTTTAAATACCAGGAACTTTATAATCAATTAACATTGCTTAACAGAGCTACTACGCTTCCTTGTCCACTCCCCCTCTCTTCTAAAGGGTTACTTCACACCTTCTCCCCTTCATCAAACCTCTGGCTTATTACTCACAGCTAACGGCCTTGCTTCTTTTTTGTTGATAAAACAGAATCAGTCAAAGAGAAGCTGGCACACACTCCCTCCTTACCACTCTAGATACCAACCCACCTGCACCTATCTGCACATGTTCTTCTGTCCTGCACTTGGGATGAACTCTCAGAGCTCTAAGCTAAGACTAACCTCTCCCACTGTGCACTAGTCCCATCCCCTCTGACCCAGGGATATTGATTCAATAATTGTCCCTTCTCTCCTGCATCAGGAAATTTCCCTCTCTGTTGAGTCATTTCTAAGAGCATATATACATGCCGTAATATCTGCCATGGTGAAAAACAAGGCATTCCCTAGATTCCATATCTCCCTCTGCTTCACTTTACCCCTTGAATCTTCAAAAGGTTTTGCCATGCTTGCTGTCTTCAGTTCCTCTCCTCCATTCTCTTGAATTGTCCCCAACAGTCCAGGGAAACATATCTTCTCAGGGTCCTTAGTGACTGAATACAGTGGTCAGTTCCCATCCTTACCTCATTCGAGGTTGGTAACTCTCATCCTTGAAATATTTTCTTCATGTGGTTTCTGGGCTAAGAGTGTCTTGGTTCTTATTCTAGTTTTGTGGCCTTCTCAGTCTCTCATCTCTCAACTCAGAAGTCCCCAGGTCTCTATGGACATCTTCTTTTATGGTCTCTTATCATTCTGTGGTCATCTCACCAATCTGATGACTTTAGATGACATGTATATTCTGACTACCCTCAAATTTACATCTCCAGTCCAGATGCCTCCCTGAAATCCAGACTCATATATCTGTGAAAATTAATAAAGGGAAACCTCCCTAATGTGGAATCCAGAGGCTAGAAGAAGGAGTCCTACCATGCAACCTCAATTACAGGAATAATTCTCAATTATAGACTCCAACGGAAGTGTCAATTACACGCCTCAGCAGAAGAATCATCAACAGGAAAGGATAATCAGTTATAGGCCCCAACAGGGAAAAGATGTGCATTATATCTCCTACAAGAAATTGGCTACTGCTGCAACTTGGCCAATGAGAAGCCATCATCACCTTGAACTGCTTTTCTCCAATGGGTTTTCCTTCAAAGAAAGTCTTCCTGACTTCCTCCTCCTTCTCCATAAAATGCCATCCTTGGTTTGTTGGGCTGGCCTCTGATTTTGCCACAGCATGCTTGTCCTGAATGCACTCCTCCTAAAGTTTATTCCTGAATAAACCCATTTTGCTGGTAAAATAACTGACAGTCTTACTTTGAAGGGTAACACATCCATCTCCTATTCAACATCTCCCGCTGGTTGTATATTAGGTGTCTCAGACTTTACATGTGTAAAGCTGAAAAGCTCTAGATAGACCCCAAAGAACAGTTCCCTCCTGCAATCTTCCCCACCTCAGTTAAGGGCACCCTTCCAGAGATTCAAAGGTTTTTCCTTCAGAGCAGAAGTCGTGCAGCATCCTTGATGTCTCTATTTCTCTCACATCCTATATCCAGACCATTAGTGAATTCCGTTGGCCCTTCCTTCAAAATACATGTATTATCCAATCATTTTCCACCCACTGCAAATCGACCCTGGCTCAAGCCTTTTCTCACTTGGATTATCACGATATTCCCCCGTTGGTCTCCCTTTCTGATCTCTCTGTTCCTGCCCTTCCCCCTCAATAATTTGTTCTATGTACAGGATCCAGAGTGTGGAGCATAAGTAAGTTAGATCGCGTCACAGCTCAAAAGCCTTCAGGGTTTCTCATGTCACTCAGAGGAAAAGCCAAATTTCCCATTTTGGACTGGAGAAATGTATTCTCTGACTTCCATCTAGAGCTCCGACTTCATCTCCTTCCTCTCCACCCCACCCCACTCCCCCTCAGCTACAGTGGCTTCTCTCTGTTCCCTGAAGACACCAGACACTCTCCTGCCTCTAGGCCCTGCATTTGCTGTTCCTTCTGTCTGGAAAGCTCTTCCCCCAAATGTCTGTGTGACTCACTCCCTGTTCAAAGGTCATTGTGTCATTTGCCTGCTTGCTCTGGGTACTTTTGCTTCTTAAATCCTGTGTTGCGCGCACTCTCTCGCTCTCTCTCTCTCTCTCCCTCTCCTCTTGGTCATAAGGTAAGATCTCTGAAAGCAAGAGCTTTATGTCTGCGTTGTTACTTCTGTATTCCTGTATTCCCAGCACCTAGAACCTGGCATATATACAACAGGCACTCAACCCGTGTTTGTTGAATAAACAAGTAATGCTATTTTAAAGACAAAGTAAAAGGGCTAGCAGAGTATAGTAGGCAGACTAATTCCCTGCTAAGATGTCCATGTCCTAATACTGGAACCTGTGAATATGGAAAAGGGGACATATGGCAAAAGGGATTTTGCAGATGTGATTAAAATCTGGAGACAACAGGATACATGCCTTATATTATCTGAGTGGACCCAATGTAATCACAAGTTTCTCATAAGAGGGAAGTAGGAGGATCGGAGTTAGAGCCACAGGAGATAAGACCATGGAAACAGGGTCAAACAGAGATTTGAGGCTACCACACCAGTGGCTGAGATGACAGAGGAAAGGGCCACGAGCCAAGGAATGTAAGCAGCCTCTTGAAGTTGGACAAGGCAAGGGAAAGAGGGTCTCCCCTAGAGCCTTACAAAGGATTTACAGCCCTACCGACATCTTGACTTCCAGAACTGCAAGAGAACAAATTTGCATTGTTTTGAGCCACTAAATTTGTTACAACAGTTAAGAGGAAACTACTACTCAGAGTTTACTCAGTGTGTAAACTCATTGAAAGCAGGACATGTGTCTTGTTCAATCTTAAATCCCTACTGTCTAGCACAATTCCTAACACAGGCAAGACATTCAGTAAATGTTTGTAGAAGGAAAGAATGAAGTTTAACAGCAGAAAAGAATCAAAACTCCCTCCTGATGGAGTGGCGTAATCATTCACCTGGCATCACCTGGACTCAGAAGGGAAGAAAACATCATCTTGCTATTAGGAAGCCTCCTTGAACTTTTTGAGCCATAAAGATATAGGAGCAGGGAGTAAGGAGACAAGCCACTACTTAGGCACCAACATCAGCTACAAAGAATGAAGACAAGTCACGAGGGGCCGTGTGGGATGTGTGAAGAAGCTTGGCCTCTCTTCTGTAGGCATTGGGGAGACATTGAAGGATTTTCAGCAAGGCGGGGACACACATATTCCAATTTGCATTTAGGAGGTATAGCATAGTTAAAGCATGAAATTTAGAAATTCATGGGTCAGAGAAGAGGTCAGAACTAGAGTCATAATGTGGGAGGCAGTAGCTTATAGTTGCTGATATATTGCATTTAGATAACATTTTAATTAAAAGCACCCTCACAAACTTTCTTTCCTTCTCACGGATATGTTCTTATGAAACAATATTCCATTAAGCTGTTCATGCCATTCCTGGTTTTCTGACAATTTTTTTGCTAACATGAGTTCAATAGAAAACCCAAAAGGACTGAAAACTCGGGCTCACCAACCCTTTTGACCTTTTCTACAAGGCATCAGCACATACTACTCCTGCTACAGTATTTTTAAAGAAATCTATCTTCTCTGAACCATTTCAAAATTTTTTATCCATCCCTCCAATGGTATTTCCTTTCAGGAAGCTCTTTGCACTGTTTAAAATAATGTGAATATTTTCTCAGGAGCTGGAATTTTCCTTCCAACTAACCCCTGTCTCTTTATTCCTTTCATCAGATTTCATGGTTAAGAATGTGTCAAGAAGGAAGATGGGGGGAAAAAAAAAAAAGGTCTCTCTCCACTTTCTTGTCTTTTTAAATCCCTAGAAATGAAAAGAGACTTGCTCATGACTTGGAAGTGGTGGGCTGAGGCCTCCCAGAACCATCTGCCTCCTTTCATTGCCAGCCAGAGCCAAGGCGACATTGACAAGAACCCAGGAGCCGAGGGAGTGCCGGAGTTGCACCTGCCCGGTGGGAACCAGAGAGCACAGTGAGATTCTGCAAGGGTCACACTTTGCACATTCTTGGGTGCAGAAAACGTATGCAGTTAGGGTGTCTGCTTGTAGTCATGCCAAAGAGCATGACTGGTATGTTAAAGTTATCATAGCTTTCATCTGAGGGCAAAGAGGAAAGAATGACTATGCTGATAGTTCAAATGTGATTATAGGATCTTAAAACAGCTCATTTCTCACCCTGAACTCTACAAATCACTTTTCAGAGATGAAGTTTTTAAATGTCCCTTTCCATTTCATTTGTTCATTACATTTGAGGGGTAGTGATGAGTACCCTTACTCAGGTATAAGAAATAGCTAAGGCAACACATGTAATCTTTTATTATGCTACAGATACTCTCCCAGTGGTGTGGAAGAAAACCTACTAGACCATGGATTCTCGCTTGGATTTCCAGAGTCTAACTCATCCAGATAAACTACAACTTTAGTAAGTTAATGTTTTATTTCATTTTTCTGGACTTCTATTTCTTTTTTTTTCTTTTTTTTTTAAGATTTTATTTATTTATTTGACAGACAGAGATCACAAGTAGGCAGAGAGGCAGGCAGAGAGAGAGGAAGGGAAGCAGGCTCCCTGCTGAGCAGAGAGCCCGATGCGGGACTCGATCCCAGGACCCTGAGATCATGACCTGAGCCGAAGGCAGCGGCTTAACCCACTGAGCCACCCAGGCGCCCTGGACTTCTATTTCTTTACGTGCAAAAGGAGAGGGCTAAGAGCCCCTCCCTTTGGACTAAACATTTGTATGTTGCCATCTTAGCCTCTTTCAGGTGTCTATATGCTGCTGGTCAAAAATCGGAGGTCTGGACTTTTGTCCCTGACCAAGTAAAAGGTTCCTGAACCTCCCTCCATTCTCACTGGTCTAGCCCTTCCAACTTCGGTCTCCACCTGCCCCTGGCCTATCCTGCCTCCTACCCACACCCCCACTCCACAGCCCCATCTCAGATATCAAGGGCCACCGCAACTCACGCTGAAAGTTTGGAGAGGGGTGTAGACTCCCAAACAACCTTGCAGACACGTCCTGTTGCGCTCTCGTGGCTAGTGCCACAAGAGTGGATTCTAGCTTGTGGCACGACGCCCGTGCCAGCTGCTCTGGTTGGCAGTGGGCCTCTCAGGACTGCTGCTCCCAGCTGCTCCCACCTCTCAGAATAGCCAGCTCCTGGGCGACTGGGCAGTTACACTTTCCTCATTCCACACTTCCGCTGCGGGCAGCCCAAAGCGCAGTGCCTGCCAAGTAACCCGGGACAACTTGAAGAGGCAGGATTGGCCTAGAGAATCCATTCAAATTCCCCCAGCTGAGACTGTGCTGCGGGAGCAAAAATGAAAGCATCACACCGCCTGGTCTTCACCTGAAGGCAGTTCCTTTCGCATGGTGGCGTGAAAGGGCCCCGGCCTCACACCGAACCTCCACCTCCACACTTTGTGGCCTTAGTGGCTTTAGAAAAATTCCTTAACTCTCTAAGCCTTGGTTTTCTTGCCTTAAAAAGTGGTAATACTAATCATGACTTTTTTAAAGATTTATTTACTTATTAGAGAGAGCACATGCGTAGGGGAGGGGCAAAGGAAGGGGGCAGAGAGAGAGAGAGAGAAGCAGACTCCCCACTTAGCTGGGAGCCTGACTTGGGGTTTGATGCCATGACCCTGAGATTATGACCAGAGCTGAAACCAAGAGTCAGTCGCTTAGTTGACTGAACCACCCAGGTGTCTCGTGATTGTTTTTTTAAACACATTATTGTTTAGAAGCTTCCATAACATAATGTGAATTTTTTTTAACATTTTATTTTTATTTATTTGACAGACAGAGATCACAAGCAGGCAGAGAGAGAGGAGGAAGCAGGATCCCCGCTGAGCAGAAAGCCCGATGTAGGGCTCCATCCCAGGACCCTGGGATCATGACCTAAGCCGAAGGCAGAGGCTTTAACCCACTGAGCCACCCAGGTGCCCCTAACGTGAATTTTTTTTTTTTATATTTTATTTTTAAGTAATTTCTACACCCAACATGGGACTCGAACTTACAGTCCTGAGATCAAAAGTTCATATTCTACTAACCAGCCAGGTGCCCTCAGATAAAACACATTTTGTTAGACTCTGTGGGTTGGCTACCTAAAAGCCTAGCATTAACCCCCCCTTTCCCACCTTGCCCTCCATGCCTTTCCAGATTTCTTGAAGCATTCAGAACAAGCTCACATAAAATAGGGACTCTTCTGAAAACTCTGAGTTCCAAAAGATATGCAGAAATACAGTGAAATACCGATGCAGAAATGTAGAAATACAGTACCTACCATCCTCTCTCCATCACTCACCTGCTCCTCTCCCAGCATCTGCTACGATATTCTCTCTGCACAATGCTTTCCTTGACTTTGTTTTGGTCCATGTAAGGCAAATACCTCCCAGATCTCCCAGATCCATTCCAAACTCAAACATGTCCCAAGTTTGCAAAAGATCTGGAGAGAGAAGGACCTGCCTGACCCAGCTCTGGATCAGGTGCCCACCTCTAGACCCATCAGCTGTGACCAGGAGTCTGGGGCCATGTTGCATAAAATGGCATGAAGGAGCCATGACGAAACCACAGGGGTGACAGTTCCCAGGAAGAGGGACAGCAGACCACTGTAAACATGCAGGGTAGAGAAGTTACATGAGAGGTATATGACCAGGTTTCGTCCCTTAAGGAAATTATCATGTAGGGATAAGATAGAAATATTAAGTCTTTAATTAGGTTTAAATTGATGTTGATGCTAAAGGGGACAATGTAGGGAAAAAATCCCAAATGATCAAGAGTGGTGGAAGAAACCTTGTCCTTTCTGAGGTCCAATCAGTAAGGCCCTGCATCTCTCTCTGGAAGATATCTGCTTCTCGGGACTGTCTGCCCTTACAAAGCTCTAGGCCTCATCCTTCTTCTGTCTTGGAAGACAAGACAGAAAAACACTTAACCAAAATAAAGGATGGCTAGGGGACAGGTTTTTGTCAAACAGGGGAACTATTGAAAGAGGGATTTTTCTGCCCTGGGAAGGAATTAATGGAATTAAGCCATGGAGGTGGATTTACTATACCGTGTACAGTGAAAGAGGCTACAAAATAGGATAAGACAGGATTAAGTAGCATAATTAGTGTTTATGGAAAAGAGATCAAGAAGCTGGTGATGGCTCCAGGAAGCCAGTGGATCTTGGCACATGTGGTGAAGATGAAAGAAGGTGGGAGGAGGCGTTCCTGGAGGGATGAGCATGAGCAGAAGAACCTAGATCAGAGTGAACGTGGCACGTTTGGGGACAGTCACATGCAAGGGTCACATGCTTTGGGGCCACCAAACTGTGGGATGCCCAGTGAAGCCCCCAGTGTGCCTATTAAATGCAGATTCCTGGGCCCCCTGTGCATAGCTTTGGGTGTAGCTGTTCTGAAGAGGGTCCCGATAGCTCAGGAGAGCTACACCAAGCCAGTGTCCCTGCAGCCACTTCCTGGGGCTACTTTGGTCCCCAATCCCTAAAGGGGCCACTTGGTCACCAGCTGATCTGGCCTTCAGCTCCCAGCCTGTGTCCTGTGACACTCATCCCAAAACGCAACAGAATGGTCTAGATGTTGAATGCTTCTTAGACAATGTTGCTGTTCTTAGGTCTCACTGGTTCTTTCATCTGTCTTTTATTTTCTAGCCCAACTAATTTTTATATAAATTTAATAATCAGCATTTGCATAATAGTAAAGGGTGACTTTACTTAATTTTAAAAAACTTAATTAAAAAAAGAGGTATGTTTGAAGAGTTCCTATTTCAAACTTCTCAAGAGTTGATATCGTTAATTAATCATACCATATTTTTTTCTTTCTAAGCTACTTTTTATCTCCTCTCCTGTAATTCAACCCACATAATTTCCATTAAAGTATCATTTACAACAAGAAAACAGAGTTAGGGATAAGTCACATAATTTTCAAGGTGTTGAGACTAAAACAGGTTTCTTAATACCCTCTCCAAGGGTTTTCTTATTAAGCCATTACCTTGTCATTATTTTATTCTTGAGTTGTTCCCTTCAATTATTTTCAGAAAAATTTAAAGTGCTAGTAAGATGTTTTCCAGTCCCTTGACCCAGAAATTTCAAGTATACACAGAATGAATGTGACTTTTCACAGCCCCTCCCTCTTCTCTGCTTGAATTTCTCTTCTTCTTCTGTCCATCCCCAGTCTAATTTTTGCAGCTATATTTCTCTGGACATATCATGAAGACAAGACAGGAAAAGCATTTGCCTTGTGTCGTTATGTTCATTTTGTTGGGTGGTTCTCACTCCATCAACCCTATGAACAGACTTGGAGTCTCCTATCTAATTCTATTTTTTGGAATTAGCCCCATTTTTTAAAGTATTTTTTTAAAGATTTTATTTATTCATTTGACAGAGAGAAACACAAGCAAGGGGGGAGGGGAAGAGGAAGAGGGAGAAGCAGACTCTGCCGAGCAGAGCCCGAGGCAGGGATTATTAGACACCAAGATCCTGACCTGAGCCGAAGACATCCGCTTACAGACTGAGCCACCCAGGAGCCCCCATCTAACCCCATCTATTGGAAATATGATTACTATTCAGCAGTGAACTCTTCTAATAACCAGAAGAGACAACTATGATGACTCTGTCCTCTTGGGCTCCAAGCACTGGATACAATCCCACCTGAAATCTCTCTGTCCTGAGATCTGTGTCTGGATCTCTGGTCTGTGCTGCCTGGGAGCACACAAGATGAAAGACAACATTTATTGGGCCATCACTGGGGTAGTGAATCAGACCAATTCAGATGAACAACAGCTGTAAGTACACGAGTTGACCTCTGGAGTGCTGAATAATATACACCAAGCCCCCATCTCAGGATTGTGTTCTCCTTTTTTATTTATTAATAAATTACCCTCAAATCTAGACGTTTGAAACAACCACTGTTTTATTATATTTCACAATTCTCAGGTCAGAGAATTCTGGCAGAACCCAGCCAGGTGATTATTCTGTTCCAACCCACAAGTCTACACCTTGGTAGACTACACCGGCTTCTTCAGCAAAGCAGTCTCGGGGTAATCAGACTTAGTAGGCAGAGCTTCCAGAAAGGGTGTTCTGAGGAACAGGAAGTGGAAGTTGCCAATTTCTTTCTTTTTTTTTTTTTTAATTTATTTAGTTGAGACGGAGAGAGAGCCACAAGCAGGAGGGGCAGAGGGCAAGGGAAAGAGAATCTTAAGCAGGCTCCATGCTCAGCGTGGAGCAGGACATGGGGCTCAATTCCATGTCCCCAGGATCAGGACCTGAGCCAAAACCAAGAGTCAGCCACTCAGCCGACACCCAGTCACCGTGGAAGTTGTCAATTTCTTAAGACCTGGGCCTGGAAACTGGCATGGTACTTCCACCACATTTTATTAGTCAAGCAATTACATCTCCAGCCTATGTAATAAGAGAGGGCAATAATAAAGAATATGTGGCCTGGTCATCTTTAACACATCGTGGAGTTTTTTCACCAAAGGTTTGTAGAACGTGCAGTAAAGCCCAGGCTGTGTGCAGCTCTGGGAACATGCAGCAATGATAACACACTCCCTGCTACGAACAAGCCCACAGCCTCGAGGAGAAGCTCATGTGTTATTTCGTTCCTGTTCGTAAACGTTCAGTAATTCTCCGTGACAATCAATCAGTAAAACCAGGAGTAAATTTCAGGAGATAACTTAAAATGAAAAAGAGAAAAATCCACTGTCTAATAATATCTAGTTTCTCATAATTCAAACGTCTATTTATCTAACAACACCTGGCATACAAGTAAATTATGACATGGAACCAAAGCTTGAAGTGTTAGAGGGGAAAACAAATGGCAGAGATCACTTCCTTTGAGAAACAGACCTTGTGCATGCTAAGAAACTATAGTCAGAGCTCAGCGATCATGGGATAAATTCCAAAAGACTTAAGTTCTCATCTGTAAGGCAAGGAGGCCAGGTATCACCCTTGGCAAACCTGTCACTCACAAGTCAGAGAAGGCTTACCCTGGTAACAGAGCATTTGGATCACAAAGGAAAGGCAGAGCAATCAGGCATCATCTCCTTGGAAAATAGGGAAAGAATGTTTCTAGTTTAGCAGCTTTCCAGCCAGGACACTGCATTCCCCTGAAGCAGGGCTGTTAGGCATGAAGTCACTTAGCTTAATAGACTGATACGTCACAGTCGTTTAAGGCTTGAGATTTCTAGCAAGAGCTTGAGAGAATATGGTCACACTGTAATAGGGTACTGTGTTCATGAAGCAAAAATATGGTAAAGATTTGGAGAAAGTGGTGTAGATGCTGCTTTTTAGAGATGCTTCCTGAGGGACATGCCGTCAAAATCACTGACCACTCCCTGCCTGCCCTGCTCTTTTGGGCCTCTGGGCTTAGTCCATGTTGCTCTCTCACCGCGAACACCTGGGTCATCCTGGAAAGGAAAACATGAGAATGTGGTTGGGACCAGAGAAGTGGCCCAAGCAGTACAATATATGCCTTCTGTGATTCAGATGACAAATACTGTTGTGTAGTGAAAAGACACTCATGTGGTGGGAATAGGTCTCAGATAAGGTGCGAACTTGAGCCAAACAGAGACAGAGATGGCAAAGAAGATGGATCTAGGCTGGCAAAACAGCACATATGACACATGGATGTGGTTCCAGCCAGTAGTTTTGGGCACCTATTCTATGACAGGCATTGGCTGCTGCTGGGCCCTGTATGGGATCAGGACACATTCGAGAGATCTTGAGGAGACCAGCCCAGTACCAGTATCTAAGACTGTTCAGAGATAAGGTTGACAAAACAGGCGTGTCCAAGTTAGAAAGAGCCTTGAGTCCTCTGCTAACGTATTTGAAGCCAGTGTTCCCCATTCTAGAAACAGACATTCTTTTGTTTGCTTCAAACAATCTATTTTAATAGATTCTTTTCCAAAAGTGTAATCCATATTTCAACAGGGGGAGAAAAAGAGCATGTGCAGTCTACATCTAGAATGGTCACGACTGTTAAACCTAATTTATATATGGGATCAAATGCCTAGTGATTCTTGATACCAGTCCCTGTACTCTCTGACTTCTCCTTTTTTTTTTTTTTTTGACTTCTCCTTCTTATATATTTCTTGGTTTACACATGACCTGAACTTTGCATTACTCAATGATTTTTAAATATCATTGGATTTTCTTGGATGAGCAATTATGAAATAAGGGGCAAGCTATTTTACAGGTTGTGTTTTCCTAAATCACAATATTGAAATACTCAGTTTGCTCCAGGAAGGTGAGGTCAGGAGAAAGAAGAGTAATAATATATACAAAGTCATCTCTTGAAAAATGGAAGATATTGGTCACCCCCGGTGCTCACCCCACTTCATCAGTGTCCCCACTCTACCTATCACATGAGACCCACCTTAAGTCCAACTTCTCCCAAGATGTTACCTCTTACCTTTCCATCCTCTACTGGTTATTTACCTCCCTGATCTCCTCTTGCACATATGTCATTATTTAACTCTCTCAATTTTTGGAAACTAAAATAATAAGCATTTTGAGAAAAGTAGGTTCTATACACTTTTTACATTGTTCAAGGTCTAGCTAATAATAATAATAATAGCCAGCATTTATTGGACACCTAACTGTGCCAAGTACACAACTTGCACTATTTGATTTAATTCTTGCAATCACCCTTGGAGGGTGGTGCTATCATTATCCTCACTTTATAGATGAGGAAACTGAGACTTACTCAAGGTTATAAGGCCAGAAAATGATGAACTCGGGATTGGAAGTTATTCTGACTCCAGAGTTCATGTACTTAACTACTTCTCAAAGTAATACAAAAAGCACTTACTGAGCATTTACTATGTTCCAGGCATTGAGTTATGGATTGCTTCATTGACTTTTCACACATATCTATGAGGTAGGTACTATTCTTGTCCCCATTTTAAGGATCAGGAAATTGAGAGGTAATAGGATTTTTTTGTTTTTGATTTTATGAGAGCATTTAAGACCTACTATCTCGCACATTTCAATTATATAATACAGTGTTATCATTATAGCCACCAGGTCTTAATGAGAGAAGTCGTGAGTTCAAACAGTTTTGTCAAGATCACATATATTCAATAGGGGCTGGAATCCTGATTGGGACCAGCCATGACTCCGTCTAGAGACCACTGAAAAACACAGAATGGTTCACTTAATGTAGGAGTGCCTTCCATATACCAACATCCTGGCTGCTACAACTCTCTTACTTCAACCAATTCTTCCATCACATGTTTTCCAATGTCTTGACTCTCCTAGGCTAATCCTAGATAACACCTGTCTTAAAGCATGGTCTTCTGAACTAGAGCAAGTATCTCAGATGGGATCTGATCAGACCACGTCACAAGTCTCATTCCACAAACAAAGTTACAGGATTCTGAAGACCCGATCACTGCCATGCTCCATCCCCTGGTCCTCAGGCCCAAGCTCAGCATGCCATGTCAGTTCCAGTCTCCTGCCCCACAGATGCTCAGCTCCAGTTTCTGAATGTGATAGTGGTTAGGATTTCCATCTCCGTAGTGAGTTAGGAATGATTCTCACTGTTAATAATAGAACATCTATCAAAAGCTTAAACGAAAGTGTTTCTAATTCTTACACCACAGCTATCTGGACACAGTGGCCCATTAGTGTAGTGGCTTAACAATGACAGGGCTGGCGTTTCTAGGATTCCCTTGACCTTTTCTTCCCAGTGACAGGTTTCAGGTAAGTCAAGAAGGGTTGAAGGTGCTGGATGTGGCAGTTCTGTTCCCTTTTTTGGTGGGAGGAGGGGGTTAATTTACATATTTATTTATTTATTTATTTATTTATTTATTTATTTATTTATTTTAGAAGGCAAGAGGGAGAGAGAGTATGTGTGATCTGGGGGAGAGGCAGAGGGAATCTCAAGAGGAATCTTAAGCAGACTCCGTGCTCAGTGCAGAACCTGATGCAGGGCTGGCTCTCTCGACCCTGAGATCATAGCCTGGGCTGAAATCATGAGTCAGATGCTTAACTGACTGAGCCACCCAGGTGCCCCAGTTCTGTTCCCTTTAAAAGAAAAACAAAAGCTCTCCTAAAAGCATCCTCAGCAAACTCCCCATCTGGCTCACTGGTTACCACCGAGGATCACACGGCACTTCTGACGGTAAGGGAGTCTAGGAAGCTGGGCAACAGGACTGCTCTGACTGGCTTAGACCTTTCATAATCCACTGCTTGGCTTTGGCACATTGCTGTCCAGAACAAGCAAAAATAAAGAACAAGATCCTGGATATCAGAGAGGCATGTAGCAGGGTCTGCCATGGTGGAGCGTGAAAGTCATCTGCAGCCCTATATCCACTGTCTAACTTGTTTGGGGATGAAATTAGTCTTTGGGCAGCAATGTATACATCCAGTTATAGCCTCCCTACCCACACTATTGGAACCCACTCCAGTTTCCTCCTAGAACTGAAGTCCAGCTATGAATAGAAGCCATGGATGCAGCTAATTCCTGCCAATCTTTTTCTCTAAACCCTGCAAGCAGTTACAGCTTCCAGCAATCTGAACAAATGCCCCTGATCTTGGACTCAGACTTGACCCTTAAGAACAAGTACTGCATGCAAAGCTCTGCATCATGCCCCATTCTACATTTCTAGATCAGACTTGTTGATCTTGGACTTGGACCTGGTTGGATTTTGGTCTTGGCTGACTTTAGCTCAAATCTTTCTCCTAGCTGAGAACTCCCAGCATGCCTTGAAGCCCAACCCACACCATTTATGACACATAACAGATTACTAAATAAATTCACATTGAGTTTCTTTGAATATTTAAATTTCCAAGTTGTCAACTGCTGTCACTAACAGCAATAGCCATCTGTCAGAAAGGCTATTAAGGAAATGACCTCATTCAATGAAGACTGATAGCAAGTTAGCTTCAATTTATTAGGCAATATGGTCAAAGATAGATGAAGTTCCATTTTTGAAAAGGAAACTTTTGAGTTTTGTGCATTGAATAATGGGCCACAGCAACAATCAGACAGTGATAAAACAGGACAAGTCTGAATACGGGTTTATCTTGTACTGTCTGGCCAAACAACACCAACTATCAATGACTAAGTTTTCAGATAAAATAAAAGGAGAAAGTCAGAAAAGTTATAGAACAGGGTAGCAAATATCATATCCTGTATGAATCCTGATTTCTACATTCCAGGAAAGTCTTTCATCGAAAGAGCAAAAATCCTTTTCGTTTTACCCAGGTAATGATTTATCCTTCCATATTTCTCTATAGTTCAAACCTAAGAATAATGCTCAACCAGAATAACCACATTTTCCTAGAGTCCCAGGTAGTATGCATCCCTGTAATTCTGCAAAGCTTTTGAATTTCTATTTTTCCTTTAATTGGTTTATCATACATATGTCTTATTAAAAGCCATCTCAAAGACTTTTTTCAAGAGATAGGTTTGCTGTTATTGTTGTTTTTGTTTTGGGGAGGGAGAGTGCAGCCCAAAGGGATTGAAGTTAATCAGGTCAAGCTATACAAATTTTTTGTGATCTAACTTTTTACAAAACAGCATAATAGAATGACTGGAAATAGATTGATAGAATGCGACTTTCCTACTACATCAATTAGGCATTTAACCTGGTTTGACAGGATTTGAATGGTAATTACATGCAGGTTGAGTTCTCTGGCAAGAGTTTGGACTACAGACATTGTGACTGTGTTAGTAACTGGGGGAAATTCCATAAGCTGTTGTCACTGGGCATGCATATATCAAGGATGATATTTAATGATGAAAATTTAGAAATTCAACTCATTTTCTTACTGTCCTGAGGTCTCCTGACCTCTTAAGGGAGAGCCATGATTTTCCTTCAGGGAAATTCAACTAAATGAATGCTTAATTGAAAACTCAGAGTATGGTCTCCTCACCAGCCATGCCAACTCTGATTGATTTGTAGTGATTGTGGGCACTGTGTTTAAAAGAATTCTGAGGGGTGCCTGGGTGTCTCAGTGGATTAAAGCCTCTGCCTTCAGCTCAGGTCATGATCCCGGGGTCCTGCGATCGAGCAAATATATTGAAAATATATTTACAATGGTCTGACTTATAGAAAAGTTTTGATAGAACAATTGAAGATTTTCTGATTTTAATTAACAAACATCTCCATGGAGTCACTTGGAAGAGTTAACTGCCCTTTATGCCCTGCAGAAATTGATGCGCTTGGGGCACCTGTGTGGCTCAGTGGGTTAAAGCCTCTGCCTTCAGCTCAGGTCATGATCCCAGAGTCCTGGGATCATGCCCTGCATCAGGCTTTCTGCTCCCCAGGGAGCTGCTTCCTCCTCTCTCTCTCTCTCTCTCTCTCTCTCTCTCTGCCTGCCTCTCTGCCTACTTGTGATCTCTGTCTGTCAAATAAATAAATAAAATCTTAAAAAAAAAAAAGAAATTGATGCGCTGGATGACTTGTTTAATACCAATCATTTGAACTTTAGGAATATATTAGCTGCAGACAGCTGTTTGGAGTAGAGTGTAAGATAGACTTGCTCTCTCACTGCTAATTAGACACCAGGAGAAGCTACATATTGAGCCTTCTCTTGGTTCACGGATTGTGTAATCAAAACAGAACAGGAAGGACATCTGTCCACCTATTTGCAGAGCCTGAAGAATGGCATCTTGTTCATCTAACAGTTATTAATGGTAGTTAATAACTTAGTATGTGCCAGCCTGATTGGGTTTTTACAATGTAACCCCACATTTAAAAATATTATCACATTTAATCCTCATGTCAACCATTTTCCAGATGAGAAAACAGAAGCTCCAAGAGGTTAAATAATTTTCCCAAGGTCACAGAAACAGTGAGGGGCACAGCTGGGACTTAAATCCAGGCTGTCAGCCCCCATGCCTTACACTCCACACGCCCATAGGAGTACAACTGCTTGCCACATTGATTTACACAGGTTCGGTTGAAGGACAAGGGCAAGGACACAACCTGATTTCATAACATTTGAGTCAGACTTTGGATGTTCAAAAGACACTTTCTCTCCACTGTGATTCTAGAAATGCTATCTGCGTGCAGCACTAGTCCACAGGCTTTTGCTGGCCTTACCCGGCAAGGCCACCCCCAGGACATCTATGGGATATGTTACCAAAATACTCCATGTGCATCACACCATTGTCAGTCATAGCTTGTTTTAAACATGCCAAAGGAATTGGTTATTTATAGGAATCTGTTGGCAAATGTTCATCTTGAGAAATGAAAAGTCTTCTGGTAATGAAAATAATCGTTCTATGTTCTGTTTTACAAGTCTGACTTAAAAAAACAAAAACAAAAACAAAACAAAAACAAAAAACAAACAAACAAAAAAACCAAACAAACCAAAAAACTGGATTCCCCACCCCGAATGGCAGGTAGGAGGTGTTTGGTTTGAGTAGGAAGAATTTAACCCACAGCAGCCATCAAGAGCCAAAGCCAGAAGCCCATTTGCTTTTTTATCCTCCTTCTTCTTAAATCTAAGGGGCAAGAGGGGATTTAGACCACGGTTGCACTAGACATGAATTTCCCTGCCTCCGTGTTTAGTTGCTGCCCCCATGCCAGGCGACAGGTGCCTTGCCCAGTGAGACTCCCCACCATGGACTGCAGACTGGTGAGCATACAGAACAAGCCACCAGCGTCTGGGAGGCCAGCATCATTCAGTTTTTGGTCAAGATCAAGGAAATGAGAGAAAAACGTTAATCAGTAGTTCTCACACTGAAGGCCAAAGAGATCCTTTATACTCTTCCGCGTATTCATCCCAGGATGAAGTATCAAAGAGTTCAACAGCACTTTCTCATCCAGCCCTCATCTTCGGAATCTTAATGGGCTTCTACTTACTAATGTGAGTTTGCTGGGATTTGCCTCTGTGTACTTAACTGATTTACAGAGCCATTTTAAATGGTGAAAACTGGGGCGCCTGGGTGGCTCAGTGGTTTAAGCCGCTGCCTTTGGCTCAGGTCATGATCTCGGGGTCCTGGAATCGAGTCCCGCATCGGGCTCTCTGCTCAGCAGGGAGCCTGCTTTGCTTCCCTTCCTCTCTCTCTGCCTGCCTCTCTGCCTACTTGTGATCTCTCTCTGTCAAATAAATAAATAAAATCTTAAAAAAATAAATAAATAAATGGTGAAAACTCTGGGACCATGAATAGGGAAAGGGGAGGGAAGACACAAAACCCACTAAAGCCTGTGCCCCCAGAATAATTGCTCCCCTGCCCCAGCGTCTCTATGTATCTTCATTCACTGTTATGTAAATGATGTTTTAGAAAGCTGGGAAATTCCCCATAACCCCTGAGCTATATATAAACCAATGCTTCCCAAACTTTCAATTGAAGAACAGCAGAAGGCCTGAGCCACACACTGCATCCTCTTGATGTCTGAGGGTCGTGGAAGGAGGCTGCTGGAATACACTGTGTCCTCAAGATCTTCTGTTTTCGATTAAAAAAAAAAAAAAATCACATAGATTTTACACCCCTATTTTGGGCCTAGGCGCGTGAGTGACCCCAGCCTGCAGGCATGGGTGCAGGTCACCGGTCCACCTACTGGGCCATCCGATGATCAGCTCTGGCTCATCTAGTTTGGGCTTTGAAGTCACTTGTGTGACCCAACCGAGGACACCTTACTTCTTACTTAGAGCAGTGTAAGTCACCAGACCGCGCTCAGTTAGATTTTAGATCCTTTCTCAAATACAAAAGGATACACTGAAGCCAGGTTAAATGTTACTCATTGCTGGGAGGGCAAAGGAGATACCAAAGGGAAGATGTAACTTTAGCCGAGGAGGAGGATTGGTAGATACATAAAGGTCTTAAATGAGGGTTCAAAGCCGGGGAATACTGTATACAATGACCATATTCTGAATCACAAATATAGAACGACTTTTTTTTTTTTTTAACAAGGGGGTTTATGGAGAGAGCAAGTACAAAAATATTTGACCTCTTTTCTGTGATCATATTTGTGGTGAGAGTATGGATATTGTTATCCCGAGTCTGTTGCGTATAATGGGGGATGAAGCCACAGCACCCATAAATACGTGCCGTTTTTTTCATTTTTTCTGCATTTTTTCCACCTTCTGGGAGCATAGTGGACTGACACTCCCCCCCACCCCCCACGTTCTGCTGTCTGGATCCCCTGCTGTGCTCGCACAGCAGCTGGAGGCCACGCCCCCAGGGCTGCTCCCAGCCAATGAATGAGCACAACGGAGGCCATTGGTCCCTGCACCTTACCCCTGGTCCTACCTCTACATCTGACATTTTTGGCTCCAGGGCTCTCCAGCCACGTGGCTGAAACTCTCTTAAGAATGTGCTGCAGTCTGAGGCGCTTTCTACCCATCCTCTCTCCTTCCCCACTCCCTCTCATAGGTGTTAGACTTGCACTCTAGCCTGCAGACCACCCCTGACTCTCTTGCTTCTCCCCTTTCCTCTTTCCCGTTTTCCCCTCCCAAATCGCTTTCATGTCTAATTCCAGGTTGTTTGCCTCCTGAAAGACCTGAGCTAACCGAAAAACAAATGGGCAATTATGAGATAATCAGTTACCTCTTATCCATGGTTTCTATTTTCCATGATTTTGATGACCTGCAGTCAACTTTAGTCTGGAGGCCAAAGATCCTCCTTCTGACATAATGTCAGAAGGTCAGTGGCAGCCGATGGGAGCCACAGTGCCTGCCATTCACCCCACTTCATCTCAACGTGTAGGCATTTTATTATCTCACATCATTACACAAAGAAAGGTAAATACAGTATAATGTTTTGAGAGTTGACCCTCACATAACTTTTATTACAGTATATCATTATACTTGTTCTATTTTATTATTACTGCTAGTCTCTCTTACCGTGCCTAATTTACAAATTAAAATTTATTAAAATTTATCACTGGTATGTATGCATAGGAAAAATCATGGTTTATACATAGGATTTGGCACTGAGTTTTCAGGTATCTATTGGGGGTTTTGGAACTCAGACAGATAAGGGGATACCACTGTATCCTAATTGCTAGGATTCTCTGTGTGGACGAAAAGAAATATGATACAGAGTAGATTACAAAAAACAAACAAACAAACAAACAAAAACCCTCAAATCCTGCATGTGAAATGGAAGTATCTGTATTAGTGTGTGAGGTATTCTATCTTTGGTTACCAGCCATTCTCCAGGATGGTCCCTAATGATTATGTCCTGTAGATGTTCATGCCCTTGCGTTGTCCCCTCTCCTCCCTTATGTAACCAGTGCTATAGCTTGGGAATGATGGAGTGTGATTTTTCCAAGGCTATAGCATAAAAGACAGTGGTTTCTGCCTTTTTCGCTTGGATCACTTGCTCTGGGGAAGGCTAGCTGGCATGGCTCGTGGTCATTCAAAGTCTTCAGAGAGGCCCTGGTGAGGAGGAACTGGAGCCCCCTGCCAAAATCCAGCACCAACTTGCTGGGTACAGAGTGAGCTACCTGGGAAGTGGATCTTCCACCCCTGCCGAGCCTTCAGATGACTGCAGTCCTGGCCAACATCTTGACTACACCCTTATGGGAGACCCTAAGTCACAACCACCGGGTAAGCTCACCTCAGATGCCTGATCCACAGAAACTGAGATAACACATGTTTCTTGTTTTAAGCAACTATGTTTTGGGGTAGTTTGTTCCACAGTATGGAATAACTAACACACACCCATACACACGCATGCACACACATTTTATAACTTCTAGATCCAGCTGTCAATTTGCAGGAAATACAGAGGACAGAAGAGTATGTTGAACTACATCATGTAGCCAATCAGCAAGTTCATGGATGCAAACTCAGATTTGTGTATTCAATCAGCAAAGTCCAAACTGTGAGAAAATTTACAGGTCACATAGCCTGGGTTCTTTAAGAGATACATTGTAAGGAAAAGGAAGGACTATAAAGGAAATCTTCACATTGTAAGAGTCCTAAAAGATGCATTAAATCTTAAAAATGGTTACGACTAAACTACAGTGTTTAGAGATGTATACTTTGGTGATAAAAAGTAAAGAAACACAAGTAAGTGATTACTGTAAAACAATAGTTCTTAAACTTTAAACACACGTCAGAATCACCCAAAGGATTTCTCAAAATACTGATTACTAGGCCCCACCCCCAGATTTTCTGATTTAGCACATCTGTGATCAGGACCAAGGATTTGTGTTACTATCAGGTTCTCAGGTGGGGATGAATCCTCTGGTCCAGAGGACCACTGCCATAAAAGTCAGGAGCTTGGGATGCGAAGAATGAGAAAGAAGGGGGATGCCTATAATTAGGCCAGGTGGCTGGCCAAGTTTTATTTTGTTGCTATTGGTTGGAAGAATGTTAGCCTTATCATAATTCATTAAGCTATGCATTTGTTGAATGTGGGTTTTTAAATCTGTTTTATTTTACAATAATGAGGTTACAAGTGAAAATTCTGCACAATTAAAGAAATAGTAGACTTTTGACTTTCACAGTCCAGTTGAGTGTTTTCCTTATACTCCCAAGGCAGAAAGTAGGTGTGGCATATCTGTTACATATGCTGCTACTTCTAGACTCATTATTTTAGTCTCTCAAGTACCCTATGCAGACATTTGATAAGTTATTTGTATCTAGATCCTTCCCATTCATCCTTACTGGTAATATGTCTAAAGCACCAATGAAAATAGAGCCCTGTGCTCTGTATAAAATGTTAGAGTTAGAACAAAACAAAACATGGATTCAATCTCAAGATGATTTGGGTTCACTGGGGAGAAGAATATTTTTTAAAAATTATTTTTATTTACTTGTCAGAGAGAGAGAGGGAGAGAGAGTACGAACAGGGGGAGCAGCAGGCAGAGGAAAAGCAGGTTCCTCACTGAGCAGGGAGCCTGATGTGGGACTCAATCCCAGGACCCTGGGATCATGACCTAAGCCAAAGGCAAACGATTAACCGATTGAGCCACCCAAGCGCCCCAAGAAGCAGACTTTTTTAAAGCAACAAATAAAGCTACATAAACTCAGAAACATTAACTGTACTTTTAGTTGCTCTCTCCAATACATTTGATTTTCTTAAAAAAAATTTAGAAGGATATACATTTAGAAGTCATATTTATAACTCAAGTCCAAAAATCTTAAAATATTTATGACAAAATTAAGTCCTAGCAAAATTTGCATGGTGATACCTTTATAGTACTGGCTTTTTTTTTCCATCATGCTTCCTACTTGCCACCATCAAATATTTATTCAGTATACTGATTGTTATTAAATTAAAATAGATTACCTGGGCATATTGCCCTTTGGCCAGAGGAAGAGCATAGTATTAAGTGATCGGCTTCCTACCTCTTGCTACTTCAGTGTCCATGAGACGGCCATGGTATTCAGACTTTTCTCTTTCCTGCCCATGAATCTGGTATTAAATGGACAGTGCAGCCATTGTGAAATTGTGTAAGCTCCTCTAGACTCTCATACTTCTGAGGAATGACCAGAATTAGTAATTCGGTGTTGAGAAAGAGTAGCAGCTGTACAGTTACCTGTAGGATAAGTAGATCTTAAGGACCTCCTTTATGGTTTTTATCTGGTTTTGGTTGGGGAGGGTTTGGGGGGGGGCTGACTCACACTGTTGAAAATCAAATGAGAGCCCTTATACCTCGAAAGGCTCCCAGATGTACCACAAAACATCATGAGATTTCCAGGCCACTTGTCAACATGCGTGGATCTCCCATTGGGTCCAAGGACCAAACAGAGAATACTTGGCCTCATTATACTGTGTGATGCTGAGGGTTGGGAATAGAAATATATAAACAAACGGTACCTCCTTCAAAGTGCTTCCATCCCAGTGAAGAACAAAATAGACAAAAATATTTTTATTGCAATAAGATAATGTTTTAATTGAGCTATGTACAGATAAAAAACCTTTTGGTAAACAACACAATTATTTTTGTATGCTTTTACCTTTTTGGAAACAGAATGCCTTAGAGCTCTTTATAAACCATATTATCCAGATGGAAAAACAGGGAGAAAAGAGAGATCCTGAGCTTGCCAAATATGACTCAGCAAGTCAGTGACATACCTGGAAATAGAAAGGAGAAATGAAACAAGTTTTCAGCAATCTACCTCAAAACAAGCAATCTATTAGCTCGGCACAGCAGTCAGGGGAGAGGCAGCTCTGACACCATAGGAGGAGGAAGCCCGTGAGTCAGCTCAATGTGGAGACCAGGTTTGAAGAAAGTCCTTTTAAGTGGAAGAGTGCACAACTCTGACTCCCAGCCTTAGTCACTTCCTCCCTGGTGGCTGCAGAGACCCGACCAAGCTTTATGCAGATGTCCATCCTGCCACTGTGTTTTCTTTGATCTATGACACAGATCCTGTCACTTCTGACTTAGAACAGCTCTGGCTTCCCACAGGTAGACCAGCTGGCTGGAGGGTGAACTCTGTCCTACAGACTTTCAGAGGAAACTTGTCTTGCTGGCTTGAAAAGCCCCAAGAGCATTCTGGAGAGAAACTCTCTGTTTCAAATAATGTGTTTCTGTCCCCAGCACCCAGCCTGGGGCCTGGTTTATGTGTGGGTGCTTAATAAAGATGTGTTGTGAAATTGAGTCAATTCTTCATGACATATAAGGTCAGAAAATTATGTCATCATAATTATTAGAATGTGTTAGAGTTGTGTGCTTTGCATTCTCTACTAAATTGTGGTTGCCTAAAAGACAAAAATGACATTTGCTCATTTCTGTATCCTTGAATGTATGACCTAAAGCACAGTAGATGCATAACAAATTAATGAATGAGTGAATGTTGAATTGTGGAGAGTCTCTAAGATGTTAGCTCTTTGACATAGAAATAAAGGGGTGGGGGTAGCTGGATAGAGAAAGGATCCAGATGAAATTGTTAGGGACATTTTTATTAGACTACTGCTTATTTTTAAAAATCTAAGCAATAACTGGAAGGCTAAAGAATAAAGTAATCACTTCACCCAAAATGCCTGAATCTAAAAGTAACTGTGATTAAAATTTGGTTGATGTGGGGCGCCTGGGTGGCTCAGTGGGTTAAGCCGCTGCCTTCGGCTCAGGTCATGATCTCGGAGTCCTGGGATCGAGCCCCGCATCGGGCTCTCTGCTCAGCAGGGAGCCTGCTTCCTCCTCTCTCTCTGCCTGCTTGTGACCTCTCTGTCAAATAAATAAATAAAATCTTTAAAAAAAAATTTGGTTGATGTGAATACATAAGTTAACAGATAATATTTTTAAATATTAAACTGGTCTATTCTAATTTCCTTCTGAATTGTCTTCCCGACAGCCTTCCATGAGTAGGGTTGAGCTGTTGAGTTATGAGGCATATTGTTCTCAGCAAAAACCAGGTACTGCCTTCAAGAGGGAGTGTTATTCACAGCTGACTTCCTTTACCTTTTGATATCAAACAAGAAAATATTCATGAAAACCAGACATCAAGAAAGAAAAGGATTTGGGGGGTGCCTGGGTGGCTCAGTAGTTTAAGTGTCCAGACTCTGATTTTGGCTCAAGTCATGATCTCAAGGTTATGAGACCAAGCCCTGCATCAGGCTCTGCACTTTGCAGGGGTCTGCTTGAGATTCTCTCCCTCTACCCTTCCTCCCACATGCTTTCTCTCTCTCTCTCTCTCAAAAATAAATAAGTATATTTTTTTTTAAAAGAAAGGAAGGAAGGAAGAAAGGAAGGAAAGTATTTTTAAGCTGTGTTCTCTCCCCCTTTAACATCAGTACTAGATCATAGAGCTCTTTTCTTGGCATACAGGGGACTTCTTTCCTGCATGTAATGGTCATGCCCTGAGTCTACCCTAGAAAGAACACATCAGAAGACAGATGCGCTGCATATGACATGGAAACCCCAAAACTTGCCCAATTCTGGCTCCTGGAATTATAGGAGGAATCCTATAGTCAGACAGGATCCAGAAGGTCAGACACAGGTTTTGGTTCTCAGCCTGCCTCAGAACCAGACTTGTGTGCACAGAGGGAGACTTAGAACATCCAGATAGCTGAGGGGAGGCCAAGAACTTGAGGGCATCCCCACCCCAACATACAAGGAGGTTGTCAGTCTCTAGAGTAGCCCTGCATGCTGCCTCCAATGGGGCACATGGCAATAGTGCAGCAGCATTGGTGTGTCCCAGGTAGATGGTTAAACCTGAGCCAGTGTTCCTCATCCCCCATGGCTTTGTGTGGTCTACAATGAGCCCAGAAGTCCCTGCATGTCTGAGGATAGGAAACGTAGAGAGGGTGATAGGATCCATAGATGGGCAGAAGACCAGATCATGAGTGCTGGTGCTGTGTGCTTCAGAAGCCACTGGTCAGGAAAGAGTTTACAATAGCCAGTTCAAAGCAAAGATCAGTGTGACTGGGCAGGGTGGGGTTGAGTATGGATTTGAGAACTTTGTCTCCCTTCCCCGCTGATGCCACTGTAAGTTCATATAATCCATCTTACCCATTAAGACAGACTCAACTGAAAGGGGGACCCTCCTACTGTTGGTGGGAATGCAAGCTGGTGCAGCCACTCTGAAAAACAGCATGGAGGTTCCTCAAAAAGTTGAAAATAGAGCTACCCTACGACCCTACAATCTCACTACTGGGTATTTACCCTAAAGATACAAATGTAGTGATCTGAAAGGGCACGTGCACCCGAATGTTTATAGCAGCAATGTCTACAATAGCCAAACTATGGAAAGAACCTAGATGCCCATCAACAGATGAATGGATAAAGATGATGTGGGGTATATATATATATATATATACACACACACACACACAAACACAATGGAACACTATGCAGCCATCAAAAGAAATGAAATCTTGGGGCACCTGGGTGGCTCAGTTGGCTAACGCCTCTGCCTTTGCTCAGGTCATGATCCCAGGGTCCTGAGATCAAGCCAGGCATCAGGCTCTCTGCTCAGCAGGGAGCCTGCTTCCTCCTCCCTCTCTCTCTGCCTGCCTGTCTGCCTACTTATGATCTCTGTCTATCAAATAAGTAAATAATCTTTAAGAAAAAAAAAAGAAATGAAATCTTGCCATTTGCAACGATGTGGATGGAACTAGAGAGTATTGTGCTGAGTGAAATAAGTCAATCAGATGAAGACAATTATCATATGATCTCCCTGATATGAGGAAGTGGAGATGCAACGTGGGGGATTTGGGGGGTAGGAAAAGAATAAATGAAACAAGATGGGATCGGGAGGGGGACAAACTATAAGAGACTCTTAATCTCACAAAACAAACTGAGGGTTGCCTGGGGAAGGGGGGAAAGGGAGAGGGTGGTTGGGTTATGGACACTGGGGAGGGTACGTGCTGTGAAGTGTGTAAGCCTGATGATTCACAGGCCTGTGCCCCTGGGGCAAATAACACATTATATGTTTAAAAAAAAAAAAAAAAGACAGACTCTACCTTGGAGAGGACCAGGGACGAGAGGAAATCTGAGAGACAGAATTGATCTCAATGAACTCCTTGATCCACTCAACCAAGTTTACCAGATTGGAGTGAAATTTAAATCTTTCCTCATATGGCACCCGCCACAATAATCATTACCACATAACTGAAGGAGTTTATAACCAGTATCAGAGCAATTTTTTTTAAAGGTGGTGTCTTTTCTTTGTAAATATGTATATTTTTCTTTGTAAATATGTATAATAAATTTGTAGCTCAGTTATGTAGATACACAAAAAAAATAGAGATGAATTTAAAGGATCCCCATCACCATGTGACTATATTGTATGTACCCATTAGGATTCAGTTGCATGTAACAGAAACATGTTCATAGTTCAAGCAGAAGGTAAATGGGTGCACATACAATTATGGAGGAGTCTGGGGAGCAGGCTTCAGGCTTGAGCTTCTGGGACAATTTTCAGGACACTTCAGAACTGGTGTATCAGTCAGTGTCTACTTCTGCTACAATCATTAGGCTGGAGAACCAGGAAGGGAATGTCTCAGATTCAGGCTCCAGAGTCATGCTACCTATGGTGGGCTGGAAGATGGCCCTCAAAAGCTACCCAGGCCCCAATCCCTGAAACCTGTGAACATCACCTTCTGTGGGGACATGGCCTCTGCAGATGTGATTGATGATCTTGAAATAGGATTATCCTGGATGATCAGGGTGAGCCCTAAGGGCATTCACATGGATCTTTATATGAGCAAGGCAGAGGGAGAGGCACACTGACAGAAAAGAAGGCATGGATGACATTATAGGTGAATGTGCCACAGGCTGGGTCTCTCTGCCAGAGCAGAACACACTTGAGTTCCATGCAGCAACCTGAGAAGGGGCCCAGACAGGTTTGAAAACAATTCTGCCATTCCCACTATCTTCTCCTTTCTGAGATGAGTATTCCCAGATCATTTCTACACCTTTGGCAATCTTGATTGGATTTCTTTATCACCATCCATCTTCAAATGTGATTCCCAGCGCAGAACATGGAGACAAGACAATGAGTTCTACAGGTTGTGGCATGCCCGGCCCTTCCTTTGTTTTGGACACTCTAGTCTATGAATATGGCTCGTGTTCATGTTAACATTTTTGGCAGGTATATTTCACCATTTACTGGTGATGAATTTGTCTTTAATTAAAACCTCTAAGTTTTTTTCAGTGCCTGGGTGGCTCAGTCAGTTGGGCATCCAATTCTTTATTTCGGCTCAGGTCATGATCTTAGGGTCATGTGCCCCATATTGGGCTCCAAGCTCAATGGGGAATCTACTTGAGATTTTCTCTTTCTGCCCTTCCCTCTGTCTCTGTCCCTTCCCCCACCTGTGTGCATGCATGCTAAGTAAATAAATCTTTAAAAAAAACCTGCAAGATTTTTTTCATATTCACTGCTATTAAGCTCTCTCTCTCCCATCTTGTATTTATGTAGCTTCTTTTTTACAGTTGTGTTTTGCTTGTTTGTTTTTTAGACCTTTGGCTATTCATTGTTTACATTAATTATTTTAAATCTAGTCTATCATTTTGAACTGTTGATCTTTTTGGGTAATAATTTTATTTTCCGATTCATTAGCTCTCCCTGAATGTCATGAGTGTCACCAATGTTCTCATCGGGTTAATTGCAGTTTCTGGAGTCCCTTAGGCAGAGGTTTAAGTCCTCGATTCCCACTTACTAGTTATGTGATGTTGAACAAGCTAGTTGTCCATTTCGAGCCTCTGGTAAAAACGGTACCTCCCTTTAGGATTGACTATAAAGTGTTTAGCATTGTGCCTCACATAGATTAAGCACCTAATCAACAGTAATTATTGTTAGCATTATTAATTAAAATGTCACAGAAGGAGCTAATAGAAGAGAACTCCTTGGCAGGCCATTGGAACGTCCCTAGGACTTGAATCGACCATTTAACCAACAACTTTTGGGGCTGGTCTTAGTGTTGCAACCATGTGATGGCTCCATGGTAGCAACTTCATTTTGTGTGTTCTAATGAGAGATGTTGTCAAATACATTGCTCAAATCCAGATGAATTCCATTATAACATTCCACAAATGTTCAAATTCCACAACATTCCAGAAAAGAAAATGAGGTTGGTCTGGCCTTGCTTTCTCTTGGAGAACCCTTGCTTGCTGGGCTCCCATGCTGGCTGCTTCCCTTTATAGGAGCTAATGAATGATTTAGTCAGCAAATGTCAACTTTACTGGTCTAGAGAGGTAGGAGTCAACAGAGTGCCTCAGGACATGTCCCCTTTCCAGAGGGAGAGCAGGGAGGCTAAATGGAGGTGTTCCTAGCCTTCTATCCCTTTGACACCCAGGGTGTGTCTCTTTTGGCCAATTTTCTATATCTGAGTTCCATAGATTCTGACCACATTTTTAAAAAGGGCCTCAGGAAGGATCTGAGAGCCAACATTTGGAAACAACCAGTTTCAACTATTTTGAGATCTTACTTTTTTATCCTTTGCTCCCCTTGGGTTTAAGAACAACATTCCAATTCTTTATGGTCTGTCAAAGATCACCAAGAATAGGACAGCAAGTGTATCTACAACAAGTTATTTCTGACCTCTAGGATGTAACTTACTCTGGCTGAGAGTCTCCAACCCAGCTGAGATGCACGAGCTCTTGACCCCAGGTTCCTCTGGCACTCGCCACCTCCCCAAGCACCTCTTTCAAGATGAGGAGCTTCCTCTCTGCGGGGGGAGGCAGAAGGCTTGCAAGACCTTTGTTTTCAGTCATCTGTTATTATCTTGCCCTGAGCAAAGGGAGAGTGTCTTCCTTGTTCTCCTTCCTCCTATTACTTAAAAAGTTCTTAGCATGTTACACAGGCCCCAGCTGTTCTAGTTTTTGAGAATCCTTGTGGCTTTTACAAGCGGGGGAAGGACTCTCTCAGACTCTCATTTCCATTCTTGCTCCTTTCTTTTGTTATTAAGCCAGGGATAGGTGCTGGTCTTTCTGATCCGGTATGGGTTATAAAGGCTTACTTCTCTCCCTTGTGTGTGTGCTTTTGTTTTTGTTCTTGGGTTTTTGTTGTTGTTGTTGTTCTTATACGAAGTTTCTCGAAGTGCTATCACATCTAATCCTCCTCCTAGGTTTCCTCACCAGTCTCCTTCATTCTTTTAGAAAGAACTTATGAAGGTTCTGTGCCAGGCTCTGGGCTCAGCACGGGGGATATTACACGTGGTTCCCATTCTTCAGAAGCTAGGGGGTAAAGGCAAAGACAGTGTCATTGTCACCCTTCCATTTTGTTAATATTTTACTTATTGAATCACTTCCTGTTTAGAATCTGAGATCGTAGGATAACTCTGGGGCAAGTAATGACCTCTGTCAGTTGTGAAAGAACATGACTTTACAGCGACTGAAGCCTGAGTAACGGCTTATGCCAAAGACCAAGAAAGAAAGGGAGCTAGGTTGTATTAAGTCCATGCTAAGCACTAGGTTGGGTGTTTTAACATATACGGTCTTATTCTTCACAAAAACCCAGGAAGGAGATATCGTAATTCTCATTTTACAGGTGAGGAAATTCAACTTTAGTGAACTCTAAGGTTACAGAGCTATAAATCAGGTGTCGGAACTCACATCCCAGTCTGTGTCTCCACTGCATTTTTTAAAAAGATTTTTTGTTTATTTATTTGACAGAGAAAGAGTGTGTGCACAAGCAAGGGGAGTAGCAGGTAGAGGGAGAGGGAGAAGCAGGCTGTCCACTGACCAGCGAGTACAATGTGGGACTTAATCCCAGGACCCCAGCATTATGACCTGAGCTGAAGGCAGATGCTTATCTGACCCAGCCACCCAGGAGCCCCTACACTGCATTTTGTTGCAAACCTCATCCTCCTTAGAAATGGGACCTTTAACCTTCCAAATCTCTCCTGTACTCAGTCTGTATTACTCATCCCCTGACACACTCAGCCTGGGGCACATCTTACTTCTTCCCGCAGTCTTCATTAACCACTGCAGAATGTTCTTTACTTTCACGCAATCCCTCTTTTCAACTTCTCGTTATATTGTAGTCGACTTTTGCCTTATAGCCGTGGTAGGCTCATTTCCTGTTTGAGTCCTGGGCTTTCCTAATGCGGTTGCTAATGCCTCCCACCTCAGTGACCAGCACAAGGTGTCCAAGTGTGGACTGCGATTTCCTTCCCACTCAGTCTTTGTCCTTTCCCTCCTCATCTCCTTCAGTGGACCTTTGTTCTAGGTCCCTTTTCTCCCATTTATTTATGGGTCTACAAACCTTCTGTGTTCACCAGCAGGTTTAACCTCTAGGTCTCTACCCCAAGTACATAGCAAAATGGCTTCAACAGTTGTCTTTGTAGGCTCTGCGCGTAGGAGGACAGTAAGGCCATAGTGTCTGCCCATAGGAGGGGTTTTAACCCACCAGCTACGAGGAGCAACAGAGGCCAGAGCGCTCATTTCCTTCCTCCCATAGACACACGGTCTTTCTGGAACGCAGCCTGATGTCACTCAGTTCCCGTGGCTCTAGTTCATTCATGATGCCCTCTGAAGCCACGCCCCCCCATGCTGGACTCCGAGCCCCCCTCTCTGCTCTATGAGCAGCCCTCCCAGTTATTAACAGCTCGAGCTTTTGCTTTATTTGTGGGCATATGGCATTTTCCTTTGGAATCTATAAACTTTTTTTTCCCTTTTTTTTTTTAATCATTCACATTTTCCAGACCTTGTCCAAGGAGGGAGTCCATGGTTTTTACCACCGTTCCTGCAGCCAAATTCTTTAGATGGTCGGACAACAGGTTTGTAGCCATCTTACAGAACATGTGGAGTTTGCCAGTTCTTCCTTTCTTGTCTCTGCAAAGCGCCCATATCCTCTGTATGGTCTGTGAATCATTCATCTCTGACATGTTTTCTTAGCCCTTGACATCACTGTGTGGCAACACTGCCATTGTCCCCCAGCCAGGATGCAGCAAAGCATCAGTGCGGGGCAAAGGGTTAGCGCTCACCCCATCACTGAGCTTCTTCATTAGTCACTGCACCTGCCAGAGAAGGCGCTTTCCCACCCACTGACTCATCCCCACACCGACAACCGACCCACCGAGCAGGCATGTTAGCAGACGTTGCCCATCAGTTTGTAAACAGAGACAGTAAAGATTCAGGATAAGAAACTTGCTCCAGGACACATGAGTTGGTGACAAGAACCACACAAATGGTTTTCTAGGATCCAGACCCTGCCTGTCCTGGCATAGTCTGTCCCAAGTTGACCCTGGGAGTCTTACCCCTTGTCCTTCTTAGGACCCACACAACACCCTAAATCTGTGAGATCTGATGCTATCTCCAGGTAGACAGGGTCGGAATTAAGTTAAATTGTGGGACCCAGCTGGTGTCAGAAAATTGCTTGAGGTGGAAAAATCACTCACCCATCTGGTGCTCGGTGTGAGTAGTAGAGGAGAAAACAGAATTTGTTCCTTATCCTAGCATTTACTGAATATTTACTGTGGGTCAGAGAGTTTGAACCCATCACTTACCTTCATCACAGCCTTAAGTGGTGGGAACTATCCTTTCCTCATTTTACAAGTGAGAGAGCTGAGGCAAAGAGATGTTACAGAGGTGGCCCCACACCAGAAATCTGAGACATGACAGAGCCAGGGTTGGACCAAACAGTGAGTCAGGAGTCAGGCTGGAACCAAGGGTAGAGAGAGTAGCGATGGTCCACGAGGCATCCAGTGGAAGTGGGTTCAGTTCTATCCTAATGACGAGATGGCATTTCTCATGGAAATGTTAGGGCTCAGAGGTGGCTCTGTCCCCTCTTCTCCCTTTCTAATGGATGTGACCTCCCCCATCCCCACAAAGAGCCTGATCTATCACTTGGAAGTGTCAGGAATCCCAGAGAGCTACCTTTAACCTGGGAATCATCCTCTGCTTAAAACAGGAAGGAATAAGGAAGACTTTGTATTGGCTTTTCCTGAGCAAAGATGAGTGTGTTAATCCATTCACTTTCAAGTTCCTTTTGTTTGCCAGTGGAAATGATCGGAACATGTTCTTTAAACTGAAAGTAATTTCTGCTAGGGGAAAGAGGATAAAATAAAGAGTGCCTCTGACCTTTGGTATTAAAATACCTTGTTTGATGTTTTCTCAGTGCGTGGCAGAGCACAGACAGATTTTACAATTTCTCTTCAGACCTGCCTTCCCTCTCCTGAAGAGCTGCTTCTAACTGCATGTGGTAAGCGCTGAAACTGTGGCCCAGGGGACTAGTCTCTCCACCAAAAAGGTGGATTAGTGAAAAAGAGTGACCAGAATTCATTAATCACCAGAATTAATTACCAGAAAGTAGGAGTCAATGTATCACCCAGGGGAAATGTTACTAAAAATAAGCCACAATGTACCAGTCTTGGTGAGATTTTTCTAGGAAACTTTCCAGGATCCAGCAACTGAATAAATTGTTATATACAAAAAATAAAGTACTCTTAAGCCAGGTTCTGTTCTCACTGGTAGGGGCACAACAGTGATCAAAATAGACGAAGTCCTTGCTCTCCTGGAGCTCATCTTCTAGAGAGGAAGAGATAATGATTAACAAATGAACCAGTAAGTACAGATTCTCTGTCATGTGGTGATAAGAGCTATGAGGAAAAATAAAGCAGGGCAAGGGGGAGAGATACAGAGGAGATGGGGGGGGCACGTGGTTGGTGTGGTGTGCTAAGAAATACACTTAGTCTTCGTCGCTGATTCCTGGAATAAATCTCCCATAATACTTGGAATTTCTTAAGTGACAGGAGTGTCTTTTGTTATTCACAGGGACCAACTTTGCACACACAGGAGTTGATGCTAAAAGAAGTGACTTAAAATGGACCCTTCTAGAGCACCTCAGAATGGGGACTGCTCACCAGAAAAACCAAGTGATGAGAAGGCTGGAATTTTCAGTTCCACCAACTGATCTCTGGGAAAGGGAAGTGAGGGGCTACAGATTAAGCTGGGTAAAAACTCCTGAACAACAAGATTTGACGAGTTTAGGGCTTTATGAGTGTATTCACGTGCTGGAGGTTTCACAGGGACAGAAGGTTTCACGTACCCCAGTTCCACAGGGATGGAAGCTCCTACGCTTGGAACCCTCCTCGACCTCGCCATAAGTACCCCTACATCTGGTTGTTCATCTGTATCCTTTGTAACATCCTTTATAATAAATGCAAATGTAAGCAAATATTTCTCCTGGTTCCGTGAGCCACTCTAGCAAATTAAACCTGTGGAGGAAGTTGTGAGAACCTGCGATTCATAGCCAGTTGATCAGAAGCAAGGTAACAACTTAGACTTAGAATTGGCATCTGAAATGGGGGCAGTCTTGTGGGACTGAGCCCTTAACCTGTGGGGTCTGACACTATCCCTGTGTAGATAGTGTCAGAATTTAATTAAATTTGTAGGACATTTAGCGCCTGCTAAGAATTAGCAAACTGCTTGATAGTGTTAGGAAAAAAACACATCAGGGTTGGATAAGGTGGCTAATGAAAGCTTCTCTGATAAGGCCACATGTAAGCAGAGATCTGAAGAAACTGAGATAGTGAACCTTCTGGTTTTCCTAGCAGAAGAAATGACACATGCAAAGGTCCTGAGGCAGGACAGTGGTCAAGGAAGAATAAGGCGGCCAGTGTGGCTAATGCAGGGGAAGAGAGTAGGGAGATGAATAAAACACATTTTGTAGGGCATAATAGGCCCTGGCATGGACTTGGAAGTTTACTCCGAGAGAGTTGCAAAGCTGTTCAAAGTTTTGAATGGAGGAGTCATAAGGACTAACTTGCCTTTTAGAAGGACTCTTTTGGCTGCTCTGTGCGGAATGCTCTCTCCAGAGCCTCACATTTCCTACCATAAGCAGTGAGAAAGCTGATGGCCCAGTGGGGAAGACAGGTCATGGGTAACTAGAAAGACAAGTGCAGGATGATTTGGAAATCTGTAACAGGAGGGTCTGATCTAGTCTGAGGATCCAACAGGAGGCTTCCTGGGGGAAGTGCTTTTCAGCCGAGACTTAAGGGATGCGTAGTAGTATGGGAGACAAAGAAGGGAGGGAAGACCTTTCCAGGGAAGGGGACTACACAAATAAAAACTCCATGCATGAAACAGCTGGACCCACTGAGATGCTGCATGAAGACCAGGAAGGCTGAAGCACCGGAAAGCCAGGGACCAGGGTGGTGGATTAACACTAGAGGAGGGAGAGGCCATCCTGCAGGGCTGGGTCTGGAGAGTGGTGAGGGCTGGTCATCCTCTTAAAGCTATGGGGAGCCAATGAAGGATTTTCCTTAAAGGAGTAATGTGATCAGATCTGCACTGTCACTGAATGACTCTGGGCAGAACACGAAGGATACATGTACTCAGCAGGGCAGGAGTGGATGAAGGGGAAGCAGTTAAGACATCACGTGGTGGTCTGGGAAAGAGATGCTAATGGCTCAGACCTGGCAGGGGCAGAGAAGAAGGAGTAGATGAGTTTGAAGCCTATCTAGGAGGTAGAAGAGAGAAGACTTGGTCACTGTTTGGAAGTGGGCAGAAGGGGACCACCCAGTAGGTCTCCATGACTTGCCCTTGGGCACCTGGATAGATGGAAGTGCCATTCCCGAGAGAGAGAGCCAAGGGGAGCAGCCATGAGATCTGGAATTCTAGGGCCTTGGCCGGTTTTGCCTCTTGAGCAGAGCGGGGTGCTCTGTAGGTAGAGTACACTACAGCCAACTGATGTCTGCACACCAGGTGTTCAGCTGTCGGTAGCTTGAAATTTACAATGGGGACAATTTATACAAGGGCAAACATAACAAGTCACAGCCAGTTTGCACATGCTACTGACTACAAGGAAAATTTGGCCCTGGGTACAGGCCATCAGGGACTGACTCATTGGTCCTTCAGTCATTTGGGAATAGAGGTCACTTATCATTCTCCCATTTTGTTACAAAATATTGACCTTGCTACTTGGATTTGAGGCCTGGGTGCCTTCCTACACATAGTCTAGGTTCTCCAGGTTCTTGCCAGAGTTGAGAATGGAAGCAGCTGTGGGATATTAGAAAGAACCCAGATTTCAGTGGACCAGGGTGCCTCTGTCACTTACTAGCTGGGTGACTCTGGTATGTTTCTAAACCTCTTTGGGCCATCATCTTCTCAGTAGATAATAACATCCGGGTCCCCAAAATAAATGCGGTATTTAAAGGGACATGGTACATGTAGGGTCAAACCCATTAGTAGCTTCTCAATAAACTGTGGTTTAAAAACAAAGTAAAGTGAACTGCCAGCCAACCAATATTTGAGGAAAATTGTTGGAGGGCAACTTTGCATCCATTTCTTGGGGTTCTGGAGTTAGGTCCACCTCCTAGTGGCTGTGGGCAAACCTCCTAAATTCTAGACTCTAATTTCTTTATCTTTCAAGTAGGGGAAGCCATAGTGCCTAACTCATTGGGTGGCAGTGAGGGTGACGTGAGATGAGCCTAGTGTGGAGTAACTACTCTGTGCCAGTAAGATTCCATGATTCTCTTCTCTCCTTACATCTGGTTCATCACAGATACCCAGATATCAGTAATTTTAGGGAAATCACTCCTCCCTGACAACTGTGAGATACATGCCTGCGTTTGAAGTACTAGAGCTTTGGGTTGTATAAGCCCTGGTGAAAGGAGAAGCTGAAGCTGAAGGAGGGTTGGGTGGCCGTCACAGACATGCCCTCTCCGGCCCTGCCACAAGGACCACAGGACCAGGTCAGCTTCTTTCCCGTGATGCCTTCAGGTACTCCTAGGATACCAATCAGGGCTGCTTTTTGGTTTTATGACTTTCTGGACTTCCTGCCTGAACACATTGCCTCTTCTTGATCTTTTATATAATACTAAGATTCTGTAATTAGCAGGATATTTGAGAAGGAGGCGGATACTGGAAAGCACAACAAGCAGGACACTGGGAGATCCAGGCACCCTTCCTTCCAACCATCCATCCATCCATCCAACAAATATTTGCTGAGCATCCAGTATGTGGCACATGTTTCCTGGTGCTGGGGATATAAAACTGAAGTTCTTTGTGGTTCTAAATGTCACTAAAAATATAACATCTATAATTCACTTGAATTTGACCTGGTTTATGTATATTGGTGTCCAAACCAGGCTAGAGGTTGGCAGTAATTCCAGCCATCACAGGAGATATCACAACATCCAAAGGGAGAAAGAAAACCATGTCTTCCTGTAGCTCTTTCTTAGAATAGAGGAAACTCTTACCACAAATTTCCAAGCAGACATACCTTTATATCTTAGTTCCCAGTATCAGGTTATGTGCCCATGTCAGACTTCATCGTTGGCAAAGGGAATGAGAACCCTCGATGGTGCAGACCAGTCAGGATCTACACTTGGTTCTATGAATGCGGTTGCCATCCCCAGCTCTCATGGGAGAAGGTTGGATAAGATGAACTCAGGGAAGAGAACTGAGTTCTATTAGTAAAGGGGCAAGGGTCCTGGGTCTTTGGTGAGTAGCAGTGCCCACTCCACAGGACTGGGGAGATGTTGGATCAGAGGTGTTTGCACAGTGCATGGTGGGAGTTTGAGGGAGGGACAAATTTCTTTTCTGGGTGAGGGAGGGGAGGGAACAGTGGGGAGGTTTCAAAAAGGAAATGGTTTGGGACCTGGATCGGAAGGAAAGACTGAGGCTGCGAGCCCTACCAGACCCAGATGGGGAGGGTCTTGTAAACCCTTCTCAGGGGATTTGGCTTAATCCTACAGAAAGCGTGGAGTCACTCTGCATATTTTTAATATTTTTAAATCATATATTGAGTTGAACAATAGGAAAGGGGAAGAAAAACCACCACCTGCTGAACGTCTGCTATGTTTTCAAGTCTGTACAGATTCTCTATATGGATTCCCTCCTCTAATCCCCACAACATACTGTGAGAAGCCTTGGATAGGCCCACATCTGCCAATGAACGAGTGGCTTGGGAATCAGGGGTCACAGCCTCACTGGCTGCCATCTGCTCCGGGACACGACTGCAGACGTGGCATCTCCCAGGCCCCTGGACGGCAGGGGTAGGACGAGGAAGTGTCGTGGGAAGAGTGAGACGTGGTGGTTGCAGGGTCACAGAAGGGAGGTAACGAGCATCTGGATTCAAGGAGCAGTAGCAGGGATGGAGAAGAAGAAACAGATGTGGGCAGGAGCAGAATTCATGGGCATTCGTGACCAAGCGCTTGTGAGTGTAACAAGATAGAGTTTTCCAAGACACAGTCAGTTCAACTACAATCTGTGCTTTGAAAATTCAAAGGCGTCCCCATCCTACTGATATATTAGGAAACATTTGGAGCACGATACACATTTCAGGATCAGTTTTGCACGTACGTGTTCCTTGAGAAATACCAGGTGAATGCAGAAAGCTGCATCCAATTTAGGAATACCCAAAACATATGTGCACGTGTGTGTCCATACACACACACGCACACACAAACTGCTCAAACGTCTGTCGGCTGCCTCGGTTCACCACGTGCGTGATGAGCCGCGCTTACCCACATCTCGTGCTTCCATTTTGTGCCTGATTCTTCCTCTCGCCACTTTGCAATAACCCACAAAGCACAGCCCTTCCAGCGCCACCCCCGCAAGCAAACTGTCCGTCTCTCGAAGTGCCACACTTACTGTATTCTTTATGGACTTCCTGACCATTGAACATAGGTAAGACCATCCTACCATTTTAGGCTCCTTTTTTTTTTTTTTTCATGCCACTGATGGAAGTTTCTGAGTGTTGTGCCCATTTTCCCCGCAGTTGTCACTGGTCAGTTCTGTATACCACACTGATTCTTAGGAACGCGGATGTTGGTGAGAGTAGAACTGATCGTACCTTCAAGCCTTCCCGTTCAGATTCCTGGACCCACGCTTGTGCCCTCTATTGGAAGGTGACGTGCTGCTGCATGTGTGGGGGCCGGGGATACACTGTGGGTGTGGCTTCAGATACACTGCGACTGAAGATCCAGGAGAAGCTAGAAAAATAGGAATTTGAAGTTCAGGAAACAAAAAGCCAGACAAGTAGGGGATATGAAAGTCGTCTTGAAGACAGTTAGCAAATGTCAAGAATTGAGACCACGTGGGTGAGAGAAGCTTCCGGGACAGTTTGGAAGGAAACCCGAGGGCCAGCAGCACCCAAGGACAAGAAGGGTAGGTAGAGAGGGGTCAGAGAAGGAACTCTGAGCAGCAGACAGGATCAACGAGGTGGGAGAGAGTGATGCCAGGAAAGCAAGAGAGGTCAGGGTTCACGATGAGAAAGGTGGACCCACAAGGTCAAACTAGTTACGAGTCTGGATGGAGTGAGTGGCCAGCTATGTTCTTCAGATTTGGGTATTTCCAAGGCTGTCTTAGCTGCATTGAGGGCAGGCTTTCGAGTCTCTCCTCCCAAGGTTTTTTGGGCATGAAGTGGAACAAAAGAATGGTATTTTGTAGGGAAATCCAAACTGAAGGCAAATGTTAAGGATACCTTTGGAGCAAGGAGGAGGGACTAGAAGAGAGAAGGGACTTCAGAAGGGGGTCGAGGGAGACAAAGTGAGATGGGAATGGTTACATTTGGAGGGAAGGATGATGCCTTCCTCCCCTGAGACAGGAATGAAGAAGGCAAGGTGAATTTAGGTATGGCAGCCTCTCTACGCCTTGGGAAGTGAAGAGGGCATGAAAATAGGATTGCAGAAGCTTAACCAAGAAAAGGCTTACGTTTCTGACATGGCGGGAAGCAACAAGAGGTGGCCTGTCCAAGGTTGACGCAAGGGTCCCTCAGTGTCACAGATGCCCAGACTCCTTCTACAGTCCTACTCTGCTGGTCTCCAGTGTGTGGCCTCTGACAGTCTAGGCGGCGTGTCTTCATTTCAGGTGGAAACACAGAGAAGGGTAAAGACATTACGTGTCAGCTCTATCCTTCTCTTTTTTAATCAGAAAAACAATAGCTTTCCTGAAAGCCTATTCCATTTACATCTCACTGGAGAACCAGGTCTGGCTTCAAGGGAGTGTGGGTAGTTAGCGTTTTTAACTCTTAGGAAAGGGGAAGAAGGGAGTGGGTGCTGGGTGGGTGTTGGGTGAACAACTAGGTGTGCCTGCTGCCCCGAGAATAAGTAAGAATGAATTCTCCGACACAGCTGGGTTTCAAAAACACAAACTGACCCGAGCACCAGTTTGCCCTGGGGTTCTTTCAAAGCCAGGCGGGTAAATGGGGGGAGTGATCTCACCTCAGAGGGCCTAAAATATTCTCATCTATAAGAGAAGATGGTTAAGCCATATTATGGCTAAGATTTTTAACAATTCTATAATGTGTAATTCGAAGGCTCTATGTCGTATTCATCTCTTAAATAACAGGAAACTATGGCTGACTTTCCCGGAAGTGTGAGAAACCCATTGATAAGTCTTTAATTAAGCTAGCACCTTCTTAGTTCAGAATGACACGGGGCAGTACCTAAGGAAAAGGCTGTCTACAGGTATGTTTTTTTCATTTCTTTGTGTTTTTTTTAAGAGAGGGAGAGAGAGGAGGGGCGAGGACAGAGGGAGAGGGAAAGAGAGAATCTCAAGCAAGCTCCACGCCCCCAGCATGGCTTGATCTCACAACCCTGAGATCATGACCTGAGCCGTAAGCAAGAGTCAGACGCCTAGCCAACTGAGTCCTCCAGGCACCCCGTCTATAGATATGTTTGATAAAGCTTATTAGTATACCAAATTCAAGTTTTTTCTGAGTTTAAAGGCACTTATGATGAGTTCTCTAATTCAGACATCTGCAAGTACAATTATAAGCGGGAAGCCCATGAGATTTAAAAAATTTAACAGTGATCACCTTCCCGAAAGACTGTGTTAATTTATATTCCCACCAGCAATATACCAGAGTGTCAGTTTCCCCAGCAGAAAATATGTGTAAGCATGAAGAAATAAATAGTATCACAAGTTCTTTTATTCTTGGTCAGATACTGTCATAGGCCCTTTACCATTGTTCCTTGACCTAATTCTCTTGGCTACCCTATGAGGTAGGTAGTAGTATTAGACCCATCCTAGAGATGATGAAACTGAGGCTCAGAAAGGTTCAATGGCTGGCCCAAGCCCATACACTTAATCATTGGCGAAACTGACACTAAAACCTATCTTTATGTGAGACTAAGTCCATCCTCTTAAACTGTGCGTGCACTGCCTCACAATTTTTTCCTACAGGGTCTTTAGTCCACACAAAGTAACACGGGAAGCCTTCCTTATCTCTCACCTCAAGATTCTACCCATAAGCTCTAATGCAGCAAAGGCTAGAATTTGGTAGAGCGCAGTATTGTCCAGAATAAGTTTGAGACGTCACAAAACCACAGAGTGGTATTAGTCACTAATAAGACCTTTAAGATGCATAAAGAGGCCTCGTTTTTATGGTTTTCCACAGGGTAAATAACATAGGACTAAAAGAAACTGATTTGTACCTTTGCTTCCCTTTCCTCATGGGGAGATGGTTACATTTGCATTTGTCTTCTGTTGCATTTGTAAGGAAAAGCTCAGGTTTTTCCTGTTCTCTGTCATAGACCAAGGTGAGGCTCCCACGGGTCCCAGTCTATACCCATTTGATCCTCCTTGGACAGGTGTCCACTCACACAACCAGGTACCGAACTTCATTTTGCTGCAGCACACAATCATCCTGGGAGGGAAAAGAAACCACTGAAGGAGATGACCTGTGCTCAGAGTATAGATTTTGTTGTAACAAGGTCAACAAATGATAGTAGCCATTGACTAGTTCTTAGGATCCTGCTAAGACAGAAATGGCCAGCACAAGTCAATCTTCAGAGTTTCACCTGGGCCTTTTTTTAAGGGAGTAAGGAAAAGAGTAGTGGCAGGGTTGAAATGGTCATTACAAATTACAGGAGTACCTCGATGAGAGGGAATAATATGGCCTTTGAAAGATGTCCTCTCAGACATCATGAAGACGCACATGGAGCATGGTTGGAAAGATCCTGAGATCAGACTGGGAAAAAAAACAAACGATTTCTAGAATCTTCTATCTTGAAGTCTGGAGGATTGACAGCAACTGATACAGTCATGTGGTTTTACTTTATTACTTTATTTTTATATAATAATTTATTATTATTTTACTTTATTTTTTACTTTATTATTTTATTTATTTTATTAATAAAGTAAAATGTAATCAATGTAATTAAAGTAAAATGTAATCAATGGGTTACATTGATTCTTTTACAGCTTTGTTGAGTGGGAACTTGTTTATATTAAAATTCAGTCATTTAGCATATAATTTAATGAGTTTTGCTACATATGCATACGTGTACCAGCTCAATGTCTGTAGGACTTGTCCTCCTCTCTTTCATTTTATATATTAGAAATGTAAATTGGAAATGAAAATATAAAAGAGAAAGAATATAAATAAATTTTTATATTCTTTTTCTTTTATCTGTCTTGCTAGGTATTTACCACTTTCATTGGCCATTACAAAGAAACAACTTTTGGCTTCATATTCTCTATCGTTCGTTTGTTTTCAAGTTCACTGACTTGTGCTCTTATCATTATTATTTCTTCATTTTTACTTACTTTGGGCTTTATTTGCTCATTCTCTGACTTCTTATGTTGTAAATTTAGATTTTTTTGGTGACAGCTTTATTGAGATATAATTCACATGCTACACAATTCACCCAAAGTATACAATTGAGTGGTTTTAAGAATATTCACAGAGTTGTGCAACCAACTTTAAATAAATTTTAGAATGTTTCATCATCCACTGAAAGAAATCCTATGCTCTTTATGAGTCACCCCACCCCTTGCTAACCCCTCTTCCCAGCCTAAACAACCACTAATCTAATTTCTGTCTCTACAGATTTGCCTATTCTGGACATTTCCTATAAATGGAGTCACACAATGAAAGTACTTTTTTTTCACTTAGCATAAATGTCCTCAAGTGTCCTCCATATTGTAGCATGTGTCAACACGTCATTCCTTTTTATACCCAAATAATATTCCATTGTATGGATTGGCCACTTTTTATGTATTCTTTCATCAAGAGATGAATAGATAATTTAAGTTTTTCTTCATTTCTTTTCCTTCTTTCTCTTTCTTTCTTTCTTTCTTCTTTCTTTCTTTCTTTTTTAGATTCTATTTATTTATTTGAGACAGAGACAGAGAGCACTAGCCAGGGCTGGGGGCTGGTGGTGGTGTAGAGGCAGAAGCAGACTCCCCACTGAGCAGGGAGCCTGATGCGGGGCTCGATCCCAAGACCCTGGGATCATGACCTCAATTGAAGGCAGATATTTAATGGACTGAGCCACCCAGGCACCCCAGTTTTTCTTCATTTCTAATATGTGAATCTAAAGCTGTAAAACTCCCTCTGGGCATTCCCCTCGCTGAATCACATGAACTTTGATATCTTATATTTTCATTATAATCCCATTCAAAATATTTTCAAATTTCCTTTATGATATGTCATGGATTTTTACAAATGTATTGATTAATTTTCAAATGTTTGGGACTTTTTTCTATATTCTGCAGATTTAATACCCTCTACTGATTTATCTTGGAGTTCACTGTTTCTTCAGCTGACTCCAAAATGTTGTTTATAGGCATTCCAAAATCTGTTGTGATTCTACACACCAGTAACAAACCAACAGAAAAATAATAACAAGTAATCCTAAAACTTGTATGGAACACAAAAACTCCCAGATAGCCAAAACAATCTTGAGAAAGAAGAACAAAGCTGGAGGCATCATGCTCCCTGATTTCAAACTATATTACAAAGCTATAGTAATTAAAACAGGTTGGGGTACCTGGGTGGCTCAGTGGGTTAAGCCTCTGCTTTCGGCTCAGGTCATGATCTCAGAGTCCTGGGATCGAGCTCCACATCAGGCTCTCTGCTCAGCGGGGAGCCTGCTTCCCCCTCTCTCTCTGCCTAGTTGTGATCTCTCTCTCTTTAAAAAAAAATGAAATAAAATAAAACAGGGTGGTACTGGAATAAAAACAGACACATAGATCACTAGAAAATAACAGAGAACTCAGAAATAAACCCACACATGTGGGTTAATTTACAAAACAGGAGCCAATCAGAAAAACAAAACAGAAAAGAGACAGTCTCCTCAGTAAATGGTGTTGGGAAAACTAGACAGCCACATGCAAAAGAGTGAAACTGAACCACTATCTTGTGCCATACACAAAAACGAACTCGAAATGTTTTAAAAACTTGTATGTTAAGACCTGAAACCTGAAACTTGAATCCTGGCAAACTTGCAGATCTCACAAGATGTACTTTCTGCTTTTAAGACCAGACTTCTCTCCACTTTGCTGACTTTTGGGGGACTCTCATGTTTGCAGTTTATTTATCTTAAACATCATTTTAAACAGTTTTATTATTATTTATAATTATTTTCATGACAGGGTTAGTCCAAACAAGCTGCTCTGCAAATATCAGAAGTTAAAATTTGTTTCCAAATGATTTTTTTAAAAACACAGCACCTGCAAAGATCTCACAGGGAAGTGTCCTAGGTATGACATATTTTAAGAATATGGTTTTGGACAGAATCAAGATTTATTAATATTACAAAAATTAAGAAAATATAGATTTTTATGGGAAAATCACATTCATCTTTCTGAGGTGCATACATTAATTTATAAAAGGGAAAGACAAATGAAAAAGGAGTAAGTACGAATGGATAAGGAAGATGTGGTCCAAAAACACTATGGAGTGTTATGCCTCCATCAGAAAGGATGAATACCCAACTTTTGTAGCAACATGGATGGGACTGGAAGAGATTATGGCTGAGTGAAATAAGTCAAGCAGAGAGAGTCAATTATCATATGGTTTCACTTATTTGTGGAGCATAACAAATAGCATGGAAGACAAGGGGAGTTAGAGAGGAGAAGGGAGTTGAGGGAAATTGGAAGGGGAGGTGAACCATGAGAGACTATGGACTCTGAAAAACAATCTGAGGGTTTTGAAGGGGCGGGGGGTGGGAGGTTGGGGGAGCCAGGTGGTGGGTATTGGAGAGGGCACGGATTGCATGGAGCACTGGGTGTGGTGCAAAAACAATGAATACTGTTACGCTGAAAATAAATTTAAAAAATTTTTTTAAAAAAGGAGTAAGTCATCTAACTTGATATCAAATTTTAAAAATCAGTATTTTTCACAAAAGACTTGAACATCGAAGAGACTAATGCATTGCTGCGTGTAATTCGAGGTCTTGAATTTTAAAACACTGCCAAATTGGGGTCAGTTGCTATGTTAGATGACTTCTAGTTGATCCAACCTCACTCAAGTGATCTGTAGCTATAAATGACCACCAACGAGCATTCCTGGGGCCATGGCTAACACAGCTGCCCCAGAACTAATGAGGCTGAGGGTGGTGGGGCACCCAATGACCTCATGAGGTCAAGGTCCTAGCTGATGGAAGCAGCAGCCCATCAGGGATTAGCCTGTCTGATGAGCAGAGGTCATGATAGATTTTTGTCCCCACAGAAAACTAAGGTTCACTCTTTGGCAAGAAAATTTTATAGTAAGTAAACATCTCATGAAGATAAAAAATTTTTAAATCCCATAATTGAAGGTAGCCTCACAGCCAGATAACTGGTTAGTAGATGAGCAAGATGAGCCAGTTATAATGTCACTGTTATCATTGATCGCTTTTGGGTCATGCATATTCTCTGAGATTCCTCTTTTAAAAATGCAGCTCTTCCTACAAAGGTTAAGACCTTAGCACTTAGAAACACATGATTTTAAAGAATCTTTCCTCCTCTAGAACTGTGTTAGAGCAATGTGGGACTCCTGGGGCTTCAAAGTATTATAATTATTTTTTCCCTGAAATAACCGAGCTAAAGATCCTAATTTAGATTTTTCTTAAAGCGATTTTACGTGATCCAGTGAACCTTCAGGATTTAGAGGGAACCAATGAGAGAAAAACCTGGTTCTCAAAGATAAACCGAGACCCTGGCTAAAAGACAGATGGATGGGAGTCAACTCTGACAACGTTCCCAGAGGAGAGCAAGGACGAGTTAGAAAGAGGCAAAGCAAAAATCCAGTGTCATTTTGAAGACCCGCCAATGTTTAAAGTTCAAAGCATCACGCCGTGTTGTTCTAACTGGACAGTGTAATGCTGCCATCTTTTTGAAATGACTTAAGTTTTGAATTGTGGTGAGGCACATACAACATGAAACTATTTACGTTCAGTGGCATTAAGGATGTCCACATTGTTGGACAACCATTGGCATATTTTTTAAAGATTTTATTTATTTATTTGACAGACAGAGATCACAAGTAGGCAGAGAGGCAGGCACAGAGAGAGAGGGGGAAGCAGGCTCCACACTGAGCAGAGAGCCCAATGCGAGGCTCAATCCCAGGACCCTGGGGTCATGACCTGAGCCGAAGGCAGAGGCTTAACCCACTGAGCCAACCAGGCGCCCCACTGACATATTTTAAACATGATAACTTTTATGATGGCCCTGTGATGGCATGTCCTAATGCTTACTCTCTCTAAGGCTAATGGTTTTTCCTTGAGAAAAGACAACTCAGGGAAAAGACATTGCAGATGGATGGCTGAAGTTTCAGGGAGGAAGAACTTGGCTCCACATGAGAGAGAATTTTCTATGTTTAGATCTGACCAGCAGAGGAACAGGAGGCCCGGGAGCTCCCTTTGAAGGTGAAGAGTGTCCACACAGGGGCCCGTAGGCCATCTGTTGGGTGTGTTCTGGAAGAGATTCCCGTAATGGGTGGGAGAGGGGCCTCTGGGCTTCCCTCCAAGTATGAGATCCTATGGTTGAACTGACAGAAATTGCTGTACACTCGGGTTTCAGAAGACCTTGTCAGACTTGAAGGACCTCAGATGTGGGCTTTAAAAGAGTCGCGTTTAAAACTACTTACTAGCAAGTTTTATCCTTCCTTGGCACATTGTCTGCTCTTTTCGTCTAAACTGTAGAGGAATAATCAAAAGCAGGTTTCAGGCCCCATCCAAGCACTTATTAACCAAGGGATGTGGGACAGGTGACCTTCACAAAAAGCCAGCTTTCACTTACATGGGACTGGCTGGGCTCAGATTTGCCCATTCCAAACCATTTTCTACATTGTTGTCAGGATAATCTTTCTAAGATGGGAATCTGAGCATATTACCTTCTCCTACTTTAAAAAAAGTCTTCAGCTGTACTCCTTCATTTTCAAAATATAGGTTTAAATTTCCAAGCCTTCAGGTACCCTGCTCAGCAGGCAGCCTGCTTCCCCCCTTCCCCTTGCTCCTCCCCGCTGCTCATGCCCTCACTCTCTGTCAAATAAATAAATAAAATTTTGATTTTTTAAAATTAAAAAAAAAATTTTACTTATTTACTTGATAGGGAGAGACCACAAGTAGGAGGAGTGGTAGGCCGAGCGAGAGGAAGAAGAGGGCCCCCCTCGGGGCAGGGAGCCTGATGGCAGGGCTGGATCTGAAGACACTGGGATCATGACCTGAGCCAAAGGCAGATGATTAACCAACTGAACCACCCAGATGCCACAAATAAATTCTTTAAAAACATAAAATAAAATTCTAATCTTTAGCTGGAATAAAGGATTTCAATACTCTCGTCCTTATTTGTCTGGCTAATTCCTACATACCCTTTAAGACTCAGCTCAGGTATGGTCTTTCATAGGAAAATATCCCTGTTTTCTCTTAGGGCTTAGCCTAGGCTCTTTATAACATCCATGTTATCTGTGGCCGTGACCATGAACATGACCACATGAAAAGAAAGTTTTCTTTCTTTTTCTACTCTCTGAAAAAAAATTTAAATATAGGAATTATCTGTTCTTTGAAAGTCTAAAACTTTCATGTAACACATTTGGCACTTTTAGAGTGGTACATATGCTTATGATTTAAATTATTGATTTAGGGGGCGCCTGGGTGGCTCAGTGGGTTAAGCCGCTGCCTTCGGCTCAGGTCATCATCTCAGAGTCCTAGGATCGAGCCCCGCATCGGGCTCTCTGCTCGGCAGGGAGCCTGCTTCCTCCTCTCTCTCTGCCTGCCTCTCTGCCTACTTGTGATCTCTCTGTCAAATAAATAAATAAAATCTTTAAAAAAAAATTAATTATTGATTTAGTTTCTCTAACGGGTTAGTTGATACAGATTTTCTACTTTTTCTTAGGTTAATTTTGGTAATTGCTTCTTAATTTCAGCAGTTCATTTTTTAGAAAAAATACATATTTCATCTAAGTTTTTAAACTTAATAAAAACATTTATTGTATTATTCTTCATATATCTACTATGATTGTTAATAGATCTACTATGATTGTTACTATATTTACTATGCTTGTTACTATGGGTTTTGAGGGGTTTTTTTGGTTAATATTGCTTATTTGAACTTTTTTGGTTTTCTTTCAGACTTTCTAGGTATTGTATTCTTTAATTTTCCACAGTACAAGTCCTTGGTTTATTAAATCTCTCTATTGTTTGTTTTCAATTCCATCAACATTTGCTCACATCTTAATTATTTGCTTCACTTTATGTTGGGGGGATTACTCAGTTATTCAGCTTTTTAGCTATTTGAGCGTAAGGATTTATTTTAAATCTTTCTTGATTTATTAATTTATTTAAGGCTATGAATTTCCCTTTATATACTGCCTTAGTTGTTTTCCACAGGTTTTAATATGTAATGCTTTTGCTTTTTATTTTAAATATTTTACAGTTTCTTCTGATTTTCTCTTTAGCTCATGAATTATTCAAGTAAATTTCTCCCAACTTTTTACTTTGTAAAATTGTATTTTATTTTGAAAAATTTCAAAACTATAGAAAAACAGAAATAGTTATGAAATGAGTAGAATAGCAAAATGAACACCTCTATTCCACTCACTTAGATTTATAAGTTTTTAACATTTGCTATTTATCCCCATTAAATTTTTTTAAAAGTAATTGCTACACCCATTGTGGTGCTCAAACTCATGACCCTAAGATCAATAGTCACACACTGACTGAGCCAGCCAGGTGCCACTCTGACTATTTTGTGTGTGTGTGTGTGTGTGTGTGAACCATTTGAATTTAAGTTCAGATATCATGACATTTTGCTCTTAATTATTAACTATTACTATTGGTAGACTTTTCTTTCCTTACGTAGTATTGTTCTTATAGCTTATTAAACACTTTTCCTTAAATTCTATTTTGTCTGCTATTACTGTAAGTATATGGTTAGTATTTGCATGGTAATCTTTTTTCACTTTGTTATTTCAAAAAATTTTGGTAGGTTGAGGTTGTTTATTTAGGCATGTTTCTTACAAGTGATGTTTACTTGGATTTTACACTAATAATAAACTGAGAAGGAAATTAGGAAAACAATCTTATTTACAATAGCACCAGAAAGAATCAAACAGGAGTAAACTTAACTAAGGGGGTGAAAGACTAGTACACAGAAAATGAGAAAACATTGCTGGAAGAAATATAAGAAGGCACAAGCATATGGGAGAGACATCTCATGCATATGAACTGGGAGACTTAATACTGTTACAATGTCCGTACTATCCAAACCAATCTCAGACTCAGTGCAACCCCTATCAAAATTCCAAGGGCACTTTTTACAGAAATAGAAGAGAGTTCTAAAATTCATATGGAACCACAAAGGACTCTGCATAGCCCCATCAGCCTTGAGAAAGAACAGAACTAGAAGCATCACATTCCCTGATTTCAAAACAGTTTACAAAGCTACACTGGTCAGAACAGTATAATACTGCCATAAAGGCAGACATATAAACCAATGGGACAGAATAGAAAGCAAGAAATAAATCCACACATGCATGGTCAGCTGACCTTTGACAAGGATGCCCAGAATACACACTAAGAAAATGATAGTTTCTTCAACAAACAGTGTTGGGAAAACTGGACATCCATATACAAAAGAAAGAAATTAGACCCTGGTCTTACACCATACACAAAAATCAGCTAAAAACGCACCATGTATATTCAGATGTTACCATTCAATGCCTCCAAATAATTGGTTTCTAACTCCAACCAGGAGAAAACATAGAAGTTCTGCCGTGTGGTAGATTTTGTTCCTTGTGAAGTCATTACGTGTTCTTTCGTTTTTTATTACTTTCTCAAAAAAACTCTTGTTTTGAGGACAGACATCATTTTTTATATATCTTTACAACTGTATCTGTTTATGATTTCTTTTTTCCCCTTGATAAACAATTTATGAGTTTTAACAAACATGTGTATCCATATAATCTCAATTTCTACCAAGATAATGAATATTTCTACCACTCTAGGAGGTTCACTTGTTTTTTTCAGCATAGGTAAGTCCTACCTGTTCTAAAACTCCATATAGAAGGACTCACACAGTATGTGCTCCCTGATCTCTGGTTTCTTTGCTTAGCATAATGTGAAATTTATCTGTGTTGTTGCATATATCAGCAGTTTTTTAATTTTTCATTTTTCGTTGAATAGTATTCCACTGTATCCATGTATAAAATTTTCTCTTCTCCAGTTGATGAATATTTGATTTGTTCCCAAATTTAAGCTATGGTGAATAAAATTACTATATACATTCTTCTACAAGTCTTTTTCGTAGACATATGTTTTCATTGTCATGGTTAATGACCTATAAATGGGATTGCTGGCCCATAGGTAAGTATATGTTTAAGTTTCTGAGAATTATTTACAATGGTTATGTCTTCCTCATGAATTGAAACATTATTATTATTATTATTATTATTACATGTATCTTTTTATTTCTGGTAGTACCCCTTATCTTGAAATCTATTTGTCTGATAGTAATTTAGCCACTCCAATTTTCTTACGCTTACTGTCTGCAAGATATATCTTTATCCATCTTGTTACTTTTAGTCCAAGTCTTTACATTTATAGTGTGTCTCTTATAGACAGAATATGGGGGTCTTCATTTTTTTTATTCAGTCTGACCATCCCTGTCTTTTAGTTGGAATGTTTAATCTCTTAACTCTGAATGTAATTATAAATATGATTAGATTTAGGTGTGTCAATTGCCATTTTTTTTTTACTTATCCACCTATTTTTTAAAGATTTTATTTATTTATTTTATATAGAGAGAGCGCACATGTGGGAGTGGGCAGAGGGGGAGGGAGAGGGACAAGTAGACTCTGCACTGAGCACAGAGCCCTGCATGGGGCTCCATCTTAGGACTCTGAGATCATAACCTGAGCTGAAACCAAGAGTCAGATGCTTAAGCAACTGAGCCACCCAGGCATCCCTTGTCCATTTGTTTTTTGTTCCTCATGTCTTCCTTCTTGCCTTTGGCTTAATTTTGTGTGTGTGTGCGCTGCTTCAGTTTAATTCCTTTATTGGCTTTGTAGCTGTACTACTTTGTCTTATTTTTTGTGGTTGCTCTACTACAAATATATATCTTAGACTCACCACAACTATTTAGAGTTAATATCGTACTACTTCATATAAAGTAGAATACTTCTGCGACAGTATAGTTCCACTTACCTCCTCCTCCTTTGTGTGATCGTTGTCATTTACATTTCATCGACTTACATGATAAACCCCACATTATAGTGTTTTCGTTCCTACTTTAAAGAGTCATATGACTTTTTAAAAAGAGAAAAAAATAAATACATAGTCTATTGGCATTCATAAAGGTGTGCTGCCTGGATCTCCCTTCAAGAAACCCGCTGGAAGCAGAGTAGGTGATGGACAGCTTCCCAGGGCTGCCCATGAAGGTCTGCCACAGCTTTCATGTTGAGACCGCGGGCCCCAGACTGCTTTCAGCCAGTGACTGAGCACAGCAGAGGTACTAGAGCTAGGCCTTTCTTGCCTGACCTGGGACTCCTCTCATGGGCAGTCTTTGCTCTGGAGATTCTAATTGGCCTGGTCAAGACTTTTTCAGAGCTGCACATTAGTGAAGATGCCTAGTGAAGATTCTCGGGGTGCCTTGGTGGCAAAGTCAGTTAAGCCAAGGACTTCTGGTTTTGGCTCAGGTCATGATCTCATGGTTGCCTATATGAGTTCTATGTCTGGCTCTCTGCTCAGTGCTGAGTCTGCTTGGGATTCTCTCTCCCTCTCCCTCTACCCCTCCCCTGCTCACACTCGCTCATGCTTTCCCTCTCTCTCTCTTAAATAAAATAAATAAAATCTTAAAAGAAAGTCTTCTCCCACACTGCCCCCATCTTTCCCCCTCTCCTCTTGCCCAGGTGTCAGACCTACATTGTTCTCTGAAGCGCTCCCAACTCCTCCCTTCACTTTCCCTTCCCCTTCACAAGCATTTCCCCCAAGAAATCTTAGGTATGTCTAATTCCATCTTGGCATCTGTCACTGAGCTGACATTGGCCTTTCATATGTACCATGTATTGATTATTTCTGGTGTTCATTCCTTCCTATAGATTTGAGTTTCCAGCTTATGTTATTCTCTTCCAATCTAAAGAAATGTTTTTAGATATTCCTTTATCTACTGTTAATGATCTTCTCATTAAAAAAAATCTAAATGTCTTTTGAATTCACCTCAGTGTTTGAATATTTTGCTAGATAAAAAATTGGGGGTTGACAGTTTTTTGCTTTCAGTCCTTGAAAAGTTCCTCCATTGTCTCCTGATTACGATATTTTTTTAGAAGACTGACATCATTAGTACCATTGTTTCCTTGTATATAATGTGCCTTCTTTTCTATACCTGCTTTCACAATTCTTTTTAAATCTTTGGTTTTCATTAGTTTGACTCAATGGACCTATATGTGTCTCTTTTGTTGTTATCCTGCTTAGGATTTGCTGAGCTTCTCGGATTTTTAAATTTACATTTATCATGTAAATGAAAAACTTTGGCCATGATTTCTTCAGATAAGCTCTCTTTCCCCCCCCCACCCCCTCTCACATTCTCTTTCTCCTTTCCTTCTGGGATCCAATTACATTTATGATAAACCATTTAATATTATTCTACATGCTATTGAGATTGTGGTATTTTTTTTTTTTGAGATTGTGGTATTTTTTAACAATCTCTTTTTCTCAGATTCGATAATTACTGTTTATGAGTTTTCAAATTTCCTGAGCCATTCTTCTGCAAACTCATTTGTTGGTAAGTCCTGCCAGTAAATTTTCTTAAGATCAGATATTGTACTTTGCATTTCTTTAAGCTCCATCCAGTTCATTTTTATGGTTTCCATTTTGCTGCAACTCCCCATTGTTCATTCTTTATGATATTATCTTTCAAGGCCTTGAACATATTTATAATAGCTGCTTTAAAGTCTTATCTACTAATTGCAACATCTGATTCATTGATGATATTTGTCACTTGACTTTTCTCTTGACTATGGGTGACATTTTCCTATTTCTTCATATGTATCATAAGTTTTCTTATATCCTAAATACTATGGATGATATGTGTGAGGAATCTGATCATGAAGTCTTCCCTTAGATGCTGTTGAATTGTTCTAACAAGTAGTACATTTTTAACTCTTTTAACCTTCATATTTAAGTATAGCTTTTCCAACAAGTCAAATACTTGTCAGTATTTGTATCCTTCTAAATTCAATCAGAACCTTCACTTACTTCATTCTTTGTGTATATCTTCTCCATCATCTTATTGTTGCTTAGATTTTTAGTTTTAACCTTTTTTTAGCCATAAAAATTGTTCATTATTTTTACAGTCAGTAATTGCCAACTGAGTTTTTAATTTTTTTAAGGTTTACCATTGTTTCTGTTTTTCCAAGCCTCTTTATGGCTTCATTTTTCTTTTTCCTTTCCTTTCCTTTTCTTTCTTTCTTTCTTTCTTTCTTTCTTTCTTTTCTTATTTAAATTCAATTAGCAAAGATATACTAATCGTTAGTTTTTGATATAATGTTAATGTTTCTTTTTTCTGAAATAACTCTTTTTATTTGAGAGAGTTCACACTAAAAAGAAAACTCATTGGTGGCTTTGCTCCAATGTCCCTGGGAACTTCGCTAGACTTTTGCTTCTCCAAATGTGGTCCAGAACCAATAGAATAAGCATCCTTGGGGTGCCTCAGGTTAGGAATGCAGACTAACCCAACCCCAGACCTACTGAATGAAAATGTACTTTTAGCAAGATCCCTGGGTGATTTGGTATACACAATAAATTTGGAAAGCACAGTTCTGTATTACTTATTATGTTGCTATGTTTTCTTTTTTTTTTTTTTCCCTTCAGGATGTGAGCTATGTAGAAACATGGTCTTTTATAATTCTATCCCTTAAACCTACACAGTAATTGCTACAGAGTAGATGTTCAATAAATGCTTGGAGAATAAATAAAGTAGGGATAATGACATGCCTACTAAAAGCTCGTTTGCTTTTGGTGAGGGCTGTACCTGAGGCTGCCTGGCTGTGTTTTATTTTTAGATTTGCATTAACTATCACCCTCCAGCAAATTATGAGAACCCCTCTACTTCAGGGCACACCAACGTTATCTGTCATCTCATAACCACAGAGCAAAAGCTTTTTCACCTCTTGATGGAGTTGTTAACCTGGTGACTTGAGAAACAGAAAAAAAAAAAAAAAGCCAGATGTCAGAGAGCTATTTATTTAGTGGCTTATGTTAGGTCGTGCTGTTAGAAACAGTCCAGAAAAAATCCTTACAAATAGGATTTTTAATGGAATGGAATTAATTTAGGCCACAGACATTGCTCCCTGCTAAAGAGAGGGGAGTAGGCAGGCAGATCTGAAATTCATCAGGAACAGAGTGAGAAAGGAGAGAAGGAGGATGGCATAAGGGGAGAACAAGAGAAGAAATGTAGATATATGTGGGAAGAAAGCAAATTTTCCATCAACATCAGGCCCAAGGACAGAGAAAAGGACAATTTTAGAGTTCTGTCCAGTGCTTAATGCTTGATAAATGCCTACTGAATTAAGTGCAAATGCTTCAGTCTGACATTCAGGATTCTCCACATAATGTTCAAATCTTGCCCTTCAGCCACACTTTCCATTACCACTCTGTTTATGCCCCACTCCAGCCAAATTGCATCACTTAACATTTGTCCTTCTTGATCTGGTTGATTGCTCACAGCGCTCTCTTGACTTGGACTGTCACCTTGTCTGATCTCCTATAAAAATTCTACGAATTCTTCAAGACCCTTCAAAAATGTCCCTCTCCCAAAAGCTTCCATTTATTTCCTCCCCAGTCTCCCTCTTTCTAGAGAATCCTCTTCTATAACTTTTATCAAATCTAGTTATTGGTGTACTTGTCTTCTCTTACTCACCTGCAAATGTCATTGACCATTTTGTCTCCCTCAATCTCTAGAGCACAGTCCAATGTACATCCATGCAGAAGGCATCTACTGGCATAGAAATTGAGATGATTTTAGTTTATTTGCAGTGAACTGATCTGGACTTTACCTGGAGATAGAGTGATCGACATCTTAAAAATTGCTCCTCATTCTATTTTAAAACTTTATAACTTTTGTTTGTTTCAGCCAGGCAAATCTATCTTCCTTTTTCTGACTGACTCACAGCTTGGTCCCAGAGAGAGTTCCTCTTCCATGTCCCACTGCTAGCACATCTTCAAACATGCATTTAATTTGGAGTACTAACATAGCAGGCTATTCTCATCCATATTTTTGATCACTTATGATTTTTGAAGCCACTTTGGATTTTAGCCATTCTAATCGGTGTGTGGTGGTATTTCATGGTTGTTCCAACTTATAGTTCTCTAATGACATGTAATGTGGAGGATCTTTTCATATACATATTTCATATGTATATGTTTCATATTCATATTCCTACTAAACAAATACTAAATATTTGTTATCTAAACATCTTTGGTGAAGTGTTTTTTGGATCTTTTGTCCATTTTTAACTGAGTTGTTTTCTTACTGAGTTTGAAGAGTTCTTTGTGTATTTTATCTTTTTTTTTTTTTTACAGCTTTATAAACATATATTTTTATCACCAGGGGTACAGGTCTGCGAATCGCCAGGTTTACACACTTCACAGCACTCACCATAGCACATACCCTCCCTAATGTCCATAACCCCACCCCCCTCTCCCAACCGCCCTCCCCGTAGCAACCCTCAGTTTGTTTTGTGAGATTAAGAGTCACTTATGGTTTGTCTCCCTCCCAATCCCATCTTGTTTCATTTACTCTTCTCCTACCCCCTCAACCCCCCAAGTTGCATCTCCTCTCCCTCATATCAGGGAGATCATATGATAGTTGTCTTTCTCCGATTGACTTATTTCGCTAAGCATGATACCCTCTAGTTCCATCCCATCGTCGCAAATGGCAAGATTTCATTTCTTTTGATGGCTGCATAGTATTCCATTGTGTATATATACCACATCTTCTATATCCATTCGTCTGTAGATGGACATCTAGGTTCTTTCCATAGTTTGGCTATTGTAGACATTGCTGCTATAAACATTCGGGTGCACGTGCCCCTTTGGATCACTACGTTTGTATCTTTAGGGTAAATACCCAGCAGTGCAATTGCAGGGTCATAGGGTAGTTCTATTTTCAACTTTTTGAGGAACCTCCATGCTGTTTTCCAGAGTGGTTGCACCAGCCTGCATTCCCACCAACAGTGTAGGAGGGTTCCCCTTTCTCCGCATCCTCGCCAGCATCTGTCATTTCCTGACTTGTTAATTTTAGCCATTCTGACTGGTGTGAGGTGATATCTCACGGTGGTTTTGATTTGTATTTCCCTGATGCCGAGTGATATGGAGCACTTTTTCATGTGTCTGTTGGCCATCTGGATGTCTTCTTTGCAGAAATGTCTGTTCATGTCCTCTGCCCATTTCTTGATTGGATTATTCTTTGGGTGTTGAGTTTGCTAAGTTCTTTATAGATTTTGGACACTAGCCCTTTATCTGATATGTCATTTGCAAGTATCTTCTCCCATTCTGTCAGTTGTCTTTTGGTTTTGTTAACTGTTTCCTTTGCTGTGCAAAAGCTTTTGATCTTGATAAAATCCCAAAAGTTCATTTTTGCCCTTGCTTCCCTTGCCTTTGGTGATGTTCCTAGGAAGATGTTGCTGTGGCTGAGGTCGAAGAGGTTGCTGCCTGTGTTCTCCTCAAGGATTTTGATGGATTCCTTTCTCACATTGAGATCCTTCATCCATTTTGAGTCTATTTTCGTGTGTGGTGTAAGGAAATGGTCCAATTTCATTTTTCTGCATGTGGCTGTCCAATTTTCCCAACACCATTTATTGAAGAGGCTGTCTTTTTTCCATTGGACATTCTTTCCTGCTTTGTCGAAGATGAGTTGACCATAGACTTGAGGGTCTATTTCTGGGCTCTCTATTCTGTTCCATTGATCTATGTGTCTGTTTTTGTGCCAGTACCATGCTGTCTTGATGATGACAGCTTTGTAATAGAGCTTGAAGTCTGGAATTGTGATGCCACCAACTTTGGCTTTCTTTTTCAATATTCCTTTGGCTATTCGAGGTCTTTTCTGGTTCCATATAAATTTTAGGATTATTTGTTCCATTTCTTTGAAAAAAATGGATGGTACTTTGATAGGAATTGCATTAAATGTGTAGATTGCTTTAGGTAGCATAGACATTTTCACAATATTTATTCTTCCAATCCAGGAGCATGGAACATTTTTCCATTTCTTTGTGTCTTCCTCAATTTCTTTCATGAGTACTTTATAGTTTTCTGAGTATAGATTCTTAGTCTCTTTGGTTAGGTTTATTCCTAGGTATCTTATAGTTTTGGGTGCAATGGTAAATGGGATGGACTCCTTCATTTCTCTTTCTTCTGTCTTGTTGTTGGTGTAGAGAAATGCAACTGATTTCTGTGCATTGATTTTATATCCTGACACTTTACTGAATTCCCGTACAAGTTCTAGCAGTTTTGGAGTGGAGTCTTTTGGGTTTTCCACATATAGTATCATATCATCTGCAAAGAGTGATAGTTTGACTTCTTCTTTGCCGATTTGGATGCCTTTAATTTCCTTTTGTTGTCTGATTGCTGAGGCTAGGACTTCTAGTACTATGTTGAATAGCAGGGGTGATAACGGACATCCCTGCCGTGTTCCTGACCTTAGCGGAAAAGCTTTCAGTTTTTCTCCATTGAGAATGATATTTGCGGTGGGTTTTTCATAGATGGCTTTGATAATATTGAGGTATGTGCCCTCTATCCCTACACTTTGAAGAGTTTTGATCAGGAAGGGATGCTGTACTCTGTCAAATACTTTTTCAGCATCTATGGAGAGTATCATATGGTTCTTGTTCTTTCTTTTATTAATGTGTTGTATCACATTGATTGATTTGCGGATGTTGGACCAACCTTGCAGCCCTGGAATAAATCCCACTTGGTCGTGGTGAATAATTCTTTTAATGTACTGTTGAATCCTATTGGCTAGTATTTTGGCGAGAATTTTTGCATCTGTGTTCATCAAGGATATTGGTCTGTAGTTCTCTTTTTTGTTGGGATCCTTGTCTGGTTTTGGGATCAAGGTGATGCTGGCCTCATAAAATGAGTTTGGAAGTTTTCCTTCCATTTCTATTTTTTGGAACAGTTTCAGGAGAATAGGAATTAGTTCTTCTTTAAATGTTTGGTAGAATTCCCCCGGGAAGCCGTCTGGCCCTGGGCTTTTGTTTGTTTGGAGATTTTTGATGACTGTTTCAATCTCCTTACTGGTTATGGGTCTGTTCAGGCTTTCTATTTCTTCCTGGTTCAGTTGTGGTAGTTTATATGTCTCTAGGAATGCATCCATTTCTTCCAGATTGTCAAATTTGTTGGCGTAGAGTTGCTCATAGTATGTTCTTATAATTGTATTTCTTTGGTGTTCGTTGTGATCTCTCCTCTTTCATTCATGATTTTATTGATTTGGGTCCTCTCTCTTTTCTTTTTGATAAGTCTGGCCAGGGGTTTATCAATCTTATTAATTCTTTCAAAGAACCAGCTCCTAGTTTCGTTGATTTGTTCTATTGTTTTTTTGGTTTCTATTTCATTGATTTCTGCTCTGATCTTTATGATTTCTCTTCTCCTGCTGGGTTTAGGGTTTCTTTCTTGTTCTTTCTCCAGCTCCTTTAGGTGTAGGGTTACGTTGTGTACCTGAGACCTTTCTTGTTTCTTGAGAAAGGCTTGTACCGCTATATATTTTCCTCTCAGGACTGCCTTTGTTGTGTCCCACAGATTCTGAACCGTTGTGTTTTCATTATCATTTGTTTCCATAAATTTTTTCAATTCTTCTTTGATTTCCTGGTTGACCCATTCATTCTTTAGAAGGATGCTGTTTAGTCTCCATGTATTTGGGTTCTTTCCAAATTTCCTCTTGTTATTGAGTTCTAGCTTTAGAGCATTGTGGTCTGAAAATATGCAGGGAATGATCCCAATCTTTTGATACCGGTTGAGACTTGATTTAGGACCAAGAATGTGATCTATTCTGGAGAATGTTCCATGTGCACTAGAGAAGAATGTGTATTCTGTTGCTTTGGGATGAAATGTTCTGAATAGATCTGTGATGTCCATCTGGTCCAGTGTGTCATTTAAGGCCTTGATTTCCTTGTTGATCTTTTGCTTGGATGATCTGTCCATTTCAGTGAGGGGAGTGTTAAAATCCCCTACTATTATTGTATTCTTGTCGATGTGTTTCTTTGATTTTGTTATTAATTGGTTTATATAGTTGGCTGCTCCCACGTTAGGGGCATAGATATTTAAAATTGTTAGATCTTCTTGTTGGACAGATCCTTTGAGTATGATATAGTGTCCTTCCTCATCTCTTATTATAGTCTTTGGCTTAACATCTAATTGATCTGATATAAGGATTGCCACTCCTGCTTTCTTCTGATGTCCATTAGTATGGTAAATTCTTTTCCACCCCCTCACTTTAAACCTGGAGGTGTCTTCGGGTCTAAGATGAGTTTCTTGTAGGCAACATATAGATGGGTTTTGTTTTTTTTATCCATTCTGATACCCTGTGTCTTTTGATTGGGGCATTTAGCCCATTCACATTCAGGGTAAGTATTGAGAGATATGAATTTAGTGCCATTGTATTGCCTGTAAGGTGACTGTTATTGTATATTGTCTCTGTTTCTTTCTGATCTACTACTTTTAGGGTCTCTCTTTGCTTAGAGGACCCCTTTCAATATTTCCTGTAGAGCTGGTTTGGTATTTGCAAATTCTTTCAGTTTTTGTTTGTCCTGGAAGCTTTTAATCTCTCCTTCTATTTTCAATGATAGCCTAGCTGGATATAGTATTCTTGGCTGCATGTTTTTCTCATTTAGTACTCTGAATATATCATGCCAGCTCTTTCTGGCCTGCCAGGTCTCTGTGGATAAGTCTGCTGCCAATCTAATATTTTTACCATTGTTACGTTACAGACTTCTTTTCCCGGGCTGCTTTCAGGATCTTTTCTTTGTCACTAAGACTTGTAAATTTTACTATTAGGTGACGGGGTGTGGACCTATTCTTATTGATTTTGAGGGGGGTTCTCTGAACCTCCTGAATTTTGATGCTTGTTCCCTTTGCCATATTGGGGAAATTCTCTCCAATAATTCTCTCCAATATACCTTCTGCTCCCCTCTCTGTTTCCTCTTCTTCTGGAATCCCAATTATTCTAATGTTGTTTCGTCTTATGGTGTCACTTATCTCTCGAATTCTCCCCTCGTGATCCAGTAGCTGTTTGTCCCTCTTCTGCTCAGCTTCTTTATTCTCTGTCATTTGGTCTTCTATATCGCTAATTCTTTCTTCTGCCTCATTTATCCTAGCAGTGAGAGCCTCCATTTTTGATTGCACCTCATTAATAGCTTTTTTGATTTCAACTTGGTTAGATTTTAGTTCTTTTATTTCTCCAGAAAGGGCTTTTATATCTCCCGAGAGGGTTGCTTTAATATCTTCCATGCTTTTTTCAAGCCCGGCTAGAACCTTGAGAATCGTCATTCTGAACTCTATATCTGACATATTACCAATGTCTGTATTGATTAGGTCCCTAGCCTTTGTTACTGCCTCTTGTTCTTTTTTTTGTTGTGAATTTTTCCGCCTTGTCATTTTGTCCAGATAAGAGTTTATGAAGGAGCAAGTAAAATACTAAAAGGGTGGCAACAACCCCAGGAAAATATGCTTTAGCCAAATCAGAAGAGATCCCAAATTGTGAGGGGGGAGAAAGGGGATAAAAAGTGGTTCAAAAAGAAAAAAAAAGGGGCGCCTGGGTGACTCAGTGGGTTAAGCTGCTGCCTTCGGCTCAGGTCATGATCCCAGGTCCTGGGTTCGAGCCCCACATCGGGCTTTCTGCTCAGCAGGGAGCCTGCTTCCTCCTCTCTGTCTGCCTCTCTGTTTACTTGTGATTTCTCTCTGTCAAATAAATAAATAAAATCTAAAAAAAAAAAAAAGAAAAAAAGAAAAAAAAACTATTTAAAAAAAGAAAGCCGATAAAGAAAAAATATAAAAAGAGGAAAAAAAATATATATATATATTAGATAAACTATTTAAAAAACGTTAAAAAAGAAAACGGTAAAAGTTAAAAAAAATTTAGCAGAAGAAGAGAAAAAGAAAAAAAAATTGAAAAAGAAAAAAAAATTAAATTAACTGCAAGGCTAAAAATCATGGGGAGAAAGCCATGAGTTCCGTGCTTTGCTTTCTTCTCCTTGGAATTCCGCCGCTCTCCTTGGTATTGAAACTGCACTGCTTGTTAGTGAACTTGGTCCTGGCTGGGTTTCCCATTGATCTTCTGGGGGAGGGGCCTGTTGTAGTGATTCTCAAGCGTCTTTGCCCCAGGCAGAGTTGCACTGCCCTTACCCGGGGCTGCGCTGAGTAATCCGCTCGGGTTTGCTTTCGGGAGCTTTTGTTCCCTGAGCGCTTTCCGTAGAGTCCGGAGGACGGGAACGAAGATGGCGGCCTCCCGGACTCCGGCCCGGAGGAGCCGAGAGCCCGGGGCCCCACTCCTCAGTGTGCCCTCAGAGAATAGCGCCCAATGACTCCCGTCACCCTGGCCTCCGGCCGCGCTCCGAGCTGACCGAGCCTGCGACCGGTTCAAGGCAACCCCGAGCTGAGAGTCACTCCTCGGCTCTGTCTCTGTAGCCGGCTTCCCCGTTCTAATACCGGTAAGCTCTGCGACACTCAGACACCCCCGATCCTTCTGTGACCCTGTGGGACCTGAGGCTGCGCTGACCCCGCGTGGGCTTCACCCCGGTTAAGCTTCTGGAGCGATGTCCCTCAGCAGAACAGACTTTTAAAAGTCCCGATTTTGTGCTCCGTTGCTCCGCCGCTCGCCGGGAGCCGGCCCCTCCCCCCGCGGTCTATCTTCCCGTCGCTTTGGATTCACTTCTCCGCCAGTCCTACCTTTCAGAGAGTGGTTGATTTTCTGTTTCTAGAATTGCTGTTCTTCTTCTCTTCAATCTCCCGTTGGATTTGTAGGTGTTTGCAATCTTTAGATAAGCTATTTAGCTGATCTTCCGCTACCCGAAGTAGTCTCAGCCTGCTACTCCTCCGCCATCTTGACTCCTCCTCTCTTTGTGTATTTTAGATACAAGTTCCACAAAACACATGTTTGGCAAAGATTTTTCCAAGTTTGTGGACTGTCTTTTCATTCTCCTAATGGAGTCTTTCATAGAGCAGAAGTTTTAAATTGTAATGAAATCTGTGATCAATTTTTTCTTTTCCCATGGGTCATGTTTTTTCAATGTTCTGTCAAAAAAGTCATCACCAAACTCAAGCACACTTGAATTTTCTCCTATGGTATCTTCCAGAAGTACTGTTTTTTACATTTAAGTCCATGATCCATTTTGAGTTACTTTTGTGAAAGGTCTGGATCCACATTGAATTTTTGCATGTGTTGTGTATCATTTATTGAAAAGAATATCCTATCTCTACTGAATTGCCTTAATTCCTTTGTTAAAGATCAATTGACTGAATTTGTGTCGGTATATTTCTGGGCCATTCTGTCCTATTGATCTATTGATTTGTTCTTTTGGCAATACCAAACTGTCTTGATTAGCGTCTCTCCATAGTACGTCTAGAAGTTGTGTTGTTTCACTCCTCTGAGCTTGCTCTTCTTCTTTAGTATTGTGTTGGCTATTTTTTTTTTTTGCCTTTTCATGTAAACTTTAAATTCGGTTTATTGACACCCACAAAATAATTTACTGGAATTATGACTGGGATTATGTTGAATCTACAGATAAAGTTGAGAAGTACATCTTAACAATGTCAGGTCTTCCTATCCATGAACATAGAATACCTCTCCCTTTAGATCTTCTTTGATTTCTTTCATCAAGGTTTTCCAGTTTTCCTCATATAGATGTGTACATATTTTGTTCAATTGGTACATAAATATTTAAAATTTGTTGCCACTAGTAGAAATGGTGGTATTTTTCTAATTTCAAATCCCAATTGTTCATTTTTCTAATATAAGAAAGCTACTAACTTTTGTATATTAACCTCGTACCCTGCAATCTTGCCATAATTGTTTATTAGTTCCAATCCTTTGGGGTTTTCTGCATAGATAATTACATCTTCTGTGAACAAAGATAATTTTATTTCTTCCTTCTTAAATCTATATATCTTACATTTCCTTGTCTTATTACATTAACTAGTACTTCCAGGATAAAGTCAGGATAGTCTATGTAAATACCTTATTTCTTGAACAAAAATAGAGAACTGGCAAGCAGCACATCCTGGAAGCCTTTGGTTGGGGGTGAGATGGAGCATTTGCTTTTAGTTCATTGCAGCCTCCACCACTTCCTGGTAACACTTTATTTCTTTGTGAAAAAATGGCAAGAGAGAATTCAATTTCTATTAAATTGAAAACATGACCAAAGGTACCAAGGTATTCATAAAAATCAGAGAAAATTCCTATGGGCATGTAATTTGGAAGAAACCCACAGCCTCCATAAAGAGTTCCCTGTTTACATAGTCAGGAATTTTTAAGATTGCCAATGTCTCCTTGTGAATGTCAATGATCTACTAAATAGGCAACCCCCATTATACCACCTCACTTACATCTACCTCAGCCTACCCCTTAGATCTTAAAACTTAGTGCTTATGCTCATTCTTTTCTTGGTCTCCAAAGCCGCTCTCACCCTGGAGTTTGACTCATTTCTCTCTCCTTTTTTTGTATCATTGCCATTCTATGTTACTCTTCCTGCCTGTGCCCTTATTCTTTCAAGGAACATGTTGGTGTATTAGTAATCCAGCAGGGTGGACACATGTTGTTAGTGCTTTAAATCCATAGTGATTGCCCTAGAATTTTTTTGTGTGCTTTGGTTTAGATGTATTATGGGTTAACAGGCTATACTGAGGTGACTTTGGAAATTTATCACCATATTTACACTGTTTCTATGGGAACCTGTGTTGGAATTACAAACAACTTGAGATGGAAAACAACTTGACCGTAAGAAGGCCACCTTCACCCCAGTAAGGGCAGGAAGACCATTTTGACAAATAGAAATTAACTGCTTCAGTGCTTTGTGACAGGTGGGCCAAAAGTGGTGTGCATTTGTAGAACCATGGTATGTCATTGTGTGCGTATGTATGTATGTAGGCACACACAAGCAAGCATATATATGGTGTTGGGGTGGGAAGGAGGGAAGGAAGCATCATCACAGTTTGACCAGTATTCCAATATTCAGATTCAAATATTTAACTTTTCAGAATTCTGGCCCTCGTAGGCTTCAGGTATTACATCCCTTTCTCCTTTGGGGTTGGACATAATCAGGCTGTAGATAGGCAAACAATTTCAAGAATCTCCTTTCAGAAGAAATTTCAGAAGAAAGCTACCTAGTCAATAGGGCAACAAAGCCAGTCATGGGCAGACTTCTTAAAGCTCTAAGGCAGTAATTCTCAACCTGGGTGCACATTAGAACCACTAAGGAACTTTTAAAACCTACGGATGTCTGGTCCTCAGACCAATTAAATCAGATTCTCCAGGGTGAGGCCCAGGTAATCAGTGTGTATAGATACACCACCCCTTTCCACACTCCCCCAGGTGATCTTAATGTGCAAATTGGGTTGAGAAACACTGCTCTAAGGGTGTGACTGACACGTGAGCTTAATCTTATCCAGTGAGGATCCTACACCCACTCCAGCAAAGGAGGCTCTTTATAGACACTTTTATTCTGTGACAGGATAGGCACCTGATACTTGAGAAGGGAACTGGATCTCCTTTTTAATAAACAATGTTCTCGTTCTCAAGGGAAGAAGAGGAGGTAAGTTGAAATCCACGAAGATAATTGAAGCAAATAGCTCTAGGCACGGATGACAAAAAGTTCTTGTGCATATCCATTACATAAAGACAACTGCTGCTTTTAGAAGAAACATGCTTCCTACTAAAACTTTCCCTCTTTGGAATTACCCATATATTTCTAAATTAAGTTATAGTTGCTGAGACATTTCTTATTGTTGAGAGAACACCTCCTTCCCCTGTCTTGTTTCTCTCAATGTGTGTGGTATTTTTTTCATTCCTTTTGCTACAAGTTGGAAAAGCAGGAGGAGGGGAAGTCCTTTATGTGTTTATTTTAAAGGCAACAGGTAAAATCTTATCAAAACAGGAATCCAATTAGAAATACTTTCTCTCTGGCTCATTCAGCAGTTGAGTAAGGGGTGGGCATGGGAAGGATTCAAACATCAGTTCCTGAGGGAACAGAACTGGTCAGTATCTGGCATAACTGTGATGAGTTGAGCCACCAGAAGAAGGTAATTTGTGGCCTAAGTAACCAAGACCCTACATCCAAGGTCTTAGGTCATCAAAACTGGAAGCTATATCAGTTACTGTCTCAAGGAGGAAAAGTGATCTGCTCTAGAATCTAACCTGGTTCTCTTCTGGGCTCAGGAAATGTGCTCCACCCCTCAAAGGTTGGGCTGTTTTTTTGGATGTGCTGATCCAATCTACCTGGATCCACGGGTGGGAATCACAAAGTAATGACTCTATGGAAGAAAAAGGTGAGGAAGGCAAAAATCTGAGGCAGTGGGGAGAAACAGAGAACAGAGAAAGAGTGAGAACAGGAGGCAGGAGAGGGCTGTGCATGCAAATGGCTACACTCATCGGATCCCATGTGTAATTTGCTTACGCTTATTGCACAGTGACTCATCTCTGAGCTAGGAGAAATCTGCATTGACTACACAAGTCTGGCTCTGGAGTTTAGAATGGAATAGTGACCTGTCATCACTTGCTGGTCATTGATGGTACAGGGCAGAGAGTGTGGCTGTTATCAAATGGTCCGCTGGAATCATCACTTCAGGAAAAACGACTCAAGGTGCATGCACTGGTGATGCAGTCATCATAGCAGAAGATAGATGGCCTTCCATGTTGTCATTACCACAGCTTCTGTCAGACTTGTTTACCTAGCATCTGGCTACACTGACAGGTCGGTTTAGTTGGAGTGGAGGAACTTGTTTGACACACAGAGACACTCTCGGGGGGTGGGGGGCATATTGTATTTACACAAACAGGAAGATCACAAAACTATTTCAACTACGCTTCTCACAAATTTTCCTCAAATAGTTGAATTTCAGTACGTAACTAATTTTCCTTTAGCATGCTTTCATCTGTGGATGAGAGAAGAGAGCAACAGGAAAGCCAGGGACTGTGGTCCTTAACACGTGGTCTGGTTTTCTTATATATGGAAAGTTTGACCTTTCCTTTTTTGAAAAACTGACTTTAGGATTCTGAAACTTAAAAAATAACAAAAATAATATCCATTTCTATCCATCCATAAGGCACCTAGGACACCTATACTGGATATTTGTATAGACTGCCCCTCTCCCCAACCTTTCTTTTTCCTTCCTTGTCCCTCGGCTTCTTGTTGGGTTTGGCCAAGGCAGTGAGTAGTAATGGAGATGGAAGGGTGAGAGAAGAGAAAAATGAGGACCTTTGTTTCCCCTGCCTCCTTGTTCTCAGCCCCTCAGCCAGAACTGTTTTTGTGCACCTACAGAATGCCTCACTCATTGCCATAGTAGCCCTCAGGAAAGCCCTCATGGTAGCGTCCCATGAAAGAACCCACATGCCAAAGAAATTGTGGTGATGGAGGTAGGTCTACAGACATCAAGTAACTGCTCAGTGCCTCTCATGTAGAAAACGGAGTCAAGAATAAAACCAAGTCTCTCCGTTTCCGACCTCAGCTGTTCCCATCAAAATGGCCACATCTCATTATTGCCACATTAGATATGTCACCCAATTTCATGGGAAAACAAGTTTCCCTTGACCTGAGTAACAATATAGACTAAATAGAACTAACAGACATAAACAGGACATTCTATCCAACAGATGTTGGATATACATCTTTCTCAAGTGCACTTGGATAGACTGTATTTTGGGTCACCAGGCAAGCCTTAACAAATTTAAGAAGATTGGAATCATATCTTTTTTAAATCACAATGGTATAAAACCAGAAATCAATAACAGGAGGAAAACTGAAAAACTCACAAAAATGGGGGAATTAAGCAACACATTCCTGAACAACCCGTGGGTCAATAAATATAAAGGGAAATCAGAAAGTATCTTGAGGGACGCTTGGGTGGCTCAGTGGGTTAAGGCCTCTGCCTTCGGCTCAGGTCACGATCTCAGGGTTCTGGGATTGAGCCCTGCATCAGGCTCTCTGCTCAGCGGGGAGCCTGCTTCCCTCTCTCTCTGCCTGCCTCTCCGTCTACTTGTGATCTCTCTCTGTCAAATAAATAAATAAAATCTTAAAAAAAAAAAAAGACAAATGAAAATAAAAATATAATATATAAAAACTTACACCATGAAGCAAAAGCAGTTCTAAGAGGTTATAGCAATAAATGCATATGTTAAAAAAAAAAGAAAGATCTCAAATAAACAACCTAACTTTACATCTCAAGTCATTAGAAAAAAGAACAAACTAAGCTCAAAGTTAGCAGTAGGAAGGAAAAAAAAAACAGGGAAGAAATTTTTAAAAAATCAGTAAAACTGAGAGTTGGTTTTTTTAAAAGATAAAGTTGACAGGTAGATTAACCAAGGAGAGAAGAAAGAGGACTCAAATAGCAAAGTTATAAATGAAAAAAAGACATTCTAACTAATACCACAAAATAGGAAGGACCACAGAGGTTACTAAGAAAAATTATACACCAAGAAATCAGATAACCTAGAAGAAGTAGATAAATTCCTAGGAATAGACAACTTACCAAGACTGCAAAAAGAGATAGAAAACCTGAACAGACCAATAATGACCACGGATACTGAAGAAGAATCAAAACCCTCCCACAAAGTAGCCCAAGACCAAATGGTTTCATTGATGAATTCTACCAAATATTTAAAAAAGTGGGTGCCTGGGTGGTTCAGGGGGTTAAGCCGCTGCCTTCGGCTCAGGTCATGATCTCAGGGTCCTGGGATCGAGTCCCACATCGGGCTCTCTGCTCAGCAGGGAGCCTGCTTCCCTCTCTCTCTCTGCCTGCCTCTCTGTCTACTTGTGATCTCTCTCTGTAAAATAAATAAATAAAATCTTAAAAAAAAAAAAAAAGTAATGCCAATTCTTCTCAACCTCTTCCAAAAGACATTGGAGAGGAGGGAATACTCCCAAACTCATTTTACAAGGCCAGCATCACCCTGATGTCAAAGCCAGACAAGGACACTATGTGAAAAGAAAACCAAAGGTCAATATCCTTGATGAGTACATATGTGAAAATTCTCAACAAAATTCTAGCAAACTAAATTCAACATATGAACAGGATCATACATCATGATCAAGTGGGATTTCTGTCTGGGATACATGTTTAATATACAGAAATCAATAAACACTATAGACTATATTAACAGAATGAAGAATAAAAATCATACCACCTTAAAAAAAATTACACAATCCTTCCAATGCAGAAAAGCGTTTAACAAAATTCAACACCCTTCATGATAAAAGCTTTCAACAAATAAAGTATACAAGTAACATCCTTCAACATATTGAAGGCCATATATGAAAAGAGCTGTGAAAAACTAAGAGCTCCTTCTTAAAATAAGAAAAAAGTAGGTCATAAAATAAAATTAGAAACAAGATAAGGATGACCATTCTCACTACTACTGTTCAACATAGCACTAGAAATCCTAGCCACAGCAGTGAGATGAGAGAGAGAGAGAGAGAGAGAGATCATCCAAATTGGAAAGGAAGGAGTAAAATTATCTTTTTTTGCAGATGACATGATCTTATATATAGAAAACCTTAAAGAAACCACCAAAACACTGTTAGAACTAAAACATAAATTTCATAATCTTGCAGGACACAAAATAAACCCACAAAAATCAGGTGCATTTCTATGCATTAACATTAAGTATCTGAAGGACAAATAAAGAAAACAATCCTATTCACAATACCTTCAAAAACAATAAAAAAATACTTAAGAATAAATGTAACCAAAGAAGTGAACAATCTATACACTGAAAACTGTGAGACACAGCTAAAAGAAACTGAAAAAGACACAAATTAATGGAAAGCTATCTTGTGTTTGTAGGCTGGAAGAATGAATGTTGCAAAAATGTCCATACTTCCCAAAGTCATCTACAGAGTCAATGCAATCCCTATCAAAATTTTAATGGCATTTTTTTCATGGAAATAGGAAAAAATGATCGTAAAATTGGTATGAAACCATAAGAGACCTTGAATAGCCAAAGTAATCTTGAGAAAACAGAAAACCAATGTCAAAGCCAGACATTCCCTGATTTTAAACTGTCACTTCAGAGCTGTAGTAATCAAAACCGGATGGCAAAACACGCTGATCAATGGAATAGACTCAAGAATCCAGAAACAAACCCATGCATATACAGCCAACTAATATTTGACAAGGGAGGCAGGAAGACTCAAAGGAAGAAAAGATAATCTTCTCAAGAAGTGGTTCTGGGGAAACCGAGTATCCACACGCAAAATCTTAAAACTCGATCCTTGTCTTACACTACTTGCAGAATGAACTTAAAATTGGGGTGCCTGGGTGGCTCAGTGGGTTAAGCCTCTGCCTTCGGCTCAGGTCATGATCCCAGGGTCCTGGGATCGAGCCCCACATCAGGCTCTCTGCTCAGCAGCGAGCCTGCTTCCCCCTTGCTCTCTGCCTGCCTCTCTGCCTACTTGTGATCTCTGTCTGTCAAAAAAATAAATAAAATCTTTTTAAAAATGAACTTAAAATTGATGAAAGACTTAAATATAAGACATGAAGCCATAAAACTCCTAGAAGAAAACATCAGGGAAAACTCCTTGACACTGGTTTTAGAACCAGTTTTTTGGGGGGTAGGGGGTTGGACACTGAAGACACAAGCAACAGAAGCAAAAATACATAAGTAGGTCTATGTCTAACTGAAAACCTTCTGCACAGCAAAGGAAACAGCAAAATGATGACGCAACTTATGAAATGGCAGAAAATATTTAGAAACCATATATCAGGTAAGAGGTGGATATCCCAAGTATGTGAGGAACTCATACAACTCAACAGCAAAAAAAAAACAAATAATCTGATTGAAAAATTGAGGAATGGAATAAATATTTTTCAAAAAAAAAAAAAAAAGACATACAGATGGCCAACAGATACATGAAAAGATGCTCCATATCACGAATCATCAAAGAAATGCAAATCAGAACCACAGTGAGATACCACTTCACAGCTGTTTGAGTGGCTATTATCAAAAAGACAAGGTGGGCGCCTGGGTGGCTCAGTGGGTTAAGCCGCTGCCTTCGGCTCAGGTCATGATCTCAGGGTCCTGGGATCGAGGCCCGAGTCGGGCTCTCTGCTCAGCAGGGAGCCTGCTTCTCTCTCTCTCTCTCTCTGCCTGCCTCTCCGTCTGCTTGTGATCTCTCTCTGTCAAATAAATAAATAAAATCTTTAAAAAAAAAAAAAAAGACAAGGAATAAGAAGTGTTGGCGAGGATGTGGAGAAAAAGGGACCCTCATGCCCTGTCGGTGGGAATGTATTTAGTGCAGCCACTGTGGAAAACAGTATGGAGGTTCCTCAGAAGATGAAGAAGGGAGCTGGCCTATGATCCAGGAATCCCAGTCCTGGGTATGTGTCTGAAGGAGACACCTGCACTCCCGTGTTCACAAGAGCCAAGACATGGAAACCACTTCTGTGTCTATTGATGAATGGATAAAGAAAATTTTATATATATATATATGTATATATATATATATAAATAATATATAAATGTTCTATATATAAAATATGTATTATATATATAACTATATAACAAATATATGTAATTATATATAGGTGTATATAAACTTTAGCCTTCAAAAAGAAAGAAATCCTGCCATTTGTGACAACTTGGGTGGAACTTGAGGGCACTGTGCTCACTGAAGTCAGACAAAGGCACAGAAATACTATATAAATGCATTGATATGTGAAATCTAACAAAAGGCCAACTTATAAAAACAGGGGCTGGGGGGGTAGGGAAAATGTGGGAGGTGCTGCTCAAAGGGTCCAGACTTCTCGTTTTAGGACAAACAAATCCTGGGGCTGCGATGGGCGTGTGGTGACCCCAGTTAACAACACTGGGCTGTATACTTGAAAGTATTCACGATCTACTCCCAGTAGATCTTAAATGTTCTTAGGAAACACACAAAAGATAATGACGTGAGGTAACAGATGTGCTAACTAAGCTATGGTGGTGATCATTTCGCAAAATATATGAGTATTGATTCATCACGTTTTATACCATAAAGTTACACAATGTTATATGTCAATTATGTCTCAATAAAGTTGGAAACAAATACGTTTTCCCTGCAATAGACTTTAAAGAAGGTGGTTTAAAATGTCACAGGGAAAGAGCTGTTGTGGTGGTAAAAAAGGGCCGAGTTGGGGGCGTAGTTTGAGAGTTGCCCCTCCCTACCTGAGAAACCCTGTTCTGCCATTTCACTTCTCCTTGACCTCAGTCACTCCTCTGTCACAGTTGTCCCCAAAGTGCAGAGGGTCAGTGGAGGGGCTTAGCAGGTCTGGGTTGGGGACACCCTCTCCAGTCCCTTCACCATTACCCAGAACAACTAATCCCATGTGCAGTTTGGATCCTCAATCCTTCTCCCTCCCACGTGGACTCCCAGTTCTGTCCACCTCTGCCTGGACAGCCGCATGCTTCCGGGGAAGCCTCCCACCCCCCAGAATGAACCTTCAACAGCCTCAGCCAGTCTGCTGGTCTAGTTTGCTCTGCTGAAAGATGGCCACGGACAATGCCTGGTGCGGTAATGAGGTCACTCCGTGACTGAGAAGATGGGAGGGAATGTTGTAAGAGGCGCTTCTGGGGAGGGATTTTTTGATCTTAAGAAATGACATACACACACGTGTGCACGCGCGTGCACACACACACAAAGATGTGACACAAGTGAGGACTTAGGTCTTTCTTCTTCCTTGACCATTGTGGTCTGCATGGATGCCTAAAACTGCCAACGCCACGAGGAGAACCATCCTGAGCGGGCATCAGCCTGCAGACCAGTGGGAAAAAAAGAGGGAAGGACAGGGTCCTTGCTGCAGGCAGGGGAGCCCCTTCCTGGAAAACCCTGGCACCGCCCTCTGTCACCTTCTTATTTTATGAGATGCTAAATATCCCTCAGGGATCCAACTCCTTTCCGCTGGGTCTCCTGTTACTTGCAGCCAAAAGTACAATGGAGATTGTACAATACAGGTTGTGGCCCCGTTATTAACTTCTAGTATCCAAGGACACTGTCTAAAGGACAGGATTCTGTTCTGATCCTGCTCAAATCCCCTCAGTCCATTGTCTTTGTGCGAACCTCGGCAGAGGGCCTTTAAATGGTCGCCCCAGACATGGGTCAAGTGCCACAGAGAAGAACTCCCGAAATGTAAGACTCGGTTCTGAATCTGCTGCCCTCACCTTCCCCTGCCCTCAATTCTCCCAGCTTTGGACTTCGTTTTTCACCTTCCAGTATGCTCCTTCCCTCCGTCCACAGCCTTCACTTTGACGACTGTGTCCTCCATTGGAGCTTAGATGTCCCATGGGTTAAGGCGTAGGGTCCCCCTCAATCACGCTGCCTCCTCAGGACCCACGGCAGCACCTCTGCACTTTCCACCCTCATCTCCCATCTCACTAGGGGCATCTCGGGATTTTTGCTTCTCTCCTTTTTGGTTTAGTCGCTCCTCTGGGTTCCGCCGCTGCCCTGTCTGCTGACTCCAATCCGAGGTCTGATGGCATCGCTGTGAGTCCTCGGTCTCTCTGTCAGTCTGCATGGGCTCAACGTTCCCTTGTAAGGTGCCCATGGGTCTTCAGCTGACTTTTATGGAGGGCGGCTTCTCTTTGGTATACGCTTCTTGCAAAAGCCAGCAAAAGGTAGCTGCCACCTGGCACGAACCCTCCTCGGTGCCCCCCTGCACCGCTGCCCCCCTCCCCGTGACAAGCAGGAACTGAGCTCTGGAGCTGTCTGTTTGGGGTGGGAAGGAAAACACTCTCAGACTAGACACAATTCTGTTGTCTGTTCCCGACCCTCTCATTCTCAGGTTTAACACCAGGGCTTTTTTGGATCAGATTTTCTAGACCTACAATAGGAAAGCCGCATTGAGAGCTGAGAGGCAGGCAAAAATGGGCAAAATCTCCCCTGCCCTTGATTTAGGCGGAGATGCTGGCCTACCTCGAAGGTCCATTCCAGCTCTTAAATTCCATGCTTCCAAATAAGATAGTAAAATATTCAACTTTATGGATTGCTAACAGATTCCTGGACCAAAGCTCGAGCCACCCCCAACATGCCTGATTGGCTAACAAGGCAAAGTACAATGGTCTAACATGTGCAACACATCGTCTTCCCTTTTTAAAGATTCATTTTGCGAAACTCCTTAAATGAATCAGGCTTGAACTTCCTGTGGCATAAAACCAAATAGAATTACACGGATGCTAAAAATGTAAACATACCCCAGATACCACTGGGTGAGGTATTCATGGGAACATTTAAGCCCAAAGACTTGGTGCACACAGTGGGGTAATAAAGGAGCCCAAGGATCCGGCATCTGAGATATAAACATTTATGGAAATATTTTAAATTCCCTGCTTTCTTAGGATTTTAAAACTAGTCCTGACCTTTAGAATCCTAGAATGCCAGACCTGGGACGACCTCTAAGAGATTACTGGTAAGTGGTAAAAGGGATGCCTGGAGGGGTAAAGCGATACACTCACGGGCGCTCAAAGTACAGACAGAGCTGGGGCTGGGTTTGGTTTAACACACCTGCAGTAATCTTCTGTGCTCTGCCTACCATGGATCTGGGTGTCGAGGTCCAAAGGCAGAGAAGAAACGAGCACTGCTTTCAAGGTATCTGCAAGTGTTTGGATGTCTACACCCGCCCTGGGTCTACCTTCTCCATCGTTCCGATGAGAGTCCTTGAGCAATCAGACACTCTCTCTTTAGTAGCATGCGCTGAAGCGAACTAGGAAAAAAAAATCAAGGGCTAGCTCTTTGTCGCCTCATCTTGAGCTCTGCTCCCCAAGCAGAGCCCACCCTGAATCACGGGGGGTCCATGAGCTCTGCCTCTGGCAGCTTTGCCTTTGAGCCTCCCTTTTTCACTGCATGAGCCCCTTTCGTATTATTCATTCACGACGTATCCACGGACAATGGATAGTTATAGCCTGGTGACATTTCCGTTGATCTCCAGTCTTCCTGCTTGAGGGCAGGTGATGGCATCTCCTTGGGAGAATGCTTGTGCAGAACACTTCCTTTCCTCCCCACTCCCCACCCCGCAAAGAGTATAGTCAGCGCACCAAGGGGTAAAATTGCTTAGCGTGACGCTCTCCAGCGGCGTGAAGATTTTGGCCCCGATGTTGGGGCCTAGCGTGTCTCTTTCGTAGCGCTGTTGCCAGGCAGACTTGTCACTGACACAAATTTCCTCCCTGATAAGTGGAGTTCTTCCCCCTCCCGACTTCATCATGCTTGCAGACGAGCTCGGCTGCAGAGAAAGCCATGCCAGACACTCTGATTCACGCTCCTAAAATATCAGCCGGCCTGGGTATGCGAGTGATGCGATAAATCTGGAAAACATAAATCAGATTGTTGGATCCTGTATCTGTCCATGCACATAAGCCGCAGCAGGCAGGGAGGTGGGGGGCTGCACCCAGGAGGAGGTGAAAGGTCGTGGCTTTCAGACCTGGGCAAGTGGACACGGAGCGCAGCAGCTGACATGCAGAAGCAGCCCTCGTGCTGTTGACACACACCCCAGACCCCGGATGTGAGGCCAAAGTGTTCAGACTCGGAGACTGTCGGGATTGGCTGGAGAAGGAAGCCGGGGGAGAGGCTCCGATGTTGCAAAACTTCCAGTGTTGAGAACTTGTAAAGTCCCTGACTTTGGGCATGAGAGGGGAGGTTGGCTTCAGCTTCACTAGGGCCCCAGTCAAGATGGAAAATCCAATATACAGAACCAAGCAGATTGCAAGCTTCCTTAAAGAACACTCCAGAAAAAGAGAACAAGGCCTTTTCTTTGGTGAACAAAGACAAGGGCTCTTCCTGAGCCACAGGAGAGAAGGGCCTTGTCCACATAGCTTCGTTCAGGCCGTTTGATCTCACGGTTTCTTGACCTGGGCCTGGGGCCGTGGGCTCCTCACAAAGGATGCTACTCCTCGGGGTCGGGCATGCCAGGATCCTTAGTACAAAGGGAGTTTTAAATCTACATGGAAGTAAGGAGGGTTCATCCCTCAGATTCCTAATGCTCAGGCATCGCTGGGGTTTGGTTCTGCTTCATGAGTGTGGCTCTGCTCTAAAATCAGGTCCTCTGGGGCTTTGTGCCTGAGGACACAGGAATAACTAGGAGAAAGACCAGACAGAGGTGGATGGAGTGGGAAGGGCCACCTGGCAGCAACAGGGGTGGGAAAAAAAGGAAAGGAAGTAGCAATCAGTGGCCCACTAGAACTGCCTGACAGGCACGTCCTGGGGAGCCAAGAAAGACCCAGAGCAGACTAACAGGTGTCAGGTCAAGGGCTCCACTGACGTCCCGGTGTCAGATGGGGAGCCTAGCCCACCTGTCTCCAGGTGTTCAGGCTAGTGAGCTCATTAACGAGCAACAAGGTGAGATATTGGGAAATTAATCGTAGCTTATCTTTTTTGCCACTCTGACCTGTCAACAAAAACAATGACAAGATAATTTCCCCTCTCTCTTCCAGGAAAAACAGCCAGCGCTTTGTGTTCCCAGACCTGGGTGTCCTGACCCCAGGCAGGGAGTTTCCAGCTCTTTGTGCAGTCAAGCCTGCCCGGGGAATTGAAAGAGGCTTCCAAGAAGGTAAGGGGGTAGAGGTTTTTGTGATTTGTGGATAAGAGAGGGGCCCGATCCCCTGAGAGTGGATGGATCTGGATTTGTGGGATTTTCCACATGACCCGTCCCTTGCAGTTTGTGCTCTAGCCAGGGCCTGATGAGAGCCAGCTGTGGACACTCACTGCTCTGGTACCTGGAGCAGCAGGAAGGGTCCTCCGAGGGGGGTGCTGGAGCTACAGAGAGGAGCCACGAGGGCCATCTAGGCAGCTGCCTGGACTAGACGTGCCCCACAGGAGGGAGGGACCAGTAGATGACAGAGGCTTCAGAGGCCCGAAACAGCCGCAGTGACAGGAGGGACACACACCAATCGACCATAAGGTAGCAACTGAGTTGACCTTGAAGATCTTCCAGGTCCAGTATTACAATATCCCCGTATCACATATCGATCTCCCCCATCCCGCAACCCAACTGACGCAGCACCCTCAGATGTTCAGTTTACAAGCATGCTCTGGTCTCCACTCTTCCTGGGCAAAGCTGACGGTTGCCCAGCGGTGCACCATTTGCCTGCCATCATCCCAAGAGAAGTCCGTGCCTATGGGGCTTGGGGGAAGCCACAGGCCTCAGCTTGGCCAAGTCCAAGATGCCAACAGAACATTACAGAAGCTTTTGGATTGAGTGAAAAAGTTTCCATTCTTCTTCTTGTCAGACTACAAAAGCAACACCTGCCCGTGATCAGGCACCAACAGGCAGGGAGCCATTCCCCTGTTTTCTGCAGGGATCTCTGGCGGGCTCCGTCTTTCTCTAGAACCACACGGCTGAGCCAGCCAAGGTCTCCACTCTGGCCCTGACCCATGGCTGACTTTCACATGATTTCTGAGTTTAGCCGGCCTCCGGGGTCCTCTCCCCAGTAAAGGCAACGCTGCCACGTGCAGGCCTGAGCTTGCCTTCCTCGCCAGCCTTTATATAGCCAGGCACGTTCAAAGTCCCGGGATGTCCCGTGACCGCCCAGAGGCCTCTGGGGACGGTACTTGTGGCTTGACTGGTTTCCTCACGTCCCAGTCCTGTCCCTCCATCTCTCTTCCACTTTCCAGTGTGCCCCCATGTTCACGCTTTCATCTCTACGAGTAAACCCCCAAGTGTTTAAACACTTCTTTCTCTGGGAAGCCCCGCTAACCACCCAGGCAGAATTCAGTGCCTCTATCTCTACACTTGGCCACGGTTTCATTTCCCTGTGGACCATAGTTCATTGTTTACTTGTCCTTCTCACTTACCAGACAGCAAATCTTTAGGGAGGAGAAAGCCATAGCTTATCAATCCCTGTGCCTTCTGTAATTTGGGTGTAATAAGTATTTTTCTTTACATCACTTACAAATCCATTTTAAAAGTAATACTCTATATGAGCGCCTGGAGGGCTGAGACAGGTGTCCGACTCTTGATCTCGGCTCAGGTCTCAATCTCAGGGTTGAGTTCAAGCCCTGCACTGAGCTCCACAACTGGGTGTGGAGCCTACTTAATTAAAAAAAAAAAAAAAAAAAAGAAAGAAAAAAGAAAAAAGAGAGATAGAGGGAAACAAGACATAAGTGATTCTTAATGACCGAGAACAAACTGAGGGTGGTGAAGGACGGTGGGTGGGGGATGGGCTTGCTGGGTGAGGGCCCTTGGGACGAGCCCTAGGTGTTGTATGCGGATGATGAATCACTGGATTCTACTCCAGAAACCAATATTGCCCTGTATGTTAATTTTAATTAACAAAATTTAAATTAAAAAACAAAAAAACAGTAATACTATAGAGATGGAAAGTTTGAACTGTAGCAATATCTGGTTTCAAAAGAGATCACAAGCTATCCAAGTAAAGAATTCTCATAAAGCTGCTTCTGGAAAGGCAAATTTCTTTTAAGAAATTATGGTAAAATATACAAAAATTTGCCACTTCAAGTAACCATTTGAGTATACGATTCAGTGGTGTGAAGGATATTCACACGACTGTCCGTCTTGACCGTCTGTCTCCAGAACATTCTCATCTTTCCCAGCTGAAACTCTGTAGCCATTCAACACTAACTCCCCATTCCCCATCTCCCCCAGCCCTGGCAACCACCATAGTACTTTCAGCCTCTATGAACTTGATACTCTAAGTAGCTCGTACAAGTAGATTGTACAGTGTTTGTGTTTTTGTGACTGTCTCATTTCACTTAGCATAATGTCCTCAAGATTTGAAGGCTGAATAATATCTCATCGTCTGTAAATGCTGCATTTTGTTTATCTATTCATCCACCCATAGATACTTGGGCTGCTTCTGTCTCCTCGCGATTGTGAATAAAGCTGCTGTAAACATGGGGGTGCAAATACCTTTTTGAGATACCGCTTTCACTTCTTCTGGGTGTCAATCCAGAAGCGGAATTGCTGGATCCTATGGTAAGTCTACGTTTAATGCCTGGAGGCGCCTCCATCCTGTCTTCCACAGCGGCTGCCCTGGTTTGCATTTCCTGTAACAACCAAGAATTCTAATTTCTCTGTATCCTTGACAACACTTACTATTTTCTGTTTTTCTTTTTGTCTTTTTTTTTTTATGGTAACCATCCTAATGGGCATGAAGTGGGATCTCATTGTGGTTTTTTTTTTTTTAAGATTTTATTTATTTGACAGAGAGAGATCACAAGTGGACAGAGAGGCAGGCAGAGAGAGAGAGAGAGGAGGAAGCAGACCCCCTGCGGAGCAGAGAGCCCGATGCGGGACTCAATCCCAGGACCCTGAGATCATGACCTGAGCCGAAGGCAGAGGCCTTAACCCACTGAGCCACCCAGGTGCCCCCCTCATTGTGGTTTTTGATTTACAGTTCCCTATCGATCACGGAAGTTGAGCGAAAATACATTCCTTTAATATGTGTTTTCAGCTTGGGGGACCTGGGTGACTCAGTTGGGTGGGTGTCCAACTCCTGATTTCAGCTCAGGTCATGTCGGGGTCATGGGGTCAAGCTCTACATCAGGCTCTGTGCTCAGCAGGGAGTTTGCTTCAGATTCTCTCTCCTTCTCTTTCTGCCCCTCCCCCTACTCTCTAAATAAGTGAGTAAAATCTTGGGGAAAAAATATGTCTTTTCAGCTTATTAAAGAAATACAGCATGTACTATAGAACATTTTAAAAATACAGTAGCGAAATTTACAGAAAAGTACAGAATTATGCAGGAGGAAAAAATTACATGTAATCCAGTTACCTAGAGATAGACACGGTTGACAGTTTGGGACTATCCCTCCAGTTTTCTTTGTCTACGGAAGTGAATTTTTATGGCAAAATCTCATCTTATTTAGCAGCTCCCCACCCAGCAGATGTACCCCAAGAAGAAACCTTTCTTTGTTCAGTGAATTATTTGCTAAGTTCTTGGAGGGGTATGCTGGAGGAGAAAAGTATATCATTGGTTTTGAGTTGATTAGCAAGTGTTTGTTTTTCTGAGATGGCCTATAACCAAGGGCAGGGGGCAGAGTGGGCTCTGGTCAGGTGGTGATTGTACCAGTCATGGTGGAAGGGAAGCATGTGGGTGGTGAAGATGGACCACTGACATGGGGTGAGAATTTTGGAGGAAAGAACAAGTGTCCGTAGAGGGATTTGATTTCATCTTAGCCTCCATACAAGATCTACAATGAAATCTGTAATGCTCACCAGAGGGTGGTGGAGTGTATTTGCAAACGCAGTCATCATGAAGGTGCCAGAAGGGGAACATGGTTGCAGGAGATCGAGAACAAATGTTGACATAGAGGCATAGCTTATACATGTATAGACACGGGCATTTGGAAAGTTGGGCTGATATTATGTGCACTGTTCTTGAGCTTTTTGTCATGTAATTTAATAATCTTATAGAACATTCTTTCTGGGCAGGACCGTGAACTAGTCATCAACAATTTACTTTTTCTTCTTGGCCTTCTTTGCTGGGTGATGGGGCCACATGACTGAGTTTGAGCCAAAGGAGAGTGGGAAGAGTTCGTACCATTTCTGGACCCAGGTTTATAAGAGGCAGAGGTACCCCCTTTATCTTCCTTCCCCTTCTGCCAACTTGATGAGGATGCTGACAAAGCCCTAGGAGATGGGGGAGGCAAAAGGTGGAAGGAAGCTGGTTTCCTGAAAAACTAGTGGAACCAAGGGAAAGAGAGCCAACTGCTGACCTGGAACACTTGCTTCAGGCTGTCATGTGAATGAAAAATACAATTCTATTTCTAACAGCATCGTCTGACCTACCTCATCTACCATCAGTGGCTGCAACTTAATTACCCAATACACTACCGTTAGACAGTTGCAATGGATAAACTGCACTGTGAGGTCTAGAACTGTGTTTCAGTTCAACGGCCCAGTTGTTGGGTGTAGCAGATAAAATGCTCTTGGCGGCAAGTAACAGAAAACTGAATTAAAACTATTAAACAAAGAGGGACTTATTGGCCAACTGGGAGCCCAGAGGTACAGCGAACAGCACTGATTGCTACAATGACATGAGGACTCTCTATCTTCCTACCTCCCCTCTCTTTCACATCCAACGTGGGTTGCCTCCTAGGGCTAAGTCCCTGATGACTGTAGGATGCCTGGTGGCAGTAAGGTCCACATGCTGCCTTACTCCCATGAAACAGGAGAGACTGTTTCCCATGATCAACTCGACTGATCAGGGCTAGACGCTGGAGCTGAAGGTAGGCTCGGGCCCAGCCACACCACAGAGCTGCCACCAACAGTGCTTATCTCTATGCAGGGACAGAGAGCCTGGATTGCTCCCATACAAAGAAGAAAGTCACCTGATTCTAGCTTTCTCGGAAACACACCAAAGCTCCTTTGCAGATGCTAAATCAAAGTCAGATAATTTCCCCCTTATATGTATTGAAATATGTCTTTGAAAAAATTACTTTCTGCAAAAAAGACAAGAAGATTGAAACCGTGAAGGAGGTCGATGATTTATAGACAAGGACACAGAGTCAACAACCAGGGGGAAATGAAATGACTTGGAAACAAAGTCCAGATAACCCAGGAAGAATATTTTATATGAGGCACTTTTATGGCGGGATGACACAAAGTGGAAGAAAAGAGGACAGTGAGGTATCCTGACATCGCGTGCAGGGTATATAAGTTCAAACTTGTTTCTCAGTCTGTTCCCTCTCTGTTATTGGAAAACTTTGCTCACTTATCATGCAAATTAAGCATGACTGTCAAGGACACGGTATCTGTGCTAAGTTCAGGCTACATATGCTGATCTCAGCTCTTCCTCCAGACAGTGTAAATTCATTTTCCCGGACATCATACCATGTTCTAGAAATAAAAGAGAGGTAGTTAGGTGAATGCTTTTTGCCCTATACAGTATTACTTTTCCTCTAAGACAGGAATTAGAGATGTTTTACTTATTGCTTCAGAGAGGAACTGGGCCAATTATTTTAATGCACACAAAAAATAATTCCTTTCAGCCCAGACACTCTTTGATTGATTTAAAACCCCTGCCTGCAAAATCTGCACAAACAAAAGAAATCTGAAGAGATCTGCTATATAATAAGATTAAGTTCAAATGACAAGGCGGGTGTTTATTTTAAATTAATTGGTAATGCCAACCACAAAGTGCTCTAATTCACCTTTTCCATTGCTCTATAGGGAGAACAAAAACAAGAGAGCCTGTTTTTCTGCCCCGACTCCACCCCAGGGCAAACCTTTCCAATCTTTCCAATGCAATCCTTTAAATCCAGCTCAATTTCCACTCCTTCCCTGGACTCTTCCGGGACTAGTCCCTTCCTTGTCTTCAGACTGCCTGAAATTCACTGCAATGGTACCAAAGAAATAGGGGTTAAGATCTCAGACTGTGATGTCAGATTTGCAATCACCCAGGATCTCAGTCTGCTACTGGGACCTGGGGCTCCACCACTCTGAAAAATGACTGCGAGGATAAAATGAAGTCCTGCTTCACGAGAAGCAGTCAATAAATGTCAGCTTTTATTAATACATTAATATTTTATAGAGAGTCTCCTCCCCCGGTCTGGAGTAGCACAACATTGGGCAGATAGTGTCTGCTCTGTCTATCCCTGTTGCATTGGACAGAAGGGGATTGAAAATGTTTCCCGAAGAGGGGGATGGTTGTGGACCCGGATGGACAGAAAGGTCAATGGCTGTAGGGAGAGGGTCATACCATTCCAAAATGCACCTGCACAAGTACTCTGTAAAGGTAACTTGAAGCGTCTACAAACTCCAACCAACCCCAGTGACTCAAAGAAACCCTGGGGATCCCTGCTCTCAGAGAGACGTTCAGCAGAGGCTGTGAATGTCAGCCTACCATTCAAACGACCACCGCTGGTCAGAACTCTCTGATGACTGGCCAAACCGAAACAGGCGTCTTGCTGGAATTTCGACATGGGCCAAACTCGCAAAAATTTTGTTAGATTGTAATGGGTTTGCAGAGGAGAGGCAATGCTTAACATTTTTAAGGGAAGAGAACAACAGATTTTCAATCACCTAAGAGTTCATAAATGTGCCGCTTCCAAAGGATCTTTACGTCTTTGTCAAGGGAAACAAATCTGTTCGGCCCTGAAGTGAACAACACAAGTTCAGCCACTGGTACTCAGCATGACTGAAGTTTGTTTCTTTCTCAAACACAAATGTTAATTGCTTATTCATGGTCAGTGCTAAGAGCCCGGACCAGAAAATGATGTGAACCAGCCTCCAAGCTCTGACTCTCTTTTCCACTAGGCAAGATCTTGGGAAAGTTACATACTCTCTCCAGAGATCCGTTTCTTCATCTGGGAAATGGGCATAATAATTCTCCCTCCTTGAATGGTTGCTATGGAACAAGCCAATCCATGTAAAGAACTCGGCCCAGTGTCTGCCAGGTAACAATGTCCAATAAATGCAAGTAATTACAGTAATAATTATTCCACAATTCAGATTTCTTACTATTTTTTTTCTTTTTTTTTTCTTACTATTTTTATTTAGTGTTGTCTTCAAATGCTGTTAACCACATCTTTGCATGAAACTCGGAGACAGCACTTGGCTGTTTTAAGGAATTTGCATTTTTTTTAACCCATAAATCTTCTGACTGCTGCTCTGTGGGTATCGGGAATGCTAAGAAAGGTTGTCACTGACATCGTGTAGGAGACAGCAGAATTAGACCCAAAGGTGAGGGAAATTGACATAATTTACAATTGCTTATTTGAGATATCAGCTCCTCTTCCAAATTGAGTTGTTTTCCTACCCTCAGCAAAACACACTTCAATTTCCTCTCTGACTTGGGAAAACTTCTATAAATCAAATAACTACCAAATCATCGATGCCCTTGAACTGAATCCAGAAAGCCATGACTTACGATGTTATGCGCCCAGTACAGCAAGAATGAGCTGAAAGTAATTCTCCTTAGAGACCTTTACAGAATAGGTGCTTTTTGTATGTGCTCTCAGGTGATGTCATCACCTCGCTGCCCCAGGGGAGCGCCAGGAGCTGTGACATGGTCCCCAGCAGCGACAGATCATGCCTCTCACCTGGACCCTTGGTACACAAGGACCCCTTTGTGAGGCCACTCTCCAGGCATTTCTGCTTGTAAAAGGAAGCACAGATACTTGACCTCCACGAGGACTGGAATCCCCATGTCAGCCTCATAAGAAGAAGGCTCTCACCGCGGAGACTAAAAGCCACAGCCCCCGACAGACACTAGTGAGCCCCTGAGAATGCAGGGAGTAAGGAAGACGTAGTACACCCCTCTGGGAGGTAACAGTCCAGTGGGAAGGAAAGCAGCTAAATTATCGGGCAAACACGAATTAATTACAACTGTAATGAGTACTGTGAAGCAGAGAGCAGTTTCGGATTTTATACTGGGACCTACTGGGAGGGAGGGTGGGAGGGTTAGGCATGAAATTGAACATGCATTTTTTATATCAAAATAAGCACAGATCCATGATGTGGAACACAAATTTTGCTTCTGTTTCAAAGATAAAGCTAGGGACAACCGAGAAATTCCACATTTGCCTAAGTTAGGACGGGCTGTGTCTCTCCAGGCTTTGGAGTGAGGCTTCAAGCGGCTTGGTGTGGCTGACAGGAAGTTTGAGTAGCCCTGGCAGGGGCACAAGGCCTTGGTCTCAGCGGGTGAAGCCCCCTGAAGAAATGAGGAGGATACCTACAAGGCCGGCTGGGGGGCAGCCCATGGTCAGGAGATGCCTGGCCCGGATTGGCAGCCACCAAGAGGCTAAAGCTTTCTCAAAACTCCTCATGAGGCTTTCAGACTGTCTTCTCAGCCCAGGCTGGCCTTCTTGTTCTAAGGTGTCACCTAATTTTCACTCAGGGTGTGTGTGTGTGTGTGTGTGTGTGTGTGTGTGTGTGTGTGTGTGTGTGTGTATGTGTGTGTATGAAAGAAAGAGAGAGAGAGAGATGTCAGCCATCATCTGAACATTCCTGTACTCTACTACCCCGACTCTGGCCTCTTCAAACTTCTCTGACTAGACCCGTAGGTGGCCTTTCAGAGGTGTGGAGAAGGGATGCTCAGGTTGCCATGGGATGAGCAGTGACCGGTGGGGAGAGAAAGGGATGGAGGTCAAGAGCACAGCCTCCTCTTTCATAAAACAAGTGGGATGGAAACACCTGGAGAAGTCTCACCCCTAACCACCTCAGAGGTGGGAACAGCTGCAGGACAATCTCCAGGACCCAGAAAACTCACAGCACAGTAGAACGTGAATGCTTCCAGGGACTCGCACTAGAGTTACTGAATCCCTGATTTCTTGAACATCATCAGATCTATAAGAGTCCTAAGGAAAGTGCATTAAAGGATAACTGAAAAAGTAAAATGATCCCTTAAAAACTTTCATAATTTTATTACAATAGGAACCCAGTTATTTGTAATCAACATTTCACCTAGATCCCTCGACATGCGTCACCAGCAGCTGCCTTGATCTCAGAATAGTTTGTCACATAAAGTGTTTATCTGTGTGACAATCATTGCAATGACAGAGAATGCCCGTGTTGGTACATGGATACTGGTCCTTAGTACCATGCTCCCCGAGATTTGCATCCCTGTACACCAGCAGCACTGCAAAATTTGACGCCTGAAGATAGAGAATACATATTTTTAAATGCTGAGAATTTAATTTATGGTATATTTCAAACCAGTTGGAAAAAGGTGTTGGGTTGATATGCTGCCTGCTTTGGGGTCAGAGGAAAGGTAGACTCCACTATCCTATCTCTATCTTACCCAATAATTAATTCCTTGTGGTTAAAGAACCAAACATAAAATTAACAATCTTAAAATATATGTATATACATACATTGTTTTTAAAAAGAACTGGACTTTAAAAAGAACTGGAGATAGGGAAAGTCACTTAAAACAAGACTCTAAATCCTTAAACCTGAAACAAGATAACTGACAAATTCGACTGCATGAAAATGACAAATCTTGCAACTAAAAGAGACGCCATGAACAAAATTATAAACAACGGTGCCACCACTATGGAAAATGTAGAGTTCCCTGAAAGTTAAAAGTAGAACTACTGTATGATCCAGTGATTCCACTACCGGGAATTTACCCAAAGAATAGAAAAACACTAATTTGAAAAGATATGTGCACCCCTATGTTCACTGCAACGTTATTGACAATAACCAAGAAACAACCTAAATGTCCATCGACAGATGAATGAATAAAAAAGCTACGGTGTACACAAACACACATACACACTGGAATATTATTCAGCCACAGAAAGTAGAAAAACCTGCCATTCATGACACCATGGCTGGACCCTGAGGGCAGTAGATATACTAAGCGAAGTTAAGTCAGACAAAGAAAGACAAACACTGGATAATCTCACTTGTATGTGGAATCTAAAAAGCCAACCTTGCAGAAACAGACAATAGAATGGCGGTTGCTAGGGACAGGGAAAGATATGGGGAGATGTTGGTCAAAAGTTCCTGATGGTAAACTCCCAGTTACCAGCTGAGTAAGTTCTGAGGATCTAATATACAGCAAGGCAACTGTAGTTAACAATACTGTGTGGTATCCTTGACAGTTGCTGAGAGTAGATCTCAAATGTTCTCACCACACACACACACACACACACACACACACACACACACACACACACACAGAAATTATGTGAAGTGAAGGATGTGTTAGCTTCCCTAACTCTGGTGATTATTATGCAACATATGTATATGCCAAATAATCACATTATACAGCTTCAAGTTACATGTCAACTACAACTCAATAAAGCTAGGTGGGGGAAACCCCAAAAAACAAAATTAAAAAGAGAATGTCCAGACTGGAAGTAAATAGGGACATACCTTACAAGCTCTCTCCCAGGCAAGTTTACCACAGCAGAATCCCCCTATCTGTGACACTCAGACTTCACAGAGCATACATCTCTATCTAACACAAAGTGCTCTGGACCAAGGTTAATACAGAAAATTTTATTTGTACATTCCCTAGATTCAATATAACATTTTAAACAAAGTGGCACGTGTGTGAGGGGTGGGGAGGAGTTCTCTAGTTACTTTCTACATATAATTGGAAGAATGTCAGAATCACATGCAGATGTTGTGAAAAGCACTCAGTGTCAGCAAAGGGATTGAGTCTGATGTTGAGGATACTCTGACCAGTGAATGCACACATGCAAATATCTGTGAAAAGTCATTCACTGTTTCATCATCAGGAAGCAACCTTTGGTGCAACTGACATGCTGATTTGTTACACACAATTCCTGCAACTGACATGCTAATTTGTTATGCATGGTTCATGCAACTGACATGCTAATTTGTTATGCATGGTTCATGCAACTGACATGCTAATTTGTTGCACATATTGACATTGTTCTGTGTTTTAGGAAATTGGTTGGTAGTGAGGAATTGATAGGAGAAAAGCTGCTGTAACATTTCACTCAGTGTCTGGATTTTAGGAAAGTTCCTGATGGTAATGAGAAATGCTTGCATTCACGACCAGTAGTACAGACAAAGGGTTAATATCAAATAGCTCATTCAAATATGAAGGGAAAAACAACCACTAGAGGACAGGGAGAGAGTGGAAATGGACAATTCACAACAGAGAAAATATGAAATTAGACAATAAACACAAGCAATGCTCAACCTCACCAGTAAAGAAGGAAACACATTAAATACAATAAAATAATTAACTACCACTTTTAAAACTCACCATATCAACAAAAAAAAAAGAAAAAGTTTGATAATATTAGAAGTTGTTGGTGATGTAGGAAACGAGGCTCTTTTACATTGCTGATGGGTATGTGTGTGCATGAAGGCATTTTTTAAAAAAAGACTTTATTTATTTATCTGAGAGAGAGAGATAGTGACAGAGATAGCGAGAGAGAGCACTCGAGCAGGGAGGAGAGGGAGAAGCAGGTTCCCTACTGAGCAGGGACCCCACTGCAAGACTCAGTCCCAGGACCCCAGGATCATGACCTGAGCTGAAGGCAGACACTTAATCAACTGAACCACCCAGGTGTCCCAGTGAAGGCATTTTTCAAGGCAAATTGGCAAACCTATTAAAGTTGTCACATACACATGCTCTAACAATTTATTTCTAGAAAACCGTTACTCAGAAATACATGTGTGCATAAATATATATGTCTGTATGAGGGTAATTATCATGGCATTATTTATAATAGCAAACAATTTTGAAAATATCCAAAAGTACTCCAACAATGTAAAGATATTACGGCATGAAATGCTGTGTAGTTGTTAGAAGAGCAGGATAGACTTCTATACCGACGTAGAAAGGTCTCTGAGAAAAGGACGTTAACAGAGAAAGTTGCAGAGCAACATGTGTACTGTTCCATGTTTATGTATATGCCTTTTTCTACAGAAATATAAATAAATAAATGGAGAGACACACACACACACACACACACACAAATATTTAAGAAAAGGGACTGTTAACTGTTGAGAGTGGTTACCTCTGGGAAAGAAGTCATCCTAGGAGGAGATGGTAGAGATGTGTTCTCATTCACTAAACGTTTCAGTTCCTTTCCTGTCACGTTCCTTTCTGTGGAGGACGTATTCCCATGCCATTGAACTTAGGAATGGCTATATTACTTGGTTTAGTCAAAGAAGTGATGTTGGTCAGTTTTGTGCTGAGTTCTGGAAGTCAGGGCACCATTTGCCTTGTCATTTTCTTTCTGCCATGAGATGGACAATGCTCCAGATGGTTAATTTTTCCATCAGCTTTGGTTCTAGAGGAAGGAAAAAAACACAGCTGTAGTGGACTTGTAGAAAACATGCAGTTATGAATGCAGTATGAATACACACTATGAATAAGACATACACCGTAGGCCACTGTGATTTGGGGTGGTGTATGTTACTGTACTATAACATGACCTATTCTGACTGATAGAAAAAGAGGAAGACTTCTACAACTTTTTCTCTGGGTCTGTACTGTGTGAGCATTAAATATATATATATATATATATATATATATATATATATGTACATTTATATATGTACATGTTTATTATACAAGTAATATATGAATATATATGTACTCATATATTACTTGTATAATAAACTAATTTTTAAAAATTAACATCTTAGCAAAATGACTTACAAATGACTATATGTCAAGGACCTATGAGATTACCAACCAATAAAAACTGCAAAGTTCAATCCTGGGATTCCAAGGGGAATGTTGAAGTTCCTGCCTGAGATTGACAGGCCGGTATACCACGGCCACAAGCTCTACTGCTATGAAAACATTGAAGCTGTGTTGTCAAGCCAGGGACCAAGAAGTTGTGGCGGTTAACTGGACATGGAAGAATTCTTCTTGTGCACACTAGTAGGGGAGATCAGGGTGGTAAACAGCTACCCGCTCAACCACATGGTCAAAGACATCCCAATAAACAGTGAGGCTGCAGTAATTGCTTTAAAAAAAAAAAAAAGATTTATTCAAGAGCGAGAATGAGAGAGCACACGAGTTGGGGGAGGGGCAGAGGGAGAGGGAGAGAATCACAGGCAGACTCTGTGCTGAGCGTGGAGACCCACACAAGGTTCAATCCCAGGATCCTAAGACCATGACCTGAGCCGAAATCAAGAGTCAGCCCCTTATCCCAGTGAGGCACCCAGGTGCCCCGCAGTGACTGCTTTCATAGATTCTGAAAGACACTGTTCTTCAATAGTAAGGAGAGAGTTACAATTATTGCTGACTCACAGGTGTCTGAATATGTCTGTTTCTCTGAATGTGTCCTGAACACAAAGAATTTGAGAACCACTGACCCAGAAAATAGAGTAAGTCATTGTGCGTAGATGCTTATTTCCTTGTGGCCGCTGTCCCTTGCTCAAATTCCAGACTCTCCCCACTTAGAGACCAGCGCCTCCTCTCTGTCAGGTACCCGAATTGCAATCCTCAGTGCAGACGCCATCTTTGCTCTCAAACTTGCAGCCTAGCTGAGGCAGAGCCATGAAAAACCTACACCCAGAGGCAGGGCTAACAAGAACAGCCGTAGTAACCCTTTCTGGAGGGAGTGGTAGTTTCCAAGCACGGTGCCAGGTATATGATTTCTAATTCTCAAAAAAGACCCTGCAAGCCAAGTATAATTACCCCACTCTTTCAGATGAGGAAGTGGAAGTTGAGAGAAATTAAGGAACCCCCTTCAGTTCCGACAGGCAGTAGGTAGGGGTCAGTCTCAAGGTCTTTTTATTATCTACGGCAAGTCACCTCCTCTTAAGGGCGGGGAGAATAAATAATAGTTCTGGGAAGGGGGTGGTTAAGCTTCAGATCCGAGCTTAAACCTCCAGAGTGCCATGCAGAGATCCAGACTTTAGCTTCTGCCATCCCCAGAGGGCGAGGAAGAGCTCTGGTTAGTGGCCAGCCCAGCCATCTGACTTAGGTTAGTTATGGTTAGCATTCTTCCCCTTTCTGCCTGCACCCCCCTCCTCCCTCCAGTGCTGGAGTAAACATCTTGCTTGCTTGGGGCACGAGGGTAGGGGTGAGGGAAATCTTCACAATAGCTCTGCTGTTGGGCAAAGGATTCTGGAAGAGGTAGATCTAGCTTGTGGTGACACCAGGGACCCCAACGTCCAACCCCTCAAGTCCCTTCTGTGACTGAGGTTAGGGAATTGGACACAGCTATTTGCCCTCAGCTCGGTACCCTGTGTAACATTCTTCCTGGTTAAGCACTCAGCACAGAGAAATGCCCTAAGAAATCTAACTCAATCTGTTCTCAGTTACTTAAGGAAGTTTAACCTGAATGAGGATATAGCAAGGCTCCCAGCCCCAAAACTGCTTTCTTATGGGACTCATTTTCCCACTCAGCAGGAGAGTGGAGAACAGTGAATAGACAAGATTTCACCAGAAGAGCCTAAAAGAGCCTAAAAGACCCTGAATAAGAGGCGTTGGGGATGGTCTCCTTCCCTGGGCTCTGCTTTGGGACTGAAGGTGTCGGACTCAGTTGGCCATGCATCCAAGATTGGACAAGGCCTCCCGAGCACCCAGAAAAGAGCCAGGAACTTCTTAGCTGAATGAGAGAAATTCTAGAAAACCTACAAGATGGCAAGTCAGATTCTGGTGAGTGGCTCAGCTCTATACTGTGGATGGAATTAAGGGAAAAATAGACTTGGCCCTGGGATCAAGCACCAGGCCAAAAGGAGAATAGGAGCTAAGGGTTGGACAAATAAAAGCTCAAACAAATGAGGTGTACATGGAAGGACATGCTCATGAGAAAACTCTAAATACTGGATGCTTTCACAGTCTTTGGAGAGCCTGCTTTGAAGGTTCATATTGAGGTAAATTAATGTGGCTTTCAGTATTATAGCTGTCTTAGTCAGTTCAGACTGCTATAAATAAATACCACAGACTAACATCTATTTCTCACAGTTCTGGAGGTTGGAGTCCAAGATCAAGGTGCGGGCTAGCTCAGTTCCTTGTGAAAGCCCTCTTCCTGGCTTAAAGATGGCTGCTCTCTCTTTATATCTTCAGATGGTGGAGATAGAGAGCTCTGGGCTCTCCATCTCTTCTTATAAGAATGCCCGTCCCATTGCAGGAGTCTCACCCTCACAACCTTATGTAAACCTAATCACCTTCTGAGAGACCCCCTCTTCCAAATACCATCACAAAGCAGATTAGCAATTCTGGTGAGACATAAACATTCAGTCCATAACAGTAGCATAATAAGATTACATGTTGGGGGGCTCTGCTTTTGTACAAAACTTTGATCACTGAGGTAGGCAGAATTCCAAGATAGCCCCCATGATTCTTGCCCCCACAATCCTGGAGATGGGTGGGCCTGACCTAATCAGCTGAGCTCCTTAAAAAAGGGTCTAGGGGTCCAAGATGGAAGAAGGTGGAGAGACTGGAAGCATGAGAGAGATTTTCTGGGGCCTTGAAGGAAATAACAGCTAAGTTGCGAGAGAACCTGTGGAAGTGAGGAGATGTGGGAGGCATCTAGGAGGTGAGGGCAGTGCCCAGTGATAGCTAACAAGAAAATGGGAACCTCAGTCCTACAACCAAAGGCAACTAAATTCTGCACAAAGCTAAGTGAGCTCAGAAGAGGACCCCATGCTTCCGAGGTGGCTCCTCCCACCCAACACTTTGATTTCAGCCTCCTGTGACCCAGAGCAGAGAACACAGCCACACCATGACAGGAGGTCTGATCCACAGATCTGAGTTTTCATAAATCTGCATGGTCTCAAGCGCATAAAATTTATGGTAATTTGCTACACAGCATAGAAAATTAATACAGTCTCCTTTCTGTAACAGATGGGTCCACACCTCTGGGTCCCTTTGTCTTCTTAAAAACAGCTTCTGTTTGGTTGTTGATTACATTTCCCCCTTATATGAATAAACCACCTCCTTTCCATTTTCTTTTTTGCTACCGGTTCCTTCGGGAATTTACATAGTAATTAAGATCTGTGCGCACACGCTGTTATTTTTAACACTATTTAACACAGAAAGCTCTATTACCTTCTTCCCAACCTCTACAAAGCATTTCCAGGGCACGCATCCCTGTGAGGCTGCTGTTTTCCTCCCTCTCAACCTGTATTGGGGGCTCCCAAAGCTTAACATTATGTTTATTACATAACAGCAAGACAGAAGCCCAAACAACCTGCTGCTGAGCTTTTAAATAGAGCCACACAGAAATCTCTTCTGGCTTGTTGAAGAGCCGCTTCAAATGTCTCCTAATTTCAGCAATTTTCTGGTCTATAGAATAAAAAGTCTAAAAATGGCTCTGAACGTATTTAAGTGCACTCACAGGAAACCCTCCCCTCCCCCTGCCAGCTAGGCTGACACAAGGGGGTGGGACACCGGGGGGAAGCCAGGGCCCTTGGGTGCGTTGGGCTTTGCAGGCAGCCTCTCAAGGACTGTTGCCCGGGGTATGAGATGCTGTCAGGGGAGAAAATGGGAAAGGCACGGAAGTGGAGCCCTTAAAGGTTGGCACCAGAGTAGCGTGACTCAGTAGCAGAGTCCTCTCTCCCTTGGTTCCCTGTTCTCATGGGCAGGACCCTTAGCTGCACTGAGAACCAGACCAAAGAGGTCTGGTTTGAGAAGAGGCGATGTCTCAGCTTGGGCAGTCCACTGAGTAAAGTTTGTGCAGCTTCCTTTTGACCACCCCAGGTCAGTTTCATTTTCATTCATTTCATTCTCAGGCACAACCTCCCCCTCCAGGGTCCCTCACCTCCCCACGTCACCCCAAATCTTTGGGCTTAGCCCGTGGGAAAAGAGTGCCTCTTTCCTCTCTTCCAGCCACCCACCCCAGGCTGACTGGTTGGGCTCCTCTTAAATCCACACTGTGGCCAGGGAGCTAGAACCCACCGTCTGGCCAGGACAGGGGTACGTGTCCGCTTCTAGAACAGAAGGATGAGGTCACAAGTGTTGAGAGTGGGGGAAGGGTGTGTCCCCAGCAGTAAATCCCGGTGCTGTTACCAGAAGAGGGTGGAATGGATTCTGGGTGGACCAGAACAACCGATGTCCTCTAGCCACCGGCCCTATTCTGAAGCAGGAGAGGGTTGGGAACACTTCAGGCCTGGAGAGGCAATCAGGACCAAAGGATCTCTGCCCCCCCCATGCTTCCATTGAGCCCCCCAGAATCCTATGTGTTCATCTGTACGTGAATACGCACCTCAGCCAGCTCACTAGCCCACAAGAAGAATCAATACATCTATAGCACATTTTTTTCTCTGCCTGGGCCCTCCAATTTCCTCTCACCATCAAGGAGGTAGGAATTCTGTGCCTCTGCCTCATGCAAAAGAAAAATACCGACCTGTTTTGCCCAATGTTATTAATATTGGGATCTATTTTAAAACCGCTCTAATATAGAACAGTATGTTTTAAAATGTTTCTTAGTGGGGTACCTGGGTGGCTCAGTGGGTTAGGCCTCTGCCTTCGGCTCAGGTCATGATCCTAGGGTCCTGGGATCGAGCCCCACATTGGGCTCTCTGCTCAGCAGGGAGTCTGCTTCCCCCCCTCTCTCTCTCTGCCTGCCTCTGCCTACTTGTGATCTCTGTCAAATAAATAAAAATATTTTAAAAAATAAAAATTAAATTAAAAAATGTTTCTTAGTGGGATCATCTATTTCATTAATGATACTTAAATCATTAATTTTATATTTAACCTAAGGAATGTGATTGAATGATTCATTGTTGTCTCAAGCTTGTATTTATTGAATATGAAGTGTTGGGAGCCAAGGGAAACAAAGACATTCGACACTTCTCCAAAAGTTTACAGTCTAGTAGATAAAATAAGTGCATAGCACAAAAATAGCGAAATATGGTTCTGTGTCAGAATCTGTTTCTTTAAAAAGACAGCTGACTCTGTGTTCACCTAACTCCCAGCTTGAGGGGTTTCACTGAAATTAGGGAAGGTTTGGCTCAGGTATGTAATATAAAAAGGGCCACTCGGTGGGGCGCCTGGGTGGCTCAGTGGGTTAAAGCCTCTGCCTCCGGCTCAGGTCATGATCTCAGGGTCCTGGGATCGAGCCCCGCATCGGGCTCCCTGCTCAGCAGGGACCTGCTTCCTCCTCTCTCTCTGCCTGCCTCTCTGCCTACTTGTGATCTCTGTAAAATGAATAAACAAACAAACAAACAAACAAAAGGGCCACTCGGTAGCTCTGAATTCCAGGAGAAATTCTGGAGGTTGGGAGAGAGCTGCAGTGTTGAAAGGAAGCATTTCACTTCAAAATGAAGCATCTTTGGAGCGCTCTGAAAGCCTGTGAAACCCAATGAAGAAAATGATTCAATCCTTCTTGATCTGGCTTTTAACATGAGCCAGGCCCAAGTGAGAGACCAGTGCATCAGACTCTCAACGGCGCATGAACCATTTGGAGAACCTGCTCGTCAACAGATTGTGCGGGAGAATCTATTAAAGAAAATCCGGGGCGCCTGGGTGGCTCAGTGGGTTGAGCTTCTGCCTTTGACTCGGGTCGTGATCCCAGGGTCCTGGGATCGAGCCCCGCATCGGGCTCTCTGCTCAGCACGGAGCCTGCTTCCTCCTCTCTCTCTCTCCCTGCCTGCCTCTCTGCATACTTGTGATTCCTGTCAAATAAATAAATCTTAAAAAAAGAAAAGAAAAGAAAATCCATCATGCGAAGTCAGAATGGAGAGTGAAGGGACAGGGGTATGTCCTGGGCCTTGACAGGTTCTGCCGAAGTCACACCATGGGTTCCGAGTTTGAACATCTCTAGGAAGGGCCTGGTCGGCCTCTCTTTGGTCAGATGACCCCCTTGGGTGGGTTAACTGGGGCTCAGGGGGGAAGGTCATGTCCTACGAAAGAGTGATCCGTCTGTATAAGCCATGCTTGGGTGGGGAAGGCAACCGTGCGAGAAGGTCTACTACTGCGGTGGGGTTGGGGGTAGCTTGGCAGACAAAATCGTGGGTCTGCACTGTTGGAAGTTGGGTGGAAACACGTGACAGCTCAGCTTCCATTTTCCTAACACTTAGCTACTCTTGCAGCATCGAGGGCTCAAGTAGGAGGCCTTTGCTCTGAAACACGAGCCCGGGATGGGGTAAGGAATCCCTGCCCGGACTGCCGAAGCTGGGTACTGTTCTCAGCCCCGTCCCACGTGAGCCCCCATATGTAGAGCCCACCGCAGTCGCTCAGTCTTTCTCCAACTGGACCCCTTCGGGGCTGGGGTCCTTACCCTGCACCTGGCCTGTGTCCCAAGCTTCATCACGTGCTGGCGGGCATCCCTGATGCTTCTGGGATCCCGACCACCCTATGCTCCTAGCCCCACGTGCCCCCTTCCGGCTGCAGCTCACGGAGGCCTGGGGACCACCCCACGAAGGCGGCCTTCAAGACAGAGCTCCGTGTGGAGGTTGTGCGGAGCTCTGAGGAGGGAGCGAAGTAAGAGACCGAGGGAGTCGGTGTTCCTGGAGGCAGTCAGCACCAAAACTGTGTGGGAGAGCTGGCTGACACCAAAAGACCATCTGGGGAGTTCTGACTTTTTTCCCAACTTCGTTTCCTTCCCGTTCTCCTGGCATAGGCAGTTTGAGCTGGCTGGAGTGGGTGAGCGTGGTGAAATCAGAAAAAAAAAAAAAAATCAAGTCAAGACTTGACAGCCTCAAACACCAGAATAACGAAATCTGGCTGTCGATCCAGCTGTAGACCTCTGCTAGTTTAGGAGAACGCTTGAAAGCCATGGGCAATGTACAGATCCCATGGCGAGCAAGAGTTACCGTCCAAAGCCATCCCTCTTCCTGGATGTGAACCTTCAGAAACCTCCGTGGGGCTCTTTGCCATCTCCTGCCCTTCCAAGGGGACTACAGGGCAAAAAGCGGCCACGAGCGAAGCCTGCCAGTGGGCCGGCAGTGCTGACCCCTTCCCAGACCGTCAAAACCCTCTCTGAAGATGGGAAGAGACAGCCCAGCATCTGTGCAGTTTCCAGACCTCCCAGGGATGCCCTCTGAGACAGAGGCCACAGCCCATGTGTCAGACCAGACTGCTAACGTGGTAGCGTCAGAAAGGTTTCTCCTACTCTCCAGGGGTGGAGAACTGATCAAAACATCCAGTTTTTTAAACTCCAGGAATATGAGGAGGCATTGATCTCTAATTCCTGGTCTTTAGGGAAAAAAAAAAATCACTACACTTTTTTTTTTTTTTAAGCTAACTCTTCAAAGGAAGGGGTGGGAGAGAGAGTGCTGAAGCCCTAGACATTTCTTCGTTCTTTTTGTTCTGAATGTGGACAGTCAGCGGCCAAGTTTTGGTGGAGGTGGCGTGGCAGGAGAAAGATGGATCTTGAGGGCAGGCAACAGGGAGGCATCCCAGCTGGGCATTTCTTAGCTGCGTGACCTTGGACAGTTTCTATCCCCATTTGAGCCTTAATCTCCTTATCTAGAAGACTGACATACTCATAGAATCTCCCTGGAGTGAAAAATTAAACAAAAGAATGCACATAACTCTCAGCTCGTTGCTCGGTGCACAGGGGCATCCGAGGAAGAACCAGTGTTTGGGGAGAGGGTAGAAGGTGGAACAGGGAGAAAGCAGGATCTTAGGAAGGTGTCAGGGTTGAGCCACACCCATGTCACAGAAAGCTCCTTGAGGTTCTGCCGTGGTTGGGCTCATCCTGGTATCTCTAACACCAAGCATGGGCCTTCTGCAGAGCAGGCACCCAGGAAGTATCTGCTAGCTGGGCCCTGGGGTCCTGGTCAGGGAGAGGTTTGCAGGAGGGGAAGGTGGACAGGCGAGAGAGGACAGAGAAGCAGGAATGAGACAGCGGTGGGGATGAAGGACAATACGGTGACAAAGCCTGAATGGTGGAAAGCGCCCTGTCTTTAGAGCCCCCATAAAATTAATGGACTTGTGATGGAATCATTTCCAAAGTGCTTTGGAAGCCAGATGGGAAGCTTATGTCATTGTTTTCACTGCAAGCTAAACTGAAAATAATGAGCCCCATTCCTGCCTGTGGGGAAGGTTCTGGTTCCGCCATTGTCTACCCTTCTCTGTCTGGCTTCGCTGAGATGCGGCCTTCCCGTCCTCTCTGCAGGCAGCCTTGTGACTTGTTACCTGCTCTGTGAGGCTGTCTGAGCAGCTGGTGCTTTGAGGTAGAGTGGGGCAGGGAGGACCCAACCAAACATTCCACCTCTCCTAGCAGATGAGCGCAAAACACCAAAAGTGAACCAAATTCTGAGGCTCGACACCTGGAGGGGGTTTGAAGCCTCCCTGAGAAGCAATAGTTAGACATGAGGCTTCTCCAAGCCGTGGGAGAACCAGACCACTGCACAGATACGTTAGTGGCTGGTGTGGGAAGGAAACACCAGACCCAGGGATACGGCAGGGTCCTGCTCTCTACTTTGCAACTCACCCTCTGTCAGGCCTATTAACCTGTCCGGACCTTCGTTATTCCCCGGCAAGCATCCTTGACCCCACCTGTGGTTAAGGTGACATTTTGCCTCTCTTCCCAAGCTCGAGGGCCCAAATGTTTCCCTGGCATGGATTTTACCCTCTCTGGCATGACATTTCTTTTTATACTTTAGTTAATTGCTTATACACTTCTTGGCACAGCAGACTGTGAGCGCTTCGAGGGCAGGAATTGGTTGGAAACACAGTTCATGATCATTCATTTTTAATCATTCGCTTAACAAGTATTGGCCAAGCCCCCTAGGGACTGGGCTAAATGTCTAAAAATAGAGCAGTAAGCCACTCAGGTAAAAAGCCCTGCTCTCAGAGACTTCCTGACGGTGCGGAAGGCAGATAATAATGACAACACATCACCTAAGCGAGGAAAATAAAAGCGGGGCTCCTGCAGCACACAACTCCAGGGGGCGCTCTTCCTAACACCATACACTGCTGTTGGCGCTCGCTAGATGATGGGAGAGCAGCTGCGCTGGTGACGGTCTGGCCCCGTGACTGCTACGTGGTACTGTAAGCATCCTGGCAACATTTATGAAAGAGTACTGGTCTCTCTCTCCACATACTCCATAATGTATCCATTCTTCTCTCCTTTCTGCGCGGGCTTCCGGCAGGCACCTGCTTGAGCTTAGGCAGGGCCTGGCGACTAATGCGGTTCTGTGACTGGAAGTGCCAGGCTTCACTCCTGGGCGGGTGCCTGACCCTCTCCAGCTTTTTCCGCTGCGGCTGCAGCGACCAAGGCAGCTACGAGCGGCGGACTGTCTATCGTCGGAGCCCCTGAGTGATTCTGTGGAGCAGAGAGGGTCATCGCAGGAATCGTCTGCAGGCTAAGCCTTTGTGATGTTTGGTTCAGCCACAGTGATTCTGGGGTTTGCTGCCTGGGCAGAGCCTGATCTCTTCTGACCAATGCTCCCACCCGCCTGCAAGCTCTTTCAAGGTCAGGAAATTTACTGGGCATAGCACGGGGTGATCACAAAACGCTAAAAAACAAAACAAAAAACCCCAAACCTGATAGACAAAAGAGTAATGCACATTGATGAACAAGTGTTATCAGTGCTTTTGCCTTCGGCTGGAGTCCCTCAGCTCTGCTGCAGTGGACCCCGGCGGGCCCCAGGCCTGGCCACCATGGCTGGGTTGTTCATTGGCAATGGGTGGGTTTCCTTCTACCCCCGAGGTCCTCTCTGCAGTGTTGGAGGCAACGCTGCCTTTTTCCACATAGGAAAAAGCGCACCAGTTTCTTTCCACGGGATGCAAACAATCTGGAGGAAGGACAAGATTTCGGAAAACTCTAGCCCCCCCCCCCCCGAGTCAGAGCAATTGGGATCTTTGCTCACCCAAGCCCCCCGTGTGGCTCACACAGAACAGAGAGACCCTCGCAGCTGTGCTCTGAGTATAGACAGAGATACAGACCAAAACGCTCCCTTCCTCCCAGGGTGAGGACGACACTGCTTCACATCCACTTCCCTAGGCCGGGGATTATCAAACCCGGCATGTCTCTGCGTCACCTGGAGGGCCTGTACGAACAGTTTGTCACCCCCTCACCCCCAGACACTGAGACACAGTGCATCTGGGGTGGGGTCTGAGAATGTGCATTTCTAATAAGTTCCCGCGTGCTGCTGCTGCTGGCCCATCCCTTAGGCTGATGCTCTGTCTCTCAAAGTCAAGGTTAAGCATAATACCTTCAGAATAACACTATAATCCGCTACCACCCATTAATGGTCCAGGAGGCACGGCTTCTTTCAGATCACCCAGACCAGGAAGAGGGAAAGGGAAGTCTCAGGGAGGGGAGGGCCTGGGAGGGAATCCAGAGTGAGGGCTACTGCCCAGAGGAGAGAGCAGACGTGTGCCACAGAGGAAGGTCCCAGGATGAGAGCCAGAAGGAACCTGGGGCCGATCTGGGTGCAGAGCTGGTCACTGGGGGTAAAAAGAGCCCTAGACTTCGAGTCCGAAAACTTGCAATCCTCTCCCATTAGACCTTGCAGCTGCTGGCCGCCACCCAGGTGAGCCCCTCCGGAGGCGGCTGAAGCTGGTCTCTAACATCTCCCGCTGCGAGAGCCTGCCTGGTTTCTGGGTGGCTCAGCCGTGCCCAGGCCCCTGTGCCCAGCGCACCATCTGCACCGGGCCTGAGACCCGGCGCGGGAAACCTCCCGACGGTGCAAGCGCTCTGCCACCTCCTTGCGGATTTCTCCTCCGAGCTCCCGGCAGGGTTGTGCTGTGCCGAGGGTTAGCGTGGGTGGCCGTGACTCACTCAGCCTCGTGGGGAAGCAGATGCTGCCAGCGCTGCCACGGAAACAGGCTAAATCAATCCCAGTCCCCGCAGGGGGCAGAGAACAAGCTGCCCGCAGCCACGGAGTAGGGGCCGCTGTGGGGCTGCTGTGGGTGCGGCCACGGAACCGGCGAGTGCGGCCTGTGCCCGGCTGGCCACGGCCCTGCCCCAGGAGCTGGGCTGGCAACAGCAGCTCCAGACGCTGGTGCAGGGACTGCACCATGTGACTGGGGGCGAAGACCGTGGGATGTTGGTGCTTATGGGGGAAAAGGGAAGAAGAGAGGAGACCCTCACTCTTGACTCTCTTCCTGCACTTTCTGGAAAGGTCTAACTCCGCTGAGGCTGCTCCCTCACTGGATGATGTGGAGCTGCCCTCCCTCCCAGCTGGCCAACACCACCACTGAGGGGAAGGGGAAACGGAGGCCAGAGGTTGCAATGACCGAAGCAAAGTCCCACACCTTTCAGAGGCAGAGTCAGGTTGGGCTCCCGATATCCTGAACACTGGGTCCTCGTAGGTTCCACTGGAACCTGCCTCCCTCGGAAACAATTTGCTGGGCCTTGGGCCATTTGCTTTGCCATGAGTATCTGCTCTTCAAGGCAGTGGGAAGTGCCATTAATAACACACTCTGCTTTCCCCCAGAGCAGCGGTGAGCCTCCAGCCCCCGTCCCCACCACCCCACAGCTCCTAAGCCAGGCGAGTGAGTTTCCACTGGCTGGTTTCCACTGGAAACCCTAAGAGCTTCCCATCTGCCCAACATCCTACCATTACAGAGGTAGGGACAGAGCCACGGCAGGGTGTCCTGGCTTTTCAGACCAGCTTCCCCCATCCCATACACAGGGCAGGGGCCTTGAGGGGGTTGCCTAAACTCATCAGTTCCACCTGGTGATTCTCACGCCATTTCCCCAGGTGCCCCCCTTCTACTCCCAGCTGAGGCTCACAACTGGGTGTGGTGGCGTCCGCACAAGTCTTTATGCCTGGCAGCCCCTCAGCCCTACCACGGCCACTTCCCCCTTCCCCAAACCCCTCGCGGCAGAGAGGGCCGGGAGCACCCTTCCCCTTCCATTTCATGGTGGAGTAAAGGCCAGCATGGGGCCCCTCCCACGTCAGGTTTGTGGGTATCCCTTTCCCTGCCCTCACCTGTGTCTTTGATTCATCGTGTCCCTTCTCCTAATTGCTCAACTTCTGCCTTTCTGTGAGCTCCTCCTCAGTCTGTAAACATGTTTCTGTCTCTTTCACAAGAAAAAGCGATGAAACGAACTGGTCACTCTCCTTCCCTAACCGAAGAGCTGCTTCTTAAAGTGGCCTGCGCTTGTCCTCTCCCCCTCCTGCCTCTGGAGAGCTCCCAGCATCTCCTGGTGAAGCCCCGTTCTTCCTCCTCTGCGCTGGCTGCCCCGCCCCCCGCTGGAGTCGCCCATGGTCATATCAACACCCAGGGTGGTCTCTGATGTCCCCAACCTGTCTGGACCTCCGGCACCAGAGGGGGCTGGGGCCCTCCCACTCCCGCAGCCAGGCATCTTCTCTCAATCAAGCCGTTACACTTGGGCTCAGCCTTCCTGACCCTTCAGCTCCAGCCTTTGCCCTTCCTACCCACCCCTGTCCCCAAACTGGGCTCTCCACCAGTCTACAGGACCAGCCTAAAAAAAAAGAAAAGTGTCTGTTGTCTCCTTCATCTCTTCTGGCTTTTTCCCTACCAAAAACTGCTACAGAGTAGAAGGAGAGGGTCTCATTCTCCATCTTGGAGCTGAAGGGTAGGCTTTGAAAGAGGGGGGAGAAAATGTTTCCTTCGATCATACTCTAAGAACCACCTGGAAGGCAGGGCAGGCTCATCTCTTCCCAGCTTGGTCGGGTCAGATGTCCCCTGTGAGGGCACCACACCTCCCGCCTGAGCAACTGCACCGCGACCAGTGGCCTGCCCCACCGCTGCCCTCCTCCCTGGGCAGCTCTGCACAGCCGGGAAGCGGCTCTCCCTGCCAAGGCAGAAAGGGCCTGTGCCTTCCGTCAATGTGCTTTGCAGACTCAGAAGCTCTCCACTCAAGGTGCCCCGGAAAATGGCAAGACATTTCTGTGACACCAGCGCCCAAGACGGCAGCTGGCTGTCCCCCGGCATACCCAACGCCCCTCCTAGGAGAAGGCTTGGCCAGGCTCCTGGGAACGGCCCAGAGAAACCAACGTACTTAACCGCCCCCCAGAGATTCTTCCCAAAGCCCTTCCACATCCCCCCAAAAGCAGACTGTCACATCTCAAAGGGGACAGCCCTGCTCCCTCCTGCAGGACTGATGTCAGATGACCACCTGGGAGGCTTGACGAGTTCCCCGAGCAGAAGGCTCTCTGGGTGACTAGGAATCTACAGGAGGGACTCTGGGAAATGGAAATATCTTCCTGATTCGGATCTGAAATCTGCCTCCTTGTAACTTCCGCCCACCTGATTCCGCTCGCTGGTCCTCAGAGGGAAATTTCTCATCATGCATCTAATTGGTCTTAGGGTAGCTGGAGGAGGCGAGGACGGACGGTTTGCCTATTTTCTAGAATGAGGATGCCTCGGGAGGTCAAGGGGGTTGCCAAAAAGCTGCCCGGGGGAAGTGGGGAGAGAATGCAAGTGTCTCCACTTTTCAGGCCGGTCCTGCTTCCATGAGCCGGGCTCATTCTTGCCTGGGGCTTCCGAGCGCCTACGGCAGGCACCTGGGAGCGCACCGGGGATACTGGAGGCCTGGGATACCTTGCCCCTTTCCAGAGAGTTCTCAGTTCCAGCTTAGGAAAAACACACACACACACACACACACACACACACACACACACACACACACACACACACGATTCACAGCATAAACTCAGCCAGCAGCCTGGGTGGCTCTTCGTCACCCAGGAAGGTCAGCCTAAAAAACCAGGTTTCTTATTTTCAGCTGCACCCCCCCACCGCCGCCGCCCTCCCCCCTCCCCTCCACCAGCACAGGCCAACAGGCAGGAAAGAGATCACGTGGAGAAGCTTCTCTTCACCAAAGAGAAGGGCCTGAACTTGAAAGGAAGAAGAAAGGCCTGGAGAAGAGTTTGGAAATGACAGCCGTCAGCGCTGGGCTTGGAAAGACGGCAGAGAGCTCGTGGGTGTGTGGGTGGGAGGGTGCTCACCGGTGCCAAGGCTGAGTCGTGTGGCAGCAGGGAAGTAGGGGAGCAGGGCCCTGAGTGGTGCCAGAGCTGCAAACCAGACCCACAAGGCCTGGTCTCCTCAAAGGCAGGTCCTAGCAACTTCCAAGCCCTAGGATAATGGGGCCGGGCTCCACCCCAAAGATGTGCCCTCTTCCTTCTTAAAGACACAGCGCTTCAATTCCCCCTTGTCTGGCTGCTAGCCAGCCAGCAGCATTCGGGCTCAGTACTCCAGGCTTCGCTCTCTTTCCCTTGGGTGGCAAAGTTGACTCCACCAAACACTTTAGGCACAGGGAGACCCAGGCCCTATGCTCTGCAGCTTGTGGAGTCAAGAACGGACATCTTCCCTCATGGGCTAAATGGTCTCCCCCCACCCCCAATTCATACGTTGAGGCCCTACCCCTCAGTGTGGTTGGCATTAGAAGGTGGGGTCTCCGGGGGGTCATCAGGTTTATGATAAGGTCTGGAGGGTGGAGACCCCATCGTGGGATTAGGGTCTGAAGAGGATGAGCACAGCTTTCTCTTGCCGACGTGTGAGGACACAGCTAGGCAACCTGGTGCCTGCAAGCCAGGAGCTGGATCCTCCACCAGGAGCCAAATCTGCCATCAACTTTATCCTGGACTTCCCGGCCTCCAGACCTGAGAGAGATAAACGCCTATACTTTCTAAGCCACCGAGTCTACGGTATTCTGTTAGAGCAGCCTGAGCTAAGACAGCCTCTCAGACACTCAGAAGGAGAATCTGCAGAGATCTGGTAACCCAAACAGCACTGCAGAGGGGGTCAGATTTGCCAAGCTCCATTTCTTATGCTGGAAGGGGCAGGGAAAAAGAACCATCATCTCTGTGAAAGCTGCCTTTGGCCCTGATCTCTAGCTGTCATCGAATTGAAGGGTTAGTGTTGAAATCCAGGGCTCCCAGTTTGGATGAAAGACAGTTCTAAAAGAGGTGAATATTCCCAAATAATAGTGGGTTGTGGAGTTCCAGACAGGTGCGAAACGAAAGTTAGATCCAGGCACTCTTCCTGTCTTTCCCACTAATAGCTGTGCAGCCTTGGGAAATCACTGCACCTCTCTAAACTTGGGTTATTTCATTTCATTTACCTGAGGATAAAGCCTGGTCTGCTCGACCTTCTTCAAGGCTGGCTGTAATCTGACATACAGGAAGGCACTTTGAAAATATGTAAATAGAAACATACATTTTTTTTCTTTTTTTCTTTTTTTTTGTGAGAGAGAGAAAGTGTCTGGAGAAGTGTCCAGTGTCCTTAGTTAGCACTGGAGAAATCAAGGAAGGCTTCAGGAGGAAGCAAGGAGGAGCCAAGTGACCTGGACAGACGCCATTCATAATGACAGTTTCATCTGGGCCAGGGCCAAGGCCAAGGCAGAGAGTTCCTATGTGAGATGCAGGGAGGAGGCAGGGACACTAGGAGGCTGAGTCAGAGGGGTGGCTCCACAGAGGCACACAGGACCACAGACAGATCGCTAACCTGTCAAGTCAGTGTCCCTGAGCTCAGAGCCAAGACCAGCTCAGGGTCAAACCACTTAGAGATAGCTCCAGAGGAACTAAGCCTTCCAGGGGAGCCATGGACCCCCGGCCTGTAGTTTTTGCTCAGTGCCACATGCCATGGGATGTGGGGCATGCAGGATGGGCTTCCTGACCGAAAGGACCAGGTGACATGCAGACAGTGGGGAGGAGTTCAGGACCTGGAGATCCTGAGTGATGGGCGGGAAGGTCGTGGGCTCAAGTTCCAGCAAGGGTGTGGTAACATGACAGGCCCGGGCTGGGAAGGCAGAGTCTGGAAATGCGGCCGAGTCCCACGTGGGCATATGTGGTGAGGGTGGGGGTCAAGATGGAAAGCGAGGATGGAAAGCCAGTGAAGGCCAGGGCTGAGGCCCACCAAGGAATGTGGACTCTTTCCTGCAGGCAGTGGGGAGCCATTGGCTGGTGCTGAGCGTATCTGGATAGGGTTACCAGCAACAGTGTGGGAAACTCAAGGTAAAAATGACAATTCGGCAAGAGGTAACAGAGAGAATTACTAGAGCAGAAGTTGTAGAGAATAAAGGACAGCAGGGCGATTGCCTCCACAATCAAACAGCACCAAGTAGTGACACCTCTGAAAGGACTCTGCTGTTCTGGGAGCTTCTACCGTTTCTGCCCCCTTCCTAACAATACTCAGGTTTCCTTTTGAGCATTAACTCCTCCCAGATATAGTCTGACAGGGCGCATCCCAAACTCAGGAGCCCACCAAGCCCTCCCTGGAACCTGAATCTCCAATAGAAGGAGACAAACAAGGCGAAGGGTAGGATTCTGTCCGCCTGTACACTCCATCCGCCATAAGGCCATTCTTGTCCATCCTGCTTCTTAGGCCTTGGGGGGGCGCCCAGATTCCCACCTCTTTCCAAGCCTGACTCTTCAGACTTCATCAATTCTGTAAAGATCGGGTACCCTTCCAGTACCTTCTCTTTGGCTGGGAAAACTAAGCTACTTACAACCAAGACATCCTAACTGAGAGACCAGCCTTAGGCAGACACCTCTAGCCTCTGAGTTTTGGCTCTTTTCCTTCCATATCCTGACTTCTTCGCCACTGAGACCTGGCCTCAGCAGCCCAAGACCAGAGAAGGAAAACCCAGGGTTGGAGTTCTACTTGTGCCCATTGCTTAACCATCACTGGGCCAGAAAGTCATGTACAGGCCAGCAGCCCCCAATCCTTGACTTAACAGAGTGGAGGAGGGAGTTGGTGGGCAGAAAGAACAATGCTTCTCAAAGCCAGGTGTCCTGTCAAGGTGCAGACTGCATGGGTGGGTCTGGAGCTGGGCCTGGATTTCTGCATGTCTGATGTGTCCCCCGTGGAGGTGGGTGCTGCTGGGGCCTGGCTACTTGCATACTTTTCTAGCAAACTCTACACGGTGTACGTGTAGTCAGGGTCAAGTCACTCCATTTCTCTGCTCAAAACCTTCCAGTGGCTCTCATGTACTCAAGCCCAAGTCTTTACAATGGCTTCCAATGCCTCGTGTGACTTGGCCACCCATTTCTTTCCAACCATGTCTCTTTCCATTATCTGCCTCACACACACCACGCAGGTGACACCTCAGAGCCCCTACATTTGTGCGCCTGGTGAATCTCCTCATCTCCTCACGTCTTTGCTTAAGTCACCCTCTTCACACAAGACCTTGTACACGAATGTTCGTAGCCGCACCATTCAAGTTGCCAAAAGCTGAAACCAGACCCAGTTCCATGAAGAGACAAATGGATCAACAAAACGTGGGGCATCGTACAGTGGAATGTTCTTTGGCCCTAAAGAGGAATGAGGTATTGATTGACGCGTGCGACAATATGGATGAAACTCGAAAACATTCTGTGACATGAGGGACACAAAAGGACATATGGTGTGTGACTCCATTTATAGGAAATGTCCAGAATGGGCAAAGTATCAAAACGGAAAAGGAATTGGTTGTCTAGGGCTGTGGGGAGGGAAGAATGGGGAATGACAGCTAATGGGCACAGATTTCTTTTTGGAATGACGAAATATTCTAAGATCGATTGAGGGAGTTAGGTGCACATGTCTATCTACAACTAGTTTTCAGTACATGCACTTTAAAAGGGTGTAGGCTGTGTGGATTGTAGCTCTTACCCCAAACAGTCAACCTCTCCATGGGCCTGTCCCAACCACCAGACGACGAGCCCCCTCCCTCTACTAGCTTCTCCAGTCCCTTGTGCCCTGCTCTACTTTCTCCCAAGGATTAATACCTTCTAACAAACTATGCAATTTCCTTTTCTTTTTTTTTTAACTTATCTTTTGTTTCTTGTCTCTCTCCCCGACTGCAACATAAGCTTCAGGAGGGAAGTATTTCCTTTGTCTTTCTTTCCCTGATGGATCGTGTCCAGAAGAGAGCTGGGACGTCAGTGGGTACTCAGTAAGTATCTGCTCAGTGAACGAAGGAACAAGTGTGAGACTTCTAGGGGAGAAGCCCAGGGCCGAAGACGCAGCAGGTGCCCCGTTCTGGGCCGCGGTTGGATCACAGCACAGCGGCTGAGAGGAAGTCGGAGGGCAGGCTTTGTCTCACAGATTCCGCACCCACCATCTCTCCTCGCTCTGTTGGTTTCCACAGCTGCAGGTGGGAGCAGCTTCCAGTGGGAGGCCACTGAGTGGCTGTGGCCACAGACTCCTACAAGGTGCCGTGGGATAGCTGGGAGCAGCCCCCACCTGGAGTCCTGCGTGCACCAGGAATGTGCAGCTCGGCACTTTAAAAAAAAAAAAAAACTGTAGTAAAATATAACATCAAATTTGCCATTTTAAGCATTTTAAAGTGTCGTGGCATTTGAAGTTCAGTGGCATTAAGTACATTCACTGTTACGTAACCGTCACTGCCATCCGCCTCCAGAACATTTTCATCATCCCAAACTAAGACTGTACATGTTAAACACGAACGCCCCATTCCCTTCTCCCCCAGTCCCAGGCAACCAGCATCCTACTTTCTGTCTCTAGAAATTTGGCTACGCCAGGCACCTGCTCTCCGTGGAATCATCTAAGTGAAATCAGCCTTTTGTGTCTGGCGTATTTCACTGGGCATGAGGTCTCCAAGGTTCATCCACACACGATAGCATACACCCGAATTCCCTTCCTTCTTAAGGCTGGATAATATTCCATCGCATGTGTAGACCATGCTTTGTTTATCCACCCACATGCCGATGCACACCTAGCTCGTTTCCCCTGGTGACTATGGTCAGGGACGCAGCTGTGGACAAGGGGATACGGGTGTCTGCGCGAGAGCCAGCTTTCAACTCTTCTGGGTAGACACCCACAAGTGGGATTGCTGGGTCACAGGGCGATTCTATATTTAACTTCTGGAGGAACAGCCATGCTGTGTCCACATGGCTCTGCTCTTCGCAGTCAATGAACTCAAGGGCTCCTCTCCAGCCTTCTGGCCCACGTCCGTACCCCAAAGTCGGCTCAGGGCGGGCGCTGTGCCCAGGGCTCTGTGTTCATCCAGGAGGTTGGTATTCTCATCCCCGTCTTACAAGTGAGAGGAGACTGAGGCCCAGGAGGTCCATGCACCTGATCCGGTTGCAAAGTGAGTCGGGCAGCCGAGCTGGACTTGAGTGTACTTCTCTGACTCCAAGTCCATCTGCCACACCAGCAGCACCTGGTGGCCTCCCGAGGCTCTAATCTGGCCCCCAGATGCTCATATTTGATCCTCAGGTCTTTCCAAAGTAACAATGTATTAGCCTCTGTGGGGAGTGATATGATTCCCAATTCCTCAGTGCTCCTGCCTGTGGAAGTATGTCCTCGCCCTCCTTGCCATTGATCTTGGGCCTGGCCATGGGCTTTGCTTTGGCCAATCCAGGGTGAAGAAGTCACAGGCGCTCCTCATCTCAGATACAAGGTTCAGTCACTGCTCCTTTTCCTTTGCTATAAGAATGGCAGGTCCCAGATGAAGGCGGCTTCTTCAGCCTGGATCCCAGAGTAAAGAAGTCACGTGGACAGAGGCTCAGCTAACCTGAGCGGGGAGCCCAGGAGCCCCGGACCCGCAGTCCATGTGGACCACGAACAATGCAGGAATCAGTGTTGCTGTGGGTCACTGAGAGTTTGGGGTTCTTCCTCAGCCAGCATAAACTAGCAAAAGCTGCTTGATAACAGCGTCTGCTGTTTAACACTTTGGAAAGTTCTCACGCAATTTGACATATGTGGCTGCTTTTGAAAACTAAGATTGGCCACCTCTGGGCTCACAGTGTCACTTGGCAGCCGGTGGGCAGACCTGCAGAGTACCTGCTGCTTTTCCAGGGAGCCTGTGTCTCCCCATGAGCCACCGTCCTCAGCACTCTTCCCTGCCCCAGCCAGGATCTCTGGCCCCAGGTTCTGCTAAGACCTGATGGTGCCAATCCCTGGGACTGTGCCCTTTGTGAATTTCCAGAGAGAGAGGAAGCCACATGACACCAGCCCGGGGCTCCAGAAATGTAAGTTCTAATTAGTGGCAGTCCGGCTGTGTGGCAGGGGGACAATGTCATGCCCTCCTTGGGCCTGTGTTTTCTTTCATGAATGGAAGGAGATTCAAGCAGGAGATCTCAGGACACCTCTGAGGCAGCATTGTGGCCCAAGAACACCAGACTTTGCTGCCACAGAGACTATACTGGCCACTCTGGGGTAGGGTGAGCTGTGGGGGAACAGCTGATGGTGATGTCAGCAGTCTCCCCACCCCACCTCACAACTCAGAGTGGGGGAGCATCAGGGTCAAGCCCCAACGGGAACTCTGCGATGGGAACTTGGCCTTGCACTGAAAGAACGTGCCCTGGACACCTGGAGTGGGTCCCCCAGCCCCTTCCCCAGGCCTAGAGCACCCCGCTCAACTTCTACCTGACTGCAGGCAGAATGTGGAGCATTTCAGAGACCTCCCTTACATTTCCAGGTGGGCAAACCTTTCTGCAACTCACACTTAATCGTTGCTTGATGAAAGCCCCAGGAGGCACGGTGTTTGGGCGTCAACCTCACAGGATACAGGAGATGGAGAGGACACTTTCAGAGACCGCTGGCTGGTGGATTTACTGTCCCCTAGTCTGTCCCCAAAAGCTCAGCTCCAGGTTCCCAGAGGCATACAGGCCTAAGCCCCAGGAAGTACACCCAAGCCAGGGACTCAAGAAGAATGGCGACTTTAGGAACCCATGAAGGGGTTATGAAGCTTCGTGGCCTTCTGAACCCACTGCCTCCAACCCATTAAATGTTTCCAAGGGGAGGGAAAGTTTCTGTGTCCACATGTCCTGCAGTCCGGTTTGTTGAATCTTCTGCAAAGGAATGTACCTCTGTACCCTGAACCGAGAGAGAGAACGCCGTCACCACCCAAGAAGTCACCCCTCTCTCACTCTTTTCTGGCCCCCAGCCCAAGAGCAACCAAGGCCCGGATTCTAACAGTGTGAGTGAGCCCTACCTGCTTTTGGACTTCACCTAAATGGAATCGCACAGCATTACTCTTTTGTGTCTGGCTTCTGTGGGGCCATATTACTGTGTGAGATTCATCCTGTTCTGCAGAAATAGGAGCGAGGGTGAAAGGAAGGGGAGGGGGTAAACAGAAGTGAGAGGGAGGGCTGTGATCCAGCTGGGGACCCTGTGATTCCAAAGGAGCCCTGGGCCTCCATTTGGACATGAGCTTGACCTGTGGAAGTGTCAGACCTTGAGTGAGGAGGTCTCGCCAGTATGTGATGAGAGTGAGAAGTGGGACACATGGACCCACTCTTCCAGCTCTGCTTCCTAGAACTTTCCTTTGAATTGGTTAGGCCCTGGATAAGGGAGGTGTTTCCAGAAGTGGTGTGAGGCTTCCCTGGGGACCTCCTCTGGAACATTCACCCCGGGCAGCTGGGGCCTGGAAGAGGGGTGGGAAGGGTTACTGGCCATCAGAGGAGTAAGAGCCAGATTCGATGCACCATTGGCTATAAAGAAGAGTTTATCTGGAAAGAAGGCCCACGAGGGGGCTACCCCAGCAGACTGCCCGCCCCAGGGAGACCTGGGTTCTCGCCATGCAACTGTAGTAAGTCACTCCACCATCTGGTCCCAAGCAGCCCAGATGAAGCTAAGGCCTTCTACATTTATATTTTTGTACATTTTTTAAAAATTATGGTAAAATATACAAAACATAAAATTTACCATTCTGACCCACTTTACGCATACAGTTCAGCAGCATGAAGCTCAGTCACCCTGTTGTGCAACCGTCACCACCACCCAACTCGAGAGCATTCTCTTCTTTCCCAGCTGAAACTCAGCACCCATGAAACAACTTCTGGTTTTCTGAAAGCTTCAAGACAAGGAGTGAATATCTAATGGCGGAATTTCTGAAAGTTATTTTTTGGGGGAGAGGGCCCAGCATCTAAGGCGGGTACAAATCCTGGCCTTTTTGGAAAGGAAATAGTCCAAGTATATCCAGGGTCCTCCCCTGCCTGCCTCCCTGAAGACTGGGGCTGTGTTTTCCCCGTCCTTGTTCCCTCTACTGGCCTTCGGACTCTGTGTGCATTTGGTCCTGGACCATCCAGGGATAGTTCCTTACCCCATCTGATTTCTTTAAGCCCAGCCGGGCTGCTGAGCAGGACTCTGCCATCCAGGGCACGGGCCGGGGTGCATCTTGGAAGAGTAACTGCCACCTGATGTCACGGATGCTGGGGGACCCCTGCCGTGGCTCTTTCTCACACTCATTTACCAGAGATCTGATCCTCTCAGCAAACTGAGCTTTTCCTGTCCTCAATGGAAAACCCAGAATCCCTGGCAGGGGGTCTAAAAAAAGCCGGGCTGAGCCTGGAAGGAATTAGACTCTGGGACATCAGGGTCCGCTTTGGAAAAAGAAACGTGTCAGAAGTCCATAAACTATGTTCTTAGATCCAGCACCTGGAGGGAGAGCCTGACAGGTCCCTAAAGATGATTCAGGGCTGTGCTGGACTGGCTAGCCCCACCAGAGACACCTGCAAAGGCTCAGCTGCGCTCTCCAAAGGCACGACCGTGTTAATTCCTGACCGCCACCTGCGGGAGGCGTCTCAGAGGCGCCCGCTCTGGGTCCCCAGAGCGACGCCTGGCCTCCTTGGAGCAGGTGCATCGTCTGACTGTGTCAGACCCGAGCCCACTCCCACCACAGGGAGTGGCGGCACAGGGGCAGCTTTCCAGCCCAGTGTGCCTGCCTGAAGAGGGAGCTGAGCTTACCCCAGGGGCCTGAAGCAGGCAAGGGGACGAGACCCTATGTTCCCACCCCGCATCCTGTGCCCAATCCTAGTGAAGATCATTCCAGGCTTGTTTAAAGTTGCATATCTTCTTCTTTTTTTTTTTTTAATGACGAGATTCTTTCTTTTCTATTACATGAGACTTTAACTTGTACATTTCAGAAACTTTAAACTTGCTTGCTTTATCCAAGAAAGTGCTGCTTGGTGAGGAACAAAGGCACACACTTTCCTAGGTTGCAAGATGAGCTCTTCTGGGACCCGAGAACAGGGTGTGGGACAGGGCGCGGTGCATCAGGGTTGGCATCCTAGCCCAGCCCCTGCTCGGCCTCCTTGGCCCTGCAAGTGTTTGCCCTCCCCTTACCTGCCGCTCCTAGCTCCCTGAACAGATCTGGGGTCTCCTTTCCTCTTCGGTCCCCAGAGCCAGGTGACACTCCACAACGCATTCTACCCGGGTTATGTGCCTGGTGACGACCCGCCCCAGTGGTCACACAGCATTCCAGACTCACCCAGCTCCCGCCCAGTGCAGGCCTTCTGTTCCCACGGTCCCCATGTGTCTTTTCCTTAGGCCAGCCCCTTCCACCTGCAATGGCTTCCTGGAGCCTCCTCCATGAAGCCTTTCAGGGACCATCAGCTGAAGAGATTTTATGATCCTTTCTGTTCCCTCCGAAATTCCTTGGTGCCGCCCTCACCGCACTTTGCAGCAACGTCTGCTTGGCTGGAGTCATTGTCATCCATGCCTCTCCATGAGACTGTGTGTTCCTCTGGGCAGGACTTCCTTCATTCATCTTTGGAATCCCAAAACCTAGCACAGAGTAGGCACTCAACAAGAGGACCTAGAGTGTTCTGACTCTGAACTTCTCATCACCAGCCAACAATTCTGGCCACCAATTTCCAACCTGTGCATGTGCACGCACACACGCGCACACACACAGACACACATGCGTGCAAGTGTTTCCCCCACACACCCAAGCAAGTCTCCCACACCAGCTGTTGTCCTACAATTCGACTCAATTCTGACATCGTCTACCCAGAGACAGTGTAGGATGCCCCAGGTGAAGGGTTCAGTCCTACAAGACTGCCCACGCCTCCTACGGACGCCTGGGCAAGTGCGACCCATGTTTCTGACCAATCAGCTATACACTGGGAATTCCCATGACCCTCTCCTTGAGTTTGGTTATTTTGCTAGAGTGGCCACAGAAACATTTTACTTACTAGATTGCAGGTTCATAAACAGACCTAACTCAGGAACAGCCAGAGAAAAGAGAGACACAGGGCTTCCAGGCTCTCTGGGACGTGCCACTCTCCGCAAATCTCCACGTGGTCACCAACCCCAATCCTTTTGGGGGTTTTGTGGAGGCTTCACCACAGAGGCATGATTGATTAAATCACTACCTATTGGCGATTCAGTTAACTTCTGCTCCCTCCTGCCTCCCCTCCCCAGGTCAAGGGGCAGGGACTGAAAGTTCCAACCTTCCAAACCCACAGTTAGTTCTCCAGGCACCCAGCCCCCATGCTGGGGAGCAGTCCAATAGTCACCTCACAAGAGGAATCGTTATCACTCTCCTTACAAGAAATTCCAAGGCTTAGAGGCTCTGCCAGAAATGAAGATGAAAGCCAAATATATACTTCTTATTATAAATCACAATATCACAGAATTAAATAAATGGCCTTTTAGGTCGTTGTCCAAATCCTCTCCTGCTCCTACTCCACTTGGCAGGAAGGACCGCCGGGGACCTGTTCACTGACTTTGCGGTTGGCTGTGCCCCACAGCGCCCAGTGGCTCCGGGGAGAAGAACTTGTTTGCTGGTAACCAGATGCTGCTGGCCCGCACGAGGGCCGGGCAGTCTCCCCGTGTGTAGCTGCCTGCCCCCTCCGGGACACAGGCGTGGATGGGCTCCCCCGGGCACCTGCCCAAATGACAGGCTGGTGACTGCAGAGGCAGCCTTGGGAGCTGCAGCTCTAAGTCACCCTGACCATATCCTAAACACTGGGTCCCTACCCAGCCCGGGGAATCAAGACCCTGCCCTTCCTTCCTCTCCCCTTCCCCGCCTTCTGGTCTCGGGAAGAGCAGAGAGGGGTATACCAGCTCTATTTCTCTAAGCGGCGAGGGGGCGGGGCGTGTCAGGAGTTCCCTCATTACTCCGTCCGCAGCGTCAAGCTGTGGTCAGGTGGCAGAAGGCCACACCATGGCACTTGCCCAGGGAAGCCCCCCTGCTTCCTCTAGGTGTCTGGTCGGGTGGCGGGGGAGAGTTGCTGGAAGCCCCATTTTCTTTCCAGACTCCAAATAGAGGAATTAGGCTTTCCGAGGGGTTGGGACTAAAAGCTGGAGCCAGATTCACTTTTCCTTAAGCCTTGGGGCTGCAGACGGGCTCTGCATGGCTCATACCTTCTGCCTTCTTGTCTCCCTTCCCAGTTAAGCCACACGACCTTCTTACCATAGGTAAGTGAGACGAAGCAAGTAGCCTGTCTTCTACAATGCTTAGCATGGAGCAGGTGCCTAGGAAATGGCCATTTCATCCCTTTTGGTTCTTGTGCACCTGCCCTTCAGGAAGAACTCTGATGGGCGTGCGAGTAACAGAAGATCCGACCAACAGGCTTAACACACAGGACTCGTAGGCTCACAGAACAAGGTCTGGAAAGGCACAGTTCTAGGGTGATTTCAGTAAGTCAAGAAGGTGATGAAGTTCCCAGGTTCATTCATTCTTTCCTTTCAACTACCCTTGACATACCCTTTTCACCCTCATGCTGTGACCTAACAGTCACAAGAGGAAAGCCACAGCTCCTGCTACGGTGCCTGTTTTCAAGGCAGGGAGAGTGAAGGAAAAGGTAGGACCAGCCATGTTTTTCTTTGCATCAGAAAAGGGAAAAAAAAGAAAGAAAGAAAGAAAAGAAAAAGCAAAGCCAAAGCTTTTGCAAAACCTGTTCAGCTAGTGTCCTGTACGTGTCTGTACCAGGTTCCTGTTGCTGCTGTAACAATGACCCCAAGCTTAGTGGCTGAAAAGGACCCATGTATTGTCTTCCAGTTCTGGAAGTCAGAAGTCTGAAATGGGCCTCAGCAGGCTAAAATCAAGGTGCCAGCAGGACTACGTTCCTTCTGGAGGCTTGAGGAGAGGATCCATTTCCTTGTCTTTTCCAGCTTCCCCATTCCTTGGCTCTCGGCCCCCTATCAGGTCCAAATCCAGCAGCCCCTGGCAAAGGCTTTCTCACGGTGCATCACACTGACGCTGACTTTCTGCTTCTCTCTTCCACATGTATGGACCCTTCTGATTTCACTGGGCTCACCTGGATGACCCCAGCTCCGCTCCCTATAGGTCAGCTGATTAGCAGCCTTACTTCCATCTACAAACTGAACTCCCCTTTGCCATGTGCTCTAACATAGTCTCAGGTTCCAAACATTAGGATGTGGACACGTTTGGGAGATCTTTATTCTTCCTCCCGCTAGATCTCACTGACCACAACCCATTGCAAGGGAGATGAGTAAGTCAGTGAGCCTAGAGAAGGGAGCAGGAGAGTCATGTCTGGCTTAGACTAATATGTTTCATCGTCGGCATCTGCTCACTTTGTTAAACCAAATCAGGGTTGTATTAGCAGGGAAAGGAGGCGAAGGAGTGGGTATTGGCTTGGCTAACTGCCTGCCACCGCAAGGCGCAGCTGATTTTGTGCAGATTTCCCCGGTCGCACGTCATGTTTGCACTCTGTAATGAGATGGGATGGAAATCGGTAATGCGCATGTTCCTAGCAGGTGTCCAACCCTGCACATTCGAGAGGGCTCTAGACTGCCAGCCAGGGTTTTCATTCCCTCTCTCCTTCTCCTGCCCCTGACCAGACAAGGTGGTTTTCTCAGAGAAGGAAAATGGTTTTCTCTGGCAAGGAAAACCACTTGTAACAGGCAAAGGCGAGTGAATTACAGAGATGGGGAGAGGCAGGGAAAAAATTTACTGGCAAACTGTGTCCATGCACATCATAAACGTCTGACAGAATGAGGAGTGAAAAGAACAGGAGTAGAATTAGGAAGGTCTGGAGGTAGTCGGGGAGTTTCCCAAGAGTTTTAAGGAGTGAACATAGGAGCTGGGAACCATAGCTTCTATTGGGTTAGGAAAATACAAGTAAATATCACCAGTATTTTGGGAATTACGTTGGGTTGCACAGTTGACAGTGACTCCACCCTGGAACTCAACCAAATGGTAGATTTAACATAAATTGTTACACGTGACTGCCCCATCTCTTTCCAGGACGGTGCTGACTTGCTAGTCAGTGAAAGAGTGAACACTGGCAAATAGTCAACACCGGCTTCAGAGACTCGTCTGTAGAATCAGTATTTGGCCAGGACGCCGGAGTCCGCATCCGACGCTGACAACTGACAATCCTGCGGTCATTACATATCATCCAAGTCAAGCTCCTTTCTGTACCCTCAGCTGTCTGAGACATCACTCTCTCGCATTCTAAACAACGGGCTCAGAACGCAGCCGTAACTTGGAAGGCTGCCGCTCCTAAACCCATTTTATTTCTCTTCACTTCAGTCCTCAAATGCAATCCTTCCGTCATACCCGACTTGTGTTGTTCATGTGAGGATTGAAGATCCCCTATGTAAGGCACGTAGTAGGCACTCAAAGAGTTTTTACTTCTAAAAAATAAAATAAAACAAATTTTTACAAAATTTTACAAAATAAAATTTTACAAAAACAAAATTTTACAAAATAAAACGATAGTCTCTGATCAAAGGGGGAAAAAAAGGTTGCCTTTTGGATGGTGACCAAAAGAAAAAAAAAAATGATCAAGAGCAAATGTCTTGAAATTTTTCGTTCCTGATCTCAGGAGTATTCTTCCCCCGACCCCCAATCCTGTTGTACACTTTCCACACTCAGACTGGCTGGTCACCCCAGCATCTGTGTTGGGGACTGTCACTGAAAGGATGTGACCAGCAGCTGACCTGTGAGCCGGACCGGGAGGCTTCAGAGGTGCCTCACCCCCGCCCTTGTCCTTAGAATGTGAGTTCCACGTGCCTTCCTGCTCCCAGCAGCTGCTCTAAGGACATGGCCTTGAGATGGTGACACGTGGAGGACACCTGCACAGCCGGCATGACTGAACCCAGTGCAGGTCTCTTTGTAAACTCAGATTTGGTGAGTGCAGAGGTCCACTCACGGGGTGCAGCCCAGGACAAGCTTCGTATGTACATTCCCTTTGCTTATTAAAACGGCCACCTATCCTGCTATCTCTGCCTGCCTCTGCTTGCTTGTGATCTCTGTCTGTCAAATAAGTAAATAAAATCTTAAAACAAAACAAACAAACAAAGAAAAACGGCCACCTACTCCCCTGGAATGGTCTGCATCTTCCTTCCATCTCTCCCTGCCCTCGGAGTACAGGGTCAAGATCACATCACATCCAGGAGGCTCCTGAGGGGGACAGCAAACCAACACTCTGATACGGGACAGGGTTTGCCGAACACTTCACCTATTAGTTGGAGAGGGAAATAGTTGTTTGCTCACCCCCTCTCAAAACACTGTAGGATTTCTCTGCTCTCTAGGACCAGGATCCTTGTCACAGAGGATTTGAAGAACTGGGTTTATGTTCCCAAATGTATGTGATTCTTCATTTTGATCCAAAATCTCCCAGCCCCGAACTGTCCCATACGGGAGCTACAAGCCACTTGGAGCCAGTTAAATTTGAATAAATTGCAATTAGGCGAAATGAAAAATTGAGTTTCTCAGTCACCTTGGTCACATTTCAGGTGCTGATTGGCGACATGTGACTGGGGCCTGTCACCGTAAACAGACCAGATTACAGCATCATCGCAGGAAGTTCTAGTGGACTGTGCTGCCCCAGATCGATTCCCCTAGCTTGTAATAAAAATAAACCCTAAAAACAAAAACCCAGCCTGGCAGTTGAAGTATCGGTCCTGGTAAAAGGTCTGTCTGCAGGCTGGCAAGGGCCATTTCCCATGAACCTGCTGCGTAGGAGCAGAGTCGGCCTGGTGACCTACAGGTGGAACAGATGTCGCCAAGCCCACCTCCCTGGGCTTCCCAGGGCTCCACTGGGATCGCCATGCAGGCCCCGTTGTGCGCGGTGGCCTCATGACTGGTGGCTTAACCTGTCACCCTCTCCAAAGATGGACACGAGGCATCATGGCACAGATCCAGGCTGTGGAGGGGAGTCCAAGTGTCTGGTCAAAAGGGCCCATCAGCACCTTCTGCTGGGGCTGTCAGGGGTGGCTGGCTTTCCTCATGCTCCTCCCAGGAACAGATAAGTGGACAGGCATGTCCCTGCCACCATTTCCACCTGTCGAAATCTCCTGACCCCCTTCTCCACTTTCTCAAATGCTACCTTCTTCCAGGACCTCCTTGACTCCGGGTGACTCCCCTCTTAGCACTTTCTTTACAGACCTCCGAGCGTGTTTACGTACTGTGCCTTCCCCACTCGGTGACTGGGATGGCAAAGTCCCTGGAGGGCAAGGCCTGTGCCCATTACCACGCTAAGCACGGGGTGCCATGTCTTGACACGACAGACATTAATTAGCAGAACTCGATCCCTTGTAAACTCTGGAGGGTCCCCTGTGAAGAGTTGTGCCCCGTGGCCCTGCCTTCTACGTTTGCCACAGACAGACCCGAATGGTGGCCTCTGTGCTTAGTGGGCTACAGGGTAACCACAAGCTCAGACTGTCTAGGCACAAACCTCACGGCTGCCCCTTTCTCCCTGGGTGACATTAGGAAAGTTATTTCACCTCTCAGGGTCTCGTTTCCTGTAAAATGGGGACACCAAGAGTGTGTGTCCCCTGGAGTTGCTGCGATAAATAGTATAATAAATAAATAAAATTATTTTTTAAAAATTTTAAATAATAAATTAATGAATTAATTTTAAAAAATAAAATAATATACCTCAAATGGACATAAAAGTGCCCGGCAAAGAATAAACACTCGATACATCATAGTTATGTCTTATTACGATCATTCTCTGCAGCAGCCTCGCTGTCCTGGGGAGGAGCCCATATTCCTGTCTTTGACCTTCAGTTTCCTCATCCATCTATTCAACCGAGCGTCTCCCAGCCCCCGCTCATCTTGGCCAGCCTGGCCCACGGGTTTAGGCCCCAGGATGCCCAGCCTCCTCTGGACAAGGCCCGGCTCAACACTGGGTTACCGGTGTCTCGGCACAGGCTGAGGTCACTCGATCAATGTTGATGGGTTGGAGTTGCTGGTCTTGGGAAAACTAGCTCCCTGGGAACGTGGTGGGCTGATCTCTGAGCACAGGCATCCAGGGGGGCAGCCGCCTCCACCTTAAACTGGGGGTGTGTCTTCAGGAAGAATGGGAAGGGTGTTAGGAAAATGATAGGCGTAAGCATCTCCTAGGAATGTGTCATTGGGAGTAACGAACAAAAAGTATAAGCCAATTCTAAGAGTTTTCACTGAAATGGCATTTTGGGAAAAGAATCTGAGGCCCACTGAACCAAACCATCAACAATCATGAAAACGGCGGGTTACAAAGTCAGCAGGTGTACCAGGTAATGGGTGTTCTCTTGATGGAGCTCCAGAAGGTCAAAGAGAAATCACAACATATTACTGAGGTCTGGGACATTTAGGTCCTTCATTCTGAGGTCTTTTTGGGCAAATGACCTGTCATGCTTATACAGAAATGCTTCTCTCCTTACAGCCTGCCACACTAGAACATTCTATGACTACCAGCCTTACAGAGGCTGCACAGGGGAGAGTCCCGAGCCTGAGTTTTAGTAACTGCTGAGAAGTCCCACCTCTGGACATGCCAGGTACTGTGAGGAAGAGACACACACGCAGTCCCTTCTCTTGGTCCTTGCCAAATACCACCAAATCATCACACAAATATTTACAATTTAAAACTGATATGCTCCCTCATATCAGTTGGACTGGACAGTTTTATGATATCATAAAACTGATATGCTGCACCATATCAGGTGGAGAGGGGTATGGGATAATCTCTGAAATTGTGGGTCAACAGCAGTGATAGACGGCAAGCTTCGAGACACCTTTTCTGAGGAGGTGAGTGGTGTGCACAGAAGACGGCTCCAGACAGGGATTTTCTACGTCCCCAGATGTGTGTTTGCTGGTGTGTTTATGGGCAAGCCTCCCTCTGCCAAGAAGACCCTCCCGGGGCCCCAGTTCTACCTGCTCTGCTGACTGGCTCTGGGAGGGCAGGTAAGCTGGTGATGTGAAGGCGCTGTACTCAATGCCCCCAAAGGCCACTCCTCCTCGGACATCCAAGGGACCGACATCTGCACCCCCCCATCGTAGCCCACTCCTCGTCCAGCTTGGATGTCATGCCAGTCTCTGTCCCCAGGACATCTCCCACTGCCCACGCTGCATCCAAGTGGCTTGCTACTCCTGGGCACAGGAAGGTGCCGGCGGGCACCACATGGTGCTCATAGAGCCCAGTGGCTCTGGAATCCCCAGCCCCACAGCGGCTGCCTTCCGGTCTCAGCAGACTCTCCTGCCACTGCCACGCGAAGATGGGAAAGTCAGCCCCGCAAGCAACGCAACAAGACGGGAGCTGGGGCGGGAGCACGGGGGACCACCAGGGAAGCCAAAACTCTAAGATGAGGAAGGCTATTCCAAGCACCCCCGGGAAGCACTTATTTTAGTCGCAACTTCAGTCCCACGTAATTTGGAAAGGAAGGGGCATTCGCACCTAGCTCTTAGCACATGGCTGTCGAAGGAAAGTCTTAATGGACGAAAGGACACAAGCCGTGCTGGGTCCTTCCTGGAGAACGGAGCAGGGCAGGGGAGCAGCCGGAGGGGTGGCCGCTGCTGGATCCCTGCGCTGTCCACACGAAGGAGAGGGTCCCCCGGCAGTCATGAGGCGGCAACTACATTGCCACAGGAGAGAGGGTACAGAGATGCACTGCCAGCCAGAGGGGGGAGGCTGCCCACGGCCCCGCCACGCCCAGCTGTGCTGCTAATTGGGGTTGGGGCGTCTTGGCCGGAGAGGGAGGGAGCTATTCATACACTCCTCTGGAGAGGCTGCTGCCTGCTGCTTCCCAGCGGCCCCCACCGCCCCCTCTTCTTGTCTAAACGTCAAGGGAGAAGTAGTCTGTCTCCCCCACGTGCAATGCATCCATCCTTCTCTGTTTTGGGGTTTTCCCCTAGTATGAGGATAAAGATGGTGCCGTTCTACAGACAGTTTGAGGACTAGAGAAAGGACAAACCCCCTATGGTGCCACCAACTTAATACCCACCTTGTCCTCGACGTGTGTGGTCTCAGCCACCAGGTCTGCCCGTGAGCCCTCACTGCCCACTCCCAGGCCCTCCGCTGTGGCACCCAAACCCCAGCCCCTGTCCGAGGTTCCCCCTCAGGCTGCTGGCACAAACTGTGTGCGGGGAGTGGAAACCCAAGCCCTACCCCAGGCACGGGGGTGGGGGGATGGGGAAGTAGCGGCTGTAGTGGGGGTGGGAGGTCCGGGGCAGCCTACAATTCTCCCTCTGGCCAGCTCTGCTTCTCATGTCTCCAGTTTCCTCTCTCCCTTCACCAGGGGCCTCGGAGTCTGGCGATGTCCCGTGCTAGTCCAGCCTCCCATCTCCAGCAGGTGCTTGCTGATGGCAGCCCAGGGGGAAGAGGGAGGCCTGATGGCAGGTGGTGGTGCTGACACGCTCTTGCCTCCACGGCTGCTGGGGCCTGGCAGACAGTTTCCGAGAACCTCCTGACTCAGCACTTGGGTGCGCCTTGGGCCTAGCTGGGGTTGAACTAGGGGCTGGAAGAATTCCCATTTGAGTTGGCTGCTTGCTACCCGTGGTGTGTACCACACACAGAGACTTTCCTTAGTGGGGAAAAAAAAAAGAGAGAGAGAGAGAGAAAGAGGAAAAAGAAAAAAGAAAAAGAAAAGAGGCAGCAATAACACTAACCGCAGCCCGTCTGAGTGTAAGGCTTTATAAGTCACAAGGAATCAGCTGGCGCCTTCTAACGAAATGAGCAGAGTTAGGAGTAAAGTAGCCATGCGACTTTGGGCAAATGATTCAACTTCTCCAAGCAGCAGTTTTCTTCTCTGTAAGACAGGGACAAAATGCTATCCGCTTGGTATTTTGCAATAAAAGGAACCAGGGCTCCCAGGAGAAAGGGTGGATTCTAGGGCTGGAGCAGGAAATACACCTGGAGCCTGGAGTACCTGGTGGGGCCAGAAGGACGGAAGCAAGTGCTGAAATGGACAAAGCGGGGAACCACCCAGCTCACGGCGATGGTGACGGGTCAAGTGCGGTGAGGGGGGTGCTGTCAGCGGGACACAGGAGAGAACCTAAAGGACTCCCAGTGACCAAAGCTGGAACCATCTGAGCAACAAAATAAAGTCATATCAGATTATAACCCAAAGGACAAAATCAGTTTCCATGAGTCCATATTGATGTGAAGAAATTAGATGGATGGATGGATGGTTGGATAGATGGATGGGTAAGAAGAGACAAATTTTCCATACAGGAGAATCCCATATATTTATAGAGCTGCTCTGCCCTCAAGGAGGTGTGAGCTGTACGTAGTGACTTCCTTCCAAAGAGGATCCTACGAAAATGGGGCGGAAAGTGTAACTACAGTGGAGAAGTCTGACAAGCCCTCTCCAGAGCCAGGTGACCAAGATTAATGCCTCCAGTGATAACCCTTCATACAACGAGAATGGCACGTTACATCTGTCTTCCTCCCAAAACACATCCAGACTGGTCTCACCACAAGACAAAACACCCGATGACAATGGAGAGATGGCCTGCAGACTTCCTGGGCGGCGCTCCTCAACACGGTCAAGGTCATCAGAAACAAGGAAGCCACCATGAGAAGCTGCCATGGCCAAGAGGAACCTACGTATAGTGTGATATTCTAGACAGGATCCTTACACAGAAAAAGGAAATTATGTAAAGACGGAGGGGGCACCTGAGTGGTGCAGTGGGTTAAGTATCCGACTCTTGACTTCAGCTTGGGTCATGATCTCAGGGTTGGGAGACCGAGTCCTGCGTCTGGCTCTGTGCTCAGTGGGGAGTCTGCTTGAGATACTCTCCCTCTCCCTCTGCCCCTCCTGCTCGTGGCTCTTTCTCTCTTTAAAATAAGTAAATAAATCTTTAAAACAACAACAATAACTGAGGGACGCCTGGGTGGCTCAGTCAGTTGAGCGTATGTCTTCAGCTCAGGTGATGATCCCAGGGTCCTGGGATTGAGCCTCACCTGGGGCTCCTTGCTCAGCAGGGAGCCTGCTTCTCCCTCCCCCTCTGCTGCTCCCCCTGCTTGTGTTCTCTCTCTCTCTCTCTGACAAATAAATAAAACCTTAAAAAACACTGAAAAAAATCTGAATAAAGTACCAACTTTAGCTACTAACATGTAACAATACTGAACTTTTCATTGGGACCAACATAGCATACTAAGGTGAGACATTCCTAATAGTGGACACGGGGTATGGCGTAGACGAGAACTCTGTGGATTTTCTTCGTCACTTTTCTGTAAATCTAGAATTGTTCTAAAATTAAAATTTTAAAGTATTATCTCCTTCAGAGGGCTTGTGAACATGACCTTTGGCGTGCATGGAACAGTGTTCACTCGGTGCTTGGACGCTGCCAGGCAGGACGGAAAGCAGAGGGAGACACCCGCCGGACAGCGAGCGTGCGAGTCTGCGAATTACCACACTGATTCCCGGTGTCCGCTGACTTCCAAAAAGGGCCACCCCGTCTTATCTCAGCACACGAGTGGGGGGGCTTGTCTTGTTGCAAAAACCTGTAGCCAGTGGGTGGGTAGGTGGGGAGCAGTGCCCACGGATGCCCGAATCACAGCCAGGAGCCACGCAGCTTCGGGCCTGCTGATGTGCAGGTAGTCAGGGCGAAGGTGTGAATAGCAATGCTTCCAGAGAGGGGAGAGCCCCCTGCACAGCTTCCAGAGCTGGGGGGCCCTGCTTCCCCCTGCAGGGTGCACGCTGCCTCTTGATTATAAATGGAGCCTGAGCAAGGCTCTGGGTCTGTGCTCTCATTTGATTCCTTGCCGACGATAAGATCCCTTATGCCAGCCGCCGTCCTGTGCCAGCCACCTGCGTGCGGAGAGGGTGTCCACACCCACTAGGGAGCATGGGTCACCCTAGGACTTAAACCCCTGCCGTTCTGACTCAGTCCTGGCCCCAAAGGGGCGCTGTCATCCAGGCAGAGGCCAGAAAGATCAGTGAAGATTCCAGGGGGCAGATCGACACTGGAGAGATCTAGGTCACGGAGGAACAAGCCCAGAGGCTAGAAACCGGGTAGTCTGTGTGCAACCTTGCACACTTGGGGTTGCAAGCCAGAGAAGCCTAACTCAGCTAGGTTAGGATCTGACATTGAGTAAAAGACACAAACAAGCTCACAGTCAGGCCTGGGGAAGCCAAACCACGGCCACGCCACGGATCACCCGCTGGAACCAGGACTCCGGGCTGTCAGGAGGCTCGTGCCAGGACTCCGGGCTGTCAGGAGGCTCGTGCCATGGGCTTCTCCAATCTGCCACCACCCCTCCACCTCCCGCTCCGTGCTCATCCTCCCAGCCCTGCTTTCTCCAGCCACAGGCGACACCAGGCCGACCATCACCGCACTTCACTGCAGAGAGGAGACAGGCACCGGTCAGCTTTCTCCTCTAGCCAAGCTTCAGCTCCTGACGGGTCCGCCCAGCCCTGCACCCTGACCTCCAGACGGCAGGAACCGAGGACACAGGGCCCTCAGAAGTGTCTGCTCGAGTTTAGACAGCACGTTGGAATCACCGCCATCAAGAGACAGAAACCGCAGCTGTTATTTGAACAGCAATTCCTATAAAGACCTTCTACGAACATGTAAAGTTGTTCACTGAGCAACCGGAAAGGTCAGAGAACTCATTTGGCTCGTGGAGTTAGCTACCACCTAAAAACCTACTAACCCTAGGGCTGGGCATAGAGGGAAGAGGCTGGACTTAGGAAAACATAGAAAATTTAAAGAAGGACCCCCCCCCCCGGGTGCTGAGACCCTGGCTTTTGAGGAGAGAGCGCCAGCTGGTTGGCATCTCTGAGGGGGATGAAAGGAGGCGGGTTGGAAAAGCACTAACTGGATTCAGCTGTTCCCACCGGCACGGGTGCATGGTTGCTGACTGACCAACAGGATGTGGGCAGTACATCCACACACTGGAGTACTATTTGACAAGAAAAAGGGAGAAAGGATGATGAATCGATCTCAGCAAAATTTTGCAGAGTGCAAGGAGCCAGACACAAGCGGGCAGATCAGGCGCTTCTGTTTTTGTGAGACATCCAGAAAAGGCACCGCTGTAGAGATGGAAAGGACATTGGTGGTTGCCTGGGTGGGCGTGGGGATGTGAAGGGAATGCTCTCTGGGTTTCTCTCTGGGCTGATGCAAATAAGGGAAGGCTGCAGTGAGGGTTGCACCACTGCCCATATGCTAACTCGGAAGAGGGTGAATTTTATGGTTTGTCAATTCCATTTCAAGAAAAGCAAGCATGATGCTGGTGGTGGCGAACCCTCCTGTGCTACTCATTCTGCCATAATAAATGTACCAGATCAGCGCGTTGTGCACCTTAAATTTACACCATATGTCTGTTGTATCGCCATAAAGCTCAGAGAGGGGACACTCAACTACTGTGGCTGGAAAGCCATAAGCAGGAGCCAGTTCTCCCACCCTCCTCCCGCCTCTCAGCCATCCTCCAGATTCCCCTCTCTGCAGGGCGGAGCAATGAAGCTTTGCAGCAGCAAAGCGTGTCTGTGGAGTCCCAGCCCCAGCATTCCAGAGCAGAGTGCAGAAGGGTTCGTTGGAAGCAGAAAGACAATTAAGTATCCTAGGGAGGTGAGTGTTCCCCAAAGGAAGGAGGCTTCTGGTTCTAGAAAAAGTGCTGGAGGAGATGCCAGGCAATCAAAGCAATAAGTGTCCTCAGCCCAGGGCCCGGAGGCTGGAGAGAGAAGACAGGCACTCAGCCGTGAGAACTGGGGAGCAGGGAAACCAGAGTCAGAGGTGACACTGGGAATGAAAGGGCAGGACAGGAGCTCCTTCCATTTCCCCTGCCTAGAGTCCAAGAGAGGTGCTGGCTGGAATGTTTCTAGCTCTGACGACTGGACTCCCCCACAGGAAGCATCTAGTTCTAGAAGAGACCACGTTCTGATTTTCAAGGAGCAATGGCAGCTCCACTCACGGTGTGAGCTGGTGAGGGCCTCAGGGTCTGAAATAGACCCTAAATTAAAGACTCATTCCTTTAAGGTCACTCCCCTTCCTCTTGCAAAAAGACAAATACACTGAAAATGGTAGCAAATTCGTTTTCATTCTAAAATACTTGTTATATGCCTACTGTATGCATTTCTACATCATTCCTTGCCCCTGGCAGGAGAAAGCCGCAGTCCACGAGCCCCGTGAGGGTAACTGGGAAATCTGGATCAGGAACATGCTGGAGCTCAGCTTTCTGGACGCACAGGAAGATACGCTGGAGAGACAGAAAGTGGACCAGGGGCTGCCAGGGGGTGGGGCTGGGAACAGGGAGTGACTGCAAAGGGGCAAGAGGTTCTTTCTGGGGTAAGGAGAATGTTCTGAAATTATATTGTGGGGATGTGGCACAACTCTGTAAATACACTCACAATCCTCGACTGGTGTGCTTAAAATGGGCGGAGCTGATGGTATGTAAATTACACCACAATAAAGCAGTTTAAACAAATGAAAATATTTCAAAGGAAGTTTTTATGGACTCTTGAGCCCATCTGGGACTCTGCTGGGGGGTGGGGCAGGGCGGCACAGAGTCTCCCATAGTTAAAGGTCTGCTAGGCTGGGCTCTGGACTCTTATCACACCCTCCCTGGGTGAGCAAGGGAGCTCAGCAAATTCGCCATCACAGTTTACAGTCTTGCACAGGCTCTGCCTCTGCTCTGGGTGGCCTGGAGGGCACGTGGACTTAGGGTCAGCCCTAGTGGGCCCTGGCATTCAGTTCCGTCCTCAGCTTTATTTTTCTGTGCAGCCTGAGACCAAGAGTCAGGTATGGGCTAAGGGACCACAGACAGCTTCGGCCTCCCACCCAGCCTTCACCCCTGTTCTGCAAAGACATTACTGGGTTTCAGCTCAGCTATTAATAGAGTGGGGGTATTGATTCCTGTTCTGCACTTGTCACTCATGCATGTAAAAAATAAGACTGCATTTGAGCGCTTCCGGTCTCCAACCAGCCCTCAATGCTCTCACCTCAGAGCCCTCCTGGTTGAATTCCCAGGATGTTCCATTGCAGGAGTTCCAAGTTCAGAGCCTGGGCCTGCACCAGGGAGGCTGACCCCCTACTCGCAAGCCTGGGGTTAACTAGAGCATCGCTTTCCACCTCTACCGTGCACATGCATGACTCAGGGCACCTCCCTACGCGTGGGTTCTGAATCAGAAGGTGTGGCTTGCGCCCTAGACCCTGAGGCTCTCGGCGGCTCCGGTGATACCCACGCTGCTGGTCCGTGCACCACACACAGGGCACCCTGCACCTAGAGTCTCACTGCCTGAGCTGCAAAGCCTGAGCTGCCTCCCCCGGAGCATCCATCTGCAAGGGAAGGGGAGGCCTTTTCCTAGCAGACGCTCACTGGAGCCACTGGGCCTTCTGGGCGTACACGGAGGGACATTAGGCACAGCTCTGTGCCCCAAGCTGGCTGCAGGCTAGGACAGTCACAAAGACAGCAGCTGCTCCTCCCACCACCTCCCCGGAGAGGGAAAGCAATGAGCTGCTGATGAAGCACGAAGGGACATGCTCCAGTTACCAGCAGCTCGCCACGGGCTCCCTTCGTGTGGCAGAGGACAGGCGCCGTGTGTCTCCTGCTCGGCACCTCAGAGGCTGGAATCCTGCAGGTGATTGATGGGCCCTGGAGCCCCGCCAAGAGCAAACGAGAAAAAATTTGCTGCCAAAGCCAGAAAGAGCCAGACCTGAACGCACGCGGCTAGTCTCTGAGGCAGAGAACACTTGTTAGCCTGACGAGGCACAAAGCAGCACCCACGAGCCCCGAGATGATGAAGACCCGGTCCCAGTTTCTGGACCCTGGGGCAGTGTGCGACGTGAGTGACAGCAGGATGAGGAGGGTCCAGCACAGAGAAAAACGGCTTGGGAAAGGGGGACGTCACTGTGAGGAGGTGGAAGAACCCCCTTGAGGGTCATGGCGTCAGAACTGAGTCTCAAAGCTGAGTAGGGTTGTGGTGGGTGGGGATGAGCCCGGAAGACGATGGCAGCCTTGGGTCGGGGAGGCCGCAGGGGGAAGCCTAGGCAGGGTGTCTGGGGCCCTGGGCTTTGATACCTATGACCGCATCTGATGAGGCACAGAGACAGGTGGTTGATCGTGTCCAGTAAGCATTTCCTGTGCCGGGGGCCACTCTGTACACGCTGCACGAGCTACAGGCAGCCACAAAAAAAGCAACTGCTTTTCAAACGGGAGCACGTTTGTGCATTCTAAAACATACGGAAGCCGCTGGCAGAGAGGGGCCACGAGGAAAGTACAGAGCAGTGGAGGGGCTCAGAGAAGGGACATATGATTCCGCGTCCTGACACAGAAGGATCCGTCCAGGGTCCCACGGCCGCCATCAGGCCGTGCCCTTGACCAGCTGCTTTGGCTGTGAGGCTTACCTGACAAGTGTTAAGAAAAAAGATCCAGAACCTGAAAACAAGGCCAAGGGGGTATCTGTCTGCCTGTCCTTCCAATGTCCTGCTGAAGTATCGCAGAACAGGCTCACCCAAGGATTGTTCACCTTCTAGGAGAACCTACATTTGTTTGACTCTGCTGTTTACTATCCGTGAAGGGCTCAGACTCTGAGAAGTTAACTGTTAGCGTGTAGAGCCATGTGGCTGCAAATGATTCCTGTCGGGTAAAAAGGATAACCTCCAAGGGCGGGTTCATTGTCCTGCAGGACAGGAAGCAGTTCTCTGTCTAACCTGTGTATCCAATAACCTTCCTTTAACAGGCTTACGTAACCCCCAAGGCTGTCCTTGCTCTCGGAACCGGCCTGACCGTCGTATTGTCTCCCTCGTTAATGACTGAGTTAAATAAAGTTTTTGACCTGTGTTCATTCCATATTTGTAAGAAAGTCATGCTCTTAACTTCTGAACATTATTGCCCAGTTAGAAACTGAGGGTTCTATGAGTTATAACAGACGCAAGGATGTGAATTGATACTGCTCATCCTCTTAGAATTTCCTAAAAGACTAAGGTGCTCGGTACCAAGGTCCAATGTCAACAAAAGGAACCAGAGACCCCATGGGGAGATGCATCAGAAGAAAGAGGTCATCAGGGCAGAAGGCAAGTTCGGTCTGTGCCTCGGTGAGGGCGGGGCTCTTTTTCTCGGGAAGTGCAACTTGGGCTTCAAGCCCCCTCAGTGAACACTGCCATAACTGCCATGCCTGGGACATGGGCCAGGTTGGGTGTCATCCCAGCAGGACAGGGAACTGGTTGCCTTGGGTTTTATGGGAACAGTTTTCATCAAGACACCATGTGGCAGCAACAGAAGCCATGACAACTAAGACCTTAGTCCTGCTAGAGGCTGACCAGACATGCCACCCTGACCGCTCTCTGTCTGACATTTGGAAGGAGGGTAGCCCTTTGGCCCACTGAGCTCTCCATCCAAAGGATAATTCAAGGCCTCAAGAGAAAGGTGTTAGACTTCCTGCAAGGAGACAGGGGAATGATGCATATATATTCTTCGTACACCAAATTGGTAAATCGAGTCTCACCAATTATATACACATGAGGATACACAAGAAATTTTCTTTGAAACAAAATTCCATAGCTCAGAAAGGAAAATTTGGAAAAGTCTGCTCTGCGGAGAGGAAAGGCAAGCCTCAGAGAGCACGAGAGACCTCCCGTGGTCCCTTGGATCAGTCTACAGAGCAGGCCATGGAGGCCAGGATGGGACTATGTTTGCCACACGTTGAACTAGTTCACACTGCTGGCATAAAGTAACAATTACTCATTATCCTGGATCGGGGTTGGCTGGACGCCTCTGGCAATCTAGGCTGAGCTCAGCTGGCATGCCTCCACTCCTCGCTGCAGCTCTGGGGGTCTACTCTGCCTCACCATGTGTTTGGCCGGGGGTCCAGGCTGAAGGGGTGGCAGTTCCCCGTGCAAGAGGACAGATAGAGGCATATGAGTCTCAGAGGGGCACGTCACTACTGCAGTTCACAGCCTTGACCAAAGTCCACGTCAAGGGGCGTGCCTTTTGCCCACTGTTAAGACCATGACGAGGGTCTGGATACAGCAGGCTGGGAAAGGACTGGGGCTGATCAGTCTGCCCAGAAAAGAGGCTGATGGCTTTTGGAAGCCCACCTCCTATGGGACTGCCTCTTTTTAGCACACTAAACATCTTATTAGCAGGTAAACATCGACCACCTTCATTTTGACGACTGCATAGTATTCCGTGGAGCAAACGTATTATTCTTTATTTAGTCAGGCTTGTACTTGTAGATGGAGTTCAGATTGTTACCAGGGGTTTTTCCCATTATAAAAAATGCTACTATACAACCAATGGGTCATTGAACACTACATCAGAAGCTAAGGATGTACTGTATGTTGGCTAACTGAAAATAATAATAATAATGATAATAATAATAATAAAAGACTGAAAAAAATGCTACAATGAATACCCTCTCCCTGTGTGCATGGTGTTCTACTGGAGGTCGCTCAATGGTCCGACCTGTTAACCAAACCCCTCTGCTATCCAGTCCTGAGTTGTAGTAGACACGCGGCTGCCCAGAATAGAGACTACATTTCCCAGCATCCCTGCATTTAGGAATGGGCATGTGGCTAAATTCTAGTCATCGGGATACAGCAGCAGTGATGTGTGCAACTCCGGGATTGTGGCCTTAAAGGAAAGAGATGTGCCCCCCACCACTTTCCTGGTTGGTCCTGGCTGGAATGTGGCTATGGTAAGCAGCTGTCTCCCACCATGTAGGCAAGCACCCTAGAGAAGCAAAAAAACATAGAACCTAGGCCCCCAATACCATGGAATTATCCCCCCAACAGACACACATACCACCCAGCCCTAGATTAATTAATCTGTGCTGTTGTGTTCCAGAAAGAAAGAAATCTCCATTGTGTTTAAGCCACTGTTATTTTGAGTATTACAGAAATCAATCCAATATCCTCATTAAAATTAATATATTCACGAGATAAATTCAGAGCAGTGGAATTGCTACATCAAAAATTATATGCATTTAAAAAATTAATCCTTAATGCCAAATCACCTTTCACAGCTACTATATTAATTCATACTCCCACCAACAATATGTGAAGTGTTTGCTTTACCACACCCTTGCCAACACTGTCCATTATCAAACTTAAAATGTTTGCCATGAGCTGAAAAATATCTCGTAACTTGAAAGTTTGCATTAATTTAATGATGATGGAAAATCACAGACTTTGCCTATGTTTGTTATCCTTCTTATACATTCTCTTCCATCTTGACCACAATTCTATGGCATGTTATTATTGTCACCATTGAGTTTAGCTCTAAAATGTGGAGTCACTTGTCCAGCAAAACACAGCTGGTAAGTGACGGAGCCAGCTTTGAATCTAGGTTGAATTCGCTCCAGACCAGGTACCTAAGCTCTTCTTCCAACTTCACACCTTTGACCTTGCCAGGATTTCCACCTTCCTGCTGACCACCTGTATATTTACTGGACAAGAGCCTGGGCCCCATACAGGCAAACCGGCCCCCAAAGCCAGGTCCAGCGGGGCCCAATGGAGAGCCCATAAATCGGTACTGTCAGCTCCAACCTCCAGCAGCTGGAACTCGTGAACTCCCACGTAAGACAGAGGTAGCCGTGCAGTCTTTTCCTGCCTTTCCCCACGAGCGAGAAGGTCACCACGCCTGACCATCTATAAGCAGCTTGCAAAAGTTTTCACCTTTGGCTTTGTTTACTATGACCCACACCAGTGGAGACTGTCTTTCCAGGCAAAGGCTGAGAAGCATCATCAACAGCCTACATTCTAGGCAAAGAGAACAGCTTCCTGACCAAAGGGAGAGGTGGCCTTTGAACTCAATTTCCTTATCTTTATTTCAAGAATAATTATAGCTTTTTATCACCGGGTGTGTGTGAGAGAGAGAGAGAGAGAGAGAGAGCGAGGAGAAGTAAATGTAAATGTAAAGTAGTTTACATATAGTAGAAACTGAGGAAACTACCCATGTTTCATGAATGGTGGGATGGCCCCGGAGTGTTCAGGGAAGTGGAGGCCGACACCGTACAAGGTTGGGGGATGCAGGGGTGCTGCAGATTTCTCCCCACTCTAGGAACAGGGTGATGAACCCCCAGGTCAAGAGGACTAGAGAGAAGAATCCAGATATCTCTGGGTGGCGGCCCCAAAGATGGGACAGAAGGGCTGGCACCATAGCAACCAGGGAGCCAGGAAACCTCCCAGAAACAGGAAAGAGATCTGCCTTTCAGAAGACTTCAGACCCTGCCTCGTGCGTCAGGGGGAAGACCCCTCCCAGGTCCGCCCTACCACAAAGGTGGTGGGAGCAACCACTCCCTGCAGCCCCTGGGGAGGGCTGGGCAGAAAAGGAGGGAGGGGGGGAAGCCTGGGGTTGTAGGATGGGAGGAGAGCAGCAGCCTGCCCCGCTGTCAGGCTGCACAACCCCCAAGGCCATAGGCAGCAAACAGATCCCTTAGTCATTTCCTCCAGACTCTGCTGGGCTGGCCCCAACTGCCCTGTTTGCCCTCGTGGCCTGGGAGATGTTCCCCACAGATCGTGCCCTGGGGCAAGAGAAGCAGGGGGCAGAGTTCCTGGGGCCTCTGCACCCAAGCACAGGCTGCAGGGCCCGCGGCCGCATGACCACCGGTGGCCCAAGAGTCTGGCTGGCTTGTCCAGAACATCTGCCAATGCAGTACAATAAAGGAAAAGTCCAGGGAATCCCAGTCTGACAACAAACTAAGCTGGGAAGTTTTCACCTGATGTGAACCCCGGTGGATTTCCAGGTGGACCCAGGGAAGGCGTCTGGCCCAGAAGGGAGCTTATTTCTGGGACTTCGGCCTCAACCTCTAGCCAGCAGCCTGGGACGGGGAATGCCTTGGGCACAGGGATGCGGTAGGACTCTTTTTTGGATCCCCGGCCTTTCGCACAATACATGACAAGTGGGTAACTAGTAAGATTTTACTGACTGAGCTAACGAATGGCTGGAGCGGGATGGAAGGAAGACCAGGGATGAGTCTGAACGATTCCAGTGTGAAACGGCCCTCGTTAGCAGGAAGACCGCCCCTCCCGTCAGCATCCCGGCTTTATACTCCCCTCTGCTCCTTTCCCAAGAACCAGAAATGCTTTGAGGAAACTTGGGCCACACTCGCTGAGATGTCCCAAATTCTTCCCACCGAGACTTGGGGACAAGAGAACCGGCATGTGGAGGATCCGGTCTCCCCAGGCCCGGGCTTCCTACTTGAAAGCGTGAGAGCTTACTCATTTTGGAAAGATGGTGAATTACTCTAGAACTAGCCTCCCGATCTGTAAATGGGGGTAAAAACGACAACCATCTCCTGAATCAGATGAAACACGTCCTACTGAGTGCCAAGCCTGGTTCCGGGCGCCCCGCGATCTCTGAATCAGGTGAGCCTCATTACTAGCTCTCAGTTCTGGTGACACAGCTACCAGGTCCACGGACTTCCATTCCTTCTACTTTCGGTGTTACACGAGAGAATGGAGATCCCCCCCAGGGGTGTTCTTGCCTGCTAAGCTCAGGTTCTCTTATCTTTGAGAAGAAAAGAGGCCTCTCTTTGAAGGACGGAGCCCGGCAGGGCGGGTGGCTGGTGACTGCTGCCTCCAGAATGTGGCCCGTCCAGAGCAGCGGGACTGTGGGCTCCCGGTTCTAACATGACAAACCCTGGAGGGGCTGAGCAGGCAGCGAGCTCAGGCTTCAGGTCCCTGCCCGGTGTCTGCCCCTAGGGACGCTCTGGATTCCCGCCCTGGTCCCCTAAGCGCGCGCACACGCGCACGCACACACACATGCACACCTGCGCTGGGGCTCTCGGGGAAGGCTGCCGTGGGGAAGGAGCTCCCACTAAGCCCACGAGACTCCTTAACCCAGTCACCTTCAGAGTCACAGTCTAGATGCCCTTCCAAGTTGTCACCAGCAACTGTCCCCAGCACAGACCCCTCGTCGGGCCCCTGCAGGCCTCACTATGTGAAATAGGAGACTCAGGGTCAAATCCTTCAGACAGATGGGAGTTCAGGCCTTGACAGAACAAGAAAGAGGGCAGAACCCAAGTTACTACCTTTAATGAGCTTAATTTCCCTCCAGGGAGGTGCATTAGGCACAGCCACAGAGCATTTTGCCGCAGAAGGAGCTAGGTTATTGGGTCCGAGGACGCCCAGAGGCTAAGAAGCTGTGCCCGAAGTCTCAGAGGGAGTCTGGAGCGGCGGCAGGACCAGACCCCAGGTCTCCTTCAGGGCTGCACTACACTTATCTTCCTAGCTTTTGTCCCACTGTTCAGGCAGCCAGGAACTCTCAGGTGGGTGCTACTGGCATCTAGCGGGTAGAGACCAAGGAGGTTGCCAAACGCGGCCCGACACGTTGTTAGAAGCCCTCACAACGGAGACTTGTCACGCCCAACGTGTCCGTTTGGTTGGCTGTCCCTGGGTGTAGGTGATAATCTATGCTGACCACCCAAACCTCAGGAAAAGTAGTACTGCAACGTCACAGAAACATCCTGATGATTCCACTGTTGGGTGAAAAAACAGTATCTTTTTTCTGACACCAAATCTGTGGAGTTTTTTCCACATCAACGACCAATTCTCTGACATCAATTGGGTGTGCAACAATTCAGTTTGGTTCTGACACGATCAAGCTGGAGTTAACAGGGACCCCACAGCTTAAGGGCTCAGTCACAGAAAGAAATCCCTTGACAAAGGGAAGCAGTGAAACTGTGACTCATTCTATGTTTTAGAAATCTGATATTTGGAAACCTGCAGACCTGAAGAGTCAGGGTCTTCTTACGAAAACCCGATACACAAGCACTATCCAGACAAAGAGCTGATTCACTAGGGGTGCTGGACCTTTACTTGAAGCCCCAAATAGTGAATGTTTCACATCTAAATTTTGTAGACTTTGGTAGGTACATTTTTGTAAAAAAACGTGTGAAACAATGGGATTTCTGGTTTCTTTCCCCACTCCACAGTGATCGCATATGTCTTTTATAATATGCCCATGCCATGGTAGTCCACTTGCAAGGAAGAATTTATTAATGGTCTGTTTAGGGATTTTCGAATAGAAGACCTTATAAGAATGCAGACTAGCTGTTCTTTTAGTACATGGAAATAGGTGAACTCTAGTTCTCATCCACATCAGGCCACTGGGTCGGGATGCTGTGGTTACTGGTGGGGGCGGAACAGAGATAGTGGGAGTTTCCTGTGGAGCACCCATCACTGAAGAAATCTCTCTACCTCCTCATTCAACCCAGGTTTCCAGGGATCAAATAAGACTCAAGGTCTGATGGGGGTTGGGGAGGGAGGAAATCGTTTTCTAATTCCCAACATTTCTCCCCATCTCTACAAATTTTCAACCCAACTCAGCTCTCAGCAAAGCCGTCACGGGTCCGAGCTGATCAGATGGCAAAGGAAGGGGCTATCTCTCCCGGTGCCTGCCTGCCTCAAGAGGGGACTCATGGCGGTCAAGGGCACAGTCTCTGAAGTTGATGTTCAGCTGGGATCCCAGTTCTGTCACTTACTAGCTGAGGGACTTAGGGCACTTCACCCCTCATGCCTCAGTGTCTGCCTCTATCAAAAGGGGTCATATAAGCAGCATTACTCACAATGGCCACAAGGAGAAAGCAGCCCTGGTGTCCACCAGCTGATGCTTGGATAAACAGAACCCATACGATGGTCTCTGAGCCTTCAGACAGAAGAAATCCTGACACCCGCTACCATGCGGACGAACGTCAAGATCTCACGCTGAGTGCAAGGACAAACAAGGTACAATTCCATTCCCATGAGGTACTCAGAGTAGTCAGAGTCACAGAGACAAAGCCGAACCAAGGCTTCGGGGGAGCTGGGGGCAGAGGGAGCGCGGAGTTGTTCAATGGGTACGTTTTGCAAGATGGAGAGTTCTAGAGACGGGCAGTGGTGATGGTGCACGACGGTGGGAACACACTTCATGCCATGGAACTATACATTTAAAGACAGATAAGCCAGTAAATTTTATGTTAGGTCTATGTCACCATTTTTTTAAATAAAAAAATAAAATATGGGGCACCTGGGAGGGTCCGACTCTTGGTTTAGCCTCAGGTCACGATCTTAGGGTCATGAGATGGAGCCCCCCACGTCGGGCTCGCACTGGGTATGGAGCCCGCTTAAGAATCTCCCCTTCCCCCTTCCCCTGCACCCCACCTCTCTCTAAAAAAAAAAAAAAACAAAACCAAAAACCACCCCCCCCAAAATCCATTCAATCGCAAAATAAAAATAAAACAATGAAACAAATAAGGGAGGGTTGTGAGGCTTGAGTGAGCTATGCAGTGTAAATCCATGGTTCTCTATCAGGGCACCTCCCCCCGCCCCCGCAGCAGTGACTTGTCAGGCCCAGAACGACCGCGGGTCCAGGAGCTCTGGTAAGAAAGCACCTGGCACATGTGAAAGGAATTCATCACTCAGCAGTAACTGGTCCCCACTCCTCCTAGATGGGGACCTCTGACAAAAAGGGCTTGAGGGCGAGACCTGAGTGCCCACGCGCACCTGGCCCTTTGTGGTCATCACTGAAACCAGAAGGGTCTTTCTCTACAACTCTCTGCCCTGAGCTGCCTCAGCGTGGGCCAGGGGCGGCTCTGTCCCCTCTCGGCTCCCGGACGCCCTTCCACACTGACCCCATTACCCTCCTCCTCTGTCAGCTGCCTGGACAAGAAGGTCCAAGGGATCCTGGAAGGGAAGGAGCAGCTCTGACTTTTTGGCTTTGCTCCACCAGAGTCCTTGCATGTCTTCGGCTGTTTCCCCTTTCCCAGGCTCAGGGACACGCCCCCAGGGGTACCCCTGCAGCTGCGGCCTGGGCCCCTCCTCAGAGGTGGAGTTACAGCCAAGTCAGGCCCTTCCTCCAGCCCACGAGGTTCAGAGGGGCTCCCCTCTTGCCTCTGCTCCAGGCCCTGGGGCAGGAGCTCCTGCTGTCATCACCAGCCCTGCTCCTTCGGGGTCCTTCCCTCTCTGTTCTCCCCCACCTGCTCCCTCATCTTTAACGCCTCGGGCTACAGCCTCTGTTAAACTGCCCGTGAGGTTTCCACCTGCGGCGCCGAGGCTGGTGCGGGTGCAGCGGGGCGTGCCTGCCGCTCCCCATTCGGCTGCGGATGGCACCGAGGGCCTGGCTCCGGGGGTGTCGTCGGAGACGTGCCCAGGACCACAGCGATGGTTCTGGGTTGTTTTGACACGGCAGCACGTTCACCTCATCCCTGTCACCTGTGCCCTCTGTCCAGGGGCAAGCAGGGCAGGTTGCTGTTGGTCCTCCAAAGGCGGCCCCTGGCTTCGTCGTGAGAGCGAAGGCCGATGGATGGCCGGCAGGCACCGTGTTCCCGTGGGTCCTGGGGACGCACCTGCTCTCCACCTCCCCCTCTCCGGGGGCAGCCTCTTGGGAGGGGCAGGGAAACAGCGGGAGGATGGCAGCTGGCGCGAGCCCCGGAGGTCTGCGCCCGCAGTCGTGGTGTTAAGGTTTCTTTCTTTTTTTTTAAATTTTTTTTATTTCTTTGCAGCATAACAGTATTCATTGTTTTTGCACCACACCCAGTGCTCCATGCAATCCGTGCCCTCTCCAATACCCACCACCTGGTGCCCCCAACCTCCCACCCCCCGCCCCTTCAAGACCCTCAGGTTGTTTTTCAGAGTCCATAGTCTCTCATGGCTCACCTCCCCTTCCAATTTCCCTCAACTCCCTTCTCCTCTCCATCTCCCCTTGTCCTCCATGCTATTTGTTATGCTCCACAAATAAGTGACACCATATGATAATTGACTCTCTCTGGTGCTAAGGTTTCTGACCGCAGGGCCCGTATGTAGCCGAGGGAAGAACTCGAATGGGGCCCGTGTGAGCGGGTACGGGAGACAGAGCAGCACCTGGGAATCCTGGGCGAGCAGACCCCCCACTCAGACAGTTCCCGGAGCCTGCCGGTCGGCTCTCTGCTCCTCACACCTCTTCTGGAACGAGGGTGCGCCCGGGGTGCCAACCCCGCCCCATCCCACCCCCCACCGCTCCCTATGGACTGAGCTCCTGCTGCCACCTTGTGGCGGCTTCTGTGAGGGCCCTCAGGCGGGCAGAGGCCCTGCTGCCCCCTGCCCGGCTTTTATTCCCAGACCCGGACCTTTCTAGACTCTGAGCTCTCGCCGCATCCCTGAGCCAAAGGCAAGGCCACCTCCTGACACGCAGCGCCCTGGCGAGGGCCTCACCTCTGATGGAGCGTCCTGCTCCTGCCATGGGACTGACTCTCTCCAGATCCACAGTCGAGGTCACCGTCCTCCTGTGCGGCACAGTTCAGTGGGATGGGACGCATGTGGGGGGTGGGGTGGCGGCGACACTGTTGACTGGTCGGCAATGACACTAATACTAGCTCTGTACTTCAGGGTCCCTCAGGAAGAAGATTTCTCCTTTCGAGTCAGAGATTTGAGCATCTCTTGAGGAAGGGAAAATTCAAACTTGAAAGCTAATAAAAAACCCACAAAACTCCACCATACCAAGAATTGTCTTATCTTTTTAGTCACAAGCTCCCCACACCCCCGCCCTCTCCCCCCACCCCATTCGTGTTGCGAACGTCTTGTTGCTGACATCCTGGCGGCTGTCCTGACTCTTCCGTGGGGGTACGGTTTCCAGCTGTGAGCTCCTTGAGGTCAAGGACACTTTGTATTCATAGCCTGTATCTAGCACAAAAAAGGTAGTAGATGTCCTTAAGTGAAAGAACTCTATGCTGTCTGGTCAGCATGTCCTGGCAATTCTTCCAGAAGCCATTCTCTTTCGCTAGCCTTCCTTCTTATTCCCAGGGCCAAGGCAGTAGGTGCCATGTGCCCCCCACATTTCCCTTCATGATAAGACCGTCCTTCCCCTTGATGGCTCACAGCCATGTCTCTCCCCCGGAATGACCCTCCCTCCAAAGGAAACTACTTACCCAAGGTTAAGCCTCCTCTGGGTGCACCCCACATCCAGTAACTGGTCAAGGCTGCCAGGGATAGCTCCAGCTTCTGTACCCGAAGTTGAGGTATCTCTGAAGGACCACAGAACCTCTAGAGCTTATCGTGGGATGGGCTGAGACCTTTGTTGTGACCGCATTGTGGTTCACCCTCTCCCTCGGCTCCGTAGCATTCCTTACCCCCTCACGGGTTGAGGGCTGCCAGTGCACGGGGGAACCACAGCCGCAGGCTGAGAACAATTACTCACCGATGTGAGGCAAAGTGTCAGAGACAGAGGGGCCTGCCTGGGAGCATATAAAGAACCTCTCATCTCCTTCAGCCAGAGGAGAGCAACAGCAGAGGCTTGGCCAGGATGTAATGCTAAGGGAGCGGAGCTCCAGAGAAGACTAAATTCGCAGCTTAGGCAGGGCCCCAAGAGAGAAGGAACCGAGACTTGAAGTCGGGGTCACGGCAGCTCTAGAGCTCCCTGCAGAATTGGCTGATGCTTCTGTTGTCATTGCATTGTGGTTCAACTCCGTGCTCTGGAGAACCTTGGAATCCACACATGGGCCTCAGATCAGATGTGGCCCACTCCCTGCTGCCTGAAGACCAACCAAAGTCTGCTCACCCCCTTCAGTCGGCTCCCACCTCCTCTCCCGGCTGCCTGGCCAGTAACAGGTCAAGCCACACCACCATCTGGCAGTTAAGTGCCGGGAGTGCTGGGAGGAAAGAGGCTTTGTTCAAAGGAGCTGTGAGACACTGTCAGTGCACACTGGCAGAAGCACAGTGTGGGACTGGATCTGGGATCTGGGATCTGGGATATGGGACTGGATCTGGAGGATGCTGAATTGATAGAAACAGAATACGAAGTTGGATAAGAGAGTTTACCAATAGGAGGACACTCTCCTATGATAGAAGACTGATGCCCTGGCAAAGCCCCTAAAAATTATGCAAATATGCTGGTAGGTTGTATCCTAAGAGCTTAGAAGAAGGAACAATCCATACAAAGTACAAGAGAAATGCCAGAACTGCCACGGTAAGTCGCTGAAGAACGAAGGTCCAAGGTGCAGAGAAGTGGGTGTGTTAAAAAGGGCCTATTACCTGAGATGAGAAAACCCACCAACTATGTTCCACGGGAGGCAGGGCCAGGAGGACAACTGGTTTAGCAGAATGGTAAGAAATGTGTTGGTGAGAAGGGCGCAAATACTGGGACTGAAGAAGCTGAGTGGGCGCTGTCTCCTGAGACGAGGAGATACCGCTCTAGAACTAGCTCCCCTGATAACAACGGGATGATAGACACTCAGATTAATAGAAGCATATGGCATCAGAATTAAAGAAGCATATGGCATCAGAAGCAGAGTGGATGTAATTACTGTGGCAAGGAGCAGTCAGCATGGCAGCGGAGATAGCCTAACCCAGAGAGAACAGAGAAATGGTTGCTAGAACATGGCATTCTGAAGGGCAAGTTAGACAGATGGGCAGCCAGCAAGGGTATCACGCAATCTACACACAATCAAAAGAACTCAAGGAGGTTGAGGGGAAGTCCCTTAATTAAAAAAAAAAAAAAAAGAATCATGATCAGTTGCCCAGGATCTGGACCTGGAACTCAGTGACTCGAAGGGAAAGCTGGGACTCAGAAGGTCGTATCCTGCAATGCCACACAACTGTACACGGGATGGGAGGGGAAGATCCAGAGATGCAGGAGTGGCTGGACATAGAAACAGGATCTGAGTTGACATTGCTATTGGGCACGCAAAACGTCATCATGCCCCGAGTTAGAATACTGGTGGAGATATATGGAGATATACGCAGGTCTGACTCAGAGTGGGCCCACTGGGTCCACAGACACACGCAGTGGTTATCCTAGTCCCAGCACGTACAATCAGAATGCACATACGTGGTAGTTAGGCAGAGCATCTAGTTAACCACACTGGGGAAGGTCAAGGAGAAGCCTATGAAACCACCCTCCTGCCCCCAGCAGCCAAGACAGTAACTCATAAATAATACCATATCCTGTGGGTCTGAGGGGAGCTATCCAGGAGATTAAGAGTTCTAGTTGTTTTTTTAATATAAAAGAGACATAAAGATATAAAAGAGATATCAAGGAAAAGACATAAAGATGATAACCTGTTTATTTCCAACCGATTCACTAGTCAGATCACTCACATCTTAGTCGGAATAAAATAGCATTGCTTCAGGCACATGGTGGTACCTGGTAAATGGCTGCCTTGGCAAATGTATTCTTATCCGTCTCTGCTGAGAGTAAGGGCCAGAGCGACGTGCATTCACAGAAGACTGATAACACTATACTTTCATGACCTTAGGAAGCCTGGTCTTGTAGATATGCTGCAGGACATTGCACTAGTCCTATACATCTATGGCCTCATGTCAATCAAAGAGGATGAGCAAAAAGTGCCAGTATGACGGGAGATAAAGCCTTCAGGAGATTCAGGAGACTGCTGGAACATCTTCAAAATAAAGGACTAATTTCTCCCACCACTGAAAAGGAATCACATGCTCCATAGGTCAGTATGGATTCTAAGGTCAGCAAAGTCCCTTCACGGGAACACTGCTCTAACCACACTTGCCAAGTCACATGGAAAGCTTTCAGTAGAGCCCAGAGCAGGAATGACTACAGCCAGCTGAGCACATGGTATAAGCAACCTTGTCCCTTGGTCCATAAAACCTGGTAGATCTGATGATTAAAGCATCTATGATGGGCAAAGATGCTGGATAGAGTTCACGGTAAATCTAACTGGAGAATTACAACGTGGACCCACAGGGTTCTGGAGTAAGGCTGTGGCATTTGCCATGAGGAACCACAGGTCATTTGAAAATAGCTCCTGGTTTGCTGCTGGACCTTGCAGAGTGCTTGACAATGTGACTCAGCAGATGTTAAGCCACGAATCTGGGGAAGCCCAGCAGCAATCTACTCTAAGATATGCGGTGGTTAGGGCATTGCACATGAGCAGGTGGCCCAGCCTGCCTCCCACGCCATCACTGTTGCTGCTCAGGGCCCTCTCCCTCAGCTCACACCTATGACCAAGAGGGTGGGCATGTGTCCCGTGCAACCAACTTACGGAAGAGAGAGAGAAAAAAGCCAAGTTTCGTTCACAGATGGGTTGGTTTGGTCTGTAGAGGCAAAACAAAAATAAACTGCAGTTGCAAGATAGCTCCACTCAGGTGGCCCTTTAAGACAGTGGCGAAGGGAAATCCTTGCAAGACAAAATCAGGCTATCCGGCCACCCACCTTCTGTAGAAATAGAACAGGCCCAAGGCCAGAAAAAAAAACGTACACTCATGGAAGTAGCAAATGGCCTGGCTGGTTGGCCAGGGGCCTAATTGGAGAAAGAAGGTCAGGGACAAGGGTAGAGACACAGGGATGGATGGATGGGAGTGGGCATGGATTATAAAGATCTTTGAACAACCAGTCCAAATTTGGACCATATTTGATATCAATTTGGCCAATTGATATCAGCCAACTTGTTCCTTTTTTTCTTCTTTAATTTATTTATTTATGAGAGGAAGAGAAAGACAGAAAGAATGAGCAGCGGGAGCAGCAGGCTGAGGGAGAAGCAGGCTCCCTGTTGAGCAGGGAGCCTGATGCAGGACTCAATCCCAGGACCCTGGGATCATGACCTGAGCCGAAGGCAGACACTTAACCAACTGAACCACCCAGGTGTCCCCAGCCGTCTTCTTCATTAGCCACTCCTGCGCTGGCAAAATGGTTATGTGAAAGGAGAGGCCATTGTGGCAGCAATGGAAGATATACGATGGGATTCCATTCACCAAAGCTGATGTGGCTCCTGATCCTGTCAAACCTTTAACCTGAGTGGTAGAGATCACAGGTGGGCCCTTGATACTATCCCCATCCCTCAAGGAGAACAACCATCCACTCGATGGCAGGTTGTCTACACTGGACCCCTTCCACTCTAGACAGGGCACTTCTCTTGACTAGAATTGACACATGTTCTAAGTATGGGTCTTGCCTTTCCTGTTTGAGGGCTTCAGCACTATGATCATGTGGGGGGTTGCAGGTTTGAACCCACAGACGCAGGATCCCATGTAGCATTGAATCGGATCAAGGGACTTTATAGTAGAGGGTAGAAGAGTAGGCTTGTCGCCATGGGCTCCACTGGTCATACCAGGTACCGTAGAAGCTGTTGGACAATCTAAGTTTGATCGGCTTTCAAACAACTGGCTTTCAAAGGTGCAGCTGAGGTACCAACTTGGAAATGATATCTTGTGAGGGAGGGGCAGCATCCTTCAGGATGCAGGATATATCCTCAATCAATGGCCATTCTAGTGGTTCTAGGACCCCAATAAATGGAAAACACAAGACTGGGGACCAACAGGTAGAAATGGGGATGGCCCACTTATCATCTTTGTCAATAATCCATTTGGGGAATTTGTGCTTCCCATTCCTACAACTTTAGGCTCTGTGTGTCTAAAGAAATTGGTGTCCAAAGTAGGGGAAACTTCCACCAGAGGACACATCAAGATTCCCATTCAACTTTAGGCTTTGTCTGTGACCTCTTCACTTTGGGTTCTTTGTGGTAATAGGCCAGTGGGCAAGGAAAGAAGTCACCACCGTGCTGGAGGTAACAGACCCAGATCATCAGGAGACAGGGCTGCTGTCACACCATGGGAGCAGGAGAGAACATTTAACTGCCATCCAGGTGATACACTGGGGTGTCTCCTGGTAATCCCTTGCCCAATTCAAGTGGAAAATAGTACAGCAATATTTCTGTACTGCTTCAGAAGGGCATGGTGACCAGAGGCTTAGAGTTCTCAAAGATGAGGGAGTCTGGACCCTGACAGGTAAAGCTAGCGTAAGAGCAGGTAAACACCTAGACTAGGAGAGGTGCTAGTCAAGAGGCAGGAGAAGAGGGAGACTTTTGGGGAAACCAGCAGTCCGAGAACCGCAGTATCTGTGGTGGTGCCCTGCCCAGACTCCACTTCAGGATCAGGGCCATGAAGCCCTCCCAGCTGCCAGGAGCCTTGTCCTCCCCAGAAGTACCTTCAGCATCTTGTCTTGATTCAGGACATCTCAGAAGAATGACCCAGCTCCAGATCACCCCACGAATTTCGACTAAAGCTGTTGCTCTAACAGCATCACAGTTCAATTTCTTCCTCTCTTCAATCCAGTTTCTTGTGGTCCCTCCCGTGTTTTGTTCCTAAGAGCACTCCCCAGTCAACTTCCTGTGCAAAAATACCAGGCTCAGAGTCTGCTCCCACAGAAGCTAAGCCACTACAGTCCACAACTGGTCTAGGCCAACTGCCTCAAGGCTGAATCACACAATAGCTTCCAGTGACCTCCTCCAGGCTTCCCTTGTAATTCAAATGTGGCGTACAAAGCCCCATCACGTGTATTATCTCAGGCAAATTACCGAATCAGGAAAGAAAAACTTGTATGTCAATGGAGAACTATGCATAGTCTATAGCATACCTTTTTGTCTGAGATTCTGATTCTATGGGAGCTATTTTATGACTTTGTAAGTTGTAGGGAACTGCTAAGACATATAAATTCCATCCCCTCTAATAGTGGTTCAAATGACTCCCTCCCTAAAACAACAAGAAAACCAATTATCTCCAATGTACAGTTCATTCCTTTGAATGAACAATGTACAGTAAATATTCCTTTACTCCATGTAACAGTTTTTTGTTGTTTTTTTGTTTATTTGTTTTTTGGTTTTCTTAGAAAACTTAAATTTGAACTCATTGTAACATGTGGTTAGTTCTCTGGATTAATGCATCAAATATATTCTTGAACATGTGTACATTTTCATATCTGATCATAATGACTTTACCATTTCCTGAAAACTTCCTTATGATCCTTAATTTCCACATATGTAAGATAACAGTAAAAACATCTGGCAGGTGTGTTGGGAATTTGTCTGGCACACAGTAGGGACTCACACCTTGCTGCAATCAGCCCTTTTCAAAGAAAATCATCACACCATTTTAGAGAGTCCTTTTGACAGAACTTGCAATGGAAACAGATTCTATTTTCCAGAATTTTTCATCTGGCAAGAGTTACAATATACCAGCCCTTTGCCACAGACATGGCAGACTTTTCTTTTCACTAATAGATCCACTGCCAAATCAGGCTGTAATTGTAATTTGTTACTGTCTGTCCTTGAATATAGAATATTTCTGAGATCAATTTACTTTATGACAATCCTTTTCAGGCTACACAGACACCCCACATTTTAAATCTTCTTTTAAAAAACAGATCTTAGTTTTAATGTCTTAAAATATTTATTTACTCGTCACGAGTGAGAAATTCCTTGAAAAAGTCCCCCCTTTCCCTAAATTGACGGGGTATTTGGAGAAACTAATTAATTTCTTCTTAGTTGGAAACGCAATAAAGTGGGAGGTCTAGTAAATTTATGTCCTCTGAATTATCAGATAGAGACTTTCCCAAATTTAAATAGTAAACTTCTTGCCTGTAGTTAAGACTAATCCTCCCCAGTCAAAACAGGAAGGGCAAGGTGTTGCAGCGATTAAAGTATCCAGACAGAAGTGGAAACTGAATGTGCAAGGAAGCTGGAGACGACCCTAGCTGTATTCACGTATCTGAAGAATGTGATAATATGAGAAATGTGGTGTGCTTGCGTGTCTGGAAAAAGTAAGTCAAAACCCAAAGTTTGATAGTGTTTACAACCACAGAATAAAAAAACTAAAACGGAGAGACATAAATATTCTATCACTAGAAAAGTAGAAAAATTATAAAGCATGTTTTCCAAGCCAGGAAAACAAAAATGATGTTCAGCTTCCTTGTGCTCTAACCCTATGTCCACAAATTAACTTCTGATGGTCCATGTGGCCTATGAGTTATCTTCTGATGAGGCTGGAAGTGCCCTAACCTTTAGAACTATAAGTTAATAAATTGGCATGTTGATCAACATTATTTATCTTCTACTTTATCAGTTAGTTCTAAAGTTAAATCAGTTTCTGAGAAAACCCAAGTTGCTAAAAGCTTAGGTTCTGACAAAACCAAGTCTACGTACGAACTCCGACCGAGCTATGGAGCCGGTAGCATGTGGATAGCCCATCCACCCTGCTCTCGAATCTCTCTCACATTAATTCCAGGTCCTCTGCCATCTTACTCCTTTACCCAAAACACACTTAGTGTACATTTAGCTATAAAGTGATGCTAATGAAAATTACATTATGGAAACAAATGCATCCTAAATTTGACTTCATTCTCCCTGTTATCCAGAGAGTGGGGGCTGACGTTCTTATATTTTTTTAGGCCCACTGCCCAATTTCCAAGAGGCTTGCCATGCTGACCATGGCAGATGAGTCAGTGCGTGGCATGGCAGCTGTGCCGCACCATCTAGTTACTGGAGACACAGAGCTCTCCTAGGTTCGGTCTTGTCATTTCTTTGTCCCTCTCACCCATGGCCCAGATCACCTCTGCATTTTCTTCCTAACCCGCCTTTCCAGAGGGTGACCTAATATATGTTGAGAAACAGAGATGTTAACTAGGGACATGTTGGAACTTGTGGAATTGGGATACTTTTCTGGTTTCCAGAAAGGAAAAGTTATTATTCAAGGGAAGCTATTTTTGCCTCCTGTCTTCTGGCCCCATATGTCCAAAGAAAAAGTAAATCTAAGGTCACACCAAATGAGTCATAAGCCTCTAGATGGAGTAGTTTTCAGTAATTAAACTATTTTTTTCTCCAAACACTCATCCTACCCAGCTTAGAAAAAGGACAGATGAAGTTCCCTCAATTTTTGCCTGAAACACATTTCAGAGCTTAGGCTATCAGTGGAGATTTTGTTCTATTGAAAATGAATCAAAGTTAAACTCAGGGCCGGAAAAGGACTTTGGCTATCTTGTCTCTGCTGTTACTGCTGCTACATGACCCCACTGTGTTCTGATACAGGAGGGTTAATGAAGACCTCAGGCCAAGAAATACCCACTGTGTTGTGACTGAAAACACTGATTTCTAAATAAAAAATAATGTGACCTATAATTTAATCAGTGCCTACAGGTATGCAAGATGTTAATGAAACCCCGTGTATTTTTCCTTGGTCTGCCTGCTTTATCTGAGCTTGTCTGGTCTACCCCCCAGGATACACTTTGTCCTGGATCGGATACAAACTTCAAAAGAGCGGCCAGGCTCACACTTATTTCTGAGGCCACTGATCCTATTTTCTCTCAGCTCCTGCAATCTCAGCAGACTTAGTTTGTACTAATGTACTAATGAGACCCTTGCGCCCCACTCAACACCTCCAACACTCTCTATCCTGGTGACCACATCTGCAGGTTAGCTGGCAACTTCAGACACGGCTGAACTTGAATGAACGCCACACGTAAAGGCAAGGTGAAGGCTAACCAAAGCTTAAGTAACATAATGTTCTGACATAGAGAAGGGAGTGGGCCGGGGGATCGTAATAAGGATTAACACTTGACAGAGGAGATTCCCGCCCAATAACAGCAAGGAAGCACGTTGCAACCGAGCCTTCAACAAAAAACAATTAAAAAAAAAAACCTATACAAAATATAAAAATATATTGAAGGCACTAGGTTCTACACCATAACTACAACTTTAGAGGCTAAGACCCCCGAGAGAAGGGAAACCCAGAGAACCACGATGGGTATTTGGTGCCACATCTGCCAATTTGAAAGCAGTGACTGAGGGGATGAGAAGCTGAGCAGAGCGTCTGGACTCTCCCAAGACTGTGATGTCAATAACTCAGGGAATACTATGGATGAATCCCCAGACTTTTAAGTTGGTTATCTGAAGGGCTATGGCATAGGAGTGAAGGTGAACTAGACAGAATAAACTCAGGAGACTGAACTCCATCTTCCAAAAGCTCATTCTCTAATTTCCTACCTTGTCACCAAAATTAAATCTTCTTGAGGGGGATACCATTCAGAGCCTCGATTATCTATACATTCTCATACACAAGTTAAGTTCATGTCAGAAATGTGTAAAAAATAAGTAAATAAATAAAAATGATGAGAAGGAAACATGTTCAAGAGATCCAGATATTAAAATTATTAGACATGAACTTTAGAATAATGGTAGTTAGTATGTTTATTAAGTTAAACGAGAGAGATTATCAAGAGTTAATTGAGAACTATATTAAAAATGGGAATTCCAGAACTGAAAAACAGGATGACTAAAACTGAGAACTCAATAGATCAATGGATCAATTTAATAGAAGACTAGATACAGCTGAAGGAAGAACTAAATAAATGATGATATGTATAGGAAAACAGTCATTCTGATATATGGAGAGACTTAAGATAGGAAATTCAAAAAAAGTGTAGATGAAAACACAGTAAAAAGCTTTAATATATTTTTAAATTGCAGTGCGAGGAGAGAAAGGCAATATGCCAAAAAGAATGTTTGAAGAGATAATGGGCAAGATTCAAGGGACAGTAACAAAGCTTTGGCAAGATAAATACAAAGAAAACCATTCAGAAGCTAAATATGGAAAACTATTAAAAATCACAGGCAAAAATGAAATCTTAAAATAAAAAGGTATTGCCCCTTAAAATATCTATCAACACTAAAGGAAACCAAGGAAGTCAGGCAACAGTGGGATAATACTTTTGAAGTGCAGAAAGAAAATAACTGCCAATTCAGTAATCTGTATCTCCCCCACAAAAAACTTAAGAAAAACATTTTCACACAAGAAAAATAGAAAGTCAAGGAATTTGTTACTAGCAGACCAAAAAACTGTAAAGGGAGTTCTTCAGGCAGAAGGAATATTATTCCAAAAGAAATCACAAAAATTTGGAAGCAATAGGACAAGGAACAAATAGAAGAAAGAAAGAACAAATAGAACAAAGAACAAAGGAAGGAGTAATTATGTGAATAAACCTAAATTAATAAAAGTTATACCAAATAATGATGCCCTCGAAGTTTAAAATACAGAATTAAAAATGCATGACTGAACAGTATAAAAAGATGTCAAGGTAGAAATAGGTAGTCCAAGAGGTGGTAAGGTACTATGTAGATAAGCTTTAATTTCAATAACCACTAAAAGAATAATTAAAAAGATATCTAGGTAGGGGTGCCTGGGTGGCTCAGTCAGTTAAGTGTCTGCCTTCAGTTCAGGTCATGATCCCAGGGTTCTGGGATCGAGCCCCACATCAGGCTCCCTGCTCAGTGGGGAGTCTGCTTCTCCCTCTCCCTCTGCCTGCTGCTCTGCCTACTTGTGTTCTCTGTCAAATAAATAAATAAAATCTTAAAAAAAAAAAGATATCTAGATAACAAGCAGGAGGAGGGGTATAATAATGCAAATGACTTATAATAATGCAAATGATATACAGAAAAGAGGAGACAAAAGAAAACAAAACAGTAAGGGTAAATTTAAGCCAAAAATCAGCAATTAAATATAAATGGACTACATACTACATTTAAAATACAAAGATTGTTGGGATGCCTGGCTGGCTCAGTCAGAGTGTGCAACTCTTAATCTCAGTTTTGTGAGTTCAAGCCCCATGTTGGGTGTAAAGATCACTTAAAAATAAAATCTAAAAAAAAAAAAAAAAAAGATTGTAAATTGATTTTAAAAAATCTCAATTACATGGTGGTTTATAAGAGTATATTCTAAAACTAAGAGCTAGAAAGGTTGAACGTGAAAAGATGAATACAGTTATAATACACAAACATTAGGTATGCTAACATCAAATAAAGTAAATTTTAGGGAAACAGGTATTACTAGACATGAAAAGGGCATTTCATAATGATTAAAGGCATCAATTGGTCAAGGCAAATCTTCCAAATTTATATACACCTAACAATGTAGCCTCAAAATATATACATCAAAACTTGAAAGAACTAACAGTAGAAATAATTCTACAAATACAGATCTCCCCCCTACCCAAATCAGTAAGAATATACAGGATCTCAATACCATAACAAAACTGACTTAATTAATGTATTTAGTATCAGAAGGTTGCTGTAACTGCATAATACATGTTTCTCCCCCAAATGCCCACTGGAACATTTACCAAAACTGACACTATATAGAGCCACAAAGCAAGGCTAAACACATTTCAAAGCATCATTAGGAGAGCTTCCTTGATCACGGTTATTAAGCAAAACCTAGAAAATCACAAATACTTGAAAATTAACCAATATGACTCTAATTAACTCATGGGTCAAAGAAGAAAAATCATAATGGAAATTAGAAATTATAATGAAAATTGATAATAATGATTGGTAATGGAAATATGACATGTCAAAATCTTGTTTGATGAAGCTAGAATCAATGCTTAAAGACAAATGTACAGCCTTGGGGTGCCTCGGTGTCTCAGGGAGATAAGCATCCAACTCTTGATTTCACCCCAGGTCATGATGCAGGATTGTCAGATCAAGCCCTGTGTTGGGCTCCATGCTGGATGTGGAACCTGATTAAGATTCTCTCTCTCCCTCTTCTCTTGCCCCTCCCTCCCTTCTCGGGTGTGTGAGCTCTCTTAAAAAATAAATAAATAAATAAAAATTACACCCTTAAAATACATATGGTAAAGAGCAAAGGTTGAAAACCAAAAAGCTGAGTGTCTATATTGACAAGTTAGAAAAAAACCCCAGCAAACTAAACCAGAAGGGAAAAGGAATATAATGTAGAAATAAAGTTAAAGCAGAAAAGACAATACAAGGATGACCAAAGTCAAAAGTTCATTCTTTGAAAAAATAATCTCTTGTTGAGCTAATCTAGAAAGGAAAGACAAAAATAATCAGTTTTAGGAATGGGAAAGGGGACAAATCTACAGATGTTACAGACACAACAAAGGTGAAAGAATATTATAAACTACTTTATGCCAATAAATTCGAAAATGGAAAATGGGATAGATACAGTTCTCTAACAGTGAATCTCACCACTGGGAGAGCCCAAGGCTCCCTCAGGGAATCCATGAGATCAAAATTACTTTCATAACAATACTAAGATATCATCTGCTTTTTTCATTGTACTGACATTTAGAATAATTGTGAAGAAGACATGGTGAGTCAAACTACAGGTACCTTAGCAGGAATCAAGTCAACGGCACCAAATGACTACTGACCATTGTATTCTTTACCACCGTGCACTCACAGGGGGAAAATCAAGTTCACCTAAGAGTATCCTTGATGAAGTACCAAAAATTGTTAAATTTATTACATCTTATTCCTTCAAAAGTCATCTTTTTGGGACATCTGGGTGGCTCAGTCAGTTAAAGCATCGGCCTTAGGCTCAGGTTGTGATCCCACTGGGCTCCCTTCTCAGTGGGGAGCCTGCTTCTCCCTCTGCCTGCCACTCCCCCTTTGTGCTTTCTCTGACAAATAAAATCTTTGAGTGGCAAAATGGGACGTATGTACAAAGCACTTCTTCAGCATACCAAAACATAGTTTTCTCAAAGAACAGCCCTTTTGTGATTGAGTTAGGAGCTAATGATTTTTTTTTTTCATGGAATACCACTTTTACTTGAAAGAAAGAATAAGAGACAAACTATAATTATTCAGACTTCAGTATTTGACAGATTTTTCTCAGAAATGAAGCGAGTTTGTGGCTTTAAAGACAACAACTGACAATATTTGTTACCAATGATAAAATCTGACTCTTGATAAAAAGTTTATAATTCTTGTATCAGCCACCAAGAGCTTTCTACTCCCCAATAAAGGTGTATCTGACTAGACTGATGTTGATATGAAAAAAAGTGATTTTTTTTATAATGCATAATGAAATGTGTCAATGTTTGGAAGATCTGCATAACTCAGGGAACCATTAATTTCTAAATAAATAATGTAACAAAATCACACCCAAGTAAAAGATCCATCCCAAGTAAGGTAAGGCAACGGATTTTAAAATAATCCAGTACAAACTCCACATTGCAACTAACCTTTAAGAAAGTACCACTTGTCTAATTTTAGTGAAGTATCAAAACAAGAATATCAACAACTTTCAGAAAAGGCTATTAAAATAACTCCTCTCTTTTCCAAATATATATGTAATATGAGGCCAGGTTTTCCTCATATGCTTTGACCAAAATAATATAATGGAACATACTGTATGTAGAAGTGGATAATTCAGATGTCTCCTACATTTTTAAAATTGGAAGCATAACTTAAAATAAAAATGTTTAACATGTAATGAGTTTATTCATTTAGAAATATCATCTTTTTTTTTTAAAGATTATTTATTTATTTATTTATTTGACAGAGAGAAATCACAAGTAGGCAGAGAGGCAGGCAGAGAGAGAGAGGAGGAAGCAGGCTTCCCGCTGAGCAGAAAGCCCGATGTGGGGCTTGAACCCAGGACCTGGGATCATGACCTGAGCCAAAGGCAGCGGCTTAATCCACTGAGCCACCCAGGCGCCCCTAGAAATAATATCTTTAAAATGTGTTTTAATTTCCCATGCAATTAATATCCATATAAACCACATAAACCAAAACTCTTGGGGATGGGGGAGTCCTCAGTAATTTTTTTTTCTGAGTATTCGGAGACCCAAAAGTTTGAGAACTGTAGTCCTAGAAAAACCCAGCTTACCAAAACGAACAATAAAGAAATAAAAAATCTGAATCCATAATTAGAAGCGTTTGCCTAAAGATCATTCCAGGTCCGTACGGTTTCACTGGTAAATCCCCCTACCCAAAAATCTACCAAAGGAAATAATTTACACAGAGAAAAGCACAAATGTCATGAGAGGTGAGTGAGGCTGCCCCCGAGAAAAGGAGAGCAAACATCTGGACCCATGTCTACCTGTTTCTGATTTTCTGCTCTAGATCTGCTACAGATGCATCCTAGAAGAAACACCTTAATTCTCAGGTGGTCTGAATCTCTGTTTCTTGAAAATGATACTCAGATTCTGGAAAGTATATACAAATCTGCTGTGGACACTTTAGTCAACACTTTTGTAGGCACTGTGTCGCAACCATCCAGTTTGGAGAACGGACTCCAGCTTCAAGGCTAGCTCTGATTTGCCTGAGTCAATCATGGTAATTCTGTTTCTCTTGTCCATGTCAGATCTTTTATTAAAAGGACGCACAAATATGCTGAGGCTTCTGGGAAATTTTCCGATATAAGAGAGAGAACTAGAAGTTTTTTCTTTCTGGATGATGATGTGTATAGAATGGGGTCTAGAACAACAGACAACTGAAGTCTGAAAGGAAGCCAGCATACACAGGGGGTAGTAGAGTTAAGAAAATCATAGATATACAGAGCTGAAGTAACACAAACAAATCAATCCTAAAAGCCCAATCTACCCTTAATTTTGTAGTGAGCCAACTCCCTACATTCAGCAACTTTGAAATGGGTTTTCTCTTTCTTGCAACTATAAGCATCCCAAATAAATTAGCAGTTTGAAACTATTTTTTTTTAAAGATTTTATTTATTTGACAGAGAGAGAGACATCACAAATAGGCAGAGAGGCAGTCAGAGAGAGAGAGGGAAGGAAGCAGGCTCCCTGCGGAGCAGAGAGCCCGATGCAGGGCTCGATCCCAGGACCCTGGGTTCACGACCTGAGCCGAAGGCAGAGGATTTAACCCACTTGAGCCACCCAGGCGCCCCAGCAGTTTGAAGCTATTTAAATGAATACTGTTTCATATTGCAATTGTACAAAAGGAGTCACTCCCCCATTAATAAGCTAGATACACCTGCATTCTGTCTGAAGAAAGGTACACCTTCCATTTGCACTACACTGGATTGGTAGAAAATCAAGAAGTCGTGGGTGTTGTGGGAGAGCAAACCCATTACCATTAAGAGTATTGTCAATACTGGGGCACCTGGGTGGCTCAGTGGGTTAAAGCCTTCTTCAGCTCAGGTCATGATCCCAGGGTCCTGAGATCGAGCCCCGCATCAGGCTCCCTGCAGCAAGCCTGCTTCCCCATCTCTCTCTGCCTGCCTCTCTGCCTACTTGTGATCTCTGTCAAATAAACAAATAAAATCTTAAAAAAAAAAAAAAACAGAGTATTATGAATACAGAGGCACTACTTAGTTATCTGCTTAAATTTAACATTGTCCTGGGATGTTGATTTTATCTGATAAAGGTCAAGAGTATATGCTTTAGAATTGGACTGGAGACCTGGAGCAAAGGATGACTCTTCCCTTTAGCACAGTTTACTGCACGTTGAAACTGAGTGGTTTCTGGAACGGCTACCGACCAGACGGAGTCATCTCCAGCCACTTGCTGTTACTGTGTATCCTAAGAAGTTACAAAGCAATCTAGGGATCCTCTTACACCAAATTACATTTTCCCAAGTATAAAGTTCAGTTACGCTTAATTTCCTTTAATAAGCACCTAAGACAGGGTGAATAAAACCAGTATTTCGCACACCACGTGCAGGTGAATACCCAAGAAACCACCATTTGGTCGCAACCTTACTTTACCGGGTCCTCTTCACCTTCCACACGGGAACACACATCTAACCTGGTGAGACCCAGTGGCTAGCAGGTCAGCAGAACTTCTGGAACCTTTAGGAGGAAAAATCCCAAGTAAACTAACTACGCTTTGAGAACGATAAAGAGATTTTGGGACTCAAATTTCATGTCAACCACCCTTTGAATCTCTGGCTCTAAATTCACGTACTGAGAATTTCTTTGAGGACGTGTTTCCTTTAACTGGTAGGTAGTTCCTGTCACTGGAAAAAGTAAGACTAAATACCACTATATTTCCAGTTGTGCCCCTGTGATCCTGGGGTGGGGGGGAGGTTGTGGGAGACAGCAGACTGTCTGGGGCTGTGACACAGATGACACATCACGTGCAGCCTGGCAGTTCTGGTTGTTACCAATAGTTAGAACGACTCATAAAGGCTTCCTGAGTGATTTGAGTACATCTATTCCTGCTGAGTGGCTTGCACTTTCTCTAGGCATTATACGCGTAAACCGTGGGCTAGTGCTTGCCTCAGGTTAGCGTCTACCTGATTTTGATGACTATAATCCAAATGTTCACCTCTTTTTCTATATTGTAACTTAGTGTAACACAGTGTACTTTTATTATCCCGTATGTCCCATCTAATACTCTATCATTAATATGACACATCAGATAAATTCAAGACCTAAACTACAACCTTTCTACCAAGTATGAAAAGTTATCCTTTTAATATGAAATATGTGTATTTGTTATAAGCTGAATCACATGTTAATAGGCTTCTGATTAAAATGATTATTTCAGGACCAAGTACATGTTTCAAAATATACTATGCAGAGCTTAATATGGTATACCTCAATTTTTCTTAATTTGACAAAAATGGACAGAAGGCAAAATGAAAAAAAATTTATTTCCGCAGTGTTTCATCCACTGTCAATACTGTATTTTTAATGCAATATATTTGCAAAGAAAAAAAACAATCTCAGCTTTTATTTTCCATTTTAAACAACTACAGTATTTACAAGCTATTTAGAATAACAAACACTCAGACGCACACACACTCACGGACCCACGCAAGTACATATATTCTTATCTCTGGTTTATACTGAATGCTGGTAAAGGCAATGAATGCTTTCAGAGCCCATGATCAGAAAAGGGAAACCCATTTTCCATCCTCACACAGATCCTCCTGAACCACTGTTAGTCTTCTTCCTTCCATTTCCTCATGCAGAGCTCATTGTATAGGCTTAATCAGTTTTTACAATTTATTTTTACTTAAACTATAAGCTTTAAAAAGCATAAGCAGACATGATTTCCCCCACATTTCTGTTATTTTGGTTGCAGAATCAAACTTCACATATTAAAAAATCTTGTTTAACCACAGTCTCACCAAACCCAAGAGTCATCTGGAGCAGCCATCTCATTTTCTACCTGCTACTCTGTTTGGAATGCCAGGGCACCGTGTCACCCGGGAGAGCAACACCCAGGCATCCAACCTTCCCACCATCTTACATGACTGTTGTTCCTTCTAACGTGGCTCCACCGAATCATAAATTGTCAGGTGCAGAGCTGAGGCATAAGAAAAAGTTCTGACCCTATATAATAGGTATAAGTCTTACAACAGAGTTGTCACGTAACCTCGCGATGACAGTCGGTTCTCGTTCCCCCCAAGAATGTTGTGTTGCTTCCAAAAAATGGCAGATATTAAAGTCTAGCTCGCAAACAGAACTTATCCACTCTACTTCAGAAAGAACATGTGGCTGATAGGCAGTAAGGAGAAATTCTTATCATACGTATTTTTTGACAGATGACTCTGCTGAGGTGATTCAAAGCAGAAAATATACTTGTTTCAAGCAAAATTAATGCCCCACTCACATACCTACCAGATCTATTTGTATAATAATTAATTCCTTTCCAGTCACAGTTCTTACCTAAACATTTCACAAGTTAAAAATGAGAAGGCCTAGGTGTATACCAACCAGATTTTTTCAATAGAGAAATGAAGAAGTGAGAGGCTGGTTTTTAAATACTTAGTTAAGAACCCCTACAGATAACCAATGTGATATTAAAACTTATGCTGCACAAATACATGGTCCTATCTGATTTTCTTCTTTCTCTAAATCAATAAAACTCAATTTCCACATGAGACTGAAACCAAAAGTTCACAGGCCATTTACAGGTTCCAAGTACCATTTTAGCCTTGATTGACATTCTTTTTCCACTCATTTTAGAATTACAAGAAAAGCCTCTGGAATAAAAATCGATTTTGTATATCTTATCTGAACAATTTATCATATCAAAGGAAAATGGACTGGGTCTGTGTCCAGGTAAAGGAAGTTTGCGTAATTATATTACACTACAGAAAAGAATAAGAATGAAGCCTGAGGGCTTAAACAAAAGGGTGGGGGATTGTCTATATTAAGGAAAGAATAAGGAAGATAAACAAAAAGTAATTAACGTGGGCAGTAGTTTGTAGTTTAATAGCTAGTAAACATAAATCCAAAGACTTCTCAAGCAAAATTACTAAGGTATCTTTTTCTCAAGTCATTTATTTAGGAGGAAAGATTTTTGAAAGTTAACTAAAAGAAGAAGATAATTTTAGACCCTGGGCAAATCATAAGTTGAAAGACCTTGTTCTGGATGAGGGACTCAATGCAGCCATCCGCCAAATGAAGAGTTTCTAAGCACAGGCCGAAGGATGCTGCTCGGAAGCAAAGGGGAATTTATTAAGGCTAAGCTACCCTTGCTTAGATCAGAGGCTGGTTTTTTTTTTTTTTATATTTTGTTAGAAGATAGAAAAATAAAGCAACTCAGGAAGAAAAACACATCTTCCTAACGAGCTTCGTCTCTACATAAAAACCTGCTATTTTCATTGCCTGACATTTGGTACACAGAGTAATTTTCCACACCTTACTTAGGAGAGAAACATGGACTATCTCTGTTTCAAGGATTAGGAGAAGCATCTCAGATCTACTTGAAATATTTTTAAAACTACTTCAAGTTTAATGGAAGCTCATCTTCCTATAATAGAAACTCAAAGAATGCAAAACACTGATGAAGTCTGTTCATTAATCTCCTGAAAGGTAATTAATTTCCTCTTACCTTAAAAATATACAGCCTCACCACCTACTCTCCCAAGCCCCTTAAATATCAACAGCTTATATGAATCTGGACTCTTGGAAAATTAAGAATACTTTAGAAAAAAGTGAGCATTTAAAGTTTTATCAAGTATTGAAAGTGGTGCAAAAAAAGGGCTCACACTGAAGTTGTATGCTGGAAGATTAACTAAAAGCTTAATCTTGAGTTATAAAGTGATTTTTGCCACTGAATGAAAAGAAATAAGAAAAGAAAAAGCTAACAATTTATAATCCACTCCAGGACTCTCTCTCAAAAGAAGGAAAAAACAAAATCAAGCAAGAAAAAGACGAGAGAGATACCAGTGAAACTCTGTTTAAGAGAAATGCGTAAAAAGCTAGTATTTTAATTCCATATTTTTATTTTCAAATTATGGAACTCTGAAAGTTTTAGCAATTATGAACTAAAAACACTAGTGTATGTATACTCGAGTCTTCCACACTAAATGAGGAAAGTTAATCGGGGAATCTTAACAAACAGCTCACTGTTCTCCAAGGTCGGGTGGGAGGGAGAATAAGACAGTATGATCAATGATTCCAACTTAATGGAAGCATGTATATTTGTATGTAGTCATTCAGGTCCAATTATTGTTAAGAACCTTTCCTTCGATTATCACTGCTTCCTCTGATATAATTATTAGAAAAGTATTTTGACTTTCAAAAGACTATCAGTTTTAGACTTAAAAAAATAAGAACAGGGCTCCTGTTAGGGGTTTCTAATTGATAAATTCACTAAAGGGCTATCTGATAATAAAATTCGACTTGCTTTGAGATGAATGTCCATAGGTGCTACCCCAAATCAAGACGCAATATATATGTTCTGTATAAAATCTAGTCTTGCATTTTTAGAGTATGCAACGTGTTTAACAATTGGGGGTAGGAGGTTAGGAATACAAATAATTCTAACTCTTCTGACTGAATCACCTGAAGCTTAGATATTCTTTCCCCCGTGTAGGAAAATGAATTATCTTCCATTTAAGACTGAAAGGGCTCCACTTATCTTCCCATTTAGGTAATGGCCACGAAAGGATCATATTCATTTCAGAAAGAGAATAAGCAGCGGGAATCATAACTCCTTTGAGAATATCTTAAATAAATAGAGATGGTTAGACAGATCATATATATTCAGTTTCAGAAGAAAAAAAAAAATAACAGCCTGAACCTTAATGACGTGCTGCAGATTTGCCAAAATGAGGCAAATACGGAATACAGAATGTCACGACAGTATCAGGAAAGTACATTTTAATTGGTCAATTTAGCAAAGATACCCTTTGTGCAAAGGTTCAGGAAATCACTCAACAAATGTTTTTAAACAGGTAAATTTTGCGAAGTGTGAAGTATGGAAACATCAGCACGAGGCACAGTGGGTTCTGAATTACCACAAAAATTTTTAATTAGAGAAGGGCCTAACAGATGAAAATGCAGTCGGGTGGTGTATTCTTAGCTACTGATTTCCTCAGTTTTCCTCCCTTCTACTCAAGTGTTAGGCTGCACCGCAGGAGCAACAGCGGGGAGCAAGGAGGGAGACAGCTCCCCTCTCCTGTCACCTCCTCAAAAGACACTTGAAGCCTGTGCCGTCCGACGCGGGAGCCGCCAGGCACATGTGGCCAGTGCGTACTGGAAATCTGGCCAGTGCCAAATGCTGAACGAGGAACACTTCGGGCGCACTGGATCCGCTAAACTGTATGATTAAAATCAATTTCACGTGCTTCTTATCACCGCCCACTCACAGCGGGGTAGAAAGATGGCTGCTCCTGAATGCTCAGACAGACACAGAGTCGTCTCTGGAGTTTCACCCAAAAGGGGAAAGTTTTTTGGAGGCTCTAAAAAATGCCAAAACTTGGAAATTAAATCTAAACTGCAGTTTCCACCCAGCCCGATTGTAAATCTGAATTATATATTTCCCTGAATACACAGATTAAAAAAAAAAAACAATAAAATTTATGAGACAACATATTAAGTCAATTTCACAGTTATAAATATCTCAAATTACACCTACATACTATAAATTACAGGAAATAAAATTCAAGTAATAGAAAAAGAAGACAGGAGCAAAATAAAAGGCAAGGTTATTTAGAGAGGGATATAACAATCAGAACTGCACCATTTGGAGAACTTCGCTTGAAAAAATTTTACTTGATTAACTGAACTGCATGTGAGTCCCTTCAAGAGCTAATACCTCTTAAAAGAAAAGCAATCAATTCTTTCTTTAAATTCCTGGATGTTCATCTTCGTCTTTGAAAAACAAAAATATTTTCTTCCCAGAACTGAGCCCGGCAGAGCTTGCCCCAAGTGTAGAGAAGCTGAGGGCCTGGGGCACACGTGGTGTCAGGGCTTATCTGACATGTGGACACAGGAGCTGGCAGTAGTGTTCACAGGACCAATGCGCTGTTATCGCTGGGGAATGCCAAAGGCGAAGCTAAGTGTGTCTTCCGATCTAGTGTGCATTTAAAGGAAACACCCAGTGTACTGGCATGAAGTAGACTCTAACAGAAAAGGAGCAGCACAGTTCCTGCTATGTATGTTTTAGGGAAAGGGAAGGGCTTAATCCCAAAGGCAATTTAAATAATGGTATTTTATTTTTATATATAAATAAACGTTCTGAGAAATCTCAGACTTTAGTGCATTGTTGTAAAAAATTAGTGCAGTTTTCTCATTAAAGTTTTTAGCGCTCAAGGAGTAAGATAAATCTATGTCTGTTCATAGTCTCTTTTACTGTACATTAAACGTTCAGACAGCTAAATGTCAAACTGAAGGTTTCTACACTGGTCTGTTCTTAAAAATCAAGGTAAATGGGTTTCATGTTCTGTGACAAAACATGGCAATTATTTTTGGCAAAGAAATTAGAAAAATATGAGATCATAGTTTAGAAATGAAGAGTTTGTTGATGTAAAGCATAGGCAATACATAGGAAAAAACTTTCTTTAAGGATGTATTTTTAACAGAACTGTATCCTTCATGCAGAATGTTTTCTCGGCAGCTAACTTAAAAAAATATTTCAGCTTTATTTGGGGATGGAGACAGCGACAGGAGTCGGGGTGAAGGACGAAGGCGAGGCGCAGAACCAAGCCCGCTCTCCGTCCCCGTCTCTCCCATACCAGAGCCAAGGGATACCTGCAGGCATCTTCCACGCTCTCCTCTCTTCTTCCAACGACTTGGAATGGAGAGGGCAAAGAACCGTAGTTATCCGACACTGGCTCACACTTCAGCCCCAAGTTCTAGTACCCCAGTTTCTATCACAGTCACGTATTTATCATCAATCTGGACCAGCAGTACTGTCTTGTCGATGTGGGATCTAGTACCTGGATCTCTGCTGAAAGGCACCCATCGGTGAATCACCTATTGATTCAGAATACAGTAAGTAAGTGGCAGAGACCTGGAAAATATTCACAAAATTCACTCACTCTTAGGGGTAGTAATTCTGTTTGGTGAAAAGGTACATTTAAAATAACATAAGCATAAATTAGCTAAACACACGCAAACAAGTCAGGCTACAAAAAAGTGAGAGGCTGGGTCAGCTTCATGAGAGAACTTACATGGCCTTCCATGCCCTCCTGAGGACTCCAGTCTTTCCAGCTGTTTCTCCCAGCTTTTAACCGAATACCCTCATCAGGCCACTGCAGCTCCTTCCTTTTTGACAGGTTGATCCCATCCAGAATTTGACTGGGATCTACAATCTATATTGCAAATAAATATGGGTCATTTCCAGTTCAATTTTTTCTCAATGATGACAAATTATATAATCTCAAACAAAATTTCTTTCATAGACTCTCCATGTCTCAAGTTCTCCACTGCCTATAACTGAACAAACAGTCTGAAGGGTCTCCTCCTGAATTCCCTGTAGCCTACTGGCTGACCGTACTGCAATGGCCACAAGACAGCACCTGAGTAGGGACAAAAGTCACCACTGAAACGCTACTTGCTTTTGGTTCTTATGCTGGCGGAAACTTTTTCTCAACATTCAAACGTGTCCTAGTCTTCAGACTAACTAATAGGAAGGTGTGTTCTCACCAGAATGCTTCACTCGACAATTGAGAAAAAAAAACAAAAACAAAAACAAATGAGTGACATGAACAGCATAAGAACCACGTGCTTACTCACTTGGACTCTGTAAATCACTTCCCCCCTTTTGGCGTGTGAATTATTGGCAGGACTTAAGGTGTTGCCTGGCTGGACGTCAGTGGCACTGCTCTGACCTCCCTCTGTCCCAAGAAAGCCCACGAGAGTGTGATGTTTGCAGGCTGGGATGCTCTGGCTGGAGCTGCTGGAAGAAGGCAGGCCATGCTGCACACAGGCCATGCCGCTCTGACCGGAAGGCTCCATCTGGTTCACCATGGAGAGGCGGGACTGGATGGAGGACGGTAAGTTTCGAAGCGATATCTGACTCGTGGAAGAGCGCCGACAAGGCACAAATCCCGTGGTGGACATCCGGAGGGACGAGTGCCGGCTACTGTAGCAGTAAGAAGACTGGCTGGCCACTGAGGCACGAGCGGGGGACTGTCTGACCAGGCTTGACTGCACGGAGTGGGAGCTGTGGCTAGTGCCTAGGGAAAGACAAACAACAAGCTCATGCTAAGTGCGATGATTCAAACACAGGGTTGTTTATTTTTCTTTATAGTTTCCAAGAGTTTCCCCCCAATTACTTGGTCAATTCACTGAATTTAAATTATACCTAAAACTTCTTTTAAAAAAGTTTGTATTTCTACCCAAAACTTTTAAAAAAAGATTTATTTGAGAGAAAAGGAGAGAGTGCACAAGCATGCGCAAGTGCAAGTTAGGAGAGGGACAGAGGCGGAGGGAGAGAAAGAATTTCCACCAGACTTCTCACGGGATGTGGAGCCCAACGTGGGGCTTGATCTGACCCTGAGATCGTGACCTGAGCCAAAACCAAGAGTTGGACGCTTAACAAACTGTGCCACCCAGGCGCCCCATACCTAAAACTTTTAATGTTGTCAAAAAGAAATAAATATCTGAGATCTGTTATCTTGTGTGCTTTTGAATTAATAATTTTAATTTGCCAATGCTTTTTAAAATTAAAATTCTGGGACAAAAACAAGACACACATGATTTCTGCAAATATCGGGATTTAACACTGAGGTGAATCCTAAAATATCTTCCACAGATATACTTCAGAATAATAAGAATACCTCTTTAATATTTCAGAAATGAAACATCTCATAGAAATGTGACCACAAGAAATATTTATTAAGGAGGTACTATGTGGTAGGATCTGTAACTACTACTTCTCAAAGTATAGAATTAATGTCCTTTCAATCCATTCCAATGACAAACTACACAGTCTATAGAGAGATGGTGATTCCACACTGTAATTTTCATATCCATTAGGGGGTTACTACTAAATATGAATTATCAGTGATATGGAATGGCAGGTCCTTCTATGTCCTTTTTCAAATGGCTTGATATGATTCCTCAGGTCTGTCTTTTCCCTGACTTATAACAGTAATATGAAGATTAGGAAATAATTAACTATATTGAAAAAATTGCTCCATATACTTTCTATCTGAAAATATAGAGCTGATCAAAATAAGAGCATTTAAGAAAGCACAATCAAAGTTCTAGCTTTTCACTCAGAAGTTACAAAAGAACATAAAAAATGTTGGTAATATACCTATTTAGAGTCTTAATTCCAATGTTATTGGATTTTTTTTTTTTTTAAACAATGAATGTCTTAAGACTTCTCATTCATGTGAAGCAGTAGGGGAAAAGACAGCACTGGATCAACCACCTAGCCATATGAAAACAGGTTAAATCTGATTCCTACTGCATACCAGGTGGATTACAGATCTTGTGTTAAACGTATATTAGTAAAAACAAACAAACAAAAACAAAGAAACCTGTCATGCCTTGGGACAGGAATAATTTTCCTAAGTTCGGATACAAAAAGTACTAATCATAAAGGGAAAGATCCCTAAACTGCTCTACACTAAAATTAAAAAGACTTTTGTCAAGAGAAGAGGAACCACCCTTCTTAGGAAGAGAATGGAAAGCCCAGGGATAGAATGGGAAGAGATATTTGTAGTATAGAAAACTGACAAAGAACTCAAACACAGAATATACAAATAAGAAAAGGATAATCATGGAACTAGAGGATATTATGCTAAGCAAAATAAGTCAGTCAGAGAAAGACAAATATCCTATTATTTCACTCATGTGGAATTTAAAAAACAACAGATGAACAGGGGAAGGGAAGTTAAAATAAGGTTAGTACAGAGAGGGAGGCAAACCATAACAGACTCTGAGCATTGATGGAGAGAGGTGGGTGGGGGATGGGCTCAATGGGCGCTGGGCATTAAGGAGGTACTTATTGGGATGCACACTGGGTGTTTTATGTGGGCGATGAACCACTGGATTCTGCTCCTGACTAGTGCTGCACTGTATGTTAACTTGAAATTAAATTTGAAAAAGAGAAAGATAACCAAAGAGAGTAATGGGCAAAAGACTTAATAGGTACTTCAAAAAGGGAAACCGGTGATAAACTCATTTAAAACTTTCCAATCTTGGGTATCAGAGCAATGTAAATTAAAACAATGAATTAAAGATCACTCTTCCCCTTCCCTCCAAGCAAGTAGGGAGCAGAGATGAGAAATGATAATACTCCAAAGCTGGTGAAAATTTACAGGATGGGCATTCTGATGTTATATCTGGGAGAGTACCAATTGGTAAAAAATAAAACAAAACAAAAACAAACAAAAACTTGCTGGAAAGATTTTTGGCATTATGTGTCATAAATATTAAATATTCTCATAAACTTTGACTTAATGATTGTATTTTAAAAGTCTCTAGCCCAAGAAAATAGCGATTATAAAAAGTTTATTATAACATTCAGAAGAAACCAAACCATTGTCCAATGAAAGAGAAGTTAAATAGATTATACTAAATATTATTAACCTTTAAAAAATATATTCCAGGTAATAACATATATTTCATTACTATAAATAGGATAATATCCAACCAAATTGGATAATGTCCAATCAAGCAAATACTCTTTTTACATATTTCCAAGCAGGTAATACAGAATTCCTTTTTCTTTTTGAGAGAGAGAGAGAGAGAGAAAGCGAGCACACACCCGTGAGGGAGGGGGTTGGGGAGGGACAGAGGGAGAGGGAGAGAGAGAACCCCAAGCAGGCTCCATGCCCAATGCAGAGCCCATGGGTCTCAGGGCTTGAGCCCACCACCCTGAGATCATGACCTGAGCTGAAATCAAGAGTCTGACGCCTAACTGACTGAGCCACCCAGGCACTCTGGTAACACATAATTCTCTTTATACACGCATACCAAGAGGCTAACTTAGATACATAATTTTGTTTTCACATTACCTAGTGCTGGAGGATAAGATGTGACCGGTGGATGGAGTCCAGCTCCTGACCCTTGCCCTGGATTTCCAGTGCTTCCCTGGGACACAGTGCTGTGGGGGTCACTGGCGCTCACTGCACTGTTGCTAGTGCAGGACATTCCGCCTCCAGTGTCAGAATCTTCAATATTGCCACCGCTGTTACAGCCGGCCCCACACCCTTTCCTTAACCTAGGAACAAACACCAGAGTAAGCAGCATTATCCCATGATCACTTCAAGCTAGGTGTTTTATTCTACTTCTAGCTATTCTGAATGTTTAATGCTACTAATGTGCAATCAATATTAGAAACAAAAAAAGGCATTTACATTTTCAAAGAACGGCCTAAGAACTATCCCCTCCTTATTCTTGCTGCTTCAATTCTCCCCAATCTACCTTCACTTTAATATAGTGTATCATCTTTCCCAATCTTTTCATTTTTCCTTAGCCGTAATAAACCGCACATAACAAAACTGTACCATTAAGGTGGAAACAGGACTCTTGCCAGCGTCTGCTCAGTGCCTCCGAAGTGTATGACCCCTGAAAGCCCTCATTTCTGCTGTAGCAAACTTGGAAGAGAGCTGCTGCAATCATTTTTCCTGGGTTTTGTGGGTTTTTTTTTTTTTTTTTAAATGTAGGGTGACCGACTATCCTGGGTTACCCACAACTGTCTCAGTTTTGCATTGAAAGTCCTGCTTCCCAGGACACTTCTTAGTCCTGCGGAAACCAGGACAGCTCGGAACCTTAATCTCTATTACTATTTCTCTCGAGGGAAGAGAGAAAACAATCTCCTTAAGGCAATTCCAGCAAAACAGATAGTTTTGGTTTTTTTTTTTTATTTTTTTTTTTTATTTTTTTTTAAAGATTTTATTTATTTATTTGACAGACAGAGATCACAGGCAGGCAGAGAGGCAGGCAGAGAGAGGAAGGGAAGCAGGCTCCCTGCTGAGCAGAGAGCCCAATGTGGGGCTCAATCCCAGGACCCTGAGATCATGACCCGAGCCGAAGGCAGAGGCTTTAACCCGCTGAGCCACCCAGGCGCCCCAAAAACAGATAGTTTTTTAAAAGAAATTTTGAACACCACTCTGGTTTACGTTCTTCCTTCTGTTTGGATAGAGACTGATATTAAAATGGTGAGACCTTTTTTTTTTTTTTTTTTTTTTTTTTTAGTATGCCTAGAGGAAAATGCCTTCTTGAGAGTTTGCCACCCTAATCCCACATTCTGTTTTTCCTAAGTTCCATTATTTACAGATCTAAACAAAAGCCAGTAAGAAATTGAAAAAATACTGTGATATTTCTTCATCATCCACCAAACTATGATGTTCCTATACTGAACACCATAATTTACGAGACAAAAGGCGGAGAGAAAATTCGTGTGCGTACTTGAAGACACTACAGATTCAAGATCGGAGTGATGACTGTTAAAATGGCAGTAGTGTTACATAACGAGGAGTTTGAGCAAGTACAGCATGCTCGCCCTTCTGCAACACTGGACTAAAACAGAAGGTGAGCAACTTCTTCAAGTGTCTTGGGTTCTTCTCTAACTTGCTGTTTGTTGACCCACACATCCTACTAGTGTCATTGATGTTGCAGTACAGAGTCAAAAAAGTTAAAGAAAAGAGAACTATTCAAGATTCTACCAAATGCTGGATCAGTGTAATCAGAGTTGGACATGAGACTTATCTAGTAAGAGTTTGAAATAAAAATTGCTCAGACTACTTTCTGAAGTTCCTGATAGAATAGGTTTATATTGCACTATAGCATCTGTATTTTTCTGTAAGCTTTCTAGGTGACACTTAGGCGAACTGCCTCGATGAAGGTCAGAACATACCACCGCTGAAATATGCAACCCCATAGCTCACCTGTGCCAGGTTGACACTATGAAGTTTCTGATATTTCCCAAACTGATGGGTCCCCCAAGGATTTCTTTAAGCTGTTCATGGCTGTCAGAGTAAGAAGTTGTCAGGGGTGAGACAAAGATTGGGTAGCCAATAGGTTGGTCACAAGATGAGTTTATCATGTTTCTCAGAGCTTGTTTGGCATTCTGGATGCTACCTCTTTCTGGATTACGGTTACGTAGAAAAACAAGCTCTTGCTGTTGTCCTGCCCAAAGACCTCGGACGCATTCCTTATTAACCTGAAAAACAGAACACACGGGAATTAGGTTAAGGGGCCAAGAATGAAATTCATATAAACAGAGGAGTATAAATCAGAGGGATACAAAAGACACATGAGAGCCAACTGTAAAAAGTAGGAAACAAATACAAGTTGGTCACAATTTTATAGAAGTTCATCAATTTTCCATTGTCACCAATGGGCTATTAATATTAAATAAGCACATGCAGAACTCTTTTCCCTGGTCTGGTAAAAATATCAAGTTTTCCAAATTAACAATGCACTGGGTTTTGCAACTGAGATAACAGATATATTTGACAGAAATCAGAAGTAACAAATATTCAGAGTTAAAAGGATGTTTGTGACTTGCGAGTTGATTAGAAGAAGTAGATAAAAAGTGAATCATTATAAACTATTAAAATAAAATTTCAGAAATTATGTCTCCTAAAGCCATGAGATGTTTAAAAAAGCAACAAACAAAGGGAGGTAGATGGGCAATGGGGTAATTGGGGGATGGGCATTAAGGAAGGCATGTGATGAAATGAGCACTGGGTGTTCTATGCAACTGATGAATCACTAAATTCTACTTCTGAAACTAATGTTTCAAAAAGGACAAACAACAAAAAAAGTACAAGCTATGGTATTGTTTTGAAACCTGGGAAATCAGATTAGCAATATGGTGTTGATGTTTTAAGAAGAGACAGTGCCCAGAGTGTATATGTAACAGATAAAAGACTGCCAAAATGGAAATAAGCAAAAATTTTAAAACTTTATGGCACATGAAAAAATTTCAGAGGACAGAATAGATTGCAACATAAATCAAATTAAGCACTCATAATCAATGCTAATGTAGTATGGTCATTTTTCTTCTATAAAAAGTTCCAATCACTTTCTAAACTTGGGGTAAGGTTATGTAACTTTTTTTTTCAGACACAAATAAATGCCTCAAAAACTAACCTTAATGACCCTGAAGCTCAGGTAGCGTCTGTTGAGCATGATGATCTTGTATTCATTGGTGCCGTCATCCATGACATGCCGCAGAGCGAGAAGGGAGGGAGAGTTGGCAAGGACTGCACTCCGCCATGCAGGGTCCCCTTCATGGGCTATTACGAGGTTCTTTTCGTGAGACACAATGGCTTCATAGAGCACAGTAGGGTCATCATACTCATCTGGAGAAGTGAAATGATCCTAAACAGAGAAATAAAAAATATATACTTTATAGGAAAAGAAGGACTTCCATATAATGATAAAAGCTTCTGCAGTTACTAAATGAAAATTCTGAAAAACTGGTTTAATATGAATATTTCATATCCGCACATATTATTATTGTTGGAGACGGAGTGTCTTAAATTTAAGCAGGTTAGGAATTAGCTCTTTACTTTTGTAAATACTTCAACCCAACCCTATCTTCTAAGTTTTAAATAAACAAATATTTTTCCAATTTTTATAAATTTTCTTTGTTTTTCTCGTTCAAGTGGGGTTTTACATGTCTTCATTCATACATAATTTTTTCTCATAAAGGACTGTCTCACTGGTATCAGTTAAGGAAGGCTAAACAATATAAAAGTCCCCTAAGTTGTGTTCCTTTTTAATGAGGCATTTTTCACACAGAGCCACATCTCTAGAATGATCCCAATATGCATTTTAAGGGTCCCAGTCCTAAAGAAGCTAGTCAAGTTTTCCCTGAGAAATCTCTTGGTCTAGGTAACCACCACTCCTGCATTCCACAAGCCGTTATTTAATACCTCTCATGTGTGGGATTCTGTGGCAGAGAGCACAGATGAAAAAGGACTATGTGGAATGTATCCCCCTTCAGAAACCTGCAAGTTAACAGGGGATGCAGGACATATACCCACATAACCTTAAGACAAATTCAAAGTTCTGAAATGAAGAGTATATAATCGTAGCTATTCATAGTTGGGAGGTTGATAAATTTTTACATCCAGGTAAAGTCACTCATTTCCACTCAAGCCAAGTGACCAGACTGTGTGTGGTATCTGAGGGGAGATGGGTGAGTACAAGAAGGCAAGCTCCCCAATAATGCACCTCCACATCTGGGGGCTGGCCTGTATGAGAACAGAAAAAGTATTCACTTGTGTATGTGAATAATGCTTCAGAATGTAAAAAGTTCTAGCAACACGCTCCCCCCCCCCAACCCCAGCAACTCTTAACAACCTTGCCAAGCAGATTAAGTACTAATACCGGCTTTGCAAATATCAAATCTGAAGCTCAAAGAGTCTTCGCTGCTTCCTAGGTTTAGGAAGTTAGTAAATGATTAAGCCAGGACTTAAACCCATGTTTAAAGAGAATTTAGCATTCTGATTTTAAAAAGTGTGTGATTACAAACATTAACTGAAAAACCTGTAAACCCAGTTGATGTGATTAGGGAAAGTTACACAGTGCAGGGGGTTTTGAACTGAATCTGCAAGAATGAAGACAATTTCCGTGGACGGAGATGGGCATTGAGCCGGAAAGGGAGAGAGCTCCAGGCAAGACATCCTACAGGAGAAACACAGGTCAGTGAAGAGCACAAAGGTGATTACAGCCTAAAGTCTCTCTGGGGAATTGAGTTTCTATGACGTTGCCAGGCAGCCCTGTGCTAGACACTGGGGAAGGACCAGTGAGTGAGACAGATACAAGCACTGTTCTCAAGGAACTTAGGGTCTAGTTAGAAAATACTGAAAACAAAACAAAACTAGAAAACTAGCTTTTAGCCAGATTGTGGAGCATCTCCCTCGTACCTTGTCCAGATTTCTGCTATTGGGCTGGTGCACTTCCCTCTGTTACTCCCTTCTCTTAGAACTGCCTTCAACTGATGGGGCTGCCTAGGCAGGAAATGCCAGGGGAGGTTTATTCCCCCACTTGGTTGTGTGTGGGGGGGGGGGGGGGGGGGGGCGAAGGTACATCATATAACATCATATAACTCTTGGTGACACTGACACTCCAGAACTCCCTCTAAATCCGTAGAAGCTAGAATTCAGCTCAGTTTTGCTTAGATCCTTCCCTCCTCTTTCCTGCTCCCCACCCTTCCTTACAAATTCACCTGAGGACACCCTTTCAGTCTCTGGCACAGGAATCCTGGGCTCTGACTCTGCTTCTAGCTAGCGTTTATGACACCTCTGTACATCGTACACCAGCCCTCCTGACCTTCCTTTGAAATACTGAGCTCGCCTTCAGCAGAGAGCTAGATATCGTATGACGGGCTCTCCTTTAGCAAACAGTTCCTTTAGGGAAGGAATTCTACCTTTGTATAGTAGTCTTCCTACAATTTTTTGAATAAAAAATAAAAGTGCAGACATAGGCAATAGTTACAGTCTTAATAAAATGGACAAAGTTGGAAATTATTAGGCATGCCAAAATGGAGTACGATGAATCTTGCTCAATTATTTCTTTTCACTGGGCTTAAGATGGTTGGGTGAGTATTGTTTTAGAGGCGAAGTATTTGAAACAAGTAGAATGTCCACGAATAGGGAAATGGTTGAATAAACTGCAGTTAAGAATTATATTCTGGAATACTACAGAGCCATTAAAAATGTAGAAAGTATCTAAGTTATATTAAATATGGGGGGAAAAAGCACATGTTACAGATCACTTTATGTAGCACAAAGGAAAATATTTATATATATAGATGGAAATGTCTATGAACTCAGGAAAATCAAAAAAGATATGCATCAAATATTGGCAGTGACTGCTTCCTGGAAGGGCCATACAATGGTACAGGGTGATGGGTATACTTATTCTTGGGGGACGCTCACTTTTTAATGTTTTTCATTATTTTTCAAATACAGAGAAAAAATGTTCCCAGTTTGGGGAAAAGTTTTCAAAGTCATTTTATTTTATTTATTTATTTTTATTTGACAGACAGATCACAAGTAGGCAGAGAGGCAGGAAGAGAGAGACAGGAGGAGGAGGCAGGCTCCCCACTGAGCAGAGAGCCCGACGCGGGACTCGATCCCAGGACCCTGAGATCATGACCTGAGCCGAAGGCAGAGGCTTTAACCACTGAGCCACCCAGGCGCCCCTCAAAGTCATTTTAAAAATATACTTGAAAAATTAAAAGCCAATGCACAGTATATAGTTTTGAAAAACAAAACTCATTCATTTTACATTCACTGGCAACCGACCCTCGTGCTAAGCAATGAAGATATAAAGATCAGTAAAAAATGATTCCTGTCCTCAACCACACATTGTAAGATATTTGTCATGTATCACTTATAAGCCAAAATGGACTTTGATTAGTTTATTTTAGTTCTAACAACCATGTAATCATCAAAGAGACTAACGAAAAAGGTAAAACAAATAAGGATGTAAAGTGTTTTATGTTTTACAAAATGATTAAATAGAGGATAAGAATAGGAGAACATGTGAAAAAGGCAATTTGCTTAATTTCTCTGAGTTGAGTCTTCACCTACCAAACTGAGATGAAAATAATTTTCTCTGGTATTATGTATATGCAAGCACCAATATGCTGTACAACACTGTACAATTATTAAATATCACACAGATTATGACCATTTTTATTTATAAAGTAAAAACATAATATAGTCAATTGGAGAATTAAAAAATTTTTTAAAAATGATAAAGGAAAAAACAAAAATTAAAAACACCTACAAAGTATGCTAAACACACATTATCAAGGACTGTCTGAGAGGCAAGAGTTAAGAGAAATTTTGTATTTCTAGCTTTCTGGGAACAAAACCTTTTCTTTATATACAATAAATTCCACCATTTTTACGTGTGCAGTTAGATGCACTTTGACAAATACACATACCCACGTAATCACCGCCACAATCTAGATCTAAAACTTTTCCATCATCCCAAAACATTCCTTCCTGTCTTTTGGCATTCAATCTCCACATCCTAAGGAATCACTAATCTGCTTTCTGTGGCTGTAGACTAGTTTGGCTTGTTTTAGATCTTATATAAATAAAATCATACAGTATGTACTCTTTTTATGTCTGGTTTCTCCCGCCGTGCATAATGTTTGAGATTCATTCATGTGGTACCTAACAGTAAGTAGCTCATTTCTTTTTACTGCTAAGTAATATTCTATCATGTAGATATACCACAATTAGTATGTTCATCTGTTGATGGAATGTGAGTTGTTTGCAGTATGGGTCTATTACAACTGAAACTGCTAGGCACATTCTCTTAAGTAATTATCCAGGAGGGAACAGCTGGGTTATAAGGAATGTGTATGAATAATCTTTCTTTTAATATATACACCGCCTATGGTTCACTTTTGTGGGTTGGGTTTTCAAGAGTATGTAACACATGAAATATATGAGTAAATATATGAGTAGGAACTTTGGAGATTCCCAGTACTGATTTACAGATCTATCTTTTCTTGGCCTAAGAGTTCCTCATGGGCAGCCCAACATGTGTCTCAAAATGATGCTCAGTAAGTGGTTGTTTCTGGCTACTGCAGAGGTCGATCTCTCCCTCCTCAAAGGTGTATCAAAATTATGGGATTTTTCCAGGCTGCATTTGTGTTCTCTATCTTCCCCCCGCCACCAATCCTCTGTGGCTCCCAGGTTCCTGATTCCAACTCCTCACCCCCATGTTTTGTCACTGTTGTTGTCAGTCATGGCTAATGAAAGTAAGCCATGTGTTAGGCCAAATGTAAGGTAGAGAGACCCTGTCACAGACAATAATGCCACAGCCAAAAGAACATGTAAGGAAATGGACCTGACAGCAAGCAATAGGTAAGAGCACCTCTAAGGAGAGACGGGCAAAGACCTAAAGTATCCGAAAATTCCCTGTGTCTCAGTTTCTCTTCTGAGAGATGGAGAGAAAATACCTGTCATAATGTTTAGAACTGACTGAAGATGTCACTCTGGAGCTGTTAAATAACCATGCTGTATAAAAGAGTATTTCTTACATACAGATACTATTAATCAGTGCCTTTTGAGAAATTCTGAAGTTTTAAAAACATTTTAATCTAAAGTCATTATCTTTTTCATTTAAACACATTGACTTGGCTCAAAACTGTAAAGCTCGTCTGAAGACAGACAACTCTAATTCTTCCCAAATGTGTATTTTCTCAATGATCCTCAAAATAGTATTCCATTTTCCACAGAGACTTTCAGATAATATATCCCTTCTCGTAATCTCCTAAATAATACAGGACATTGACTTTATTCTAGCAGTTTAGATCATAGTAAAGTCACTTGAGGAGTAATTCACCCTTTATTTGGGGGGAAAAAAAGATTCAAACAGATCTGAGTACAGCCGATACATTTTATTTTATTTTATTTAAAGATTTTATTTATTTATTTGACAGAGAGAGATCACAAGTAGGCAAAGAGGCAGGCAGAGAGAGAGAGAGGAGGAAGCAGGCTCCCTGCAGAGCAGAGAGCCTGATGTGGGACTCGATCCCAGGACCCTGAGATTATGACCTGAGTCGAAGGCAGAGGCTTAACCCACTGAGCCACCCAGGTGCCCAGCTGATGCATTTTAATGAGGTTTATCATGTGGTCTCTGTCATCAGATCTGATGACTACTATTAAGTGGAAGGACTAGAGTAGCTCATACTGGTACTTAATTTCCTAATATAATTTTGAAATAATCCAGGGCTTTGGATATGTATTTTGGGTCTGCATTTTATTACCCTACTAGGATTATTTAAGTAAGGCTAAATCTGTCCTAATCATCTATTATTCTATACAAGATGCTACATGAAACAGCAGCACTTATAACCCTCCTGAGATGATACCACAATGCATTGGGAGTTAGCTAACATTTGCCTACAGAAGAGGCTTGAATCACAATTATGTTAAATGTGAGGTAAAAATAAGGGCCTGAGAGCTTTATTCCTAGTTTGTCACTGCTGACAGTTTTCCTCAAGTTCATGTCCAGATCAGTTACTCTCCAATATTAATATTCAAATTTACCCTTAGAAACACAGATTCAGGCTTCTAAGATCTAGTATCTTGTCATAAATCATGTTTTCCCGTGTTTCAAATTACAGTATTTCTCAAAAGGTTCTTAAGAAACATAATTTGGAAGTCAAATGAAGAAGTTCCATTAAACACCAGTAATGCATTATAATTCTCCTCTTCTTACCTGATGAAGTTTAATGGACATGCGGATTCCCGGGACGACTACTTTCCTTAGCAATTCCATGTCAGCGAAGATCCATTCATCTCGAATTGAAGAAATACGGAAATCTCCCTTAAATAGGGCATGCAATCCATAGAGGAATGACTCTAAATTACTGTTAGGATTGGAGATAAAGGTTTACGTATTTTGACAAAGAACTTCCATTACACTGATTCTTACATGTGGTTGTGCATCAGAATCATCTGGGATTGTTTTGCAAATACAGACTCCAATGACTATACTAATATCAGAACCCCTGAGTCAGACTCACAAGGGACAGGGGCCCTTTGACCTGGGATCCTTGTTTACGAACCACTATAAGAGTAAGTCCGTGAAAATAAACAACAGACAAAGAATGTATAAGCCACAAAAGCTTACAGAGGGTCTAATGGAAAACATGTAGTAATCACAAAAGAAATTTAAAATATGTAATATTGCTTAGTTCTAATTCATTCAGACGCTTATGTCAAGAAATTCAGCTTATATTTATACGCCCCCAAAATCTAATGTACTATGTTAACTATATTAAGAGCATAAATGCTCTGGATCAAAAAAAATTACAAGGAAATATGGAAAAACAAGAAGAGGTAACTCATTAGAAAAACAGATGTAAAATGGGAGAAGACCAATCAAACTTTATGGGCGATTATTTTTAAAAATGTCTTAAATCCAGGAAACTCTCATTATCAGTAGTCATCCACGCATGTGTGAATTTTAAAAGCCAGCCATTAACCACTAGGGAGAACTCAATTATGTCAGCAAAAGATCTATAAAAAAACAGTATCAGAAGAGACTTCTGCAATCAATTAGCATAGAATGCTTCCATGAAAGGCTAATTCAGATTTATGTTCTACAGCTTCTCCTACTCTCTTCCTGAAAACAGAAATGCCTTCCTTACCTGGACATATGGTGGGATGCAGTCCCCAGAGCTCTCCGTCCCAGAACACAAAGTCCGTAACAAAGAGTCACTAGGGATGAATCTTTGTCTACATCCAGTGGCTTGAAAAAAACAAAGAACACTCATTATCAGAAAGACATAAAGGTATTTAACAAATCGGAATACCTAATAAATTAGAGGATGAAGAATTCAAATAATATATAAGTTCTAGGTCTTTAAATAGTTCTAATGAGACAAAACTTAACAAATCAGTGTAAAATGAAGTATGAGTGTATATGAGGTGTTCCTCTGAAACCTTTAAATAAAATCTAATGCTTTATAATACTGGGACACTCTTTTTAAAAAATCCTGACTTTTATAAAGTATTAGGATCTTAGCAAAACATCTCAAAGTACTTACTGGCATACATCATTCCTGATAATGTCCTCTCCTGAAAATACAATATTCTTTCTATTAATTAGTTGTTTTGGGACATAACCTGGCAAACAGGTTATTAGCGACAGCTGTGTTAGCCTACTAGTGACGATTATCAGAGTGAAGAAAATCAAATTCGTATCTGTGGAATACTGCTTCCCCTCAACCTCTCAACTTTTTTTTAAACAACTGAAGGTTTTCTTACCCAGATGGTCAGACAGAAGAAGGTCTGGAAAAACTGACCTCCTAATAACAAATGGGGGTATTCTTCCCATCTCCGAAAAAATGGACTCAAATAGTTACAAATGAAGTACATGAGCTCTACCTTTGCTCTTCGGGAAGAGCAGTACTCTATCCAGTTGAGGTAAATTACACAAAAACTCTCTCTGGATATGCCAGCCAGTCGATGGTCATAGTCTTCATCGATGTTTGGGTTAAATGTTGGGTCCACATCAACATAATTTCGATCTGCACACAGACGTAGTCCTTCCTGCATTGTCTCATTGGCTAGCCACTCCTCCAGTTTAGAAGAAGTTGTAACATAATAAATGATACCCTAATGGGGAAAGATTAAAACAACAACAACAACAACAACAAACCCAGGTTAAGTTACAGTTTGAATTAACTCCAATTCTTCATTAAATAAATTCCAATGGTTTATACTGATTGTATAACTAAAAAATATTTTATTTTAGCTCAATACTCTAAGAATACATTTTAGGAATGCTGTAAAAAATATACCTCAGGCCTTTCTGGATGAATAGTTAATTTAATACTTTAAAAGTCACAACCATAAATTCATCAAGACAAATTCAAAACAATTTTTTTCTATTGATTTTAGAGCTTTTGAATTGAGGACATTTTAAGAGAGGTAGAAAAACTTTACTGTGATGCATTTCTTTTTTTTTTTTTTTTTTTTTTTAAGATTTTATTTATTTATTTATTTGACAGAGAGAGAGAGATCACAAGTAGACAGAGAGGCAGGCAGAGAGAGGGGAAGGGAAGCAGGCTCCCTGCTGAGCAGAGAGCCCGATGCGGGACTGGATCCCAGGACCCTGAGATCATGACCTGAGCCGAAGGCAGCGGCTTAACCCACTGAGCCACCCAGGCGCCCTACTGTGATGCATTTCTCACAGAAAGTTACTAAATCATCTGGTGAAGCTAGATCAAGTTATAGAAATATAATAGTAAAGCAACAGAAATATACCTATTTAGAACCAGATATAGAAAAAGCCATGTACACACAGAGACGCATAGCACATAAATAGTGCAAACTCGATCTATTTAGCTTCCTGAGGTTGGGTTTAACCAACCATTAATTTTAAGACTAACATCCACCCCAGTCAGCACAAGTAAGGTGGTACACAGAGGTAGTAACACAAATACGGAAAATACAGATATGGGTCACTAAAATTCAGCATACATTTCCCTCTTCAAAATACTGCTTTGCCTGCAAGCTGCCATATCATAGTTTTGCTATAATCTTGTAAAATCTTTAGCAAAAACAGAACACCTGTATAGTAACGAACTAACCTTGCCCAAAGAGCGGTTTGGTCTTTGCCCTTGGGTCCTGGAAGGAAACTTCTACTCCTCTGGAATGTCTTTGTTCACCCATGAGCTTACAGCCATGACAGCTGGAGGAGCTGGGAACTAAGGCTGGTCATAGGGTAGTCAACCACATCTAAGTGACTACACTCCAATAAAAGTACACACCCAGGCTCAGGTGAGCTTTTTTGGTTGACAACAGCTGGGAGAAACAGGCATTATCTGCATAACTGCACTGACAGAAGACAAGTGGAAACTCATACCTTCGTGTCTCTGGCCCCTGCCCTACACACCTCTTTCCTCGGCTGATTTTAATGGGTACCCTTCCACTGTAATAAACCCTAACCATGAGTGTAATGGTTTTGCTGAGTTTTTTGAGTCCTTCTGGCAAATTACCGAACCAGAGACTAGTCTGTGGGGATACCAAAATTGTAGCTGGTGTTGCAAGCGAGGGTGGTTTTGGGGACCTCCCAAATCTTGCAATACTTTTTTTCAGGTTATTGAAAGCAGCGCAAGAAATGGTTAGCGGCAAGGGCTCAGCAGCTGGACAAGCCTAGATTTAAAATCCTTAACTCCACCTGCTAATTAGAGGACTCTGGGCAGGTAACTTCGGATTCTTGTTTATTTGTAAAACACAGAAGGAACTGTATGCATATTCCTTAGCCCAGTGCCTAAAACATATGAGGTACATATGGTAGCTATTATTCATGAACAAATGGAATGAGTTCCACTAAAGAAGGAAACAGCAATACCATAGTAGGTATACTTTACTGACTTAATGGATACTAGAGAATTTTTTTTTTTTTTACAATAGACTCTAGCTGGGCATAGAGCCCAAAGTAGGGCCAGAACTCACAACCCTGAGATCAAGACCTGAGCTGAGATCAAGAGTTGGACACTTAACTGACTAAGCCACCCAGGCGTCCCAATACTAAAGAATTTAAATCACTACTTAGAAGCAAAGCACAAGTATTTCAAAAAAAGTTTTTTCCAAGAAGATCAAAAGCTCTAACTGGGCATACAGCCTTACCTTGACATAGTAAGTGGTGAGTACTTTCCGAAGGTCAAAGACTTGGAGCATAGAGGCAGCACTGTTGTCAGTGATACTATAACCTTCCAGAATATACTTAGTGACGATCACTTCCCAAGCTAGCCAGCGCTGGCTAAACGCAGCATTAAATGAAAGCACATGAGGAATATGTCCAGGTTCACAACAGCAAAATCCTTCATCTTCTTCAACGCCTTCAGTAATGGCCTCCACTTCCCGTTGTTGACAGTAAGTACCTTAGAGAGAGAGAGAAAGAGAGTGAGAGAAAGACAACTGCATACAATGGAGAAAAAAAACACATGCAGTAGAACATGAATGCTTCAAAGAAACCAGAAATTTAGGGAAAAAAAACAACACACCTTTTATAGTAACTGAAAGTATGGGAGCGATCTACCTTGGAATGTTCACTAACCAACGGCAGGAAGCTTGACACCAGGCATATTATATATTCACCTCCCACAGAATCACAACATGCATTAGCACATTCCAGCTTCTGAAAACCTGCGCAGTTACCTTCTTTATTTTCACTCACTGATCCCAAACTTTTCAAACTTGGGTTTTCAATTGCAGTCATATCACATGAAGGCCAATGAGTAAATGGACATCACATGACAGTTTGAGTTAATTCAGTAAGGGAAGAATGGATTTAGAAATGAATCACTGCAGGGCACACAACAGAGACAGACATGCAGAACCCAAAAGAATGGGAGCGCCATTTACCAGTACCATGTCCATGTGGCAAGAAGAAATATTATATACACGTATTTGTTTTTTTTTTTTTAAAGATTTTATGTATTTATTTGACAGAGAGAGACACAGTGAGAGAGGAACACAAGCAGAGGGAGTGGGAAAGAAGAAGCAGGCTCCCTGCTGAGGTCAAACCCAGGGGTCAAACCCAGGACCCTGGGATCGTGACCTGAGCCACCCAGGTGCCCCCATATATATGGATATATGAACTGTAATGGTTCATGATAATTTTATCTTAAATTCATAATTACTTTTTCTGTTGCCAATTCCAACAGTAATTGAATAAGATTACATGATTGGCATTTGAAGCTTACCTGCTGATAAAGTTTCAATTAGCCATGAACTCTGATTATTCAACACTAGGAAACAATCCTTTGAAATTACATTCTTTTATATAAGATATTAGACATTCCCTGCATTACTGTTACTGAAGTAAAAATACAAAATCAGAATAAATACAGAATTACACCCACAGCAATCTAGTGCCAGTAAAATATCATCCGTCACATTAATGTTAACTTTTATTTTGTTCTGTGGCCTTGCTTCCACTTAAACAGCAAATTCCTTAAATCCTGTAAGGACTACAAGGGGATTACACTTAATTTTATAAAAGCACATTATTTCGGTTATATTATAATAACTTATGTGGACCTCACAATTTTTTTTTCCTTTAAAGAGAATATATACACCATCCATGTTTGAAAAATACTGTTTTTTTTTTTTTTATTTTAAAGATTTTATTTATTTATTTGAGAGGGGGAAAATACTCGTGGGGGATAGGGCAGACAGAGAGAGAAGCAGGCTCCCCACTCAGCAGGGAGCCCAATGTAGGACTTGATCCCAAGACCCTGGGATCATGACCTGAGCCGAAGGCAGAGGCTTAACTGACCGAGCCACCCATGCGCCCCTGAAAAACACGGCTTTGAGAGAAAAAGATGCCATGAAAACTAGCCGCGACCGGTGGTGATGCTATAAAAGATAGAGGCCGAAGAGGCAGGCTGGGCCGGGCTATGAGCTGTGCTGTTTAACTCTCTCCAACTCTCTCGCTTCACTTGTTGCTTGATTACATTGCCGAGCGCATCCGGAACAATGTCTCCCAGTGGCGGAAAGAAAAACACTGGCTTAAACCTCACGTCAACAGGAATGCCCGCTGCAGTTGATCGTTACACATGAGTGGGACTACAGATCTATATACACAAACTTTTTTTTTTCCCCCAGAATAAAGATATGTGCAATTTTATAAAGTATTTTTCAAACCAATAATGGAAATGAAATTCAATCAAATGTCTGCTGGTATCTTCTGAGAGGATCATATTTTGTTTTTCTCCTACAATCTATTAAAAGATGAGTTCTATCAATTTGCTAATATTAATTTCAAAAATAAAAAATGAAATGAAAATGGCTGAACTACTGAGAGGTAGGTATTAAAAAAAAAAAAAAGGGCTGCTGCTAATATATGTTAATTCGGGTTCTGAGGATATTTGCATCCAGGCTCTCCTGTGTTAAACTACACTTTTTTTTTTTTTGCCAGTTTAGCCAGATTTTGACATCAGTATTACAGTGGCTTTGTAAAAAGCCCGGAGAAATTTTCCTTCTTTATCCATGCGCTGCAATAGGCTAGAGAGAGCAAACAAATTATTTGGTTTCTAGAAGAAACATCCCAAGGCTGGGGTTTTAAAACTGTGGCCTGAAGCTGGGTGTGTTCCTGAGATTTTCTGTGTTATTACTTCATTTTATTCATTTTGTCATCTTTCTGGAAGGTCAGTCAAAGGTTTTTAAGTAAAGGAGATGACATAATGAGAGCTGTTTTTGTGCAGATGACTTTAAGAGTACATAGAAAAGATACGTGGCAAGAGGGAACTTGGAGATTGACATTTTCGCAGAAGACAGAATGAGATCCCTGTTCAGAGCAGCAGAAAGAGTGAACAGAGTAACTAATTAAAGTGGGATGTTTTTACTCTACCATACAAATCCCAAGAATATTTTCTACCACAACATGTCCTAGTAATAAACTGTGCTTAGGAAATTAAGTCAATGATAAGCATAGGAGTTAATACTGGCAACTGAAAAAAGAACTCTGAGACTTGGAAAGGGATTCTAGAATGTGTAAGAACTATTTACCAACTGTTTCCTGGATTAGTTATGTCTTTCAGTCACTTCATAGTGACTATTATCAGTAAAACTAAAACTAGCAGTTATGAAAACTAGATATATTAAAAGTAATTTGAGTAAAAACGGAGATGAATCCAATCAGCATAATACATTTTTGACCTATAAAGTTTGACCTGGAAAACTGTACATGGTTGAAGTAACATTTACAAACAGAAAGTTAGCACTGTAGAAGATACACTAAATTTTTGATAGACAAAAATGATTGATAATTAAATCTGACATAAAATTTACATAGAAAAGAATATGAGGGTATCAGTAATATAAAAATGGAAACTAACTGAAAATAAAGGGATTTAAAACCAAGACATACAGGAAACTGATGAAGAAATTTGTTTAGCTAAATATCATATAGCACTTAGCAACCACTACAAGATGCAATAAAATGAATGAATTAAATTGGCTTAGTGGAGAATACCCCAGAAAATATATTAAAATGCATCAGGAGATCCAAATATCTATCTGGCAACATACTGACACTCGCGAGTAATATTTTGAGAGGCAAGAGGTAGACGGGACAGGGAATAACTCTGAAGGGAAGTAAATAACCAACAATTTTAGGATCTGACCAAGAATATAATCATATCTCACAAGAATTCTGGAATGTAGAGAAAGGAGAAACAGCTATATACTTACATCATTTAATCATTCTACAAAATAAACTAATTATGTATTATATGCTAACTAATGAAGCAGCAACTAGATACACAGTGTTAATGAATGAAGCAGAAAGGATTCCCGCCCTTGAGGAGCTTATAATCTACAGCATAGGTTTGCAAAACATAGCCTTGGGCCAAATCCAAGCTAAGAATGGTTCTTATATTTTTAAAGTATTGTTAACAACAACAAAAACAACAAAAATCAAAGAAAAATATGCAACAGAAAACGTGCATGCCTCCAAAAGCCTAAGCTATTTACCATCTGGCTCTTTAAGAAAAAGTTTGCCAACCTCTGGGCTCAAGAAGAAATAAACTTTAAACAAACACAAATAAATATGAAATTATGAAATTATACTTATGCTAAGTGCTAAAGAGGTAAAAATGTCAATCTGAGAGATAATCATGTGGGACAGGTGGTTAGAGAAGGCTTCTCTGAGAAATTGATATTTAGACTAATGCTTAAAGATAATTAAGGAATTAGCCAGATGGAAGACTGGTGGGAGGAAGGGAGATGGCTGGTACTTTCTAGGCAAAGGGAAAGGCAGTCGGAAGTCCTCAGTAAAGAATTTTGCACAGTTAAGACCCTAAAGGAAGGCAAGTGAGGATGAAGGTATGAAATGGAGCTGCAGAAACTGGCAAAGACCAGATCACAGTGTGGGAGAACGTGTTAAAGAGTCTGAATTCTATTTAAGTGCAATGGAAAGAGTTTTAAGCATGAAAGGGACATGATCAAATTTGCCTCAAAAAAAAAAATCACTATGGCTGATTGAAGACTTAGAGATACCCACTGCTGTCCAAATCCACCACAAATTCAGACAGTAAGACGTACTGGGTTCCCAAATCACTTTGAGTTTTATTTGGCAAATAGAGTTTGAATGGCAAAAAATTTGTCCAAACTTTTATTTGAATCTACTCAGTACCAGAGATTGAAAGTTGGGAGAGTGAGAATTTGGATCAGTTTCTGATTTGGAGAATTTCTGACCAATACAGTAAAATGAGCACATCCTAAGAAGGACCCTTTTCCAATTCACACAGACAAAAATGCTAGATACAACAGCTTCCCCATACACATCTGTTTAAAAAAAAAAAAAAAAAAAAAAGTTAAAAAACAAAGGTAAAATCTCCAGGTACCGACAACTTAAAAAAAAGTTAAAGTCATGGCAGTAGTAGGTGCAGTGGTGAGGGGAGGGGTGCTGACTTTTGGATGAGTCCAGTTGGCTTACAACTGAACATTAGGTAAGACTCTATAGAGAGATGGAATTAAGGTCCTGGGCTCTCGTGGAGAAGCAGAAACAAACCATAAAGCAAGGATAGGACATTTTGAGAGAGAGACTGGATGAAAAACATCACAAATGAATAACAAACATCAACATTCACTGCCTTAATCTGTCACACAAGTACAATTTTATTTCCAGTCAATTTTATTTTTTTATTTATTTTTAAAGATTTATTTGACAAAGAGAGAGAGGGTGCACAAGCGGGGGAGCGGGAGAGGGGAAGCGGCCTCCCTATTGAGCAAGGAGCCTGATGTGGGGCTTGATTTCAGGACCCTAGAATCATGACCCGAGCCAAAGGCAGATGCTTAACCAACTGAGCCACCCAGGTGCCCCTCCAGTCAATTTTAGAAAAGCACTTGCTCCATTAACAAAGACATTACCTAACAAAGGTCCAAACCTTCTGATTCAACACGAGAGTGAAAATAAAGCTATAGGGTATAAGTCTAATTTGATCCTCTAGCTGGCCTATTTTATGAGCCATCTTGGGTCATCTGGTTTGAACTGGCTTCTGTGGCTTCCTCACTTTGGAATACCGTCAGGACAGGCCTCTGGCCTTCCCAGAAGCTGGCCCTGGCTTCCTCTTGCCTGACTTTGAGGCATCCTCTTAGGACCTAACCGACTGCCTATTCTCACAGCTGTAGAACACTGTGAATGCACTAAATGCCACTGACTTGTTCACTTGAAAACTGTGATTTTAATGTTATGAGAACTTCACTTCAATACCAAAATTTGTCCAAAACAAAGGCATGGTGTCTACCTAAAAGTACTTGGTTAGCTACACACAAAACACAGCACTCTACGCTCCAGCCATCCAACAAAGACATGCAACTTCTCACAAAGAGAATGGCAAGAGAGCAAGCACGAAACAACAGAAATTCAACATTGCCGGGGAAACAGTGAGTTACACAAGAATGATACTATCTTCCCTTATTTTAGCATAACATAAAAACCATTTTTTTCTGAATGTGAAATCTGGGGAAAAACCTAATTGCTCTTTTAACAACACTTCTCATTCCACAACTCCAAAGGATCTAACTTTATGTTAATTTTTAAGTTGAGATGTAAACACATAAAACTCAGATGTGACAGGAATACACTGCAGAAATTAAAGGTGAGTATCTTACCTCTGAATTCAAGTCCCCGCAGCTGGAAAGTGACCAACCCATTGCCTATCTCTATAAGGTGTACTAATGCATTGAGGTAGTCAGAGGCAAGAATGAAACAGTCGCCTGTACTGTAATTTCCCCATCGTCCTAGGAGCAAATCACCACAGAGACTGTGTTGTAGGGATCTGGTTAAATGTTCATAAAAGATGGAATTCAGATTGTTGTCATCTGATCCTATAAGAAGGAATTAAATTATGTTACATTTTACTCTAAGTCTTCATTATATCAACAAACAAGATCGTTAAAAATATTAAAACTAATTTCCAGTTAGGATTGTATCTGTATTTTTTTGACAAGGAAAATATTAACACTCTTACAATTCTTATATAAAAATGAAACACAGGGTAATGAGAAAGCTTTCAGAATTTAGAGTTAGAAGTCACATAACTTCTCGGGTCTCTGGCTCCCATTCATAATATGTACGAACTAGATTAGATGAAATTGAAGGGTTTTCACCTCTTCAATAACCATGATCTCTTCTATCACTATTCAATGAACTCCAACTTATAATGAAAACCGCACAAGAAAAATGAAAAAGATAAAAGGAATTCAGGATTGGAACAAAAAGATACATTAATAAAGAAAGTGGGTAAAGGAATACCAAATTTGAACAAACAAGACAGTCCAAAATGAACAGAAGTTGGTTTAAAAAAAATACTTAAATAATAATAACAATAACAAAAAACCCTGAATATTGAGATGGCTAAAACTAGCTTAATAAAAATAAAAACATAATAAAAATTTAAAAAATAAAAATAAATTTATTAAAACTTGATAAAAATTAAAGAAATAAAATTTAAAAAATAATATATCTATAGAAACAGCAGCAAAGAACTATAAAATTTATTAGAGTCATCCTTTAAGAAAAAAATTAAAATAAACTAACCATTTTTAGAAGTAACCCATCCAAAGCAATAATCTGTAAACAGGTGCCCACAGTATAATATTGGAGGAAAGCAAAATACACAAAGCTTATTCTTTTAAACTCAGTCTAAACAATAAAATAATGAGAAGGGTACTCCAGATACTAATTCAGTAAGATGGTCATATCTAATGCCCTGTCTGCTCATTACAGAACTGTGCATATTAATTCAGGATATAGTCTCTTTGATAAGCAGGATGGTGTCATTAGCATCATGAGAATTCTAAACCCCTTACACAAGGACACACTAGAGCTGAGATGGTTGTTTTATCTACCAGAATGTGATAATGACAGGCGTTATTATCAAGTAACTAGTCCTACTAGTCCAATTTATAACTATAAAACTATCTGATTTTGTTAATTTAGTTTCTCAAGTAGAGCAGTTGAAGGGATCAGCATTTGAAGGAATTTGACAGTCAAATGGTTATAAATACTACAGTCTGAGAGTAAGATTTTTTTAAATAAATTAATATATTGGAATTCTGGTTAATTTCTTATGGTTGGATTAGTGAGATTCACCCTCTGTGTGCCCGATTACTAACAGGTGGGCAGACAAAAGGATGTTTCCGAAACAATGAAATGAAGAAACCAGACTTTAGACAATGGTACCACCACCAAAATGCCATCCACTGAAGCTCTATCTTAAGGGCTATTTGGCTGCCCCATATGACATTTCTACATTCCATAAACTAAATGAAATTAAATGAATATTTACCTAAACATCTGGGGAAGCAGGGGAAGCAAATATATTAATACACCTGTTGGTCAGACTGCATATTCTTTAATACACTTGACCAGTTTTACTTTAACTGCTCTACTTTTTAACCTATGTAAGAAAAATCTTTGAATGGCATTTTTTTATTCCTACGAATATTCTTAAAATGCATTTTATAAAAGATGGGTATATACATTGTAGATACTTGAGTTCACACTTTGCTAAAGTAGAACAAGAAGCTAAGGAGATACAGTCTTTAAAAAATGACTGTTTGGAACTCAGAGGATTCTCAACAAGTTAGGAGTGAACTAAATACATAACAAATTCCTTGGACTTGCTTCTTTACTCATAAACAGAGCTTTTACCTGGATTTCTATCAAGCTGGGAAGCCAATCTGGTATTTGAGTGATCCACCCGTTTTGTGCTGAAGAAGGCAAAACAGAACATTTTTAATAAGCTTTAATGAAAAAGGAGAAAACTACACAATATAAATAAAATAAACATTATCACTTCATGAACATCTCTGAAAAAACTCTATGATTGGTATACTGATAAAATTCCTGGGGTGCCTGGGTGGCTCAGTGGGTTAAAGCCTCTGCCTTCAGCTCAGGTTGTGATCCCGGGGTCCTGGGATCGAGCTCCGCATCGGGCTCTCTGCTCAGCAGGAAGCCTGCTTCCTCCTCTCTCTGACTGCCTCTCTGCCTACTTGTGATCTCTGTCTGTCAAATAAATAAATAAAATCTTAAAAAAAAAAATTCCTTAAGTGTAGTTTCAGGTGGAAGGTTTTTTACTCACTCACCTCCATCATCCATAAACAGCCGTTATTTCCTAACTGATGCTTCAATGAACAGGGTGTGGAAAGACATTAATGAGTTTAATCCACCCCCCCAAAATTTGATCAGGATGAAACATGCATTCTACATGCAGTTCTTAGAAATACATGAAACATTCTGCACGAGGAGAAGGTACATTTATTATGTCCAGCTGTACAGTGTTCTTAGAACAGTGGTTTCCAAAACGTGGTCCACAGACTCTGAAGCAGGGGACTTAAGACCCTTTTAGGGAGTTTTCCAGATCAAAATGATTTTCATAATAACACTGAGCTGTTACTCACTTTTCTCACTGTGTTGACGATTGCACTGATGGTGCAAAAGTAATAGGGTAAGGCTCCAGGCACTTTAACATGAATCAAGACAGTGGCACCAAACTGTTTTTTTTTTACTGCCACGTATGTACAAGAAAAAATAAAAATTCAAGTTTTGCTTTAAAATCTCTTTAATGAAGCAATAAAAAACTAGTTTTATTAAATCACAACCCACCCCTCAGTACAGGTCTTCTTAAAATTATGTGTAACAAAATACACATAAAGCACTTTTTTTTAAAGATATTATTTATTTATTTGACAGAGAGAGATCACAAGTAGGCAGAGAGGCAGACAGAGGAGGGTGGGGAAGCAGGCCCCCCTGCTGAGCAGAGAGCCCGATGTGGGGCTCGATCCCAGGACCCTGAGACCATGACCTGAGCCAAAGGCAGAGGCTTAACCCACTGAGCCACCCAGGCGCCCCCACATAAAGCACTTCTGCTGCATTCTGAAGTAGGATGGTTGTCTCAAGGGAAGCATTCGCGTAGTTTGAACTGTAAGCTGCACTAACTCTTTTTCATGGAACACCATCTTTACTATGATTATTCAGACTGACATACTTGACAGACATTTCTCAAAAAATAAAGTGGGTCTGTCCTGCTGCCAATAACAAAATTCAAGTTTCTAAGCAAAAATTTGAATTTGGGAAAATGTATATATATTTAACCAACAAGCTTGACAGCTTAGCAATACTTAAACACATTTCTTTAGAGATGGGTGGTGATGTGAATGAATACATTTTTTAAAATTATATAATGAAATGTATCAGGATCTTGATCAAGAACTGTAAGATCTACATTACCCAGTGAACCAATATTTTTTAATGATTAATAAATGCTGTTATAAGATTATGCATGGGTAAAAAAATCCATTCGAAGTGTAAGACACATCAGTGAATTTTGATGTAACACAGTTCCAAAAATTCATGGGGCCAAGGGGAGGCCACCACAAGATGGGTCACTTGTACATGAACATTATTTTGAGCTACAAGCAATCAAGGGGCACCTGGGTGGCTCAGCCAGTTGAGTGTCTGCTTTTGGCTCAGGTGATGATTCTAGGGACCTGGAATTGAGCCCTGCATCAGGCTCCCTGCTCAGCAAGGAGCCTGTTTCTCCCTCTCCCTCTCCCTGTCTCTCTCTCTCTCTCTCTCTCATAAATAAATAAAGAAATAAATAAATAAATAAATAAATAAAATCTTCAAAATAAAAAAAAAATTAAAGCAATCAAAACCCAGTAGATTCAGGAAAAGATCTTTACCTCCCCCTCAATTGCTTGCTTGTATCTATTAATAGATTCCTCTTTACCTAAGAAACTTATCTACAGAGTGGGACAACCTTTGTTTTCCAAACACCTCTTTTTACCTTCTTGCTAATGATCTTTCTCCCGTTTGTAACCTAAGACCCTTAGCCTTCTCCTTAGCTCACAGAAGCACCATGTTACCTGTCTTTGGAATTTCCATGTCTGTGTGGATTCCCCACATGTGTACACTAAATTTGATTTTCTCCTGTTTATTTGTCTCATGTCAATTTGATTCTTAGTTGAGCTAGGAGGATCTTGAAGGGCAGAGGTTTCTTCTTCTTTCTTCTTTCTTCTTCCCCAACAATAGATACCTTTTTAGACTCTAACTGCAACTACCATGTGTCAACTTTTAATGAAGGATCAAAGAAAAATATCCACAATTGTCTAAAAAGGCTATTAAAATACTTCTTTCTTTTCTAACTATATGTCTGCATGAGGCCAGATTTTCTTCATATACTTGAACTAAAACAACATATTTCAAGAACAGATTGGCTGCAGAAGCAGATATGAGAATCCAGCTGTCTTTACTGAGCCAGGCATTAAAGAGATTTATAGAACTACAAAAACAGTGACACTCTTCTCACTGACTTTTTTTTTTTTTTGGTGGGATGGAAAATATAGTAATTTTCATTACAAAAATATTATTTATATTAACACATAATGAATTTATTATTGCTATTTTAAACTAATAAACATTTGAATTTTTCCAAGTGTTGATTTCTAATACAGTAACTATCTGTAGATAAAACCTGTATCAACAAAAACTTGTTGGAGACTTTAATAACTGTGAAGAGAGTAAAGGGGGGCGCCTGGGTGGCTCAGTGGGTTAAGCCTCTGCTTCAGCTTGGGTCATGATCTCAGGGTCCTGGGATCGAGTCCTGCATCGGGCTCTCTGCTCAGTGGGAAGCCTGCTTCCCCCTCTCTCTGGCTGCTTCTCTGCCTACTTGTGATCTTTGTCTGTCAAATAAATAAAATCTTTAAAAAAAAGAGCGAGAGTAAAGGGGTCCAAAAACTGCCACCACAGGCATTATTTTGGGCTCAATTTAAGTTAGCTGGGAAGAACAGAATATAAATAACACTGAAATTCATCGAAAAGAGAAACACCATGTGTGATTTTAGATAAAAGAGCAAAAGCTTCAAATTCCCAAGCTAGTCCATTGTTTAAATGGTGAGACTACTATTCTCACCTATTATATATGCTAATGTGTCAAAGTATAGAAAGAAAAGAAGCAGTCATGAAGATGGCCTGTAGAATTAAAAAGTAATATAAGCTCTTTCCAAATCAATATGTTGATATACGTTAAAAGGTTTAAAATGTGTAGGCTCCATGACTCAGTAATTCCCCTTTTGGATAATCTTTCTTAAATTAAAAAAAAGAAAGAAAGAAAAAAAAGAAAGGAAGGAAGAAATAAATAAATTCACCTGGAGAGATTACATGTCAGGACAGTTAGCAGGCATCATATAAAACAGCTAGCCAAAGGTACTAAATCTAAATGGACAAAATACTTTATGTTCAAAAATGGATCATTAGGAAGTTATTCTCCTGAAAAGCCAGAAATAATCTACAGAAAAGTAAGCTCTGCAAATAACTATTTCTAAGAAAACTATGAGATAACTAATTTTGACTGCCATAATGAAATGACATTGTATAGCATAAAGTTTCAGAGCAGTATTAATATGGAACCAACTCAAAAGAAATAGCATTAAAAGAAAAAAGACAGAAAAATGAGTATACTCAACAATAACTAGGTTTTTAAAAAAATCTTTTAAAAAAATCAAAGAGAAAATATAGAGTAGTTATTCTGACTCTTCCAATTTTATGATTTTGAAACTTTAAGAGTATTTATAAAATAGTTTCAGCAAAATATTTCAACACAAAAAATTGTTAGCCCTGAATTATTATAATAATGCTGTTGATAGTTTTTCTTAGTAAAGAATAGATAAAATCTACTTTCAAATGTTTTATTGTACTCACTTATAGTCTCTCTCCCAGAATTTCACAGGTCGAACATATGAAGTGATGAATATTGCACTTCCCAGAAAGGGATTTAGTGGAGTAGAAAAAAAGGCAGATACAGCAGCCTGAACAAACAACATGGCTGAATCTATGAAAAAACTGGTTAAGGATTTTAACATTCACCTGAGTGAGCACACGTGTGTGCACTCACACACACACATACATACATCTCACAAACATACTGCAATTACAGCAACGAGAACAATGAAGTTCATCAGAGGAACACAAAAGAGAGTGTCATGGACAATATAAGGGGGTATAAGCAGAAAGACACAGCCAGGAAAAGTATACCCTGGCATGATGCTTTGAAGGGAGTCAGATAAGTATTTGCTAATATGTATTTGGTAAAAGTCCATACACTAACTCTTGAATAAATATGTCTGGGTTTAATTTTCCCAAAGATCAAACTAAACTTTACAGATACAAGAAATCTGCATTTCAATATCCATGTGGTCACTAACCTTGACTTTTATTTAGAAAGTACTTTTAAGAAATGATTAGAATAGAACACTTTAAACATAGTTCAAATACAATCATGATTATGAAAAATGTTTGTATCTTCATTCATTTGAAAATATTGCTAAACATTTTGTATTTATTTAAAAATACCTAGACTTCAACACACATGTATACATAAAATTTTAAATCAGTATTGCTTAATCATAAAATCTTAATACTGTCCTCGTGTTCAGAGGATCTATGGGTCACAGATGTTAATATAAGTTAAATGATCAAAATCAGTACAGATGTGGACTCAAGACTGAGAATATTGATAATTTATCACCTAGTAACCGATCTTCTATACCTATAAAAGGTTACGCCTACAAACCGACATTCACGTCAAGGATGTGACTGCCCTTTCTTACACAACTTTTATTGGAAGGATACGGGGCACGGCAAAGGGCTGAGCAAAAGCATGGAAAGCAGAACCCCATGTAATTTGCCAGGGGGCAATGTAAGTGTATACAAACTGCAACTTATAAAGGAGTTCCCAAAGCTGTAGGAGGAAAAGGAAAACAATCAGTAAAAACCTTATCAGCAGGTACTTGAATTAGAAAAGGAAAGACCTCTAAAAGTTTTTTTTTCTAATAGAAAAATGGCATTGAAATTATGTGCCATTTGCATAAAAGGAAAAGACGTGTCAACTGCCAAAACACTGGATATATATTTAAGTAAAGACAGCAAGCTGATTTATGAGCTTGTGGTTCACCTGTTTAAACAACTCTATGCCCTCTATTGGTTATATTCCCACTACTACAAGCAAAACATAGAAAGGTAGGATCCTAATCTAGATGTTTATAAAGCTTCAGAAATTCATACATATTTTTATTCTAAGACACATTTTCCTCAAATTTCGTGTTTTGAAAATTGAGTATGTTTTTTTTTAAATGCAATGTCATAAGAAGTGTGAGAGCAGCCAGGCAGGAAATAAAGTTGGAGTACAGCTGTCAGTCAGTGCCTGTCTGCCCAAGACTGAGTAGTACGTATTAGGCATCTGTTCTTAATTTCAATTGTGACTATCAGTGGAAACACAACACACATTTTAACGTTACGTAAGTTAGGATTTGTTTTGTTGTTGAGCATGTCCTTGACACTGGCTCACCTAAACTGCTTCTGTAACTCAGGCAATGCAAGGCCCAACTCACAGAACAGACACGGGATCTTGGGGCAGGAGGTTCAAACTAGTTCGGTGCCATGACTCAGGCACTGAACATCTCATACTTAAATTGCTCAATCAATTGCAAATGAACCTGTTTAACTTTCAATTTAAAAAAAGAAATTACAACTTCAACCAATTACAAAATGCAGATGAACTCCTGCATTCTTTGCCATGATTCTAAATTATGCCGGTAATCCTTGATCAGGATGTGATCAGGATAAGAGAAGTAAAAGCAGCATTTGTATTATCAAGATGCCACTGTAACTGCCTAAAGCAGCACTTTAGAAAACTAAACTTCAGGTTCTAAATGCGAACCAGACTGAACTCAAATTTTGACTGTAATGTTGAAGAAAAAATGATATGCAGTTACACAGATAAGTGGTTAGTGGGTAAAAGCACTTTTGTATATATTCATAATTTTTTCTGTAAGATTAGTTAACTGATGCTGCATTTTACAATGTTATCTTTAAAAATATATTAGAGATCTCTTGAAAATTATTTGCTTGCTATCATTGTTAAGTTCTATCAGCTAACCTTACATAATGCAGTCCTTAAGGGCAGAGCTTTCCCTATTTGCTCACTGATCTAGAACAGTTCTGGAGCACTGTATCCACTGAAGGACAATTTGTTTAACAAATGAAAGTATTAAGAAAATCCAAACTAATACAAATTAAGTCCATTTCAGAGATTGTTTCTATTTTATTGAAACTTTCACTTTTTTCCCAACCAGAACAAGATGCCATATAATTTTCAACCTAAATATTTAAAATTTGTGAGAGACCACATGCTTCTTTATACAAACAATTCTTTAACTTTCTGTCTTCCTCCTTTGGTTAACCAAGCTCACTAGAAGAAGAAATAAATGATAAAAATGCATACAAATTAGTGATTGAACAAATACAATACTGCAGTATTTTAGAAGCTACTTAGTACAATATTTAGCACAATATTTTGAAATTGACTATCACTAAAACCTTGTTCAGATTAATGGTTTTACATTTGTACTGTTCCCATCCTAGGTTAGACCTCTATCACATCTAAATTACTGTCACAGTCTCTTAAACTGTTCTCCGTACCTTTAGGTTCTCTCTTCCCCAATTCATCCCAAATGTGGCTGACCAGGCTAACTTGCCTAAAATTGGGCTTTCATTGTGTTTTGTAGCTGTCATATGCTTCAGCTCTCTGTTACCTATCAAATGGGATAATATATGTCAAAGTCCTTTGTATGTGGTCAGTGTTAACATGAACTCTAAATTCAATTTAACTTACAAATAATCTGACTCACAACCTATTTCATTTAGAAAGGTAATATGGTTCAGTAAAAAGATTCTTAAGGAGGCAGAAGACCCAGGTTTTGCCATCTCATTTGTAAAAGGACTAAAAGTACCTCTCTTAGGGGTAGATAATAAATCTTAGAAGCATTTTGTAATTTTCAGAATATTCTACAAATGTTAACATCAAACTCACTTCTAATTCTTCCCACACGGCCTCACTGGCCTCAGCATCTAACATCTTCATTCAGCTATCAGGTTATTTCCTCCCTCCGTCTGTCCAGGAGCCCAAAGCTCAGTTCCATTATTACCATGTCTATTTCTAAAATTATTCAAAACCACACCCACTTTTAGAAGAGCCTAATACTTAAAAATACATAGCTAATGGTGTTTCTCTAATTTTTCCATATAACTTAATCTTATCTTCCTACCTATAACAAGAAATATGTCTTTTATGGATCATAGCGACTAGCATTATCTAGGGATTCTAAAATGCTCCTAAGTAACTGCTTGATTGAAGAAAGGTATTACTAAAAGATAACAAAGCAAATGAAATGCAAGCAGAATCCTCACTAAACAGTGTATTACTTAGGGCGATACTTTTTACAGATAGGGATATTCCATTCAGTGATAAATTACCTTGTTGAAGAGTATGGACATGAAGAAGAGATCCAACAGCATAGTCTCTGAAAATGCTTCATAGTCAATTTTGAAAAAGAGCACAGTAAAGATGACTGTAACATACTGATATGTAGGGCTGCTAAAAGAGGACCGTAGCAACTTCAGACCAGCAATGGTGATCATTAAAGCACCTAATCTATAATATAAAGAAAGCACCACTCATCAATCAATGACTGAGAACTTCAGAAAATCTACTAACTTCAGAAAAATCACCATTTCATTAGCCATGCTTAAAAAATATAGGTATCAAATTGTAAACTTCAGGAAATTGCATCCAAAAATAAACTACTATAGTATTTCCTTTTAACAATATGTAATGTGATTCTTATTCCTTGATATAAATAAGCATGTTTTAAAAAATAAGTAACAGTACTGCAATTCTAATATATGGTTCTCCAGTTTCTGGGTATTTTGATTGCTTTACTATTGATAGCATTTGGCATGTAAAAAACATGTATTAAGGCTTACCCAACAACATGTACTAGCCTAGTGGGTAGGCTTACAGGATGGCTGCACAGCCAAGTGATCAACGATACAGCCTCATTTACACAGTACACAAAACCAGGCATCTCTCAAACTTACCATTTAAAATTAAAAATTAACTTTATTTAACAAATGTCCTCTCATAAAATATCAGTTGAGGATAAGATGTCTGGAGTGGTGATATACAAGAGTGGAAACAGATGTTTGGGCAAGGGAAGTTAAAGACACAGTATGACCTGAATTTTTTTTTAATCTCACAGTGCACTGCACCAAAGAGACACTCAATTAGTGCTCCTTGATCAATGTCTTAGGACATTGCTTAGGACAGCCCCTAGCAGCTAAACATAGATGAGAGGAGTATTGTACTTACTCTGTATCCAGTTTTTTTGGACTAGCAATTGTCTCTGCACTGCTACTGAGTTCATTGAGAACAATCAATGGATAGATGATATTCTTCTCCACAAAAAGAAGCCACACGTGAAGTTTCTCAAACCACATCATAGTGGCTGCATCTAACAAGGCGATGTAAGAAGATCACATCATCTACTGTGTAAAATACAGGCACACCTCATTTATTGTGCTTTACTTTATTCTACTTTCCAGATCTGCATTTTTTACAAATGGAAGCTTTATGGAAACCCCGTGCGAGTAAGTCTATCAGCACCATTTTCCAACAGCATTTGCTCACTTCATGTCTCTCTGTCACATGTTGGCAATCCTTGCAATCCTGTCACATGTTGGTAACCCTCTGTCACATGTTGGTAACACATGAACTGTACCCATGTAAGAGGGCGAACTTAACCAATAATGTATGTGTTCTGACTGCTCTGCTGACCAGCTGTTCCACCATATCTCTCCCTCCTTTCAGGCTTTCCTATTCCCTAAGATTGAAATTAGGCCAATTAATAATTCTACAATGGCTACTTATAAGTGTTCAAGTGAAAGGAAGAATTATACATCTCTCATTTTTAAATCAAAAGCTGGAAATGATTAAGCCTAACGAGGAAGGTGTTAAAAGCCAAGACGGTAGTGCCTGGGTGGCTTAGTTGGTTGAGCATCTGCCTTCCGCTCAGGTGATGATCCCAGGGTCCTGGGATAAGGTTAGGTCGGGTTCCCTGTTCAGACGGGAGTCTGCTCCTCCCCTTCCTTCTGCCTCTGCCCCAACTTGTGCTCTATCAAATAAATAAATAAAATCTTTAAAAAATAAAAATTTTTAATTAATTAATAAAAATAATAAATAAATGCCAAGATAGGCCAAAACCTAGGCCTCTTGTGCCAAACATTAGCCAAGTTGTGACTACAAAGGAAAAGTTCTTAAAGGAAATTATGGAGGAAGTGTTTGTGGTCTGCATAGAAGATCAAACCAGTCACATTCCCTTAAGCCAAAATAATCCAGAGCAAGGCCCTAACTCTCTTCAATGCTGTGCAGGCTGAGAAAGGTGGGGAAGCTGTAGCTGAGAAGTCTGAAGAAGCCGTCTCCGTAACAACGAAGTGCCAGGTGAAGCAGCAGGTGCTGATGGAGAAGCTGCAGCAGGTTCTGCAGAAGATCCACCGAGATAAGTAAGGAAGGTGGCTACAGATTTTCAGTGCAGACTAAACAGCCTTCTACAGCCTTTTGATGATGGAAGACGATGCCACGCAGGACTTTCATAGCTAGAGAGAAGTCAACGCCTGGCTTCAAAGCTTCAAAGGCCAGGCTGATTCTCTTGTTAGGGGCTAACACAGCTGGTGACTTTCAGTGGAAGCCAGTGCTCACTGGCCATTCCGAAAATCCTCAGGCCCTTCTAAATGATGCTAACTCTACTCTGCCTGCATACTACAGATGGAACAACAAAGCCTGGATGACAGCACATCTACACATGACATAGTTTACTGAGTATTTCAAGCCCACTGCTGAGGCCGACTGCTCAGAAAAAGAGATTCCTTTCAAAATGATGCTCTAAGCAATTTTACTAAAAGGTCCAGGAAATTTGCTTTGAGAATGCATAGTCAAGTCTGATACAGAAAGCTTTTAAAAGCTTTAGAATTCTCTGAACAATTAATCTCCAAACAATTGAGGAATTTACTGTCATAATTCACTAACTAAAGAAAAAGTCTTAGGAAAAACCACTGGCTTATTTAATCACAGATATATAATAAATGATGACATAGTTAGGAACTTTTATTATTTCTCTAAAATGAGAAAGTATGGCATACCACAGGTCACGGGGCCAATGAACAAAGACCAACTACTTAGGATGGGAAGAAAAGTCAGGGTTTAAAATGGACCAGATTCCTGCCTCCTTCTGAGTCAGTTTATACCTTATCCCACATCTGAAGAAGTAAAAACGATTAAAGTGTTTTAAACTTCTTTTCAACTGATCTACTCTTACACCCTTCTCTAGTAGGACATAGTGTCACTGGTGGAAACAGAAACAAAGTGCTCTCTATTTCCCCTATGCTTTGAGTTAAAAATACTTCAAACAGAAGTCTTAAGGAGAACTGGATTGCCTATATATAGAAAAGAACATTTAGGGAAAGGGTAGGGACTGGAAGAGAAGCCACAGACATGCACAGGATTCATCAATGAGAGGTCTGTGAAGAATAACATAGAAAGGAAGTAATTTTATTTTGTGGAAGTTAGCATTGTGGTACTGACATTTATACTTCAACTGAAATTAAAGCATCCTGCAAAAGGTCTGACTCATCACAACTTCAAATCTAAGTATAACAAACACAAGCCAATATGTAACTTGATGATACTTATTTAACCGTCATCTGCTAAAGTAAAAAAAAAATCGTAATATAAAAAAGAGCAGAGTTAACAAAATACTTACTCCGAACTTCGTACTGGTTGTACTCCACTGTCTTCAGCAGAGGGTGGGAGAAGCAGTGCCATGGCAGCTGTTTTCTAAGCTGAGGCAGCACATAATGGGTTACAAAACCCACGAAGCCGACCAATGCATACAACACATACTTGAGAGCAGGCTAAAAGCAGAATAAAATTAGGAAAATTAAAAGTGATTTTGAGATTTATAGAAACTTCTAATTTGTCAGTTCAATCTTCCAATTATTAATAGAAAATAGCAAAGTGAATTTTTTTATTATTTTTTTTAAGATTTTATTTATTTATTAGACAGAGATCACAAGCAGGCAGAGAGAGAGGAGAAAGCAGGCTTTCCGAGGAGCAGAGAGCCGGATGTGGGGCTCGATCCCAGGACCCTGGGATCATGACCTGAGCTGAAGGCAGAGGCTTTAACCCACTGAGCCACCCAGGCGCCCCGCAAAGTGAATTTCTGAATCTAAGAACCAAACATCTGTCAACAGTTAACACTGCTTTCTTATGTGGTTTTTCCAAAACTTGTACCAGGGTTGCCCTATATGATCCAAAGGTACAGAAGAAGTGGTGGTATGTCACATCTGACATCAGTTATAAAGGACTGATGCTTCTGTCCTGGGCTTTCTCTCTCTAGGACCACTGGCTCTGGGGAAAACCAGCTACCATTTTGTGTGGATACTGGAGCAGACTATGGCAAGGGCCACATGGAGAGGAACTCAGATCTCTGGCCAATGGTCAGCAAAGAACTAAGGCCTGCCTCAGCTGATGGCAGCCCCATGACTGCAGCATCATAACACAGCCTGAACTGGGATCATCCAGCTAAGCTACAGATTCATAACCCAGAGAAACCATGAGAAAATAAGTATTTGTTGTTAAAACTAAACAAACAGAAAGTCATATATTTCAGCATTACTGACAAATATTACAGTCAAACAAAAAATGAGTCGAAAAAGTTATTTCCCCCCATCCAAAGATCAAAATTCTTTACCTGCAATACTGTGAACACTGTGCTTACATGAATAGCAAAATACAGCACACCAATTACGATGCATACTACTAGGTCAGACTGTAAACGCTCACTCTATGGAACAAAACAGAATTATCCAACAATTACATAAAATTTAAAAATACATATTTCTTTTATTCCCACTAACAAAGAATTAATTTTTCATTGATCCTATTCTTCTAGATAGTTTTTATATGTAATAATTGGCTATTAATTTTTCTTTCCCAATTTCCTGATATTTTGGTTTGAAACTGCAATATCAAGGAAATGAAACTAGTTCTACACACTGTATAACATATTAAAACAAAGCCTTTTATTTGTTTTATTTTAAAAGATTTTTTTTTTATTTTTATTTTTTTTTAAAGATTTTATTTATTTATTTGACAGAGAGAGATCACAAGCAGGCAGAGAGGCAGGCAGAGAGACAGGAGGAAGCAGGCTCCCTGCTGAGCAGAGAGCCCGATGTGGGACTCGATCCCAGGACTCCAAGATCATGACCTGAGCCAAAGGCAGCGGCTTAACCCACTGAGCCACCCAGGCACCCCCTAAAAGATTTTATTTTTAAGGTAATCTCTACACCCACTGTGGGGCTTGAACTCACAACCCTGACATCAGGAGTCCTATGTTCTACTTACTAAGCCAGCCAGATGCCCCATAACAAAGTCTTTTAGAATGAAGATCCCCCCCCCCATTACTCTGTAAATTTGATTTTTTACATATGGGAAAAGGAAATGAGGTACTTAAGTTACTAACCAGTTATAGGGGATATTCTTTTGGATAACAAAGTTATATTTTCATTGATTTTTTTAAGATGTTGAAACTGCATGTCCTATTTTACTTACTAGATTTTGATTCTTTTAGTGGTTGTAGTAAATCAAAAATCTCTCAATATCTTGACTGGTCATCAACTGACCCACAGATTTATGCTAATTTTAAGCTACATTTAGAAATCTCTTACCATATTTAACATGAAATGTCCTTGCTAACATGGAAACTAAAATCAGAAAAAATTGTTTGAATTCTATCCTGAAGCAGTTTTGTATTTCTAAAGTTTCTGAGAATACGTGAAGAGCTCAAGTTCAGTAAAGGTAAATATTATGACTAATTCAAGACCCATATAAATGGGAGTTTTTCACAAGTAGAAATAATCTAAAGTAACTTAGAAAAAAAAAGTTTTATGCTTTGTTCCATAAAGCAGATATAAATCTATAAAATTAGTTTTTCAAATAATTACTAAAAGAATACAGACAACATTGAATTCACTAAACTAGAAAACTTAAATTGCTACATTTTCTTAAATATATTAAATTAATACAGATAACTGCTCTCTTCTTCAATCTGAAAAATAAACACACATACAATTTTCGGATTGCCTTAGAGGAATAAAACACACTAAAACATTAGCTGATGATTTAAAAGGACATAGTTTTATCAACAAGAACAATAACAAAAAACACTTTATGTTAAAATATGCATCTTTCAAATCCTAGTTTAAACTGATTAGGATTAAGAATTCTATAAACGATGAAATTACTTCATTTTACCTACTCAGAAAATGAATGTTTAGCATACTTTTTACATAGAAACAACCTTTGAGAAATGAGCATTTCTTAACAGGTTAAAATTTGACATAAAGGCAGTCAACAATATACACCTGTTCACACATTTTCCCCAATTTTGAAAGGCCTTCATTATATAAAATGATGAACTAAAATTTAGATCTTTCAGGTGACTGTAAAAGCTAAAACTTACAACAGAATTTCTAAGTTTTTCAGGCAGTGGATCTTTTACTTCAGACAGAGGGTCTTCTGGATTTTTCTCTTCTGTTTTTGGAAAAATCTTGGATTGCACCAAAGAGCTTTAAATTAAAAAAAGAAAAAGAAAGAAAAAGAATTAGTAAAAAATATATTCATAACCTGATAAACTTCATTTGTCATTTGAAGTACAGGTTATGATAAAAAACCAAGTGTTCCAGGAGCGTCTGGGTGGTACAGGTTAAGCATGTGGTGGTCAGTTAAGCATCCAACTCTTGGTTTCTGCTCAGGTCCTGACCTCAGGGTCCTGAGATCAAGCCCCATGTTGGGCTCCCACACTCAGCGAGGAGTCTGCTTGAGATTCTCTCTCCCTCTGCCCCTCCCACTCATGCACATGTGCTCACTCAGTCTCTCTCTCTCTAAAATAAATAAATCTGGGGGGAGGGGGGTTGGGGGGTGGGGCGGGGTTATGGACATTGGGGAGGGTATGTGCTATGGTGAGTGCTGTGAAGTGTGTAAACCTGGTGATTCACAGACCTGTACCCCTGGGGATAAAAATATATGTTTATAAAAAATAAAATTTAAAAAAAAAAACACACACACTGCTATTAGGTATGAGCACATGCCTAAAAAAATAAAATAAAATAAAATAAATAAATCTTTTTTAAAAATCAAGCATTCCAAGTATATTTAAACTTAGCAAATGATAATGTCTAAAGAGTTTACAATGCTATAAATAAGCATACAAAGAGCGTATTTTTATTAAAATATATTTTTAATACCTCTTAAGAGAGAAAATACAAACAAATATTCCCAGCCAAACTGATTAGAATGATCCAAAATTAATATATTTGAAACCTAATATAGATTAAGTCAACAGCACTTTGACAAGTCAGTAGGAAAACAGATCTTGAAAGTTAAATTTGAAAGAAATGTGAACTTACTTAAACTTCTTTAATTCAATAACAATTGATTTCACTTACAAAAGTACAGATGGATCACTGCTTTGTCGGCTGAGATGATAGGATATTGCCACTAACAAACCACAAAAAACGGAGAAAAGTACTGGAATATGCTGGCCATCCCAGGAATCCTGTTGGGAAAAAAGTTTCATAGAACAATATGCATCTTTTTTATCATCTATCATATAATTCTTTTATGTCAGTATTTTAGAGGAAGATAAATTTACCAAAAACTTTTAGCCATATCACTAATTGTATTTTGTTCCAGATAAATTTAGAGTTACTACTTTTTGATGAGCTAGAATCTAACTACTAGATCATCTTCAGATTTCTTTTGGTACTAAAGCTGTATTTATACACTAAGGATAATACATTTGCTTCTGATAACATGCTGCTGTCAATTTATTTGTATTTCAAGTGGTATAAGGTTTATGGTAAACTACATTCTCCTTTTAGAAAATGAAATAACTTGGTTGATTCTACATAATAATGGAATAGGGAAAAGGCAACACATGGTACAACACATTAGATAAAACAGAAGAGACATTGCTGTGCTTTTATCCTGATACCTTTGTTCATACATAATATGCCATTATTTCACAGTCTTCCAGAAAATTGAGTAGGCATTCTGTGCTCTTGAGTAATGAACTGCATATTCCCCAAAAGAAATAATGCAAAGGCTAGCTTCTAAAGCCAACCAAACATGTGGATGTGGATATGTCATGTAATGTCTGCTCACTGCAATACTTCTGGAGTCTACTAGCATGGTGCTTGATAAAAGAGTACATAATACTAATGAAAGGAATAGTCAGTAGTTCTTAAGTATGGCCAGTAAGTAAATAGCATTCTATTCCTTCTTCTTTCTCTGGGGTTCAAGAAGGGAAAATGAGAGGTGTAAGAATCCCAATAGTAGTTTGTTACATAATTTGGGTTTCTTTGCTTTTTTTTTTTTTAAATAATGAAGTCTTCAAAATTGTTACACATCACAACATAGAGACATTTTTGTAATGGCTACATCAAAATATCATTATCATCACACTGAACACTATGTGTCAAGCCTCATTCTTAGCTCTTTGCTAAGTATTTCCTAAATTAATTATTAAGATCATCCTTGGAGATATGTACTATTACTCCCCAATTTATAGATGAGAAACTCAGGCACAAAAGGGTTCAAGTAATTTGTTCAATTAGGTGGTGGAGCCAGGAACTGAACCACCTGATGTCTGGATTTACTGAGAAAGAAGTTAAACAATACAGGAGTTTGAGAATGAAAGAGAGATAAACACAGAAGGAAAAAAGTAAAAGAGAAAATAAAATGTATGTTGAAATAGCATTTGCACAGTGATAATAAGGGAAACATATCAGGCTTATGAGAGAGACAAGGAATACCATGTGTGGTTGACATGTGCGGCGAGAGATTAAATAAAGTTAAGCCTACAACTTCCATAAAGCACGGTCCACGGATAATGCATAAAACTTGACAAAATATAAGAAGTATAAGTCAGTTACTTAGACATCAGGAGGCAAATACCAAAAGAATCAACTCAAAGAACTGAAAGTGGTAACTCTTTTTTTTTTTTTTAAGATTTTTATTTATTTATTTTGACAGAAATTACAAGTAGGCAGAAAGAGAGGAAGGGAAGCAGGCCCCCTGCTGAGCAGAGAGCCCAATGCGGGGCTCAATCCCAGGATCCTGGGATCATGACCTGAACCAAAGGCAGAGGCTTTAACCCACTGAGCCACCCAGGCGCCCCTGAAAGTGTTAACTCTAGGGAAGGGATAAAAAGGTAGGAGATGGCTGTTTCTGGTGATAAGTCCTGTAGAAATATTTGATTCTTTGAAAGATATACATGTACAACTTAAGTAAACATGAAAACTAATAAAAAGATGTCCAGAACAGCTGCTTTAGAAAACTGGCAATTCCATTTCTGGGATTTACCCAAGTAAAATTAAAACATATGTGTGTTCATTGCAGCTTTATTCACACTATTCCTAAACTCCAGGGGTGCCTGGGTAGTTGAGTCTGTTAAGTTTTTGCCTTCAGCTCAGGTGGTGATCCCAGGGTCCTGGAATAGAGCTCCAAGTCTGGCTCCCTGCTCAGTGAGGAGGCCTGCCTCTCCCTTTCCCTCTGCTCCTTCCTGCTGCTTGTGCTGGCTCTCTGTGTCCATAAATAAATAAATAAAATCTTAATAAAAAAATATTCCTAAACTCTGAACAACTCAGATGTTCCCCTCAAGGACAGCAGAGAAGCTGACATACACATACAACGGGAGTAGGAACGATCTACAACTAAATGGGATATTTTCCTGCAATTCGAATCTCGAAACATTATATTGAACAAAATACATCAGTTACAAAAGAGGTATGATTCTATTTATATGAAGTTCAAGAACCCCAAATGGTAAAAGTGGTTGAGGCAGGGGGGACTGAAAAAGGAACATGAGGGAAATTTCTTGTGGTAATGGAACTACATTTTGAGAAGGATATGTATTACCCAGGTATATGCATTTGTTAAAACTTCTCAAATTTGTGATTAAGTTACATGGATTTCACTTTATGTAAATTTTTCCTCAATTAAAACAAAACAAGGGTTTGGAGAAAACTAAAGATTACTGCCTTTATCTGACAAATGTTTGACACTACTTTTTATTGCTCTCAAAGGAAAAGCATTCTAAATTGATCTCAAAATCACATACTTAGATCAATAATTTATAATGATCACATATTCAAAATAACTTAGGAATATTTAAAAGTAGTAACTACAACCTTTATTGAGTCACTAACTAAAAAAGTAAAAAGCAAAACAAACCCAACCAGCTCTGAGTTTTCAGTGAACTCTGATTCAGAAGTGGGAGAAAATTTAGTAACTATAAAAAACAAAAGGGAAGTGAACCTACTTCAAAAGATTAAAAGATGGGTCTGTTCTACCCACTGTAGTGGGTTTGAACATTTTCTCTTTACTCTGTAATGGCCCAAATTCTAGCAATCTCTTAAAAATATGAAAACATTAGGGGCACCTGGGTGGCTCAGTGGATTAAGCCGCTGCCTTCGGCTCAGGTCATGATCTCAGGGTCCTGGGATCGAGTCCCGCATCGGGCTCTCTGCTCAGCAGGGTGCCTGCTTCCCTCTCTCTCTCTCTCTGCCTGCCTCTCTGTCTACTTGTGATCTCTCTCTGTCAAATAAATAAAATAAAAAAATCTTTAAAAAAAAAATGAAAACATTAGAAAGTATACACACATTACTAGAATGCATTAAAGTTATTTAAAAAAAAAATTTAGCTTTTAATGAGCCAAAAAGGTCAAGGAAAAATGAAAGAGTAAACACAAGGAAAGCAGAAATCAAGAAATAATAAATGTAAAAGTCTGTATTAGTAAACAGATTTAAAAAAAAAAAAACATTCCTAATGGTATGCAATAATGTCTCCCAATGCATCTAGCTGCCCAGAAGTAGCTACAGTTATCAATGTCTTGCATAGTCTTCCAGCATTATTCTATGTATATACAAGCCATTGTATATATATAGGTATTTCAGAAACAAAAGCAAAAGCTCAAAGGAAACATCCAATTTTGGGGAATATTACCTTCCTTTTTATTAAAACACACACACACACACACGAAAATGTGATATATATATGTGTGTGTATACACACACACACACACACACACACACACACACACACCACAGGAGTATTACTCAACCTTAAAAAGGAAGGAAATCTTGTCATTTGTAACAACATGGATGAAACTGGATGGCATTTTGCTAACTGAAGTAAGCCGGACAGACAAAAGATAAGCGATGAATAGTATCACATATACATGAATTTTTTTTTTAAAGGAAAAAAGTCGAATTCATAGAAACAGGAATAGAAAAGTAGCTTCCAGGAACTGGGAGGTGTGGGAAATAGGGAAAGGTTGGTAAAAGAGATAAGAATATAAACTTTTGGGGCGCCTGGGTGGCTCAGTGGGTTAAGCCTCTGCCTTCAGCTCAGGTCATGATCCCAGGGTCCTGGGATCGAGCCCCGCATCGGGCTCTCTGCTCAGCGGGGAGCCTGCATCCTCTTCTCTCTCTGCCTGCCTCTCTGCCTACTTATGATCTCTCTCTCTGTCAAATAAATAAATAAAATCTAAAAAAAAAAAAAAAGAATATAAACTTTCAATTAAGGTCTAGCTGGGGGGTGTGAGAAATGAAGACAGCATTGCTTATTTGAAAGCTGCTAGGAGAAAGACATTGAAAGTTCTCATCAGATACAAACTCAAAAAACTTTTTAACTGTGTGCTGAACAATGCTGACTTATTGTGATCATTTCACAATACATATAAATATCAAATTATGTTGTGCATCTGAAACTAATAATATGTCAAATTATACTCAATTAAAAATTTAAATAAACTTAAAAGTTTTTTTAAAAGGATGAATAAGGTCTGAGGATCTAACGTGTAACATACTGGTTATGGCTGATGACACACTGTACTGTATAACTGAAATTTGCTCAAAGAGTAGAACTTAAATGCTCTCACCAAAACAAAAAAAAAGAAAATGTGAGGTGATAAATGTATTAACTTGATGAGGAGAAGAATCCTTTCACAGTGAATCAAATCATCACATATACTTTTAATATCTTATCATTTTGTTGATTACACTCCAATAAATCTTGGAAAAAAACACATTCTGTCTTGAAAATCATTCCACATTAGCACATAAAAATGTTCTAAATCTGTAGATTTATTGTAATGGGTGATACTGAAAACTAAAATAGTGTAATGGAACACCATAACCAACAAAAGAGGAAAATAACCTATCTTCCTGCCTGCCTTAGCATACAAGGTTCTGTTTGGCAGTTTTATAATTGCTGTTCTGCTACTAGATAATTAGAGTTAAACAGCCCTTTGTACACTGGGCTAGAAAACTTATTGCATGGTTAACATCTATGATTTCAACTTCCAAATAATCTCTCGATTTCCAAAACATGATTCCTGTAAGCTAGGATGTTTACAGGTGGTGAACTTGGAAGAAACTTGCATTTGGATCTCCTTGCTTCCAATTTCCTCCTGGACTTAGCTCCATCAAATATCTCCCTCTCTACTGGATTTCCCGCTCTTCTTTTAGATCCAATCAAGTATCAAATCTTTTTAAAAAATAAAAACCTGAAAACAACCCCCATTGTGTACATGTTTAGAAAGCTTATCTTATATTTCCTTAATATTTATTCAAACCCAGCCTTAAATTAATCTAGCTTCCTCAGCCAAAACACCAAAAAGCTGTTTTGTTAAAGTCACCAATAACCTGTTAACCGGCAAATTCAATAAAAAGGTTTTTCAGACAATCCTGCCTCTGAAGTTTCCTTTGTGAGACTCTGTTCTATCCATCACTTAAATACTTGTATTTCCCAGCGATCTACCTGTAACCATTTCCTCTTGTCAGTCCAGGTTAGTAGTCTTTTACTTACACTTTCATTTAGTTGATGAATCCTAAATCTTTTAATCATTACCTCAAGCCTTTCTACATATAACTACCTATTATGCATCTCTGGATACCCCATAAAATCCTCAAATGAGGGGCGCCTGGGTGGCTCAGTGAGTTAAACCCTCTGCCTTCGGCTCAGGTCATGATCTCAGGGTCCTGGGATCTGAGTCCCGCATCAGGCTCTCTGCTTTGTGGAGAGCCTGCTTCCCCCTCTCTCTCTGTCTGCCTCTCTGCCTGCTTGTGATCTCTGTCAAATAAAAAAATAAAATCTTAAAAAAAAAAAATCTTTAAAAAAAATCATCAAATGAATGTATCGGTCTGTAAACAACCACCTTCTTCACTGATCTCAAAGATTTCCAATCAGAGGCACTAGTATCACTATTTAACAAGCTGTTCAAGGCAGAGCCTACCCAGAAGTCATGCTGGACCATCTTCTGGCTTTTCTCTCTTTATCCATAGAGTCCCCAAATATTTTCACTGAACCCAATTTTAGCTAGGTCCCTCATAATTTCAAGATTGTAATACAACTCATTCCACTGCTGATCCTTCCCACTTATATTTCAATGTCCTTTCACACCAGAGACCAAGTAGTCTTTCTGAAACACACACTGATCATTTCTTTACCTTACCTCAAATATTCCAAAGGTCTTTAAAAAAAGAATATTATGATGGTTTTCCATCTCCACCCAATATGTTCAGGGTAAGGTATTTCATAATCTAGCCACTGCTTATCTTTGCAGCCTTACTGAAGGCCATCCTTCCTCATGCACCCAAACCTCCAGCAATTCCAAATCAGTGGCTGTTTGCTATATGCACATAATCTTGACAACTCCATGGCTCTCCATCCCTTGTTTCAACTAGCTGATTTCTATTTGTCTGTCAAGTACTGGTTAAAAAGCTACCCCTTGGAAACTTATCTTTACTCCCTCTTGGCTAAATAAGGTGATGACTTATATACCCGTACCACTCCATTTTCACAGCCTTCATCATCCTCTGCTGAAAGTGCTGGCTGACTTATTTACTCACAGCTAACAGACAAGCAACTTAAAAGCAGGAAATGGTGTTTAGCGCAGTCCTGGGAACACAGCAAACACTCCCTAAATGTTACTGAATAAATGATGCAAAAGAGGATGCTAAGCCACTTCTCTTAGTCCTTTCAACCCTATCATTCTCTGTCTTGCATTAATGATAAAAATAAAAATAGGGCGGCTGGGTGGCTCAGTCGTTAAGCGTCTGCCTCCGGCTCAGGTCATGATCTCAGGGTCCTGGGATCAAGGCCCACATAGGGTACCCTGCTCAGGAAGCCTGCTTCTCCCTCTGCCCTTCCCCTGGTTGTGTTCCCTCTCTCTCTCTGTCTCTCTCAGTCAAATAAATAAATAAAATCCTTAAAAAATAGTAATAAAAAATAAAAATAATAATAATAGGTGCTAAGAGTTGTTCACAAGAAATTTTAAATTTTTATGTTTACAACTTGGTGGCAATCTTTTTAACATGGAGTGAATTAAGGCTCATCCAGATCCTTCTAAGCCAATAACGACATTAAATTTCAGTGTATTAATTTTTACTAGAATGTATCTTAAATTGCAGTCCTTGCACTTGTATTCACACGTCTTAAGATATCTTGATGTGGGGGTGCCTGGGTGGCTCAGTGGGTTAAAGCCTCTGCCTTCGGCTCAGGTCAAGATCCCAGAGTCCTGGGATCGAGCCCCACATCGGGCTCTCTGCTCGGCGGGGAGCCTGCTTCCCCCTCTACCTCTGCCTACTGCTCTGCCTAATTGTGACCTCTCTCCCTGTGTCAAATAAATAAATAAAATCTTAAAAAAAAAAAAAAAGATATCTTGATGTGAATAGCAGTATGTATATCCTTAAGTAAAAATCTAAGATTAAATTCATATTCTATTACTACCATGACCACCTCTACCCCAGAACTAGCAATTTTTAATAATCTGTTTCTAATATTAATCTATGATTACTACATGGAAAAGGATTTACTTTTAATAATGGTTAACCATGAAACTGCTTTTAAATTCAAAGTAAATGAGAATGATAATATTGTTCAGTATACAAAGATCATGGAAATCAGTGCTAAAATGGCTACAGGGAGAATGCGGGAATGGGAGCTTAAATCATTATTAGCCAATTTAAAACAATCTTCACATTGAAAAATAGCCTTAAAGACAAAACTGTACCATAATGTACTGCTTACCTTTAAAGCGCCATAACACAATCCGTACAGTAAGGCAACTGCCACAATGCTGCAGATAAAACTGTAAAGTGCTGCAAGCAAGCTTGTAGTGGCTGGACAGGAAACGGGAAAAAAATTAGTATTTTATATACATTGACGGAAAAAACACATCTTAAAAGTATTTAAAATGCTATAATATTGACTACAATGAAATATGTACTCATTTGACTTTTAAAAATTCAGTTATGTCAAATTCAGTTATATCATCCTATCCTTTGAAAAGATTCTGAAATGACAAAGGTTTACTACCCACAATTTTTGATAAAAGACAAAATATATTCACCTTGTAAGTAATGAACATTTATACATGGCAGAAAAAACTGTACCTATATAATGCTTTGAGACTGTATCACTTATTTACAAAAGTATGGGAAAATGAAGCTGGCAGAGACTTAAAAGAACTAGCAATGTATTAAGTATTCATCAAAAGATATTAGGCTCTGTAAATAGACCCTACATTACCCAAGGAAGTAAATTTATATTACCATGTGTCAATTAATTCTCACAAAGTACAGATCTGACTAATTACTAACAACAACAACAAAAAGATCCACCTCAAAACTTGACAGCTATAAACAAACGAATTAAACTGTAACATTTTCTTACACCACACACAAAAATGCGCTCAAGATGGATTAAAGACTTACAATGTAAGACATGAAACCATAAAACTTTTAAAAGTAAACACAGACAGTAATGTCTTAGACATCAGCCTTAGCAATATTTTCCTTGATCTGTCTCCTCAAGCAAAGGAAACAAAAGCAAAAATAAACAATCGGGACTACATCAAACTCAAAAAGCTTTTGCAGAGTGCAGGAAACTAAGAACAAAACAAAAAGGCAACCCTACTGAATGGAAGAAGGTATCTGCAAATGACACATCCGATAAAGGGTTAACATCCAAAATATCTAAAGAACTCATACACCTCAACATGGGCAAAAACCATAAGTAATCTGATAAGATGTACAGAAGACCCTAAAAGACATTTTTCTAAAGAAGGTATATAGATGGCCAACAGACACATGAAAAGACATTCAACATCACTGATCATCAAGGAAATGCAAATGAAAACCACGATCAGATACCAGCTCATACCAGAGTGGCTACCATCAAAAAGACAAGGAGTAACAAGTGTCAGCAAGGACATGGAGAAAAGGGAACACTCATACACCTGTTCATGAGAATGTAAATTGGTGCAGCCTCTAAGGAAAACAGTATGGAAGTTCTTCAAAAAAATTAAAAAATGGAACTACCATATGATCCAGTTAATTCCATTTCTGGTTATTTATACAAAAAGAATGAAAACACTAATTCAAAAAGATACATGCACTCCTATGTTTATCGCAGCATTATTTGTAATGGTCAAGACATGGAAGCAAGGTAAGTGTCCATCAACAGATGAAGAGATAAAGACTCAGCCACAAACGAGACTGAAATACTGCCACTTGCAACAACATGGATGGACCGACAGGGCATTATCCTAAGTGAAATAGGTCAGACAAAAAAAGACAAATGCCATATGATTTCACTCACATGTAGAATCTAAAAAAGAAAAACAGAAACAGACACACAAACATGTAACAAACTGGTGGCTGAGAACCAGGGCGGGGCTGGCAAGATAGGTGAAAGGGATAAAGAGACAAACTTCCAGTTATAAAATAAATAAATCACAGAATGTAAAGTATAACATAGGGAATACAGTCAATAACTTTGAAGAGTGACAGATGATAACTACACCTACAGGGGTAAGCATTTTTTTAATGTATGAAATTACTGAATCGCTATGTCATATACCTGAAACTAATATAATACTGTATGCCAACATCAACTACACTTCAATAAAAGATAAAAAAAAATTTTTAATTCTATTCTTACAAGTGGAAAAAAATAGATTCAATGGGATTACTAATAATAAGGACTAGGGGACAGCTAAAACAGCTCTCCTTTATTTTTAAAATACGGATAACAGATTCTGTTCATAATAATTTTATATGATAACCATGAAAAAAAACCCACAGGAAAAAATCTTCCTTAGGAGGTTTTAAAAAACTGTATCTTGCACAAGTTTTTAACAATATATGATGAAGCTCACTATTATAAATTACCTACCCTAAGTACCCTCCATACCCTAAATACTCAAGACAGTCTTCTACCCATTAAGCTATGCTAAATTTAGACCAGCCCAGTCTTCATTCATTCCCCTTCAAAAATTTTTCAAAACACAGAGATACTTCTAAAAATCTTATTTAGGACAATACTTTTACTAAAAGCATCTGGTTTTGGTGTTTCCATTCTAAAGAAATAACAGTGCTCTGAAACCACATTCAGAGACATATCAAATACACATACTAGTTCAAAATCCAAATATAATGCTACGTATCAGGGGTCAATCTATTTGGGATATATAACATTTATAAATTATATTTCATAAGTCTATGAAGACACCATCTAAACTCACTACAACTTCTAGTTTTAGGCAACAGTACTTGATCATTTCTTATAAAGTAACTCCATTATTCCTGGATCTTTCAATAAAGTGGCAGACTTGACTACTTCTTCCTATCTACAAAGTAATTCCTGCTCAGTCTTTAATTATTAAATAATTTCCTTTTTCTTTCTAATTTCAATTCTACTGTTAAGGTATTTTAATGTTACCTTATTACTTAATAATCTGTCAAAGTAATACTAGAATCTGTAATTTTTAAAAGGAACTACTCACCATTACCACCAAAGATATGAATATCCAATTGCTCACAAAGGTACATTACAAATGTATTCACCTGAGGCAGGAGACCAATGAAAAATACTATTGGGAAACAGAGTGTAAACACTACAGAAGAAAAGAAAGGCATATTAAAAACATTTACACAACATCTATCCTTTTGTTCATTTTAAGATCATATGTGATTAAAAAAAATCCAAAATGAATATAAACTGGTAAGCAATTTTTTTAAAAAATCATCTTAAATTATTTCTATGTAATTGCTTGGGTATTAAATAATTTTTTCAATGATAAAGAATAGCTTTTAAAATTACATCAATCATTTTCATATAATAGTTATCTGAGATACAGAATCCAAAGGAAAATTTCCATCACATCTGCTTTGAGAACAGAAGAATTACTATAATATTTATTCATCATTAACTTTTTTCATTCAAATAGTTTTGTTCCTCACTGAGAGGATTACAATAAATAGCAAAGTAAGCCTATTAAAACCATTTTAAACTATATAATTGATCTGTTTATTAGGGAACTATTTGTGTAGAAATAAATTAATGTGAAGATCTGAAACACTTTAAAGATGACTCACCTATAACTAAATCCCTGGCTGATATAAACACCAGGGGATTAGTGAAAGTTATTCCATATAATTTGAACTTGGTTGTAGTAAGGTTTCTGCTACCATAATCCAAGAGCCAAATAAGACCACAACACAAACAGAAATAAACTGGTCTACTGTAGGCAATGATACGATTATGGCCCTGAAAATGATATTTAAAAAAGAAAGTCAGGTTAGTTGATTTTAAGACTCACAACCAGCTACTGAGTTCTTTGATAGCTTATATTCTAAGGATTCAAAAATGTATCTGTGTGGAAGCCAAGTTGCTAATTGTGGCAGAAGGAAATCACAAATATGGGAAGGAAGAAGAAGAGACTGAACCCTGTGACACTGGACTGACATTAGAGGTATCAATATGAACTTGTCATTTTTAATACACACACAAATCGATAGAAGATGTGTGTACACACGTATGCATACACATATGTATATACACAAATATATTTCCTAGCTTTAGCCATTGAGAGGACCTAGAAGCAACGACATTCTAGAATAAAGATTACTAGCCTCAAGATCTTAGTTTATAAATAACAGTACTGACTAAAAAAACTCTGGCCTTCACAGAGAAAAGGCTGGTTTTGGCCTAGGGTAGGGAAAGTATATATAGATGAGCCTGGAATGTACTATTGTGAAAAGGAACGAAGTACTTAAAAGACTGATAAGGATATGTAAAAAGGACAGAGAGGGCAGCTTGGTGGGCTCCCAGTGGCCAAATCAGAGATAATTTGTGCCTCAAAATAAACATTAGTAATATTATAGTCCACTGAATAAAATATGAATCCATACCAATACAAATAAGTAAATACAGAAAGAAAAGTTCTTCCTTACAGTAAAAAGTCAACTAACAAATGTGGAAGGAATGATGAAACTAGAAAATCACTATTTGGCAACCATCAAATGATAACTTATTCAGGCAAGTAATATCAATAGATTTTTACTGAAAACAAGTAGGTGGAAGTTTACCGGGCAAGGGGACATATATGAAATCCCCAAATAGCTCCCTACCAGACACTTATTAACTCCAGGAGAAATATGGTAACATTACAATAATTAGTGGTTCTCAAGGGAGTGGGAGGGAATTTTGCCCTCTAGAGGACATTTGGCAATGTCTAAAGACATGCTGGTTGTCACAACTGGGGAGTGTGCTACTGGCATCTAGTGGATGGAGGTTAGAGATAATGCTAAACATCCTATAATGTATGGGACAGTATCCCTCCCTCACATAGATTCTCAACAAAGAAGTGTCCAGCCTCAAACGTTAATACTGCGGAGTTTGAAAAACCCTGCAGATACTACCCTCGGCCAAAAATGAAAGTTAACATCACCAATAAAAGGATGAGTCAACATCACATGCTTCCTGAAATGATGCACTGAGGAAAAACACATCACTTTCATAATTTTCCTTCCAAAAAAGCATATCCTGTATCTAATCAAGAAGAAAACATCAGACAAACTCAAATTAAGGGATGGTCTACAAAATAAATGGCATGTACCCATCAAAAGTGTCAATATTATGAAAGACACATAATGAGGAACTGCTCCAGATTAAAGGAGGCTAAAAATAGTAAAAGCATAATCAGGAATTTACTATTGCCAACTGAGTCAAGAGGAAATGCCTGAGTAAGATCTGTAGATTAGAAAATAGTATTCTATCAATGTTCAATGTTCTGATTTTAATAATTATATTGAAATTGTAAAGGAATGCCTCTGTTTCTAGGAAAATACATGGGTGTATTTAGAGGTAAAGGGGCACTGTATTTACAATCCACTCTCAGAAAGTGTGTGTGGAATGGACAGGGTGGGGCAGGGGTTGTGGAAAAAACTAGGAAGGGAATAGGCAAATATGGTAAATGTTCACACAGGAATATGGGTGAATGGCATCAAGAATTCTTTGCGCAAGCCTTGCAACTTTTCAAATTATGTCAAAATTTGAAGTTTAAAATTTGAAGTAAAAAAAAAAGCTGCCATATATCATACACTTCAAAAGCATTCAAAAGCGTATTAAACAATCAGTTGAAAGAAAATAATTTGCTTCCCTGTTCTGTTTTGCTCATCCACAGTCACTATTAAGTATTCTAGTGTATGCGTAATTATATTCAAGAAAGAAGGCATCATCATAAACTGTTTTTAGTGTCTGTTTTTGCACTATTTTAAAGAGAATGCCCTTTAGTCTATTAAATAAATACTCTATGTTGAGTTCTAAAATTGGATCACACTTCATAAAAAATACCATTTAGCAGCTAATACTCTTTCCAAAGTCACAAAGTGAATAATAAGGTTTTTAATCTCTTTAGTGTCCACAGGTCTAAACATGAGATCAATTTATTCCTTCTTTATTCTTGCTCTTAATGATTACCTAAGCAAAAGAATGTACAGTTCTCCTTACTTCAAAATTCTGTTTTTCAATACTTACTCATGATTTATTCTTCAAACTTTGTTAAATTTAAGTTATTAAATAACTATGAGTTTTTATGAACCATGCCTACTTCATTGGTAACCTCCTCTTGAAACAGGCTGTCAAAAAAGGAATTATTATGCTCATTTTCAACTGAGACTTAGATTCCACAATTAGAATGCCATTTTATTTCACGCTAATAAATCACCTCTCTTTCTAGTAGAGAGTCAAAACTTAGACGAGAAAATAATAACATAAATCTTAATTCAATCTGACATATGACCAAAAGAAGGTTTCAATGAATGTTAGAGAATTTTAAGTTACAGGCATATTAGCTGACTTACGTGTCTGGGAGAAGAAGAATCTGGTTGAACACTCTAAAAATGAAACAAAAGATAGATTATCCTACTGAGGTCCTGGTAACTTTATAAGCAACTTTCAAAATGCCAGAAATAATTTCAAGTAAAATAATTCCATAGCTAAGAAGTGACCTACATTAAATCTGTTGAAATAACAGAAGATGAAACTCCAGATACTGGTGTCACTGTGTTATCAAAGAGATCTCAAATCTTTCCTGCCTCTTAAGTTTACTATGATTAATTAAAAATTTGCAAATAGCTTAACACTTCTGAAATCGTATATGGTAGGTAGTCTATCTTACTCCTTGGCTCATTACTACATATAAGTATAGTTGAAGTAGGATGCTTTCTTGTATGATACCATTCCATTCAGGATATGCACAAAATATGGGTTAGTTTATAAGAAGAATTCTAGTTCAGCCCACAAATTCCAAGGCTTACTAAATAACTCAATAGTATTTGTATTAAACTTATTATCTGAATTTTCACATCAAAATCTTCAAGTTAAGCTGTCTCCCTGAAAGAGATTTTATCAACTTTCTTTAAAAGCATTCAAAAGGTATTTTGCAGCCACATCCCAAATGATGACTTTTCTCCCAAGTTCCAGCTCATTTCTAACAGCATACCAAACAATTTCATTAGGATGGTCTATGACCACTCTACAAGTCTATGATGGACCAGCTCAGTGAGTTTGGCATGTGACCCTTGGCTGGATGAGACCAGGTAAGCTCTTAACTCAATTCCAACATCTGGCCTCTAAAAACTTCTGGTCCAGTCTTCCTTTCTTATGTTAATGGTATTACCATTCTTCTAGTCAACTATATTTTTTAAATCTAAAAAAAAAAAAGATTTTGAATTTCAGTCATCTTTTAACTTTCGGTTTCTAACCAGATTAACCTAAGGGGACAAAACTAATGGGACAAGAGACTGAAGCAAAGGAATGAATTTAAATAGTTTATGGTAATAAAAGAGATGGATTATAGTGGTTGGAATAGAAAGAATAAAAGCCAGAAATTTTGATAAAGAATCACCAAATTTAATCAAAGGGACCTATTATTATTATAATAAATACAAATATATAAATATATATTTATATATATAAATATAACTATTACTTGTTACTAGGGGTCGAGAAGTAAGGAACAGAGAGGCTTTAGGATTTTGAGTCAATATACTACTGTCAAAAGCAAAGGAACTAGGAAAGAAAAATATCAGAAGATGACGATGTGCTATTTTTAAAATGTGCCAAACTGCCTGTTAGGTACATAGGACTAAAGCTTGTGAGAAAAATGAAGACTTTGAGATATAAATCTGGACATGATTCATACATAGGGGCAACTAATAAAGTAATAAAAGAGGGTGACTTCACTGGCAAGGAGTTGCAAGCTGAAAAGAGGGCCTAAAAAAACCCTAAAAAATTCTTATAAACTAAGAAGTTGTCCAAAGACCAAAGAGGCATCAACAAAGGAAATTAAAGTTATCTGAAAAGTAGGAAAATCATCAGCATAGCATAAAGGCAGATCAAAAATGAGGATTGTATAAAAAGAGAAGACAGTATTCATAGGTACTAAATGATACAGCACTCACAAAGAATGAAGAATGAAATAGGACACAGATTTGGCTATTGGAGATTGTTAGCCCATAAAGACTATAATTTCAGTACTGCAATGAGGAAAAAAGCATGGATGGGTCTTGAAGAAATGGAGTTGACACAAGTAGTTTTTCTGGATGTGTCTCTATAAACAGAGAAAGGACAGCTAATAGTATGAAAAGAACTAAACAAATAGTTTTCAGGATAGGGGAGAGTTCTGCATGTTAGCATATACTGGGCAAATAACCAATACAGGCAGGGGTTTTTACTAGCGCAGAAGAAAAAGGAAACAGTCTACATTAACAGTCCATATTGATTTTGCATGGAAGGTGAAAAATTAGGTATTTGATTTTTTTCCCTTTGTAGAAAGCTTAAAATTAATAACATTTGGCTACTGTTTAAATAGCAAAGGGATATCCATCTTCTGCTTTCAGTGTCCCCAAGAACATATATACTAGCCTTGCCGTTACTATATCTAACCAATGATTGATTTTAATATGGGAGTGGGAAAGATGATGTTCATATTTTTTAAACAAATTTCAAGAATGCTGGGGTGCCTGGGTGGCTCAGTCGGTTAAGTGGCTGCCTTAGGCTCAGTTCATGATCCCAGGGTCCTGGAATCTAGCCCTGCATCAGGCTCCTTGCTCAGCAGGGAGCCTGCTTCTCCCCTGTTTGCCGTTCCCCCTGCTTGTGCTTGCTCTCTCTGTGTCAAACAAGTGGAATCTTTAAAAGGATAAAATAAAAATTTCAAGCATGTCAATTCTCATTTTTAACAAATGCCCAAATATTTTAATACCAGCCCCCCAAAATAGTTCTTAGGAAGCTTCATTTACATATCATTATTTTTTAAAGTTTTTATGTCCCCTTTGTTCCCTATCCAATCTAATATAAACATCTAGGGAAAATAAATCTAAAAATTAACAGCTTACTATAATGCAATGAATTATACAAAATATCTGCTTTTTAACACAAATATTATTCCCTATTCTGAAAAGAAGAGTGATGCTGGTACCTTAAGTAGTGAGTATTGACAGCTGGCTATCACTAGGCAGAACTGGAAGACCCAGATATCTCTGAAGAAGCCTTGTATGAGAAGAATAGATCCCAAAAAAGCCACAAGAATAGCCAGGATGACAGCTAACACATTTTCCAGAATTTCACGATTTCTGTAGACAGAAAAATTTACGAATAAGTATATCATCAATATAAGAAATGAGAGTGAAAAAAGGGAAGACATCATGAGGAAGTTCATACTATGCTTGCTGACATGCTTTTCTTGTACTGGCTTTGAATAAGGCTTTAGCACATACTGAAAGAGAAACTAGTTTATATTTAAAATTAACAAAAAACCTTATGTGGAGATAAAGCGTGCTATAGTAAGTGAGGTTCTAATTAAAGACATAATATTAGTTTTAATTTCTGTTTCAAAAGTTTACTCTTCTATAACATCTGCTTTTTTGTAACATTTGTTGCTTAGTAACTAAGTAACCAACTTGAAAAGGACATATGCAAAGAAACACGTTTCAAAAACAAAATCTCAAAAGTTTCTAGAAAATTAAAATGAGAAGTTATTTTATATGACAAAGTTTGTAACCAAATTTTGATACCAAGTGATTTCATTTTCCGCATCTTGAAACCATCTGAAATAACCTCAAAACTAATTCACTAGAATTACTTAAATATAGGCTATTGCATATATTGAAAATGAAGGCAGTAATAAAAAACCATCAGTGTTGTCTCTATCAAAGCTGCTGAGACAGTTCTGTATTTTACTAAACTGAGTAAATTAAACAATGTGATGACCCAGATATTACATATACCAATGAAGATGATTTTTTGTCATACCAAAAAATAAGAATCTATCTCATTACTTCTTGGGGAAATTTTATTCATAAAATGCTGGATACTTGCTAAAAGTCTTGTTTTTAAAAAACATTTACCAACATGGAAACATGCTCAGTGTATGTGCTGTATAAAGAAAGCAGGGCATAAAACGGTATGCATAGGAAGATAAAAGTTGTTATTTAGAAGCATACACACATAGGTTAAAAAAAGTATATCAAAATGATACTACTACTAATGTTCTCTCTGGGTAGAAGAATTATGGTTGGCCTCTTCTTGTCTTAAAAAATCTTCCTATACATTTTTAAATTTTCTAGACTAGGTAAAGAATTATTTTCACAATTCATAACTTGTTTTTTTAAAAATTTTAAACTTTTTAAATTAAGTTGTTGTTTTTTATTAACTTGCTTTTTCATTAAGTCAATGCCTTCTTCATAATCGTCAATTGACCTAATTCACAAACATCTGTGTACTAATTCATTTTATAGCCTTCTGGGATGAAAACAAGTTCAACAGTACTTTCAAACCAATCACCAGCACTCTCGTTCGTTCTTCTGTTGCAGCTGCAGAAGTCCAGACCCGTCAAGTCCAGTGCCCACCAGCAGTTCTGCCCCATCACACACTGTTCGTAGTTCTCATCACCGAACACGTGCTCCCCTTACACTTCTGTTAGTTTTTAATTTTTGATGAATTTGCTTTATCAACTTTGTTTACTGTTTTTGCTGTCACATCTACAAAATTTTGCCTACCCCATGTCACAAAAATTTCCTCTTACTGTTTTGTTTGGTTCAAGGAATTTTATTGCTTTAGATTTTAATTTAGACCCATAATCCATTTTGAGTTAATTTCCATAGTTTTCTAATACAGTGCAATGTAAGTATAAAAGTTTTTTTCCCATGAAAATCGAATGGTCCCTAGACCATTTGTTGAAAAGCCTACATTTCTCTACCTAACTGATTTGGGATATTATTTTGATGCCATTTAGGCCTAGAGTTTTCTTCATAGGCAGGTGTTTAACTATAATTTCCATTTAATAGATATAGTAGCGTTAAGGTAATGTATCTTTCAGAATGAACTATGATGATTTCTACCTTTCAAGAAATCTGTCCATTGTCAAACTTATTTACATGTAGCAGATCATAATATCCTCTTATAACACCGGTAAAATCTGTAGTGATATCCTACCTCATTCCTGTTATAAGCAAATTGAATCTTGTCTCTTCTCTTCTTTTCCCCCCTTAATCAGCCTGGCTACAGTTTCATTAATTTAATTGAACTGCCCCTCTCCCCACTTGCACTCTGTTTCTCTCTGGCTCTCTAAAATAAAATATCTTTCATGTCTTAACTTTTTTAACATACAGAGTACAAATATAGTTGTTTTAATGTCTTTGACAGCTAATTCTAACATCTGTGACAACCAACAGGTTGGTTTCGATGGATTCATTATTTCTCTCATAAATCATGTTTAACTGTTTCTTTGCATGTTTGGTAATCTTTGGTTCGATGTCGTGGGGAATCCTTTGATCAGATGCCACTGTGAACATTTTTGATCATGACAATTTTCAGATTTCTATAAATTTTCTTCAACTTTGTTTTGGTACTTGGAAACAACAGTCCGATCGTTTTAGGTCCCGCTTTTACAACTTGTTTGGTGAGTCTGAAGCAGTGCCCACGTTAGGGCTAATTATTCCCCCACTTTTTAGGCAAGACTTTCCTGAGTACACAATGCACCATAAAAATATGAATCACGAGTTTCTTCAATCAGACAGGTGGGAATAGGCACTATTCCTATCCCTGTGTGTCAGGCACCGTCCATCTACTTCTTTCACATGATTCTTACCCCGGCCTCAGGTAGTTTCCTCACATACATTCACTTATCCGTACTCTGATGAAGAGTTGTGGAGACCCACTGCGGAACTGAGGTTCTCTCTGTGAACAGCAGTCCTCTCTCTGATACTCTGACCTCGCTGTGTTGGGTCTCCCTGTACTCATAGCTCTGTCTCCTCAACTCAAGAAGTTTGCTGGGCTCCCTATGTTGGAGCCAGCGAGGAAGACAGGGAACTCTCTTAAGGCAGTAGGCTGGGGCAACTGTAGGACCCACATAATGCATTTCCCATCTCTCAGGAATCACTGTCCTTTGCCGTCTTATCTCCAAAGTCTTAAAAACCACTGGTTCAGGCATTTTGTCTCTTTTTTTGTTGTTTCAGATAGGAGAGTAAATCCAATCTTTGTTACTCCAGTCTATAGGAAGCACCAAGTTTTAATAGACTAATACTTTTCATTATTAAGACTAGTACTATGGGGGCGCCTGGGTGGCTCAGTGGGTTAAGCCGCTGCCTTCAGCTCAGGTCATGATCTCAGGGTCCTGGGATCGAGTCCCACATCGGGCTCTCTGCTCAGCAAGAAGCCTGTTTCCCTCTCTCTCTCTGCCTGCCTCTCCGTCTACTTGTGATCTCTCTCTGTAAAATAAATAAAATCTTTAAAAAAAAAAAAAAAAAAAGACTAGTACTATGAAATAGGGAAAGAGAAGTTTCCTCTTATACCTCTTACATTTAGAGTCCTATTACTTATAACCTTATGATCATTAACACTTCATATTCTCTGGCTTTTAAGTATAGTTCCATGATTCCTACTGATGATAAAAAGGATTTTTTTAAATAAACATACTAAAATTGCCACAAAAATGTTTTTAATGGACTTAGGAGAGTCAATGTTTGGGAGCTCTATTAACTTAAATTTTACCTCAAAAGAAGCAAAATAGAAAACATTTTCCAAAATGATAACCAAGTAAAAGCCTCAATGGGTAATTAGGTTCATTTCAATTTAAAAATAAAATCTACACATATCTTTAATACCACACTGTATTCTCACCTATCAAACAGGGCCAGAAGTGTGAGTCTGTCGAAGTTAATGCCGATCCACAGCTGGGGTAAGACCCAGAAGCGGTAATAGTGTTTGACCTTTTGAGCAGCTTCTTCTGTTGGACCATAAGTAGCTGCCAAGTCAGGGCTTAGATCGATGTCTTGTTGCTCCAGCAAATCTGTATCGATGGTCAATAGTCTGTTCAATCGAATCTGCGGAAGAGAGAGCTGAAAGAAAGTCAGTGCTGAAAGCCTCAAAATATCTTTAGTTAAGTCATGATTCAAGGGCTACTCAATCAGCTTGATCAGATGATCTAAGTCCCCTTAATTCTCTACACTTCTAGATATTTTATGATCATTAGAAACTACAAAAGGTGATAATGGGAAGTAAAGCAAATTAGTCAATCAGTCCTTTGGAAAAGCTGTATTGGGGAAAAGTGTTTGCAATCTTAACACTCTGTGATTGTAGAGCTAGGGAATCCATTAAAATCACTTAATGTGAATCATTAGTGGCTTCTCTAAGCCCTGCCACTATGGCCTTTTCTCAAAGCTATAAACTTCATTACCATGCTCAACCTAAGCTCCTCTGAATTGGATTTGAAGCCTTCAACTCTCATGCCTTCCTACAGGCTCTTATCACTGTTGTTTTCAAATCCCTCCTATGCCCCCTTTTTTTCTTTTGTTTTGGCAGGCTACTCTTGGAGGCTATACAGGAAATTACCACATTACATTTCGTTTTGCTTTAATTCACCCACTCAGCAGTTCACCAGTTTCCCCTTTCTCTGAAGGAGTCTAAAGTTTCCCTTATCTAGCACAACCCTAGCCAGGATTTCACTATCCCAAGGTTCCCATACCATTCAATAGTAGAAAACAACAACAACAAAAAAACCCAATCATTTCCCTATTTTTGGCTTTCCTATGAAGTTTCCAGGAATATATTCCAGCAAAAAAGCAGAGACAATCTTTACTTATCAAACACATATGTGGTTATAGTCAAGAAAATCTGCTTCCTATAAATAACATAGATATTTTTATCTCTAAGCATTGACAAGTACCTCCCCAGACACTTTTTTTCTTATCCTCTATGCCAAGGTTTCTCAACCTTGGCACTACAGGTATTTTCAGTTAGATAATTCCTTGTTTGGGGGTAGTACTGTCCACTGCAGGACGTTTTATGGTATCCCTGGTTTCTATCCATTCACAAGACACCAGTAACATTCCCCTAGCTGCGACAAGTTAAAGTGTTCTCAGACATTGCCAAACGCTGAAAACCACTGTTCTATGCCAACTCACATCTATGGTCTTAAAACACAGCTCACAACTAAATCTTCATCAGGAAGCCACTAATAATTAACCTCTTTGGCACTACACTTATTTATAGATATCGCTTATGTGTTTCATATAAGAATTTCATTTTATATGTTAACTAATTGAATCGAACTAAAATAAGTTAAGAAAATAATTTCATTTGTTTTGTCTTTTTAAGTTCAATATGTACATCTTGAGGGCAAAAGCAGTGTTATCTTTCTAAAACAGCCCCACCATATCTCACATGATATACTTTTTACACAGTGATATCACACTAAGCTTCACACAAACACACTGGTATGAGTAAATAATAATTAAGAATTAGATAATATTCAAAATTGTACTTTTCAAAGGGAAGTTTTAAGATGGCACAACCAGATTATGACATCGGTGAGCAAATGGACCTTTACATATTCTCAAAAGTGTAATTACTGATTCATACACAGCTTAGGAAACTTCATGGGGTTTTATGTTTGTTTCCTAACAAAGGACTTACAAGAAGAGATCCACTACGGAACAGCAAAGGTGATTTTGCCATAGTTTTCAACAAAATCGGTATTTTATAACTTCAACGTTTCTGATTTGCGTCGCTACTTAATCTGAATGTACATCATCTTATAAAAATAAAGGAAAACCTACCACATCATGTGGATAAAATCGAACTGAGGTAGAACTGGATACATGAGAATCCGTGTCACTAAAATAAAATGAAAAAATCTTTAGGGACTAAAGAACTTGTCAAGGAATTGAAAGAAAAATAATCTTTTAACAATTATATGATATTTACACTGTATTCGCTTTTCCAAGGACTTCAACATACAAAATAGCATTTTCCTACAGATGTGATTAAGAGCACAGCTTCTGGGCCAAAGTATTTATATTAAAAATCTCTTCATCAGCTAAATGATATTTGGGAAAGTTATCTAACCTTTTACACCTCAGTGTCCACCTAAGTAACATAGGATACTAGAACCTCTTATCACAAAGTCCCTGTGAGATGGGTTTATGAAGGCAATTAACAACAAACTTATTTCCACTGTTCCATCTTTCTATTGTTTCCACTGTTAGGAAATCACCTCACACTCCAATTTTTGGTCATTCTCGACAGGGTCAGTTTTGAAACTGGATTCAAGAAGCTGAGCAAGTACGTTCTGTCTCTCCAGCGAGTTAAGCTAAGTGACTGCAGGATCCTAATGTGCTTTAAATGGCCCCTAGAAGCTTTTAAAAAAGTAAGTGAATTGCCCATAGATGTGTAACATTTAAATAGGTGTGTCCCATTATTAAATATAAGTTCCTAAAATAGGATTCAAATGATCCCTGTGGAAAAAGTGAGCTAATCACTTAATAATGGATTTCAAGGCAACAACTTGAATAGGTGAGAAAGATTAAAATTTTAGAAGAAACTTTAATACATTCTAAGTTATAACTGATTGCATGCTCAAGATTTCTATTTCTTATTTGCTCTTCTCCTAACTTCTTCCTTATCTCATAATGTCATTTCTTTGTAAGGGAAGGAGAGGAAAAAAACTAAATGTAACACACGACCCATATTTTAAGAAATTCCTCTTTCTTATAGCTGGTAAACAAATTTTAAAGCAAAAGAAAAGAAGGTCAGGTAAAAAGATATTTGACCAAAACACTTACACAGAAATAAAATTTTTAGAACTGATGGGCTTGAACTTAGTTGTGTATTTCCTAATAAGCCTTTTTTAAATATGCTTTTTTATTGATCTTGCAAAGTGCATGCGTGTGGGTAGCACAAAATCTATAGTTAAATTCGAAATTGTGGTAAACTACTACCCCCCACTATAAGACCTACAGGGAATTTTTACTTAATTATTTAAAATACAGAACAGCTTTTGTTTTAAGAATAATGCTTTCTTTTTTCCAGAGTAATAAATTCTACCTTGTATCTTTGGAGACAAATGCCCAGTGACAAATTACTTATGCCAATATGAACAAATATTTTCAAGATAACTTTCCCATTTCAAGGCCTAAAAGCAAGGCAAATATATGCAAGTACATACATTCTCCTACTATGACTTCACACATACCAGATATTGGATGCTCTTCTTGCTGCTGGTTCAAAATTCACAAGTGACATATCACAGCCACCAGTCTCATAAAGCGTAGAAGAGAACTTACCTAGCAAATAAATGATTTTTTTAAAAAAACCATTAGAATACTCAGAATTTTTCCATCAGGAAACACTACACTTCAAACTTGTTACAACTTAAGAAAATGTACTATAAACTTTCCCCGAAATATTTGAAAAAACAATGATCTGCCTGTAATTCAGCATGATGTGAACTGAAAAGGAATGCAGAACAGTGGGGCAAAATGTCAACGTACACAATCAGGTTTTAACAGTAAGGGATTGAAGTCAGCTTTGCAATCCAGTCTCCTCTTGTCTCCTCGCGGGACATTCACAGTTGAAGCAATCACATGAACGAACTTAATGTCGTTTAAAAGGCACCTGACCGCTCTGCAAGTGGTGAGGGGCCATTTGGAAAGCTGCGTAAGTGTTAAGATGGCCCAAAACTATGAGACAACAAATTTCTGAGATTACCTTCAGAGAGTTTTGTTTTTTATTTTTCCCTTCTTTGTTTTTTTAAATAGTTAAACACAGCGTAATATTAATTTCAGGTGCAGAATTCACTGAGTCATCACCTACAACACCCAGTGTTCATCACAAGTGCCCTCCTTAATACCCGTTATGTTTGGTTTTTCAGGAAAAAATTAGGCATCAAAATGAATCTAAGGAAGTTCTATGAATGGAGTATAATAACATTGGTGAAAATTAAATTGCAGTATTTAATGAACATTACTAATTGCATGAATCTGTAAGAACTTTATGAAAAAATTTAGTAACACCGTTTGCTGAAAATGATAAAAGGTTTAGAAATTACATTGGGTGCAGAAAACTCTTAAAATGAACTCAATTAAGATAAAATGGTTTCTCCTAGTGAAATTTAAAAATCTGGAGAGTGTCTGAAACGCATTCTTTACCTTGACAACCCATGGGAGCCCTATCGGAGGTAAGGAGCGTAAAGAAATGAATATGTAAGTTTCCAGTAGGGCAATAAGATGAGGTATATGACTGCAACCATTGGGGACTACTCCAGGCTGCTTCTGATTATTTTTTACTGATCTTATAAATATGATGAATCTTAAGGGCAATTTCAACTACATGGCAGGGCTAAAAGATCTTAGATGACTACAATGTAAACACGGTATAAAATAAAGACTTTTATTTAATGAAATCCTTGAAAAGTAACAACAGACCCCTTAATATACTAACTATAACTAAGGATTGCAGAATATTTCAACAATCACTTCATTCTTTAAAAGGATTAGAAATTGGAAAGTATTAAATAAGATTATTTGAATACTTTCTATGGGCCAGACAGAATATGCAAATATTTTATTATGATTTTTCTGTAGCAGCAATTTCTTTGTCAGAATAATATACTCCTGAGACAAGTGAGGAAAAAAACATTCTGTGAAATGTCTTCTTCATTTGCTGTTTTTCCAAAGAGGATTATTCAGCATGTGGATTTGCTAAAACTCCGCGGTTTACCACCCCCACATGCCACCCTCATCTTTTAGTCATGAATCATTCACTCTTAGCACCTCTAACACAAACCAGATTCATGAACTAAAATGAAATGATAAAAGCTGTCCATTTGGCTCGTTAGGTGTCTTACTGAAAAACTTTTAAGGTGATTAAGGTGGCTGCAGAAATTGTTAGTGAAGAAAAAAATTTAAAAAAAAAAATACTGGCTTGACTGAGATTTCAAAATTATTTTTAAATTATAATTTAAAATTATATGTGCTCTCTCTTACAATGGAAAATGAAAAATTGGCTGTGCTACTATAATTAGCTTACAATAATAGAAAAAAGAAACATCTGATCAAAATCACAGATTGCATAAATGCAGAATAATTATAAATCCATATAAATGACTAAATCACAGAGTAACAGAGAGCTGACAGGGGTTGGCTACTATGTGTGAAATCCAGTAAGAACTGAATGGATTAAAAAATAGGTCTTTATATCACCTAATTTGTGTGTATTTTTAGAAATAACTTAATACTATATTCAAGAGAACTTAAATTATTGGAATATATTCTGAGTAATTAGGCACTGTATCAGATTTTTAATAATAGAAGTCTTCTTTGAGGAATACTGAGTATGATAAATGTTTATATGCAACTGAAACTGACTAAAGATATTATTTTTTCTAATATTCAAATGGAACCGGAAAAGAACATTAAGTCATTATACAACTGTATTATCTTTTATGTACAGACATCTCCTATGAAACACAGTTGCACTTTAAGTTAATAGAAACATAAAAATAAAGCATGCCCTCCCAAAAGCTCTTTAGATAAAGAAAGCTGGAAAAACTGAGTAGTTATAGTACTATAAATCTAGAACTCTGAATGCTTTTTTACAAACCAATGACTAACAAGTTATAAATTTTGGAAATTTAAACAAAGCATAAAATATATCTATGAAAAGGGAGGCTATAATTTTAACAAATGGCTTCAATAGTGCTTTTTTTTTTTTCCTAAGAAGCTTTTGTTTACATACTAACTTTATGAACATGCTCAGGTGAGAACAAGCTAACACTGTATTAAGGCTTCATGCTCTATTCCTAATAAAAATCCACCAAAAGAATAGATTCTCTGCATCTTTGGACTTGGCAAGTAGGATCACTTCAAAAGAAACAAATTTTATTCAGAGCATAAACAATTCAGGAAAAAATATACTAAAAAGTGTTTAGCTTAAGGTTTCAGTGAAAAACTTAGTAATATCTTAAGGTATAATAATCTATTAAAAGCATCTTCAAAAACAACCAAAACATAAAGAAGCATATATTACCACTGGTTTATAAAGATTAAGAATATACTAAATTTGTACAAATTTCCTTAGCATACATAACAATTTTACATATATCTCATTTAAGATTAAAATCATAATGTAGTTATCCTTTAGGTCCAAAGTGAAATGTGCTTTTAATTAATAATCCTACTTTTATTCTGTTAAGACTATTAATTTTTTTCTAATTAATATAAATTGAGGATATCAATGAAATATGCCCTCACATGAATTATGATTAAACACAAAGTCATCTCATCATATCCAACTCCCAGGTCATAATTAATTATATCTAACAGAATGGTTTTGTCATGATTTCAAGAAAACAGTTACTTTCTGACAAAATAAACAAGATTGGAGGCTGGAATTTCAGGCTTAATGGTACTGGCCATGAGAGAGCGTCTCTAGAAATAAAGAAAAAAAAATAAGGCACCTGGTATTTCTCAGTTTTGAACATTTGATTGCTATTGCCTAAAAAAATCACATTTCATAACACAAAACCATTTTTTTTTAGGCAGGAGAATTTCAAATAAGTGATGAACAACAGGAAGATGAGTAAAATTAAGATACTGATTTAAAGAAAAGGGCACTTGAAACATCTCCCTGAAGCCACGAATGGTGCAGCAGACAAAATACACACAGGCAAGACACTGATAAAAGGCATGAGAAAGCAATGGGATCCTCTAACTCATCCTTTCAATAAAATTCCTTGCTACACTGCACAAACTGTATAAAGATTGCTCAGATAGGAAACCGCTAATGCATTCTTGATGTTACTCATTTTACTTATGTACTTTGGAAAGAGGTAGTTACTAAGACAGATCATCTGTAGGATTTTTCTAATCCTTCCAGTTCCAACAACAAAGGAGGCCTCTTAAATTTCTTGATTTCCTTCTTTGGATCCCCTTTCCACCTCCGTTAATTCTGCATCCTCTAAGCCTAATCTTGGCACACTGTTAAACGAGCTCTCGCTTTCCTAGGATTAACTCTTAAGACAGGCAGGAGCTACAAGAGCAAAGCCAGACACAAGAAAGGCAGCTTTATAAAGTGCTTTTTCGAAGACTATCGGCGGGTGTGCTCGCTTCAGTGTGGCACACATACTAGAAGGCTGCTGGAGGAACACCCATCTCCATGACTCACTTAAGTACTCTAGAAAAAGTGCTTATTTCTGATGTGAGGAGTCCTCTGTTCACAATGCTACTTCAATGAATACATTATTCTACTTTTAAGAGCAAGACCTTTAAGACTAGTTTCCTGGATAGCCGCCCCCTTATCATCAAGAATGGTACCGACGAGTCCCTAAGGAAACATGAGTTTTCACGCTGACAGAAAGGACTCTTTCTGTTGCTGCTTATGGGTTAACAGACTTGTTTCTCCACAGACCAGTGGTCAGCACACTTTTTCTACAGCAGGTCAGAAAATAAATACCTTAGGCTGTGCAGGCCATATGGTCAGATGTAATTCAAGACTGCCACTGCAGCACGGAAGCAGCCACAGAAAACATGTAACATATATTTACTTTATTTCATTTATAAAAATAAGCATCAAGCTGAATGGATTTACCCCCCAGGCCATAGTTTGCTGCCCCTGTCCACCACCAAAAGCCTTTGGCTTCCAAAAACCTTTTAAACTATTGTACTACCATGGTAATCAAGTCACTATGCTATTTGTAATTGAAAGTTTCAATACTGAGAAACAGTCCTTCTTCCTGGGATGTTCAACACTGTGCTAGGTTTTTCGAAAAGGAGAAAAATTAGGAAAGAGCAGGAAGAGGCCTGGTAAGGAAAGACAGAGGTCTCTACTGCTTGGCAACAGTAAAATAGATTTATTCGCCAACATATTTTACTGACATGGCCATTATCCTCTAGTTCTGACTCAACACCACATGCCTTAATTCATTAAGTCTCCACTCTCACTGCCTAATCCCCAGGGTCAGGTGAACCTTCCAAAAGTGAATGTACAAGTTCATATTCTGCTATGATTTCATCATCTGCTCACATTTTCTTTCAAAGAGATGTCTTCTTTTTCTTGGTAAAACCTACAACATGACAATACTGACAACATTACAAATGATCGGGTACACAAAAAGGCAAGACACAGAATGGGAGAAAATATTTGTAATTTGTATCTAACAAATTTTATCTTAAATACCAAAAAAACTGATACCTCAATAATGACCCAATTTTAAAAGTAAGCACAAGATTTGGACACACTTCATGAAAGAAGATATATGTATAACCAAATAACACATCAAAAGATGTCCATCATCCTTACTCATAAGAGAAATGCAAATGTAAACCACAATAAGATACAACCACTGGGGCCAAAATGTTAAAGGCCAACAATAACCAACGGGGACAAGAATGGGGACAAGCACAATTCGCATACATTGCTGTGAGAACGTAAAACCACTTTTGAAAACAGTTAAGTTTTATTAACAATGGCCCAAATCTGGAAACAACACAAATGTCCTCAGATGAATGGATACACAAAATACATATTCATATACAATGGAATAATACTTTGCACAAAGAGAATAAACTAATCCATGCAACATGATGAACTCAAAAGCATCCTATCAGGTGCAAAAGGCAATATTCAGACTGTCTTAATATGGACTCCTAGAAGAGGGAGAACCATAATGACATAACGTATGCAGTGGCTGCCTGTGGTGGGGGTGGAGGAGGGACGGACTGCAATGGGGGCAACAAAGAATCTTTTGAAGATGACGATAATGTTCTGTATCTCCATTGTAGTAATTCAAAGGTGTGCGCATCTGTTACAGCTCAACTGACCGCACACGTTAAATGGATGTGATTTATCATACCTACATTATAGATCAATAAAATTGATTCAAAAACAAAGAAGAAAAAAAGACTGGTCAGGTAAGAGTCTAAGCAGATGGTCACGTATGAAACAGCACGTAGTCAGCGGAATTCCCACAAAACAAATCAAGATTTTGGAGAGTGAGTGATATTTGTTTTGTTTTTGCGTTTCATTTTTAAAAGTACTATGTGTCATCGGATTCAAAAGTAGTATATTAAATGAAGAAAAGATCCCCCACTCCCCAGAGACAGCCACTGTGCTCTTCTGAATCATTTTTATGTACACTCGTTCTGTAACAATTGGATCCTTCTCCACATACACACTTTCTAAAATTTACTTCTTTTGCCTACTAAGTAGCTTAACTTTTCACATCAATAATAAAGGTGCACCTAGTTCTAAATATTATACTAAGTTTTATGTACTATCATTTCTTTTAGGGGTTCTCTAACAACAGACATGTAGATTGCTTAAAGTCTTTCAAAATTACAAACAATGCTACAATGAATGCTCATGTACATGTATATTTACCAGTTTATAAAATCTGTAGATTAAAAGCCAACGACATTTTTGGTCTACAGTTCTAAAGTACACTCCAGGAGCATTTAATCTTCAGACCTTTTCCAATAATAGACATACTCCACATTCAAAGATGAAAAAGATCTCAACTTTTTTTTAATTTGCAATTTAAAAAATTACAATAAAGCTTAACTGTTTGCCCCTGATTACAAACCACTTGTATTTTTTAACTCTTGACTTTTCTTGTTATTAATCTTTATCTTACTGATGATTTGAAGTGCTTATTGTGGCAAAGACTGATGACTGACCTCCCTTTCCCTTCCATAATATGACATTCCCTCACTGAATCTCGGCTGGGCCTATGTCGGCCTGGTTAGAGACATTCCCTAGCTAGTCTCTCCTGCAGTTAGAAGTTGCTATGTGACGAGGTATGGGCCCACAGGAGAGAGAAAGTGACAGGCCCATGTTTCAAGTCACAATGTGAAAGATACAGGCTAACGGTCCTTACATTTTTTTAGCAACACTTCTCTTCCTGTTTTTCAGATAAATCTCAACGACAGGAGCCGTCACTATGGACCAGCAGGGAAGCGACATGTGGAGGGTAACAGAACCATTCCATCTGCTGGGGACAGCTCCGCTTAAGCTGAGAGACATGTAAACTTTTCTCTTATTTCGGGCACCGACTGGTGAGGGGCTGGGGGTGGGGGCGGTATCTTCCACGGAAGAATCCAACCTGTATTTCAGTTAATGCATACATTAACCAAATTTAACTTAGGATCTTAAAAATGTTAATGTTAGAAAGTAGATAATCTAGTCTAGTACTTCACTGAATTCTTTACAACAGAGACAAGCAAGAAACAAAATGGATATCTCAACCGGTCCCTGTTATCTTGTACAAAATTCCTAGAGCAGTTCGGGCATCCAAACTTTTTAAAAAATAATATACCAGAAGTCTTTCCACAGTAACAGCAATAAACTTCTGAGCACTGTCCAGGGGATGAGTTTGGAGAAGATAAAAGTTGGTCTAGGTTTATTTTTCATTTATAATATTTGGGGAGATAAAACATACACTATCAACTCCTGCCAGATAAAGTGTAAGCTGGGACAAGCTTCCATAAAGCAATTGACAATGTATGTCAAAGCCCCAAAATGTTTATTCCCCTGGATGATTCCCTTCAACATATTTATCCTAAGGAAATAACCACAGCTGTACCGAAAGGTTTATGTAACGGAGGTCCAGCAGAGAGTTTACTACAACAGGAAATATCAGGGATCATCTTGAAGACTAACAATGCGGTTAACTGGTTAAATAAATTTATGATTAATGTTAATAACTTTTGTTATTAACATTAATAGCAATGGTTAGTTATGTAATTGACTTATTATTGTCAGGCACTATTCTAATTGCTTTGCACATTTTAACTGATATAAGGCTCACCATAAGCCTGTAAGTATTATTATTACTGAGGCTTTGATAAATGAGGAAACGGATGCACAGGGAGAGAAAATAACTTGACTAAGGTCACACAGCTAGTGAGTAGTAGAGCATGGACTGGAAGCTGGGCAGTTTGACTCTACAGTCTACTATGCTATACTGCCTTTCGTGGAGATTTAAGAGATAAAATAATTTGCCATCGCCTAAACAAGTTAAAAACCTTAACATGAGTAAATAACACATGTGCTAAGTGAAAAAAGCAAGATACAAAGCTCATACAGTAGCACAAAAGTCACACATCATAATCCCAATTCTATTTCAGAGAAGTATATAAATGTATGCATTAAAAAAGGAAGGAAAGAAATCATAAAGTTTCAATAGTCAATATTTCTTTTTTTTTTTTTAAGATTTTTTTTATTTATTTATTTGTCAGAGAGAGAGAGAGAGAGCGAGCACAGGCAGACAGAGTGGCAGGCAGAGGCAGAGGGAGAAGTAGGCTCCCCATAGAACAAGGAGCCCAATGTGGGACTCGATCCCAGGACGCTGGGATCATGACCTGAGCCGAAGGCAGCGGCCCAACCAACTGAGCCACCCAGGCATCCCTCAATAGTCAATATTTCTAAGTGATAAAATTATAGATGGCTTACTTTTCATTGTATTTTCTAGTATTTCTAAACTTGTATCTTTTTAAAATTTAATTGGCACAGACCAAGTGAGAAAGAGACAGAGAGAGAGCCCAAGCACAAGCCAGGAAATGGCAGGCAGGGGAGAAGCAGGGTCCCCACTGAACAAAGAGCCTGATGTGCAGCTTGATCCCAGGATTCTGGGCTCATGGCCTGAGCCAAAGGCAGATGCTTAACTGACTGAACCACCCAGACAGCCCTAAACCTGTATTTGTGTTATAAGAATGGGAAAAGCACTTTCTAATTTTATCAAAAGGAAGAATATATCCCAAAATCCATTAATATTTCCTCCTTTTAGCTGTAATGAAGGATTTTTACTGCTTCAATAAAAATAAACATTTACTTTCATTTGTATATCCTTTGTGTTGCACTTCACCCCAAAATGTAATAAAATTCAGTATTTTTTATATTTAAAAATAACAATAAAGAACAATGAAGGAGAAGATCCAAGCTGCTGCGAAAAGAATCTAATGTTTTGTTTAGATGACTGAAAATCATCTGCCATAACATGGGGCACTGAGATACAGACTCAGATCCCTTATACCTAACTTTATATTTACAGTAACAAGGAAAAGTTCCTCTAATGTACTACAAATGCTAAGAATAGTACATAATATATATAACCTTTTAAAATACCAAGTCTAACTCTAATAAAAATCACTGAAAACAGGGGCGCCTGGGTGGCTCAGTGGGTTAAAGCCTCTGCCTTCAGCCCAGGATCCTGGGATCGAGCCCCACATCCGGCTCTCTGCTTGGCAGGGAGCCTGCTTCCCCTTCTCTCTCTCTGCCTACTTGTGATCTCTCTTTCTCTCTGTCAAATAAATAAATAAAATCTTTAAAAAAAATCAATGAAAGTATTATAAATCATATAAGCCCCTGCTCTTTAAAGTAAAAAATTTAAAAGCCTCCAAATCATATTTCTGCTTAATAATGCATAGCTGTTATAAACCGCTTAATAAAAAGGGCAATAAGGTACTGCCAGATTTAAGACTTTTTCTACAGCTGACCAAATTTTCAAGTTAATAAGTTCTGTAGCAAAGCAGATTATCTCAAAGAATACCTTCTTTGTCAATCCTCACATACCAATGAAACAAAAGATAACCTTAGAAAAATTCAATTCACACATCACTTTTTATACCTCTAATGCATTAATGAAATTAAGTCTCAAATTCATCAAAGGAATACCATCTATGAGAATTTATATGTATATATATATTATTTTTTAACCATAGATATAAACTTGTTCTCATTTCTTGTCTGTTAGTTTATTTTTTACATGAAAATTTCATGTAACTTTATACATACTCTTTCAAAGCATATCCCCAACACTGACCACCACTAATTTCATATACAGAAAACACACATAAATTTTCCTGCTTTATCAGACTTTATCTAGAATATTTCCTCTGAGATGAGCTACATATTAAGAGTTTAATTATCAACTATACAGGCATCATTACATCAATTTATTAGTCTTAATTTGTAAGAGGAAGCTGAGATTAACATAAAAATTGAGAAGTGATCGCCAAGTTTCCTAGAAAAAGCTTAAGAGATATAAGATACAACTTAAAGGCTACCCAGATTCAGTCTCCTGTGTGACTCATCTGGGCACTAAGCACAGCTTGTTTTATTAATTGTAATTGCAATTTAATTCAGAATATAGTAGGAAATCAGCTGAAAACATATGAGTCCACTAAAGGACTGTTGAAAAGAAAATTAACCTTTATGACGTGGTTAAAAAAAAAAGCAATAGGTCATACTGAAGGACTTGAGAAATTCTTAGATAGTAATCAGATAGTAATCTGTCACTTCCATCATTTGAACCTTTGTTTTTTTTTTTTTTCATGGAAATGAAGTCTATAAGTAAGAAAATCACCCAAATTTTTCCAACCAAGTTCTAAGTTATATACTTATAATTCAGCTTTTAAAATTATAATTAATAATTATGCCTCCTGAGTATGTGTAATGAAAATATTTTCTTCTGCTGAAAAACTTACTAATAAAATAGCATATTCAGTGAATTTTTCTACCATGTCTAATGTTATCTGGTAACCGTGAAATGCTAGTTAAAATTCAACGGAGATATAAGGATTCTCAGGGTTTAATATAGGAAATGGATGTGGTTATCTAGTATGACACCACAAAGTAAATATGTAGAAAGTAGTTAAGGAAAACTACCTAAGCTTAGAATTAAACAGTGCCTGACTGCAAGTTTCCTTTAATCCAAAAAAGCTATACCTCTGCTTAAAAAACCAATTATAATCTATACATGCGTAGAGATGCAAACAATTATATGTACTCAAACATACACATGTATGAATGCTTATATGAGTGTTTTACATAAATGTATTACGTATATATATACATTTTCACATATAAAGGTTTAAAAATTTTTCAACTGAAGAAGCTAAATTTGGAAAAAAATCCTTTCTAAATATTCCACACTTTCAGGGGATATTATGACTAACTTTATTAAGATTTTATTTATTTATTTATTTGAGAAAAAGAATGAGAGAGAGAGAGAGAGAAAGCCCGCATAAGTGGGGGGGAAGGGCAGAGGGAGAAGCAGGATCCCCCATTGAGCAGGGAGCCCAATGTAGGGCTCGATCCCAGGACTCAGGGAACATGCCCTGACCCAAAGGGGCAGACACTTAATGCCTGAGCCACCCAGGCACCACAATATCGTGACTAACTTTAACATCTGAGTACCCAAATTCATTTACCCCAAGTCATCTTACCACTGTTAATTATAATCATGTAGAAATTAAACCATGCAACAAAAATATTCTAGTGGAATGTTATAAAAATCAGTGTCTCTACCAATTCCTTTAAGTTCAACTACAGCCAATCTTCAGGATCTTTTCCGGTCAACTTCATTTGCTATGGAACATGTGTACACTGACCACTGTGGCTTGTTTTGTGCTCCTTATCACAATACATTCAGTTTGGCAGCACCCAGCTACCACAGGTCAGTAACTAGCTACCAGAAAGCAGGTAAGAAAAAAATCCAAATTTCAAGACAACAGCATCCTGAGTATCCACCCACAGATGCTAAAGTCACCTCCAGGCTTCATCCTCAGAGCTGTGTAGAGAGTTCATACATACATATTTTCAATATTCTGCAAGTGGATTAAGGATGGGATTTTACAATGAAGGTTCTCTTAGCAAGTTTTTCGAGTAAACTGGGTTTTTATAGAGGAAAATCGTCTACGCATCATCGTATGCTTGATTTGACAGAGATGCAAAAATCCAAAATAGATCAAAATTAAGTCTTTTATTTTGGCAAATCTGCTACCAGAGACCCAATGGGCAATGGTGATGGTCCCTGTAATTTTATATGCACAAACTGACAAATCCTCTGTTCCAAAGACTTTGGGAATTAACCTGAGAGAAATAGTGATAGAGAGACATTAGTTGCATATATTTGCAACTAAAAAAAGTATCACTATTTTAACTCAAAGCAAGTAACTGAGGACCCTCCTAATAAATTTCCTTGCTTTTTCAAATTACAAACGCAAAAGCAAAAGCACTCTAAAATTTAAATGTTTTATTGCCTTCTCTTTTATTTAGCAATAACTATATGTGCGAATGTTATAAATATCTCAGTGACCATTTTCAAGTTACCATAAAATTTGCTAAAGATAATCATTTTCATCAATATACGTACCTAATAGTTGTTGACTCTCTGGAAACAATAAGGATTTTTACAAAATGGGATGAGTCAACAAACAGCCCATAAAGCTGGGCGCCTCACACCACACAGCCTTCTAGCCAAAGTGTCACGTGCATTATCATCTTTATAAATGAAATAGTTATAAACAGGGATGAACAAGACCACAGTGAGCAAATGTAATGCTTTCAACCGTGTGTTTTTTTAGTAGTATTTTCTTCATTGTATTTACTTAAATTGTTATTAATCTGCATTCTGAACACAAGAAAAATGGATTAGACAGAGAAACAGAAGACCAAAGCAGTAATAAATACTGTCTTTAAGATACAAAACATATATCTGAGTGGATATTAATAACTTATATTTATACATATATTAACAGGAAAAAGAAAAAACCTGATGCGTTACTGATACTCATACAGAGCCATGGCACCCTCGGAGTACTGTATTAGGATTATAGTAAGTCTGTTTCAGGTGACAGACACTGAAGTGAAATACAGAATACCCAAAAGAAAGATCCTGTAGTAATACGCCATGAGAAAGTATTTATGCCTTTCCTGAAGCCAGCGAATTCAAAGAAATTAAGGTCTAATCAAAATAACTTTTAAAACATCAACAATTCCCCTCATGGTGTAAGTGCCAAGGAATAGATGAATTGCCCGAACCACTGTAAGAGAACACTAAAGCATGAACATTTATTAATACTTTTAGCTACCTATCAGTAATAGACATGCTAAAAAAAAAAAAATGCAGAATGCTGAGAGAAAAACAGAAAGTGGGAAAGCAAGTCAAATTTTCCTCACACATAGGACATATCCTATAAAAAGTGCTCTTATGCATAGTTCCAAATGAAGCTCTCTCACGAAAGAGCAATCACTGTCACCCACTATCTGCTGCATTATACTTTTGTTATCACCAAGATTACATAAGGCCTGCATACCAAGTTCACCGTGCAAGCTGCTGCCGCCTACAGCAGATGCATTGTCATGTGAGGCTTCTAAGTGGATACTCCCATTTCTCACCAGCAAGGACGCACTAGCACTGAGCACTGCAGCCTGGGAAGGGGGGCGGGACTGGACTTTGACCTGGGCTGTGGACTGCGGGCCTTGCTGACCATCTTGAAGGCTAGGAAAAAACATGGATTGGGGAGACATTACAGGGAAGAAAAGAAAAAACAATAGCTAGAATGAAGTCAATACAGAAAACTGATTTTGAAATATAACTTGATTTTTTCAGTGTAACCTAAGAAAGAGCTAACAAACTTGGTAAAATATACAGATTATCCTGTTGTCTTAAATCTTCTGGTCCTCAGGAATCTGATGCATAGTGATGAACACAGCAAACATTTAATGCATATGTAAGCTAATCAACCTGTGACTTTTTCCCACCACAAGCCAACAAAATTTTAATACAAGGACAAAGAAAGCAGCAAAGAAACACAAGCACATTAAATATATGTCGGTTGTAGCTGGTCCCCAATAGATAAATCCTCTTTTTCAGTTTAAATATGAACTTTTATTTATAACCTTTATAATAATTCTAGAATTGTGCTTTCAAATATTCTGGCATCTCAAATTCACAATAAAACAAAGTTTTTATGCACTTGAAAACCAAAGAATCTTTATCAAATGCAACCAAGGTGACAATTTTGAATCAAAAGAATCACAAACTAGTGCAAGAGAAACAGTAACAAACACCAACTCAACCAAGCGAAATACGAATGATGCTGGAATGCTGGAAGTGTGATTAATTTATCAAGTATTTTCTTCTATGAAAAGCCTACATATTTTGTAAAGAAGGCCAGAGACTCTATCTACATGTTACTACCTTCTCCAATCCATTTCATTGTTTCATTAACAAGGATCCATTATTTTAGAAAATCTTAAGAGTAATTTGGAAACCAGTAATTTCTCAAGGGATATTACAGTCTTTTTAAAATCTTACAGATTTTTAAAATACTTAGTATTTTATTATAATTTTGTCACTTGTTAAAATTATTTATAAAGATCATCTAAATATCTAAAAATCTATAACTAAGAAACTGTATCCTTAACTCATATTTTAGATGTTTATTTTAAAATACTATGAATTTTAATGTTCTTAGTACAATACTCAAATTTAAAGTGATGAAACTCATGGAAATATTTTCAGTATAATTATTGTATTTCATTCTCTACATGACACTCAACGTAAATCTGCATTCTGTTATTAAATTAGAACTTCTAGAAAAAAAAAAAAGAAAATGCTGCTTTGGATGACCTCATTGAATTACTTTATCATTTTCTTGAGTATCAACTCCTTTTTGATGTTTTGAATTCAATACAATGGTTTCTCTAATGCCTATGAAACAAACTCTTCTGTACAGACTGTGAAAAGAGCTGTAATTTGAAGTAGCCATGTAATAAAAGACTAACTAGAAAATACTGTTTATGTTGCTTAAGCCTATGGTTATAGCAACAAAATCCACTCTGGAATTACACTGTCTTGATATGGTAACCACATGTGACCACCTAAACTCAAATTTTAGTTCCTCAGTCCCTCTAAGTACATCGTAAGTGCTCAACAGCCACATAAATAGCTAGAAGCTACCAGAGCTAAAAGCTGGCAGAGTGGACAGAAGCTGGTAACAAGCATCCACCACACTGCACAGTACAAATTATATAGTATTTCCACCACCATATAAAGTTCTATTACCCATCACTACCTGGAACATTCACATTTCAGGCTCCTTTTAGAGCCAAAGAAAAGTATGCACTCTAAGTAGAGCAGAGGAATGTATAGAACACATGAAAAAAATCAAGTCTACCCAATGTTGACTTGTCAATGCTTATTTGCATTCTTTAAGCCATAACTATCAAAATATTCATTTGATAACTTCTTTGGAGTAAAATCTTTGTACAATCAACATAAATCAAGAGATTATCTTGGGAACTGATATAATTAAATATGGTGGTATCTTCCATATATACACAATAAGTCTGTTACTCCTCCTCAAAATTTATCTCAAGTTATCCACAAACCTTGTAAAAATGATCAAATTTCACAAGGGAGAAAATTCTGATGAATAAAATGTTTTTAAGTAGTTCAAGTACTAGGTCCCTTTTGATTCAGAAGACATTAAGAATTTTATACAATATGTACTCAACAAATTTTTCTTTACTTTTTTGTTTTCACTTAAAGTCAAAAACGAGATGCTATACGACAGATGTATTTTAATATGAACACATCTGAGAATACAGTAATCCTCAACCTATCCAAATATACAAAAAGGTTTTCAAAATATCAGGTAATGCATGGGAATCAATTCCAGAATAAAGAAACCAAGGAAACAACTGAAAATCTATGTGGCCGTCAAGTTTTTGAACAACAAAAGCTAGTCGTAAATGCTACGTCCCTTGAATTCCTGTTTTCAGAATCCTTCAACAACAAAAATGACTGTCATTTTTGCAGAAGTTAGCAGGAAAACTACTCCTGGTGGGTTGTACTTCACCTAACTAGTAACTGACAGGAACTAATATTTTTTAAAGTACCAGTTATATATCAAAACATAGCAAAAGGAAAAGGTAGGAATTTAGGTCTATCAGCTATCAATAGCATCACTGACATGCAATCTTACTAATTAACATTTCCAATTTAAATACCTAGTCTTGGTCTTTCCTCCCTCTGTACCACTTTAGTATTTGGCACACTCTGTCTTACATTATTGTTTTGTATGTGTCTCCACAACTAAAAAGTAAACCCTAAGAGTCTGCCTTATTCTTATGAACCTCCAGATTCCAGAGAACATTCAAGAGATTGTTTTAAACACAGTACACAAACAACAAATACTTGGTGGATTTATTCCTGAGCACCATGAAAGGATCCCTATGAATTTCTAATCATGGACTGTTATTACTACTATGAGCTTATTTGATTACAGATCTTTCAATCTTATAATACTTTTAAAAAATAAACGTAAGAATATAATAAACTTTTTTCCTTTCCCCAAAATGTACTAATTTCTTTTCATTCCAGTCCATTAACTAGAGTTCTAAAAGATATATTTGGGTTGATAAAAATAAATATAGAACTCTTAGTTTTATAAAATTTTTAAATATTAATCTTTGCTTTTATCTCTAGTAACCGAGAAGAACTGGCAAGGGCCTAGAAAACCTACGTACAAGCCTAACTTAATGGGAAAAAAAAAAAACTTTTAAAAATAAAATTCTGAAATAGGACATTCTAACAATTATTTTAAAAATTTGCAAATTCCCTTCATGAAGAAATTTACGATTCATTCACAATCCTTGGAGACCTATATTTTAGCAAGTTCCTTTTGACTGTCAAATACTTAAACTATTCATTAAAGTTTAAAATAAGTTAGTACATTTTACTAATACATAATTGTAATTAAATTATTATCACTCCTATTCCATTTTCTTTTGACAAGTAAGTTTTTCAAGTTTTCCATGACCATACCATCCATATTTACTTAAAGATGAGATTATTATGTAACTCAAACTGAGAATTAACAATATACTCTACCTGAATTTTTTTGCAATTAAAAAAAGATTTTATCAAATTGGTGTTTCTCCTAATTCCTCTAAGCTAAATTTTATCATATTTCATCCATGATGAAGTCAGCCTATTTAAGATACATGCAAACTTTATACCGGAAATATCCTGGAACCTTAACAAAATCTACATGTTGACTACTAGATGACTTTCGAAAACTTCTAACGTGAGCCCTTTACAGATAAGCTTCGTACCATATCTTCAGTTGAATGTTGATGTATTTAAAACCCTACAAAATTCTACATAATTGGCTAGAGTCAGAACATAGTTCTTTAATATTCCACCAGGCAAAGAAAAAAAGTAATTTGTCTGCATTTGTTTGGTGAGTGGGATCCAGGAGCCTCATTTGTGTCAAAGAATGAAAGGATTTGTAAAGACTTAAAAGAAAATGTTTAAAAAAAGGATTAAGAAATATCAATATGGAGTAAGGAAGCAAACATGTCTATGGCAAGTATTATTCAAAGGGCAAAATGAAGCGGTTAGAAAAAAACAAAACCAAAAGTAAAACGAAATGCTGAGCTCTTTCTGCAGGTTGGGACCAGACACCCCAATCCAGCAGCAGAAGGAAAAACTACTTCAGGGAGCAAAGGAAAAGCAGTGAAGGGCATGTAGAAGAGAGGGTTTACAAAAAGCAGCAGAGCTCAGAAAAGTTTCTAGACCAAATGTTTTTTTAACTGGTGCCTTCCCATTTTTACATTTTAAATGTTGGTTTAAGTAATACACACTACTTTTAACAGAATTATGTATTACTGCAGGATTAATCTGGAACACGACCTACTAAAGATGAAGTACCCAACTGTAATGTAAAATCCAGAAGAGTAAGTAAGTCTTAAATCCCAGGGAACTATAAAAGCAAACATTTTGTTACTCTCAAGAATAAGACTTTACCAAGAGAAGAGCTCTGGCTCTTCTAATCTACTGTGCGTTCAATAGCAGTTATGTCAACAAATGCTCTTCCTTTTGAATTTCAAATTAAAATGTAGGAAAACAATTTGGTGGTGGTGTTTTCCAGCACATCCATTAATAAAAGCATACGGTATAATAGATGTGCTGCTTAAGCAAGCACATGTAAAGCATTTTTGTCCATATTTGTATTTGTAAAATAAAAGACAAATCTTTTGTCTCATAAGACACACTTGAGAGTAAAACACTAAAATTTTAATCGAAAACTATTCCTAATACTATAAATAGGTGCTTTCTCAATTAGGAGTATTAGGAAAAGTAAAATTGTCTTCAGTACTATCCAGAGGTTGAGAAAATCAACACAGATATATGCAAATATATACATAAATACCCAATGGACCATACTTTACCATGAATGGAATATTTTAGTTCCATGTCATTTACCAGCTCCCAGTAATCATGAAATAAAGGACACCAATTTTTAAGTAATACAAAATACACATTCTAGTGAGATAAAGTAATCAAGCTGGCTTATCAAGCTGAGGGCCATTATCCGTATTCCTCAGCAAGCTCCCCGCTCAGTCCATATTTGTTCCCATTGTATTGTCGAGATGTTGGAGGAAAGATGCTGCATTAGCATTAATTTGGAGTAGAAAAAAAATGAAAAGCTAACTTAAGGCGTCTGTTTACATTTATATAACTGCACTAAAGTGATTTTGCTATTTAGAATTGACTAAACCAATCTGATCATTTTGTTGAAACGGTGCAACGTAAGGCATGCATAATGCAACAGGCTCATGGTGACATGCAGAGAAAGCTCGGAGAACTGAAAACTACAGGAGAGGAACTGGAGGAAAGAGAAAAGGCCATCTGAATGCTTCCTTGGGACTGACAGAACAGGTGAGAAGGTCTGTTACAGGCATGCTAAGCTTGGTGGAATTTTAAAATACCATACCTTAGGGGCGATCCGATGAGCAATGTAGGAGGGGTAGGGTTACTCCCTGCATTGTGCCGGCGCCGAACTGCCTGGCGCCTAAATGTGCTGCGTTCGCGGCGAAAGGACACTGCCTCCTCGCTGGCCTGTGCCGCTGCATCAAGACAGACTTGGGTCAAATAGGAGCCTAGGCCACAGATGTACATAGCAGCTGAGCCTGCCTCTCCCCTGACGTCCCACCCTCAAAGGTAAAGGCAACTCGTCTAGGTGAGCCAAACAGTTTTCCTACATAAGCGGTTAATCTGTCGTAGGAATACACAAAACGTACATGTCCATTATTTAAATTGTTTCTTTAAAAATATTTCTAATGTAGCTGGCCTTACTATCTTCTCTTCAATTTCAATTTGCTATTTTAATATCTCTGTTGCTTTAAATCTTTTTCTAAAAGCCTCGATTTAATCCCATGATCCTCTATTCCCCCCTTAATTAAGTCAACCCCGAAAGTACAGTCTTTGTTAGTCCCAGCTAACAGGAATGGGGCGTTACTTTCTCACTCTCAAGAGGACAGTTCAAGCAAGTAAATGGTAAAACATCGTTTCTGATGCTGAGGAGTATGGCGGTCTGGGCCACTACTCTGGCAGCTTTTTAAATGTTTAATTCAAGACAGCATGGTCATATCGTAACAGTAAGGTAGTTTGCTTCCATCAAACAGTATTCAACTCTGCACCCCAGCACAGGTCCCCTCAACACTAGGAAGCAAGTATCAGATAGATGACAAGTACAGAAACTCATAGCTTAATCCAAAAGCAATAAAGTACAAGCTAAAACCAAATACACAATGACCAAATCACAACAATGCCGTTAAAAAATTATGTAAAATTTTATAAAACCATTCTCATTGACTGATTTCAGTTTCTAAAACAAAATGCAAAATGATGCTTATTATCTGAATTTAAAACAACTGTTTCCCAGTGATCTGAATGTTGTGATATAAATATTTTAAGGATGATCTTGACTATGACAAAGGGTATTTTCATACCAAATATGAATAAAGACAAAACAACTTAGTACAGCAGCATTCTTTCCAAACACTTTTTCCCTATTCAGTATGAAAAGGATTACAAATCCAAGAATGTTGTCTTCATATTTCAGTTCTGCTGCAAACTTTTTGAAAATTTTAAAAGCACAGTTACTAATTCTCAAATCATTATTCTGCTTAGCAATACACATTTCCACCAATGTGAATGTTGATTTTTTTAATGTTTTACTTTCCGTATTTTTAATGTTTTTAATGTTTACATGTTTTTATCCCTTCCCCAGACTGTGCCAGTGAACATTCTTTATGTAATGACTCTCTTATGATAAGGAATGTATACACTACTTCCAGAAGGCATAGTGTTTCTGTGTAGGCATTGTTTTCTTTTATTGCAGGAATGACAAGCACATAATTATTTCATCCATTTGGCAAGCTTCTGCCAGTGAGAAGCAGAAGTCACAAATTACAGGACACTTACTTACATATTTTATTTTTAAGCTCATACACCACAGTGACATTCTAAAGTTAGGCAACTACATAAGAATGAGGCTTTGGTGCTTTGGCTCCAAATCGGACTTGACTCCTTGAGCTAATATTTCTTTCCTCTTTTTTTCTCCAGTTTCACTGAGATATAATGAAAGTTCCTTTAAATGTGAAAAAGGTTACTTGTGAGAATTCACATATGCAAAAATTACATATGACCTGTGAGAACAAATGATCATTAAACCTGATCATCTAGAACCATGCTGTCCAACATGGTAGCCACTAGCCATATGTGGCTATTTAAACTTACATTAATTAAAATTAAGAAGGATTAAAAATCAGTTTATCAGATTCCTGAACCACAGTGCAAGTGTTCAATAAGTACATGACTAGTGGCTACCATTACTGGGGCAATACAAAGGCAGAATATTTCCAACATCACAGAAAGTCGTATTGGACAGTGCTGATCTAGAAATTCAAGGACGCCTTCCTGTCACCACAATCTACAAAGCATATTGTGTGCTTAGCCTACTCCTGACAACTGTGACCTCAATAAAAGGAAACTGCAACCAGCACCGTCACAAAGGAGAAAACACACCAGCAGGGTAGGCATTGATAAAGGATAAAACTTGCAGGAAGACATGCAAACTTACATGAGTGACTGGTATTCCTGTTGGTGGCTCTTAGATATCAGCAAGGTTATCTTAGGTTATGGAATTTAAAATTACTCTTTCGAAACTCAAGACATTTGTGACCTTATACTAAAGATTTCTATTACAGTGTAACAAACGACTATTCAATTTACAGTCTTAACTTCATTAAGGAAATTATACACATTCTCTCTAGTTTTAGATAACTAGTTTAGATAATTTTATTCTTTATCTAAGATATAATTTATGAAAAATAATTCATAAAATGTATTAAAATTACTCCGACAGATTTCGTATTTGTAATCATTGGATACTGAGAATAAAAGAAGGGAAACAGGCAACGGTATTTTTTACTCTCTTCCTTCTCCTGAAGACATAATGGTGTGAATTTTAAGTAAAAGCCAGTTACTCCCTAATACTAAAATGAAAACACAAACTACAGTATCCATTTATAGTCAAAGTGTTCTTTGGCTTCTTCAGAAAACAATTTTTTTTGCTATTATCACACCATTTATATTTTGTCATTTGGCAAAGAACTGCATAATACTACTCATTCTCCTAACCAAATAGTCTTGGAAACACTTCAAGACGAAAGTTTAGACATCGACTGAACAATGTTTTAAAAAGAAGTTATGATTATTGCCTGCGTTGTCCTTGTAACATTCAGGGTGTAAACATCTACAGCTGAAAGAATTTTCAGTATTTACTATCGCAACTACTTTAACAGCAGCTAGGGTCACACACTCAACTGAAGACGCTATGCCATAGTTCATGACACAACAAATAAGACTAAACCACACCCCCTGAGGAATGTACTACTTAGACCGATCATCTCTATTCAGAATAGGAGCCAGAGGGGTCCAGTTCTACTCCTGACAAGGAAAGAAAAGTATCTTTCACAGCTTAAAATAATTTGCTATAAGCACAATCATACAAGTTAAAGCCACTTGATGAAAATTCACTTCTATAACCCAATTATAACAAACTCTTTTTGATCCTTTAAATTTGTAAGAGAAAGAAAACAAAGCACATGAAAAAAAATCTGTGAACTAGGGAACCAGACAGGAGGGACAAAACACTCTAAAACCTTGTTTTGAAGTTGACATTTTGACATTGCTTGAAACCCAGAATGAGATAAACTAGAATAATAACAGCATAAAATGCAAACAGTGAAGATTTAACACTCTGGCTACAACTAAAGTTAATGGATGTGTAGGTAAAGGAGGAAAAAAATACAACCATTAATCTAACTGATTAAAAACCATAAATAACAGGACAGATTTAAAAATACTTTCAAGGACAGATACTTAGATAATTGTGAATCTTTTAATGCATATTTTCAAAATCACAAATCATTTCTTTGTGTTAGAGGACTTCAAGAGACTGAATTATAAGCACAAGTTTAAGAGAGAACCTTGGATCATGTAGCTCTTTATTTTTGAGAAAGTAAAACAATCATTCAATTAAGATTAAACATTTACTGGGGGACTAAGGGCAATTCATGCACAAGGCACAGAGATCCTAAGATATTTTAGACGGGTGTGTGAGCTGATCCATCCTAAGGATCCTAAAGATCAAATAAAAAACCCAAACCACAATACATACCTCCCACTTCAGAACTGACTTCCCATTTACCTAAATGAGTTAAGGAAAATCCTCTAAATTATGTACTGAATTGTTTTAGTGCATGATTTATTCTTATATTGGGGAGAGTGAAACAACAGACTATCAGTTTGTTTTACTCTGTGAATGGAAACAGGAAAAATATCAAAGGCAGTAAGTACTTTCGGGATGGCGGGGAGGTACAAAAGAGGGAGGTAGGAAGGGAGGGTTATCCATATTCTATCTCAAACACTGGAAAGCTATAACTGTAAGTACGTACAGAAAAAGACACCACCTGAAAACACATCAATCATACAGCTGATTGCTTAACGTAAGATTTCAAATGTAGTAAATTATCATCTAGTCGCTATATATAGTCGTGAATGGCCTCTTTGATAGCTCAGTTGCTATTAAAATGAATAAAAATTTAGACAAACCTACTCAAAGGTGTTATTGTAGGGAATGTTTATTATAGGAAAAAATAAATTTGGGGCAATTGTGAAAATAAAAAGTTGGGTTTTGGTACCTCAAAGAGACTAGAAGCAAATGATATTAGGAAATGAGACTTTAGAGACAAAAATACAGACAAGTATATATAAATCTCAGAAAAATAAAATATATACACAGACATCCTTAAATACACTGAATATTCTTCAAGATAAAACTATTTTACTTAAGAATATAAAGTTACTACATAAAGAAATACACATCCAAATGATTATACAAAAGACATTTCAAAGAAATAGTTTAAGTCTAGGCAGGAAACCCATCTGATTTAAACATCTTTTCCCCTTCTTACTTTCCATGTCAGCCAAGGATGATGCTAACACCAGCATGCCAAGATTTTGTTCTAAAATAAAAACAAATACTCATCAGTGTCATTTTCTGGGAGGCTAAAGAACACTGACAGTCTACTGCACAGCCTTGAAACATTCATTCTGAATTAAAACAGTTTGAAACTGTGAACATTTTAAAGGACTACTTTACTTTTCGACAAGTAAGCCAGCAAACAGCAACCAACCAGAAAGGATTAGCTCTGGGTCTTGAGGGAGGGAGTTTGCATTCCTACTGATAGCTTCCACAATGCCAGGCAGCCAAACAACCCAGGTGGGTAGACAAAATGCTTTCAAGAAATCAAACCACACTCTGGAGTCGTGATACACACACAACAGTTCCTAAAAGCCACAGTTTCAGGATCACTTACTTTCAACAGTGGCTTCTAGTGTTTTTGAATCCTTTGTAAATGGGACAAAAAGATATAGACCCTCTCCCAGAAAACTGCACCCAGAAACTATTTTGCATATATTCTCAGAGATGCACCTAAGAAGGGATCACTAGTGGAGAATATATATTCGAAGTGACATCTATTTGAAGAGGGAACTTCCCTTAACAAATGGTTAAAAGGCAGTTTTTATAGTAAATATATATACTTATATATTATATAATAGTTTTCATAATAAACCTACAATTTACAGAGCACTTTTACAAATCTAAGCTCACTGGAGTCTAAGAGTTAATGGTGACTCAGACCTAACCAGCTATTACTTGTTTTATAATTGAGGAAACTGAGGCACCGATTTAATGACTTGCCTAGTATATCCAGCTGGTAATTAGACGTGGTATTAAAATGTAACTGTTTAATTCCTTATCCAGAACTTTTCTGCTGCTAGAAAGAAAAATACTGTAATGCCTGCCTCTACCATACAAAACCAGGCATGAGCTGGTTTGGGGAATTCTATACATCTAACCCTGACTTGCCTCATCAGTATCTTTTCTTCATACTCTGCTTTAAGATCATTTTCCCAAGTGAATGAAGCATCCAAATCTGTTTACTACACTGAATGAACATCCTTCTCTGGTTTATATGCCTAAACTTTCTTCTCCACATAGATTAATATAACTCTTTCCCTGAATCAGGGTCAGTTGCATTCATATTTATTACTGAACTGTACTACACTACAGCATTCAGCTATGATCCCACCATGTCCTTTGAAAACTATCAAATTAAAAAGATAATCTGCCCCTTCATTTAATGGCGTACCCTGTATGCATGGTCACTGCAGCTTCTCCTTTCCTATTAGTAGCACTTTCTGCTGGTTTCATTACTTTAACCTTTCCAAGCACCAATCCCCTCTACTAACCGTGCTGCTTCTAACTTCCACATGGACCGAGGGATCAGAAAATTAATGTATTAGAATTTAGAGTCCCTCTATTTAGTAAAGTACAAAAGCTTTAATTCTCATGTTCTTGTCTGTTCAGTGGTCTTCCTAAGGTTCAATGCTATCTGGGTTCAAGTAACTGACCTTCAAATTACACACGTGGCAAAACCCCTCAAATTATTTATTGAGTTTTGGGTTTTCTTTGAATAAAGTAATATTCACTTAACAAAAGATTATCTTTGGTTCCCAACACAAAAATAATAATAGGATCTTATTACTAGCTTGTAGAATAGGGACCCACACATTACATTTAAAATAATTTTCTCAAACTGAAAAACACAGGTTAAGAAATTAAGAAAAAAAAAATTACAAAGAATAGAGCAAATATACACCTTTCCATTCTGGTTGTTCTTCATAATCTGTTGAATCATGCAGTAAATTAAGGGATGGAAAGGAAAATGGTTTTTTAAGAGCAGTGTAGGCTACACAACATGACACTTTTCTACCATATATAACTTATCTGAAAATTTTCCTTTAAATATTAGCCATAAATTATTAAAGACACACTTTATAATTATAAAAGAAAATTTAAATACAAAAGACATCAACAACAGAAAAATGCTTTAGATTGCACCTAAAACTTTTTTCCTGCCTAAACAGAAAATCTGATGAAATCCAATTTTAATATTTTTTTAAAGATTTTATTTATTTATTTGACAGAGAGAGAGATCACAAGTAGGCAGAGAGGCAGGCAGAGAGAGAGGGGGAAGCAGGCTCCCCACTGAGCAGAGAGCACGATGCGGGCCTCGATCCCAGGACCCTGGGATCATAACCTGAGTGGAAGGCAGAGGCTTAATCCACTGAGCCACCCGGGCGCCCCTGAAATTCAATTTTAACAGAAGTACTTGATTATTGGTGAGAAGTCCTATGAAAACAATCACTTGTGACTGAATATCAAAGGTAAATTATAGGACATACCTATTGCCAAAATAGGATTAAAATCCTATTACTTGATTAAATGTTAATATTTTTCTGTTGGTATTACGTAAGAAATTAGGAATACCAATATTCTTATTTTTACAACTATCGAGTTTCACAATGGCCTGATTAGGAATCTCTGATCTATGTCTAAATTGAATCATTTTCTTCTACTCTAAGGACAGGACACATTTGAGTCTGTACAATAAAAATAGTACCACTATTAAGCATTTCCTATGTGCTAGGCAACACTCTAAGCATTTTCCATCTGGGAATTCCTTCCATCCTCACAGCAACGCTGTGAGACGAGAAGGCTGAGGCTTCAAGAAGTTAAGCAGCTTTCCTACAACAGAGTGCACATACATGGGCAAGGGTGTCCGAGTTCATATTATCATGCTAGATCACCTCCTGTTTTAGAGTACTGGACTCCAGAACTTTAGAGTACATTTTCTAGATTTCATCCTTCCACAATGCCAACATCGTTCAGCTTAAAAATTTAAAAAAAAAAAAAAATCATTGGAGAACTCGTCAACACTTTCAAGTTCCTTAGAATAAAATCTATTTATGGTTTATACATGACCATATGAATGGTCAAACAGCATCCTGTTTTGTTGACATGTTTTAGGAGTATGGTACGTAAGAACAGATAGCCCAGAAAAATATCTCCTAAAGTTCCAGAAAGGACTGTAGCAATTAAAGCTAATATAAACAAATCTTTACCAATTATTTGACATTTTAGGTAATTTTTAATTGGCCCCTCACTACCTTCAATCTTCCAAAAAGCCCAAACAAAACTCTAATAAAATGTAATTAAAAAACCAACTAAATATAAACCCTCCACATATTTAAGCAGTTTAGTTTTACTCTTATTTCATTCTAAAAACAATGAAACTCAAATAAAAACAGCCCCCACGATGTTATCCCTTTGGCAAAAAAATAAATAAAATTTTTTTAACAGCCCACAGACTATCACATTTATTCCATCGAAGTATATGGAAATTTTCAGTTCATCATCTGTTTCTTATTAACATTCAATGAGTTGTTTGTTTTTAAAAAAATAAGAACACAAAAGAAGACAAAACCTGGAATTGGGAAAAATAAAAGCTTATATTAGCCAAAGATCTGCACCAAGAAGCAAATAAAACCTTCCATGTAACTTTTCCTAAAAATCAGAACACCTCATATTCCCTGTGGAAAGGAAATGACATTTTAAATACAAAGACATAAGGATTTACTATAGCTCTTGTCCCTATGTTTTTTTAGTATTTAAATTTCTACAGTATTTAGATTTAGAATAGTAGTATTTTTCTACCATAGCATGTTCATTCTTTTAAAATTTACTTTAATGACACCTTGAAAAATTAAACGATACTTTAAAACCCAATAGTTTCTTGCATAGTCATGAACATTTCTGGTATGACTTGTGTGAGAAATCACTAAAGCATTTCAAGACCTTTTATAAAAAACAGAATGATAGCCACATCAAAGATTCAAGGGAATTTAATTACTATATGGTCAGCAAATGGTTATAATCATTTCCGATATAATTAGTTCTCAATATTCAAGTCTGATAGAATGTCTCTTCTTTAAAGATCATTTTTTAAATTCCCATGAGAAATTAATCTGTGTTAGAAACGACACCAACGGAAACAAGAGAATTTTTACAAGGGATAAGCTTGAATACAGGGAATAAAGTGAAGTATAAAAAAAACTATGATGCCAGCAATAGAAGACGTCCAAATTCTTGTGATCCTACTCAAGAACCAGATTCCATAATAACCACAACAGAAGAAACTAACTATTCTGGGTAGGAGGAAATAGCAAGAAACAACTCTGAAATAAATAAAATGGCCAAAACACTGACAATATAAAACCACCCACTGAATTTTGCACAATTTCCCATAAACCTCAAATAAATAAGCTTTTAACCAAAACACCATCACTGTTATCATAGGGAGCATTATGTATCCACGGAGGGATACTAAATGCCGATATAAACTACAAATTTAATAAACTGTAAGTGAGAAGCTAAAAGAAAAAGTATGTTAATGCCTGATACTTGAATAAGCAAGAAATAAAACCAAAGCAACAGACCGAAAAAGAGGCACAAGTTTTCAAAATACACAGTCAGAGATAAAGTAATATTTGGAAAAATCTTACATAACCGATCGAGTGATCTAATTCTGAAGGCTCCGTGGCACATACTGTATGCGAAATGACTAAAAATGGTCTGTGACCTAATAAATTTCGACATTTTCCTGTTGCTACTCTCGTACAAAGAAAGAAGAGAACCGATTTTTGTTATTCCCGGTAAAACATCAGGAGGTGGCAATGGACTTTTTCAGAAAAACCCAAGGCCCAGAAAGAACTGATAAATTCAAATAACACAACTGAAAATATATTTCTCGGTGTTCATACCACAGCCTCTTCTGAGACAACCATCTCCTCCTACATGGAAGAAAGTTTATTTTAACGGCACCGCGGAAGGAGGGAGAGTAACACCAAGCGGATCTCAGTAAGTACCACTGTCACCCACAGCACGAACAACTGCGGTGACCCGTGGGAAATCCCCTGCCGTGATTTACTTACCTCCACCGCCTGCATCCTGCTCCTCGCCTTCAGGAAACGCAACCGGGCTTGGCAAGCTATTCCTCGACCGAGTGACCGTCTCTAACTGGGAAGCCCGGCCCAATAAAGATAGCTCATCTAGCACCTCTCCCTCTTTGGCCTCGAGATCTGATTTTGAAGTGGTTAAGGGTTTTATACTTTCGGGTGCCATCAGCCTGTTGGAGTCATTCAAACACGCCACCGTGCCACTGTCCAGGCTCAACACCCGGGCCCGAGTCTTGGCACTGTTTGTGCTGGAAGTCCGACGTGCTGTCCGCTTTTTGCCAGCTCCGTCAGGACCCAGGTGGGCTTTGTGTGCGTGCTCGGAGTCAGCACCCCTTTCTTTAGGGATGTGTTTGGTCTTTAGGGCACTGTACCTGCCCTCAGGAGACTGACACGAATGAGAAGTGGTGCTAGAAGAGCTATCGCTGCTGAACTGGTGGGCAGACTGAACACTCGACGCTCTGCTCAAGTCACTTTGGTCACTCGAGTCCTCGTCGTGACAGAATATAGCACTGTGTGGCTTTGTGCCAGCAACACCTCGAAAGGAAACATAGTCCCTGTGCCGACTTGAATCGAAACTGCTGGCCCGTTTTTTCCCTGTCCGTCTCCGGCCTGATTTATGGGCAGAGGCTGTCCGGTGGATCAAGCTCGACGATTTAGGCCGTACGTCCCCTTCCTTTTGCTTTCCACTACTGTCTTTAGCAACTTTGGTGTCCCCTGGAACAGTGGACTTCTCACTCTGCTCCTCTTTGTCTTCGGCAGTTTTCTCGAGTGGTCTGTCCTCCTGTGACGTAAACTCGTTCGCGTGGGGATTTTTATTGGCTTCTTCCGACGCAGAGGTGCTGAGGCCTCTCTGATTGTGCACGTCATCGGAGGTACTGGACTCCTTGGGCTCTTGAACCCCACTGTTGGTACTCACTTCCACGGCGGTCTTCTCGCTGCTAGTCCTTTTGTCACTGGTACAGCTACTCTTGTCCTCTGGGTCAGCACAGCCCTCTTTCTTCCTGCCACCTTTCTGTCCTCCTCTAGGAGACTCCTCATGCTCCGACAGGATGCTCTCTATGTGAGTTGAGCTGGTCTGCTCACTTTTGTAGCTGCTGACCGTACTGTTGGTGTCACGGTCCGTCCCACTGCAGTAGCTCTCTGTTGACCCGCTACTCCGTGTGCTCAGGCTCCTCAGGCTGTCCATGCTTTTGTCTGCTTTCAAAGGTTTGCTCTTCCCACTTCTTGGAGGTGGATGAGAATTACTGTTTTTCAGCTCAGCAACAAGCTGAAATTCCCCAGACAAACAAGAATTTTCCACCAAGGATTCTTTGGATCCAGAATGAGGCTTGGAAGATTCTAACTCACTAACTGGATCCAAGCCCCGTCTTTGCTGATAGAGGGGAAAGTCATTCAGGGAAGTATCTGGGAAAGCCACCGCAGAGCTAGAAGTCCGTGGTACCCCTCGTGGCCGGTGATCTTTTCTGTAAGAGTGTGAATGTAAAGGGACGAGAGAAGCTACTTCCGTATCACAGGCATTGGACAGAGACTGATCGATGTGGTGGTGGTGGCTGTGACTCGGCAAGCTCACTTTGTCACTGAAGTCCCTTGGTAAGTCCTGCCCACAGGAGGATAAGGAAGGCTGAATGGAGATGAAGGAATCATTGGAGACCAGACGGAAGAGCTTCCGATCAGTTGCCAGATCTGTTGCAAACACATATTTGGAAATGTTAACAAAAATCTATCATCTGCTTTTCTACTGCTTAACAATGGAAAGAACTCACACCACACCGAAAAACGAGGAAAAACAAGTTCCCAAGTAGTTCACTGAATTAAAGTTGGCCAGTCATTCCAAAGAGCTGGTTTCTATTTCACAGCTGCACAAAGAGAGCATTCTACTGACAGAATGAACTAAATCTCTAAATCCTCGAATGGCCGGAGAAAAGGTTTCATAGACTATCAACAATAAGAGGCAACACAGCATTATATTTAAAACAGAAAAACTCTTTCTTTCATAAAGATTTTATCTGAAGTGGGGCGCCTGGGTGGCTCAGTGGGTTAAAGCCTCTGCCTTCGGCTCAGGTCATGATCCCAGGGTCCTGGGATCGAGCCCCACGTCGGGCTCTCTGCTCAGCAGAGAGCCTGCTTCCCTTCCTCTCTCTGCCTGCCTCTCTGCCTATCTGTGATCTCTGTCTGTCAAATAAATAAATAAAATCTTTAAAAAAAAAAAAAAAAGATTTTATCTGAAGTAATTTCTACACCCACTGCGGGGCTTGAACTTACTCTCCGGAGATCAAGAATCACACACTCCACCGAATGAGCCAGCCCGGTGCCCCAAAAAGCGGCCCTGGATTTTTATGTAAAGTGTGTCTCTAGCTTACTAACTGCATAGCCTTGGGTTACCTTTCCAAGCCTTGGTTTCCTCATCTATAAAACAGGACCTCACAATCATTAAGTAGCACCATGAAATAACTGAGTTAATGTGCTTTAGCATATACACGGCTTGGCACAATGCCTGACACGATTAACAGTAGCTACACTGTTTTAGTTCACTAACACAATACAAAATCTTTTTTGAAAAACTAATGTGATTACCTTATTAAAAAAAAAACCCTAGAAAGAGGAAAAAAAAAAAAATGAAAGGCTGAACAATCCCCAAGAAAAACATGATACAATGATGTAAGATTTTGCTGTTCACAATGACCAAAAAGATTAAAATAGTTGTGGAGCAAAATATACTTTCTCTTTCATCATTCATGCAACAATTACAAAATACCTCATGAAAAACTACATTATCCTTGTCAGACTATTCCTCTAACCCTCCACTTAGGGCAGTGATTAGTGACTTGAATTTCCATACTCACTATGTACACAGATATAAATAAATTCGCCTACCTACCTACATTGTAATTCTCTTGAAACACAGCCTGGCAACTGATCTGTACGACAGCTGACTTTTTATACACTTTTGACAGACAAGTATAGCTGAATCTGCTGTTAGTTCAATAAAAAGAAAAATGACTATTTTATTTGTTAAAAGTGCATAGTAAAAACACAATGATAGATTCTGCAGTTAAGTCAGACCCCTCTCAGGAGAATCTCAATAATAAAAGCATACCCTTCCCAAGATTGATATAAAATAAAAATGAATTACTAGAAATGTGTGGGTACTTTTAAAAAACCTAAACCTAGACTAGATTTAAATAATTAAAAACTTAGAAACAGTTTCTAGAATATACCACATAAATTGATTTATAAATGACCTATCAGGCTCTATCTTAGGTTTAAAGTCTTCAGCTTTAAGTAAAATTCATGTTCTTTATCCAGAACAGCTGCCACTGTACTTGGGTTCTAAATATCAAAATTTAGGGGCGCCTGGGTGGCTCAGTGGGTTAAAGCCTCTGCCTTCGGCTCAGGTCATGATCCCAGGGTCCTGGGATCGAGCCCCGCATCGGGCTCTTTGCTCAGCAGAGAGCCTGCTTCCCCCTCTCTCTCTGCCTGCCTCTCTGCCTACTTGTGATCTCTGTCAAATAAATAAATAAAATCTTAAAAAAAAAAAATCAAAATTTAAAAGTTAGCATATTTAATCTTTTGTAATATTAAATTATAAAGTTATTTCTAAAAACTCTCTATAGCTCTACTAAGCAATTAGAAACAGTGGATTCATATTTCAAAGTTATGGATTTTATAGAACAAAAACTTAACTGAACAAGTAACTGAAAATCATTAATTCTAATATACAAGAAAAAACTTTTTTAAAAAATGCTAATAACCAAAACCAATTCCCTTCTAAGACATTAATAAACCAGAAATATAAGTTTTCATTTAAAAAGACACAGCCAAACTTACTGTAATACATGTACTCTTTTCAATGTGGCTAAATATACCATAAAAAAATTTAATCTTATCAGGAAGAACTTTAGGTGGTTTTAGGAAATTTTCAAATAAATATGCTTGCTTGGATGTTTTTCTTACTGGTAGCAATATAGTCAAAGACAGGCTCAAATCAACACAAAGAGATACTATTTTTCATAAGCAAAATTTTTTTTCAATGACTGCTACTTCCTGGCATTTAGGATAAGAAAGGCATGCAGGGGCGCCTGGGTGGCTCAGTGGGTTAAGCCGCTGCCTTCGGCTCAGGTCATGATCTCAGGGTCCTGGGATCGAGCCCCGCATCGGGCTCTCTGCTCAGCAGGGAGCCTGCTTCCTCCTCTCTCTCTGCCTGCCTTTCTGCCTGCTTGTGATCTCTCTCTGTCAAATAAATAAATAAAATCTTTAAAAAAAAAAAACAAAAAAAGAAAGGCATGCACACATACTGCTTGTCCTGGTGCAAACTGGTGTAACCTTCTATAAAGCAATCTAGCAATATGGCCAAAAGTCTTCCAAAGATATACTCACCCATTATCACTCATCTTTTTCTAGAAATTGCTGCTAAAGGATAAAATCAGGTATGTATATAAAGTTTTGGCCACAAATTGTTCTTTTCCGATTATTATAAAACTTAAAACCTTAAAGTATTAAAATGTCCAATAAAAAAAGGTTGAATAAACTAGACTGTCTATTAAAACATCACACAGGCACTAAAAATGTTTTCAAAGATTACATAACTCATAGGGGAAAAATTAGTTTAGTGAAAATGATGATACTATATAAAAAGTATGGTTCCAATCTGTAAGAGTTAAAAATATTGAGTATATTTGCATATGTGTATAGGAATATTAAAGGTAAGATACCTACGGCATGAAGTCCTGACATGCTATGTAACATGCTAAGTCAAGGAAGCCAGACACAAAAAACCACATATCCTATAATCCCATTTATATGAAATATACAGAATAGGCAAATGCATAGAGACAGAAAATAGATCAGTGGTTGCCAGGGGCTGGGGGTCAGAGGAAATGGGGAGTGTAATGGGTATGGGTTTCTTGTTGGGGTGACAAAAATGTTCTGGAATTGGATAGCGGTGATGAGCATACAACCATGTGAAATTACTAAAAATCACTGAAATGCATACTTTTTTTTTTTAAGATTTTATTTATTTATTTGACAGACAGAGATCACAAGTAGGCAGAGAGGCAGGGAGAGAGACAGAGGGGGAAGCAGGCTCCCTGCTGAGCAGAGATCCTGACGTGGGAACAGGCAGGGCTCAATCCCAGAACTCTGGGATCCTGACCTGAGCCGAAGGCAGAAGCTTTAACCCACTGAGCCACCCAGGCACCCCTGAATTGTATACTTTAGAAGAGTGAACTCTGGGACACCTGGGTGGCTTAGTCAGTTAAGCATCTGTCTTCAGCTCAGGTCATGATCCCAGGGCCTGGGATTGAGCCCTGCCTCTTCCTTCCTCTCTCTCTCTGCCTGCAGCTCCCCCTGCTTGTGCTCTCTCTCTTACTATCCCTCTCCCTCTATGTGTCAAATAAATAAAATCTTAAAAAAAAGTGAATTCATAGTATATGAATTATATCACAATACAAAAATAATTTTTAAAAGTGATGCACCAAAAAACATTATTTTGGTGTCAGAAGTGTGAATTATTTTCTTCATATTAACTATTTTTTTCTAAAATTAACATATGTTACTTTCCAAAACAAAAACCACATTTCCTCCTCTCTTCTGGATCATCTCCATCAATTATAAAAACAAGCTGTTCTCTTACGCATTCTTACAAAATCCAAATCTCTCCTTTATCCTCCCTTCCCCTTCTGGCTTTCACCTTCCATCTCTGACCCTCTTACACAAATTCACCAAAAATAGTCTGTATTGCCTCTTTTCAGTTCTCCTCTAATTCTCTCCTACTTGTATTCTGACCCCTCTCATGAATATGCTTATCAAGGTCACCAACAACCTCTGCACTGCTAATCTCAATGTCAAGTCTCAGTCTCATATCACCTGGCTTATGAGTAATGTCTGACAAAGCTGACCACAGCACTCTCCTTGAAAAACTGGCATACAACACTCTAGGTCTTCCTGCACCCCACCAGTTGCTCCTACTCAGTCTCCTGCACCTATTTTTTTTTATTTTTTATTTTTTTAAAATTTTTTATTATCATGTAATGTATTATTAGCCCCAGGGGTACAGGTCTGTGAATCGCCAGGTTTACACACTTCATAGCACATACCTTCCCCAATGTCCATAACCCCACCACCCTCTCCCTAACCCCCTCCCCCTGGCAACCCTCAGTTTGTTTTGTGAGATTAAGAGTCTCTTATGGCTTGTCTCCCTGCCAATCCCATCTTTTTTCATTTATTCTTTTCCTACCCCCAAACCCCCCACATCGCCTCTCAACTTCCTCATATCAGGGAGATCATATGATAATTGTCTTTCTCTGATTGACTTATTTCGCTAAGCATAATACCCTCTAGTTCTCCTGCACCTAACAAACTGGAGCGGCTCAAAGTTCAATCCTGGGAACTTCTCATTCCATCTATACATCCTCTTTTCTATCTCTCGTCCAGTATTCTGGTCCCCTGATAACTAAAATTCAGGAATCCTTGTAACTAGTTTCCTCCATCTTCTAGCCAGCCCCCACACTCATATGGGAATAGGCTAACATACTGATCTTAGGTAAGGAAAACATGAGTGTGGCCGGAGAGGGAAACTGTACGTAAGTCCTTCTTCACAGTGAAAAAAGCAGAACCCACATCCCTACATCCTCAGGTCACACTCAATCACACTGAATCATGTTGATAAAACGAGTGCCAACTAATCACTAACTGCCAACCAACTAGAGGTCGCTTCCTGTAAACCCAAACCAGCTAGAGAACTTAATGCGCCCCAACTGATAATTAAGCCAGAATGAACATCTGCCACTAGGTGGTGCCAAATCACAGCCGCGACCAACAAATTTGGATCAGGACGGGCGGGCAGGACATGGGAGTTCCAGGTTAGGCTAACTATGCCGGCTTGCCAGTTAGTTTATGAACTTCATGATAACCCATTTTGCTGGTATCTATACACTGAAAACTCCTAGTTTCAAAATCTCAACCCATACTTCTTAAATGAAGTCCAGACCTAATTATATACTAATTACTGTCAGTTGGAGGTCTAACAACATCTCAGACTGATGTGCCCAAAACTGACCTCCCTATCTTATCCTGATCCCTGCTCTCCCTGCTTCTAAATCTGCTCCTTTTCAGTTTTCTCCCTTCCCATCTTCCCCATCACTGAACTCAAAAACCTTATAGTCATCCATGAGTACTATTTCTCTCACTAATGTATCCATCAACATCAAGATGGCCTCTCATTAATATCTTCTACATACACAATCAGACTACTTCTCACTGCCCTCATCTGTGCCCTGGATTACTGTAATCATCCACTAACTAACTGGGCTTCCTGATTCAGCCTCTGCCCTTTTTAATCTCAACACAGGAGCCACAGTGATTCTGTAAAATTGTAACTGACATCACGACACTCTTTCTGCTCAAAACCCTTTGGCAGTTCCTCATCTCACTGGGAATTAAAGCCACATCCTTATTTATTTTTTTTTAAGATTTTATTTCTTTATTTATTTGAGAGACAGAGAGCACACGCATGAGAGAGAGAGAGCATGGGGGTGGGGAGATCGGGCAGCAGAGAGAGAGAAAGGGAAAAGCAGTCTCCCAGGATTCCAGGATCAGACCTGGGCCAAAGGCAGATGCCCCACCAACTGAGCCACCCAGGTACCCAAAACCAGAGTCTTTAAAATGGCTTACAAGGCTATGCAATTTGTCCCCTTACTTACTTTACACCAACTACACAATTTCTCAACCCTGACAGGCATGTTGTAACTTTAAGATTCTTGCCGATGCCGTTACCTCTGCATAGTCTCTCCCTCCAAATACCCTGATAGCTCACTCCTTCACCTCCTTCAGATCTTTGCTTCCGGCAAGGCTTTCTTCCCTTGACCACTCCATTTAAAACTAAAACCCTCCCAGTCCCCACCATTCCCTATCCTCTGTCCCTACGACTGCATACAGATCTGACTTATACTGGCATGATTCCATACTAGTAGTATAGAAGCCACATAACGTTAGAATTTTTTGTCTGTTCACTGATTTATTTCCTGTACTTACAATGGGGTGCTCTGAGCACATAATGAGTACTAAATAGTATCTTTTAAATGTTATCTTTGTGTGTTATCTGCTGAATGTTTAATGTTATCATATTAAAATGATAGAAGTTACAAAACTATCTAAGAGTGGTGTAACAGAAATTGAAAGCATGATTCAAAACTAGACTTCAATGATAGGACTGCCATTTTGTACCTATCTGACTTTGGGCAAGTTTCTTATAACCTCTAAGCCATGATATGTTCATCTGTAATGTGAGAATCATATTATTAACCTCAAATGCTTATAGTGAAGGTTGTGTGTATGCTTACAAAATGCTTAAAAGAAGACCTAAACCACCAGGTGACAAACTAAGAGCCATTGAGCCAACTTGGCCCTCTGCCTGCTTCTGAAAAAGGCTTTAGTATAACACAACCATGCGCACTCATTTACGTGCTGTTTATGGCTCCTTGTGCGTGCTACAATGGCAGTGAAGTAGTTGCAAAAGAGACCATATGGCCTACAAAGCTATCTGACCACTTACGAAGAAGTTTGCTGACCCCTAGCCTAAATAATAGTGTGTGCTCGGTAAGTGTCAGACATCACTGTCTACGTCAATATGAATCTGCAGGAGAGGCTTGTGTGCATATAATTCCCAACACAAAAGACTATAAAACTCTTGCTTATGCGTGGTACTTTCCAGATACAAAACAAAGAAATAGGACCCTAAATGCAGTGGCACTAGCCCAAAATCATTACCTAATTTTTGAGACATTCTAATGATTATATATCACAGAAAACAATACTGTAATTCTCAAACTTATCAATTCACCTTAACCTTTTATAAGAAAATAGTTTCTATATTATATAGTGTGTTTGGAAGTTTTTTACAGGGGAGGGATATGTTGGCAGGAGTAGTCCATAAAAGAAAATAAATGATGGGGTACTGCAATTCCAAAAAGCAGTTATAGCACGATAAACTTACATTCCAAGTACCTGGAACAAAACATGCTTGTAAGAATTGGTTGTTAATAATTGCTTGTAAAATATTAAATAGGAAAATGTCATAATTTAGAAAGCTATTTGTAACTATAAATAAATTTCCTGTACTTAATTATGAAACTTATCAGCCTGCCTGCCTTCCAAAAACATCACACATAGGCCAATAAAAACAACAGGTTAGAAACAAGGAAACAGGTTTCTGTCTCACTGATTATGTAACTTGGGATAATCTCCATTTGAAAATGGAATAACATATCCATCCTTTCATGTCTGAAAATTAAAAATGAAACATAAAAATGTGACATCCTTAAAAAAAAAAAACAAACTCCATTAAATCCAAAATACTGATTTATAAGGAATTGAATAAGGAGAGAAGGAAAAACACTTAAAGTCCAAATTTCCATTAAAAATCTGCTACAGGAGGCACCATGTCAGAGGCAGACACAGTTTCTCTGTAAGTCCAACAAGTTAGTTCTCTATTAAAACATACTGTCGGGTAAGATATAGAGCAACTAACATTTAGAGGTCATACTGGATGGAAAGTAACAGTCTTACATACTAGGTTACTAAACTAGGCAAGATGCTCTGACCCACTACAGACTAGCAGATTATCTCCCATCTCACACTCACTCCAGGGCACAGGCTCATAAAATTTTTCTCTCCATGTCGACTTGGCAGAACATGTGTAACTGAATTCCAGAAAGCTAAAGTACTTATAACACTGTTTTACTATTATCCTAGTTAATAACTTTATTTTAATGTTGCTTAAAGATATCATATTAAATTATTATAAACTTCTGCCAAAATCAAACAGCATATTCTACAACCCACCGTGGCCACCACAATATATAACATCAGTGTGAAGTATAATATTCTTACCTTGTTCTTCACTTCCTTCCTTACAAAGACTAGAGCTCTGGCCCAGACTTAAACTGATATCATCAGACGTCTTAGCGGTGTCTGTATCTCCTACGAAGTTAAGAGAAACATGTGAACACATTATTTTAAAAGTAAAGTCTGTACAGGGTGGCATAACAAGGAAGGATTATCAACTACACTAGTTTACTATATACTATACTAGCATACGATGTCTATGAGAGCAGATTTTGCATACCATGGGTGCGATAATGGATGATGCACTGAACTAATGGGAAGCATCATCGACTATGAGACCACATCTTTATTCTCACAGCACTATAAACCAAATAATACAAAAAGCTTCATATGGTTAGCTAATAAAGCTTTCTTTAAAAAGAAGCACTTTCTTAAAAGAAATGGAAATTATGTAATAACAAAACACTATACATTTCCTTCCCCAGGAAAATTATAAAAATGCCCCTAAAAAAGTATAGGGTAAAAAAATTTATCTGAAATAGATGCAAGTAAAAGGTATATGTGAGATGTACAGAAAACATTTTCCCTCTTTTTTACTGTATTATTTGTACCCAATTTAAAGGTTTCACATTGAATTACTTGGTTTTCCACATATCTCACCAAAACCCATGAAAAGTATTGTCTTTCAAGGCAGAAAGTTTCTTATATATCACAACCTATAATTAACACAATGTAATGCAAATATTCAAAGATGTCTGTGAGATTTGGATGGTGAAAGGAGAATCCAATATAAATCAAGTAAGTAACCTTTAACATAAGATACATAACTGCATCTACAAATTAATTTCAAGAATGATCTTTCATGACATGTGAATATATGGTATTCAGTTTTCTTTATTACGTCAAAAATGCAATGGAATGTCACAGGCAACTTTCAACTTAGATAATGTCTACCTTTAATAGTTGCTGCTGTTCCAAGACGAGAGGAACCAGATCCAATCTGAAAATATTATATTAAGGAAAACTAATTAAAATGCTATGTCATTATCAATATGGCCTAGCAAGACCATCAGGCTAAACAATCATATTATCAAAACACACTATCAGTCACTTATATAGAAAGATACCCACTGCGCATGCTGCCTCAGAGCCACATAACCTGTTTGCTGTGGCACATTCTGCACGTCTGCTGTAGATGTGCTAGGGCACGGAGTCCCTTTGCTTGCTCAGGACTGACGGGGCCCACAGAGCGGGATGCCTCCTCCAACACCCAGCAGTCCACGACATACAATTACTTTTTTTGTATTATATCATGACATGCTCATATTAGAAATAAAAGCAAAACCCGGTGTTAAGTCTATCTGAAACAAATTTAGACTTATCAGGGCATGTAAAAGGAAGCTTTGGGACAAAACATTAACATATGTTACAAACAGCAACCTAAATCTTACTGTCAATTGTTACTGTATCAATATGCACTTTCCTGAGTTCTAGACAAAAGTAAGTACTTCTTTGTTGACCACTATAACATATTTAAAAAGAATAAAACACTAAAGGATCCAAGTAAAATGACTGTTTAGCACGAACTATTAAACAGACAACTAAAACCTACTGAGCTTTTAATGCTTATATTCAGATGATATAACACCTCCCTAAAATCTTAGCCTTCATTCATTATACCACCATAAAAATCATATAAACAAATACCACAAATTCCACAAACACATTAAGGAAATCAAACATAATAACATGACAGTTACTAAATCCACAAGTCTTAGTAAATTTCTATAACCTGTCTTCAAGGGATTTAAGAAGAACACAGTCAAGCAAATTTAATATTTTAGAATAAAATTAATATTCATATAATACTTTGTATTTTACCAAATCCTTTATTTGTGTGTGTGTGGTTTTTTTTTAAGATTTCATTTTTTAAGTAATCTCTACATCCAACTGGGGCTCAAACTCACAACCCTAAGATCAAGAGTTATACATGCTCTCCTATCTGAGTCAGCCAGGCAGTCCCCAAATCTTTCCTTTCTTTGATTCAACTGATAGAAGTATACAGTAAGAAACTTGCTCAAAATATAAGTTAATATTGAGTTTGAAGGGACATGAGAGTCCTTCTTGATCTGGATGGCAATTAAAAGGTATATACATATATAAAAACCCACTGTGGCTGTACACTTAAGTGTATACTATGCTGTATGATAGTTTTAGGTCACTGAAAAAGTCAGTAAAAACAAACATATGCAAACAGGTTAGAACTAGTGCCTTTTGATGTGGCCAATAAAAAAAAAAATGAGTTTTGCAACATTATTTGATCACTTTATTAAGCTGATGCTCCTGATTTTTTCCTAAGTTCTGCTTTCAATTAGCCACAAAACGTACTGCAACTAAACAGAAACACGCCAAAAAGCATTTTACTGCAAAATAAAATTTCATGCTTATCACACCTGGTAAGTTATAGAATTAATATATGCTATTTTTCACTAGTATAATACATATAGCTCCCTAGACAAAAAAAAAAGTAAGCAAACAAACAAAAACACATTTTATAAGCACACCATTCTAGAAATTTAAACCTAAAAAACAACTTTTGAATACTGGTATACTAGCCATTTGCCTACAACCACAAAGTGTTCCCTTTTCTTTCCTTAACAAGCTTCCTACTTTGTTCAGATGTTGGGTGTGTATCTTTTGATCTACAAAAAGTGGGCCCTGGTTTTGGTCAGTGAACATGTGCGAGAGTCTGCTGGCGGGCTTCAGGGAAAGATCTCTGCATGCCTGAGAAGACGACAAGCAAGCGCAACTCTGCCCACACTGTTGCCGGCTTCTTACATTTTGACAGGGTCATGACTGACACTGCAGTGCTCATCCCACAATCTGGAGGGAAAAGCCAACCCAAGACCTAACATGACTGAATGGCTGAACAAATGGCCCACAGCCGCCTTCAGTCTTGGAGGACAAACACAGACTCTCATTTCTTTGAGTCACTTAATTAGTTGAGTTCTATTGCTTGCTGACAAAGCATTCTTAATGGATACAATGGTGGTTATATTTTACTCTTCATGCTTTTCCGTATTATTTAAATTTATCCCCACCAAATATAAAAGAGTCAGGACTATTTATGTCTGAAACAGAGGACTCAGAATACAGTACATCCAAATAGGGGAATGCATTCCCCCAAAATGTCACTGTAGAAAAACACTGAATGTCATTAACATTCATGATATATTCAACAAAGAAAATCAAGTTCCAAACAGCATGAACACTATAATCCCAACTTTTTAAAAAATGGTTTTTGATTATGACATTAGGGATGATTTTATTTTCTTCTGTTTGCTTTCCCTCAGTAGCTATTTTTCTAAAAATGAGCACATTTAGAAAAGGAAAATTTTACAGGAAAAAAAGGTGTTCTGCACCAACCAGAATGGTTCAGTTGTTTCTTCTCTTTGGTAAGTGCCACAGGAAAGGTCAGGAAGGATTATGGGTGTCAGAGGAGAAAAATTCTTCCAACTACATAACAATCTGGCAAATCTTTGCCCCTCCTTCTAGCTGGAAACAATTATTATCTCCTCTAAAATCATTAACCCCTTTTCTGTACCATTCCTATGACAATTACTACTTTGTATCTTAGACTTAATATTTCCTTGGTAACATACATCGTATGTATAACTTTGGTTACTTACAACACATCTACCCTAGCACTGTAAACTCTGTGATGGTAAGACCCATTCCCCACTCCATTCAAATAAACTGACTTGAAAGCTATTGGGCACTAAAATATATGAGGGAAGACAAGTGACAGAAGGAAAGGGAGGTACCGGATAATAAAAAACAAGAAAAAAGAAAGGGAAAGGAAATAGAATAGAAGATGGAAGACAGAAGGGCAGAGGCGGCAAGAAGGAAAGAATGATAATGGCTAAGACACAGCCACCATACTCAAGTTCACTACCCAGTAGAGAAGACATTACATAAACAACTATGATAATGTTTAGTAAGTGTCATATAATAAAACATGGACAAGAAGCACAGTATGTCTACTGGTAATGGGATAAAACTAAAATGCCAAAATCCAAGTAACACAGTAACTTCCGATATTTGCCCATTTTTATTCAAGAGTTAATATTTTAAGAAAAATCAAATTGGGTATGTTGCATATTTATGTCCGGACAAGCTTTAATGACACTCAGGATGGGAGTCCCTCCCTAAAAAAGTAGGGGAAGTACCAACAGACACGATGCCATGATAGAGCTACTGAAGATAGCTGGCTACTGCTGCTCCCTTTCAACTGTCCTACTGGAAAAAAGAAAAAAAAAAAAGTTTGGCTCTCCAAAAGACTGTGGGAAAAACATACACTTAACTCCCCCGGTAATCGGACATTGCCAACATCTGTAATCCGACATTGCCAACATCTGTCAGTATGGACAAAGGCCAGCGTTAATTAAGCATACAAAACACACAGCCATATTTAAAGATTAAGCCATTTCATTTCATAAAGAGACTGGGAAACCAAAGCCAACCAAAGGAGGATCAAGGATAGTAATACTTCTCTTCAAACTGATTTTGTAAAAATTGAAACTTAAAAGGTATGGATGTAATTAAAATGTCACAGCCCTTTGCAATAATGTTTCTTTTTTATTTTACTTACTTTCTGAGAGAGAGAGAAAATACACTTGGGCAGGGGGGTGGGGCACAGGAAACGGGAGAGAGAGAATCCTGAGCTCAGGGCTCGATCTTACAACCCTGAGATCATGAACTGAGCTGAAATCAAGAGTCTGACACTTAATCAATGGACCCACCACCCAGGCATCCCACCATTGTTGTTGTTTTTTAACTCTAACATTTCCCATTGGCTTGTTACAGAAAGAAGACAAATTTAAGGACATATCTGTTCTATACCACACTGAATCAAAACTAAAATTGTGACCAAAAATTCATGCACTTTAAGTTTAAATCATGAAACACAATTCAAACAGAGGCAAATCTATCAAAATATATTAGGAAACAAAACCCTAGTCAAGATTTTGATTCACAGAATATGGTGTTTTCCCCAATATTTTTCCAAAGCAGTGTAGGGCTAAACTAGGCGGAACAGTAATACTGTGAAGCAGTCGGGATAACTAAGTCCGCTACCTCATTATTTGTTAAACGAAGAGCCAGGTCAGCTTCTATCTCTAAAGTTCTATTATCTGTATAGATAAAGATAATTAGACCTGTTCACTGAAAGTCAACTATGCACAAGGCGGTCTATTGGATCAAGGAGGAAGAAGGAGAACCGACGCTGTGGGGGATTACAGGCTGCCACACATGATCACACACCAAAGCGCGAAGTGCTAATAAGTGCGCCCTCTGCAGGAGAAAGAGGCAACAGCTCAAGGCCTCTGAAAATCCTGAGAAACCGGATGGTTGTAACAAAAGTTAGAGTTAGGAGGAAGAGAGATCTCAACCCACAAGCAGTGTGGAACAGTAGAGAGACTGCACTGAACATCAAGAAGTGAGGTCCAGACCCTGATAAAAATCTTATACGTACTGAAAGGGCTGACGGAAGAACCCACCACACGCCGTGGTTAGCTAACACTGGACTATGACAGGACCTCTAAGGTGCTCGCTAGGTCTCCTCCCTTGAGCTTCTCCAGCGTCACTACCTCCAGCTACCTACCAGGCTCATCTGCTGAGAAGGCAAGCAGGCGTTAGTGGGACTTGGACTCTTGTGGGAGATGTTCAGGACAGGGGACAGAAATGCAGCCGTGAAGGCCCAGCTGGGGTTAGAATGACAGCACAGCTGGCGTCAGCCAAGTTGTGAGAGCAGATTTTCAGAGTTACTATTTTAAGTTAAACGTTACAGAACAGAAAGACATTAAAATTGGCAAAAGCAGATCTGTATTCTACATCTAGCTCTAACACCAACACCTTGAGCAGCAATTCTGAGAACATTTTATTAAGTGTAATTAACACATTAAATTAGTTTCAGGTGTACAACACATTGCCTCAACAATTCTATACATTACTTGGTGCCCACCACAATAAGTGTAGATTTTGAAGAAATTACTTTTTTTTTTTTGCCATGTTTAAGCTAGGAATAACCCCAGATACCTATCTCCCTCCAATACCAAAAATGTGAAGGTAAATAAGAGTGCAAGTGAGGGTCTAATTTTCCTAAAGGCATTCACCACAACTGTCATGGTCAAAACTACCCTAGGCAATGAGCACGAGGCGCATGCTCAGCAAAAATGTACTTAATGAAAGTGAAAATTTAGTTAAAAATAATACCAATGACGATATTATTAATAAACAATTAAAAACTTAAAATCAGGGGCGCCTGGGTGGCTCAGTGGGTTAAGCCGCTGCCTTCGGCTCAGGTCATGATCCCAGGTCCTGGGTTCGAGCCCCGCATCAGGCTCTCTGCTCAGCGGGGAGCCTGCTTCCTCCTCTCTCTCTCTGCCTGCCTCTCTGCTTACTTATGATTTCTGTCAAATAAATAAATAAAATCTTTAAAAAAAAAAAAAAACAAAACTTAAAATCAGCTCAAAAACTTAATTAAAGATAATTTAAAACTTGAAATCAGCATGATATACCCAAACCCAACTGACTATTACATATAGAATTACTTAAGACCACCATCAGGAGAAGGGAAAAATACAAAATAAAATCACAGGTTCCTACCTGGTTGCTTGGATCTAGGCCAGCGTAAGAATTTCTTGAACTGCAACCAACTGGAGGTGTGGCCTCTCGAATGAACTCAGACATTTCAATCCCTCCACCAGGATCACTGTGCGAAAAAATGAGAAAAAGAGAGAGTAATTGTCATTATTCTGCCATCAATGGTTTTTTGTTTATTATTTTCTAAGTTATTATACCTTTTTCTATAAAACTGAAAGGCTCTAATTTCTAACAGAGCAAACAGGAATTTTAAAAAAGATCATTCTTCATTTGTAAGTCTTATAACCACATCACTACTTGAAAATATTTAAAACTCTCTCCCAAACGGTCTACACCTAATCTGACATTAGTAACTCACCTTAATTATAATTATAGATGCTAAATACAGCACATAGTTTATGACATGTGCCATAAAGCCATTCTAGCAAAGACCTGATTTGCCTTTTGTTTCCCAAGAGCACAGAGCGACTGGCCGAGGCAAACAGAGAAGGCAATCAGATCTCACCCACCTCTCTCCAGAAGCACAGTCTGGCTGAGCAGCATGACACTATGAGGAACATGCAACAGTCCACCTTGTCAAGCTAACGCTGTCTGTATTTTTTATGTTAACAGCATTTAATTAGGGATACTAACTTGTTTTATAGAAGGAGAAAGCTAAGATTTCAGATTTGTATTGAGTTAGAAGGCTTAAGTTTAAAAAATAAAATGATGTAGTAAAACAGGTATTAGAAAGATAAGAGAGAAGTACTAAGTTCAAACATATGTTGAGTACTTAAAGTCTACACAGAGTACTTAAAGATAAGAGGATCTAAAATTAGGGGAAAAGATCACACCAAATTTCAAAAAACTTAGAAAGTTATAATAAGATTCCTCAGGAACATAACTTTTAAAATAACGCAGTCCTGTAAGTTACCAAAATCCCATTTTTTTACCCAAAGATTATTACTCATTCTACCTGGTACATACAGAGGAAATATGTGATAAACTTTTAAGTTACTGTTATCAAGGATAAACGTTCCAGTATACATGCTAGAATTATAGCAGATATAAAGTATCTTGCCATCCAGCATCTAGTTCAATCATCTGGTTAACAAGACCACCAAAAAGCAACCCAAAATTCTTCTGTTGAGCCACCTCATCCCAAACTCGCATATGGTTTTGGGTAACGTTGACCACACACTCAGGTCTAGGGGTGAGCGCTACTGGCCAAAGCCAATCAGCATATTCCATCCTTTTGGTCATAGAACTTAGTCCTAGCACAGGCACAAGACCTAACTCAGGCTAGTATGAATCAGGCCAGGAGTTAAGAGAGGTTGTTTCTCTACATCTGCTAGTCTTAATGCTAGTCTTACTGCTGAGCAGTCTTAATGCTGAGAGATTTAAGGCCTGGCGCTGCTGCAGCCATTTTACAACAGTATGGGGGTGCTGTCCAAGAAGTTCACTGGAAAAAATGGAGACCAGCCTGGTAAAGAAAGCCAGATCGTGAAATGACTGACACTGCATCTTCCCAATTCGAAGACATCCCTCACACACAGACTTTTCAGTAGTGTGCCATAAATTCCCATAAGCCTATTTCAATGAGGTAATCTGACAGCTGCAATCAAAAAACACAGGCAAAATAGAATTTGCTTACAAGTATGCCTTCCATTTATAAGTATTTATCACTACAGCTATTCTAGTGACTTTTAGTATTAATGGTCTCATAACTATCATGTCCCTGTTTACTTAATGGGTTCCCAATTCTAGGCCACTAACTGCAGTTAGTTAACTCATACTCAGTAAAGAAAATCAGCTTTCTAACTTGCTATCCACTTATACAAATAAAATATACCGGAACTCAGTTACAAATCTCATAGCAATTCAGCATGCAAATGTCCATGTGTGAGAGAGGTGAACCATACTCGAGTTTCTTGGCTGTTTGCTGTTAACTCATACAGGACACGTGGGCCAGAATGAAAAATCTTCTAATTTGGCAAAATCTTCAGTGTGTATGTAGAGACAGCTATCACCACACTGAATGCGTGGTGAGTACTAACCAGCAACATCACCGTTCTCTCCCCCGTTCTCCAGAACGCATTCCCTAAGTCAGATTCCCGGAAATCAGAAGACGGAGAGTAAGGCAAAGATTAAAGAATACAATATTCAACCCCAGAAAGGATAGAGAGCCTCACCTTTCCTAGTTTATATACATCAACTTTATTGGTATATGATTCACATATCACCCAATTTATCCATTTAAACTGGTAAATCTATAGTTTTTAATATATTCATAAAGTCATGCAACCATTACCATAGTTCATTTTAGAACATTTTTATCACCTCAATAACAAACCCCTTTAGCTATTACCCCCCCTTCCCTTCCCATCCACCCCCAGCCTTAAGTAGCCAGAAATCTGTATTCGGTCTTTATATATTTGCCTATTTTGCATGTTTCATAGAAATGGAATCATAATATGTATGTTCTTTGTGACTGGCTTCCTTCACTTAGCCTCAAGTTTTCAAGGTTAATCTGTGTTGTAGCAACTATGAGTACTTCATATTTTTTATGGCCAAATAATCCTTCACTGTATGGATAGAACACATTTTGTCAACTCATTTGTCAGCTGGTGGGACAGTATTGCCTACTTATAGACACCACTTCTGAGAGCAATTACAAATGATTACAATCTGAAGGTTAAGTTATTATAAATAACAAATAAAAGCAAATATTTACTAAGCACTTAATACATTCCAGTCATAGGGGCATGTGCTTTATTTGCATTTTCTCATGAAATCTCCTCCTAAGACCTAAGATATAAATACTTATCCTCATTTTAGAGATGAAAAAACTGAAAACCAAAAAGTGCACAAATCTACGGTCTCACATTGGCATATGGAGTTCAGGCGGGAAGGGAGGATACAAATAATATTTACACAGTACTCTACAATCGGTTATATGTTTTCTCTCCCCCACAGAGCTGAATGTAGGTACCTACAGCCAATGAGAACTGAGACAAGACTTGAACTCCCTGTCTGTACAGCTCTAAAGTCCACTCTAAAACACTCTAAAATACTTGTCTTTTAAAAAGAAAATTTAGCATTCAAGTTTTCTTTCCATTTCAGAACCAAAAATAAACACCATTGTCTAAAACAGGGTTTTTTAACCTCAGCACTGTTGACATTTGGGGCCACTTCATTCCTGACCGTGGGGGACCATCTCGCATGTGGCAGGATGGTCAGCGCTATCCCTGACCGCCATGCTAAATGCCCCCAGCACTTGCCCCTGGTTGTGATAAACAAAAATGTCTCCAAATATTGCCAAATGTCTCTTTGTGGGGAAAATCACCCTCAGCTGAGAAACAATGATACAGAACTTGCCCAGGGGCCAACACTGAGCGGGCAGGAAGTATTAAAGGGAGTAAAAAAAGGAGGAATGAAAAAATGGATAGCTCCTTTTGTAACGAAATAATCCTCTAGCAAAATTACCAGACCTCTCTTCTCTACAAATTCAGAAGTAAAACTTTAGCCAGCGGGTCACTGTCCTAAATATAGCTAAACACACAAAATGGCTGAGTAAGAGTTTCTTTATTAGCAAGACTTGCAGATTTTTGGCAATGGCAATTTCAGCACATACCTGGAAAGTATAGTAGTTTACAATTCTCACAGAAGCAAAGTGGTCTACTGCAGTAAGCAATACACCAAATTCAGGGAATCTCTACCTTTATGCCTTAATTTCCCCATCTGTTAAAAAAAAAAAATACCAGGTACACGGAGAGGCAGAAAAGCAGAAGGGGTCTAATCTGAATTATAAAGGAGATTTCACAAACCTGATTTGTTGGTTATTAGTATCATGAACTGCTCAGGCTTTAATGAGAAACTTCACAGCACCATTACACTACTAAATTTGCAAATCTAATGTAGATCATAATGATGTTCATAAAAGTATGAATAGGTAAAAACAAAGTCCTTAAACAAATCTTCAAAAGATTTTCCCTAAAATTTACCCACATATAGTTTAAATACTTAATTTACAGTATTTCAAGCACTACAGTCATGAGAAACAGAAAATATGGGCTCCAAAATATTTGTATTCAAATCCTAAAATCCAGTGTGCTAATTTCCTCTCCTGAAACATTAAAAAAGTAATACAAATATTAATGACTTTCATTCTTTCTCTAATAAAGATTAAATAAGGATTTTTGAACTGCTGTACCAGAGCCGACAACCATAAGGCTCAAGTCCTCCTGCGTTCATTCATTCATGCAACAAACTGACAACTATACTGTACCAAGCACAGTGATAGGCTCTGGAAATGAAATTATTTTCCTGTCCATTTCTTCTCCTCAGAACGAAATGTGAGTCCAAGTGGGAGGGCGGGGGAAAACAGGTATCAAGAACAAAAATCTCCAAAAAAGATTTCATTTAAGGGTGAAACTTCAAAACACTTGAAGATTAGAAAAACACAAGGATATAAGCCAAAACTATTTTACTTTAACCATGGGCTAGAAGTCATAGCCTATGAAAGTTAAACTACTGTAAGGACTAGAAAGGAAGAAATAAAACTGTCGTCACTTATAGAAAATCAAATACCTATAAAGTTCCAACATTAATAGGGGAGTTTAGTGAGGCTGCTGGATAAACAGGAAACTGTTATATTTAAAGGAGAAAAAAAAACAGAAAGGGCAATTATGAAACATTTCTGTAATGAAAACGCTATAAAATAATTTGGCAAATTTAACAAAAGCTATGCAAGTCTTTTAATGAAGAATTGATATATATTTACTGAAAGATATTAAAGAAGGCTAAGTAAATGGAGAGATTCAATATTGTAAAGCTATTAATTCCCAGCAGAGGAATCTACATATTCAATGTTATGTCTATAAAAATCCTATGTTCTTAAAGACTTTGCCCAACAGGCTCTAAATTCTATATCAAAGAACAAAGAGCCAAGAGTAATAGTCACTCCTGAAAAAGAATAAAGTAGGAGGTCTGCCCCACCAGACATCAAAAGTCATGTCATAAAGCTACAATAACTGGGACAGTGTGGTAATGACAGAGGCACAAACAACCAGATCAACAGAACAGAACAGAGAGCCCATAAACACACCTACCATATATGGAAATTTAGCTTATGACGGAGTGAGTACTAAAGATCACCAAGGAAAAGACAGTCTCTTTAACAAACACTGATTAAACCAGTTACTCATAAAGAAACAAGAGTCCAATCCCTACCTGACACTATAAATAATTTGAACTGAAATCCAAAAACAAAAGAAATATGACTTTTAAAAGAAGATATAAGAGAATATATTTCTTATCTTTGTGTAGGAAATAACTGCTTAAACAAGACACAAAAAATGCTAATTATGAAAAAATGGTACATCTTGAATTTTAGAACATATGCTAATCATAAATCCCCTGAAGGAAGGCAAAATGGCAAGACACAAACTGGGAGAAAATGTCCATAATGTATATAACCGATAAAGTAGTAGTATCATGAATTTCCTTTTAAAATTCCTATTGTTCAATAAGAAAAACACAAGTCCAAAGAAAAATGAAACAAGACATGAACGGGCCTTGGAAAGAACAGAAAAACTAAATGGACCAAGTGGTGTATGATAAGATGCCCAACCTCATTAGTAATCAGAAAGTTTAACTGAAAGTCCCAATGAGGCACATTTAACACTTATTTGAATGGCAAAGTTTTAAGGCTTATCAAAACCAAATAATGATGAAGATATGGAACAACAAGAACTTTCACATACTAATGGTGTGAGTATAAAGTCCCAAACAGGCTGGAATTATCTAATAAAACTGAACATGAAAATACCCTATGAATCAGTTTATATTCACTAGATATCTTGTGTACCAAGAAACACATATAATAATGTGTCTTCAGAACACATAGATAAATAAAATGAACAAGTAAATTGTAGTCTATTCCCACAGTAGTAGACCGTACAACAGTAAATATGAATAAATGAAAGCTATATGCATCAACATAAATAAGCCAATAAAATACAATATTTCGGACGAAAAAACCCCTCATAGAGGAATACATATAGTATTATTCTCTTTGGGATATCCTAAGGCAGATTAAAATTAATATGTTTAGTAATATGTACAAAGACTGGATAAAAAAGAAAAGCAAGGGAATTATTAACATAAAATTCAAGATAATGATCATTCTTGAAGGAAAAAGAAAACAGAATGAAATGGGAAAGAGGTATGTAAAGGCTTATACGGTATTGGTATAATAACCTGTTTCTTAAGTTTTGTGGTGGGTAATCAAATAGTCACTTTATTATTATTCTCTAAATCATACTGAATGATATGATTGATAAGCTATTTAGGAATATATACATTTCACAATAAAAATTTTTTAATTTTAAATTTTAAACTGAAAGAAAATGGAAGAACAATTCGTAATGAAAGGAAAGGAATTAAAAACACAGGGACAGGGTGCCTGAGTGGCTCAGTGGTTAAAGCCTCTGCCTTCGGCTCAGGTCATGATCTCAGGGTCCTGGGATCGAGTCCCACATCGGGCGCTCTGCTCAACAGGGAGCCTGCTTCCTCCTCTCTCTCTGCCTGCCTCTCTGCCTACTTGTGATCTGTCTGTCAAATAAAAAAAAAAAAAAAAAAAAACACAGGGACACCTGGGTAGCTCAGCTGGTTAAGTGTCTGCCTTTGGCTCAGGTCATGATGTCAGGGTCCTGGGATCAAGCTCCATGTCCTTGGGCTCTGTGGTCAGCAAGGAATCTGCTTGAGGATTCTCTCTCCCTTGCCCTCTGCCCCACCCCCCCTTAAAAGAAAAGGAAATGTTCTAAATGCTTTATATGTATTATCTCTCATCCATTCTTTGTATCCTATATCATAAGATACAGTATTTTGGGGGAAGCCTGGGTGACTCAGTTGGTTAGACGACTGCCTTCAGCTCAGGTCATGACCCCGGAGTCCTGGGATCGAGTCCCCCACTTCGGGCTCCCAGCTCCACTGGGAGTCTGCTTCTCCCTCTGACCTTCTCCTCGTTCATGCTCTCTCACTGTCTCTCAAATAAATAAATAAAATCTTAAAAAAAAAAGATATAGTATTTTTATTTATATATTTTTATTTATTTATTTATATGTATTATACATATTTATATTTAGTATATATATATACTTCTAATTTTATTTATTCATTTATTTATAATATTATTTTATTTATTTGCCTCATCATTCAGGTGAGAAAGCCAAGGCATAAAAAGCTTAAGTAACTCCCTCCAAGGTCATACAGTCAGGAAGTGATTCAAGCCCTAGCAGATTAAGTGCAGAGTGTACATTCTGTCTGCTTACTCATGATACAAGGATATTCATTTCCTAATAAAAGTAAGATAGACTTAAGAAATACATAGAATCCATAGAAAATATGTGAAATTTTTTGAGACAGGTAAAAAAATGGATATATACACCATGTCCCTGATGAGACTTCATATTTTAAAGGTTAAGTTTTCTCCATATTGAATATACTTATCAAGTCTAATGGAATTTTCTGGAGGATGAGCAAAAGGGGCATCTCACAAAAAACTATGTACAGCTGACCCTTGAACAACACAGGTTTGAAACACGCAGGTCCACTTACATGTGGATTTTCTACATTTTACAGTACTGTAAATGTATTGTCTCGTCCTTATGATTTTCTTTAAAAACAGTATCTTTTCTCTAGCTTACTTTATTATAAGAACACAGTACATACATAATACATATGACATACAAAACATGTGTTAGTTGACTGTTTATGTTCCCAATAAGACTTCTAGTCAACAGTAGGCTATTAGTAGTTAATTGGGGGGAGGGGAGTCAAAAGTTATACATGGATTTATTTTATTTTATTTATTTATTTATTTGAGAGAGTGTGAGAGTGAGAGAACACAAGAGGGGCAGCAGCAGAGAGAGGGGGAGAAGCAGGTTCCCTGCTCAGTGGGGCTTGATCCCAGGACCCTGGGATCACCGGAGCCAACAGGAGATGCTTCACCGACTGAGCCACCCAGGGGCCCCCATACATGGATTTCTGACTACACAGGGAAGGGGCTTGGTGCCCCATAACCCCTCACTGTTCAGGGTCAGCTATTTACACATGAGAAGAACTAAGAGAACACTCCAACAGAAGAGTACTGAAAACGGATTCACAATGATAAATAATAAGCATATTAGTAAGCCATAAAACAGTACAAAATAAAAAACAAAACAGAACAAAACAAACAGCAGTATGGCATAAACAAAAGAGAAAGAGATCAATGGGTGAGAAAACAAAGCCCAGAAATTGATATATGTATATATGCTTATGCTACATGGAAAGGAAAGTATTTAAAATTACTGGGGGAAAATGCATTATTCACTCAATAGTGTTGGGACTAACCTAAAAAAAAAAAAAAAAAAAAAAGAACCAAACAAAAAAAGAATGTTTTCAGCTTGACTACAATTTAAGATGAAAAATTATAAAAATGCTGAAAGCAGATACAAACAAACATTTATATAATATGGGGGAAGAAAAAAATCTCACACAACTTGGTATCAAAGGCAGAACTAATAAAACATTCACAGAATAGATTGCACAAAAATAAACTGTGGCATATAAATAAATAAAATGCTATAAATTATTTGACACAAAATATAAAGAATTAAAATCCTTTATAAATACCTTCTCCAAATAAACAGCAAAAATCACCAACAGAAAAATAAGCAATTCACAAAATAAATACGTAACAATAACACAAGAAAAATACATCCATTTTAACTAGTAATCCAAAAACTTAAAAATTAAACAGTGAGCTATCTACCACAGTTTTGTCTAAATACCAAACACTCAATGTTGTCAATGTGCAGAAAAAGCAGTCCTCAAATTGCTGACAGTGTTAATTAGAAGGTTAATCTTTGGAATGTGGCGATATATACCGAAAAACTTAAAAATGGGTATAGCTTTCTAGTATTTTACCTCTGCCAAATTATAATTAAAATTTTAATCATTAAAAATGAAAATATCCCAGGCGCACCTGGCTGGCTCAGTTGGTGGACTGTGCAATTCTTGATCTTGGGGTTGTGAATTCGAGTCCCACCATTGAATAAAATATTTATTTTTTTTTAAAGATTTTATTTACTTGTCAGAGACAGAGAGAGCGAGCGAGCAAGTGACAGGCAGAGGGAGAAGCAGACTCCCCGCTGAGCTAGGAGCCCAATGTGGGGCTGGATCCCAGGATCCTGGGATCATGACCTGAGCTGAAGGCAGACGCTTAAGCAACAGAGCCACCCAGGCATCCCCAAACTAAAATCTTTAAAAAAAAAATTTAAACATCACAGTGATCTAACATATAAATTTAAATTTGAAAATAAAGTAACTAATATCAAAATAGTTAAATTATGACATGCTACAAAATGGAATACTGTACAGTTATTAAAAATAGGAAAAAAATAGTATGCAGAAAAAATGTTTTCACTACTTCAAATATTTTCTGAGTATCTATCAGTGACTCTGCTTTAGAACCTGGGAATAAAATAGTTCACAGGAAAGACAAGGCCCCTGCCTTCAAGAAACATATAATGCGGGACGCCTGGGTGGCTCAGTTGGTTGAGCAGCTGCCTTCGGCTCAGGTCATGATCCCAGCGTCCTGGGATCGAGTCCCACATCGGGCTCCTTGCTTGGCGGGGAGCCTGCTTCTCCCTCTGCCTCTGCCTGCCATTCTGTCTGCCTGTGCTCGCTCGCTCTCCTCTCTCTCTGACAAATAAATAAAATCTTAAAAAAAAAAAAAAAAAAAAAGAAACATATAATGCAAACAAATGATTAAGTAAGACAATTTTAAGTAGCGATTAATGTTATCAACATTATGAAATAATGTTATGAATATTTGCTAATGAACAAACAGTGTAATCATGTTATGGGTGGAGGAAAGTGTAACTGAAAAGGGATAAACTCGATGTACTGGAAAACAGAAACATTACCTACCTTAAAAGAGGAGTACCCACTTTTCATATTATACTGAGTGGAAACATCTCAGAGCGGTTAAAAACATAGACTCCAGATCAGAGTCCCTAGAATATTTCCTCCTTCTCACTCTAGTTTCCTCATCTATAAATCAGGAATAACTATAGTATCTATCTCACAGAACTGTTTTAAGGACGATTACACACAATAAGTGTTCGTATAGTAACTGTTTTTTGAAGACTTATTATTAGTGGTACCTATCATTTCTATGAAATCATAATAAACTTCTTACTATAAATGAAGTAAATCTTTTGGTCAACAAGAGAAAGGGGATGAGGCCGAGGCAATGACGAGAAATGTGACCGGGAGCCACAGGAGGAATATTTGGCTGGGAGGGGAAAGAAAACCTCTAGGAGGAGGTAACATCTACACAAACTTGAATCCTAAGAGGTCAGTTATACAAAGATGGAGGGAAGGAACAGCGAAGTTTCTAAGGTGAGAATATATAACTGAAAAATATTTACAATAGATTAAGTGAAAAATGCAGATTAAAAATATCAAGTAAAATATTATCACAATTTGCTTAACACATTTTACTTATACATATAAATAAAATATAAATGCTAAGATTTATAAGCCATGCTTTAAAATTACTTCTTCACACTGTTTTTCACTGGTTTTGGTCTTGGTGTGAAGAACTATTTTACAATGATAACTTTTACTGGTCTAGCATGTTATTTAGTAACAAAGCCAGGACAGTTACTTAATCCCTCAGATATGCCTGTGAGCTTTGCTGGGGTCTAATGTGATCATCTGTACCCGTCCTGTTACCTCTTGTGGCAAGATCTGTAACTGCCTTAAACCCACATATCAAAACCGAGGCACAACACAAGAATCCCGTCATTGTACACAAGCGTGACCCGCATCCTTACAAACTGAGTGCCATGGGTTTCCTTACCTCGGTCCATTACTGTCTTTTCTTCTGGTTGAACAGTTGCCTTGCTCAGCCTTAGCTCGCTGATCTGGGAACTCATGCGCGTTCCTCTCTATGACTTCTCCGGCGTCCAGGGCTCTGTGGAGTCGGTAGTTGACCATTTTCAGAACAACGAAAACAGCGGCTATCACAGGACAGTAAACTGCTACGATAATCATGGAAGAAGGAAGAGCCTTGGAGAGAAAGAAAATAAAGATAAGCATTAAAAAATATTTTATATTTTATTCAATTAGAGGAATCTGTAACTAAAATGATACACACACACATTCACATGCAAAAGGGCAATGATGTTACTAGCACTAAGTTATAAAAGTGTAAGACAGCACTTACTGTAAGACAGAAAGACAGCCCAAGATAGTAGCCACAAGCTACACGCAGCGATTGAGCATCAGAGAGATGGTTAGTGTGAACTGAGATGTGCTCTAAGAATAACACTGGATTTTGGAGAAACAGTATGCAAAAAAAGAGTGTAAAATATCTCGATTTTATATTGATTACATGTCAAAATAATGTTTAGATTATACTGGATTAAGTAAAGAACACTACTAAACTTATTCTCATCTGTTTCTTTTTATTTATTTTTAATGTGGCTACTAGGAAATTTTAAATTACATATGTGGCTTGCACGAGTTACGTTTCCACTGGAGAGCACAGTATAAAGTCCATGCCTAAAGCTTATGATATAACTGGAGAGTCAGGTACCACATTACATAATACATGAGTAAGACAGGATTGTGGTCCAAATATATATAAGCCCCATTTATATGCTCTCTGGAACTCTCTTCCAGAGAGTTTATATCTTCAGGATATAAACATTCTTTGGGTTCTAGAAAGTTGTTCTAGTTAAAACTGTTAGAAGAAGAACCTTTGAATTATGACTGAAAATGCAGATAAGACATGGGAGATATGCAAAATCCAATTATGTCTTCTTTTAAAATACTTGAAAACTGTAGCCTGACAAATTAAAAAAGAATACAGAACAAATCAAGCAAAAAGAAACAGATTAACTGAAAAAAACACAGAAGCTTCCTGGGCATGAGGATTGCAGACCCATCATACCTGAGGATCTACTGATGTGGACCTGGATCCAGGGGTGACAGGCACAGCGACCACCCCATTTGGAAAGCATGGCCTCAGGGCCACCACTGGCAGAGATTATAAAACCAGACACTTTATGCCCATTTTCATAAGATACAAATCACCCCCAGTGTTTGTAGCTCCAAATTTCATAAGATTTAACCCCAGTCATCTGAGAACATGGCTCCAAATTTGCTTGGAAAGGTTACTTTGAATTGCTTGAGATGGTAAAACTAAAAAGGTCCTGGTGAACCAGGTAGGTTCAGAATACAAACAGGATAAAAGACTTTAAAAAAAAAAAAAGTTATTTGGTAGGGAGAGAGAAGGAAAGAAAGTGGGTTGGAATTGAGAGGGGAAAAACAAAAGTAAATAAAGCCCACAGTTTGCTACTTTTGAGTTGCATATGGGCATAATAGGTATAAATTTGGTATTTTTAAAACTTGGATTAAGGAAAACTTCATGTTAAAAAATTAAATCCGTGGGGGTGCCTGGGTGGCTCAGTGGGTTGATCCTCTGCCTTTGGCTCGGGTCATGATCTCAGGGTCCTGGGATCGAGCCCCGCATCAGGCTCTCTGCTCAGCGGGGAGCCTGCTTCCCCATTCTCTCTGCCTAGTTGTGATCTCTCTCTCTGTCAAATAAATAAAAATATTTTAAAAATTAATTAATTAATTAAACCTATGAATTCAATTTAAATGTCACTGAATGACTGACTTAGGTTTATGACTTTAAAATCCAAACTGTATTTAAAATTTTAGAAAAATCCATAAATATCAGGTTTAGAGAAGTTTAGTACTTGGGAAGATTTATTAGATAATCTAAGTATTTAAAAATGAATACTAAATTTATAAGTATAATTTAAAGAGATCCTAAGTGTAATTTAAAGGGATCTTAAGCTAAATTAAAAAAAAAAAAAAACCAAACCTCTAAAACAGAATTGTTAAGAATGTATTCAATATGAGTTTGAAACTGTTTTAACTTGTAACTTTAAAATAAATCTAATTTTTTTGTTTAAAAAAAAAAGCATCCTGAATAAGAAAACACATACACACACATTGACAAAAATTCCAAAGTAAACACACAAACACATACAGACACATATACTGCTTAGAGTATTTACAAAAGTTCTGCATGATGCCAGTTTCTATACAACATGTTCATGTAAGAATTAGAATTCTTGGCAATCATTTAGTTCAACACCTTCATTTTCATTAGACAGAAAATTGAGACTTGCTAACTTTGAATGACTTAGCCAAGATTACCCATCTTTTGTTCTTGTTTTTAAAGATTTTATTTATTTATTTGATAGACATAGATCACAAGTAGGCAGAGAGGTAGGCAGAGAGAGGGAAGAGGAAGCAGGCTCTCCGCCAAGCAGAGGGCCCGATGCGGGGCTTGATCCCAGGACCCTGGGATCATGACCTGAGCAGAAGGCAGAGGCTTTAACCCACTGAGCCACCCAGGCACCCCAATATTACCCATCTTAATGACAAAATTAACCAATATTTCTCATGCCTAAGTCACTGCATGTTTGACTACACACCGATTACAATTCCATTCTCAAATGTAAATTGTCAATGAAAAATAAGTCAGAGTTCCATCATTATTCACCATAGTCCCTATTAAGATAAAAATCACTGATTATATTAATTAAGCAGATAGAAAGAAAACAACCTCACCATTATACTCAGAGTGGTAGACAAATTCCACGGAAATGTTAATGGCCCCTCCAAATGTGAAAAGAGAAAGAGACTACTTAATATTTGAATGGTCTATCATATCTGCATGTAGAGAGCCAAAGATTATGAATGCCTAAAACAGATCGAAATAAATTCTCTCTCCCTACTATTCTATTGCTACCAGTAGTAGATTATTGAATGCCAGAAAACATACTAAATGTACAGGATCTATATAGTAAGTACAGAATTTCTTCTCTTAAAATACTGAACAGTGAAAAGACTGAAAACTAAATAAAAATTCAAGTGTCTATTTCATACCAGAAACCGCTATCAGATGATGAACACTTGTATTTTCTACTCAAACTACAGAGGTTATCCATTTATTTTATACCCTGTGGTTTAAATGCAGAAGCCCTATCAATGGTTACTCTGGAGGTCTCTAGGTGACAGAGGACAGCTGTGCTCTAAGTTTCACTCTTCCCAGGAGGGATAAAATGCATAGACACACACTGGGCTGTTGTGTGATTTTATTCAAGTTTGTTCTCTACTTACATTACTTCACTACATAGCACAGCTGAAAATATTAGTATGATCATAAATGTATCACAAAACTTCCCTGTAACTACCTTACTAATACACAAGAAAATTTCAAATGGTATCTGCCTTTACAAAATTTCTGTGGTTCCTCTAAAATCAAAACCAAACAACTAAAGACTAGTTAGGACACCTATCCCTCAGTTTTATGATTACATACCAAAAGTGCAAACCAAGTAGTATTTACTATTTGCTTTCATATTTTATTAAATTAGGTATATTGATACTGTGTTTTCAAAGAAAGATTTTCAAAGACATTCATAATTTTATTTATCAACAAGCATCATCTCATTGGAAAACAGGTTCTTTTTCTAGGGGGAAAAAAACAACTTTATGAGATAAAATTGCTTATTTTTCTGTTAAAAATACAATTTCTGTATCCCATTCCACAATCCAATTCTAAATTAAAGTATCTATTTTGAGATTTTTTTGGCAGGTACCTTTTTATATATATATTTTATATATCTTCTAAATATTTTAAGTGTGTCTTTTTTAAGTAGGCTCCACACCCAACATGGGGCTTGAACTTACCACCGTGCGATCAAGAGTCATATGCTCTATTAACCAAGCCAACCAGATGGCCCTGGCAGGTACTTACTGACTATGTTCCATAACAAACAACACTTTAAAAAGTACTAATTTCCAGAGGTCATGTTTCATCCTAGTTATAATATTTTACCACAGATGTTATCTTCAAGTTAATGCTGATGACCAAGCACATTAACTGCTCTCTGATAATAAAAGCTGATCTATTTTATCTTCACTTCAAGGTCTATCTACAGGTACAAATTGCTTACATGGGAAGGCTGATTTTACTCCTTCCCTAGGATACCACAAACAGTGGATGGCAACAAACGAAGATGGGGTAGCAGGTGGTATAATACTGATGTTGGACAAACAAGGCCCTCCCTGAATATCCAGAAAGGTCACAGCACTGGCAAGCTCACGATAAAGACCGGCAGTCATCACAGACTTCAAGGGCTCTTCTACATCTTCAATATCTATGCATCTTATATATCCTATGTATCAAAAAATATATCATGTGTATCAAAAATGACTAACCTCTTAATTCGGGGATCTGCTTATTTATGTAGCCACACTCAAGTATTCATCCCAGTTCAGTCAGAAATCAGTGGTCTATAATTTAAAGGTTATCACAACGGCAAACTATCACCCACAACTGAGGTCAAGACTGTGAAAAAAAATTTAACATATCTCCTAAAATAGCTATTATAATGAAAAACACCTTATATGTTTATTTTCTTTTTTCCACTGTTGAAACTACCTTATTATTTAAGGCAACATTTACCAAACTTTTGGCATCACAGCCTTAATGGGTATTCAAGCAAACATGTGAACTCTACATGTATTTTACATGAGATTCAACACATCTTAATTTCTTAAACTGACAGATGGATTAGAGACTTTAACCTAAGGAGCAAAACTTTCAAAATTTTAGAAGAAATATAGAAGAATATCTTTATGACCTTTAGGATATTTCTTTTTTTTTTTTTTTTTTTTTTAAAGACCCTCTGGCCTCTTTTTTTTTTTTTTTTTAATTTATTTGACAGAGAGAGATCACAAGCAGACGGAGAGGCAGGCAGAGAGAGAGGGAAGCAGGCTTCTTGCTGAGCAGAGAGCCCGATGTGGGACTCGATCCCAGGACCCTGAGATCATGACCTGAGCCGAAGGCAGCGGCTTAACCCACTGAGCCACCCAGGCGCCCAACCTTTAGGATATTTCTTAAGCACGATTCTCAAACCACACACTGTAAAGGAATGATAAATTAAAATTAAGAACTTCTGTTCAAGAGACAATATAAGCTGAGTGAAAAGACAAGCTACAAACTAGAAGACCCATTAAAACATGTATTATATAGATATATGTATGTATATATTCATATACATATATACGTATAGATGCAATACATAAAGAATAAATATGTATAAATAATTTTTAAAATCAGTAACAAAGAGGCAAACAAACCAATGAAAACAAAGGACAATAAAAGGGCTTGACACAGAAAAACAGATATAAATAGCCAATAAAACAACATGTGAAAACATGTTTGACTTCATCAGTAAAAAAATAAAATAGAATCTAAAGCCATAGTGTAGGGGCACCTGGCTCAGTCAATAGAGAATGTGACTCTTGATCTCAGGGTTGTGAGTTCAAGTCCCATGTTCAGAGTAGAGCCTACTTGAAAAAAAGTAAAAGAAAACCACAATATATCATTTAATACCCATCCATATTAAAAAAAAAAAAACACTAAATATGGAGAACTAGAATTCTTATTAAGTACTAGTAGAAATACAAATTGATAGTTATATCACCCATGATCTAGCGATTCCTATCATTAAGTATAAAATTGATAAAAACTCTTGTACATGCAACACTATAATAAGACTTTCATACAAAAAATGGAGAAAAAACTTAATTGAAAATGGAAAGGAAAATAGAAAACTGCAGACTAGTTGCCAGTAGAGTATGACAGTGAAAACTGCAGCCAAATACAGCCACATTAACTATACAAACACAGTATGTATTATATTCCAAATATAAACTTATGCTTTACTGTATTTTCTTGATTTTTTTTTGTAATGAGTATGTATTTCTTTTATAATTAGAAGAGCTAAAATTTTAATAGTGACAAATGGGTTTTCATATTAGCTTTCATCTTTCACAGAGACATGATCTATATTCATCTCAATAATGGATGACTTAGCAATAGATCAAGTTCCAATCAAGGCAGTTTCTCACCCTTACTCCTTATTTGCAAAAAGTTAAAAAATATCTCAGTTCTCAATTATACATCCCTAAGGACAGCAGCAAGTATTAATGGCTGTTAGATAGCTCTAGATATTCAGATCAAATATAGACACCAAAACAGTGGTAAGCCTCCTTACTGCTATACTGTGTTAGATATCTTTTTAAAAAAGATTTTATTTTTATTTATTTATTTGACAGAGACAGACAGCACAAGTAGGCAGAGCAGCAGGCAGACAGAGAGGGGGAAGCAGGCTCCCCGCCAAGTAGAGAGCCCGCACTGGGGCTCGATCCCAGGACCCCAAGATCATGACCTAAGCCGAAGGCAGAGGCCCAACCCACTGAGCCACCCAGGCGCCCCCTGTTAGATACTTTTATTAAGATCATCTCTCTTAAACATTGGATAGATAGAAATGCCAATCAAAACTACAATGAAATAATACCACACACCATTAGGATGGCTACTATCAAGGGAGGGAGGGAGGAAAGATGAGAAAATAACAAGTGTTGGCAAGGAGAAAGAGAAACTGGAATCTTTGTGCCCTGTTGACAGGAACGTAAAATTCATAGACAGCCTCTATGAAAACAGTATGGTGGCCCCACAAAATTAAGAATTACCATGTTTGATCCAGCAATCCTACTTCTGAGTACTTACCCAGAAGAACTAAAAGCAAGATCTCAAAGAGGTATTTGTACATCCTTGTTCACAGCAACAATATGCACAAGAGCCAACAGATGGAAGCAATGCAAACGTCCATCAGCAGGTAATAAACAAAATGCGGTCTCTACATATCATGGAATACTATTCAGCCTTTAAAAGGAAGGAAATCCTGTCATATGCTACAACACAGATGAACCTTGAGGCCATCTGCCAGGTGAAATAACTCAATCCCAACAAAACAAAATACTGGATGTTTCCATTTATGTGAGGTATCTAAAGTAGTCAGATTCACAGAAATAGAGAGCAGAATGGTGGTTACCAGAAGCTGCTAAGAGGAAGAAATAGTGAGTTGTTAACAGGTATAACTTTGTTTCATAGTATGAAAAAGTTCTCAAAATCCAATGCACAATAATGTGAATATACTTAACATTACCGAATAATGCACTTTAAAAATGTGTTTAAATGGTAAATTTTATCTTACATGCACAGTTTAGTCCCTTAAATTCTGAGAGTTTATCCATAAGATTTAAAAAAAAAAAAAAAAACTGTGATAGGGCCAAGCTATTAAACATGCCAAATACATTTCTGATACGACTCTTTGAGAAAGACACTGGGAATCACAAAAATAATCATACTAGATTTATCACAATCATGAAATAAATGTCTTACATTTTATTCCAAACATCAAGTAATTCTCCCCTATGGTTAGCAGACTGCATGGCAGAAAAACAATCTTCTATACAATGCTCATTTTATGTGCAGAAGCAATATAAAGACATATGCTCACTATGCTTTGCGTTAGATTCATAATTTTCCCTATTTTGAACACCGGTTCATCAAAATCTAGAAGCATTCACTTAATAAATAAGTATTTCCTTAATAAATTTGTAACTATTCTCAAACAGAACTGATTTCAAAGCATATTTTCCAGTTCCTATTACAATCCAGTTCCTATTACTATCTAATACTTAGGAACAACTAACATCTTATACTTAAATATCAACTGACAGCTAATACTCAGTGAGTGATTACCATGTACCAGGCACATTTCTAAGTGCTTTATGTATATTAACTCATTTAACCCTCATGATCACTTCACAAAGTCAGCACTGTGATTCTTCTATTCTTACAGATTGGGAAACCGAGGCACAAGGCGATAAGTAACTTGCCCAAGGTCTCAGAATGAGGCATTAAGGAGCAATTTTAACTCCAGACTCCTTGTTCTTCTTAATCATGATGCCCACCCGCCTCCAAATCAAAAGTTGGCGAACTTTTTCTGTTTAAAGCCAAACAAAAAATATTTCATGCTTTACAGGTGATATGATCTGTTGAAACTAAACTCTACTGTTAGCAGTGTGAAAGGTTCCCTACACAATACACACACTATATGAACACACGAGCAAGGTGTTTTCCCATAAACTATTTATGGACACTGAAATTTGAATTTCCTATAAATTTCAATTATAGCATGAAATACTGCTCTTCTTTTGCTACTAAAATAGGTTAAAAAAAAAAAAAGGGTGGGGGGTACCTGCATGGTGCAGTCAGTTAAGAGACCAACTCTTGGTTTCAGCTCAGGTCTGACCTCAGGGCTCATGACCTGAGGCACACGTCAGGCTCCATGCTCAGCACAGAGTCTGCTTGGGACTCTCTCTCCCTCTGCCCCTCCCAACATAATGCTCTCTCCCGCTCTCTTTAATATAAATAAAAGAAATCTGAAACCAAAAAAACAAAAACAGGGGACACACCTCTGCTTACTCACCCTGATGGAAAATCACTTTTGGCTTATTCACAAAAAGAAATATAAATGGATGAGCTAATTCCTACCATGTGCAGAACAGTTCCCTATCTATACCACCTTTCCTTTCTGGCAAACAGAGAGAATGCTGAGGGGAAAGGAAGAAGGATGGGCTTAATAGAAAATGAGAGTCAACTAGGGGTAAGGAAAGAGGTTAGATCAGAAAGGAAATGAATTAAGCCTTACAGTTTTCGTATATAGGCTGTCCCCAAAGAACTTTAAAAAGGCTTTCGTATCACAATCATGGCTCCAGGAATTCAGGCCTCTTCCCATAGTCTCTTTTGCGGGTAAGATAAAGCGTTCTAGGTAAATATTTCATTTCAGAAGACAGGGTTGTAGAGGGAAAGGGAAAAGTACTCCCCGTGCTGAGATTCATGCATACTTTCCCATAGAATAAAAACCAAAATACAGAAATATAATTTTCTATAAATCCAACTATACAGTAAGTCAAATTGATTTCAGAGGGCCAACTGTGAACCTGTAACAAACTCTGAATACATCTTCCCCAAAGGCAACTAACTAATTTACAAGTGAACCATTAGAACTTGAGCCTACCCATATTTCTGCAGAAGTTTGAATTTTATCCATATAATATTTTAATATAAATAGAATCATAAAAATACTAGATGCTATATATTAGATCTGTTTAATTTGCATTTACATTTATGTCACTCCATAGTATATATTTGTATTTACATTTTTAGTTACATTTGAATGCTCTTCTTAGGGAAGTAACATTTAAAATTATGTATTACCCAGATAAAAAGGGATAAAAAAAATAATATAGTATATATAACTCATCATCAACATATATGTACTAGGAGCTAGAGATGGGCAGCTTAAAATATGAACGAGAAGATGGCGTGGATATGAAAAGCAAGGAGGAAAAAAAAAACCCTAACAAATAAAAGTAAGGATACATACTGATGGACTAAAATAATCATATACACTTTATAGAAATTTTCCCACCTTTTACCTTTTCCAGTAAAAAAATTTATGAATATAATTATAATAAACATATTCAGATATACTATGTCAAAATATATATTCCCAAATACAATTAGCCAAGAATGTAAATGAAATAGATGGAACTAGTGAGTCACAAAAATTCTTTTTAAAACTAAGCCATCCTCTCCTCTGTGTTGAAATGGCTTTCTAGTGAGATTAAGATACCTATTCTGAAGCCAACAAGTAGGAGCCAACCTGATTTAGAATAAAAAATAACTAATACATTTGGAAATTTTAACTAGTTATTAAACTGTCAGACCAGCAAATAAAAACAGAAAGGTAGAGATATTTATGCATTTAAATTTAAGACTCATACAAGTTTATCTTTCAACATTACATCTAGAAACTGAACTCCATTCTTCACCAAAAAATTCCCCAAATGAAGTCTAAATTATCTAAGAACGTAACTTGAGAAGCACCAATGTTTTGATTTACAAATGCTTTTCTAAGTAAACCTAATCATGCTAGAAAGAGAATGGGGGCGGGGATTCCTGGGTGACTCAGTCATTAAGCATCTACCTTTGGCTCTGGTCATGATCCTGTGATCCTGGAGAGGAAGGTCCTGGGATGAGCCCTGTATCAGGCTCCCTGCTCAGCAGGGAGCCTGCTTCTCCCTCTCCCACTCCCCCTGCTTGTGTTCCCTCTCTAGCTGTCTCTCTCTCTGTCAAATAAATAAGTAAAATCTTAAAAAAAAAAAAAAAAAAGGACAGAAAAAGAATAGGGTATCCTATGGTAAGAACTATCTTGATTCATATTTCTTTTCATAAATTAGTAACCTGACACTGTGATATAAATCATTCTTTTATTAATCAATCGAAATAAATCATTAATTTGATAAAAATAATTCAGTAAATTGATAAAAATAATTCATTTTAGTAAATACGAGGACCAGAAGCTGTCTCACAAAATTCAACTTTAAATAGCTTGACCTACTTCTTTATTCCGTTTGTTTCCGATATACTCTACTGAAACAATTTTTCCAGGATTCATAGTAAATGAAAATAAGAATTCATTAACAAGGTCTGTCAACATGACTTTGCAATTTTGAAAAATAGAAGCTACGTTATTACCTCACAAAATGTCAGCTGAGGATATATCCAATAGGATTATCTTCAGACCAATACATATAAAATAATGGATTCCTGGGGCACTCAGGTGGCTCAGTTAAGCGTCCAACTCTTCATCTCGGCTCGGGTCATATCTAAGGGTCGTGAGATCAAGACCTGCATGGGCTCCACATTGGGCATGAAGCCTGCTTAAGAGTCTCTCTTTCTTTCCCTCTGCCCCTTCTCCCCCCACCCACGCCCAAGCTCACACTCTTACAAAAAAAAGTAAATCAGTAAGATGTATAAATTAAATGCATACTCTTAAGACTCTTAACAGAACCTACATATCATTCTGGCCTGAGCTCACTGAATTTGCTGAAACAGAAAGATGGTATTGCATGCTATATAATCAATCCATCCCTATCTTTAAATGTTAGGGGTGTATGGGTGGGTCAGTCAGTTAAGCAACAGACTCTTGATTTCGGCTCAGGTCATGATCTCAGGGTCAAGACTGAGCACCCCCACCCCACATTCACCAGGTGGGCTCCACACTGGATATGGAGCCTGCTTAAGATTCTCTCTCCCCCTCTCCCTTTGCCCTCTGCCCCTCCTCCCCCTACTCATGTGCGCATGCTTTCTCTCTCTTAAAAAAAAAAAAAAAAGAAAATGCTAAAATCAGGCAAGGTATGATACACACTAGATTTAAGATGAGGTAAACATGCTTAACAGAAAAAATGAATTAAGGAGTGAATATAGCATATTTAACACCACCATTTACTCATTTTCCATAGAGGCAACTCTGACACACTTAACTCAGTGCATATGAGCTTTATTCATTGATTGAACATATATTTACTAAATGCCTATTAAGTCCCAGATACTCTTTGAAAGAGTAATACTGCCCTGCACGTGGGTGGCTCAATTGGTTGAGCGTCTGCCTTTGGCTCAGGTGGTCCTGGGATTGAGCCGCTGACTGAGCTCTCTGCTCAGCAGGGAGCCTGCCTCTCCCTCTCCCTCTGCTTGGGCTCTCTCTCTCCCTCTTGCTCTGTCAAATAAATGAATAAAATCTTTTTTTTTAAATGGTAATATTGCAATAAACAAGATCCTTACTCTTCCTGAGCTTTTTAGAAGAATGACTAATTTAGTGTTCTACTCAGCACCAGGAACTTTAAGCGATTATCTAACAACAATGCTTTGAATGAAGTACTAGTATTACCTCTATTTTACAGATAAGAAAGCTTGAGGCTATGAAGTTATTTGCCCACAGCTGGTAACTGGTAAACATAGTCTAACTCCAGTGGTTAAGAATCTGAGTTTTGTGAGAATTTAAGTTTTATTTAGTAATCTCTACATCCAACATGGGGCCTGAACTCCCAACCCCAAGATCAAGAGTTGCAGTCTCTTCTGAATGAGCCAGTCAGGGGCCCCTAGAATCTGAGTTTATAACACCACAATAGGCAGTCTTCCCTCCAAGGCAACATTCCACAACTTGTTTCTTTGTTTTTGTTTTTGGTTTTTTTTTTTTTCATTATCACCTTAAGGAGCCTTTTCTGTCATTTTTTCCTCAATCACTCCTGTGAAACAACTGAAATTTTATATATATTTCTGCCCCTGGTTCCTGGCACAGACCTCCTAAAACCCTTGGAATTCCTAAGTGAGAAGAGCCCTAGAAGCATCTTTTGTTCTAATACTGGTCTTTGACTTGGGTTCCTGACATGTAAGTTCCTTGGAATCTTCTGGGTGATAGCAATGTCTTTGTTCTAATGAAGCAGATGTTGGTGGATTCCTTGATGGGGGCTTCTCACCAGAAAGACCACGCCATGATTAGAAGTTTGGGATTTCAGGAATGTCTGGGTGGCTCAGTGGGTTAATCCACTGCCTTTGGCTCAGGTCATGATCCTAGGGTCCTGGGATCGAGTCCTGCATTGGGCTCCTTGCTTGGTGGGGAGCCTGCTTCTCTCTTTGCCTCTGCCTGCTTCTGCGTACTCTCCCTCTCTCTCTCTCCGACAAATAAATAAATAAAATCTTAAAAAAAAAAAAAGAAGTTTGGGATTTCAGAGAAAGAGAGGGGCTGGAAATGGAGTTAATAATTGATGATGCCCTACATGATGAAGCCTTCACAAAATCCCAGTAGTATGGGGTTTGGAGAGCTTCCAGGTTGGTGAACAAGTGGAGGTGCTGGAGAACAGTGCACCCAGAAAGGACCTGAAAGCTCTGTACCCCTCCCACACACCCTGCCCTACGATCCTTTCTAGCTGGATGTTCATCTGTCTGCTTTAACACATTCTTCCGTAATAAACTGGTAAACAATAAGTAAACTTTTCCTGAGTACCATGAGCCAGTCTAGCAAATTAAAAGAATCTGAGAATGGGGTCGCAGGAACTCCGATTTATAGGCAATAGGTCAGAAGCATAGGTGACAACCTGGCCTTGTCACTGGCATCTGAGCTGGGGGGAAGCAAAGAGTCTTGTGGGACTGAGTCCTTCAACTGCTGGATCTGATGTGCTCTCCAGGCAGGGTGAGAATTAAACTCAATTAAACTAAAAATTAAATTGTAGGACACTCAAATGGTTACTCAGAATTGCTTGGTATGGGAACAACCCCCACACATCAGAAATGTTTTATGTGTGGTCGTAGCGTAAAGAGTAAAAGAGAAACACATGGAAGCATAGGTTTCCGAAACACTCCCCCTCATGAAATTTTATCACCAGATACACTAAGGCTCTATGTGCCGCGCGTGCATGGGTACTTCATACATAAAAAAATTCCTTCACCACCACCACCACCCACCCTCCCCCAACAAATAATCTCCACCCCCTTAAGGGCAACACCATATCCACTGAGAAAGTATGCGTTACAGCAAGTTTCTTATCCTCGGCAATGCTGGCATTTGAGGCCAGTAATTCTACCTTAGGGGCGCATCTCCAGCCTCCCCCACCGAGAAACCAAGTGGTAACTGTAGCCAAGTTTGGTTAAAATCTCCCAGCCCTAAAAACAGGCAGGTAAGTAGCAGCAATTGTTTCTCTTGCTGCCCTTTACACAGTCTCAAGAACTACAGATCCTGATTTTTTCCACAAAAAAAAATTGGAATGGACGGGCTATAGTAGCCCACAGAGGCTGTCTCTCCGCAGCTGGTGTGAAGGGGCACATGCAATAGCAGGAAATAGTATTTTATACAAACATAGCAGTGAAAGAACCCCACAGTAGACCAGTAAGTGAAAGGACATTAAATTTTAATAAAATCCATTTATAATACATGCCACAGAAGAAGTCTAAGTAATCCCTCCCTCCAAAATGATGAGCGAGACAAATTATCTCACTTTAAGTATAGATGAGAACCATAACAAAATCCCTGGGAGAACATTGTGTTTTATAATGGGCTTCCATTGTATTCACACAATATGCTGGTCAAGAGGAGCCAAGATTAAGGATATAATTAGATAGTGACGGGAAGGGCAGCTCTGAGAGTTCCAGATTCAGAATATATCTCAAAAAAAGATCAGGGACACTAAATTCATCTTGAATATCACAGGTTGGCTTCACCAGGAGATTAATCGGAAAAGCATCTTGTGTGTCTGTGTGGAGGAGCATGGTGAAGAGTGATGTGCTGGTGGTCTGGAGGTCAAAGGGGAAAGGCGGCAAGGAGAGGCGAATGCCCCTGAGCCAGGTTCCTCAACTGTAAAACGGGATAACAGCATCTTCATTTCACATGGCTATGGAGATGATTAAAGGAGAAAATGTGAAAGTGGGTGATGCATGGGCATGTAATAATGGCACAATAACCATATTTTAAATCACGTTTAAGCAATGTAGTGGCAAAAAAACAAACAAACAAACAAAGACAAGCAAACAGAAAGACCTCCAAATAGAAATGGCTCAGAGGAACCAAGATGTGCTACAAAAAAGATGAGCTAAGTAAAACATGTGAGTCCTCAGAATACCCAGAGGTAAATATTTGTCTGATAGCACACAACCAAAGTCATTAAAAAATAGAGACATGTTTCTATAACATGGTAAAGAAAAAGGGATCTATACTTCAAATAAAATTATACTTAATAGAAAACACTAGCATCCCCATTAAAGTAGGGAACCAGGTAATGCTGTCCACATTTTCAACATTACTTAATACAGATATAGAAAGTACTATGCAGGGCAATTACACAATACAAAAAAGTATAAATATTGGAAAGAACTTCAAATTATTTTTCACAAACAGAATTGTATATTTGAAAGTCCTTTTAAAATAAGCAGAAATTATTAGAAAAAATAAGCTAATTTCATAAAGTATCTGGTTACAAAATCAATAAATTAAAATCAATTGTTTTAGATGGGATCCTAAAACAGGAAAAGGACGTAAGAAATCTGAATATGGACTTTTCAGTTAATAATGATATATCAAATATTGGTTCATTGGTTGTGATAAATGTACCATAGTAATCCAAGATGTAAATCTATAGGAAAAAATGAGTGCAGGATATATGGGATCTCTTGTACCACCTTTGCAACTTTTCTGTAAGTCTACAACTATTCTAAAAAAAGTTATTTTGGGGGTGCCTGGGTAGCTCAGCCAGTTAAGCGTCTGACTTCAGCTCAGGTTGTGATCCCAGAATCTTGGGATCCAGTCCCGCATCCAGCTCCCTGCTCAGTAGGGAGCCTACTTCTCCCCTCTCCCTCTGCCACTCTCCCTGCTAGTGCCTTCTTGCTCTGTCTCTCTTTCTCAAATAAATAAATAAAACCTTAAAAAAGATAAAATGTTATTTAAAAAAAATCAATAGTTTTCTCATACATAAGCAATTACCAGTTAAAAACAGTAAAATAAATGGTTCTGTTTATACTACGTTGGAAATTAAAATCTAAGAATAATAATACTAAGGGAAAATGTATAAGGTTAACGGAAAAAAAACTTAAAGAGAAAATTCTCTTTAGGGACCTAAAGGAAAGGAAGATATCACCTTAACTCAGTATTATAAAGACATCAAATTTCACTCCTTGACGTAATCTACAAATTCACTGCCTTCCAATCACAAATTCCATTGCATCCCTGGAAAACTTAACAAAACAGATAAACATGGAACAACAGCAAAAAAAAAAAAAAAAAAAGGCAAAACTAAACAAAAAATGTAGTAAGACTAAAAACACTATGAAAGAAAAATATATACGTATATAAAATAAGGGTTACCAAAAGTACATAGCATTCACCTAAGAGCCGATAAAACAGAAACCAAATACACCAGTGGAAACTTAAATTATGAAAAAGATGGCATTTAAACTACTAAGAAAAATATGAGATGGTTTAATAAATTAGGTTGACTGGGACAACTACTTACAGCAAAATAAATTCCGAATGGGCTAGACTATTATTAGATGTTTTACAAATTATTAAAATTATTAGATGTTTACAATTATATTACAAAGGACTAATTGCCTTAATATGTAACAGCGCTCAGATATCAGTAAGAAACAAGCTAAGAGAAAATGGATAAAGCACGTGAACTCTTCACAGAGAAATGAAAAAAACTCTTAAGCTTATGAAGAGCTGCTCAAACCCACTCAAAGTAAGAGATATGCAAATCAAACCACTCTAAGATACTATTTCTTACCTATGAAAACAGCAAAACTATGTCAGGCTGTAGCACGTGTGAGCACAAACCTACCCTCATGTATTGCCTCCAAGCATGCTAGGTGAGGAATACAACACCTCTGAAGACAATTTCGCAGTATCTTTCAAAATTACAAAAGCATTTATTCTCTGAACAAGCAATCTCATTTCTAGGAATTTATCTTAATACTATACCCGGACAAATGAGATGACATTTACACAAATTATTTACCCCAGAATGGTTTGTGTTAGCAGGAGTTGGCAAACAAATTGTCTGTATATCTATAAAACCTATATTTATAATATAGAAAATAAACAATATATACTAATATATATGTTATGTATGTATTATATATAACATACATAAAAATATATACATATATATGATATATAAATTAAATATATATGTATATATAATATATCCACACAATGGAATTCTATACAACTATTTAAAAAAAACTGAACGCAACGAACAAAAATCCAGGACCAGCTAGCTTCACTTGTGAATTCTACCAAACATTTAAAGAATACCAATCCTTCTCAAACACTTCCAAGAAAGAGAAAAGGAAGGAACAGCTCCAAACTCATTTTATGAGGCCAGCAATACCCTGATACCCAAACCAGACAAGGACACCACAAGAAAATTACAGACCTATATCCCAGATGAACATAGATGCAAAAATCCTCAAGAAAATATTAACCAAATTCAAAAATACATTAAAAGAATTCTACAACATGACCAAGTGAGATTTATTCCACTTGATGCAAGAATGGTTTCACATCTGCAAATCAGGGGCGCCTGGGTGGCTCAGTTAAGCATCTGCCTTCGGCTCAGGTCATGATTCCAGAGTCCTGGGATAGAGCTCCCCATTGGGCTCTCTGCTCAGCAGGGAGCCTGTTTCTCCTTATCCCTCTGCCTGTTGTTCCCCCTGCTTGCACTTTCTCTCTCTGTCAAATGAATAAATATTTTAAAATAAAATCTGCAAATCAATGTGGTAGGCCACATTAACAAAATAAAGGATAAAATCATGCTCAACAGATGCAGAAAAAGCATCTGACAAAATTTAACATCCATTTATAAAATTCTCAAAAAAAGCAGATACAGAAGGAACATACCTCAACATAAAGGTCTTATATAACAAGCCCACAGTTAATACTACACTTAACAGTGAAAAGCTGAAAGCTTCTCCTCTAAGATCAGGAACAAGACAAGCATTCCCCTCCTTACTACTTTTATTCAATATAGTATTAGAAGTCCAAGCCAGAGCAACTGGTAAGAAAAAGAAATAAAAGGCATCCAAATTGGAAAAGAAGAAATAAAACTCACTATTTGCAGATGGCATATTATATTTAGAAAACCTCAAAGGTTGTTAAACAAAAATACCAAAAAAACTGTTAGAAGAAATCAATGAATTCAATAAAGTTGAGGATTTAAAATCAATGTACAAAAACGTGTTCCTTTTTTTTAAAGATTTATTTTTTGAGGTGGGGGAGGGAGCGCACAGAGGGGCACAGGGAGAGAATCTTCAAGCAGACTCCCTGTTGAACACGAGCCCAACAGCGAGCTCAACCCCATGACCCGATATTATTAACTGAGCTGAAACCAAGAGTCAGCCACTCAACCAACTCAGCCACTCAGGCACCCTTGTAATGTTTCCATACACTAATAACAAGTTTTCAGAGAAATTAAGAAAACAAGCCCATTTACAACTGTATCAAAAAGAATAAAATACTATGAGTAAATTTAACCAAGGAGGTAAAAGACCTGTACACTGAAAACTATTAGACACGATGAAACTGAAGGCAAATCACAAATAAATGGACAGTCTATGCTCACGGGTTGAAATAATTAATATTGCAAAAATATCCAGGGACACCATGGTGGTGCAGTCGGTTAAGCATCTCACTCTTGGTTTCAGCTTGGGTCGTGATCTCAGGGTCATGAGACTGAACCCCGAGTTGGGAGACTCTCTCTCCCTCTCCCTTTGCCCCCCCCATAAATCTTTTTTTAAAAATTGCTAACATGTCCATGCTACCCAAAGCAATTAGACCAAAGCAATCCCTATCAAAATTCCAACATCATTTTTCACAGAAATAGAAGAAACAATCCTAAAATTTGTATGGGACCATAAAAGACTCAAAGGAGGCAAAGCAATCTGGAAAAAGAACAAAGCTGGAGGCATCACACTCCCTGATTTCATTACAAAGCTGAAATAATTAAAACAGCATGGTATTGGCACAAAAACACACATAGATCATAGAACAGAATAAAGAGCCCAGAAATACACCCACACATGTATGGTCAATTGATTTACAACAATGGAGAAAGGACAGTCTCTTCAATAAATGGTTTTGAGAAAACTGGACAATCAGATGCAAAAGAATGAAACTGGACCACTGCCTTACACCCTACAAAGTAACTCAAAATGGATTAAAGACTTAGAAACCTAAGACCTGAAACCATAAAACTCCTAGAAGAAAACATAGAAGAAAGCTCCTTGACCTTAGTCCTGGCAAGGTTTTTGGAGGGGTTGACACCTTAAGCAAAAGTGGCGAAAGCAAAAATAAAAAAGTAGAACTACATCAAACTAAAAAGGTCTTCACAGCAAAGGAAACCCTCAACAAAATAAAAAGGCAACCTGCTGAATGGAGAAAATACTTACAAATCCTATATATGATAAAAGGCTAATATTCAAAACACAGAGAGAACTCCTATAACTCACAGCAAAACATCAACCAGACTTAAAAAATGGGTGGAGGACCTGAATAGACATGTTTCCAGAGACATAAAGATGGCCAACAGGTATATGAAAAGGTGTTCAGCATCACTACCAGGGAAAGGCAAATCAAATCCACATGAGGTATCATATATATATATATATATATATATATACACATACACACACACACACACACACACACACACATATATGATTGAATGTTACTGAGCCATAAAAGAGAAGGAAATATTGCTATATGCCACAACATGGATTGACCTTGAAGGCACTATGCTAAGTGAATTAAGTCAAACAGAGAGGGGGAAAAACTAAAACAACTGAGCTCATCAATACAGAGAACAGGCTGGTAATTACCAGAGGTGGGGGTGGGGTGATAGACAAAATGGGTGAAGGAGGTCAAAAGGTAAAAATTTCCAGTTACAAAATAAATAAGTCGTGGGGATATACTCTAAAGTTAATAATATTGCATTGCATTATTTGGAAGTTGCTAAGAGAAAAAAGGTTTCATCACGAAAAAGTTATAATGCTGCATGGTGACATATTATACTTATTGCGATCATTTCACAGTATCTACACATATTGAATTATGTTGTATACCTGAAACTGACATAATGCTACACATCAAGTATATCTCCAAAAAAAAACCCCAAAACCACTGAAGAAGCCCTTTTGGTACTGATGCACATATGTTTAAGATATATTAAGCACGGCGGAACAGTATATAGAATGCTGTAGGTGGGGGAATTTGAGTCTGTAGGTTGTGGTGAGCTTCACAGTGGTTTCTTATGGGAGATGGTGCAGGCGGAGAACTGGGAAGACGGTGGGCTGGTATAAAAGGGCAACTTTCTACCACCTTTAGAGTAGTATGTGTGGTTTTAATCTAACCATGCAAATTTATTCCCAAATTTAAAAAATTAGATGAAAACAGGGATTCCTTTTTTACAAACTTTTAATACAGAAGGGCCTCATAAGCATGAAGAAAACTAGTAAATGTGGCTACTAAAAAATGTTAAGTTTATATGTTCAAAAAACCCAATCATAAAGTTAAAAGACAAAGTAGGGAGAAAGTGTAATACATGACAAAGAGCTAATACTTATAGGGCTCTCAAAAATCACTTAGCACAACAACATGACTTTCAAAAAAAGATAAAGGATACAGGAAGCAATTTAAAAAACATAAATGTCTGGGGCACCTGAGTGGCTCAGTGGGTTAAGCCTCTGCCTTCGGCTCAAGTCATGATCTCAGGGTCCGGGGATAGAGTCCTGTATCGGGCTCTCTGCTCAGCAGGGAGCCTGCTTCCCCTCTCTGCCTGCCTCTCTGCCTACTTGTGATCTCTCTCTCTGTCAAATAAATAAAATCTTTAAAATATATATATATATATATAAATGTCTAGTAGGCATATGAAAAGACGAACTTATTATTAAAGAAACAAATTAAAACAAGATGCCATTTCACACTATCACACTGCAAAAAATGTGTAATAACCAAAGTTGATGAGAACAAAGGGAAATAGGTTCTTTCACACTGGTAAAAATATAAATTGGTATAGCTTTTTTTGAGGTGTAATTTGGCAACATCTGGATGAATTTAAATATGTGTATTCTTTGACCTAGCCATTTCTTTTCTAGAAACTTAATGCTGTACACTCCCACAAGCAAGAGTTTATATACACAAATGTGCACCACAGCACTGTTTGTTCTTACTGTGGTCTTTTGCTTTGGATGATACTTTTATTATGGACTGTATATATGCATACAGTTTCTAGAGATAGTATTATTTTCATGATAATACCTAATGGTGGTTTTTTTAATCTGGAAAGTGAAATGCTCAAGAAACATACCATACCAGGTAAAAAGCACCATGTAAGCACGCTATTATCAGTACAAGTACTGATACTGATAATGCACGCTACAGCCTGAATTAGTTATGCAGTAATTCACTCACTGCTGGAAAGTGCAGATGACCTAAACCAACAACCTAACCAGGAAACAATAAGGTATTTTCAGACGTTCACAAAAAAAGAGTAAGACCTCCCAGGCTAGTAACTGTTAACTTGAGGTGTCTATCAGAGTACCGTATAGGCATTTTCTGTTGGTACATTTAGGGGTTGCTGTTTTTCAAAATACACATATCCAGAATCTCCTCTCTGGTACTGATTTATCGGAATGAAGCAAAATAGAACCTCGGGCAAGTTAATTCACAAGGATTAGATAGTGGGTTTGGGTTCTTTTTTTAAGAAAGTTAACAACACGGGCGCGTGGGTGCCTCAGTGGGTTAAGCCTCTGCCTTCCGCTCAGGTCATGACCTCAGGGTCCAGGGAAAGAGCCCCGCATGCGTATGCGGTTCTCTGCTCAGCAGGCAGCCTGCTTCCTCCTCTCTACCTGCCTCCCTGCCTACTTGTGATCTCTCTCTGTCAAAAAAAAAAAAAAAAAAGGAAAGAAAGTTAACAACAGCTCTGTCCCATGTATCACCTATGAATAACCCTGTGTCCCATGCTATATGCCAGCAATTCTCAAGTAGAGCATCATGACAGACACTAGTAAGGAACATAAACTCAACAACGTGCTTTACAAATAAAAGGCAGACTCAGGGTTATCTCTACAACAGCCTCACTCTAGCCTGTGCTGTGATACACGTTTTGCTGCAGGAGAAGAAAAGAGATGAATAGTGAGTGACTCAGAGTGAGCAGAGGAGTGAAGGGCATAGTTTGAAACCATCCCATGGAGAATTCTAATTCTCCTCAACCTATTATAAGCAAAAAACTATAAAGTTATAATTAGCTGAAAGCCACATGCCAATGCCTAAAATAGTGGGAAGAGCTATGTGGTGCATTCTGTGATATTACAATTATTTTGACTTTCCTTATTTTATGTACCAATACAGTTTCAATAAGAAAGCCAAAATAGACACATAATGAAAGCTTGAGTAACAGTGACCTGCATAATATGAAATAGGAACAAAAATGATGCCAGTAAAATCTGTCAGTACATATGTAAGATTACCAAAACAAAGGAAAAGCAACAATGAAAGGGAAATTTGAAATAGAACACTAATCACGTTGAATATCATGCTAAAATATGTAAGTTCTAGAAACCATAACTTTGGACAATAAAATAAATGTTAAGTTTTCAGGAACGACAGAAAATAGAGAGGAAAAAATGACATCACAATTAGACAAATCCGTAATGTAGAACATTCTATAGGATAATTAGCCTTCAGGTGCCTGGGTGACTCAGTGGGTTAGGTATCTGCCTTCCGTTCAGGTTGTGATCCCAGGGGTCCTGGGATCAAGCCCCTCATCAGTCTCCCTGCTCAGCAGGGAATCTCCTTCCCCCTCTGCCCTACCCCTCATTTGTGCTCTCTCTCTCTCTCTCTCTCTCAAGAAAATAAAATCTTAAAAAAAAAAAGATAATTAGCCTTGAGTTTTTAAAAAGTCAGCTGAATAGGGAAGAAATGATTAACACTAACTAGATCCCTGGTTTGGAAAAACTAGCTATAAATGACATTTTCAGGATAACTGGGGAAGTCTGAATATAAACTAGATGTTAGGTATAAGAGAACTATTAATTATCTTCAATATGGTAGAAGTGTTAGGAATATAAAGATGAAACCTGAAGCATTTAGTGGTAAAGAGTCATGATGTATCAGATGCATACATATATAAGAGTGTGTATACAGATATATGTACAGATATCCATCATACATCAGTATATGGTTGAAGCAAATATGACTTAAGATTTTTATTTATTTATTTGAGAGAAAGCATGCGTGTGCGCTAGCAGGGTGAGGACTGGAGGGGGAGAGGGACAAGTGGGCTCTGCGCTGACCACTGAGCAGAGAGCCTGCGGCGGAGCTCAGTCTCATGACTCCGAGATTGTTACCTGAGCCAAAATCAAGAGTCACCCTCTTAACCACGTGAGCCACCCGGGTGCCGCATAAATATGAGTTTTTAAAAGGTTCATAATTGCTGAATCTAAATAGAGATATGGATGAACATGTGTTATTCTTTCAACCTTCTTGTTCATATGATAATTCATATTAAGAAATTTTTTAAAAATTACTCAGCTTACTCTTCAATAGCACATACTGCATATTTTAATATTCCTGTGGCATAAAGGACTGAAAAAAAGATATTTTGATAATACAGTATAATTTTATTAGATCAAGTAAGTTTATTCTCTCTTTTTAAAAAAGTCTTTAAATTGAGGATTTTCTTACTAAAGTGCCCCAAAAGCCCTCTTTATTCCCTTGCAAAGTTCACTTGGTTTCTGTCTTAAGGGCCTGTGATGCTTGTGGAAATGATGTGCAATGCTTCATCTGTGGAATATGCTGTGGCATCAGTAAGATACTACAAATGGTAACTGGTATATTTGGGTTCTTTTTAACTATTTGTTTTTATATCTTTTCCTTTAACCATTCCAGATAACTTATTCAGATGCAGTAATATTATGGGCATAAATGCTATTGTGTGAAGTTTAAAAAATAATTCACTGAGGAAGACTCAGTATGTTGGATGTATTACAATAAAATTCTTCATAACAGAGCAAATCACCACACCTCAGAACATATTCTCTTTTAACAAACAATCTTTCCTCCAGAACAAAGATTCATTTCCCTGGTGGGAAGATATGGGAACTACTGCTCCAGCTCATATAACAAACCTTATAAAGGCCCTCCCGCAAGGCCTGCCACAGTGCCCAGCATACAATAAATGTTTTCAACATAGAATTATCCTTTGCATAAAGACTTTTAGGAAATACCTGCATCCTCCTTCCAATTCCTGAACACTGTATGACACATAGGGAATTAATCATATTCTACCCTGTAATATGGTTGTGTATTTGTTTCATGGCCTCTAATTTATAAATTAGGAAGAACAGCAGTATACAGGAAACTAAGACACTGCTGTCCATTTTGCATGAATGATGTCTAAAGCCACTGTCATCTTTAGGATTACGTCATTTCATGCAATTTTTTGTCTGTGAACTATCTCAACTTTAAAACAATGTAACACAGGTTAATGGTCAATGCATGATTCAAAAGTCATTCCGAATACACTGCTCTCGTGTCCATCTCAAGTGCACTGGTCCCAAACATAAAACCTTTCACTAATTTTTCTTATAATATACAATTTGATAAGTAGTTATAAATCATAAGATTCCTTAAAAAACAGAATCCCAACATGGTAAAGGAAAGCAGTAAGAAAACCATATTAACAATGAGGATACTAAATTCAATTTAGTATCCTGGACTGGATCCTAAAACAGAAAGGGGACATTAGTGGGAAAACTAGTGAAATCCACATAAAGTCTATAGTTTGTTAACAGTACAGTACCAGTGTTAATTTCTTTTTAGTAAATGCACCATAGTTATGTAAGATTTTAATATTAGAGAAAGCTGGGAAAAGGGTATACAAAAACTCTCTATACTATTTTTGTAACTTTTTTGTAATTCTAAAGTTATTTCAAAATTTAAAGTTTTAAAGATAACTTCAGTGGTTGAATCTGTTTAGTTTATGTCTAGACAACACTCAGGGAGTAAGGAAGGGTAGGAAAAGGAAAACACCCAGATACATAATTCAAGCTTCTCAAATCTGTGACTAATCTTCCTGCCTATTCTCAGCACAGTTGGCACTCCGGGTTCTATTTGGTCTGTACAAAGCTCTACAGAATAGGACTTTTTTTTCCCCCTAAAAACCTCAAAAGGAAATGGCTTGCCTTTCCCTAGGTTTTTTCTTTCTTATCATAACACAAAGCAACAGAGACTAGCACCAGCAGTGCAAGTTTAAAAAGACACAACCCCTTGGGTTCTAATGATAAAAGAAGAGAAGGAAATTCTGAACTATTTTACAATTCTACCAAAGAAAGCATTTAACCAACTTTTTCAGGAAATAAGCAGAGCAATCAGAATCAGTAGCTACTAATTTTACTGTAATTTGGTAAAGTGTGCCTATATATTAAAGATAGATGACAACAGTAGAAAAATACGTGTTGCAATCTGCCCTTTTCCATACCATTAGTCAATGCCATTCTTGCGTTACTATTCCTGGGTATCTCAAGTGTTCTAGCCCACCGACAGAATAACTCTCCGCCCTCCCCAGCTATGCAGAAACACAGGAAAACCATTTGATTTACCTCAAATTAGATAACAGGAAGAAACAATCAACCTCTTCTCAAAAATACATTCTGCTTTTTTATCAGTTGCCTGCTATGAAAATTATCCGACTACAGAACATGGGAAAGAGAACAAAGATGTTACGTGATACATGTCAGTGCCATAAAATCCTTTATCTGTACTGAGTGTGAATTAAAAAGTATTTCAAGAGAAACTCTATGGTCAAAAACAGAGTATTACTGAAATGACTTTATTTAACATTCCATTTTATAAGACATTTACAACAATAGCACCCTGTTTGGGAAAGTGTTGAGTGGAGGTGGGAAGTACTCTCAACACTGGTTTGGGGGGCGGTTTTGGAAGATTTTATTTCTTTATTTTTGAGAGAGGGAAAGAGAGAACAAGTGGGAGAGAGGAGGAAGGGCAGAGGGAGAAGCAGACACCCTGCTGAGCAGGGAGCCCAATGCAGGACTCCATCTCAGGACCCTGGGATCATGACCTGAGCCAAAGGAGATGCTTAACTGACTGAGCCGCCCAGGCGCCCACTCTCAACACTGCCAATGAAAATTTAAATCAGGACAGCCTTCTGAGAGGGCAAGTTGGCTTGGTTTTGTTTTGATCATTTTCTTCTTTTCAAAATACTCTCTTTCCTTGACTTCTGTAACAGATCCCCCTCTTCGTTTTCCTCTTGCCTTTCTTGTCTTCTTTGCTGATTTTTTAACCGCTCATTCTTAAGGCCTTGGAGTTCTGTCTCTCATTTTCTTTATAATGAATTACACTTTTTCCCCAGATCTTACCTACCTGTGCCCTGGAGTTATCCCCCGTAGGCGACAACTATACGGAGGTGATAACTTATAAGTGAATTTTACCCCAAATTCCTCTCCTGAACATTCCTCTTCAACAATCTGAACTCATCCTCTTCAAAGGCATCCCCAAAATTGCCCTGCAACCCTACCATCCCTTGCAGTTCACTTCCCCACTCTCCAAAAATCAGGATAGCATTTCACCTTCTGGAAATCCTCCTCAAACCTTGAATATCCTCCTCACCTCCCCCCTCACTCTCAACAGACAACACTGCATTTCAAGGAGACCATCAAAATTTTAAAAACCTCCCTCAACTTTCAGCACCAACTGTTCATACCCTCTTCCACCAGCATTCCTCCTCTCCGAGGATGATCCCTTATGACCTGCGCTCTCAGAACCACAAACCTCTCCCGCCTTCTCCAGAGCCTTGCATTATTATTCAGCATTCCCTCACTATGTTCTCTCTCAATATAAAGAAAGATTCACTCATTGTAAACTGCATGGTTATCAAACACAAATATACATATTCCTTAATTCAACAAGTCTACTTCTAGGAATTTCTACAAAAGACTGACACGAAGATTTAACAGCAAGAATACTCACCGCAGTGTTTTCTCAACAGCTAAAAATTACAACCTATATAACTAATAACGGAAAATGATTCCCTACACTAGAATACATCTATACTATGACCTACTACAGAGCTATTAAAACGGTTACTTTGGGACGCCTGGGTGGCTCAGTTGGTTGGGCAGCTGCCTTCGGCTCAGGTCATGATCCCAGCGTCCTGGGATCGAGTCCCGCATCGGGCTCCTTGCTCGTCAGGGAACCTGCTTCTCCCTCTGCCTCTGCCTGCCATTCTGTCTGCCTGTGCTCGCTCTCTCTCCCTCGCTCTCTCTGACAAATAAATAAATAAAATCTTAAAAAAAATAAATAAATAAATAAATAAATAAAACGGTTACTTTTTTCCCCACGTGGAAACATTTACAATTTATAGTCAAGAAAAAATAGAAGGCTTCAAAACAGTACAAATTTTACAAACCCATTTTTGTAAGAAAGAAGCGTAATACATATTTATAAGCTCCAAATACACTCTGGTTACTAAAATGTTCAACAAACTGGGTGAATGGGATCACAAGTGGTTTTATTTTCTTCTTTTTGCTTACCTGTAATTTCGGAGTTAGCAAAAAACCCCACAAATATATATATAATATATAATATATAATATATAATACACACACACATACACATACAATTGAACAAAGATTCTACTACACTGACAGAAAAATCTAAATACTAAGCAAAGAGAAGTACAGTATTAAGGAGCACAAAAATTGAAATGAGAGGATAAAGTATACAATTATCATTAATTCATTTTAAATTAAAACATGTTCTTATTTGGGGAGAGAAAATGTTTTTAATAATTAATAAAGTTTTCTAGTTTCTTTTGAGTCCTCATAAAACCTACCCTCATGTTGGGGTGACACCTTTTACATAAAACCGAAAAGTGAAATAAGGTCCTCTCTACAGGAGACTAGATAAAGATGAATAAACTCTAATGCGTTCATACAAAGGAACACTGCTCATCAGTAAAAAAGGAACAAGTTACTGATATATAGGACCTGAATAAATCTCGAAAACATTATGCTGAATGAAAAAGGCTTACACAAAGGTAATGCGACATGATTCCATTTAAATGAAGTTCTAGAATAGGATAAACTAATCTACGATGGGGAAAAATTTCAGAATAGGGGTAAGTTGACTGGGAAAGGCAAGCAGGAAGTTTCTGGGCTGAATGTTCAACAACATGAAGTCGCACTACACAGGTGCATGCATTTATCAAAATTCAAAACTCTTCCAATGGTTTACTAGGATTTGTGCCTATTAGAACTCTAGCTAATGATATGCATGCTGAAATGTTTAGGGTGATCTATAATGGTGTCTACAACATACTTCACAAGCATCCCTCTTTTAAAATAGGTCTTAATAGATAGAGGGATACAAAGACACCCAACATGTAATTTTTAAAAAGATAGGAGCCAGGTGGTGGGTAAAATTCTCTCAACTCTTCTCTATGTCTGAAGTTCTCATAATAAAATACTGGAGGGGTGCCTGGGTGCCTCAGTGGGTTGGGCCTCTGCCTTCCGCTTGCGTCATGATCTCAGGTTCCTGGGATGAAGCCCCGCATCAGGCTCTCCGCTCAGCAGGCAGTCTGCTTCCCCCTCTCTCTCTGCCGGCCTCTCTGCCTACTTGTGATCTCTCTTCCTCTGTCAAATAAATAAATAAAATCTTTTAAAAAAATGAATAAAATAAAATAAAATACTGGAAAAATTTAACTTTCAGTAAAATACTGGAAAAATTTAACTTTCAGCAAACTATGTGGTTAAATATATGTATTTGAAGGCGGGAAAAGGAATAGAAACATTCCTAGTTCTTCAATTACCAAATGATCTAACAACTGGGAGTAATTTCTCAAAAGGTAGAAAATATTCCATCTTTAACAAGACACTAAAAGATTTTAGCAATCAATAGCCATTTTTGTAAATTCACAAGCATTTCTACAAGTTGACAAATATGGCTGCTTTCTTGGGAACTTCATTTGTAAACTCTCTTTGCACAATGTATCCTTAATTTATTATAGGTGACATAATAAAGAGACAAGAGTTATAAAAATGTTATAGCCAGGGGTGCCTGGGTGGCTTAGTAGGTTAAAGCCTCTGCCTTCAGCTTAGGTCATGATCTCAGGGTCCTGGGATCGAGCCCCACGTCGGGCTCTCTTCTCAGTGGGGAGGCTGCTTCCCCCTCTCTCTCTGCCTGCCTCTCTGCCTACTTGAGATCTCTCTCTGTCAAATAAATAAATAAAATCTTTCTTAAAATGTCATAGCCAACTATGGAAACAATTGCATCTACCTTAATACTAACTGTATGTTAGGTATGAAAAGGCACAGGATATAGGTCAAAACAGACCACAACTATTCATCAAATTTCTTCCTAAAGGACATAGAAGATACTAATAAATAATCACATTTAATTGTTAACTTATAATACAATAACTTACCTAAAACTTTTTAGGAAACATAAGCTGTTTTAGTCCTAGAGTTATCATAACAAAATCTTGTTTACATATTTAAAATATTTTTAAATCTTTGCAAAAGAAAATGACATGAGGGCCTCAGAAAAATCCTTCCGAATAAAGGGTTTATCATTCTGTAGATGATAAACATCAGCTGCAGAAAATACAATAAAATAACCTGGAAGAAAAAAATGGAAATCTTCATAAATTTGATAATTTAGTTTTTGAATATAATCTCTCCATAGATTTATACAGTATATATTACTATATGTCTCTGTGTATATAGGTTTATGAAGTTGCATATACAAAAAAACCTATATATGCTACACTCTGAGTGATTTAAGGGCTTTTCAAGAGTTATTCTACATTTTTCAGTAATTCTCTATTTGATTTTTGTCATGCACACTGATACTGAACCCAACCCCCAGGTGAGATATAGAACTCCACCATACAATATGGCCTACCACAATAATTCCCCATCCCCAAATATTCCCTATCAGTTATGTTAATAAGTCTAAAGAAGGTTCACATATATCATAAAAAATTCCTTTAACAAATATTTAGTCAAAGCTTCCAGCAGCCAAGCATGAGGACAGACACTGGATACACAATGCCCGCTAGATCACATGATGCCAAGCTTCACAGAATGTACGAGGCGTTGGTGGGGGAGAGGTATTAGAGACCGCAAATAAGTAAACAAAGATATAAGTACATGGTTATGGTTAAAACCATGAAAGCAAGTTACAGGGTGGAATGATGGAAAAGAGAGAGAGAACTTGCTTATGGTTATTAGGTCAGACCTCTCTGAGGAGAGGATAGTGAAGCCCAGCCCTAACGACCAAGCAGCAGCCAGCTCTGCAAAGAGCAGAGGGAAGAGTATCCCCTCAGAAGTCACAGCACAGGCAAAGGCCCTGAAGGAAGATGGGCCCCGTAGGTTGAAGTAACCGAAAGTCCAGTGATGTAACTACGGGACAAACTGCAGACAACGGCAGAATCAGTGTCATCGAGGCTTTAGTAAGAATGTTGGATTTTATTCTCAAGGTAAAAGAAAATCACTGAAGGGTATTAAAAGGGAGAGTGACATGACTAGATGCGTATCTTCTACTTTGCGGAGAAAGAGTTGTAAAGGGCAAGAACAGAACCTAAAGTCGTGGTACAGACGCAAGAAAAAGAGAAACAGTGTGAACTTGGAAGTGGAAGGAAGGTGTGAGATACTCTGACAGTAGACCTGGTAAGATGTGTTCATAACACAAGGGGGAGGGAGACAGTATGAGCAACTACATACATGATGGTGCCATTAACTAAGGTGACAGATGAAGACAAGTTTGGTCGTGGTGGTGTCGGAAGGGTTAGCAGGGAATCAAGAACAATTTAGACATGGTATCTCTGAGATGCCCGCAGGACAGGCAAGAGGATATGATGAGTAGGCAGCTGGATTTAGGTCAGAGGATGGAACTTAGGGACGTATCAATCAGGTTCTTTAAACTGGCCTGGATGTCTATAAAATACAAACAAACGGGCCACCCTCTAGATACTCTGCATCAGAATGACCACACGCACAAGCTCTTTTTTAACATGTTCAAGCGATTCTGACATCAAATGGAGTCTAAGAACCACTTATGTAAACAGATTTTAATGTTATACAGTTCATCACCTAAGGATATAGCTCTTTGGAGGAGAAAACAATAAGCAATAAGATAATGGTTTGACCAATAAATCAAGAGTTATCTAATGTCCTCCAGTCATACAGCATTATAGAAGTAACACTGCTCTAATTGGCCATTCTTTCAAATGGCATTTACTTAAGGCCACTCTGAAGGTGAATAATTTTTTATTTCATAAATATTTGCTTACAAAATACACATGAAATACCTCACAATGAGTAAATCAAGGTTCAGAAAGGTAGAAAGTCATACCCAAAGGACTTACAATCAATAAGAGACAAAATTCACAAATCAAGATAACATCAATTACAATCTGCTTTCCACAACACAAAAAAGCCACAAAGCTCAAGACTACAATGCTCACCATCTGTCACATGTCATGTGCAAAAATGATTACAGTTGACCCTTGAACAACACCTGCTTGAAATACATGGGTCCACTAACATGCAGATTAATACAACACAGTACTATAAATGTATTGTCTCTTATGATTTTACCACTCTTTTCTCTAGCTTACCTTATTAATTATACCATATATATATACCTATATAATAATACCTTATTATTATAACACAGCATATAATACATATAACATACAAAATATGTTACTTGACTGTGTAGCCAGTAAGGCTTAGGGTCAACGGTAGGCTGTTAGTAGCCAAGTTTTAGGGGGTGGAGGGAGTCAAAAGTTACATGTGGATTTTCAACTGAGTGGGGGTTGGTGCCCTTAACCCTCATGTTGTTCAAGGGCCAACTGTACAGCAAGAGAAAATGGGGTGAGTGCCTTGAGAGAAACAGAAGGGGCAGTGAAAGTAAGAAGGAAAAATTACTTCTCCGTTTTCACTACTTAAACGATTTATAATTGCAGAAACTATAAATTCTACCTTTCAAAGTATCCAAAAAAGCTAATAATAGCAAAAGTGTTTTACTTCTATACAAAAAGCCCTGAGACTCCATCTAATTTAACATACTACGTCTTCATAGACTTTGGGTCTTTCATTTAAAAAAACAAACAGGGGTACCTGGGTGGCTCAAGTTGGTTGGGTACCTCCCTTCGGCTCAGGTCCTGGGCTCCTGGGATCGTGTCCCAAGTAGGGTTCCCTGCTCAGCAGGAGGCCTGCTTCTCCCTTTCCCTCTTCGCTGCCCTACCCCAGCCCCCAGGGTTTGTGCTCTCTCACGCATATGCTGGCACTCTCTCTCTCTCAAATAAAGAAAGTCTTTAAAAATAAAAAATAATTAGGGGCGCCTGGGTGGCTCAGCGGGTTAAAGCCTCTGCCTTCAGCTCAGGTCATGATCCCAGGGTCCTGGGATCGAGTCCCACATCAGGCTCTCTGCTCAGTGGGGAGCCTGCTTCCTCCTCTCTCTCTGCCTTCCTCTCTGCCTACTTGTGATCTCTGTCTGTCAAATAAATAAATAAAATCTTTTAAAAAAAATTAAAAATTAAAAAAGAAAAAATAAAAACTACCTAGACAGTGGCTATACAATGGCCAAATATACAAATACAATATACAAAGCTATACAATGGCTACAAAAGCCCTTATAAATCCCAGCTCTTTATCTGCCTGATCTCTGGGGCTGACTGACCTCAGGTGTCCTCATCAGTAAAATGAGAACACAGCGTTTGGGATAAAGAACCTATTCACTTTATAGGCACTATCCTTGATAATTATTATTGGAAGAACATACAAATAATAATCTGTAACTGTCAGATTTTATTTTTACATGGAATGCTGGATTTCACTTCAAGTGTATACTTTCAACCATCTGCCTTAATACAGCAGAACTAGTAATGTTTCTGAAAATGTTGACAAATCAGGATACCTGGGTGGCTTAGTCGGTTAAGCCTCTGCCTTGGGTCCAGGTCATGAACCAGGTCCTGGGATCAAGCCCCATGTCCAGCTCCCTGCTCTGGAGGAAGTTTGCTTCTCAGTCTGTCCCTCCCCCTGGCTCACATACACACACTCTCTCTCTCTGATGAATAAATAAAATTTCAGATGAATAAATAAAATAAATGAAAATGTTGACAAATCATCTTTGCTGACTGCCCTGACTAGAATCAATCCTGACTATAAACTCAAGGTCACTCTGTACTTACCTTTTCACAACAGTTTTAATGCTTGTAAATTGTTCCTTACCCCCAAGCTAGATAGACTTCAAGTTCCTTGAAGGCAGCTGTGTCTTGTACACTTCTGATCATTCAATATCTGCGTGATTACTATGTGCCTGGCACTGATCTAGGTCCTGACAACACAGCAGTGAACAAAGTAAAGTCTCTGCCCTCCTCAAAGCTAATACTCCAATAAGATAGGAGATACTAACATTTATCAATTAGTGATAAGAGATATTGGAAAAAAAAAAAAGGAGGGAAGGCAGGCTAGAAAATACTGTAGGAAGGGGAAGGTTGCTATGTTACATAGGGTTATCAGGGAGAACTTCACATATAACTGAATTCTGAGTAAGTGGAGCAAGTCACACAGACATCTGGAGGGTAGGAGTCATGGTGGGTTGGGGGGAGACAAGCCCAAAAGCCCTGAGGCAGGAACATTAGTTATTATGTGGGAAAAATTCTAAGAAGGCAAAGGGGTGAGGCATAATAGAGACACATGGGAGGGCAGGCTCTGAGAGCAGAAGAGTGCCATGATCAGATTCACGTTTTAAAGAATCACTCAGATTTCTGTAACAAGAGAGAATAAAGAATAAAAGCAGTGAACCTAATTAAAACCCTGCAATAATTCAGGGGAGCCATAATGGTAGCCTGAACCAAGTGAGTGATGATGATGATGATTAACTGGGCTTGAGTTACTTTTTTTTTTTTTTTAAAGAGGCACTGAAGACAGGCCCTATTTTTTTTTTTTAAAGATTTTATTTATTTATTTGACAGAGAGAGATCACAAGCAGACAGAGAGGCAGGCAGAGAGAGAGAGAGAGAGAGAGGGAAGCAGGCTCCCTGCTGAGCAGAGAGCCCGATGCGGGACTCGATCCCAGGACCCTGAGATCATGACCTGAGCCAAAGGCAGCAGCTTAACCCACTGAGCCACCCAGGCGCCCTTGAGTTACGTTTTGAAGAGAGAACCCACAAGATTTGATGAACCGGATGTGAAAGTGAGAAAGATGAACCAAGGAGATATTTTAAAAGATTAGGAAAAGCAGACTTGCCATTAACAAGACAATAAAGTCAGTGAAGCAATTTTCCCACAATCCAGCAAACTGCCCAGCACACAGTAGACACTCAAATGCTTGTGAATTAAATTTAACTGAATAAACTCCCAAAATGAAAAGGTAAACTCAATGTATTGCTTTCCATTTGCTCTAATTTCCTTTAGTAATGTTTGCTAATTACACAAAGACTTAGCCGCTAACACAGTTCACGTGCTTACAAGGAAAACTACACAGCACACAGCAACACAGCAACTAATCCTCCCATCTCAAGTACCAGTTTCAGTTTTATATGATTTTTTTTTAAGATTTTATTTATTTATTTGACAGACAGAGATCACAAGCAGGCAGAAAGGCAGACAGATAGAGAGGTGGAAGCAGGCTCCCTGCAGAGCAGAGAGCCGGATGTGGGGCTGATCCCAGGACACTGGGATCTTGACCTGAGCCGAAGGCAGAGGCTTTAACTCACTGAGCCACCCAGGTGCCCCCCAGTTTCAGTTTTAAATTTACAATTCTCCTGGATAGAAGAGAAATCTGCTATGAAAGCTCTGTGACAGGGACGCCTGGGTGGCTCAGTTGGTTGAGCAGCTGCCTTTGGCTCAGGTCGTGATCCCGGCGTCCTGGGATCGAGTCCCACATCGGGCTCCTTGCTTGGCGGGGAGCCTGCTTCTCCCTCTGCCTCTGCCTGTGCTCACTCTCGCTTCTCTCTCTATGACAAATAGATAAATAAAATCTTTAAAAAAAAAAAAGCTCTGTGACAGCCTGAGGATTCTTACACCTGAAGTAATTAACCTGTTCCTTAATGATGTCATATTCCTGGAAGGTAGAGCAGTGCAAACAGAACCCCCTAAGTCAGAATTAATTGAAAATTATAACACTTCATGATAAATTTTCAGAATGGGACAAGACTGAACAAGTCCCCTAAAAAAATAAGTCATCAGTCATCAGCATTTTTTTAATCCTTTTTTTTTTAACTTCCCGCATAAGTCCCTTCAAAACAAGTTTAATGAAAAACTAAAATCTGCCTGAGAATGTGAAATTTCGCACATCTTCCCCCAAGCTGGCACTTTTCCTGCCAATCAGTGAAAAGGAGCTTCACTTAGGGAAGAACTGGGTATCCTCACTTTAGCACTTCTTAGGCGTACTCCCAGACTTTCTAATCCAACACCCGTACTATATAGCTCCAGGAAGAGCCACAAAGTTAACAGACAGAAAATAAAAAGTTTTCACCCTGTCCTGCCTTCCGGTTACTTTAAAAACTTAACTGAACCTTAAAAGAAAATAAATAACTGAAGTTTAAGTATCATCTCTCTTCCACGAGTTTCCCTCATGCCCCACCCTAACCTAATGTGTTAAAAAAAAAAAAAAATGCGCGTACAACTTCCAGCGAAAATACAGCGTAGATCATTCTGAGAAGCTGATCGCACTGAATTCAGCAACAGGCAGTACTTCCTTTTTCCTATCAGTAAACGGCCTTGAACGAATCCAAACAAATCTGAAATGCCAGCCAGATTCCCCGTATCTCCCCCGCTCCCTCCCCCCGCCCCCCCCAAAGCTGGCCTGGAAACAGCAGCCAGTGACCACAGAGCTGAACAGAAAAGAACCAGTGGTAAGCCAAAACAATGATTTTTAGAGGCACGGAGCTTAGGAGCCGGGTTTTCCGCCACCTTCTACTCTCGAGTCAGAGCCGGCCGCCCCACAATCACGTTCCCAAGAGAGCCGCGCGCGTTCTCCTCCCGCTCCGAGGGCCCCCGCACGCGGATTAGAGGCGAGGTGCAGAGGCGAGCGAACCGCCTCGGGTGAAGGGAGTGCCCAAGGGGTGCCCGGGGAACGGAGCGCAAATAAGCACGCGTGCCAAGGATGAATGCGGCGTCCCTCAGGAGCAGAGTGCTCAGCGCCTGCCACAAAACGTGGAGGGCAGGGAGCCCTAATTGGGCTTTCCTCCCGGGGGGACAGGCTGGAGGGGCTACAGGTTCAGGACCCCCTAAGGCCGGGCCCAGAAGGCCACTATTTCCCCGTAAAAGGGTGGGGCACACGGGAGAGCCAGGTGGGGGCTGCTGCTGCTTCGTCCCTCCTGTCATCACCGCCATAGGGGACACCCTAAAGAGGAGAGAGTGGGGACTCGGTGGGGGAGGGGAGCACCACAGCCGGTGGGGCAGCGGGCCGCGAGGGGGCGGCGGGCGCGCGCCGGGGAGAGGAGAGGGCGCGACCCCGGCCCGGAGCCCGGGAGGCGCGAGCACCCGCCGGACTCTGGAACGCCAGCGCTTCCCGGTCCCCGACGAGGGAAAGCGGGAAGGGGCCACCCTCCTCCCCGCCCCCACACTCACCATGTAGAGGGTGAAGGGCAGGCCGAGCAGAAAGAGCCACAGGTAGAGGTGCAGCGCGTTCACGAAGGTGGCCTGGTGCGGGTCGTAGTACCAGCCCCCGCTGAGCGCGGCCCACACCCCCTGCCGGAGGATCTGCAGCGTCTGCGACCCCATCCCCACCCGGCGCCGCCGCCGCCGCCGCCGCCGCCGCTGTCCCCGCCCCGGCCCCAGCTCGGCCTCGGTCGCCGGAGCCCGCAGCTGCCCCGTCTATCCCCCTCCGGAGCTCCGGGAGAGCGGGCCGGCGCTCCGGCGGTCGCTAGGGCTGCTGCAGGAGGAGGAGGAGGCAGCTAACGAGGAGGAGGAGGAGACCGAGGAGGCGGCGAGCGGCGGGGCGGAGGAGAGCGGAGAAGAGGAGGAGACCAGCCTCCACAGCGCCGCCGCCATCTTGTCTCCTAACACCCGGAGCCAGAGCCAGGCCCCCGCGCCCGCGGCCCGCCAGCGCCGCCGCCGTCGCCGCGACCCCCGCCGGCCACCAGCCTCGGACCCCGCGGACGGGGAGGCCCGGCGCCCGGGAGGGACCCGGAGCAAGCCGCGCCCCCTCCAGCCCCTCCTCTCCTCTCCCTCCGCCCCCCGGGGCCGGCTCCCCGCGGGTGCGCGCAGCACCTCGGCCACCGCGGGCGCCTCCTGCCGGCGCCCGGGAGAAGCGCGCTCAGACGCGGACGCGGACGGGGCCCTGGGGGCGGGCTCTGGGACACCCCTTTCTGCGCGGGGAGAACCACCCTGCCAGGTGCGTTGACCCGTACCCAACGCGAGTCTTCACTCTCCCAAACCCTGTCTCTAGAACCTCGTCAGCATCCTGGCCGACGTTTTATGATGTTTATGGAACACCTGGGAACAGGGAGGCTACTATCTGCGATGCTTATTAAAGGCCGGGGAGAATTCTATACAGCTGGTGACTAATGAAAAGTCACAAATGCGCCCAATGTGAGCAAGAACTGTGTTGGCCCTTGGCGCGAGCTGGAGGCCCTCGGGTGAGAAAAATAGCCACGCCAGGGTTGGAAGGATTTACTACTTCCAAAGGCAGATAAATTAATAGAAATTTCAAGCGATGGAACAGGTTGGGGTAGACAGATTTATCACTCTACACGGTGATTTTATGTTTTAACGTGCCGTAACATAACCATTTTTATAAGTGGACCAATCTAAACAGCGTTGAAAGATTAACTGTGACTCCACCCCAAGTCACGATAGGGTCTCGCAGTTCTCTATTTTACTGCTGTACACCGGGAATCATTTCTGGCTCTTTGTAATGTTTATAAGGCATGTCTGATCTCATTGAATGAATTTTTTTCCCTCTAAGTTTGAGTTTATTATAGCAATAAAAGTATTCGATATTCCTGGATTAAAACTGCTATAATTAATGAAAAAGCAAGAAAGCCAAAAAACTGGTGCTGTTTTAAGAAGAGTATTGAAAAACCATTGTAATACCTCCTGGTGCCATCCCACTCTAGAGTTCAAACATTTTCCTACCCATTTCATTTGACCTGCACAACGCTCAGGTCGCGGCAGCATAGAGGCCATTACTTCATGGGTGAGGAAGCCGAAGTGCAAAGAAAGTAAGTGCCCACATTCTCCTACGTAATCGTGGTCGAGAAGACCTCTGAAGCCATCAGTCGTTCTAACTGCACCAACTGGAATTAGAGACTTATTTCTCAGCACCCTCCACCTTATCCGTTCAGACAAGAATTTGGAACTGATCAACACTGCCCCGCAGCTTTTAGTTACCTGTGGCCCGTTTCAACATTATGACCAATCATTCTCCAAGTGTAATCCCAGGAGCAATTGTGTCAACATTGTCTGAGAACTCTGTTCTCAGGCAACACTCCAGAGAAGCTCTGGCAACACTCCAGAGAAGCTCTGGGTGTGGGACCCAGCAATCTGTTTTAACAAGCCCTTTAAAATATTCCAGTGTGCCGGAAAGGTTGAAACTACCATTGTAGGACACTATCCCCCAGTCTTGATTACTTGATTTCCTTATAACCACAAAGCCATCAAGTTCCGAGCACCTTCACATTGTGAGACACGAATGAACACTGGCCAAAATATACTTTAAAATATATGAGTATGTCTGAAAGCTTAAATAAGGCAATTTTACAATTGAAATAAATGCCTTGAGCCTTGGTCTTAAATACAAAGTATTGTCAAGTGTTCATTTGTTTCTCCTAGAAGAGACAGGAAAGCTCTCTGAGCCGGTTTTGGAAGTGATCCCAAGCTCTTCCAACACAAACAAAGATGTAAACAAGGATAAAATTCCAATACCACTTCAGTTTCCACACCAGCAAATATCTGCTTTAGTTTAATGTAAAAGGATTAACTGTAATAAGGGTGAGGTAGATTGGAAGAAGTGGAGACCAGACCTAGATACATCATGGAATCGGAGGCAGACCCAGCTGGCATGATGAGCAAGCAGCCAGAAGACAGTATCTGGAGAGTGTGGAATAATGGGCTGTAGCCAGGAACGCAGCCAGCAGGAGGCTGGTTCAACACAGAGAAGGCAAGTGTTGTAAGTCAGTGGGCAGCTGGAACACAACCTTGGGCAGTCCAGCAGCAGACAAAAATTGGGAAATCATGGCAAGAATTAAGAAAATGTGCTGCTTATAGCAAAGCCCCAGCTTCAGAGCTTTCTTCCAGGTCTGGATTCCTGTCCCTATAAAGGACTGATGAAAGAATCCAGGTCCTTGAGATAATGTGCTGAGCAAGTTTGCAGGGCAAGGACTTGGGTTCAGGGCTACAAGACAAGTATCCAAAGGCCAGATTTGACAGACCGAGGGAGACTTAGAAGCAAAGAAAGAGCTTAATGCCTAGAACTGAGACCAAATTTCACATTGATGGCAGTTGCCTTGTGTTGAGTTCCCAGAGATTTAATACAGAACTCGAAGTCCCTTCTATTATGGGTTGGGAGAGATCCAGGAGCCTAGAGATGAGAGTCCAGTGACACCGGCCACTGAATAAAGGAGGTCAGCAGAATAAGCAGGCCCAGAAGGTAAAAAAGGCAGCTATAGACTACATTTTTCAGCTCTGTACTGGTAAATGCATTTTTTAAAATGCTAATTAACTTAGTTAGCAATTGAAAGAATTCAACAAAATGGAGGAACTTTTTGAAAGATTGTCTTTGGAGTGGGGGTCACAGGGGAGAACCCTATAATTCTTTTTATCTGTATCTTTCAAAATGTTTATGAATGCTGCCACAATAAGATTTCTATTATATGGACAGGAAGGCAAGGCACAGAGAGGTTAAATGGTTTGCCCAAGGTAATATAGCTCAAAATGTAAGAGCAGTGTAAAAACTAAGGAATCTAATTTGCTAAGTGTTAGTCCTCTGAGCCCTGCATAAAAGCTATTAATAATGTCACACTTAGCATGTCAAAGTTAGCAGCAATGACATACTACCAAACCACCGCCTGACATTTGCTCATCTTTCAGCTAATTCTATTAAAATTATACTTCCTGACTACTTCATGGGCCCTTTGAGGACTGGGAATGCTCTGAGAGCAAGTACTCCCCTCGTGCCTGAAAGGAACAAAGCTGAATGTTCAAAGCCTTCCTTTAAAAAAAAGAGAGAGAGAGAAAGAGAGAGATTGGTTGATTTGAAAGAGAGAGTGAGAGGAAAGGAAGAGAGCATGGGGGGGGGGGGCAAAGAGAGAGGGAGAAGCAGACTCCCCACTGAGCTGGGATCATGACCTGAGCCTAAGGCAGATGCTCAACTAACAGAGGCACCCAGGTGCCCCTGTGCAAAACTTTCTAATAACCCTCAACCCAGCCCCCCTTGGAGCAAAGGTGAACAAACTGCAGCCCTGGTCAGTTTATACAGCAACAATTATGTACTTTGGATGGTACAGCCCACATGTCCTGCCAACAACCTAAATGTAGCATGTACCCATGTTTTTTTGTGGGGGTTTTTTTTTCCCCCTCAATCCAAACCAGCCCTTCTTATTTATTTCTCTTAGTGAAACCAATATTTTCCATCTAGCTCAGACTTTAAAGTTCGTGTACCCTCCCGCCTAGTCATTTGCAGCCTTTGTCCTGCATAATCTTGCCTTTGGTAGGGATTTGGTGGATTCCTCATCCACCAAATAGCCTCGATTGCCTCCCTTCAAAAACCATTCTACATTCCACCAACAAATTAATCCCCCTAATCCACTTTTTCTGTGCCCCTCCTTTTCTTAGAAGCTTTCCACTCCCTTCTGGTGCCTATAATCAGAATCACTCTATCTTTTCTAACTTAACTCCCACTACTCCCAAGCATAAACCATTTTGACTGGCAAATAGCAGCATACCCACTTATTTAATTTTATTTATTTACCAGCCCATCCACTTATCAATCTCTGCCTCTATGCTCCTACTGACACCATTTGCCTTATCTAGAAAAATTTACTCCTTCATCTGCCTACTAAAATCTGTTATGAATACTTCAAATCCATTCATCTATTTCCTGAATGGCCTAAAGCACTCATATGTTCCATTCATTTAGCACTTAAATGTGTGCTACTTTGTATCCCTCCAACCAAACTGCACATTCCTTGAGGGCAAGGCACTTCTCAGCCTTCCCCACAATGCCTAGCGGAAGGCTGTTCAGGTCAACGGACACTCAGTCCATGTAAGTTGAAAAAATAAAGCATTACAGAAAGCAGCGACTTTTCAATTAAAGATTTTATCTGTTGAAGACTTGGTAAGTCTTCGACATTCGAAAACATTATCAGCTTGGAAGAAATATGGAATAGAGATGAGGATCATTTGGAAGAGGAGGGAAGTGCCCTAGAGTCCTACCCTAATTCTCTTTTTGGTTATTTGCTATTTACCACTTTCTATCCCATCAGAAAAGTAAATGTCGAAACGGGGAAGGGGAGCTTCCCAAATCTTACATTATATAATTATAAAATACCAATATCTGGATGTGGAGATAAATAAGCTCATTCTTTTGGGAAATCTCAATTCAATCTACTGTTTTGTTTTGTTTTACTTTTTTTTTTTTAAGTTTTTATTTATTCATTTACTTAAGTAAAATCTCTACGCCCAACATGGGGCTCGAACTCACCACCCTGAGATCAAGAGTTGCAGGATCTTCGGTCTGAGCCAGCCAGGTGCTCCCCTATTATGGTTTCCAAATGCCAATTCTACATGAGGACTACTTTAGAAAATGTTTTAACTGAGAGTAAGTACAGTAATTCTTGCCATGGTTTTAGGTCATCTTAAGGGTATCTCCTGTTACATCTCAAAATCCCAATTCACTTTTCTTAAACTCACGCCCAAAACTTTTGGGACAGGGCAGTGAAAGGAAAGGGGAAGTGTATAAGATATTGTAAAACTCCCCAAATGCTGGGAATCCCTGAATTAGAAACAGTATGCACGTGTATTACTTCCCATCTTTTCCCATGAAAGGATTCTTCTATGTCAGTGGATGGCTGATATGTTTAGTTGTACCATATTAAAGAACTGGCTTACCTTTCTGTTTCAGCCAAGGCAACATAATTCTGGCAGGACCTGTTGGGCCAACTGATCTAGCTGGGGGATTCTGTGAGGAGCTCCCCTGGTTAGTAACTTCTGGTGTCCTCTAGAGCACCTGCCTGTCCTCTAGAGCATAGCAGAAATGAGAGTTGTTGCCTCTGGAAGCTAGATGTCTGGTCCTTCTGGAAAGGAGCACCAAGAACATTCCTTGATGGGAAGTGGTGTCTGGAAGTAGAATATCATGAGGTGTGGAATCAACCAGTGTTTCCATCCAGAGGTTTTTTGGTTTGCTTGTTTTTAATTTTATTTATTTAGCCAAAAGAGAGAGAGGGAGAGAGAGGGGGAGAGCAAGCACAAGCATGGGGAATAGCAGGCAAGAGAGAAACAGGCTCCCCACTCAGCAGGGAGCCCGATGCTGGGCTCGATCCCAGGACACTGGATCGTGACCTGAGCTGAAGGCAGACACTTAATGACTGAGCTACCCAGATGCCCCTAAGAGTTTTTTACTTTCTAAGTCTGTCATAGTCCCAACTCAAGAAATCCAAGCAGAATTGAAGAATCCTGGGGAATTCTATGTTGTGGACTCATTGCATTTAGTTTGGATTGCTTCATTCATTCATTATTCATTCATTTAAGGGGGCCCCCTGCCCAATGTGGGGCTTGAACTCATGACCCTGAGATCAAGAGTCACATGCTCTACCAACTGAGCCAGCCAGATGCTCCTCAACTGCTTTTTCTAATGGCAAAGATAAACAATGATGTAATAAAAAGATCTTTCCCTTGGAGATTTTTCACAGCTTTCTTTATGGAAAACTTGACAGCATGTGAGACTGTGTTTCTTAGGAATTTTGTTTGTTCCTTTGGTTTGGTTTTTATTTTTATTTTTGTTTTTGCTTTGCCTATTGCACCGGGACTCAGCAGCTGTTAATATACATAACCATTTCCTAACTATGCACAAATAGTATACTTTGTATATATGTCCCAGGGCAGTGATATCTTCAGGATAAAATCTCCCAAATAAATCAATAGAGATCATGATGCAATAAATCATTAAAGCTCCCAGTCCATCCAGTTTTCTCCCTCTCCTTCTCAGTATTTCCATCTTTGAAACTCATTATGCTATCACATCCTGTGACAAGTGTTTTTCAATGTGTAGCCCATGAATCCCCCCCATCACAATCTACTAAGAGTGTAGAACTCCAAATTCTGGCATATCTATACACAGGGTACTGGAAAACTCCTCCAGTGTTGGCAATCCCTGAAATAGAGAATTAATATAAGCATCTTTTGTCTTCCATCTTTCGCTATTAAAAGATGGAATTCCAAGCAGCCAATGGAACACTGAAGAAACCTTTTTTTTTTTTTTAATGTTTATTTATTTAAATAATCTCTACACCCGCATGGGACTCGAACCCACAGCTGAAAGATCAAGAGTCACACGCTCCACCAACTGAGCCAGCCAAGCACCCCTATACTGACTGAGCTTTCAACAGCTGATATGGATTGATCTTTAAGATATATGACTAAGTGTGGGGGGGGGAGCATAGGACGGTATGTATAATATGCTGTTGTTTGCGTAAAGAAAAAAGGCATATTTTGTATGGAACTAAGTATTGAACGTCCCTAACAGAACATCTGAGACAACGGCAGCAGGAGTTGCCGTAGGGGTGAGAGAAAGACTGACTTTTTGTTGTGTATCTTTTGTACTTTATGAGTTTTATGTCACGTTCACGTTACCCAATTTTAAAAAGGTAATTAATAAGTTGGAAAATAATGCAGATCCCTAGGTTCTGCTTAAGTCTTAATAAATTGAAATCTCTCACACGGGGCCAAGAGATCTACATTTTAAAGCACCCTATTCTGTAAACCAGGATTGAGAACCACTGTCCCCAACCTTTCTTTTCTTTTTTTTTTAATTCCTTCTTTTCTTTCTCTTGACCCCTCTACCACCACCACCACCTCTCCTGTCCTCACTTCCTTATCCAGTGTTAAGTCTCGGTTTCACAATTCGATCATTCCAAGACCAGTGCTTTTTTCCCTCCTTCCCATCCCCTCCTTGCCATCCACTAAAACCACAAATCAGGATGGATCTGCCTTTTTGACCTTCAGCACACAGGTTAACTTCCCAGGTTCTAATCTCGGCTGCGACCTGAGTTCTCCCTGACAATTCTTTGGTTCTTAGTAACTCGTAATGCCTTTTAAAAGGTCACCAATGTTCTCAAAACATATATACTCCTCTCGCTCCCATAGCACAAAGAAAATAGAGGATATCAGACTGGCATCTCTCAATTCCCTGCCTTCCTACTTCTATATCTACGCACGCATCCATCCTTTCTTCTCTCTCTCTTTTTCTTTTCTACCTGCAGTCTCTCGACCCTTCTCCTGTAATCTCTGAACCATACGCAATCTGTTAACCTTGGCTCCTTGGGCACCAAAAGCATTCTCTTTCTACTGACAAGCAAGCACTCTCCTCCACAAGCCTTCTGTGTGCTCCAGCACCCATCCTCTTTCTTCTCTCCTTTCCAGCCAAGTTTCTTAGGAGTGGAGCGATGGAGGGCGCATGGGTGGCTTGGTCGGTTAAGCATCTGACTCTCCATTTCGGCTCAGGTCAGGATTTCAGGGTTGTGAGATCGAGCCCTGTGTGGGGCTCTGTGCTCAGCCAGGAGTCTGCATCTCTCCCTCTCCCTCTACGCCCCCTGCTCTGGAATGCTCTCTCAAATAAAGAAATAAATCCAAAAAAGGAAGGAAGGAAAGAAGGGAGGAAGACTCTTCACCTGCCTTGAACTTAAACTTAACTCTGGTCACTGCTCTGGCCCAAGTCACCAGTGATTTCCTAGTTGCCAAGTCCAGCAGACACTTCTCAGTCCCTGCTTTATTTGACCATTTTGCTCCTGGGTCATCACTCTTTCTTCCTGGTTTCCTCTCACCTCCTTCCCTGATTATCCAAGACTTGGTCTCCTCAATGGAGTCCTCCTCTTCTGCTCCTCAAAGGTTGTCAGTGGATTAAGAAGGGAAAAAAACTTCCTTCGTCCACTTCCAAGAGATGCTAACGCGCCCCCCCCAAGCCTGAGTCCTGTAGTGACCCTCAGCCTGTGGAAAGCACCAGAAAGTGAAAACAAAGTCCAATGAGCAGCGATTAGAAACACTCCATCTCAAAAGTGTTTGTGAAAATTAGTGTCTCAAGAGCAGAAGACCGAGCTCTGCGGTATTACAGCTATGATCTAAATTTGCTTTGGGGGTTTTGCTGGCTTTAAATCCCTTACTCCTAATAGCCTCAGGTTACTACAAGTTCTTAAACTTCCTAATCTCTAATTTATGAAGAGCTTTTTTATAAGCGTTTATTTATTTAGCCTTCAGGCTTGTATTTTGAAAACCTCACATTAACTTATTGGGATTTGCTTGGCCCAGCCTCTCTACCAATCTGCTTCCAAGTGGCCTTTTTAGCTGGTAGTTAGCTTTTCATCATTAAAAAAAATACATTTTTTTAATCATAGAAATGATAGAAAAAGGAGCTAAAACTTACCCACCAGGCCCCCTACCCAGTCACAACCACTGAAAATGTTGGTATCCTCCTTCTCCGTCTCTCCACTCTGTTCCCCCCATCTACTTCTGTACCATAATCTAATCGGAGTTCAGAGCCTGATTGGGAAAGTTTTTATGTCGACACATGCCATGTGCCTTGGCGGTCTGCTAAGTCTGAGAAACTCCAGGAGGCATTTTTTCCTTCTGACTTACCCATGTGTTTCTCTCAGATTCTTGGAAACATTCCTCTGTGCGACATGGGTATTAGCCTACAGTCTCAAGTAACAGAAAATGCTATTCAAACTCACATAAACAATAAGGAAAAGTATTGCTTCGTGAAACTACAAGTCCAGAGGGTAGGGTGGCTTCAAGGGCAGTTTAATTTAGTGGCTCTGGATCTATTTCTCTGCAGTACCCTGAGATGACCTCCTACATGGGTTGGCTTTCTCCTCGGGGTGCTCCCTTCATGGGGGCAAAATGGTTGTACCAGTTTCGAAACCATGGTTTCGCATAGAAATGCCATCCATCTGAGTACAGTTCACCTAAAAGCAAGGAAACTTCTTTCCCAAGAGCCTCTAGCATTCTTGAGTCAAGCCCTGTTCTCGGGGCAATGCCGTGTACCACCTTTAGCCAGAGGTCCTGAACCAGTTACTGGCCCTGAGAACGGAGCTGCCTTTAGACGAGCCGGTCCCGGATGTGGGCTGAAACACAAGGGGTTTTTGTTGAGAGTGGTAGATCCTCAAATAAAACCCGGATTACGTTAAGAACCAGAAACAATGAAAGCAGACTAAACAGATAGACAACCACACGTGCGTTTACAAACTTGGCCATTTAATTCATTACTTAATGTATCAATAAAATAAATTGTGTTTCACAAACTAATCAACAGTTTCGGCTTATTGTTGTTTTGTAGCTCATTTTTGAAGCTTTAATAGGTGACACCTTCACACAGTTCAATATTTAAGAAAAAGCAAAAACCAAGCGAAAAGTATATACAGTAAAACACCCTTTCTGTTACTGACCACTAGCCCTACAGAGATATTTGATGTTTGTACAAAGGAAAAACCAAGAGTCTAGACATATAAGCTCTCTCTCTGTACACAAAGTATAGCAAGCTACACACCCCATACTGTATCTTGCTTTTTTTTTTTTTTTGGCTGAATAATATATATTGGAGATTACTGTATCAGCACCTTAAGAGCTTTGCCATTCATTTTTTTCCCCCCTGCATTGTATTACACTGTATGAAAATGCCACATTTATCCAATACCTATGGATGGACATTTAGGTGGCTGATAACGTTTTGTTGTTAAAATGCTGCTATAATGGATGAGATCATATATATTTCACAGTGTACATCTGGGGACTATCTAAAGCATAAATTCCTAAAACTGGAGTTAATGTCAAATTGCTAGCTATTCCTGCACTGTTTATACTCCCACTGTCAGGGCTTCAAAGTGCCTGTCTCAGAACACCCCTATCAGCACAGCACAGTATCAGACTGTGGGGGTCTTTGCTAATTTGATCATTGAAAATTGTTATTGCTGTAGAATTTTTTTTTTTTAAAGATTTTATTTATTTATTTGACAGAGAGAAACCACAAGTAAGCAGAGAGGCAGGCAGAGAGAGAGGAGGAAGCAGGCTCCCTGCTGAGCAGAAAGCCCGATGCGGGGCTCGAACCCAGGACCTGGGATCATGACCCGAGCCGAAAGCAGTGGCTCAACCCACTGAGCCACCCAGGCGCCCCATTATTGCTGTAGAATTTTTTTAAGGATTTTATTTATTTGAGAAAGACAGAGAAAGAGAGAGAGAGAGAGAGAGAGCATGAACAGGAGGGTGGAGGGAGAGGGATGGAGAAGCAGACTCCCCACTGAGCAGGCAGCCCGACACAGCCTGAGTCTTAGCGGCCAGAGATCATTATGGGCAGACAACGCTTAACTGACCAAGCCATCTAGGCGCTCCTGTTATCTCCGTATAATTTTAATTAAAAATTTTTAAGATTTTATTTATTTATTTGACAGACAGAGATCACAAGTAGCAGAGAGGCAGGCAGAGAGAGAGGAGGAAGCAGGCTCCCCGCCGAGCAGACAGCCCGATGCGGGGGCTCGATCCCAGGACCCTGAGAACTTGACCTGAGCTAAAGGCAGAGGCTTTAACCCACTGAGCTACCCAGGGGCCCTGTAATTTTAATTTAAATCTCTTCTGTTGTGGGTGAGTCTGAGCCAATCTCCCGTGCCTGGGGGCTGTTTCTTACTCTACCAGGACTTGCCTGTTCTTATTCTTTGCCCATGTTTGCTTGCACCATTGGTCTTTTGCTTTCTGATTTGTAGGAGCTCATATGTGAAGGGAAATTAGTCTTTGGTCTGTAATACAGCTGCAAATATTTCCATCCAATTTGTCATTTGTCTTTTGCCTTAGCTTACGGTTCTTTCCAGGCAGAAAATTTTAATGCTATGAGATTGAACATACCTATCTTGTACAGTTCTGGGTTTAATGTCTTAACCAAAAAGGCCTCATCCTATTCTTAGGTGAATAACTCTGTTTTAGTTTCTTCCAAAAGAGAAGATGGTTTCATTTTTATACCTTTAAATATTATATCTGCTTGGGATTTATCCTGGTCAGGTATGAGGAATAAGTCCAACTTTGATTTTTTTTCCCCATTTCTCCCCATTTAGTTTTATGCCATTTCGTGATGATGCTCCTTCTTGTTTTATGACACTGACGGCATTGCCAGTATTCTCTGTAAATGTTTTAAAACATCTAAGTTTTCATTGACTTTATTTCTTTCTTTTTTTTTTTAAGATTTTATTTATTTATTTGACAGAGAGAAATCACAAGTAGGCAGAGAGGCAGGCAGAGAGAGAGGAGGAAGCAGGCTCCCTGCTGAGCAGAAAGCCCGATGTGGGGCTTGAACCCAGGACCTGGGATCATGACCCGAGCCGAAGGCAGCGGCTTAACCCACTGAGCCACCCAGGCGCCCCTGACTTTATTTCTTTTTAAGATTTTATTTGTTTGTTTGACAGAGAGAGGGAACCCAAACAGAGGAGCAGCAGAGGGAGAGGGAGAAGCAGGCTTCCTGCTGAGCAGGGAGCCCGGTGTCGGGCTCGATCCCAGGACTCTGGACGCTTAACGACTGAGTCACCCAGGCACCCCTTTCATTGACTTTAATTAGCAAAACCGTAACTCAGAGTTTCTACAGCTTACCCTAGGCCATGATATATGTTGGATGTTGGGGAGACAATGGGGTAAAAAGGTCCTGAAATCACCCAAGGGATAATGCTTGCTGCATATTCATCATGATCACTATTTGGAAATGCCCTTGCTCAGGACATGCACTTACAACAGAAACAATGGAAAACAACGAAGTGGGGGTGCCTGGGTGGCGCAGTCAGTCAAGTGTCTCCGGCTCATGCCATGATCCCATCCCAGGGTCCTGGGATTGAGTCCCGCATCGGACTCCTTGTTTAGTGGGGAGCCTGCTTCTCCCTCTACCTGCTGCTCCCCCACCTTGTGCTCTCTCTCTCTCTGGCAAATACATAACGTCTTTTTAAAATATAAAGAATTTTTAAAAAAGAAATACTTAAAAAAAAAAAAAGAAAGAAAAGAAAAGAAAACAGGGTGCCTGCGTGGCTCAGTTGGTTGGCTATGTACCTTCAGCTCAGATCACAGTCCCAAGGTCCTGGGATCGAGTCCCACATCGGGCTCCCTCCTTGAGGAGCCGGTTTATTTATCCCTCTGCCTGCCCCCCCCCCATTGCTTGTGCTCTCCCTCCCTCTCTCTCTTTGTCAAATAAACAGATAAAATCTTTAAAAGAATAAAAAAGAAAACGAAAACAACAAAGTATAGCTTAAGTGATTTAAGTCACTTAAAACTGACACGCATAATGTTCTTTTTATTAATTCAGGCTCTTTTTGGACATGGCATGATTAATGTCCTGTAGGACTGGGCCCGGTAGCTTACTTCTGGGTGCACTCTAAGATACTGTTGAGCACCCACAGTTTTAACAAGAGGAGCACATGGCCTAGGAAGCCCCCTCCGAAGCCAGCCAGGGAGAGGGGAGCCCAGCAGGAAAAACAGAACGGAGACACATCTTGGTTTCCTAAGCTGTGGATTTTAGCAGTCGGGTGGGCCAAATCCAGATACCCAAGGACACTTACCCAACTCCCTTTTACTGCAAGAAGAATGGAATATACATTGTGATTCTCCAGTGGAATAAAAACTACCATTATCCACAGCAACGGAATGCCATGGTCACCGCTGAGTAAAAATCCTTTGACAAGTACAAACAGACTTCTGCCGTGGCACTGTCACATCGCATTATACTTATTTGTTTACATCTCTGTCTTTCCCAGGAGACCGGGAGTTATTTTAAGGGCAGAAGCTCTTTGTCTTCTTTGAATCCCTATAGCTTAGTATCCTCATCCCTCTCTATAGGAATGTGCTTATCGCGTGCTTTCTCTGCTTACGTATCCCACACTTCAACACTTGCTATTTGCCCAGCAGCCAGTGTCAGCCCCTGAACTACAGAATTCCCCATGCGTTACCTTTTTTTCAGTTCTCACAGCACTGGTATGAGGTGCGCCCTATTATTTCCCTCTTTGTAATAGTGAGGAAACCAAGACACCGTGAGGTTAAGTAAGTTGCCCAAGGTCACACAGGTAAAAGCTAGTGGAGCCAAGATTCAAACCACAGATGGTCTCTAACTCCACTACATCGAATTCAAATTTTTTTTTAAATTTTATTCTTGAGTACTTTCAGCATCCAACACAAGGCTCGAACTCACAACCTCAAGGTCAAGAGTCGCATGCCCACCTGACTGAGCCAGTCAGGTGCCCCACCATTTAATCTAATTTTTCTTTTTTTGTTACTGACAAATTCTTGTGTGACACATCTCGCAGCTGACTGCCACACAGAGGAATAGAACCTCTAATTTACTGGAAAGGATGTGGGAATGGCATTCAAAGAGATTGGGTTCATTTTTGGGTTGCAGCTCGCTGGCGGTTGCTTAAGAAAGCGCATCTGGGGGCGCCTGGGTGGCTCAGTGGGTTAAGCCGCTGCCTTCGGCTCGGGTCGTGATCTCAGGGTCCTGGGATCGAGCCCCGAGTCGGGCTCTCTGCTCAGCAGGGAGCCTGCTTCCTCCTCTCTCTCTGCCTGCCTCTTTGCCTGCTTGTGATCTCTCTCTGTCAAATAAATGAATAAAAAATCTTTAAAAAAAAAAAAAAAGAAAGCGCATCTGTTTCCTCATCTGTAGACTACAAAATTAAATGACCTCTTTATCTCGGGCTTGTTGAAAGGATTAAATGAGGTTTAAAACAATCTGCTGTAAATGGCTAAACAAGGGTGGATCGCTGTCCTTGCCTCCCCCTACCACCAACGCAGTGCGATTTAGCCCTGAATGCCGGCTTTCCTCCTGCTGCAAATCCGGGAAAAGCCTCCTCAGTTATGCAGGACACATGTTACTTTCGGACAATGAAAAAGTAATTTCTCCACCTTGGGGTGAGTTGGAATAACTTTTCCAATCCAAATGTCAGGTCCGCTTAAGCAGCTGCTCAAGGAAAGGGATTATCCCAGCTCCTACTCGTAGCTGCGCCCACAGAGCAGAACCGTCGCTGAGCGCCAAGACTCTGACACCAGCTCCTTTCTCATCATTCTAGGCCAGTATCCTGGGATCTGACATGAGCCATTAGGAATTTCTTAAGCAGCCACTGACTGGGAAAGGCAACTGCCAGTGCTGAAGAAGTATGTTAAAACTCATTTTTTTTTTTTACAGTAAAAGTCCCAAAGATAGACAAAGACGCTGAGTTGACTCATCGCCCTCAAATAGAGGAGTCATCTTGATGGTGACACTCATCCTGATGTCCTGACGGTGCTGAACAGGTGGCCTATTCTGTCAGCCACGGGATCTAGGGTTGCAGGAACACAATGTGTCTCACTAGGTCATCTATGGGGGAACAAGTGGACAACAGCTCCAAGATCCCAAGGGTTTCAGTCAAAGGGAAAATTTGATTCTATGGGAGTCACTAAACAAATAGGAGGGAAATGAGGAGTCGGCACGATCAGGGTGGGGAGCATAGGCAGGAAGCGTGTCGGAAAATGCCCTTTAGGCTTGTGATTGGCACTAGTGCAATTCAAGGCTAGGTGAGCTAGGAGCATGGAACAGACTCTTAGCCCTCAGCAGATACAGCAGCTGGGAGCCACCATCACGGTCATTCTGATCATGTTCTCATGTCAGGCAAACTCCAATTCCGTTCTCTGGGTTCTATTGTCTGAGTGCCCACCAGCTGTTCCTGTGGTGGCTTCCTTACAGCCATGAGGGGCTTAAGGATCCCTGCCTGGGCAAGAACAATGAGGAAGCTACCCCAGGGCATTTCTTACCCTCTTCTCTTTGCCCCCCTTAACACTTTCCCCCTGATGCCCAGAATCTGTTCTTCTTTGCTTAAAAAAATTCAAGCCCTCCCCCAAAGCTCACCTCTCCCATGAAACCTTCCTTGATCTTTCTGTTTTCATAACATGTACAGCTTGTACACGCAGAGCTGATGGACACACAGACCCATTCTGCCCTGTCTGATGTGTGCTGACCTTTTCTTCCCCCAAATAGATGATAAAGTCCTTGAGGACAGAACCACGTCTCCCCCTTCTTGACCTCACATGCCTGCTGCTATGATTTGGCAGTGAGTGTAGCGGGGGACACCTGAGGCTCTCAGACTGTCTCTGCTGGGGAATTTAAGGAGCCCTCAGCTGGCTTCTCAACAGGATGGCATCAAATCAGCCTTGCTATTGGGCATCTACCAACCTTTCCCCTGCTTCTAGGAGCTGGGGGCATGCCTGGAGATTAAGTCCCTTTTCCGCGACCCTTGCCATATCCCATTTGTTCTGGATTGGGTGTGTGCTCTTCTGTCAATCCCTCCCACCAAGAACACAAATCCCACCTCTGAACCATGCTTCCGGCGGCACAGTCCCTGCTACCCACTATCCAGAGCAGCTCAGTGGAATTTCGTACTGCCCAGACTCTGTACCATGTGGGTTGTGCTCCACCCCTCTGTAGCTCATCCCTCATCCTCCCCAGCACCAACCAGCTTGCCCGTCCCTCCATCTGAAAGACCTTCTGGAAACGCCTGCCTTGCTCCAGGGTTTCTGGCTGGCCTCTGAGTCCTTTCCACTCTGCCATCAACTGAGCCATCATTCTGAGACTTCAAAAAAAATATTCACCTCAAAATCCGAGACAAACACACACACACACACACACACCACACCCATTTTCACAAATCCATTTATCAGTTGAGAAGATTTCCACTACCTTCCTAAATTAATACTCTCCATCTTCTGGCATGTCTCATCATCGCTAAGTCTTCCAACATCCAGCCTGGAAGTCGCTTTAAGTCAAAGGAGATCATTTACCCCAACCCTCTTATTTTGTTCCCAGTCTCTATTTTACTACCCTACATTTATGCTTATTTAGAAGCCGGTGGTATAGAACTTTTGCTAATGATGACTTTAGCAAGGAATTCTCTTTGTCTGTTAGTAAATTGCCACGGCGCTAGAAGACCGTATGGGAGGTCTCGAAGTGGTCATCAGTTACCGTCAAAATGCATTTATCCATTGCTAAAATGAGATAATCTCCTTCTCAGCCTCAGAAAGAAGACACATACACACAAGTTCTCTCTCCCTCCCTCCCTCCCTCTCCCTCCTTCCCTTTCTCTCTCTCTGTGTCACTCCCCCAATGCCATCAGCCAGCTTTCTGTCCGGAACAATCAATATACCTCCCAGCTGGAATGACAGCATCATTTTATTGACTCCGAAATCGGAGAGTGATAAAGCAAGTCACAGCAGGCACAGCAGAAATGCACTGCTTTTGTGATTCGTATTTCAGAAATGATGCCTGAGACCAAAGATGCAAAACAGAGTTTGCTATGTGTTGGCAAAAAATGGAGTTAAGGGCAGTCACCTCTGCTGAACCTTTCACACTCTAGAGGAAGCAATACCGCTACTGATTCCCGCAGGGAGGTTGCAGTGGACAGTACATTTCCTGCAACCATCCCCTCACTGTTCTCTATGCTGGGAGCTGGCTAAGCAAACTGTGGTGTTTCCTAGGTAGTGATCTGGCTATGAGAATCGCAGTGGAAGCAGCATCCCTGGATTATGGCTTGTCCACCCCCACCTCTGGACAAAGAGCTAACTTAGTCCACACTCTGCAAACCCAGAATCCCTGTGTGTGTGTGTGTGTGTGTGTGTGTGTGTGTGTGTGTGTCTTACATCTCTCTCTGCTTTCCCTACTGTAGAAAAACCCTGGAAATTCCCTCCCCCTGCAGGTTTCTACAGCATTTTTCTCTTCTTACTCTGACTTGTCTTCTCTCAGACCCAAGTACAGAAAACGATGCTGGGTTGACATTTTATGAAGCGTGGAATATAGGACGGTGTTGTTGGCAGAGAAACAGGGACAGACTCACAAAAGATGGACCAGAGTCCTGAGACCTCAGTTAGATCTTTGCTGTTGGGGTCTTACAAACTCTCCTTCTTAAACATGTCTTCCAGCTCCCAGCATCTACAGAGCACTTAGACCTCCAAGGGGAGAAGCTGCTGCTTGCCCATAAACCTCACTACCTCTGAAGTCTTATTTCTGGACATTGGTTATGAGTCAGTGAAAAACCCCAAATGATCTCTGTATCAGGTGCTCTCCTGCCCCGTTGCAGCTTATGTCACAAACAAGAAAAAGGACTGAGCTCAATTTGCTGGAATCTCCCTCATGACAGCTCATTTTTATTTTGAAACAAGTGTTGGAAATTCTTAACACTAGGGGAGAGACTTACAACAAATAAAAAATGAAAGCAGAAATGAGGCCGTTCACACTGTCTCCACTTCCACGAGTCTAAAAACGTCCATCAGTCAGCAACACAGCTCAACCAGGAAAACTGAAACACTTTGTAAATGGCAGAATTCTCAGAGGTCTCCAAGACGTCTGGCCCCTGGCATGCTCAAGCCTTCTCCTAGCTGGCCGGCCACTCACCTCCGTCCTGCTGTGAAGAAATTCTGCAGATGTAATTAAGTGCCCACATCAGGTGATCTCACGACAGGGAGGTTGTTTGGGTGGTCTTGACTGAATCACGTGGCCCTTTATATCTGGATCTAAAGGTCAGAGACAGAGGAAGTCCAAGAGATTTGAGGTCTGAGAAGGATTCAACGAAAGGGAAATACTCCATTGCTGGCTTTGAAGACGGAAGAGCCAAGACATGTGGCAGTCCCTAGGACTACTGGGAGCAGGCCCCTGGGGTGACAGCCAGTCAGGAAACAGGGACCTCAGCCCTCCAGCAGCAAGACACTGAATTTCATGACAACACGAGTGTTCGTGGACAACGGTGCTGAGCTCCAGATGAGCGCGCATCCCGGCCGACACCTTGATCTAGGCTTGTGAGAATCTGAGCAGAGAGTCCTGCTGTTCTCAGACCCCTTGCCCATGGAGTCTGGGAGATAATACTGGCTGTTGTTTTAAGGTGTTAAATGTGTGATAAAAAACAAATACCAAAAAAACAGGTTAAAAGCATTTTATCCAAGACCAAAATTCAACCTGCTCTGGCGAGGAACCCAGCAGCCTATCAACCAGTGTAAACCAAATCCACTGGGCAAGCCCCTTACTGCTGCTCAAAGTCTGATTCATGGACCAAAAGCGTACACAGAGCCTGGAGCTGCTGAGAAATGCAGCATCTCAGGCCCCATCCAGATTTTCTGAGTCAAATCTTCATTTTAAGAAATTCCCTGTGACTCATATGCATTTTAAAGCATGAGAGGCAGTGGTTGGCACCCTCACTCAGAGCTGGAAATCTGGAATCAGCAAAACCTGGATTCTCCATGTGGCGCCACGGTTTTACTGGCTGTGTGGCCTTGGACAAGTTGCTTAACCTCTCTGAGTCTCTATTGATCTATAAAATGGAGCAAACAATAGTACCAACTTGTTAGGGTTGTGGTGAAGATTAAATGGGACAGTCTGTAAAATACGTTAGCCCAGTGCCTCCTGGCACACAGTAAGGGCTTAGTAAATGTTGGTCATTATTGGATTGGGCACCAAGAGTGGGGTGAGTCAAATCTAAAGGGGGCAAACCCCATCAGTTGGAAGTCTGTAGGATCACTGTGGCGAACGTCCTTCTCTGATGAAATACATGGTCACAGGCTCCTCAGAGACTGTGGAAGGTCATGACCTTACTTTTCTACCCCAGTAAGCATCCCCTGACCCCAGGTTGGGTCAGTCCCGCCCTCCCATCACAAGCATGGACTCTTGTAACCACCTGTGTCTCCTGGCCCCCGCCCCTGAGAGTTCTCCCCTACCAGCATTAACCTCTTAACCCCATTGGGCTCCACCTCACTTAGCTAATGAGATCTGGCCAGAAACCATGGAGACGGTTGTCCGACACCCTGAGCAGCTGGCATCCCCAGCTATCGATGACAGCTCCCCCCACAGACAAGATGAATGGGCATGTCAGCGGCCGAGCACGAGCCATGTGGCTGGTTAGGCAGAAATCTAAGGTTCTTTTCATTTCTGCTGAAGGGAATGGTGACAATGGCAGCAGCATTGAGTGTGAGGACAAATGAACACACGGACAATTCCAAATGGCCAGAATGAGAGAGAAGTCATCTGCCACAGGCTCCGGGAGGTCCGGCTCCCCTTTCTGGTTTCTCTGCTCCCGGCACACGCTCCTCTCCCTTGCTTGATCTTCGGAGTCCGGGCTGAAGAAATCTCAATATAAATAATCTTCAATAAATAATCTTCAATATAAATAATGAGGACAACATTGATAATAATAATAGCCCTCATTTGCTGAGTGCTCCAAGTGCCAAGCACTTCTCATGAATTATTTACACTCCTTATGACAACTCTGTGGAGAAGATATGATTAGGTCTCTTTTTAGTCAAGGCAACAGGTTCAGGGAGGTTAAGTGGCTTGCCCAAGTTTACGCAGCAGCTGTATAGTTGCCCTTGGAGTCAGGCCTGGGTGTGCTTGACTTGGAAGCCTGTGCTCTCTTCCCTTTGTCTCTGCAACATAGCCTTTGCCCCGACTCCTTGAAGAGACTCCTGACCCTCTGTGTTGAACCCCACCTTTGGGTCTTTGATGCTAAGGCCAGTCAGCTCCTAAAGGGCCTTTCTCTGTCCTTCCCAGGTGTGCACCAACCACTCTTGGATCCTGTCCTCTCTCCTCAGATGCCCACCCATCCTGTCCTCTGTCCTCAGATGCTGGACAAAGACAGCACACACCACTTTCTTGCTGTCCACAAGGTTCTGCTCTATGGGGTTCCTCATCTCACTGCTCGCAGGGGTACTGGCTGGGTCTGCCCAGTAAGAGACTGGATTGACACCCCGAGGCTTGGATAACCATCACTCCCCCCGGACCTCACCTCAAAAGTGGAGTCTCCTGTGTCCTCCAGCCTGACTCATGGTGGCAGAATTGCTTCCGGGATGTTCCAGGTATTAAAGTAATTAAATAAGGAGGCCATTAGATTGAGATGGCCCTACCGCCTTGGCAGCCTACATAAGGAAGCCAAACTCTAAGCCAGAGTTGATGCACTCAAATCCGAGAAAATGAAACTTAAGAACAGCCAGTTGCAAACACACAACCAGGCTTCCCCAAATAAGGCAACTGTGTAAGGCATGGTCAATGGAGTAATCTCCTTGCTTTGCCTCTCCATCCTCTCTATAAAAACCTCTCCCCTAGCTTCTGTCAGTAGAGTGCTCCTGACCATCGTTGGTTTGACTTCCAATTCGAAAGGATGTATGTTCAAAAAAACCCTTGAAGAAAAGTTTTACTATGCCTCAGTTTACCTTTTAACACAGGGAAACCCCTCCACTTCGGTTCTGCCTTCAGTTCCTGGTCTGTCCTGTCTTGAATATTCTTTTTTTTTTCTTCCAAAAACATTCTGTAGCTACAGTTCATACCTGATTCAAAATCCACTCTACTGCTCATGGAATAACTCCTTAATCTGGAACCATATCCCTTCACGATCTGACCTCAATGACCCTTCCAAGTACCAACCCCATTTTCCAGCCAACCCTTCCTTGTCCCTTCTCTATTATTTTCTGCTGGGCCTTTGCCCAGCTCTACTCTGTCAGGAATGCCCATTTTCTTCACACCATTTCTGTGTTCTCCAAGATCTAGCTCAAAAGCCATCTTCAGCACAAAAATGGCTCCAATCCTGCCAGCCAGAAATGATCCCTTCCTTCAGTTGATCTGCCATGGTACTTTATTCGCACTTTTCTGGTGACACATCATTTTATAGATTTCACCATAGGTAAGTAGGTACATAATTTTTCTCCCCCTTTAGACTATCAGGTGTCTGAGACCTGACCATCTGATTTTTTTTCTTTTTGGTAGACTTACAATGCCTAGGAAATGTCTTAATAAGTTCTTGCTATAAACCTATTGATCCATCAGCTGGATGGTGGATGAATGGGTAAATGGACAGATGGATGGATAGATGGATGGATGGATGCATGCATGGAAGGGAGGTTACAAGTATTGGGACTCTGGCTGGGGTTTTCACTGGACTGCTATGACAGGAGAAAGGCTGTGTCTGTCAGGTAAGCAGGCCATCACAATTATGGAAGAGGAAGAAAAATTTGGACAAATGAGCCATGCTGGGTGTAAAATCAGACTATGCATGTTCACTGTTTTGTTGTTGTTGTTGTTTATCTTTATCAGGCTGTATCAGTAAGATAATTTAAAATATGAGTAAAAGAAAACCCAACTCTTCAACCTAGCTTCCATCGTCAATACATTTGTTGGAATGAATATAGGAAGTCAGAGATAAGGGGTGGGATCTGGATTGGTGGCTTCAAAGCCTCTTTCCGTTTTTCTAGTGTCCTGTCCTCATCCTAAACTTCATCCTAAGATAAGTTTCCTGGTTTCAGGAAGTCTTCTAGTAGTCATTGGGCTAACTGTCTCCCTTTGTATATTCTGCTAGCTTTCTATGGTTCTTTTTTAAGGATAAGGAAGCATACTTGCCAGAAGTGCCTAGAAAACCTCTCTCCATGACTCATTGGCCCAAATGGGCCTCAGTCAGCCTCATCCAGACCCATTCATGGTAGTGGGGATGAGGACGGGGCTTAGACCACTGAGGGCCCTCCTGGAGCTGTGGCAGAACTCATGATGGGGAGTCACTACAGGACCCATTACACAGCAGACTGTTTTATGGGTTTTACTCCAATTAAGGGCTGGTTCTTGGGAACTTATCATTTTAGACAAGCAATAAATAATGGAAAAATGTGTCCTCTGAAAGATCTTGTTGCGTCAGATACTACAATGCATCTGCTGTTCTTAGAGTCCTTCAGAGCTTCTCGTGCAAATCCATGGTTAGTCAGTAGGGTTAACTGAACACATGTTGTTTGGGTAGCGTTATTCTAAGCACTATGCAAAGCTAGAAAAAGGATACAATGCAATGACTTTTTAAAAAAATAGGATGGGGTTTGAGAAAGTAGCTCTCTTTTAAAGGCAGTGTTAATTCTACTCATTTATTTTCCAGACCTTAGAAACTACTTAAGTTGTGTCCTCCTCTCTTTGTCCCCTCTCATTTAACTCTCCCTTTTCTTGTTACTATTTTTCTCCTCTAATTCTTTGCTCACTTTAGGAAGGCAACATAGTAGAGATTACTAGGGTAGAATCTGGAGTTGGGCTTTCTGGGTGGGAGTGCCGACTTTGAGCCGAGCTATGACTTTCTAGCCAAGCACATCATTGCTCCAGGCTTCCGTGTTTCAATGGTGAATCATACCTAATTATTACGTCTCCTTGGATGGTGCACATGGAAAGTGGTTAGTAAAGGTTAACTATTTTAATTCTCTTCCTCATTCATTCTCTTTTGATGGTGCCATATTTTTGTATCCTCTTCTTCCCTGTTATATCCCAGAGTGATAGGTGGTTCAGAAATAGAGTCAAGGCTAGAGTTACTCCAGGGAGGAATAGAATGGAACCATTTCATTTCTATCTCTTCTCCTCATTATAATCAGGGTATTTAAAGAGTGAATATAATTAAAGGGTGAACGTGCAAAACCAGTTGAAAGGCACACATACGTGCTACATACGCGAGCAGGAGGAGAATGTTCTAGAATCTGCAAGAATCTCCCAGCTGACAATTTCAATTCATCGAGGCCTAGTTTTGCTCAGCCGGCAAGGGCGCTTTCTGATGAAACCTTGGCGATGGCTTTACTTTCAGAACGTGGCGACCCACTCTATCTGTTTTACGGCTGCAGACTGCTCCTCTGATCCTGGCCAGCCATCTGTAAATACATCCATTGATTAGAAGATGATCAGTTGGAAGAATCCGATTGAAGCAAGTGCAGGTCTATCATCCTGGTAGAAAGCAAGAACTACTACACTCTCACGGTGGCGATTAGTGGGATGGATGCGCATGAAGAGTACACAGACTGTCGCCTTGGTAGAGCTCGTGGAAGACCCAGCAGTGGGAAGCCAAAGATTCAACAGCAGTTGACAGCCCACAGCAAACACTACTCCTGTGTCCCTCGCCTTCGGTGCCCCAGCTCTGTCCAGAGACGAGAATGTTGTAGACTATTAACATTTCCTCTCCACACCAGCCACAAATGCTTCTCCACTGACAGTTTCCTCTACCCTCCAGATACCCACAGGGCCAGAACCATCACTTCTTTCAGGGCTTTACTCAAAGGTCACCTTCTCAGGGAGGCTGTCTCGCCATTCTATCTGAAATTTGCCACCCCTGCAACATTTAAAGGGCCCCTTCCCTGCTTTATTCTTTTCTCCTTGGGCTTTACAAGTATCTACCATACAATATAGTTAATGTATTTATCTTATTCATTGTCTACTTTCCCTAATAGAATATATATGCCCTGAAGGAGGGCTTTGGGCCTCTTTTGCTGATTATATTATCCCCAGTGCCCAGCGTAATGCCTGGCACATACTTGGCTCTCAATGAATATTTGTTGAATGAATGACTGAATGAATTTGGGTGATTAATTGATCAGTGTATCTCCTCTGATTATGTGAGCTTCATGAGACCAGAGACCAAGATGTTTTTCCCCCCACTTCTGTATTCCTAGAGCTAATCGCAGGGCCTAGCAGGTAGTAGATACTCAGTATGTATTTTTAAAATAAATAATTGAAAATAGCAGTGATGCCAGAATTGACAGAAGGAATCTATCAGAGGGAACATGGTTATGCAGATGTCTTCACAGCTATGAGGCTGCCCAAACAGTCTCCAACTTAACCTGAGAGTAACATTGGGTATTGTTAGGAGTCACTTTTCTCGTACACTTAGGGTCTGACAACTTGAAATGACACACCCTAGACTGTGGCAGTGGTGCTACACCGTGCTTGGGGCTGGGGTTCTAGAAACATATTTAGAAAAAAATTACATTAAAAATCTTTTTAATCACCCATACGGTACAGATCACAGTGCTTCACGCATTTGGTGCCATCTCTCAGTAAGTTCAACACAGCCAGTTTTTCCCCAGAGTTGGAACAGATGGCCAGGGCTGTTTCTTTGGTTAAGCACCAGATGAAGTAGTTGGCGTGAATGTAAGGGCCATATTGTTGGGGAGGAAATGACATCTATGTATATGTTCATCTGTATTCTTTTCTTTTATTCAACATATAGTTGACTTCGAGCAACTTACTTGTGTACATAACGTCGCTGGACTATTTGGTCCTCAGCGGTGCCAGACCCTCTTTATGGTTTATCGTGGAGAAAGGTATAAAGAAGATGCAAAATAAGCCGTGGGAGGCATTGCAGTGGCTGGTGTGGCCAACAGGAGAATGTCAACCATTGGCTCATTGTATAAGGAGCCTAAATCCCTACAGAAAATAACAAAGAGCATGTATGAAGTTGTTCTAGGTACTGGGTACTAGGTTCCTAAGTACTGGGTACTGGGTTCTTGATGTATATTGTCTCATTGACCTGCGTCATACAACCCTTTGAAGAAGGTATTATAATCCCTGTGACTCTGCTGTGATTCTTCAAAACAGCCAGGCAGGCATGCAGGCTTGGCCCATTCCCCAAAGGACACATTTAGCTGGAGCCAATGATGGAGACATTCTGAGCCCTGAGTATGATACAAACAGTTCTGTCCTTTTCTCTTGAGTTGTCTTTTAGTCCATACCAAGTCTGCCTTATAGGGGTGCTTAAATACCTCTTACCAACTTCATAAAAGTAACTGGGGTAGGGGCATCTGGATGGCTCAGTTGGGTAAGCATTGACTCTTGATCTCATCTCAGGCCTTGATCTCAGGGTCATGAGTTCAAGCCCTGAGTTGGGCTCCATGCTGGGTGTGGGAGTTGGATGTGGAGCCTACTTAAAAAAAAAAAAAAAGTAGTAAGAAGAAATCAACTTGTTATAGGAGTTATACATTATGGTGCTCCCTTTATTCGTAGGGCTAGAAAAGAAAAAATTTCCATGTTGATCAGAACTTGTCAGTTATTCATAAACCAACTCATTTGAGGGGTGGAAAAAATGATTGTCACTTCCTATGTACCTCTTTTGAACATGGTCTCTACTCAGTGTCCTATTTTCTACATTGGGTACATTTTTTCTTCAATCTGCGTTCAGTGGAACGACTACTCATATAGCACCATCGCCCTGGACAGGTAGCACTGGAAGATTCACCTTACTCATTTGTGGTAGCTTCTCTTGTGCTTTTTCCTTAGCCTCTCTAGGTATCACAGTTTCTTCCACATCATCCAAAAACATTTTCAGTATTGATCATAAGTATGGTCTATGCCGTCAATATGTCTAAAATTTCTATCATTTTCACTTCCTTTCTTCTCTATCCCTTCTTCCTCAGGAGCCTGGCTTTGTCCTACCACCAGACACCATGTTTGAAGAACTCTCCCTGGTCACACTGGTGAAGACGGGCAAGGAGCAAGGGGGAAGAGGCAGAGACGTGGCGATGCTGCTTCTCACATTTACAGATGGTGATGGTGGTTCGTGGGGACTTTAATTAGCTTTCCCCCATGTTACTCACCTAGTAAGTAGCTGAGCCAGGGACTGAACCTGGGTCAACAAGGCTCCAAAACACTGTTTCCATTCTACCACACTGCTCCTCAGAGGCAGGAAAATCCCACTAAATGCAAATTTGGGGCAATAATGATGGCCAGACTTTTTGTGAATGGATGGAATCTTGTATGACTCACTCAATGGGTCTGGCAGTGTGACCTTGGAAGGAAGGACAAGATAAGTGAAGAACTTCCTGAAATCATCAAGGGCACGAAGGACCAATATTTACTCTGTGCACGGGACCATCCTAGATGTTTTGAAGGAGACACAGGGCATCCTAGAAGGTCACACTCAAGAAGCAATCTAGCTGAAGGGAAAAGTTATGCCTTATAATAGGGCACCTCCTGGAAACAGAACGCGTTCAAACTACAATTAAGAAGAATTTAAGGGACTAATATGTTTATAAAGGTGAGGGTGAGGTTTAGGGAATTGGAAAAGGAACATGCAGTGCCCTGGGACCAGCAGTGGTGGGATTCTATTACCAACCCCTCCACGCATGCAAGGGCAAGGGGAAGGAGCAGAGTAGAGCTGCATAAGGAGGAGGGGTACTCTCCTATCCCAGGAGCTGGGATCTCCAGTAGGGAGAAGCGGCCAGTCCACAGCGATCCATCAGGGAGGGGGCCACAGTCATAAATATTTCAACCTACTCTTCAATATCCTGGTGATGCTTCCCATAGCCAACCCCAACCAGAAGCTAGAGGGTAGGCATTGATTCTATTCATAAAGACCAGCCTCCCAGGCACAGCAAGGAGTAAAAAAGGGTAAACAGTGGATCTAAAAGGGCAAATGAAAGCTAATTTTATAAAAAACAAACAAACAAAAAAACAGCATATCATTTAAGTGTCTTACAAAGTTTGCTATTACAGGAGTATTGCTATAGATTATCTTGCGTAGTAAAATACACTTTATGCACCTTTAACTGCCATTTTTATATACCGTGTTGTTCTCTTACTAGGTTAGTTTTTTTTTTTTTTTAAGATGTTATTTACTTATTTATTCTGAGAGACAGAGCATGAATTGGGGGACAGGCAGCGGAGGAAGGAGAAGGAGAGGGAGAAACAGACTCCCAGCTGAGCAGGGAGCCCAACGCAGGGCTCAATCCCAGAACCCTGGGATCATGACCTGAGCCAAAGGCAGACCCTTCACCAACTGAACCACCCAGGCGCCCCTCTTATTAGGTTAGTTTCAAGTAAGAATGGCCCAAGTTAAATATTGAAGTAAACTGGCTTCCTGGCCAAGCCACAGGAAAGGCAAGGTGAGACAAAGCTTTCTGAAGGAGCACATTTCCACTGCATTGCACGAACAGTGCTTTTGCTCAGTCCTTTTCCCATTGTGCTGCTTTATTTCATTCACTCACATTTGTCTCCATTATTTAAAAACTCTTTCTTTCTTACATTTTTGCCCTCTCCTTTTCCTCCAGTAAGAAAGGCTGCTTGGCTCACACCTCCATTAACAGATGCTTGAAAATAATGCACCATGGCAATTTTTCAAGGATTTTCCTCTTTCCTCCTTGCAGAGAGAAAAACAAAATGGTGAGGATAGCTTGAGGGATTGGACCAGAACATTGTTTTACTGGAATTTGCAGCTGTTTCTGGATTGCAGAAGGCACTAGAGGGAAACAATGTGCTCGGGGACTGAAGGAAATGGTTTGGCTCCAATCTGTCCCAAGTCATCTGGGGAGGAATTTTCTCATTGTTACAGAGGTTGCTACTCCACAAAGATTTTGCATCTTTCGACACAGAGTGTGCAGGCGAGGGCAAGAAAAGAGAAATCCATGTATGACGTAGGACAGGAGCAAAGAAGGCAAAGGCAAAGAAATAACTGACCTTTGGTCAGTGTACAAATCAATTTGTAGGCTCTGGTCGAAATGTGTGGTTGATAAAAGGGTCACCATTTTTTTCTTTTTTTAAAATTTTAATTTTTTTTTAAGATTTTATTTATTTAGTTGACAGAGAGAGATCACAAGGAAGCAGAGAGGCAGGCAGAGAGAGAGGAGGAAACAGGCTCCCTTCTGAGCAGAGAGCCCGACGTGGGACTCGATCCCAGGACCCCGAGATCATGACCCGAGCTGAAGGCAGAGGCTTTAACCCACTGAGCCACCCAGGCGCCCCCCCCCGCACTTTTTAAAGATTTTATTTATCCATTCGAGAGAAAGAGAGAGAGAGTGTGTGCCTACACATGAGTGGGGGGAGGAGTAGAGGGGGAGAACCTTCAAGCAGATGCCCTGATAAGTGGGGACCCCAACACAGGACGCCTTCCTGCCACCCATGAAATCATGACCTGAACCAAAAGCAAGATGCTCAACAGACTGAACCACCGAGGCGCCCCTTGCCATTATTTCTAAGAGCTTGAGGGCTAGGGTGAGCCGATGAGATTTCCATTTTCATCCCACAGGCAAAATAAAGACGGGTTTATATACACATGTGGATCTAGTTGATGAATGAATGAATGAAAACAGTCCAATAGCAGATTTTCAAGCAATATTTACACAAGAGGCTCATTGGCTTCTCATCAAATGTGAAAGGCTAGATTTATATGCTGAAATATTACTGGCCCTATAGATCTATAGGACAAATAAATCCATATATACCTCTGTACTCATATGTATATATTTCTGGTACTATTTGAGAAACTTCTGAAACTGTATTTTCCTCCTGGTTACTATCCCTGCCATAGACCCTGGAATCTCTGTGGAAAGAGCCTATAAACACTTTTTAAGTCAGGCAAAGATCAGACTAGGTGGAGAGCTATGGAGACCTACCCATCATTTGTTCCTGTAAGGACCTATTTAGAAACTGTCCCTGCTCCCCTTCCCCCAGGGGATTCACTTAAAAACAAGTCCCGGAAACCAGCTCCAGGTAACAAAGCCCAGATACAAGGGTGGGTCAGGCCAGGTGGAGACATCGGATCAGTGGGGGGAGATGCATACTGTCTCCCTGGTTACCAAGGAGTATGGGCCCCGCCCTTTGGGCGCCAATCCTAACCAAGGTGATAGGCTGGGTCAAATGTCTACTAGGGTCAATTGTAACTCAATTGGTCACCTAGCATCACTGTGGAGTTTCCTGTGTGTGTTACAATCTCATTGGTCACCTGTGCGTGGCCAGGCCCGACCGAATGGCCTTTGCCCTTCAAAGCTAGTCTGTGAAACAGAGAAGGGTCGCCCTCTCTTGTAAGAGGTGTGGCCCCGAACGTTCGGTTAGATTCTTGATGCTTGGCGCGAAATAAAGCTTTGCTTGACCTTCGCTTTCTATCAGTCTTGCTCCTTTAATCAAGGACCCATTATTGAGGCATAAAAGTTCCAACTTCTCTTGGTAGATATTTCAGTTTACTTTGGGGTTTGCATATATTCTCTCTTGTTGATTTTTTAAAAAAGATTTTATTTATTTGTCGGAGAGAGAAAGAGAACGAACAAGTAGGGGGAGGGGCAGGCTCCCCACTGAGCAAGGAGAGGAATGTGGGAATTACATCTCCTAAAAACATGTGGAAGTCCTAACCCTTAGTACCTATGAATGTGACCTTATTGGAAATAGGATCTTTGCAGATGATCAAGTTAAGACGAGGTGATCCAATGTGCCTTGTGTCCTCATGCAAAGGGCAAATTTGGACAGAGAAACAGATACAAAGGGATGAGAGTGTGAAGACACGGGAGAAGACAGGCATCTACAAGCCAAGGAACGCCTGTGGCTACCAGAAGCTAGAAGAGAAACAGATTCTCCCTCAGAGCCCCAACCCTTCCACCTCCTTGATAAGCCACCCATTTTGTGACACTTCGACCTGGCAGCCCAAGGAAATCAATACGAATTAAGTCTGATGAGATTTTCTGGCAAAACAATCTTTTGATTTCTTCAGTGAGGAACCTGAAGCTTTAAAAGTAAAAAGGCTTAGGAGTCACCGAGCCATCAGGGATAGCGTTCCATTTCCCCGTCATCCCTCTACCTATCCCTGTAACTGGTCTGGTTTGGATAACGACAACAGGCTTCCCCTCTGCTCAAGCCGGTGGAGGAAGGACATCTCTATCCTCCAATACAGTTGCTCCTGGGCCTTAACAGTTGAAACAAGACTTTGGCATTATTAATATGGAGTAGAAATGTTCATTCTGTGACACTCCGTCTCAACGGATTTCACTCAGTGCTCACGGGCTCATCATTTCCAAAATTACAGAAGCTTGACGGGATGGTTGATCCAGATTACACCTTACATATGAAAGGAGGGAACTACGGGGGCACTTCTTGGGAAAGTCAAGGACAATTTCACCTACATCTGGTAGCTTCTCTTGTAAGAACCTAAAGCTCTGGGGAAGCTGCTGGAGCTCCTGAGGCAGGCAGAGCTGTGATTGGCGAGAGGCACAGAGTAGGAAGGAGCTCAGCCTGCCTGCCTCATTCCCCTTCAGCTTCTTCTGGGCCCTGCACATCCTGCCCAGTGCTGCCCGTCCTCGGGGGCGGGGGATGGGAGGCTCCACTAATCTCAGACTCTGGTCCTTACTCAGTGCTCTCAGCGGCCTGTCCCCAAGTGCCCATCAGACAAGGGGGAGTCAATCCTTTTGCTTTTTCACTCTCTGGATGCCAACACAGCACGGTGCTAGGAGCACCGGTGAGGCCTGTTGAAGAACGAAAATTCAGCGGAGTGAATTTGAAGATCTAATTGGCTTTACGCAATAATTCATGAACCTGGCAGCATCTCATCTAGCAAACAGAAGGGCGCTCCCAGCAGCTGTACAAAGTGGAAAGATTTGGGGAGGGGGGACAGGTTAAGTGGGGTGATGGGCATTAAGGAGGGCACTTGTGATCAGCACTGGGTGTTGTCAGTGATGGATCACTAAATTCAACTCCTGAAACTAATATTCTACTGTATGTTGACTAACTGGAATTTAAGTAAAAACTTGGGGGAAAAAAGGGGAAAAAAACAACAACCCCAAAGTGGGAAGATTTTATAGGCAGAAATAGGGCAAGACAAGGAGGTTATTAGCAAAAGAAAAGAAAGGATTATTTCAGGCGAGGTCACCTTCCCGTGGGGGAACCAGAGAGGGTCTCATGGTGGTGACCTCACTCGTGCTGACCAGGTTATCTCAGACCGACTGGTTTAAAATTCCATTCCCAGAAATTGCTGAAACGGCAGTTAAATGAGGTCTTCCGTGCTGGTGGGACTTAGCCAAAGTGACTCCATTTGGGGCCTGTCGTTTCTTTTTCACAGGATGGTGGAATTGAGGGTCGTTTATGATCTTTTCCAGAAGGGAGGCCTAATTCAAAGAGCAGTTGGGAATTAAGAGAAGGGCTGGGGGTAAACCTCAGCCTCGGTCAGCTGGACGGAGCCGAAGGCATGCAGGCAGGACCACGGATGGCCAGACCCGTGGACGTGAGGCACTAGGGAGAGCCCTATGAAGGTGAAGCAGGAAGATCTCGCAGAGCTGGGGTTTTGTGGACAGTTATGACACTCGCCCGAAGAAAGAAAGAGGGAGGGAATAAAGAGAAAGATGGAAGAATCAAGACACGGTCAGTGAGGGGCTGGTCAGGACACAGGGAAGACAAGTTTAAATCTGGTCTGTTTAATGCAGACGTCATTTTCGTTTTACTGTAATGGGTTCGCCAGACAAGCTGACTCTTACATTTGCAATTTTCCTAATCTTTTATAGGAGCATTTCCATTGCCTTTCAGGCTCTGATGGAAGATTAGCTCCAGTTAGAGTTTGTTAAATGAGCTAGCGTCAGTGAGCTCTGTGAAGTCGGCCTCATAAATCAGTGGCTGCTTTCTTTAATCATTTCCTCCGCTCTTTCCTGGCTTCTCCCTCGCTTATCTTTTCCTGGCGTGGAGGAAGCAGCGACCCAACACGGTCTCCTTGATCATGACTCCCACTCTTATCGCCGGTTCTCCTTCCTGTCCTCCCGCAGTCCTTTCTTCTCATTCCTCCTCTCCAAGGTCTTCCCTCCAGTGGAATGTGTTTCTGTGGCAGACACTACTTTGTTCTCAACTCTGCCCCCAGACAAGACTCCAGGCCAGATCTTATCTAGGTACTTCTGTGGGTGTCTCTGTCTCTGCCTACAAACTTGGCAAGCGTCTTCAGGCAGAGAGTCACAGACGGTACACTCCTGTGACAAGAAACTCCCACAGAGAATGTCACGAAATGGGGGTTCTCAGAGGCTCTGGGGGCTGGAGCTCAGTGCTAATGGTGAGAAAACTGTGAGGGAGGTCATAAGGCCAAACTTTCAAACTTAGACAAAACTGTGAATCTGGCCAAATTTATCCCCAGCCCTGCCACTCTCCTTACAGCCTCCCCACCCCCCACCTCGGCCAGGTTTTCAATGTCACACACTCTTCCTGGATGTTCTGGTCTCCTTTCCCAGCCTGCCAACCTGGACTGCCAGTAAAATTCAGAATCGAATGTTCCATGCTTCTGCTTATTCGAATTTACATTTAATTCACTTTCAATCGGTGATAGAGAGGGCAGAAGATCTGAACAGATACGTGACTGGAGAAGACATAAGGATGGCAAATAAGTACATGGAAAAGTGAGCTACATCATCCGCCATTAGGGAGATACAACTTAAACCCACAGCGAATTACCGCTACACAGTCACCAGAATGGCAAGTTAAATTGCCTCCAAAAAACTGAATTTTTTTTTTTTTAAAGATTTTATTTATTTATTTGACAGAGAGAAATCACAAGTAGGCAGAGAGGCAGGCAGAGAGAGAGAAGGAAGCAGGCTCCCCGCTGAGCAGAAAGCCCGATGTGGGGCTCGAACCCAGGACCTGGGATCATGACCTGAGCCGAAGGCAGCGGCTCAACCCACTGAGCCACCCAGGCGCCCCTAAAAAAAACTGAATTTTTTTAAATTAAAAAGATTAAACATACTAAGTATTGGCAGGAATGTAGAGTGACTGGAAGTCCCATACATGCAGAATGATATGGTCCCCGTGGAAAACCGTGTCGACGGTTTCTCAGAAGCATAAATGTAACATATGACCCAGACATTCCCCTTTTAGGTATTTACCCAAGACAAATGAAAGCAGATGGCCACACCGTGATGTACACAGACCTTCCCAGCAGCCTCATGTACCACAGCCCCAAACTGTAAACAACTTACATGAGTCTAATCCAGCGGTCATAACAAAATCGCACAGACTACACGGCCTTCGCCACGGAAATTCGTTTTCTCACGGTTCTGGGGCAGGAAAGTCCAGGATCCGGGTTCCGGTAGGGTTTAGGTTTTGGTAAGGGCTCTCTTCCTGGCTTGCCGAGGGCCATTTTGCCCTCACATGACCTTTCCTCTGAGGGTGCTTGGAAAGATAGAGAAAGAGAGTGCGCGAGCAAGAGAGCTTTCTAGTATTTCTTCTTATAAGGACGCTAATCCTATCCAATCAGGGCCCCACACTTAGGACTTCATTTTACCTTGATTACTTCCTAAAGATCCTTTTTCCAAACACAGTCACATTATGGGGGGTTAGGGTCTCCCCATAGTAATTGGGGGGAGGGGGAGTCACATGTCAGTTCCCAGCACAACCCCAACATCCATCAACAGAGGACCGGCTACCCCACTTATGGTCATGTATGGGTGTACAATGATACACTCTTCAGCAATTCAAAGGAATAAACTATTGTACTCAGCACCACAGATAACACTCACAATAACCATGCAGTGAAAGAAGCCAGACGAGAAAGAGAACACATACTAGGGGATCTCATGTAGGTAAAATCTTAGAGGGCCACCCGGGTGGCTCAGTCGGTGAAGCATCTGACTCTCTCTTTCGACTCAGGTCATGATCTCAGGGTTGTGAGATGGAGCCCTGCGTCAGGCTCCCTGCTGAGCGTGGAACCTGCTTAAGATTCTCTCTCTCTTTCTGCCCTTTCCCCACTTGGGTGCGTACTCACCTGCTCTCTCTCTTAAAAAAAAAAAAAAATCTTAGAAATGCAAGGTTATCAACAGCAACAGAAAGCGGAATTGTTGATGGTCTGGGGATAGGGCAAGGTGAGAGGCACAGGAGGGAGGGATTACAAAGCGGCCCGGGAGCATCTGGGGAGTTGTATGTCCATTACCCTGTTCTACTGATGGCTTCGTAGAGAATGGTCTTGTTATGTTGTCTGCTTGAAGTCCGTGCAGCTTACCATTTCAGTCATAGCTCCGTGAAGCTGTGTCACAATTTGCATTCCATAAGCCCTCACTTGGGCGGGTTTAATTCATTTGTAGCAGTGTTGACCCCTCTTATGTACCCTGTGCAGAACTATTTCCAGCCCTTTCCTCACTCCCGGGCCGCCTAGCCTGAGCCAGGTTGTTCTTGCGCTGCACTGAGTACTGAGAGGTCTGTCTATAAGGACGAACAACAATCAACGGTAGCAAACTATTTTCTTCTACAACGTATTTTGAAATCTGAAGAAAAGGACTAAACACATTTAATATGGTTTTACTTATCCTTGTGTTTTAATCGGTCTTCGGAGGACTGATGGGCCGTGCCTGGGGATGCCGGGATGTCACCTGAGAAATCAGGTGCCCACGAACGTGTGATGCCTGATCTGTGCACCTGTGCGTCGATGCGGAGGCAGCAGTGACCACTAATGCGGCTACACAGCGATTGCGAGTCTGCAACTTCACTGATCATTTCAACCTGTATTTGCAATAATACCCCAGCAGTCTGGGGATCATCCGAGGGGTGTGACTAAGTCCCCAAGCTCCGAAGCCTCAAGGTAGTTGTTCCTGCCACTATCCCCCCATAAGCAGCAGGGGCTGGTGGATGCTGATCAGGTCCTAGCAGGGCCGGTAATTGCCAGAACGCGTGGAGTGGTGGAAATGAGGCCCAGCTCCCTCTCATTGTGAAAAGCATGGCTACAATACTTTGCAGCTCCTATGTCCCTGCTCCTTGACTTTGGGCTGGCCTTGTGACTTGCTTTAACCTATGGGATGTGGCAAGAGTGACATTACTTAAGTTCCAGAACCTCGGCCTAAGAGATCCTGCGGTGCTCCTTGGCACACTCCTGCAGTCATGCAAGCTTGCATTAGACCGAATGACACCAGCAGGACAGGAACATCTGTCAGCTAGCATCAAGGGCCCAGGCCCCTAAGTGAGGTCATCTTAGATCATCATGCTCTGCTCCACCCACCAGAAGTCTGCCAGCTCACGAGTGACCCCAGGTAAGGCTGGGTAAGCCCAGACCCAGCTGCAGAATCATGAGCAAATAGATAATTGTCACCGTAAGTGGCTCAGTTTTGGGGTGGCTTGTTATGCAATAAAAAGAGGCCTGCGATGCTCACCTACGGGCCGGCTGCATGTGACATCTAAGGCAGTTTCCCAGGAAGCTCCTAGGAACCACTTTCTAGTGTTGCCACTGCCCTGTGTCGTAACGGTGGGCAAGCCGCTCATCATCTACGCCTCGGTTATTCTGCTCCTCAAACAGGAGCATCATTAGGTATTAACAGAGTGTATGCTGAAAACATCCACTCTTGTAGGGCATTTCTACATGCAGTTGTTGGGGAGTGAAAAGTTTAGCTACATATTTAGAAAGTGGGTCTGATTTGATAGCTTCGGCTAATAAGATCTCTCTGTTGAAGCTGTCTTTAAATAGAATGAACGTCAAGCTGTGCTGGTTCTACTAGCGGACAGTCTTCAGAATACTGATCACTGCCTCTTCCTTCTCGTCTACCCTCACTCCCCTTCCCCCCACCCCATGATCTTCTTTGTCATCTTTGGGGCAGGAGCCCTGGGACGAATGTTGTGGCCTTTTGTCCTTTTCATTTAGGACAGACTGTATCTTTTTTTTTTTTAAGTTTTATGTATTTGAGAAAGAGTGAGCATGCAAGTGTCAGGGGAGGGGCAGAGGGAGAGAGAAGCCCAAGCAGACTCTGCACTGAGTGTGCAGCCCAATGTGGGGCTCGATCCCAGGCCTCTGAGATCATGACCTGAACTGAAACCAAGAGTCAGACGTTTAACTGACAGTGCCATCCAGGTGCCCCTAGGACTTATTTCTACCTCTTGCTCCTAGCAGAGTGCCCTAAATGTAATCCGTGCTCACTGTAGGTTGAATGATAACCCTATTAAACTGCCAGTGCTTGGGTAGGTAAGCCCGAGGAAGGTAAAAACTTCATTATTTGATTATAGAGGGAAGCTCCCTTTTAAAAGAGACACCTGCTAAAACCCATGTTTGGAGGCTACAACAAAGGACTCGGGGCAGATCCTGGTATGCAAGAGTTGTCTTGAGTTGGCTTTTTGGTTTCCTAAGACAAAGCCAGCGGTGACCTATTTTCCTGGAGGAAGGAAGCAAATAGGATGCGTTTCCCGGCTAGGGCTTGGTCCAATCCCTTGCATGTGGTTGACTTTTGGGAGCAGGTTGGAGAAATAGGCACTGGAGGCCAGGGACCCTACTTGAATGAGAGGGATCTAATACCCAGACGACATTTCTCTGGGATTTAATATTGTTCAACACTTCTGATGCTTCAGATCAGCCCAGCTAAGGTCAACAGGCAGAAGGGGACACGAAGTCTCCCCAAAGGGCAACTTAAATTGGTGGTGAGGGGAATCTGGAAGCGCAGCTTAGAGTCAACCCCAGCACTGAGACTGTAGTACTGGAAAGGCTCATCTGGGCAGAACGTGTGTAAGCCTGGAAACCTCTCCTGACCTATCACCTGGGACTTGGACTAAGCTTTGGAAGCAATAACTGTGTGTACGTGTGAAACACACCATGAAACTTTAGGAGCCCCGGCCTTTAGAGGTGTGGCAAGACCATGGTAACACCCAGAGGTTCAAACTCTAGCCTAGAGTACCAGCGAGAGAAGAGACAACCGCTTTCTCTATTGCTTATACCCTGACAACTGTTTTCTCTCTGATTAAGGGTGTGGGGAGTGGAGCCAAAGTCTCTGGATCCAATTCCCAGTCCTACCAATACTGCTCAGAGGGTTCTTCCAAGGATTAAAAGAGAGATGCACGTAACTTGCTTAGAACAATACAGATGCAGGGTAAAGGTCAGTAAATGTTGGTCATGGGCTTTCACAGGGATGGGCAAGGCTGGTACAGGGCTGTGCAAAATGTCTTTTTTTTAAAGATTTCATTTATTTATTTGACAGACAGAGATCTCAAGTAGGTGGAGAGGCAGGCAGAGAGAGAAGAGGAAGCAGGCTTCCCACTGAGCAGAGAGCCCGATGTGGGGCTCGATCCCAGGACTCTGGGATCATGACCTGAGCCGAAGAAAGAGGCTTTAACCCACGGAGCCACCCAGGTGACCCAAAATGTCTCTTTTTCTTTTCTTTTCTTTTTTCTTTTCTTTTTTTTTTTAAAGATTTTTTATTTATTTGACAGACAGAGATCACAAGTAGGCAGAGAGGCAGACAGAGAGAGGGGGAAGCAGGCTCCCTGCTGAGCAGAGAGCCCGATGCGGGGCTCGATCCCAGGACTCTGAGATCATGACCTGAGCCGAAGGCAGAGGCTTTAACCCACTGAGCCACCCAGGCGCCCCTCTTTTTTTGTTTTTTGAGAGGATGCAGGGGAGTGTCAGAGAGAGGGGGAGAGAGAGAATCTCCGTACTGAGCATAGAGCCCAGCATGGGGCTCGGGGCTCCATCTCATGACCCTGAGATCATGACCTGAGCTGAAATCAAGACTCTGATGCTTAACCGACTGAGCCACCCAGGTGCCCCCCAAATGCCCTTTTTCAGTTGTGGTCCCATGGCGGATTCTCTGGCTTTCCCTCTGTAAGGCGCTTGGAATGAGTGAGGACTGCTGTTTTTGTCATGAGACCATGAGCATCTTGTTCTGTTGCCATCTTCAGAGGGATATCATGTCCCAGGTGTGAGTCTGACACCACATCTCTGGGAGCTGATCCTAAAAAACCAGCAACTAGGGGCATTTTAGGTGTCCTTCAGCCTCAAGGTGGCTCGCTTTGTCCCAGCTTCAAGGTGAGCACGGAAAAGCACGCATAGGCTTTAGGGCCATCGCCAAAGGTAGCTCACAGGGCAAAACTGGACTCCTTAAAGACTGGGACATTAAAGAGAAATGTGATCTTGCTTTGTATCGCTCAGCTGGAATGATGTGGCTCATCTCAGTGACTTCTGAATTCCCTCTCCCACAGTGACTCTCAGAGTGCTGTCCCGGATGGGCAGCATCGGTGTGACCTGGGTCCTGGGTAGACATGCAAAACGTCAAGCCCCATCCCAGACTTCCTGGGTCAGAAACTCTGGGGTGAGGCCTGCCAATCTCTGTTTTAGGAAGCTCTCAGGAAGGTTCTGGTGCTTACGAAATAGTTGGAGGGCTCTATCCCTGACAAACGGTTGTTTGCCCAGTGTCTGCGGGACCTCTTGGGATGGAGAACTCACCACCTCTGGTGAAGTTTAGGAAGTCTCCCTAAACACCTCCTCCCAATCAGACTCCTGGTCATTTCCTTTCCTTGGTTCTAAGCCTACTGGGTAATTGAGTCACTTGGAGGAGTTAAAATACATACACACATACATACATAAGTACCGGATAACTTACTTTGTTTACATTCTATTAAATTAAGAGCTGGACGTGATTTGGATTCTGTATCCTTACTGTCATAATTCACATCATTTATAGACCTCAACCAGTAGTGGAAGCAGATACTTTGGGGTTTCTCTATCTAGATTCTTCATCAAGTATTTATTTCCCAATGAAACATTTATACAGAGAGATTAAGAAAATTCTCATTCTTTTTTAAAAAGATTTTATTTATTTATTTGACAGAGAGAGAGAGAGAGAGATCACAAGTAGGCAGAGAGGCAGGCAGAGAGAGAGGGAGAAGCAGGCTCCCTGCCAAGCAGACAGCCCGATGTGGGGCTCGAACCCAGGACCCTGAGATCATGACCTGAGCCGAAGGCAGAGGCTTAACCCACTGAGCCACCCAGGTGCCCCCCAAATTCTCATTCTTAAAGAAAGTGAATTGCAATGTGGAAGGAGGCATGACGTCATGGACAGGTCTCTGGTGAGGTGGTAGGAAGACCCGAACTCTCTCTTAGATCTGCTGCTGGTTGGCTCCCTGTTACTGAGTATGCCACTTACCTTCCCTGCACCTGAGTCTCCCAATCTGTCAAAGAAGAGGGCTGGATTAATGGTCTGTTATTAGGGATTCTATGAATCTTACTTTAGGAGACAACGTTAATGAGATAAGGAATGCTTTTTCACGAGGGATTGGGCGTTGGCTGGAAAGAACACAGAGTGTCCAATAAGAACATTTCTGACTTGGGCGTCTGGCTGGCTCAGTTGGAAGAACACACAACTCTTGGTGTCTAGTTTGAGCCCCACATTGAGGGTAGAGATGAATGAATAAGTAAACTTTAAAATGGTTGGGGGGAGCCTGGGTGGCTCAGTTAGCTAAATATCTGATTCTTGATCTCCGCTCAGGCCTTGATCTCAGGGTCATGAGTTTGGGCCCTGCCATGGAGCCTACAACACCAACGACAACACAAGATGTATGACAAAAATCACAGGCCTGTCTCTTCAAGCATCACTGGTATCTGCTCTGGAATCTGGGTCCTGATGCTTCTTCTTTGCTTCAGAAAGGAACAGTACGTGGCTTGGCAGAATGGGGAACAGGTGTGGAAGGCGCTTGCAAGGGCTCTGGAGAAATGACAGACTTGCTTTCCTGAAATAAGTGTGAGCCTTCAGCCAAAAGACACGTGTAGATTTCCATAAATTGAAAAAACTCACGGTAAATATAGATTCATTAAAGGGTCTTAAAACTTGGATCTAGGCTTGGAGCGATACAACCTTTGTCCCTCTCTGCCCTTTCCTTGTCTTTTCTTCACTCACCCATGAGCTTTATCTGAAAAGATGTGCCAGGACTCTGGTTATAAATACCCAATCGGCTAATATAGTTCAAAAGATATTTATTTTTTGAGAGGCGGATACTGGAGTGGCTACAGCTTTAAAGGGACAGCTGAACAATTGAGTGCAGGACACGGACTGCCCCGAGCTCGGCGGGCGGCTGGGATCTTTTCTATGTGCTGCTGCTGCGGGATGAACCTCTGTCCTTGTCTGGGCTCGAAATTCAGATTTCCCAGGAAGACATTCTGACCGCCCAGCTTAGGTCCTATGTCCACCCTGTGATCAGGGCAGGGGTCTGTGATTTGCAGCCTCACCGGCAGAGCATGGGCTAGGGTGGGAAAGCCCTCCCCAAGCTCTGTGCACAGTAGGAAAGGGGTCTAGCAGATGCAACCAGAAGGGGGAGTGGGGAGGTTGAGGCAAACATCGTAGCGCCGAAGGCTCTGAAACTCCTCAGGGACAACTGCAAGTGACAGCAAGTTCAGGCAATACCAGCGTGTTCCCAGGGCACAACTCGGTAATTTCGGGAGCTGTGAGGGCTGGCTGGCCAGAAGGCTGACATCCAGTTTATATCATAGAAGGTAGAGCCGACCCTTTCTTCTTAGGAGGTTTGTTACGGTTGGCATTCAATAAAATTCTTTAACGGATGGCTAGTGGAATGAAGGGATGGTGCAACTTTTCCTTCGGCTAGGGGAGGACTTCTATCCTGAGTTGAATTTATTTAGAAACTGCCTAATTAGGAATCTTTCCGTTGCAAGCGATTGAAGCCCATCAGAGTTATCTTTAGCAAAAGATGGTCCTCGCTGGGATAGCATTGCTGGCAGGCAGGGACAGACATGAAGCTCGTCCCAAATATCAGGGAGCCTCTTGTCTTCTCTCCTCTCCCAGCCTCTGCTCCTGTCTCCCACTTAAAGGTGGCAGCGTGGCTGTCTTTCATTTTCAGTCTACCGTGTCAGCAGGTGGCAGTCTGTGCCTCCATGACCTGTGTCTCTGCTTCTCAGAGCCCAGGGTGACTGAGACCACCGTACCCTCATTCCCATCCCAAACCCAGAACAGGGACTCTCCCTGGCCCAGCTTAGGCCAGGGGTCTGCCCCTGACTCAACCAACCAAAATGGCCCACGGTGCTTGGCAGAGGTGGGCTGGGCAGGGAGTGCCATTACATTATGAAATGGGCTCTAGGAGCAGTTCTCGGAAAGAAAGGGGGAATGTGAGCCGACAACCCAATCACTGTCTCCTGTAGAAGCCAAATAGAGTAATCTTTGCTTACATTTGTAAAATTTGCTTATATTTGTATATTTGTATAGTGCTTTAAGAATGCTTGATTCTTTTTTTTTTAAAGATTTTATTTATTTATTTGACAGAGATCACAAGCAGGCAGAGAGGCAGGCAGAGAGAGAAGGGGAAGCAGGATCCCCGCTGAGCAGAGAGCCTATCACGGGGCTCCATCCCAGGACCCTGAGCTGAAGGCAGAGGCTTAACCCACTGAGCCACCCAGGCACCCAAGAATACTTGATTCTTGGGTGCCTGGGTGAACCCAAGGCACCCCTGGGAGAACACACCCGTGTGAGGGAAGGCGAATCGGGTCATAGTCTTTCTTTCATAGCTACTGGCTCTCACTGTGGTCTCTGTTTTCCAATTCTTGTCTTCCCCACTTGACTGTACATTTATTGAGAGCAGAGGCCATATCTTGTTTATCTCTGCTTCTCTATCCCCGGTGCCTAGCTCCGGGCTCTGTACCTGGCAGCATCTAACTGACGCTCATTCGTGGAATTTTCCCGTTTTTACAGGCAAGAAACCCGAGGTGCACAGTATTATAAAACAGACCAGCCCACAAGGGCCCCAAGTTGTGCAGTGGCTTAGCCCAGGTTGCCAGTTGAGCGAGAGAGGCTCTGCCTCGGCTCAGGCAGATCATTCTTTAAGGCAGAGGGCGCGAGCCCTGACGTTAGATTCCTCCAGAACCGTCTCAGCTCTCCAGAAAGGGTCTTTGCCAGAGGCAGCGGACAAGCAAACAAAGGAGGCAGGTGATTAACACTTTCATTTCCTTGGGACTTGACTCAGCTCCCATAGCTGTCGGACACTTGAACTTGATGGGAGAGAAAGGAAAAGCTGAGGGGGACACCACTGCTGGGGCAAGTTTTCTACTACATGACAGGAAGCAGCCAGGGACACCGACAAGGGTTTTGTGGTCTCTGTCCTAGGCTAGATCTTCCAGGTCTGCCACTTACCAAATGATCAGTCACTTCACCTCTTTGAGTCCATCCTCCCTGGGCTGTGTGACAGCTCAATGAGAAGATGTAGGGGATGGGAGATCATTATATCATTATATCATGCTATTATCTCTCTCCATGCCAGGAGGACATACCGAAATTGTGCCCCACAAAGGTAAAGAGGCCAATCTTCTCCCTCAAAGGTCTGATGGTCCAGGATGGGAACACATGGCCGTGCCAAGTGCTGGGGGCTCTGAGCGTGGATCAGTCCCACGTGACCCTGAGAGGACGTGTCCTGTGTGTCTTTAGGATACCCAGGAAAGGGTTCCAGCGCGGGAAGCTTTGGAGCCAGGTGTGAAAGGAATTCACTAGGCAGAGGTAGTGACTGTCCACAAGAAACAGTGCAATTATGGCAGGATGGTTATGAAGGGACAGAATTACCAAAGGGCCCCGAGGGTGACATTACCACCATCAGACGCTGTTGGGGTCCCACACTGATGCTGCATGGGCCACACTAGGCAGTCTGCACTTGGGGTACCAACCAAGAAGGCTCTTGGAAACACCAATCTTGATTCCTGCTTCCCAGCTTGCTGGTGGCCTCCGTTCCTCTGTCCAGCTTCATTTCTTCCGCACCAGGAGAGATCTTGAGAAACAATCTGGTGCTGTCCTCTTGCACTGTGAGCCCAGTGGCATGGAAAAGGCAGCTGTGAGCAAAGAGAGGCTCCTGCTGCTAATCAGGGATATAGAAGCCAGGACAGTTTCTCCTAGGGTTCTTGGTCTCCTCTACGAACAGGCTTCTTTTCTTCTTTGGTTCCTTTTAAGCTTCAAATCTCCATTTCAGGTAATACTTGCGGTATTCCTTATTTCCATGTAATATTTCAAGTCCTTTCTTGGCCACAGGTTATGAAAAGGAGAGAAGCGGACAGGAGGGAGCAAAGAGAGAAGGTGGGTACCGGAGACTTCACGGACAAAAAGAGAAACTTCCTGGGCTGTCAGTGGATTCAGTGCACGGAACCCTCCTACCCAGCAGAATGCTCCTTATCCAAACCACAGACCTGGGGAGCCCTGAAAACCAGGACCACTATTTTTGTAGCCAAGGACAGGAAGGAGCCCAAGGGTATAATTTTAACGGTTTCAAGGTTATCAAAATAAATAGCTATTATCTTCTTTCCTTTCCTTCTCACCTAGCCCTATTAGTGACTTACTGTCTTGGCCCTGGGAGAGAGGAAGGAAGACAAACCCGAGGGCCCATGCAGGCCCAGCCACTGCCCACGAGGTGCACGGATGGTTCCACCTGTGCATGCAGAGCTGCGGGGAGAGGCAGGGGAGAGAGGGGGTCACGGCTGCAGTAGTGGGAGTAACAGGAGACAAGTGTGCTGACTGTGGGTTATTAATAGGCACCGAGACCTATATTTATAACCGGTGGCTTAAATTAGGAGCAGAACAGTCACACCTAGCCAAATCCTCACCCCACACCAGAAACACCTGAATTGCGCAAAGTGGTCATTCTGCCCCTGGCTCACCCAGGTCAGTGAGCAGGCGGCCACGGGGCGGAGTAGTGAGATCTTCGAGATCTCCCCTTGCTTGCTCAAGAGGTCTGTTGCGACTCTGCCCCCTGGGCACAAGCAGTCCAGCACAGAGCACCACTCTCTAAAGGAAGGGAGAAGGACAGGTAGGAGGGGAGGGAGGGAAGAAAGTAGGGAGCAAGGAAGGGAGGGTTAGGAGAGAGAGGGAAAACAAGACACCGGGTTGCAAACATTAAAACAGAAGCTCAGGCCAAGCCTCGTGGAGGTTTTCTATCCCTCCACATCCAGCCCACGTCTGAATGGGGAAATTGTTCCATTTCTCCAGGAGAGAAAGCGTCTACTCACGACCTGCCAAAGGCCCCGAGGTGGAGCGTGGGAATTTCAACGTCCAGAGGCCAGGGACAACCCTCAACCCGGCGCAGGAGGATGGCTCGGAAAGCTGCAAGTTCCCAAACACCATGGGGGTCTGAGTCTGAACCTGACAGCCTCTGCACTGTCCTCAGGCCCAAATACACAGGTCCCCAGTCAGTCCTCCATGCCAGGTCAGAACCTCTGGACTAGGAATTCTCTGCGGGGAGGCTGTGCTGCACCTGAAGTTGGGGGTATAATATACGCAGGGGGTTCAGCCTGCCCCCACCCGCCCCCAGCTTGGATGCCTGGGCTCAGTCTCTGAATTTGGGAGGAAGAAAGGGAAGGCGAGGGGATAATGGGTGAATGGGCTGCCCTAGGTGTCAACCTGGGAGAAAGAGATTCCAAGTGGGAAAAGCTTGGGAAGCCAAGGGAAGACTCACGACTGGGTCTGGTGTTTCTGCTACTTCCTACGGCATTATCACACTGAACAGCCTGTTGGAGCCTCAGTTTCCTTATTTGTAAAGTTGGCTAAAAAAGAATATCCACTTACAGGACTTTTTTGAGGGGCCAAAGAGGTGACATAATCACTTCTGCCTTTATGAGGGCTGCTATATCCTACGCATTGATTTTATTTTTAAAGATCTCATTTATTGGGGCTCCTGGGTGGCTCAGTGGGTTAAGCCTCTGCCTTCGGTTCAGGTCATGATCCCAGGGTCCTGGGATCGAGCCCCACATTGGGCTCTCTGCTCAGCAGGGAGCCTGCTTCCTCCTTTCTCTCTCTCTGCCTGCCTCTCTGCCTACTTGTGATCTCTGTCTGTCAAATAAATAAATAAAATCTTTAAAAAAAAAAGATCTCATTTATTTGACAGAGAGAGCACAGGCACACAACGGGGATGGGGGGGAGTAGTGGGGGTAGGAGCAGAGGGAGAATTAGGTTCCCCAGGGAGCAGAGCTCAATGTGGGACTCGATCCCAGAACCCTGGCATCGTGACCCAAGCTGAAGGCCGACGCCTAACCCACTGAGCCGCCTAGGTGCCCCTCAGGGCGCTGATTTTAGTGTTTCCCATGTATCACCCCACTGAATCCTCAAAATCACTTTAGACCTGGGGGATTTGCATATATGCAAACTGATCAAATTGTACACATGGGAGGGATGCAGTTCTGCGTATATTACACCACAGTGAAGCTCTTAAAACACTTTACGAGGTAGGCATGATTTTTTTCTCCCCATTTTGCCGTTGAAGAAACTGAGGCTTAGCGGAGAGTTTAATTCTCGTAGACCAACAGCAAGACATAGCAGAAATGGGACTCAAACCCAGGCAGTCTGGCTTCAGAGTCTCCCCGTTTAATCAGCGCACCAGGGCTTACCTGTAAAAGTGTCTTTGGGGCTGCAAACCACTGTGTAGAGGTCAGTTGTGGTTCTACTCAGTGGCACGGTTGGTAGGTCAGTGGCACTGTCTTTGTGTAACGAGTGAGGGCATGTGGATCGGTCCCTAAACTACTGCCCGGTACTCAGTAAGCGCTCAGTCCCTCTGCCATCCCTTGTTCTTGTCCCCAAGAGAGGACATGATGCAAACGAAGGAATGTCAATTCCACCAGGGACAGAGATATTGTGAGGGGTGTCGAGTGCAGGAAATAAAATAATAAAGAGATCGCACAGCTGCAAGCAATTGCACCTGTCCCGGGCGTCAACAAAATCCAAGGAAGCAAAGAAGGGAAGTCCTCAGACGGAGGTCTCCTCTACCCCTGGTAAGACAGGAAGCCCAGGGCAGTTTCCCTGATGTTCCACAGGCCTGGTGGGCCGCCCTCTGGGACTCCCACGGACCTCACGCGGGCTCCATCCCACAATCCAGGAAACACGCAGCCATCCTCCTGAACGCCTAACCAGTGCCAGGGGACTCATGTCTCATGTCTGTGAGCAAAAGGTTAACGGCTTTCCACTATGTAAGGCAGAGCTGCTTTAAAAGGGCTCTTTGGGTAGAGAAATCGGGAAAGCCCAAGGCTAAAACAGGAAGTATTTTATCAGTGGGGCCTGGCTGTTTTCTAGTCATTAGGGTGTTCTTAGTCACTTGACGGAGGCGATGTTTTCACTGAGTGTTCCTATTTAATGGGCCTTGGCTGAACTCCAGACCTACACAGTCAACCGCGGGCCTGACCTCTCCACTATGATGTGGACTAGTGAGCTCACACTTCTACAGGTCTAACGGAGACTCCCTCCAGTCTCCAGGAATGGTAACGCTCATGCACCGAACCTTGGCATCCGCCTCATCTCCTCTCTTTCATACTCCTGGTCCCTCAGCAAAGCTCATTGCTCTACCCATGAAATAGATTTTAAAAACTGGGCCACATTGTGCCATACCCATGGTCACCTCCCTTGTCCAACCTGCTGTTATCTCTTGGTAGGGTCACCGAAGAGACTTCCAGGTTAACACCTAGAACTGGAAGCAGCTTTGTGGCAAGCAAGGGTCGGAAGAGGGCCTGAATATTTGGGTTCAAGACCCGGGTTGATAACACTTGTCTGGGTCTCAGTTTCCACAACAAATAGAAAGAGCTCCACCCAGTGGCCACTAAGGGTACTCTCGGCACTTCGAGCGTAAAATTTGCCTCCATACCCTTAATCACCACACGGTGGCGCAGTTGTCTACCACCGTCTCTAAGAGGGCGTTGCCATGCCAATCCGGACGGGAACAGCCCGCTGCTGGGCGCTGTATCTCTCCTGGACACTTGTGAGAGCTGCTCATTCATCACATCTCTCTAGTTTGTTTCAATAACAAATAACGAAAATCATTAAGTTGATTTTTTTTTCAGAGAAGAAGGCATAAATCTCAAAAGCAAGTGAGTGGAAATTTCAGCTAAATCTTTGTCACCAGCGTTATTTAAAGACCAAGCTGAAAAGCTGGAAAACAAAGGAAGTCAATGCCAGTGTTATGTGAGGCCCAGCTCTATACTACATTAGTTCTTGTTCTTTCTTTCTTTTTTTTAAAAAAGATTTGTTTATTTACCTGACAGTGATCACAAGTAGGCAGAGAGGCAGGCAGAGAGAGGGGTGGGGGAAGCAGGCTCCCTGCTGAGCAGAGATCCTGACGTGGGGCTCGATCCCAGGACCCTGAGACCATGACCTGAGCCGAAGGCAGAGCCACCACTGAGCCACATGCGCCCCACTACATTAGTTCTAAAAGTAAGTAGCTGCGTATTTGCCTGCATATAACCAAGAACCTCCCCTCTAGGAGGTAGGGAGGCTGGGGAGGAACTGGATTATTTATCTCAGGACCTTTTTGTTTGCTGAAACAGCCATTAAAGGCTCCTCCTTATAAATAATAAATAATATAATAAAACAGACTGTGAACAGTTCGTGGCACACAATAAGCCCTAAATTCATAGCAGTCATTAATATCATTGCATTCTAGTTCTACCACCTCTTCGATGAACAATAATGCTTTTGGCTTGAAAATTACTTTCGATTACAACGAATAAAAATGATTTTGTGATTCTTTATTCTAGTTACAAACTGCCCGTGTTCCACCACTCAGTGCAGAAGTAACGGAAAAGGTTTTGATACGCCCCAAATGCACCTGCACGCACACACGTTTGTGGTCACATTGTATTGGTGAAAAACAAAATTCAACTGAGTAAATTTTGATGATCTATTGCCTTTATCCAGCGGTTCACAAATTGGGCCACATCCCAGCTAGCAGACAGAAAGGAGCTCTGGGGAGCTGTACAAGATGAAGGGCTCTTACAGGCAGAAGAGCAGGAACAGGGAAGTTAATTGGGCAACGAGTGAACTGGTTATGGCAAGATCACTCTCCTTTAGGGCATGGCCGGAGTCTATCCGGCAGGTGACCTCACTAGCCCTGATGAGGTGATTCTTGAGTGACCTGGTTAAGACTCCATTTCTGCGAGAGCCTGAAACTGTAAATAAATCTCAATTTGGTTACATGGGGCTTAGCATAAGTGCCTCCATTTGGGGCCTGTTGTGTTGTTTTTAACAGGATAAAGGCTTTTTTTTTTCATTAATTTTTCATTTATCATTATACTAAGCACATTACCACATCATCATTCATCATCGTTGATCATAATGCACTTCTTTGATTACAAATGAGTACATTCTAATGGTAGAAAATACTGAAGAGTACAGGACAAAGATAAAGAAGAAATCATTCCTAATCCCATCATCCAGACTGAGATAATTGTTCCCATTTTGATATATTTCTTTCAATAATATTCATGCAAATATATTTTCCATAAAATCAGGAATATATTACATATAAGATTCTTTCTCTTGATTAACTTATTTTAAAATTATTTTTAGATTACAATAATTTTCTTGTCTTTTTTAAATTTTATGTGATCATTTTTTCCTGTCATTATATGTTCTTTAAAACCCCAGTCATAGGGATGATTTTGCTCTTTAATTTCTCTCTTGTTTTGATTGTTTGGGGCCCTTGACTAAAATACTTAAGTGGCAGGCACCCGAATGGCTCCGTTGGCTCAGGTCATGATCTCCAGGTCCTGGGATCTAGCACCATGTTGGCTCCCCACCCAGCTCGCTCAGGGAGAAGTCTGCTTCTCCCTCTGCACCCCCCCAAATAAATAAATATTTTTTAAAAAAATGCTTAAGGGGAATCCTTGCAGAGCCATGGCATGGTCTTAAGAGGTGTAATTTCATGAGGGCTGTCCCATGGGCTAGGCCTGCACTAGGCTGAATGGAGAATTCTGCTTGACCTTCATTCCTTGAGTCAAGGCTCTGCTCATTGTTACACTGCAACTTGCCCTCCAGACACATGACGTTCTATTTTTAAAAATTTTTTAAAGATTTTATTTATTTATTTGACAGAAAGAGAGATCACAAGGAGGCAGAGAGAAGGGGGGGGGAAGCAGGCTCCCTGCTGAGCAGAGAGCCCGATTCGGGGCTCGATCCCAGGACCCTCGGATCATGACCTGAACCAAAGGCAGAGGCTTTAACCCACTGAGCCACCCAGGCGCCCCCACACGACATTCGAAACAGCCGCCTTACTTAGTAGAGTTGGCTTCTGCTTCGAGATTTCATAGGAGAAAGGAGGAAAAGTTCTTACCATGTTTCAGTGTTTCAAGCCCCATTAACTCTCAGAAGATAGGAATTTAAATACCATCGGTTAAGATAAGAACATTCACTATTGAGTATGCATGAGGTCCTGCTAGGAATTGTCCTTACTTCATCTGATCTCACATCCAACTCCTTTTACACAACAAGGGATGAAACAGAGGCTCAGAAAAATGCAAGCCTTTGTCTAAAGTCCCTGGTTGATCCAGGATGGGAACCCAAGTGTTTGGCTCTGAAACTTCTGTTCCAGCAGCGCCATCACACACCTTCCCAAAACATTTCCTGAAAATCATATTTAGTCAGATGGAGTTTACGAGGCAGGAACGAGGGCTCCTCTCCTCAAATGGTGAGAGGTGAAGGGGGTAGCCTGGTTCAGAAAACCTCCATGTCTGCCTGAGGGATTTTCCCGCCAAAGTACTAATCTATAACTCAAGAGTCCCCCTGGGGCGCCTGGGTGCCTCAGTCAGTTGAGTATCTGCCTTCAGGTCATGATCTCGGGGTCCTGGGATGGAGCCTCATATCAGGCTCCCTGCTCAGTGGGGAGTCTGCCTCCTGCTTCCCCCTCTGCCTCTGGTCTTGGCTTGTGCTCTCTTGCTCATTCTCTATTCCTCTATATAAAAAAAAAAAGTTCCCTTTATCTGCAGGGGATATGTTTCAGGACCCCCATGGAGGCCTGAAATGGCAGATAGTACCCAATCCTTTCTATGTTTTACCTATACATGCATACCTGTGATAAAGTTGAATTTATACATTAGGCAGTAAGATGAACAGTAATAACAATTTAACAATTATAACAAGATACTGTAATAAAAGTCACGTGAACGAGCACTCTCACTTTCTTTTTCTTTTTTTTTTTTTTTATTACAGCTTTATAAATATATATTTTTATCCCCAGGGGTACAGGTCTGCGAATCGCCAGGTTTACACACTTCACAACACTCACCATAGCTCACTTTCTTTTTCAAAATTCGTGATTTAAGGGAACTCGCCCTTCTGCCGCGACGGCCTCTGCGGGGAGACAGGCTGCGCCGGACGATGTCGACGCTGCGGCGGAGAATGAGACTCGCGCTGACCTCCCGAGGGCACGTCATCGGGAGGACCGCCTGCTCCTCTTGGCCATGGGCAGCCAACGCTGCAGAAAGTAGAACCCGATATGGGGGCGGTTACTCCTGTATTTCCCAGAAGAACCGAGGGGAGCACGACGTTCACTTACCAAGGCCTATGTTAGGCTCAAGCAGAAATGATGGTAACTACTCTTTGGTAGACTCTGTGCTGAGCACGTACGAGACGTCGGGTCCTGTAATCATTCCAGGAGGCCAGGAGGATACGTATTAGTATCCCCAGCTTCCTAAAGAGGGGTCTGGGACACCAGGGGGTTGCCCCGCGTGATGGCCATCAGCGAGTGTGGCTTCCACTTTTGTTGGGAGTCCAGGGTTCCAGACCTAACCATCCATCTGCTTCTTTCCCCTTCTCCTTGCTTCATTAAATCAACCTAATGATTTTCGTTATTTGTTATTGAAACAAATCAGAGAGAGGTGATGAATGAGCAGCTTTCACAGGTGTCCAGGAGAGATACAGCGCCCAGCAGGCGGGCTGTTCCCGGCGGGATGGGCGTGGCAACGCCCTCTTAGAGACGGTGGTAGACAACTGCGCCACCGTGTGGTGGTGAGGGGTATGGGAGCGAATTTTACACTCGAAGTGCCGAGAGTACCCTTAGTGGCCACTGGGTGGAGCTCTTTCTATTTGTTGTGGAAACCGATCCAGACAAGCGTCATTAACCCTAGGTCTCCATCCTAACTCCCTTCTTGTCTCCCTTGCCTCCTCCTTTCTCCCTTCTTCTTTCTCCCTCCCTTCTGTCTTCTAGAAGGAAAGACCATAGTGGACCTCCCAGTCCTCCCAGTCAAGAAGCCTCTGCAACTTTCTAGGGTGTGATGAAAGCTGTTTCTGACACTGACGAGCCCCGGAAAGAAGCAAATGAATGCGTTGACTATGTAGCTGGTGCTAAGCTGCACGCTGGGAGCTTCTGGATGACTTGCGTCATGGGACCCTACAAACCTCTAGGAAAAGGAGTTTCGATTGCTGTGCCTATTTAAGCAATGAGGAAACTGAGGCTTAAACAGGCACCTTGCCAAAGTCGCACACCTTTTTTTTTTTTTAAAGATTTATTTATTTTAGAGAGAGAGCATGAACAAGAGGGGCAGAGGGAGAGAGAGAGTCTCAGGCAAACTCTGCACTGAGCAGGGAGCCCCCCGACACAGGGCTAGATCTTATGACCCTGAGATCATGACCTGAGCTGGACCCAGCAATTGGACACTCAGCCAACGATGCCACCCAGACACCCCCAAAGTCTGTCTCAATGAACAGAGTCAGGATAAATCATGATCTAGTGTAAAAGTCTAGTGTGCAGCTGTACCGCTGATGCTAGACTTTTCAGTGTGGTAGACAAAATGGCCCTTTTTGAGTGATATTTGTCAACCACTGGCCAAGAACTCAACCGTGGTAAAATCTTGGTAATTCCCTCTGACTTTCAAAGTCTTTTGCTACCAGCCCTTCTTTTATTTAGTCAATTTCATTTCCCATGACTCCCTTCCTACACTCTGTCCTCTTTGCAGGTAGGTACTCATGTCACCGCTGTCTATCACATTAATTTCCATGTGCATGCTTTCTAGTCTCTACTCCGTGAGTGACATCCATCCTTCAATGCTCAGCGTAAGCACCTCTCTATGCATTCCTCATCTCCTCTGGTCCTAGGTGACAGAGATATTTCATTATCTCACAGCCCTGTGCAAAAGTTTTCAGTGATGACCTTTTATCTGCTAAACAAAAGCCAGGAGTCTTAGCTTGGTATTCGAGTTTACCACTCTGTCACAAACGTGTACCAAGAGCAAGTAATGTGCTAGGCACTCTCTGGGTGCTGGGAGAATTGTAGAGAACCAGACAGACAGGTTTCTACCCTTCTGGTGAACAAACTGGGCATTAAATAATTACAAATAATCAACTCAACAATTATTAGTATGATTCAAGCAATTACGAGGCCCTCTAGAATCTGGTCTCAACCTCTGTTCAGTTCCTCCTCCTTCTTTCTTCCATTCAGATGAGCCTACTCATTCCAACCCACCTCTATGGCTGTGCTCACGCTCTCCCTTTTTCCCTTCAGGCAGATTCTTCCCTCCTCCACCCCCTAAGCCCTTAAGGACCAGCTTTGGTTCTGCCTCTTCCATGAAACCCTGTTAGACAACTTTAGGCCCAAAGGATCTTCCCTCATTTGAATCCCTACTGCTTATCCATCAGACAAACATTTACTGAATGACTTCTTGAAATGTTTGATGACTTGACTCTCCAGGAAGTCCTAAACACATGCTATGGTCTTAAAGATTTATGTTGTATGAGGAGTTAGACTATCCCTACTGAGAGGGATCGAGGATTTTTTCCCTCTTCTTCTCTGGGTGGGAAAGGAGTGAAGATCAGAAAAGCTACAGTGAGGGGCGCCTGGGTGGTTCAATCAGTTAAGCATCTGCTTTCGGCTCAGGTCATGATTCCAGGATACTAGGATTGAGTCCCACTCTGGCTCCCTGCTCAGCAGAGAGCCTGCTTCTCCCTCTCCCTCTGCCTGCCTCTTTCCCATTCTCTCTCTGTCAAATAAATAAATAAAATCTTAAAAAAAAAAAAAGAAAAGCTACAGTGAACCATAGGAAATTACTAATAAGCAAAGTGACAATAAAAATGGCCTAATTACTCATAATCCTACTACTCGAAAGACATCTACCACTGACAACTTTCTACCTTCCTACTTTTTTGTTTCTGTTTCTATTTCTGTGTGTGTATGTTTAGGTGAAGTTCCTTTTTCCTCCTAATTAAAATTTTATCAAGAAAATCTTTTTTCACAGGGTGCCTGGATGGCTCAGTAGGTGAAGCGTCTGCCTTTGGCTCAGATCATGATTTCAGGGGCCTGGGATTGAGCCCTGTGTTGAGCTCCCTGCTCAGTGGGGGGGGGGGGGGGGGGGGGTCTGCTTCTCCCTCTCCTCCCTCTGCCCCTCCTGCTGGTCATGCTATCTCTCTCTCTCTCTCTAAAACAAACAAACAAACAAAAAAACCCAAAAAACCCCAAAACCTTGAAAAGAAAATCTTATTTTTTTTTATGGTCTCTTTTAAAATGGAGTAACTCTACCCCCACTTAACTGCTTGGGGGTGGAATAGTTGGTTCTGGATTGAATGAAACCAAGAGAATTTACTTAAAGACTCATCCATATCTTTTCCAGCTCACTGATCCTGTGTACAATAAGAATCTGACCATTAGTTTTAGGGCATTTACTCAGAAGTCCTTTCTCAAAACCTACATTGGATGTTCTCCAGCACAGTACTCTTACCTACTCCAAAGGTGTGGGATGCCTAGGGATGCCAGACTTTTATGCAAACCATGCAATGTGTGGCCTACAAGAACAGGGATCTTCCAGTCTGCACCCCTCACATAAAGGGGGAGCAGAATGAACTACAGGGCTAAGTCCTTGCCCAAGATCAGGCAGCTGGTGGGGGCAGGGCCGAAGATGCCAGCCCCGATTATTTTTACAAATTGACGGTCCCCAGTTTGTCTAATGATCAACCTCAAACTAAAATTAAACAGAAAATACTTGGGGAAGCCCTAACTCTTGCTAAACAAATCGTGTTTGTTCATACCAGTGAAGGGGAAAAGGCAACACAGTTTGGTAGAGACTGGGTTAGATCCTCCAGCCCTGACCTGTTTTGAATAGGTCAGAAAACTTTCTCCTTGGAAATTTACATTACTATGATAGGATTAAAACAAAGAAGAAATATTAGGGTCCACTTATCTCATTCTTTTTAAAAAAATATTTCATTTATACTTGAGAGAGAGAGAGAGAGCAGAGGGAAAAGGGAGCAGCAGACCGCCGCTGAGCAGGGAGCCCAAAGTGGGGCTCCATTCCAGGACCGAGGGATCAGGACCTGAGTCTGAGTCAGACACTTAGCGGACTGAGCCACCCAGGCGCCCCGTCATTCGTTCTTAATGTTTGAGAAACGAGGATAACAAAAGGATGCAGAAAAGATTGGCCCTTCATCATGAACTGTAGCATTGGCTTGTAAGTATATGTCATCTTGGTTCTTATCTGATTTCTGGAGGTCACCACGGTCCGAGCAGCAATTCACTCAAGCAAAAGAAACTCACAATTGTAGGAAAACTGGGTCTGTTCTGGGAGACCAAGCCCTCTTCACGGACAGCTTTCAAGCTGAACTTTCCGGCCTCAGTCTGAAGCCCCAGTAACGCGGTCTCTGGTTCTCTCCGAGTTCTGGGAAGGGACGGTATTGGATCTCCTTTCACAGGAAGCCAGCAACGAGGGAACTGTGTGAAAGGACGAGAGCGCTTCTGAAGAACATCCCCACGGGCCCAAGGAGGGCCTTACGGAGATGAAAAGTTTCCTGGGTGGGAGTGGGCCCGGGAGTGGAAGCGGATCCACCTGGTTGTACGGGGGCAGAGGGCCACCCAAGAGCGGGGAGAAGCCAACTGTAAGAGGGAGCTGCAGAAGAGAGGGCGCTGGCGGGGGAGGTACGAGCCAGCTCCCTTCTCGGCTCACTCTCAAAGGCTCACCTCGGGATCAAGAGCACAGGTGCTGCCCAACGGGGCCCCTGCGCTACCACAGCAAACAAAGGGCGCGGCCTCCTCCAGCCTTTTCGGTCCGAAAGGAGGCTCGGCCTTACCTTCGAGGATCCACCCATCCCTTCTCGGGCGCGCATCCAATGGGGCCGCAGCCTCCTCCTGCCAGGAGGTGCTGAACTCTCGCAGGAAATGGACAGGTACCACCGACCAATGGTTGCAGCTGCCGCGGGCCAATGGGAGAGGGAAATGGGTCGACCTGGGGTTGAGAGGGAGAGCCCGCAGGAGGGGGCGGGGCCCGGGGGCGAGACACGTAGGCGCAGGGGGTGGAGAGGGGCGGGTCGGTGGCTGGCGGGGCAGCCCCCGCCGCGGAGATAGGAACCTGCGGACGGCCGGCAGCGGCCAATGGGAGGGCGGGTTGGCGTGGGGGGGGTGGGCCCGGCGCCGGGCGGCCCCGCCCCTTCGGGTCCGCAGGGCTGGGGCGGAGCCAGGCCCGCGTCAGGTGGCCCCGGGCGTGCGGGCGGCGCTGGGGGCGGGGCGCGGCGCGGAGAGGGGAGCGGCGGCCGGCGGGCGGCGGCGGGCTAGGGCTGCGCGAGCAGGTACCCGCGGCGGAGGTGGCCAGGCCACCCCCGGGGGGCGAGCACGAAGGCGGGGGCCCCGGCCCGCCGCGCCCCCATGCCGCGGTGAGCGCTCCCGCTCGGCGCACTTGTCGCCGCGCCAGCCCCAGCGAGCCGGCTCTCCCCGCCCCGCCAGCCCGGGCCCTACCTGCGGCCGCCGTCGGGGGAGGGGGGTCCCCCCAGCTCTGCGGAGCCGCATGAACAATAGGCGGCGGCGGCTCCTGCGGGCGGCGGCAGCCCCGCACCCTATGGATCGGCCGCTCCATGGAGCCCTCCAGAGCGCTTCTCGGCTGCCTGGCGAGCGCCGCCGCTGCCGCCCCGCCGGGGGAGGATGGAGCGGGGGCCGGGGCCGAGGAGGAGGAGGAAGAGGAGGAGGAGGCGGCGGCGGCGGCCCCGGGGGAGCTGGGTTCCGATGCACCGCTGCCCTACTGGACGGCGGTGTTCGAGTACGAGGCGGCCGGCGAGGACGAGCTGACCCTGCGGCTGGGCGACGTGGTGGAGGTGCTGTCCAAGGACTCGCAGGTGTCCGGCGACGAGGGCTGGTGGACCGGGCAGCTGAACCAGCGGGTGGGCATCTTCCCCAGCAACTACGTGACCCCGCGCAGCGCCTTCTCCAGTCGTTGCCAGCACGGCGGCGAGGACCCCAGTTGCTACCCGCCCATTCAGTGTAAGGCGAAGGCGGGGCCGCCGAGCCGGGCGGGGAAGGGGGGGCTGGAGGCCTGGAGGCGGGGGGGGGGGGGCGGTCGCAGGGCGGGTGGGGAACGATTGCCCTGCGGGTGGGTGTGTGCGCGCGCGCTCGGGCTGCAGGGGCTGCTTTGGTGGGTGCGATGGGTGAGATAGAGACGCCGCAGGCCTTGCCAGGAACCTCAGGCGCTTGGGCTTCTTAACCTTCATCTGACCACCTCAGCTGCTTTCCACATCCTGGAGCCCCAGCACGAGAATCTCCCCATGTCGCACTCCCGGCTTCCCCAAATCTGGAAGGGTTTCAGGCCAGCTGGTAGTTTCTGTCATAACCTTAGTCCCCAAATCTTCCCGACCTCTTCTCCGGCCTGTCCCCGCCCCTTCAAGGCATTTGCTTTGAAGCGGATGGGGGTGTCTCCCGCAGGGCTGGCTGGGCTGGCTCTCAAGTCCCGGAAGCCCGTGCGAACTCAAGGCTGAAGTGTCTTTGAAATGTCGTGTTGATTTCTCGGATCGCAGTCTTGTATCTGAGAAGTTGTATCTTTAGGAGTCTCAGTGAATGATGTGCTCAGGGTGCGAGTGTGTGAAGAAGCCGGTGGTGATGGGTGGAGAAATGATTGGAGAGGGAAAAGTATGTCCTTCCCCCGTGAGAGATCAGGAGCGCAAGGTACAGTGGCTAAATCCCAAGTCCCTTGACACCCAAGCTTTCAGATACAACATTTTCTCCTTTCTTCTCACCCTAGATCCTTGCCTATATTTGGTATTTGCCAAATCTCAAGGGGACCATGCCCACGGGTCCCTCCCAGGGCCTTTCTTCCAGTGTCCTGGTTTTCACCAATTTCCCAGGAGCCCCCTGTTCCACACCCTGCAATGATATTTCCTTTGTTTTTGTTTTTGTTTTTCTCCAAAGCAGTCAAATTGCCATTGGAATCCCTGAATCAGTTCTGCTAGGTGGTTTTAGAAGATGTAAATATCTTCTTGTGCAGTTGACACTGTTTTATATTTGATTATTCCCACAATTTCTTCCCTGCTAAAAAGTATTGTTAATACATATTTATTATTGTTTACTCAATATTTTGTCTACTTTGCATTTTAGTTAATAAAAAAAATCGTTACCAAGCACCAACTTTAGGCATTTAGTTTTTAAATTTCATTTGTAACATTTATCTTTCGGTCCTGTAATTTACTTTCATCTGAACAGTTGTGTTACTTTATTTAAGATGTTTTCTTTAAATACCATCACTTAATAAGAAAAGCATAACCTCTTTCCTTATATTTCTATTCTCCTTCTTTATTGGTGTTTTGACCATCAAATTGGTGTTCAAATCCTTAGTTCCCTTTGTTTCTGTCTCCCTCACGTTCAGTGTAAAACTTCTTGTTTCTACATCTTGATCTTTATCATGCCTGGAGGGAACAAATGATTTTAAATGGTTTCTGGGTGTTAAATCTTTTTGGCTCTAGTACTGGGAAGGTGAAGACTAAGGGTCCTAGTGTAGTGTCTGATATAGTGCTGAAGATGAACTTGGTCCCATACTGAAAGAAATACTGGAAAAATGGTGTGGCATATTAGACACAATGCAGTTTTTTTATGCATAAGTCAAAGGTTTGAGGTTCTTTATGGGTTACGTTTTGTGATTTTTTTTTTTGTACAGCTAATGCCAGAGTGGGAGAGGTGTGTAATGCTCATGAGCAGGAACTCCGTTTCTTCCATCTCTGTGCCCCCAGCTATCAGAGCAGTCTGTGTGAATATGACTTGGGCTGGAAAAACTCACCTGCAGAATACCAGCCATGGCCAGGGTGTGCTACGTTAGCAGCTCCTTCTCCCATGGGTACCCACGACTTAATCTTTATTGTCACAAAAGTTACCTTCGATAGGCTAGATTCCTGATTCTAGAACTCAGATAAGAAAGTAGGAAGTACTTTGTGCTTGTGAAAAGAATTGACTTGCACATGACAGGTGAAGGCCCTGGTAAGTTATTTTATGTAGTCTCATCAGAAGTTCTGAACTTGACTGGAATTAATTCTTGATAATTCAGAAAATTTAATTCCATTCAAAAATCAATATGAGTGCCTAGCAAAAGATAGATACTGTATTAAATTCCAGGAGATAGGGGCGCCTGGGTGGCTCAGTGGGTTAAAGCCTCTGCCTTCGGCTCAGGTCATGATCCCAGGGTCCTGGGATCGAGCCCCACATTGGGCTCTCTGCTTGGCAGATAACCTGCTTCCTCCTCTCTCTCTGCCTGCCTTTTTGCCTACTTGTGATCTCTGTCTGTCAAATAAATAAATAAAATCTTAAAAAAAAAAAATTCCAGGAGATAGGGGTGCCTAGGTGGTTGAGTTGATGCAACTCTTGAGCTCAGGATAATGAGTTTGAGCCCTGCCACGGGGTACAGAGATTATTTAAATAAATAAAACTAAAAAAAAAAAAAAAGGAGATAAATGATAAGATAAGGGGGTGCTTATAAGTCACACCTGAGGGGGATTGGTGATGTAAATACACCATGTTGGCACAATACTTTGATAAAGATGAACTTGGGGAAATTGATAACAGGTACTCTGATGGGTGTCCCATGTCCACCATTTCAGTTAGTGTCACTCGGAAAATAAAGTGATTGACAACTTTGTCTCCAGAGACTTGGAATGAAATTGAGCCACTGATAGTTTTTCCCCAGTTACCCTTTTGAACTTCTCTTCTGGGGCATGAATTGTGACATTAGATTATGAATAGCAGACTGTCAGTTAAGTAAGAATGTTTTAGTTTTAAATAATGCTTTTCAAATAGAAAATTTTGTTTCAAACTTTACTCAAAACAGAAGAGGGGGAAATTACCAAATCTTGTGACAAATAGGAAATATAATAGATATTTAGAAATCATCTGATATTTATATAGTGCCTTTATGCCCTCCTGCGTGGATATGAAAGCTTAGCTCTCCATGGGGTTGGCAAATATAAATAACGTAGGAGCTCACTCATCTTTTTTTTTAGTGAAAGAGGGAAAATGTACAGTTCCAAATTTATCATCTTGGGACATATACAGTCCTAGGTATTAAAAAAAAAGTTTCTCTTTTAGTGTTGTGTCTGTTTTCAAGCAGGGCATAAATTAAGATTATTACTAATATACATTTTTTTTCTAGCATCCACTGCAAATCTAAGGATATATTTTCAGGTGTACTTGGGATTTTTAAAAATATTTATTTGACAGACAGAGATCACAAGTAGGCAGAGAGGCAGGCAGAGAGAGAGAGTGGAGGAAGCAGGCTCCCATGAGCAGAGAGCCCAATGTGAGGCTCGATGCCAGGACCCTGGGATCATGACCTGAGCAGAGGCTTTAACCCACTGAGCCACCCAGGCGCCCCGTACTTGGGATTTTTAAATGAGTGAAGTACGTGCCATTCACTTACCCAAAACCTACCGGAATGTGCCTACGTGTCTAGTTTTCAAGAATACAGCTGAGAGAGAATAACATCTTGACTGCCAAAATGAAAGAAGTAAGGTTTTGTTCCTGATATTCCTGGAAATATCCATCCACAGAAACTGAAACATGTGCTGAATGTGACTTGACCTGATTCTTACTTAAAACCAGGTCTTGCCTGCAGTGGGAAAGGAGAGCCCCACATTCTCTCAGCTGCAGCTGAAGGTCTAGTTCCTACCCAAAGGGACTTCTTCACAGGGAAGGGAAAATAAGTACCTTCTCCCAGGCCCCGCTCATCTGTCTTCTATCCACTTGCAAGCTTGTTCCATACCTTTCTTGAAGGCCGGTCATAATATTTCCTCAACTAGTTAGCAAGAACCTGAGAGGTTCTGTTCTACTCCGAGAGAGTTTATTGCTGTCCCTTCCCCGCAGAGGTTTTCTGTCTTCTCTAAAATGCCATCAAAGGAGCTGTCCCTTCAGCACCCAAGTTCGGAATCACTTCTTTTAAATCCTTATACATTTAAAAATTTTAACACGTCTTGTGTGTTCACAACTATGCTTCAGACCAGAGGAAAACAGGAAAGGTAGAAGAGAAAATACAACAGTTAATTCTGTTAAGGAAAATTCGGATATTCAATTGAGGAAATGAGATGTGTGAATGGAAACTTGTTAAAGAGACAGCTATCTTTTCATCAGTGTAAAAGCTGTTAGAAAAAGTGAATGTTCCTTCCCTCCATGACCAAGGAGACACCTAACATAATTTACATATTTCTCCAAGAGGGTTTCTTATCACTCCTTAGTATACACATTGTTTTTTTAATTCATATAGACAAGATAAGAATTAGTAATCAGGATTCATTTTAGAACCCAGATGCACTGAAGCTATTTTAAGCAGAAAGTCATTTAGCACAGGAAATTGGGTGCTTACAGAATTGTTGGAAGGGCAGGGAGAAGGGGCTTTTAGCTGGACCTGTGAGAACCACTCCAGAACACTGCAGACCTGGCCCACGCAGCAAGCTACTACTTCTCTAATTGGAAACGTACAGAATCAGGAGTTGACGTTGAAGCTGTCGATTTGAAGAACACCCTGTTGTAGTTGCTGTCCAGCTTAGGCAACCACTTGGCCTTGCAGCATTCCTTTCTACATCTGCCCAGAGCTAGTGATTGGACACTGACATGCAGGAAAACCCCACTTCTCCAAAGCCGTGCTTGGCTGAAGCGGCAAGAAGATGGTATCCATGTCACTTCTGCCTTCCCTATCTTGTGCATCTAATTGGCAGAAGCAGACCTGTAGCAGCCAGAGAGTCTGGGAAATGTAGTTCTTAGCTTTCTGGCCTTTGTACTGCACGATATACTAGAGGATTTTAGAGTGGATTTGATGGTGAGTCTGCAGGACCAGCTGTAACATTTATTTTTTAAGAGGAGTGGCAGATGAGGTAAAAGCTTGAACAGTTGGAACTTTGGGGGTCAAGATGGGCTAGACTTTTTGTATTCTTTTGTGCATACTGCCACTTGCATTGTAAAAGACAAATGAATATCAGCCTTAGGCAGGACGGACATAACTCTAATTAAGGAAAGAATAGAGTTTTAAGCACCGCCAGCATGTGAGTGGTGGTTGGAGATATCCTGGAGCTGGCTGCGGAAGGAAGAGAACAGCCAGCAGTGGGTACTTCCTCTTCTGGTTTTGCCAAAAGTTCAGAAATATATCTTTGTTTTCTTAGTTTCTTTTTTTTTTTTCTTTTTTAGCAAACTGACTATATTCTTTCTGTTTCAGGAGGTCCAGTGCATTTAAAAAAAAAAAAAAGTTCAGATCTGAGTTTGGTTTATTTCCTACTGAGATAGATTTCCCCCCCTTTTACTCGACTGCTGCTTACCTGCTGAATGTTCAGCAGGGTGAATACAGAGATGAGTAAAGCAGGCAGAGTCTACCCTTGGGGATCACGCAATCTCGCAGGACGGCAGGCACTGAACAGGTTATTAAACCTTGTTGGGTCTTGCCAAACAGACTGTTATGGACGTGTTTGATGGGGGCCTGACCTCATTTAGGCGGGGGTTAGGAAAAGTTCCTCTAGGAGATTTTGTTTCAGCTGAGACCTGAGGGTTGAGTATGAGTCAGCCAGGTAAAGACAAAGAGACTGAGGAGATGGAGCACAGGGTTTTCATGAGAGAAACATAACATAGCACTTTACTCCTATAGCAATGCCTTATCTAGCCCGAGTTTTGTAATCGCTGGTGGCCATTGTGATCTGGCCATGGATCCCTTTCCAAATGGTGCTGAAGATGTAATCAGGTTCGTCCTCTTAGGTTCATCCTCTGCATTGGAAAGGAGATGAGTGGTTGGGTGTGGTACTTGGGGACATCAGGGATGGAGCTGTGACGCAGGTGACTTCTGCAGTGAGATGTCCCCTGGGAGGCTCCTCTCTGCACATCTTAGTCACCACCTCCTGGTAGAACCACGTTTGGAAAATATCCTCCCAATTTATTTCCCACCCTCTGTCATTCCTGCTGCTCGTGTTTGCACCCTGTGCCTGCATGTCTGCCTTACTTCAGTGGCTCCTTAGTGGTTCCTCTTGCAGAAGGCTCCCTGGCCTCCAGGTTAGATGCCCCATGGCTGCCAGAATTAACGTCCTCTCTAAGTCACAGTCTACTAGCACTCCCCTACTTAAAAATGCATGAGTTCTGGGGCGCCTGGGTGGCTCATTGGGTTAAGCCTCTGCCTTCGGCTCAGGTCATGATCTCAGGGTCCTGGGATCGAGACCCACATTGGGCTCCCTGCTCAGCGGGGAGCCTGCTTCCTTCCCCCACTCTCTCCATGCTTGCCGCTCTGCCTACTTGTGATCTCTCTATCTTTCTCTCTGTCAAATAAATAAATAAAATCTTTTAAAAAAAATGCATGAGTCCTATCATTCACAGTGTGAAGTTTAAGCCACTCAGAATGACTCTAAACCATTTGACAACCTAGCTGACTCCAACAAGACCTTGAGCCTCATCTTCTATCCCGGCACATATAATCCAGCCACACTGCACTCCTTGAAGTTCTTAATATGCGATATATTCTCATACCTCTTGTTCTTGCTCATGACCTTCCCTTTGCCTGGATTGTCCTTCTCCATCCTGATCCTTTGCTGCCTGATGAGATCCCTCCCACTCATTTTTTTTTTAAAGATTTTATTTTTAAGTAATCTCTACACCCAATATGGAGCTGAAACTCACAACCCCGAAATCCGAAGTTGCACGCTCTACCAACGAGCCAGCCAGGCACCCTCCCTCCCACTCATTCTTTAGGACACATTCCCTGCATTGCCTTTCCTGAGAATCCCTTCCCACTCACCCTCTTAATCCTGTCCTGCAGTGGGAGTTGGTGGTTTCCTAATCTGATCATAGGGCTATGAAGGCTCTTTTCACACTGTGGTTTGGTTGTTGTGTGTCTGGCTTGTCACTGGACTGTATGCTTCTCACCATGGAGTACACAGAAAAATGAAGAAGTCTCCCAAAAATGATCTCCCTCTATGTTACCTTGTATTAAAATGGTTTGTCATAGTATGACATTCTGCATGACGTTCCAAGTAGAAATTACCACATGAATAGTTATTGAATGCCCACTATGTGCTAGTCGTCAAGATTAATGTAACAGAAAGTAGGTTAGCCACTTGTTGCCACTAGTTGCCACTAGTTGCCTTGAAGGAGCTTACCTTATAGAGGGGAGACAAAAAAGCCAAGGGAGTATAACTTGCTATGTTTGCCCGTAGGTAAATGGATGATTCCGTGGTGTTTTCAGAATGTTTTTGACTTCTTTTTTTCTTCTCTTTCACAGTGTTAGAGATTGATTTTGCGGAGCTAACCCTGGAAGAGATTATTGGCATCGGGGGCTTTGGGAAGGTCTATCGTGCTTTCTGGATAGGGGATGAGGTTGCCGTGAAAGCAGCTCGCCATGACCCCGATGAGGACATCAGCCAGACTATAGAGAATGTTCGCCAGGAGGCCAAGCTCTTCGCCATGCTGAAGCATCCCAACATCATTGCCCTTAGGGGGGTGTGTCTGAAGGAACCCAACCTCTGCTTGGTCATGGAGTTTGCCCGTGGAGGGCCTTTGAATAGAGTGTTATCTGGGAAAAGGATTCCCCCAGACATCCTGGTGAACTGGGCTGTGCAGATTGCCAGAGGGATGAACTACTTACATGATGAGGCAATTGTCCCCATCATCCACCGCGACCTTAAGTCCAGTAACAGTGAGTATGAAGTGATGGGACTGGAGGGCTCACGAGTACTTCTCTACTCAGTCAGTGGCTTCGGTGGGAGTGCATTCCGAAGGAATCTCAGTGGGCAGTGAAACAGGGAAACTCGTTACGTAAAACCATTCCATCCTTGAGTTGAGATGTAGGGATGAAATGAGTGCCAGGGAAAATTGGTTTAGGAAGAGAAGAATGAGGCAGCCGAGGGGTTTGGAAAAATCCTAAGCTCATATTAGCAGGCAGGGGTGGCAGTGTGTAATTCTGATGTGCTGTGCAGTGTGTATCCACATATACGTAGATAGATAGATATGTAGATTTTTCCACTTTAGGGAAGCATGCCTGTCATTACAAAAGGGCTTTCCGTCTTTGGTGGAACACCAGGTAACTACAACGCCTCTTTGCATTCTGCCTGACCACCCCAGCTTGAGGTACCCCCAGAGAATGGTCTATAAGGAAGAAAGGAGCGTGTCGTCTAAGCTGTGGGGCCGATTCAGGTGACAAAGTCCCCTGGGAGAGTATGACCTGGCTGGTAGTATTGTGGACTCCTGATAGCCTACGGGTCTTATTAATTAATTGTTGTAACTACTTAGTTTTTAATAGCAGGGAACTGAGAAGTAACTGTTTATTAAACATCCAAGATCCATAAACTGGATTGTAAAGCAAGTGTTAGACATAATTACATGGTGAGTTGGTGGAAACCAGTCTCTTTCCTTGGAGGAATCTGCAGGCGCTGGGACTCTGTTGCTTTTGTGTCGTAATTTGTGCCCTCTGTTGCCTGAACTGAGTGATCGGAAGGATGACATTTGTTAAATAGGAAATGCTTAAAATCGTTTCAAGCACCCTGTCTGGAGAGGAGGGCATTAGGGTTGGGGGAGGTGGTGTGGGTCCCAGAACTTCACTGTCTCCTTCCGCATTGAGCCCAGAATTCCTTCAGACTTTATTTTGTTCTGAGCAGTTCCAGATGTGGCTTATTTTCTGTTGATACTACTATGAACGTTTACTTTTAAAAATACATTGTTGTTGTTGTTTTGCTGTTGGTTTTTTCTTGGACAGTTATAATTATTTTTATTTTATCATTCCTTAAGATTTTTTTTTTTTAAAGATTTTATTTATTTATTTGTCATAGAGAGAGAAGCGAGAGTGAGCACAGGCAGACAGAGTGGCAGGCAGAGGCAGAAGCAGGCTCGCTGCCAAGCAAGGAGCCCGATGTGGGACTCGATCCCAGGACGCTGGGATCATGACCTGAGCCGAAGGCAGCTGCTTAACCAACTGAGCCACCCAGGCGTCCCAAGATTTTATTTTTTTATTATTAACATATAATGTAGTGTTTGTTTCAGGGGAAAAATACATTTTAAAATTATTTAAGTAGATGTTTGTACAAAAATTGGGCAGTGTAGATAAAAAAGAGAAGGGTAACCAGTAATGTTTTCCTTCAGGGAGTATAACTATTACATTTGGCATATCCTCCCATGTGTTCTGTGTGCGTGACTTAAAAAATCGTTTTGGAAATGTTATGCTCGTTTTTACCCACCAGCTGGAGAGTCACAACTTCACTGTGTTTTGCAGACCTGGGGATGCTGGCCTGTTTTCCTTGGTTTTTTTTGTTTGTTTGTTCAAGATTTTATTTATTTGAGAGAGAGAGAGATAGAGCAAGTGGGCACATGTGGGGAGGAGAGGAAGAAGACGACTCCCCAACGAGTAGAGAGTGCGATGTGAGGCTTGATTCCAAGATCCTGGGATTACGACCTGAGCCGAAGGCAGACGCCCAACTGACTGAGCCACCCAGGCGCCCCCCTCTTGGTTTTTATTAGGGTTCTGGCGAGTTGGATTTGGTCACTGTCATGTGAGGACAGATTTCTAGGAATCATATGTGTTCACTGATTTAGATCCACTAGCGAAAAGAGTACGTATATAGGCGGGTTGTCTTTGTGGAAAAAAGAAAGTAGTTGGTGATAAACATCTAACTGTTACAGAAGGCTCTGTGGAAAGGTGACTAAAGTGCTCTACTATCCTGGTCATCTGCTTTAAAAAGTCACGTGCTGTCACCGGCAGTGGAACACATACAGCATCCTGTGTTGACATACAATTCTCATTAAGGTCAGATTTGACTGCACATAACCTAAAAACCAAAATAATAGTGGCTAAAACAAGGTTTATGTTCATTTGTCTTTGAAAAGTAGTCTGCAGGGCTTCGGACATCCCAGTGTCATCAGGGATGTGGGCTCCTCTTTTTCAGTCCAGTCCCAGTGCGTGGCTCGCGCCCTCAGGCTTGCCTTGTGGTCTTCGATGGCAGTGGAAATGCCAGTTATTTGGTCCAAGTAACAGGCCTGAAGGAGGAGGAAAAGCAGAAGCACAGAAAAAGGTGTTCCTAGAGCCGAGTTGGCTCCTGCCGTCCTCCCAAAAGTCCACCAAAAACGCATCTGCTTGCAGTCATTGGCCAGAATGTAATCATAGAGCCGAGGCTGGCGCAGGGGAGGCTGGGAGGTGCAGAACTCTAATCTGGGTGGCCGTGAGCCCAGCTGATCATCAGGGGCTATTACCGAGGAAGAGGGAGAGCAGGGCTGGTGGGGACAGCAGCTGGCAGTCTTCCCACGGGATCTTCATGTGGGACGTGCATTGGGAAGAACTGTTTATTTCAGATGTTTAGCATCATATGGCCACGCAAGGTTAGCCAGGCCTTGGGGCATGTGGCTCAGACCCCTGATTTAACTAATGGCTCCTACTCCTTTGCCCCATTGCATCATTAGCCCAAACATCACTTCTTAAAACTACTTGCAGAAAGCCCTGGCTTGAATGATGGATTAGTGTCTCTGCTCTGTTAACTGGGAAAAGCCAGCTACTTGATTGTTAGCAAAGGTGTCCACAAAAGATGGTCTTAGTGGAAACATTGTCCTTTGGGGGCTTAGGTAGATGGATTTCAGGATTTTGGCTTAAAGGCATTTGGCAGAATAACAGTTCAATCGCAGTCATTAGAAGTTAAATTAGTGTAAAAACAAGGTCATATGAAAAAGCTTTGGAAAACGAAAAGCCGTGCCCAAAGTGGAGGTTGTGTTATTAGTTTTAATTTATTATTAAATAACTTCTTTCCTCCTCTTAGAGAACATAGAAAAACAGAGAGGTAAAAGCAGTGTGTTTCTCCAGTTTTTGTGTTTATGGATACTTGTTTTGATCCAGAATCGTGCACGGGAAGTCCTAGTAACTGTGCTGCTTGTAGTGTGCCTTCATGCTCCCCAGACCTGTCCACATGTTGTGACTTGTTATGTAAATAAATAGTCTTCGACCACAAGATATTTAAAGGTCGCACAGATTCCACTGCTTAGATATACTCTGTTAACGAAACCAAACCCCTATATGACAATAATAATAATAATAATAATAGTAATAATAATAATACAACTGATTCTTATGAAGTGCTCTCTTTATGTTAGGCACGAAGCATTTCACGGCCCTTCTCTTCTCATTCCCGTAGCAGCCCTGCCAAGTAAACACTATGAGTGTGTTTATTTTACAAAGGAGGAAACTGAGGCTCAGAAGGGGTCACCTATTTCTCTAAAGTCTCCCCGCCAGTCCTGAGGGCGGACTTCGCGGCCCGGTGTGACCCCTCCGCCTGTGCTCCCAGTCACCAGGCCGTTGGCGACACCCTGCTGCTGGGCGGCTGGGGCGTTTCACGGCATTATTTCCCGTGGCCCGTAGCACTTTGGTTTTATAGGATTGGGAATAGCATTATCCCGCTCACAGAGCCCCAGTATCCACATTTCCTTAAGGTCTGATCGACTCACTCTTATTTCATAGCTGCAGCGCAGAGGTGAGTGGGGAACTCCACGTGGTTGGGACTCGCCACACCTGCCCTCTTTGGTGTGGGCGTCAGTTGAAACTGACATGAGATCTTTGCTGCCTTGTCTCCCTCTTCCTCTAAAGGCACTGCCCCCACATGCCAGGCTGGTTTCCTCTTTCCTCTGGAATACCCTCTGTGCCTCCCAGCCACGAGGCCCTCAGCACTGTCCCCCTCTCCGCAGGAATAATCTGGCTTTCAGGGATGCTCTTGCCTCGGCCCCCCGCCTGTCCAAACCCTACCCACGTTCCCGTGCTCGGCGCGAACCTGGCGGTTCCCTCCCGACAGCCTGGCACTGTGGTCAGTGCTGAGCGGTCATCTGGGGCTGGGCACACGCTGCCTGAGAGCATGTAGGAGAACAGTCGGGTGACAGTGGACTAGAGCCGCGTGGCCAGGGGTCGCAAGCACAGATGTCTTCTGGGGTCGGGGTCGGTGTGTTTGTGAAGCCGCTGGGGGGAAGCTGTAGGGCTTGGGAGGAGTGATGGGGAAGCGAGTGTGTGCTCCGTCGGGCGCGGGCCGTGGAAAGATGGAACAAAGCACGCTGGCCTGCCGCAGCCTGCCAGCCGCACCCCCCCAGCCTCCTCTTGTTGGCTGGGATTTTGGGAGCATCCCTGAGGCCTCCGAATAGATTCTTCCAGGGACATGAGTGAATGGGCGAATGAGCCAACACAGGATCCCTTGAACTGGTCTGCTCAGGGGATCACCAAGTGTGAAGCCTCCCCTTCTCTCGTCGGAGGATGTCCCATGTCCTCCGGGACTTTTGAGCATGTGCCTTTTCATCCTCTATAACCTCCAAACCCTTGTCCCCGTCCTAATGTCCGAGTTTGCCAACGTTTCGGGTACCGAGGCTGGTATTTTCACAGTGTATTTGTTACCAACTTCCAAGGCCTCTGCCCTCTTTTCTCTGCACTCTTCCTGGATGCCGGCCCCAAATAACACCCTGGCAGTGTGTCCCCTGCAGCCAGCCAGAGGGCTGCCAGGTGCTGCGGGAGCAGCCGCCCCCCCACCCTGCGGCCTGCGTCCGCTGCCGTCGTTCCATCCAGCCTCGGTGTCCCCGTGTTCCCTCCTTGTGAGTTCCCTGCTGCGGCCCTCAGTCTCCCTTCGTGGGCTTGATTGGCGGCTCCTCTTGGCAGCTACAGGCTGAGTAGTGCCCCTGCCTCCAGTTTCTGTGCTCACTTGTGCTTTGTGCCCTTCTCAACCTTCTCACAAGAGCTCACAAGATAAAGAGGCAGAAGCCTTGCTTTCTTGGAAGTGGAAGGAGGACAGAGCTTCCATCGTGCCCTTGACCTCAGGCTGGCTGTAACATTCTAAGCCCTGGATTATACCTGGACTGGACACTGGCCACAGACCCTGACTGGGTTTTCTGGGGAGGGTTTCTCCGGGCCGAGTGTGTGCTGTGGAACGCCATGACCCACTGGGTCCCACTTGCTGGTGTCCTTCTTCTGGGACCCTGAGGTCAAGCAGATTTCCTACGTGCAGGAATGAATGAATGGAAGAAGCACCTAGAGCTCGGGGATCCTGGCCAAGAGCAATGTGGCAGGAAGGACTTGCCTAGAAAAGCTTGAGGAGTACCCATCACAGCAGTTTTTCCTTTAGGAGAATTAAAGAAACTGTAAAACATTCCCAGGACGGAACTGGGAGGGAGCAAAGTATTGGCCGGAGAACCCAATTCCTAGTCCTTTGTAAGAGTTGCTTAAGTGATTTTTTCATGTCCCATGAAGCCATCCCCAAATGAGACACTTCCAGCAGTACCTGGCCTAGGTACTGCCAGATCTCTCTCCCCATTTTCTGTCCCACTTCTGGGCTTTGTGGTTCTTTGTTTGCTACAAGTTCCTTCTTTCGGAGTTGGAGGGTGCTGGACATGTCTTAAGGAATTTTCCGGGCAAACGCATACAAGTGCTCAACAGATTGGATCATTTTGGTTGTAGGAGGTGATACCTAAGGTTAGCCAGCAGCCACCGGGCATATTCCAGACAATTCTGTTCAGTTCATGATTTTGCATGAACACAGACACATGTTCTGCAAGTCAAATAAAGACATAAGTAAATAAAGCTGAAATGAAGCAAACCATCGAACCTGGTGAGGCCTGGCGGTCTGACCTGGAGGTCCAGTTGGAGCTCCCAGTTCATTACCGTTGCTGGCCAACCTCGCTTTTCCCTTTTCCCTTTTCCCTTTTCCCTTGGGCATGGCCATCTCCCGCACAAAGATGGTTCTCCTTTGTGTGTTAATTTGACTGCTTGGTGTTGAGGATATGATAGTAAGTGATACCGGACACCTGCCCTGCCCTTAACGAGCTCCCTGGAGGGTCGCAGGGAACGACCTAAGTCAGGACTACGGTGCACGCTGTGGAGGGAAGATGTTGGTGCCACGAGAATGACAATAAAGGGATGTGCCTGAGAATTTCTTGAGGAAGTGAAGGAGTTAATGCGAAAGCCATGAGGGTAGGTGGGGCCTGGACGGTCGAAGCAGGGAGACCATCAGACTCAAATGCCCGTGGGAACCTGGCCCCCCAGGAGGCAGGTGATGCCCTTGACAGGGTCCTTTCCTGTGCCTGCCAGGGCTCAGTGGCCACCGAAGGAGAATCAGGAGGGATATTGGTCTCTTTGTGGCAGATTTGCCATCCTTTCCCCAAGCTTGCTCTGGAGTGCCTTCCTTCACCTCTGGGAGCTCAGGGGTGGGGGTGGAGGGGCTTCTCTGCGGCTTACTCAGGTGTGTAGGAGGTGGCTTGGGGCCCTGGGCAACAGTCCAGCACCTGTGAAGTCCGTGTTGCCGTTGGAGCAGGAGATGAAGGATCTTGGGAAATAATCTGGACCCTGAGCCATTATCCTGGGGAAAACAGCCTCAGTGCAGGGGGCAGGTTCAGGGCCAGAAGGGCATTTAAAGGTGTGTGGGCTCTGATTCCAGATGATGCTTTAGTGTCTTCCCCTTCGTCTGTTTCCTCTGATTTGAGCCGCTTTTGCCATGAAGGTCGGATCGTGATGTCTTCTCTCCTCCACATCTCTTCCCGGCACACTTGGTAACAACTAAGTGGAGACGTCCTCCTCCTTTTGCAGCCGGTCTGTGGCACCGTCATTGCTCAGGGTCACAGTCTGCTTCAGGATCTCTAAGGAGACAAGAGCCCGCCTGTCTCTCCTTTCTTCCTTATCTCTTGGAAGCATTTCAGTTCCTAACTTGGTGTTCTACTTCATTCTGGGGAGGTAGCTCAGGGCTGCTTGTGGGGAGAGAAAGTGAGACACAAGGTGATGGTGTGGGTGGTCTTGTTAATCCAGAAAAAAATGTAGCTTCATCTCCAGGTCACCCATCTCCTTACCTTGGAATCCCCTTACCTGTAGAGCCAGCAGCTCCCTGTAGAGCCATACTTGTCCCTCTTATTAGGAAAGGCTGTTAACATGGCACCCTTGAACCCCTTGGTATCTGTGCAGAATGTGTGCATGTTCATTTTGGGGACAGGGTTGTTACTCTGACTAATCTAAGACTCGGAGAAGGTTGTGCATCAACACTGTTACAGAGAACTTCTAAAACCGGTCGTCTGGGTGACAGGAGACTTGGTGGCATAGAAGAACACCGACCCACCTGCCACCCGTGGCTCTGCTGGGCCGGGTTGCCTTGGGCACATCTTGTGCTCGTTGATATGCGGACCCCTCGCGTGTGACGTGAAAGGTTTGAATGAGGGGGTCCCTTCCAGGGGCCCTTCCAGGACTGACATTATGCACATGCGTGTGTTTGGGAGAAGGTGGCGACTGCGTGGTCTGTCTGTGCATCAGGCCATCACGTGCCCAGGTTCCCCGCTTTCCGGCTTCTGGTTGCAGGGGCTGAAGCTCCCAGTGAGGGAGCGTTCTCTGAGAGGTGTTGGGAGAAGGCAGTTGACAGGAGCTCCCGGGTGCACCCCTTCCCCTTGGCTGCCCAGGGCACAACAGATGGCCTCGCAGAGAGAAGATGCTCAGGTCACATGAATCAGGAGGGAGAGTCATAGTAAACCAAGGGCAGCCTTCACCCTGGAGATGGGACACAGTCAAATGCCACCTCTGCCCTTGGGGCTGAACACGGGGCATTCCAAGGTCAGAGCTTTGCTCCTGCCGTCCACCCCACTTAGGGCTTTTGCAGGTGGGGCTCGGGACCACTTAGGTGTTTGTGTGCCCCGGGTCCCCCTGGCCCAGCAGAGCTGCAAGAAGACCATGCTTGTGTGGGCACCGGAGCATGACAGCGAGGTCTAGAATGAGACACATTAAAGCCGAGCCTTGCTCATCCCCAGGATTTGTGCTGTCTGTAGGATACATGGAGGTTCTGATCTGAGAAGAAAGCATTTCCCCTGACGCTTGGCTTTGGGAATCCTGAGCCCTGACATTGAGCGTGTGGCTAGCCTCTGGGGGTTCCAGGATCCTTGTCTGTAAAACGTGGACAGTACAGGAGTGTTGTCTGAAGGCGGTATGAGACTGTGCATGCCACGTGTCCTACGGGGCCACATTGGCGACCGGTACTGCGCTTCTTTTCTCTTTCCAAGGAGTAGGAGAGACTTCTCACTATTCCTTGGTATTTTAGGTGTATACAGGATATAGTTGGGTTTCCCTTTTTAAAGTAGCATTAGAGGGGCGCCTGGCTGGCTCAGTGGGTTAAAGCCTCTACCTTCAGCTCGGGTCATGATCTCAGGGTTCTGGGATCGAGCCCCGCATTGGGCCCTCTGCTCGCCGGGGAGCCTGCTGCCCCCTCTCTCTCTGCTTGCTGCTCTGCCTACTTGTGCTCTCTCTCTGTGTGTCAAATAAATAAATAAAATCTAAAAAAAAAAAAAAAAAAAAAAAGTAGCATGAGGATTTTAGGTGGCCCTGAGCTGCCCTTTGCCAAGTTGGCCGGAGGTAGCTTTACCTCTCCTACCGAACCCGGGCAGATTTATGTCAGCCGAAGCCACAGAGGGGGGTTGATACCCCCCCCAGCCCCTTCCAACTATATCTGGGCTTCTTGGGATCGATAGCCCCCAACCCCTTCCAATTGTGTCTGGGCTTCTTGTGGAAAAGGCTGGTGTTTCTCGCTCCTACTGGACCTATGTTAACTCACAGTGCTTGGCCCCCTGAGAAATGCTGCCTTGTTTGTTATGGCCTTTGGCCTGATTGAATGGGACAGCTGGCCAGTTTTATGGCTCTGCTGGCCTCTCAGCTGACAATTAAAATGCTTTTGCCCCAGGAGGAAGGCAATGTATTTCTCCTTTCTCTGCTGCACCAGTCTACGGCCAAGGTCAAAGGGAATGCCTTTTCCACTCGGCTCCTGGCTTCCCCAAACCCACTTAGCGTTCTTGTTGCACTGTCTTTTCTAAGACTTCTCAGGGTGAGCCAAAGAGATTCTACATTGAGTTTTGTGGTCCTCCTTTGGCAGGATGGGGGAGCATGGCTGCCCCTTTTCCATCTCCACGCAGCAGCTTTATTGCTATAGCTGTTCAGATCTGGCTGGGCACAGCACCTAGTAGGTACTCAGGAAGTGCTGGTGGGTTTGGTCATCATGAGTTCCAGCACCGTCCCTCTTCCCATGCATTAACCTCTCCCCCCAACCCAAGGCAATATCTAAACAGTGCCCAAACTCTCCTTTAGAGCCCGCATTTAGGATGTGAACCCTCTCTGTCATTGGAGATGAGCCCATGTGAGCTCTGGGTGAGATGTGCCTTGTGTCTTGGCTCTATTTCTTGCTAGCTGGGACCTTGCGCAAACGACAGACTCTTTGTGCTTTCGTTTTTGTTAATGTTAAATGGGAATAATTATAATCCCACCCACCTCATTTTATAGGGTAAAGGGAGGATTCAGTGAAATAATCTAGATGATGCTCTCAGCCCTGCCTGGCACATGGTAAATGCTTGGTATGTTGATCATAATTCCAGAGGCTGCATTTTCCCCTCAGCCTTTAGATCCATAATTTGTGGTCTTGTACTTTCGAGTATAAATCATCTTGTGCTTGCCTTCTCAGTGTCTTAGTCCTGTTCTCTCCGATTGTGCTGTAGGTACTTAAAATTCAAAGTGCGATGTATACATAAGGTGAGAAGAGTTCAACGTTGAACTACAAAGGAAAGTTGCTCTCCTTTACCCTAAACCCTGAGTTTACGTCTTAGAAGCAAGTGAAATTAAGATATGGGGTACTGTTTTGTTTTGTTTTTTGTCTCCTTAGATAATTTTTATTCTGTAAAAACACAGAAATCCCAGTAGATTTCTGGACCACAGAATTTGTCGTCTTCCCTCTTCTGCTCCCTGCCTCCCTCTCCCACAAATCACATACAATATAGGACTTTGCATGTAGCATTCGCAGTGTTTGGCAGCAATTCTCTGTTTCTATGAAATCTTGCCTTTTCTTCTTCTTTTTTTTTTTTTCCCCTTTATAGAGAGAGCAGGGGGAGGGGCAGAGGGAGAGGGAGAGCGAGAATCTTAAGCAGGCTCCACACTCCGGGCAAAGCCCGACATCGGGCTTGATCTCACGACCCTGAGATCATGACCTGAGCTGAAATCAAGAGTCAGATGCTTAACCCACCGAACCACTCAGGTGCCCTGAAATCTTGCATTTTCTATCCCTACTCCCTTTTTGGATGGACTCGAACTCCTCTGTTGAATAAACTGGAAGGAGTTCCTTGGACCTCAGATAGATGCCTAATGTCTGCCTCTGGCATTTTGCCAGCCGGGAGGCGCTGACTCTGTAGCCGGGACCCGAAGCGTACCCGTGGGGCCCTGGGACCCTGGAACTGGCTGCTCTTGTAATCCAGACCTGTTTCTGCAGGTCCCCATGACTGCTTGCCGCCTGATGTGCCCGATAAGGCAACGTAACAGGAAAAAGTATCAGTGAAAAAAGAAGAAGTGATCCCAGATTGCACAGTGCAGATGCGACTGCTTTTTCCGTCTACGCGATTTTCCTATTCCTGTCTACGTACCTCATCTTCTCCTGCCATTTCAGTCCATCTGGATACATTTTATTTTTGTTTGTTTCTGCATTCTGGTAACCTTCAGAATCCAAGAAGGAGGAGAAAAAGATTGTAGTGGGGGGAAACAACAGTAGTTTTCAGTTTCCAGTTCCATAACTCCCTTTTGTATTTATGGGTAAGGTTAGAGCTTAAAGGAACCTTAGAGCCGTGACCACAAGATGTTGAGTGATTTGCCAGAAGTCAGGCTGTTGGGATGCCTGGTCTCGTGACAGCGTCCTGCCTTTCAGGCCCCCAGCCCCTGACCCAGTTGGGTCCCCAGGACTGTGGACGACAGCGGAATGAAGATCTCCACATCCTCCGAGGAGTCAGGGATGCCTGGCTCGTGGCCCCCGAGGTCACGGCTGAGCAGCCAAGGCTGCATCTTGTCGTTTCTTCCCTGGGGTGTCTAGAAGAGACCGAGGGTTCAGGCTCTGCCAGGTGTCCAGTTCCCGGGGAAGAAGAAACAGTAGAGACGCCCCACCCCTCCCCCCAGCTGTACTGAGAGTTGACACGTGCAGTCTGTGAGTTTAAGGTATATGATTTGATACATGTATACGTTACAAGATGGTTACCATAGCCGGCTTAGTCAACATCCGTTACCTCACATAGTTCCCACTTTTTGGTGCGGGGAGAACATTTAAGATTTATTCTTCTTGGCAGTTTTTAAGTCTATAATACAGGATTGGGTTTTCCTAAAGATTTTATTTTATTTTAATTATTTTTAAAAAGTTTTATTTATTTATGTGAGAGAGATAGAAAGTGGGGGTGGGGGGTGAGGGACAGAGGGAGAAGAAGCAGGCTCCCCGCTAAGCAGGGAGCCCGAGGCGGGGCTCGACCCCAGGATTCTGGGATCATGACGTGAGCCAAAGGCCAATGCTTAATGACTGAGCCACCCAGGAACCCTTAAGATTTTATTTTTAAATAATCTCTGCAGCCAGCATGGGGCTTGAACTCACACCCCCAAGATCAAGAGTCGCAGCCAGCCAGGCACCCAGTACAGTGTTGTTCACTGTAGTTAGTCACCATATCATATGTTAGGCCCCCCAGAACTCACTCATCTTTTAATGGGAAGTTTGTTACTCTTTGGCCAGCATCTCTCCATTTCCCCTACCCTTTAACCCCTAGCAACACCATTCTGCTCTGTTTCTGTGTTTGCCTTTTTTGGCTTCCGCATGTACATGAGATCACACTGTATGTGTCTTTCTGAGTCTGACTTATTTCACTTGGCATAATGTCCTCAAGGTCCATCGATGTTGTCATAAATGGCAGGATTTCCTTCTTTTTTAGGACTCATACTCCATTATATGTGTATATACAACACGTCTTTATCTATTCGTCCATAGATGGACGCTTGGATTGTTACTGTATCTTGGTTATTGCGAACAAGGCTGCGTTGAACTTGGGGATGCAGATATGTCTTGGAGATAGGATTTCATTTCATTTGCATATATACCCAGAAGTGGGATAGCTGAATCATATGGTAATTCTACTTTAAATTTTTTTTTTTTAAGATTTTATTTATTTATTTGACAGAGACACAGCGAGAGAGGGAACACAGGCAGGGGGAGAGGGAGAGGGAGAAGCAGGCTCTCTGGTGAGCAGGGAGCCTGATGCAGGGCTTGATCCCATGACCTGGGGATCATGACCTGAGCTGAAGGCAGATGCTTAATAACTGAGCCACCCAGGCGCCCCTCTACTTTTAATTTTTTGAGGAGCCTCCATACTGTTCTCCATAGTGGCCACAGTAGTTTACATCTGTACCAACGGTGCACAAAGATTCCCTTTTCTTTACATCCTCACTAACATGTTATCTCCTACTTTTTGGTAATCACTATCCTAGCAGATGGGAGGTGATAGCTCATTGTGCTTTTGATTTACATCTCCCTGATGATTAGTGATATTGAGCATCTTTTTATGTGTCTGTTCAGTATTTGTTTGTCTTCTTTGGAAAAGAAGGTCCTCTGCCCATTTTTTAATCAGATGAAAAACATTTTTATTTCCTAAGTAGTTAGCACCTTGCTCTCTGTGCTTAGGGATAGGAATCCCGTGGTGTATCAGTAACCATCTCTCTGTCATTGTCAGTTCTCCTCTCTCCCTCAAACTCATAAAATGAATCATAAATTATTATCTTTCCCAAGTGCACACCATCTCTCTGTCATTGTCAGTTCTCCTCTCTCCCTCAAACTCATAAAATGAATCATAAATTATTATCTTTCCCAAGTGCATGGCAGTTGGTGACAAAGAAGGGTGACCCATCCAGTCCCATGGATGCTAATGAAAAATCAACTTAAATGTTTCCAAAATAAGATGACTTAAGATTATTAGTGACATTATCTGATTTTTCCCCTTAGCTTATTACTCATGGTGACAGCAATATACGGCCTTCCATTTTCCCTCCCCCAGGATTCCTAGAGATGGGATGAGGAGTAATCATGTTTTGTGCTTGGTGCTATAGAATTGTATTCGGAGCAGTATTTATCTAAGCCATTGCAGGCAGAGGTGGTGGGAGCCCCTCTGTACAGGAGAGGAAGCTGAGTCTCAGAGAGGTTGAATGCGTTGCCTGAGAAAACACAGCTTTAGAAATTAGTGGGTCCTAAAGTCAAGTCCACGTTCTCCGGCACTCATTACTGGTCTTCTCTGTTTTTTAGGAACAGATTGTAGTAGGAGACTCTATTCTAGCACCTTGTTTTGTAGGATGGACCCTGCAACTAACAGATAACCCTTGCTTTCGAAACCTGGTCTCGAGGCCTTTGTGGGCCGGATCATCCCCAAATCTGGAATTGCCGGGAGGGGATCCTTCACTGTTCCAACCCAGGGGCCTGGCTGTTCTCAAATGCACAGGAACCGAAGGCTACTGTCTTGTTTCCTCTTGCCCCAGGGCCCCTCCAGAAGCACAGTGTGAATCTTAGCCATCATTCTGTAGCCTCAGCCTTGCCTCTTGTTAGTCTAGTTCCTTGGGAACCTAAACCATGCTTGTATACAGCTGTCCAAAAGTTGGCCTGTGACAGAAGTTTCCACATTATTTGACTCTTATTTTTGCTTATGTTGATATTGTGGTTTTGCTTTTGTTTAAACAAGGGAAATATGAATAGATTTCAGGTAAATTCACAGATGCTTATTTTTGGAATTAAAGTTTTTAAAGTTTAGTTTAGAGAGAGAGAGAGTGTGCACGAGTAGGGAGAGGGGCAGAGGGAGAGGAGAGAGAATCTCAAGTGGACTCTGCACCTTGCGTGCAGCCCGACGCAGGGCTCGATCCCATGACCCCGAGATCATGACCTGAGCAGAAACCGAGAGTCGGACGTCCAACAGACGGAGCCATCCAGGTACCCCCATGGAATTTTAAAATTTTTAGCCAGGAAAGTAATGTAAACATTCAAAAAGGGTTTGGACAGATTTGTTAATATCCAAGCCCCGTGTGGTTTATTCGGATGTCATGACTCTCAGCTGCCTGTCCTCTTGGAGGTGAGCAGGCCCTCCAGGGGTGTTGCCTCTGCAGCCCTGTTTGTAACCAGATGGACTGGGTCGGACCAGCGTGGCAGTCGCACACCGCCCCCCCCCCCCCCCCCCCCGCCATGGAGGACGGCTAGGCACTCTAGGAGTGCCCACTTCTATTTTTAGATTAATGTCACGACGGAGGAATTTGCCTTTCCATCCTTCATCCCTTAGTGCTCCGAGTCGAATCGATTGCTTATGGAACAGCCCCCAGACTATTCTGAGTGAAGCTTCCCAGCTGTTCCCTTGTCCCCCCTTTTGAAGAGAATTTTGACTTTGCTGCCAGCAGTATTTTTGAGGTATTGTGACAGGAGGAAAGCAGAGGGGACAGGAGAGGAATCATGCAAATTCATCCTGACAGAAATGATTTTCGGAAAGGCATTTTCAGCAGGAAATTCATGAGTTTCTTTACGTGAGGTCAACAAACAGAAGAGAAATGGGGGATTTGCAGAAGTTTCTGTGGAGCGTATGAGCCCTCTGGTGTTTGGCAAAATAACTAGAAAGTCCAGCTAATTTTGACTTACTTTCAGATGCTGCCAGTACCCGCCCCCCGTTGGATACATTTCTGCCCTGTGATCTTTACATGTAAGGCTGGCTTTGTGTGCAAGGTTCTAGGTCATATGGACGATGAATCTGGCCAATTTTGGGGCTCCTCATAAGCTTTTTTGGTGCTTGATTTGATATGTAGTATACTGGAGGAGAGTCTGGGAATGGGAAGGTCACTGACAGTAACCTTGTAGGAAGAGTATGAATGTCCTTCCTCAGGAAGAGGGACATATTCTAAGACCTTTCCCCGCTGGGAGGTTTCCTGAGGGCAGGAAAGAAGACATTCGAGCATTTTTCCAGCAGTTTCTGGGTATGCCCATTATGCCTACCTGTTGTAGTTTTGAAATGTTGGTGAGATCTGGTGCCAAGAAAGAATTCTTGAGACTTCTTTCGTGCAAAAGGGGTGGTTTTATTAAAGCACGGGGACGGGACCCAGGGGCAGAAAGAGCCGCTGCACTGGGGTCGTGAGGAGTGGCGACTTATGTACCTGGGAGTTGGGGAGGTAAAGAAAAAGGGAGGTGTCCAAAAGGACTGTCATGTGTCCAGGAAGATTCATAGGATACCGGAGGGCTGACTGTTACCAAATTAAAGTGTTTTTCCTTCTAGTAAGGCACTAACGTTAAGACAGCTGGGAGCTTTCTGGAGGAGTGTTATACTGCCTGTCTCAGGTCCTTGTCGATGGGCTGCAGGTCATTAAGAAATTTAATCTTGTTTACTCTCCCTTCTGCCTCTGCTTCCCACATCACTCATGGACGGGAGAGTGATGTAAGGGCTCCAGGAAATTGAGTTATGGCTCTCTGAAAGCCAGGCTATTGGTAAGAACGCTTTTCCACTGTCAATCACTCAGACACGGGTTCCTCGGATGGAGACTCATGTCGTGCAGGACTGTGACCTGTATCAGTTAACCGTTGGTTTTTCCCTCTGTTTTAGGGTGGTCATGGGTGCCTGAGGAATGCCACTCAGATCCTGCGGCTGGGGCGGGGATGGTTGTAGGGGGTGCTTTGTCCTCACTTTGCCTTGTGCTCCCTCATCATAACTTTCCGGGGAGCAGGGAAGGGAGCAGCCGCGGACTGGCTGCCCTCTGGAAACTGAGGTGGACCGCCTTGAGAATCTCTGTGGTTCTGAGTTTGCCTGACCACGGGAAGATCCTCGGCTCCATCTCACGGGGTAGGATCTGTAGGGTCATCTTTGGAGGTAGGCCGGGAAGGTACAGGCACAAACCTCGTCTCGCCCATCCCAGTGGGCATGGAGGTGGAAGGAAGGGACTCAGAAAGGCGGCCATAGCATGGACAGGAAGCCCGTGAGTCAGAGCAAAGCTAGTCCTAGCCTGAGGCTTCCTTGAGATTGGCCTCTCCCGACTCTTAGATGGGAGGTTAGGGAGTGACTCATAGGAAACTTTAATGTGTGTTTCTAAGCTTTCCAGGACTATTAAGGACCTGTGGCTCAACATGGCAACTCCCATTGTTCTGAGCCTTTGTGCTTGGGCTTCCTTGCCTGCAAGGTGATGGCGACGGTTTTCTGTGGTGGGTCGTGCTGCTTCTTCCTCTGCCCTAAAATCTTTCCTCCTCTGCGATGCCCGATGCCCGGGGTGAAGTGCGGGCTGTAGAGCGGGGGTGTTTGCGTTGTGCGTGGGTTAGGACTCTCAACCAGCAGGTCCTCGTGAGACAGTGACGTGCCCATGATTACACAGACGCTGTAGGAAATGCAGCACATCACTTCAGTGTGTACGTAACGTTGACATCACTTCCAGCACATTCTTTCCACCCTCCAGAGCCATACTATGGAAACATGCCCAAACAGCCAGAACAGGGTGATGCCGTCTGGAATCACGTGCCAAGCGTGCGTGAGATGGTGTCCAAAGAAGGCAGATTTTCTGCCAGGCGTTGATGGAGGAGTTCGGTCTTAAAGAGGGAGTGGGGTTCAGATGGAGTAAGTAGCAGGGTGGTGGGTCACAGGAGAGGGCGGTGCCTGTGTTCAGCCATGGCTAAGTGTTTATCGATGCTGTGCCTCTGTTGTTCGGGTTTGTTTGTTTGTTTGCTTGTTTTTTATTTTTTTTTTTAAGATTTTATTTTTTTGACAGACAGAGATCACAAGTAGGCAGAGTGGCAGGCAGAGAGAGAGGAGGAAGCAGGCTCCCTACTGAGCAGAGAGCCCGATATGGGGCTCGATCCCAGGACCCTGGGACCACGACCCAAGCCGAAGGCAGAGGCTTTAACCCACTGAGCCACCCAAGTGCCCCTGTTTGTTTGTTTTTTAGAGTTTATTTATTTGAGAGAGAGAGAGTGTGCCCCCAAGCAGGGGGAGGGGCAGAGGGAGAGAGAGAAGCAGGCTCCCTGCTGAGCTGAGCCAGGAGCCTGATACGGAGCTCCATCCTAGGACCCTGGGATCACGGCCAGAGCTGAAGGCAGACTCAACCGACCGAGCCACCTGCATGCCCTGTCACTTGGGTTCTCTAGGAATTTCCCACACTGGGACTATTGAACAGGAAAGCCTTGCCCCCAACTAGTTGAGTCTTCCATATAGAAATAGCTCTCATCTCCCATTGGCTGGGGAGCAGAGCGTGGTGGAGTGTTACAGGCTCTGAGTCAGGCAGATCTGGCTTTGGGCAAAGTCTTCAACCTCTGAGCCCATTTCCTCTTCTGTAAAATGAGGATAATCCTAGTATTTACTCATAACAGCGTCATGGCCAGGAAATGAAATTATGCATGTAAGCCGTTAGCAAAATGCCTGGTACAAAATAAATGCCCAGTAAAAGGGAGCTTTTTTTTTTTTTTAAAGATTTTATTCATTTATTTGACAGAGAGATAGCCCAAGTAAGCAGCAGGCAGAGGGAGAGAGAGAAGCAGGCTCTCCACTAAGCAGGGAGCCCGATGTGGGGCTCGATCCCAGGACCCTGGAATCATGACCCAAGCTGAAGGCAGCCGCTCAACCAACTGAGCCACCCAGGCGCCCCAAGCTTTTCTTTTTTTTAAGAATACCATTTCCGAGAACAGCTGCTTCCCTGCTAGCAGCAGATGTGAGAAGACTCACAAGTGCTACCAATAGTTTCCATTACTGGTGCTTCAGAATAAACCGTTCCAAACGAGAACCGTTTCATTATGCTCATGGAGACCAGGCTGGGAATCGGGAAAGGGCTTGGCAGGAGTCTGGCTTGGAAGTCGTGCCATGTCATTCACACGGCATTCCAGTCCTTACCGTGAGTCTCAGGCCCGCTGAGGTACAGAGGAGACAGAGACCCGCCTCTCAGTGGAAGGGGAGTCCGGATCACGTCGGAGAAAAGCATGTACGGTGGTGGGAGATGGTGTGCTATTTTGAAAACGCAACCTTTCCTGCCTGCCAGGGGAACTCTGGTGGCAGAGCATGGGGACGCGGGGTCATGGAGGGCCCGGGCAACAGTAGCATCCCAAACCCGCGTAAGAAGGAAGAATGACTGTTGGTTGACATGGCCGTCAAAGGTGTGATGTGCTGCCTGTCTGTGGATTCTTCGGGTCCGGTTGGTAGCCGGGTGTTTCTGAGGCACGGCAGACACCTGGCCGCCCTTCTCAGGGACGTGAGGCCCTGCCGTGGGACTGGGCAGGGCAGGCCGGCCTTTGTGGAGAGGTTCTTCAGTGAGGAAAGCGGGGACCCAGACGGTCTGCCTCCGCCTTCTGGTTTCCTGGTGGTGACATCTGTGTCTGGACCAGCTCGGGGCGAGAGCCCCAGCCGTGCTGTCTGAGTCTACTCTGCCCAAGATGGCAGTTGCCGTAGGTGCCCAAGTGGAAACAGTCCTATTTTAGGATGTTGGAGAGAGCAAGGTGTCCTGCAAACACACGCTGGGAAGTTTGGCCGGAAAGAAGGCACCGATCTGTCTGTTTTAATCACAAGAAGCTTGGCTCTAGGAGAAGCTTTCCTCAGCAGCATGAGAGAGGTGGGCAGGGGGTCCCGCATCCAAGGAAAAGATGAAAATGCGGTTGCCGTGGGAAGCCAGGGCGGGTTAAAGGGGTTGTTGAAAATAGCTTGAAGCAGGCTGAGAGTTGTGCTGTGTCTCTTGAGACCAGCCACTGTCAGTCTATAAATACGAGTCTGCTATCTCGTCCCCCTATCCTCCAGTGCAACAGAGCAGCAGAAATCCAACCGTCATGCTGTAGAATCATGTCACAGGCACAGAGGTGGGCCCAGCATGAAGAAGCCTGGTGCTTTGAGTTTTTTCCTGAGTACCGGTGTACGCATATACATCTTTTCCCTCGTTCCCCGTGGCACGTATTCACGGAAAGCCAACCAGAGTTGGAGTGGCCTGGAACCCTGGACACTGTCCAGGCTTGAACCGAGGCCCCAGGACTGCAGTGCTGTTAACTAACCCGTCTGAACATCGTGCTTACAGCCCAGAGGCCTGAGGACTGGCTCTCCAGAGCAACGCACTAGCCAGCCAGGGGAGCCCCTCTAGCTGTGCTGTCCTCTCCGACCTCACGCATAGCCTGAATCGTTCCCGGAGCTCTCTGCTGCATCCCTCGGTGGACGCGGTGCAGTGCCGTGCCCCGGGGTCTGGGGCCTGCCTGCTGTCCCACATGAATGCAAGACGGAGCTGCTTTGGCACCCAGTGTCTGGCCTCGCATGCCGGGACTGTGGAACCGCATGTGGTCCAGACAGTGGCGGCTGGTAATGTGTGTTGGTGGCTCTACCTGGAAATGAAGCAACCATGTTCCCAGGTGGTTAGAGAGAGCTGGAAGGGGATGGGAAGCTTCGGGTCCAGCTGGAAGCCAAGAGTTGGTGGGCGTATGTTGTCACAGAGGTAGGGGGGACAGAACATTTAAAGCCCCTCTACTCCCGAATGCTCATGCCTTCCCAAAAGGTTGAGGACACACAGGTCCCCAGCTGGAGAGACTGGGTGATGTGAAGTCAGAGAGAGTTCCTAGGACTGCTGACTGCCCCTTCTCCCTGTTCATGTGATCAATCGCTCCTTCTTCCTGCCCCCATCACCCCCAGCCCAATACCGTGGTTCATTCTTCACGACCTCCCCCGGGTGATTGCAGAGGTTACTGCTGTGTCCTTGTCTGTCTGACTGCAGCCACACCACGTCCCTGCTTCGAAGCTGCCGGTCACTCCCAGGTAGATTCCAAGCGTCTCCGCATGGCCTGTAGCCCTGCCGTCCAGCCCCGGCCCTTCAGGGCTGCTCCATCCTCTCCCTTTTCCTTCATGAAGGTTCCGCTACAAGGGACTATTTTCTCTTTCCTCAGCGTGTCAGGGATTTTTCCCCCTTTGGCCTGAAACCACATTATACCCTCCTGCTGAGAATGGCCTTCTGATTCTTCCCTGTGTGTTCTCTGACGCCCCTCTTCTAATTTTTTCCTCTCTACATCTCCTGTTTCCGTAATTCTCCACAGTAGATGGTTAAACACGATGGGTGTGTGGAGTAGAATAAGGTCATCATTGAGAGCATGGGAGTGAGGGGTGCCAGGTGGCTCAGCCGGTTAGGCGTCCAGTTCTTGATTTCATCTCCAGTCGTGATCTCAGGGTCCTGGGATCAAGCTCCTCGTCAGGCTCCACATGCAGGTCGGAGGCTGCTTGAGGATTTCCCTCCCTCTGCCCCTCCCCGTGCTTGTGCACTCTCCCTCCCTCCCTGTCTCTCAAATAAACCAATAAATCTTTAAAAAGAAATAAAAGAGCATGGGAGCGGAAGCTAATCATCCCAGCTTTGCCACTTACTGGCTGTGTAACTCAGAGGAATATCCTCACTTCAGTTGGCTACCATGTCTTCATCTGTAGGTAGTGATGAAACTGTGCCCATTGCTTGAGGTTTTTGATGGGCTTGGCGCATGCCGAATGCTTAGCACAGAGCCTGGCATGTCGTTAGTGCTCCATAAGTACTAGCAGTGGCTACAAGGGTAGACTTACGACCAGAGTGGGGATGTGAGAATGAGGGGCGTTCCATCCTGTTTTCCCCTGTAGGAGCATCTCTTCATCCCTCCCTCCCCCTCCCCCTTTTGCCCGTGTGGGGACCTGTTGGCCTTTTCCAGTAACCAAAGCAGTTGTATCCTTAAGTGGGCAAAGTCAGTAGATTCCCAGGCAGGAATGTTAACAGGGAGGAGTCTTGCTTTCTTGGGTAACAACCTGGATTCTCTCCTGGTGGTGCTTCTGATCCTGGATGTTAGCTGTGTTTTAGAGGCTTTGGCTCACCCCTTTCCACCCATGGTGTGATGCCTTCCTCCCAGAGAGGAAGGTGGGTGCGACAGGCAGGGTAGGACCTCGTGGTCTGTAGGCCGAGCCCAGCATCGTAAGTAAGAGTTGACCTGACCCTCCCGTGAAGGGCTGACCCTTGTTCCTCAGAACTCCACCTGGGGTCTTGAAGAGCATCAGGCTAGTCTCCCAGGGCCGACTTTCTGGCCCCTGGGCTGTGATGGAGCAAAGAGAATCTTCTCTAAACTAACCCTTCCCTCTACCTTGGGATGTAGAGAATGGTCCTACAGTGAGCAGTGTCTCTCCCATGGTTGACTGTGGCTCCCGGTGAACCAGGCAGCTGAGGTACGGAGCTTTTGGAGTTGACCTTGTTCTTTGCATGTCTGATTTGTGAACCTCGACCTCTCCCTCCCCCCGTCTCTGGAGGCACTTCATACTAGCTTGGTATTTTAGAACAGGAAAAAGAGGTGTGGATGTGGTGTGCATGCAGACAGGGACAGAAGATTCTGCAGCGAAAGGGACAGGACTGAAGCATTGGACCAAGTGACGGGGCCCTGATGACGGATGGGAAATTGGAGACGGTCAGTCCCAGGTGTTTCATGAAGGGCCGATGGGAGAGGATTCTGTGAGTTCAAGCAGAGATCTTGGATTAAGAACATCCTCTGTTGGGCTCCACAGAATAGCTGGATTGGACCTTCCTGCTACTGCTCAGCCCCGAATACACACCTGTTTTGAAGGTGAAGGTCCAATGGAGAGAGCGGGACTTAAGGTCCTGGGATTCCTCTGTTTTCCTAGTGCTTATCCTCATACGTTTGACCATTTAACATGAAGTCTGTTCTCCCCACTGACTTCACTGCTGTTCCTTCTGGGGGGTGTGACTCGAAGGTGACCAGTGCTCTCCTGGGTTCGCAGAGTCCAGCCTGCCAACTCGAAGCAAAACTCCCCACTAATTCTTTTTTTTTTTTTTTTTTTTTTTTTGAAGATTTCATTTATTTAGTTGACAGAGACAGCGAGAGAGGGAACACAAGCTGGGAGAGTGGGAGAGGGAGAAGCAGGTTTCCTGTCAAGCAGGGAGCCCAATGTGGGTCTCAATCCCAGGATCCTGGGATCATGACCTGAACTGAAGGCAGAGGCTTTAACCCACTGAGCCACCCAGGCGCCCCTAGACAGCATATTCTTAAGAAAAAAAAAAAAAAAAGTCTGAAAAAAAAAAAAAGAAATCTGATCAAACTATGTGTTTTTACATACTAATGTTTTACTAAAATATATTCACATATATTAAATTTTGCCTGCTACATTTTTTTTATATATGTATTTTAAAGTGCATGTATAATATCTATTAACAAGCTGAATCATATCACAAGGTTTAGAATATAAAACAAATGTTTCTTGCTCTATCCTGTCTTACTCCCTGAGTCTTCCTCCTGGCCAGTGATCTTCTTGAGGGGAGATGCTAGTTTAATTTATATTTGAACACCCTGTACTTAGCACTGTGCATATGGGCTCTCTTAACAGGGGGCTCTTTAAAGAAAAGAAAAAACAGATTTAAGTCAACACTTATTATAGAACATGACATACTCCTTAAAAAACATGCAGCTGAAACGTGTCAAGTTGATTCATTTTATAGATGCTTGGAGAGGCTGTCCAAATCCTTGGTCGCATCGTATGGAGATTTTATTGACTGGGATGCTGCTTTTGGTTTAGATTTTCAATTTTAATATGTCTTTTTGCTCCAAGAAATGTTGTAGTAGTGGAATTGAGCTTTGTATCTGTTAGATTAGGTTAGCTAATGAGAAAAAAGGTCCCCAAAATAACAATGGCTGAAAGAAATCTTTTTTTTTTTTCCTTGTATGTCAAAGTCTGGCGGGAGACAGCCCATGATTATCAGGATAGCTCCCTTCCACAAGCCCTAGACCCCTTCCCACTCACAGTTCTGCCAATGTTGGGGCAGGATCTTACCCTCAAAGCCCAAGGTGGCAGCTAGATGTGCAGCCATCACGTCTGTGTTCCAGGCAGCCCAGTGGAGGGAGGGATGAAGAAGGTCCAAAGGCTGTGAGCCAAGAACTCTTAATACTTCTAAGCTACCTGGTTGTGCTTTAGAACAGGGAGGATGGGAAACATAGTTAATGTGACATGTGGCCAGGCGCCCCTCTTGCACATGAGGGTTCTGTCACTATGGGATGAGGGGCAAATAACCACGGAAGGGTGACTCACAGTCTGGGTCACAGCTTTCAGGCCCTTTTCCTATCATTAATCCCTTGTTAGTCCTTCCATGATACGTTGCCAGGATTGCTAACGTAGCAGTTCTTTTCTGCTGTGTTTTCAATTTGTTTTCTCTTCCTCATGGAACGCTGCTGACTCTGTCCTTCTGATTTAACCCTTCCTTGGAGATTTCTCTCCCATCCACTCCTCTGGAGCTGGAGGATTTGAGACGCTGGCCTGGATGTGAGCTGATGGCCGACAGGTAGACTTTTTCATCAAGGGCAGTAGCCTTCTGCTTTCTGCCTGTCCGGCTTCCGGTTGTATCATTGGCATCACTGGCTCCCAGTGGTGGCTGCAGACCTCCAGGGTGGGGCTGCTGCAAGGTCTTTTTGAATCTAAGTGTGTTGGCAGAGAGTATAAATATTCGAATGTCTGTTTTTCGGATGTAGATGCTGTTGTGTTGATCAATACAAATTGGATTGAAAATGGGTATTTCTCCATGGTATTTTAATACGGCGGGGTGGTTTGGGGCGCTGACTGGGATTTCATTCAACCCTGGGCTATGTCCTGGCTCTGCCTCTTAGCACCTGTGGACCAGCCTCTGAACTGTGATTCCACATCTGATAGTGCCTTCCTGGCTTACTGAGACAATTCCAATTACGGAAATCACTTAGCAAATCACTTAGCCCTGTGCATAGCAAGCCCCGAAGCTCCCAGAAACATTAGCTCTGGTGAGGGTTTCCTTCTTAACCCTGAAAGTACATTGACCGTCAGAGTAGCATTTGCTTGAAAGCTGGAAGGACCTATTTCAAGAGGTCAGGAATCACTGCTGTAGCTCCTTTGGCGATTCTGATGTCGCCAGCCCTCCGGCAGGTTTGGGGAGCACCGTCTAAACGGATTCGATCAGAGAGAGACCTTTGTCGCCAACCTCCTCAGGTGAGCGGCGTGGAAGGGGAGGCCGTTGTGGTTCGGTAGTGCTCCAGCTCTGGGTCACCAGAGGCGGTCACACAAGGTCACTGTGCTGAGTGCTTTGGCTGCGCCCGGAGCGCTTTCACACACCCAATGGTTTCCTTTGGTTTCCTCTTCTACACCCAGAGAGAGTGGATCCTAAGCCCACCCCGTTCTCTCCCACTTCCATGGCTCTTCCCACGGGGCCTTCTGGCTGCCCGTGCCAAGTGTTGCCGGGAAGCTCGGCGTGGCCGGCTGTGCCCGTGGAACCCGGTGGAACTCTGCTGACCTTGCCGGGCCGGCTGGGTCCTCGCCGGCTGCGTCTCCAGGCCGTCTCCCGCCTGCACCGCACCTGCTGAGGCGGGGAGTCAGGGAGTCTAGGTGGGGGATCATTTGCCTTCGTAAGCAAGTCTGATCTCTCCTGTTCCTGCCTGGAGGGACGGAGTGGCTGAGGACCAGGGGCCAGGAGAGGCCAGGAGAGGCCAGGAGAGGCCAGGAGATGCCGGCTGGCCACGCTCCCACTGCACGCTAGTGGTCCGTGAGGCAGGCCCTTCCAGGGGGCTCTGCTTTTAGGGAGTTACAGACTCCGAGAAGGTCAGAAGTGGGGAGCAGGGGCCCGGTGCAGGTCGCCCAGTGGTCGAGCCAGAACGAGACGTTCTAGGCCTTCAGCTCCTGCTTTTTTCTTTCTGCCTCGTTGCAGCTCAGACATTGTCCCCGCGCAGGCAGGAGGGAGGGGACGCCGTGGTGGGTTGCTGGTGGCCGGACTGCGCTTTGGCAGGAACAAGCGGGAGCCCTGGTTTTGCGTCACTGGAGAGGTGGAACTAAGCCAAGGAAAGGTCCCTTGCAGGGCGCCCTTGGGTACAGACCACACCAGTTGGCTTCTCCCTATACCGAGAAAACAAGCAAAACGGAGACAGGACCTGGGCTAGGCTGGCAGATTAGACACGGGGATGGACCACGTCTGCTGGCGCTCGGTTCTCGGAATCCGGGGAAACCGCAGGAGCTCCCAAGGCCGGCGGGAGAGGAGGCCACGGCAGCCTAGTTTGGGAAGGTGGGAAACAGGTAACTAGCCGACCTAGGAAATTGAGGAAGATCATTTCAAGCTGACTCTGAGGAAAGCAAAGAACCCGTCAGTCAGTTTATGATCACAGATGCCTGAAAAGCCCAGCACATGGCAGCAGGAGGCAGCTGGGGCGAGGCAGGGTCCCCGAGTAACCAAGACTGGGCAGCAGTGGTTCGGCATGCCCTGCAGTCCTGTGGGCTTGTCTTCTCCAGTCCATGCCGCTTGACCGCCTCTCCTTTTGGGGTTGGGGGGATAAACCATTTCTGGGTGGGGTCCGGGCACAGTGGAGGGTATAGGTGCTTTATAAGAAAAGGAGGGATGAAGTGAGTGTCTCCGGGCTGATGCCTGCATTCCGAGATCACCTCGGCCCTCCTCGTGACGGGCTTCCCAGCACCCTGGTGTCCAGGAGTTGCTTTCCCTAGCTGTTTGGAGATATTCCGGCCTAGGTGGGCCCAGATCTCCCCACCGTCAAGCTCAAGGTTGGCAGACTCCTCCTGTGCACTGGGAGGTTCTAGTCTGCTTTGGGTCCCTCACGCCTCACCCTGCCTACTTACCATGGAAGAGTCACAAGGTAGGAGAATCCTAACGAGCGCCCGTGTACTCACCAATGTCGACACTGGCCAACTCGTGGGAAATCTTCTTTCTTCTGTCATTTCACTCATTCCCCAGCCTTGATTATTTTGAAGGGAATGTGTGAAGG